>NC_071394.1:29537063-30818063 GCF_022682495.2 Desmodus rotundus | reverse complement strand
TTAGACTGCCACAATTGCAATTCTTTGTTGTTCCTGAGTAAATCCATTTTGCCAGACAAGTAAATATCTGGCTCTATTATTTGTTTAAGGTGAAGGAATGGTTAAGTTGCCATAAATTTACGTAATAGAGTATTACACCACAACAAAATAAATAAATTACGTACATGCAACAACATGGGTGAATCTCACAGACATAATGTAGAGTAAAGGAAGCCAGATACAAAGAATGAATACTGTATAGTTCTACCCTATACAGTTCAAAAACAGGCAAAACCAGAAAACAGAATAATAGCTACCTAGTTGGGGAGAATGACTAGCCTCTAGCATGAGAAATGTTTCTGATGTCCTGGAAATGGGTATCTTTTTGTGGGTGTGTTCAGTTTGTAAACATTCAACAAACTGCATACTTGTGATTTGTGAACTTTTCTGTATGTAAATTATTTTAAAAACGTTTTTAAAAAGTACATGATGAATAAAAAGTTTCAAATGAAAGTTAGTTATTATTATTGTCATTAGCCTGAAAGACCAGAGTTTGAATCCTGCCTCTGTGGTCACTGAGACTTAGGATGTCTCTTAAACTCTCCATGTCTAGGGTGATAAACAGAGATTATGATACTTGCACTGGAGAGAACTGGTGAGCTAAGATTTTTTAAATGGTGTCAGCCTATTTAATATCTAGCAGAGAGCTTTGGAGCAGATTTTCATTACAATAGGAAAAATCACTTGAGTGCATTTGAGAGTTGTAAAAATGTAAGGCCAGTATACACTCCTTGCCCATGGGGTAATATTATTAAGAGACTTTTGTTTACGGTCTGACAGTGGAAGCCCCCTCTCCATAGCTCTTGGTATGTATAGGAATTGGTAATTTTGCCATGGGGCCAAGGAGCCTCCTGGGGGGAAAGAGATAAAGTCCTTGACCCTGCCCTTTTGAGGGTTAATATTATTAGGCACTGATGGACTGAGATGGACTAGACTGAAATTTGTTGGAAAGAAAGATCACCGAGGGCCCTAGAGTGGAATTCACCAGGTCATGTGTGGCCTGCTGATCTAGGTCAAGACCTCATGGTGAAGGGTCGTTTGTTCACAGCAGTTGGCTGAGGCAGGACCTTTTTATACTCAGCCAGCCTCGGTTTCATGCTTCGAGATGGTGGCTGAGCAGATGCATTTGACATAAAAATATGAGTGGGGGCTTACCCGTGACCATGAGAAACAAGGAATTCTTCATGGCAGGAATAATTAGGATTGGATTGGGTGGGACCAGTGTTTGGTATGTCCACAGGTAGCCGCCAGTGCAATGGTACAGGTGTGCTAATAGAACTTTCTAGTTACTTCTCTCATCTGGCATTTGGAAGTGTGATTGACTTTTTAGAAATGAGAAAGGCTGTAGGATGTTGGACCATGTTGGGATGAAGGAGTAGAAAAGGCCTCATGGAAGGAATTTCAGATTTCCTGCTGGTAAGGTGTTTGGACCTCAAGCAATTCACTAGAAGAGTAAAATAAATCAAACACTATTTGCATTCTAAGCTAGTAAAGCATGCATCTAATTAATAACAATAGCTATCATTTATTGGGCACTTACTATATGTCTAGCATGGAGACTGATCTTTGTTCACCAAAATTTGTTCTCTCCTTCTTTCTAGCTATGTGACTACACTAGCTTCCCCAAGATCCTTTTAGCTAGTGGTGGCCCTGTGACTAAATTCAGAGCAGAAACATCACATAGCACTTTTGGCTTTAGGCCTTAGGGCAATAGAAGGTTCTCCTCCAGTGCTCTCTTCCCCTCTGCTGGTTGAACCCACAGCAGTCCAGCTTTGGCCAGGCACCTGATAGCAACACCCTAGAAATGACAGCAACGTAAAGGCAGGCACGTGCGAATAACTGCATGGGGCTTCCCTGCTACCCTGGACTTTTGCCCTGGAACAGTTATGCAGGAAAAAATAAGCTTCTTTGTTCTCAGAGCTTGCATTTCTGAAACTTTAATGGGCACAAGAATCTCCTGGAGAGCTTGTTAAAATGCAAATCATGATTCAGCAAGTCTTGAGTGGGTATCTTGAGTGGGGCTTGAGATTCTGCATTTCTAACAAGTTTCTTAGTGACGTTAAAGATGTTGGTTCAGGATCTATACATTAAGTCGCCCCCCCCTCCACCCGTTGCCCAAGAATTCTAATTTAATTGAGACATGGTGCTAAAATAAAAACAAAAACAAGACAAAACGAAACCTCCCCAGGTGATTCCAATCTACGGACAGGGTTGAGACCCACTGGATAGAAGGAACATTTTCTGAGGATCAGGAGTCCAGTTCCTTTCCTGGTGCCCTTCAGAGGAGGAGACAATGCCTTCTAGCTCTTCTAAACAGACTTGTCATTCTGTCTTCTCATTAACCACTTATGGGTAATGTTTCTGGTTGCCTTTCTGCAACTGCTGGGAGTACTTGTCTTCTGAAACTTCCTTTCAGCCAGAAACTTCTTTTTTGACAATCTCTTGTTTGACATCTTGTTTTGGATGCTGAGCTTTGAACAAAGTAATTCAAGATGGTGTTGTAGGGAGAAGCTGATTGTTGACTCTTCCCCAAATCTGACTTTGGGAATCACATACCGAGCATTTAAATTTTAAACCCTGCAGCAGCCGCAGCCTAACTCAAGGTTTCAGCCTTAAGACAGATAGACAATTGCCATCACTGAGACGGATGATGTAATAATTAAACTACTATTCTGTACAACCAGTTTCACCTGAAGGTTCCAAAGCCTTAAGAACATCTGGTGGCAATTTGTAGTTAACACAACATTATTTTGCATTTATTGAGTGTTGATAATGCACTAGGTGTTGTAGAGACTACAATCCCCATTCAGAGGTCAAGGGAGAGGACAAATATGTCCCTAAAGAAAGAAGGTGAGTCTTAACATAGTTGAGAATTTAACCTCTCTCTAAGATAAAACCTCTTTTATCTTAGTTGAAACTTTATGATTTTGTAAAAAGCTGTCGGTTTTATGAAACTCCCACAGTTTACAAAATGTTTTTACATAGATTATCTAATTTAATCTTCACTTTAGCCTTGCTGTGTTGTGATTTAGTCAGCAGCAAACAACAGAAAACCTGACTCCAACTGCATTCAACAATAAGGAAAGTTACAATTGTCTTAACCCTAAATCCTGAAGCGCCACGTTGTTAACCCTCAGTGTGGTGAGGACTCAGGTAGTTCTCTCTTTCCACTCTGTCATCCGGGCCTTCAGCTGCAGACAAGGCTATTTTCCCTCCTGGTAGAAGAATGCTGGCAGTAGCAACTGGGGCTACCCATCTCATCATTCATGTCTAGTTCAAAAGAAGGGAAATCTCTCACCCAACCATGGAAGAAAATTCTTCCTCTTCTGATCACTGGTAGTCATTTTAGGCAATGTGTCCATTTCACATGGGGTGGGGTGGGATGGTGACCTAGTGACTGGCTTGGGTTCCTGAACCAATTACTGGCAAGGAGGGCTGGGATTACCGTGATTGGCATGGGCCAATCAGGATCCACTCCTGGAGCTGGGCCTGGAGCTGGATACTCTGGGTCACATGGAGGGGGTGCATGAAAGAACAAAGTGTATTCTGTCAGGAAATAAGACAAGGGGAAGGGAATGGATTCTGGTGGCCCTCAACAGGGTTTTCTCCAAGTATTTGTGTCTAATTTACAGAGAAAAAACTGGGGCTTATGGAAATTGAATGACTGCCCAAAATCTCAGTTAGGTGGTGGTCAAATGGAGACTTCTAACTACAAATCTGTTGTCTGCCTTAGTTAAAGAACCAACCCAAGGTAATACTCAAAGCAGAGGTTTGTCTGCACTATCTCCCTCTCCTCTTACTCCTCCTCCTTCATCCTTTTCCCTCATAATTTAGAAAAAAAGCACTCACTGGCCTGGTTGTGTCCCCCAGACTATTGATAGTGATGCTCTTGACTAGGAATGCCTGAGCTGCTCTTCAGGCCCCATCAGTGTCACTCGTATGGAGCTTTACCTAAGCTGGGCCAGTGTTGTAGCTGGGCTGGTCCCCGTATGTTCTTATTATCCTTATTACAGAATGTAATGCACTCTTCTAGTATAGTCTACTGTAGTTTATTTCATATCTTATTTCACTTCAGCAAAATCATTAGCAAACTTTAAGGATCAAAATTTATTTCTCATGAGACCTGGAGGATACATGGCACACCCAAAGGCCACACAATGAGGACAAGGGAGAGGAGGGGAAGGGGGTAGAGAGAGAGAGGAGTCGTGGGGCTCTGTCTTTGTTAGGGTCCAAGGGTGGTATGTATGTCTAGGGTTTTGCAGGTTTACTCTTTATTGGCTCATTTAAAATGTAAGAGTGGGAATTAGGAGGTGGGAAGGGAGAAGTGGGGTCACTCAGGAGATCAGTTATTAGGCTACCCAGGGAACTTTATGGGTGGAGACAACCTCATTTCTTTTCTGGTTTTGCTAGTAGCTGTGTTTAGCAACATGTTTATTCAAGATGGATGTCTTTTGAAACTGATGCCTTGACAAGCAAAAAGCTTAATGTCAGGCACTCACACTACAGGCACGAACGTACCAGTTTCTGTCATGGACCCTGGAACCTTGGGCACGTTATTTTGTTTCTTTGGGCTTCCATTCTTTATTCAGGGAGGGTATTAGAACTGTTGCATTTGTTAAGAACTCTAATTTTCATGAATTTTACAAGTATTTCCTCTTCTCCCTGTTGCCCTTAAGCCTCTGCTTATCAGTGGATTCATGCTTTTTTGGTTAATACACAGTGCAAGATGTATATTTTATATAATTACCTTGTGCACAGATGGGCACACCCCCCACCCCAAATTAAGTTTCACTGAACAATATTTATCCTTATTAGAGAATGTAATGCACTCTTCTAGTATAGTCTACTGTAGTTTATTTCATATCTTATTTCAACTTACCCTATCCTATCTTACTTTTTAAAAATCCTGTAGCAAAATGGACTATGTTGATTTTCTGGCCCTTCCATGGATTTCAACCCTTAGTGGAGCTTTCAGGGTCAACCTTCAAATGACATTTTGGGCCTTAGACTCTGCATCCTCCTGGTCCCCTCATCCATACCTGACACACAGTAAACTTTCTCAATCTTAACATTTAATCACCTTGGGATCCTGGCTTCTGCTTTCCCTTGTGACAAGTCGTCAGTTAGATACACTGACATTTGGCTCACCAGTGTGCTAACATCGTTATTCAGCCCAGCCTGCTCTGGCTCAAGCTATGATGAAATCCACTGGCTAGATCTGATTGGGTCCTCACAGGGTCTTGGTCACAGCTGGGTCTCTCTTGACTTCTGATACCCATAAGTCATAAACAGAGAAACTATTATTTTCTAGAAGAGAGATAAAAGGTTAGACTAGAGCATTAAAGAACATGAGTCATTTTTTCCCCCTCAGATTTCTCTACAATCTGATTTTTTTGTTCTTCTATTTCTACCTTCCTGCCTTCTTCCTCTTGTCTATCTTTTCTTCTTTTCAGGGTGAGGTGCTCAAGTCTAAGACATAGTAATGGCTTGTCCCACTTAAATACTAAACCTCATCACCATGGACATCTGATGTTCACCCTGCCTGTAGAACTGTAGCTCTGCCCAGAATTCCTGCAGAAATGCTAGAGTCGTGCAGGTTCACCAGCAACTTTCACCCCCAGAAATCCAGTCCAGTCTAGCTATTCATAAGTACATAAATCATTTTAGGGAAGGTGAAAGTTCATCTGGCCCAAATTTCTCCTCTGTTTTTGGTTTACCTTAATTCCATTTTACTATTTTTTTCACCACACCCTCAATCTTCTCTGTCTCCAAAAGAAGCATAACTGCTCCTCCTCAACTTTTATAAACTCTGTTAGAGCCACTTTCTTCAATAACTTGTTCCATATGTTGCATACATGAGCTCCACCAGGATCCCCTCACCCTGCTTTCTCATTTGGCATGGCTTCCCTCCGTGTTTGAATCGTTACAAGTAAAAGGAGAAAATACTCTCCAGTCTTACACCAACGAGGCCTTCTGTTTGGTGTGTTCCACGTGTTCCATCATTTAAAAGGTTTTGTGGGAGTTTTACTAACCCAGTGAGAAACAGTGGTCTGTCTTCAGTGTCCTGCTCCTTCTTCCCCCTGAAAGCCCATGTGGTTTGGGTAGTGGTGCCCTTCCCAGCTTGGGACACTGCTCTTCCCGGGATAAAGGACAGAAAAGGCCCCGGTCTTCCTTTGAGGGGTCCAATAAGAACTCTGAGCAGACAGATGACACCTCTCTGCTTTTCCAGTCAATTCCCTCAGCAAAAATACGCTCAGATTTCAGTTGTTTTTAACTATAGCTGGGCATGGGGCTGATGAATTTTAAAAATAGATTTTTTCCTTTTTTCTAAGTAACTGCACTTACCTACATTCTGGTTCTTTTCTGACCTGTGCCCAGATGTGACTGTGCCATGAGGGACATACTTTGTTGTTGGTTCTCTGTTCCTAGACTAACTGTTCAATTTCTCACTAATGAGAATGACTTTTCCTTTTCAGGGGGATATAGTTTTTCCTTGTGATGAGACCTTTTCTTTCTGTGCATGAGCAGGCTTCATCACCCTTTACCTCCCTTCACATCTCTCTCCCTCCACGTCTGCTTTGCCACGGGCCAGGCCCCACAGGTCCTTGCCTGGAAGGGCTGCACGTGGAGTTGCACATCATTATTGTTGGTTTATAAGTCTGACCTTCCTTACATGCTTCCAGGAAGCTGCTTCTGAGTGTTTTGCTGTGCCTCACAGCCATGGAACCCCACGGACAGAGTCAGTGTGCAGAGGCTGTGCCAAGGTTCGTGAAAGAGTGAGTGATATACGGTGAGTATTCCTTTTCTTTTTAAATTTAAATTACTTTTCATTTTTCAAATACAGTTGACATACAATATTATGTTACTTTCAGGTGTACACCCCTGTGATTAGACATCATATAACTAAGTGATCATCCTGATGAATCTCCTATCAATCTGGCATCGTACGTAGTTACTAGGATGTTATTGACTACATTGCTTATGCTGTACTTTACATCCCCATAACTATGCTGTAACAACCAATTTGTACTTTTTAATCCCTTCCCCTTTTTCACCCATCCCCCAAACCCACCCTCCCATCTGGTAATCATCAAAATATTCTCTGTATCTATGAGTCTGTTTCTGTTCTGCTTGTTCATTTATGTTGTTTCTCAGATTCAATTGTTGTTAGATATGTATTTATTGCCATTTTTTGTTCATATTTTTGTTGTTCTTCTTCAGGAAGACTCTTTAACATATCATATAAAACTGATTTGGTGGTGATAAACTCCTTTAGCTTTTTCTTGTCTGTCCTTTAATACTAAATAATAGCTTTTCTGGGTAGACTAATCTTGGTTGTAATGTGGTTTTCATCACATTAAATTATTCTTGCCAATCCCTTCTAGCCTGCAAAGTTTCTTTTGAGAAGTCAGCTGACAGTCTTCTGGAAGCTCCTTTGTAGGTAACATTAACTGCTTTTCTCTTGTTGCTTTTAAGATTCTCTCTTTATCTTTAACCTTTTGCATTTAATCATGATGTGGCTTGGTGTGGGCCTCTTTGTGTTCATCTTGTTTGGGATTCTCTGTGCTTCTTGGACTTGTATGTCTGTTTCCTTCACCAGGTTAGGGGATTTCTCTGTCATTATTTTTTCACATAGGTTTTCAATTTCTTGTTCTCTCTCTTCTCTTTCTGGCACCCCATGATGCAAATGTTGGTATGCTTGAAATTGTCTCAGAGGCTCCTTACACTATCTTTACTTTTTTGAATGCCATTTTTTTTCCTTTTTGCTATTATGATTGGGTGTTTTTTGCTTCCTTATATTCCAAACCACTGTTTTGATTCTCAGCTTTATCTACTTTATTGTTGATTTCCTATAAATTATTCTTCATTTCATTTAGTATATCCTTCATTTTAACTCATTCTTTTTTTATGGTTTCCATGTCTGTTTTTCTGATGTTGAAGTTCTCACTAAGTTCATTGTGCATCCTTATAACCAGTGTTTTGAACTCTGCATCTAGTAGATTGCTTGTTTCCATTTTGTTTAGTTCTTTCTGTGGAGTTTTTTTTTCCTGTTCTTTTATTTGGGACATGATTCTTTGTCTCCTCATTTCAGCAGCCTCCCTGTGTTTGTTTCTATGTATAAGGAAGAGCTGCTACATCCCCCAGGCGTGGTAGAGTGGCCTTATGTAGTATATGTCCCGTAGGGTCCAGTGGCACAGCCTTCTTGTTCACCCAAGCTGGACACTCCAGGTGTGCCCTCCACGTGGAATGTGTACACCCTCCTGTTGTAGTTGAACCTTGATTACTGTTGGCATTTCAATGGAAGGGATTGACCTCCAGGCCAACTGGTTGCAAAAGCTGGCTGTTACCACTGACCTCTGACCACCAGGGAGGATCGGCTGTTCAGGGGCCCACCCCACAGAGCAGGACTTACTTCAGCAGGGCTCTGGTGCTTCCTGAGTCTGCCCCTTGAGTATGTTGCTTTTGGAGGTGGTTAAGTGGTGCTTTGACATGATCTGAGGCTGTCCACTGGGTGTGTGGCCCTGAGGCTGTCTGGAAGGTGCAGGACATGGTCAGCTATTGCCTGTGCCTTGCCCAAGACCACCTGGCATAAGTGACAAAGTGATCTGCAGATGGCTGCTACTTGTGCTGGGCTTGGAGGTACCCAGGCGTGGCTAAGCTGGGAACCAAGGCCAGCTGCCGCTAGTGCCAGGGCTGGGGCCACTTAACAAGACATATAGGACACACTAAGGCCAGATGCTGCTTGTTTGAGAGATTTTGGAAAGTCTGAAGGATGAGCCAAGACAGGCCATTTGTATGGAAAAGCCATTGGAAGCAGCTTGGGTGGGTCTACAAGTTGAGTGGGGCAGGGTCTCGGGGATTCACCAGGGTGGGGCAAAGAATGTGAGCCAGGCTGATGGAGACCGAGGTATTGCACCTGGCTGCCAGCTCTGTGGGGGGAGGTATTAGAAAAAGAACAATGGTCTCTGCCAGCACTTTTGTCTGGGAGAAAGCTGACTCTCAGCTCCCACCCTGATGCCAGACAATTTAGTTTTCCCCATATGTCCCTGGTGCCTTTACAGCTGTTGCCTCAGTGCTGGGGTTCAGAGAGAATGAGTCCCACAGCGAGAATTCTGTGCACAAGTCCTTTGAGAGGAACAGCATGGGACCCCTGATGCCCTCTGTCTCATTCAGCCACAATCCCTAATGGTTTTTATAGCCCCAGCAAATTAATAGCCGTGTTTGGATGTACTTAGGAGAACATGAAACTGTTGCAGGCTCTATCCGTGTAATAATAGACCAACTCTTCAAGAAAGTTGACTGAAGGAACTAATAAATCAATCAATTCATTTGATGGGAATTGATTTACAAAGAGAAATGTGATAACTTGATAATAAACGTTGGTTATTTTCCCTGGTCACTCCTTCCCAGTGAGCAAATTCACTTAAACAACCAAGTCGTGATCAACTGTTGCTAGATGGACATAAAACCAGAACAAAGACATTAAAAATAATTCATTGGATTGGATGAGGAGGGAACCAGGGAGCATCATCGAGCTCCAGCCTTCTTTTTCAGAGACACATTAGTTTTTGGAGCTGAGCGGTCTTGCCCCACAAAGTATTACGTCAGTGCCAAGAGTCTGGGGCACCATTAGCAGCTCCACCCTGGGAAACAAGCAGAGAGGGAGCCAAAGTGAGGAGCCAAGAGAACCGAGAACCATGTGTGATGTGAGAGAAGGCTCCAAGCAGGCTATAGGGAAGCATTCTGGAAGAATTTCCTGAGCCAGAGTCCGGTGTTTGCCATAGAATTTTACGTGTGCCTCTGGTGTGGGCATCCTGGGAGGAGTTACAGGAGCTGCCAAGCAGGAGACTTGATTTCCAGGACTCTGAGGAAGCTGCATGGATCACCCTTCCTTCTTCTAGGGACATGCTTAGAATTCTGACAATGGTGTCAGAGTCGGCCCACCTAAATCTTGGGTGGATCAGGGTCACAGTAACACTACTTACTCTCAAATTCCTTTCTGCAAACCTTTTTGTTTTAAAATAATTATAGATTTATAGGAAATTGTAGAATGAGTACAGAGAAGTCCTTTCCCAAGTTTCCCCAGTGGTAGCATCTTACCTAACTAGAGTACAATATCAACTAGGAAATAGACATTTGTACAATTCACAGATTTCCTCAGATTTCCCCAGTCTTATATGCATTTATTTGTGTGTGTGTGTGTGACTGGTTCTGTGTATTTTATCACATGTGTAGGTATGCGTAAACACCACCATAATCATGATACAGATCTCTTTCATCACCACAGAGGTCCTTGAATTCCTTTTAAAGAGGAAACATTCATTCCTGATACTATTAGCTCATGCTGCTATGATACAATTGAGTAGGTTAAGGTTTCCTTTATACCCTTCACATTTTTTAACATTTTTGTGTGAATATATCCTATTCCCCTATGACGACTTAACAACACTTGTATCTTTTTGACTGGACTGGGAGGGGAAGTAGCTGACGTTTTCAACACAACCTTAGGTGAGCCAGCTGAGGAGGTGGGAGATTGGCCTGTCTTGTTCACCACAGCACCCAGCCCCTAGAACAGGGCCTGGGACACAGAAGACACCCACAACTATTTCTGAAATACACCCATTCTATCTGGATTCTTAAGACGAATGCCCTCAGGGAGGGGGGCTCTTTCCCAGCCCCATACCGTTCTATCCCAGCTCCTTGACTGGCCCTTATTTTGGGTCTCCTTCAATCCTAGAACTTTTATTGCATTGTTATTTTAATGAATGATTGCTATCATGGACTGCTATGCATTTTAAACAAAATTTTTTAAAAATTAAAAAAGAATGGCCCTGGCTGGCGTTGCTCAGTGGATTGAGTGTGGGCTGCAAACCAAAGGGTCGCTGGTTCAATTCCCAGTCAGGGACATGCCTGGGTTGTGGACTACGTCCTCAGTGGGGGCGCGTGTGAGGCAACCACACATTGATGTTTCTCTCCCTCTCTTTCTCCCTCTCTCTAAAAATAAATAAATAAATATTTAAAAAAATTAACAAAATTGCAGTTGCGAATTGTTTGACTTAGGGTAAATGTGTTTGACAAACTTACATTGGGTACTGCTCATGCCTCCTCATCTGCTTGCTACCTGTTTCTTCTGGCAGCTCTTCATTCCATTAAGTTAACATCTTCCAGTTCCATGACGTTCATGTCACCCCAAATATGAATTTTCATGAAAATCTCATTAACAGAGTGATAGAGCAAATTACATTTTTTTCCAAGTCCCAACTGTTTGAGTTTCATTTCACCTGCTCTGTGGCTCCTGTTCAGGTGGTGCACATCCAACCACTGGCCACATGGATCACAACATGTTTTCAGGGCTGGACGAGGGTTATTTCCTGGTAATTGAGCGTCCCAGTGAGAGTGACTGGTAGCTGCAAAGGGAAACCTGCAGGTGGAAACTGGGAGGAGGGTGGGGGTGGGTTGGGGTGGGGAAGAAGGCCAGGATGGAAAGTCACCAGCAGAGGGCAGAGATTTTCTTTGACTCCTGAGATGGACACCTGACTCCTCTCGCTGATAATGGAAGCACAGGCAATTTGTTTACGTGCCAACAGAGTGCAGGCCGCGGATGTTCAAATGGCCATTGGTAGACTGCTATGCGAACTAGCTTTTCTTTCCAGTATTCTCAGTTTGGACAGAGGCATTATCTTTTCCTGCTGTAATGGTTGAAATTCTTTATTTTTAGTGCATTAATTACCATTGTTTTTTTTCTCCGACATAGTTTTCATCTAGTGCCTGGACTTTTGAAACTAAACGTCTAAATGGCATCCTGACTTCAGAAACCAACCCCCACCCCGCTTACATCCCATCCATACCGCCCATTATTTCCAGTTAAACCTTAAAAAATCCTAGCTTTAATCAGGAGCCTATGGCTTCCCATTGGATCAAGTCAAGTCAAAACTCCTGTAATTCAATTTGCCTCTTTAACCCGACTCCTATCCCTGGGTCCCTGGGGTACCTGCATGTACCCACCCAGGTAATCCAAAATGATCTAATCTTGAGATCCTTAAATTAATTACATCTATAAAGACCCTTTATCAAAATAAGATCACATCCACAGGTTCAGGGGTTAGGATGTGGAATATCTTTTGGGGAGCCTCCATTCAACCTGCTGCAGTAATCAAGCAGTCAAACCCAAAGAGCATTGATTTTGAGCTACCAACAAATACTATTAAAATGTTAGTAACAATTTGGACAAAAATAGAACACATGCTTATTAAATTTGTGGTTAATGTGAAGCTGGGTTGGATAGTTATTCACGTGAAAACAAAAGCAAAACATTTTTTATAGGTTATAAGAATGAGCCAAATTAGCAAAATGGACTTTTTACTTTGCACTCAATTCTATTACATTATTTCTCACATGGTTTTGATGCTGATTCAGTGAGTCTGATTCAATCCCTTGAAAGGTCATAAAAGCAGGCCTGAGGCTTCCCCGAGAGAAGACATTTTGCCTGGAGACAGCACGTTGAGCTACGCAGTCTGCCTTCTTGATGGCCTGTCCCGTGGATTTAGGACTTGCCTCGCTAGCCCCACAATCTGGTAAGCCCATTTCTTGCAACGAATCTCTTAATAATATCTTCTACTGGTTTTGTTTCTCTGGTTGAACTCTGTCTGACACAGTGATTTTCAGGATCCAGCGATGGGCTGAGTGGCTGGAGAGGACCTGGGAGGCCAAGGAGTACATGTCAGTCTTTCTTAAACTTTAATGAGCTATGAATCAGCTGAGGGCCTTCCAAGTCCATAGGTCTGCGTGGACCCAGATGGTGTCAATGCTTTCCTGGACTGTGCTTTCAGTAGCAGGAATGTATTCAGTAGTAGTTCTCAGCTTAGGCTGTGCATTAGAACAGAATTCCGTCAGAGTTTTCTGCTGCCCCTGGATACTCGGAGGTGCTGGGCCTCCCTTCCTGTGCAATACCAGTCTTAAAGCTCTCAGTTCAATTTAACCCCAAACCAAGTCTTTTTAGAGAAAGCCAGTTTGGTTCAAGGAAATCACATTAACTCAAATGCAAAACCAATGCAGTTAACTCTTCCAGAGTTATTATTTGCAGGTTGAAAGAGAAGGAAAATTTATGAGGGGAAAAACAAACCAAGGAGAATTTCAGCATAGGTAAACTAGTATTATGTCCTGTTGTTGTCACCCTTTCTGGGCTGGGGACACGGAAGGAGGAGTTGTTATGAAGATTTGAGGCAGCCCTGGCAAGTGTGGCTCAGTGGATTGAGTGCCAGCCTGAGAACCGAAGGGTCACTGGTTCAGTTCCCGGTCAGGGCACATGCCTGGGTTGTGGGCCAGGTCCCCAGTTGGGGGCATGTGAGAGGCAACCAAATCAATGTTTTTCTCCCTCTCTTTATCCCTTCCTTCCCCTCTCTCTGAAAATAAATAAATAAAATCTTTAAAAAAAGATTTGAGGCATTCTGTTTCTCTCTCTAGAAGGTTTTTCTTTAACCTTCCTCAGTAGTTAGAAGTACTTCTCTTCTCCATTGATACAGGGCTGTCACCAGTGTGACTCATAGCATGCTCTGTAAACTTGTGACCAGGAGGCATATGAACCAAAATGATACCCAATTTGACGGGTATGTAGATAAGCACCCCCAATCTTGCCACAAAATTATTCTCTCAGCACCATTTAGAAAGTCATTGCCATTCCTTCCATTCTCTCAACCTCTTCTTAAAATGACCAGTAGGGGGCACTGCAGGGTGAGATTCATTGCACTACCCCACCTCCATACCCACACAAAGTTCTGGGAACATGAAGTACTGAACATAATACACCTATTTTAGTGACAATCGTACACTTTTAGCTACAATAATACATGCTGAGAGACTCACTATCTATACATTAAGATCTCAGTTGCTCTTGGGATATGAGTAGCTAAAGAAGGAAGGGTTAGGTTGAAGGATGTGGGATACATTGTGACCAGGTATTAGGGCATGAAGCACTGGGCCCTCATGAGTGTGCTTGAAAGAATGGTTCACAGACGACCACTGTGGGACCATGGTGCATTTGGCTAGGGCGCTGACAGAATAATCTGGCAGCCTGAGACTGGAGGATGCGAGGGAGCCAGAGACCTGAAAGCTCAGTGTTTTAAAACCTCAGGAAGCGGCTATCTTCTATGCCTGACTTTATTGGATACTGTAAACTCGGGCAATTGAACTTAAAGCCAGCAGCAAGTTTATTATAAAATGAAATGAAGGGACATGTAGTTCTCTTTTGTCCAGGAAGGGAAATTGAGGTACCCATGGAGAGTAAAAAGAAAACAAATCATAGATTTTAAAAGAGCCACAGATCCAAAGCAGATTTTGAAATTGAGACTTTTAAAATTTGAAACAAAATTATTTATTTTTCAATTGGGAGTATGTTTAGGTTATTCCAATAAAAAGGTACCAGGAGGAGGAAGATAAGAAGTCCCCCACCCCTTTCTACCAGGCACCAATTTCCCTGCCCCACAGCTTCCTGGAGATATTTTATGCATATATTCAAATTATGTGTCATCCTGGGGTTATGGTTTAGTATGATTAAAACTGGGAGGTAATTCTTTCTTAGTCTTAAAGTGTTTCCTCATTCTTTTTGTTGCTGTAAAATATCCCATTGTCCATGGGTGGACATCTGGGTTATGTTCAGTCATCCTCTACTACAGAGGAGTATGTTGGGCATCCTTAGACAGGAAGCTGAGCTCAAAGGCTCTCCCTGACAACCAATTCAATATTGAGGGGCTACCATAGAGAGGGTGCATTCACAGGGATACAAGGACCCCAAAAGATCTTATATATCCACCAATCCAACGTTGTAAAAGTCCATGAATCTATGACCTCGGCTCTAATCCAAGACCATTGATCATCTTTTAAAAGTTTTCATTACAGGATCTTGCTGTAGATACCTGTGAAATTTGTGACTTTCATCTTATTCCTTTGTCTTCTCTGGGCCTCAGTTCATTCATCTGTAAAATCAGAAAACTGGACTATAAGATGTTTTCAAACTTTATCTTAAGCCCTAGTACTTTTATTATTTTTTTGAACAGATGAAATTTAGGAGGAACCCTAATAAATGTTCCAGATAAAAGCAAGAAATGATATTATTTCATAGTTTCTTCATTGTTTCTTGCCCAACAGTTTTCTGTGGAACTCCTAAGTAACTAAGAACTGTTGAGCAGGGGGGAGGGGTGTCTATGGAAGATTGGATGACAAGAAACAGACAACAGCTTGAAGGCTATCCATTCACGTCTATGACAACATGTTAATAATGGCCAGTTACTTTGACTCAACAGGGCACAGCGTTCTGGTGAGATCCCACCATTTACCAGATTCTCCATGAATTATGGGTCTTACATAGATTGCCTAGAAGGGAAAGGCCAGAGACTTAGAACACGAAAAGTAGGTCTGGGGGTGCTGGTGGTGGGTGGGAAGGGAAGAAGGAAAGGTAAGAACTAGGAAAGTGAAGAAGAGAAGACATTCACATGTCCTTTAGATTCATGTATAGAGCAGTAAATGTCTTCTGAGAGCTGATTCTTGAATGTGGGAGGCTCTGAGATAAGATGGGACCATACACAGGAAGCAGACAGACTAAGAAATTCTTATAATTTGTTGAGCTTTAAAAAATATGATAATATTTAGATGTTGCTATTTTTCAGCAACCTAACAATCTTTGGAACTTAGACAGGTTGAAAAGATTCTAAGCATGGTGTGGTTAAGTAGCCTGGTAGAAGCGTTGTTCAACCCTACTCCATCTCTGGAGGAGGGATCAGGATGTGGGCGTGTCTTCATTGTGCTGCAGGCAGACCAAGCTGTCAGTGCTGGCCTGGGGATTGGGCACTGGAGCCTCTTGGGAGTGTCCCCTGTGGGTCCCCAGTGTTTGGGGAAAATTTAGCTGTGGCAGGCGGAGTTGAGTGGAGATTTAGCCCTAAAAACACTCCAGAGTGAACGCTTGTGGCCCTGGCCTATCAAACAATAACAGAGGAATCAAAAAAGTGATGTGATTTGTGAGTCATTTCTAAAAGTCCTTGAGAAGCCTCGTTTTCCTTCCCAGTCACTGTAAATTGTCTCCCATATCCAGGTTAAGAAAAACACCCAACATTGATAAGCTAGTATTAGCCCTTTTGAAAAACGTATGAAATGTGAATAAATACTGTGTATAATAATAAAATCAGGGTTCTATTTTTATACTGTGTATAAAAATAATAATAATTTTTAAAGTTATTCTGTACCGTCCCTTCCTCCCCACCCCTATAAAGTTTATTATCTCAGGCTTTGTACGTGGATTTAATGTAAGTCACAAGAGGGAATGGGAAGTGCAAGGTACGTGTGTACGTGTGGTATGTGTAGGCAAAACGGATGTTATGCCTACTACAAAAGTGTTATGGCTTCAGCACTTTATTCAGGGTTTTCTGAGTTTATAAAGACAGCCGTAACAAAGCTTGATGGTCCAAATATTCTGTATCTCTTGACCTTTAATAATACCATGTGAGATTATGCAAGACACTGGGACTCTTATTTTCTTTCAAATATCTGGGAAATTTTTGTGGATCTTCAAAGTAGGAATCAGAATGTCTGTTTTCTGCACTCTCTGCCATCTAGGAGGAGCCATCCTCTCCAAGAGCTGCTTCTCCGTAGTGCAGGGAGTTTACCGAGTCTTTTGATTGAAATGAGTTCACACAGACAAATGACAATGGCAGGAGAAAGCAAGAGGTGAACCTGCCCTGAAAGGTCATAAATTGGCCAATACGCCTCTGAAGTGAATAGCAGGGGACTGACAAGCTGAGGGTATGGGTCTGATCTTCTCAGAGGCTGGAAGTGGGTTTGCCAACCAAGAAAGAGCTTGCTGCTACTGATCACAGAGGGGCAGGTTAAGGGAGAATCTCATCACTCAGGGTTTAAAATTGTCACTAATGCTGGGCCAATGGTATCTTCCCTGTATAACAAGAGAAAATTCTGTTATTGAAGAGACACAGTTAGTCAAAAGGCTTATTAAGTTAACCGTGTCTGATTTGCCAAGTGTCTTAGAAAGGTTACAATAATTTTAGGCAAATAAATCAAGTTTTTTTTTTTACTTGGTTCCTGTAGATTTATGCATCCTGATCATTGGTAGTGCAGGATTGGAATCCAACTGTGGCTGATAAAGGATGTTAATCCACACCCCATTAAATCCTTATGAACAGAGAATAGAATAACTTCTTTTTTTCCTGATAGTGAAAAATCTTAATTTTAAAGGATTTCTTTGGTGAGCAGATAATAAGCACCCAGGAGGGTAGGGACTACACACACACATACATGTACTACACATGCAGTTTTAAAAATCTTGTCCCCTCCTTTTCTTCTCTCAGGTGTGGTTCTTTGGGCAGAGCGAACACTACCATATGTGATTGACAAAGTGATGTTCTAGCTTTCAGTGTTTGAACTAAGTCCTTCTTCAAGATCTGAAAAGAGGCCGTGGTGGTGGAGACAGTGTTATAAAGGGGACATGAATTCTAGAAGGACATAGAGAACTTTTTGAGAGCGTTTATATAGGAGAGGCCGAAACATCTTGGCAACGCCAGAAAAAGAGATCCTGGACCGGTTCGATCTCACTCCACCTCCGAGCTGTGTGATTGCGTGAAAGGTGCTTCGACTCTCAGTTACCTTAGTTTCTCATCTGTAAAACTGGAAGATGATATATCTACCATATAGGGCATTTCAAGACTAAATGAGCTAACAAAGTTTAAGTTGGAACTATGATAGGCAATGGCAAGTGCTCGACAAATGTTAACTATTATTTTATTACAGATCTTGGTGGAAAGGATTAGCTTCACTCCTACCACAGAATGGAAGATATTTAACGAACATACGTTAAATACAACTTTTTTTTTTAACTTTAGAGAGATTTTGATAAACCTTCTAGTACAGTAATTCACAAATGTGGAGTCTGTCATACTAATCCCGCTACTTCTGCCTCTTTGATCTCTCTCACACTCCTTGGCACACAGGGCTCAGGTGCTCTGCAGAGAGAAGTGAGACCCAGGAGGCAGTGTGGCCCAGTGGGAGGAGCCCCAAACATGGGGTGGACCCCTGCTTCCAGTTCTGCCTCTGCTCTTTACTTCCTCTGTGAGCCACGGCAGTCACTTAGTTCTTCTATATCAAATGGCACCTAGTGAAATTTTTTTTCCAAGGTTTGAAGAAAAAAAATACATATGAGATTAGAATTAAGTAAGACTGGTAATGTAAGAAGTGCAGCTTTTTATACATGCAAGAGAATATTGTCTCATTAAAATGCATTGGCCTTGAGAGGTAAATGACACCCAGAGTGCTCAAAATAATTTGGTGCTCCTTTCAGAGATGTCTTCAGATTCATGGATAAAAACCAGTTTCATAACTTTACATCACACTTTTTAAACTTTTTAAACTACAAAACTCTTTGGTTTAAAATAACTTCGACTCACACAAAAGTTGCAGAAATAGTTCAAAGAATTTCCACATATCCTTCAATCCAAACCCCAAATATTAAATTCTCATATAACCACAAAAGCAGGAAATTAACATTAATATACTACTGTAATCTACATACCTCGTTCAAATTTCACAAACCGTCTTACTGATGACCTTTTCTGATCCAGAATTCAATTAAGGACTAGACACTGCAATTAACTGTATCTCCTTAGATTTCTTGAATGTGGAATATTTCCTTGGACTTTGTCCTGTATGATCTTGCTATTTTTGAAAAGGATTGGGCAGGTATTTGGTAGATTCTCCCTCATTTTGGGTTTGGCTGAGGTTTCCTCATAATTAAATTAAAGTTGTAGATTTCTGGTAAGAATTGCACAGACATGAAGCTGTGGTCTTTTCAGTGCATCTTATCAGGAGATAACAGGATATCAGTTTGTCTCCTTACTGATTACTGGCCATATTAACTTTGCTTACTTAGTTAAGGTGGTGCATCTGCTAGGCTTCTGCACTGTAAAGTTACTACTTTCTCATTTATAAATAAGCCTCTTCTGGAAATGTACTTTGATACTATGTAAATATCTGTTTTCTCATTCATTCTCTAATTTTAGCATTGTATTAGAATTCTCCAGAGAAATAAAAACAACAGGATGTGTGTGTTTTCATTTCGAGGTATTGACTCACGTGACTATGGAGGTTGAGAAGTCCCATAATCTGCCTTCTGTACACTGGAGACCAGAAGGCTGGTGATATGACTCCAGCCTGAGTCCAAAGGCCCGGGAAGCAAGGGAGCTGATGGTGCAGACCCCAGCTGAAGAGACAAATGACAAATGACAGGAAGCTAGGCAGGAAGAAAAAAAGGTGAATTCCTCCTTTGTCCACTTTTTTGTTCTAGTCAGGCCCTCAATGGATTGGAAGATGCCCACTGCGTTGGGGAGGGCAATCAACTTCACAGCAGCCACTGATGCAGCCTCACAGACACGCCCAGAAATAATGTTTAACTGGGCACCTCACGGGACTGTCAAGTTGACACATAAAATTAACCTTCGTAAGCGTTTATTTATAATTCTTGTCTGAAACAGGCCAAATGGTTGCATCTTTCTAAACTCCAGTAAGTCCAGATGAATGGTTCACTCTTTTTTTAATCTTCACCTGAGGATATGTTTCTTTTATTGATTTTTTTTTTTTAGAGAGATAGGAAGGGGATAGGGATAGAGTGAGAGAGAGAGAGAAAGAAACATCGATGTGAGAGAAAAACATTGATGGATTACCTCCCATACCCGCCCCGACTAAGGAGCCAACCTGCAACCTAGGTACATGCCCTGACTGGGAATTGAACTGGTAAGTTTTTTTGGTGTAGGGGACGATGCTCCAACGGAGCCACCAGGTGAGGGTGGATGGTTCACTCTGACACATTCAAGTACGGTGACTGGGGGTTGTTCCCACATTCAAATCTGACGTCCCTCAGTGCTATTCTTCGTTACCTCCATCACTTCCTCCCTGTCCTGTCACATCTTACACTGCCTGTGTGGAGGCTTCTCAGACAGGAAAAGCACGTGTTGTTTGGAAACAGCTCTGAATTTGAATCCTACACCCACCACGAACTACTTGGGTGACCCATTCAAGTAATCTCTGAGTTTCAGGTGCCTCATAAGTAAAAAGCGGATTCTACTTCATGGGTTATTTTAAAGGGTATATAAGCTGACATGTGTAAACCTTTCTGCATCGATCATGATGTAACGTTGTATTTTTCCCCCAATGAAAACATTCAAATAATCACAGTAAACACAACGACTGAATTTTGAATTCAGTCCTTCTGAATCCATAGCCACAGAACACACCTCATGTATGTGTGATATATGTACCAGGAGAAGGGTAGCCCACTGGAAATCTGTGGCTGCCCAGCAACCATTCTCCCAGCAACCACTCTCCCTGTCTAGAAACATCCTGATATCCTTTCGAGTCAAGACCTTGCCCACTGTGATGTCTTGGGATAATCCACACGTGATAGGTGGTTGTGGAAGTGGAAGGGACACCACTCTTTGCCTCTCCTGCTCTGTGCCCAGGGGTGCTACATGGCCTAGGCTTAGATCATCAGACACATCATCCTGGGATTCTGAATTCTGAACGAGTGATGGAAAAATGAGAAAAAAACTGTTGGAATTTCCTTAACCCAGCAGTGGTGTCCTACTCCGTGCTCAGTTCCTAATTCCTCATTCTCTGGAACTCACTTGGATTCTGCCTGTTTCCAGGCTGGCTCCTAAGCTCTAGTCTAGTCAGTTCTGGGAGCCTTTTGTTTCCTGTGGTTGGAGTTAGCTGTTGTCCTAGTCTGCTCAGGCTGCCATAACAAGATACCACAGACTGTGTGGCTTACCCAATAGAAACTTATTTCCTCACAGTCTTGGAGGCTGATAATTTCCAAGATCTACATTTTGGAAGGGGATGGGTTCTGGAGAGGAATTTCTTTCTGTCTTGAAGACAGTGGCTTTGGCCTCACGTGGTCTTTCCTCTGTCCATAAATGCAGAGAGAGAATGGGCCTGCTCTCTGGTCTCTTACAAGGACACTAATCCTGTTGGATCAAGGCCCCACCACCATGACCTCACTTAACCTTAATTGCTCCCTTCAAGTACAGCTATACTGGGGTTAGCACATCAACATATAAATTTTAGAGGGGGAGCAAATATTCAGTCCATAGCACCAGCCAAAGCCAGATTTTTTTTTTGTAAATTAGAAACTTTAGCTGATATAGCTGAACCTAAATTTTCTAGTCTCATTTTACTCTTTTGAACTTCCAAATGAAAATGCTTTTAATGCTTTTTTTTTTTTTTTTTTTGCATCTTGTTCTGTAAGACTGGCTTCATTTAGTTAGTTGAAATAGTAGTATTTAACAAGATGAGAGAGGCTTTGGATAATGAGTTCTCTCTCCTGCCTCTTTTCTTGCCTCTCTGTCTTCCCTGGCATTTCTTGAGCAAACTGTTGGTTAAGCAGGTGATTGGAGACTGTCTGACGTCATTCTCCACACTGATGTCAGATGCCAGCCTCCGGGTTGGCTGGGTGGAAAAATGACCAGCTTGGCTCTCACAGTTATGGCTCCATGTTGCAAGAAGTTGGCAATTCTCTTCCTGCTCTTTTCTTTTTATTGCTTGTTCCACAGTCTGGGGAGCATACACAGCTGCCTGGCAGTTCTGCTCTTAAGCTGGGGCACTCACCATCAAAGGCTCTTACTCTGCCTGCTGCTACAGACAGGAGGACAATGAGAAATGATATTAAGCTGGACCTTCCCCCAAGGATCTCTGAGCTAGAAGTCAGTATGGAACTTGTCAGAGGGAACTCTGCCTAAAGCAGTCCCCAGGATAAGCCTTTTCTCAAACACAGAGCACATAGTGCCATATGCTACATTTCTACGCAAACAGTTACCAACCAGAACGTTGTATATTAATATGAGCCTAAAAAACTTGGTTCACGTTCCTTTCATTTTTTATTCTACTCCAGTATTCCACTTCACACCTGGAAACTGCTCGGTATGAAGGAAACTACAGCACTTTCCAGAACTGTTTTTGTGTTTCTTTTTTCAACTGCAGATGTCCGGGAAACAGTAAACTCTTGTTTTGAAGTTTTTTAAAACTTAGCTTTTGATTCCAAGCAAATGAAAATTGTTCCTGTTTAAACTTCTTATTGGTGATAGTTTAACTAGCTCGATTTTGTTTTCTCTGGATTGTGGATTTTTTTTTTTATGGTTTTCCTTTAGGAGCTCAACATTCCCTGGAACTCACTGGTAGCAGAGGAAAAAAGTATCCAGAGAAATTGAAATTCTTTTATGTCCCCCGAAAAAGTGTCCAGTTTCTGTTATAGGATAAAGCTAGTGCTTTCTACCCAGGTGTTCATGGATTAGTAAGACTTGAGAAATATTAACACTTATTTTTGTTTTGTAAGTCTAGGGTATATACTTTGGAAAGTGTCCACAAAATTAAGTCAAGATAGGCACTTATTTCTGGCATTTGTTATGGGATAATTATCCTAATAATTCTTTAGTCTCGTAATTTAGTAAAAGGGATATTTTGTTTACTCTTGAGTTGTTTGGGCAAGCATGACTAAAGTATAGATCATTTATTAAAATATCTAAATTAAAAAA
The DNA here is from genome assembly GCF_022682495.2 of Desmodus rotundus. Lineage (NCBI taxonomy): Eukaryota > Metazoa > Chordata > Mammalia > Chiroptera > Phyllostomidae > Desmodus > Desmodus rotundus. The sequence goes on along the minus strand of NC_071394.1, from coordinate 30,795,447 downwards.
AAATTAGTCTAACAGGTAGAGACTACCCTGCAGTATTTTCACCAGTTCTTCCGCTTTACCAATGAAAATCACCCAAGCAGTTATTTCGAGTACACTGCATTCATATTCCTGGTTTCTGGGATGAGGGCTGATGAAGAATGAAGAATGTGTTTAGCAGTAACAGGCAGGCACTTGAGAGTAGGTCCAGACTGGGTGGTACAAAGTATGTGGAAACCAAAATGGGGATGGAGTAGGCTTTGCTAGGGCGTGCTTCTTACAGGAGAGGTTCGGCATCCTCGAGGGAGCCAAGATGGTGGGTTCCTAGAAGCCTTCATTTGTTTTTGCATACACAACAGGAACTGTCTGCTAGCAATTCTAACTATGACTAGCTTCCTTTTTTACAGTTTTTTAGTTTCTCAATTACAATTGGCATACAATGTTACTTTAGTTTCAGGAGTACAGATTGTAAGATTTCATTATTTATTTTTTTTAATTTATTTTTTTATTGTTATTCAATTACAGTTGTATGCCTTTTCTCCCCTTCCCTCCCCCCACCCCAGCTGAACCCACCTCCCTCTCCCACCCCCACCATGGCTGAGTCATATTCCTTTGTCTATTTGTACCACTTCCTTATCCACTCATCTGCTGATGGACACTTGGGTTGCTTCTGTATCTTGGCTATTGTAAATAATGTTGCAATGAGCATATAGATGTGTATGTCTTTTCAAATTAGTGTTTTGGGTTTCTTCAGGTAAACACTCAGAAGTGAGATTGCTGGGTTTTTCTTTGTCTCTTATTATAACCTTGTTTTGAAGTTTATTTTTGTCTGATACAACTATAGCTACCCAGCTTTTTAAATTTCCCTTTTTTAAATGGAATATCTTTTTGTATTCATTTACCTTTAGTCAGCATGTATCTTTCCATCTGTAGTGAGTCTCTTGTAGCATATGTAAGGGTCTTGTTTTCTTATGCATTCATCCCCCCATGTCTTCCTATTGGAGCATTTAATCCATTTACATTTAAAGTAATTGTTGATAGATATGTACTTATTGCCATTTTATTATTCATGTTTTTGATCTTTATTTCTTCTTTTTAAAAGAGTCCCTTTAACATTTCTTATAGTACTTGTTTGGTGTTGATGAACTCCTTTAGCTTTTTCTGATCTGTGAAGCTCTTTTTCTGTCCTTTGATTCTAAATGATAGTCTTGGTTGTAGGCCCTTGCTTTTTATCACTTTGAATATTTCTTGCCAATCCCTTCTGGTCTGCAAAGTTTCTATTGAGAAATCAGCTGACAGTCTTATGGGAGCTCCCCTGTAGGTAATGAACTGCTTTTATTTTGCTGTTTTAAGATTCTCTCTTTGTCTTTAACTTTTGCCATTTTAATTTTGAGGTGTATTGGTGTGGATGTCTTTGGGCTCATCTTGATCGGAACTCTGCGCACTTCCTGGACTTGTGTGTCTATTTCCTTTACCAGGTTAGGGAGCTTTTCTGTCATTACTCTTCAAATAGGTTTTCCATCCCCTGCTCTCTCCCTTCTCCCTCTCGTGCCTCTATGATGTAGATATTGGTTTGCATGATGTTGTCCCAAAGGCCCCTTCAACTATCCTCATTTTTTTGGATTTTTTTTCTTTGCCGTTCTGATTTGTTTTTTCTGCTTCCTTATCTTCCAAATTTCTGCTTTGATTCTCTGCTTCATTTAAACTGTTGTTGATTTCCTCTCATGTATTCTTTATTTCAGTCATTGTATTCATTTTGACTGTTTCTTTTTTTATATTTTCTATCTTCATTTTAATGTTTCTTATCTTTTTTGTTGAAGTTCTCACTGAGATTATTAAGCATCTTTGTAACCAGTGTTTTGAACTCTGCATCTGGTAGATTTCTTGTCTCCATTTTATTTAGTTCTTTTTTTTGGAGTTTTGTCTCTTTCTTCACTTGGGGCATTGGTTTTTTGTCTCCTCATTTTTGCTGCCTTCCTGTTTTTGTTTGTACATATTAACTAGAGCTACTGTGTCTTTCAGTCTTCGTATAGTGGCCTTAGGTAGTGTGTGTCCTGTTGAGCTCAGTGGTGCAGGCTCCCTGATAAGCTGAGCTGAGTGTTCCAGTCGTTTCCCTTGTGTGGATGCTGTGCCCTCCTATAGTGTTTGAGCCTTGACTACTAGTTCCTGCCACTGGAACCCTGGGCTCGGGAGCCCTGTGTCCTGCTGGGAACCCTCACTCCTTGGCCAGCATATCTGTCCTGATTTTACTACCACACATGGGTGTGGGACCAGCCCAATCCACATTCCACCACTTCTACCAGTCTCAGTGTAGCTTCTTCTGTATATCCGTAATTATAGGGCTTCTGTTCGGCTAGACTTCAGGTGGATCTCAGTGTTTTTTGTTCTGCAGCTTAGTTATAATTTTGATGTGGTCACAGGAGGAGGCAAATGCAGTGTTCATTCACCTACTTCACCATCTTGACACCTTCTTGACTGGAAGCCTGTAACTATAACTTTCAGTCAGGAGTGCCAGTCTCATTTTTTCTCATAGCAGCACAGTCCTCTGAAAGTGTTGTTTCTTGTTTGATTCTATTTATTTCCAGAGAGAGGGGAAAGGAAAGAGTAAGAGAAACATCAATGTGAGAAAGAAACATCAGTTGGCTACCTCTCGCATGCCCCCAACTGGGGACCTGGCCTGCAACTCAGGCATGTGCTCTGACTGGGAATTGAACCTGTGACCTTTTGGTTCACAGGCCAATGCTCAATCCACTGAGCCACACCAGCCAGGGATGTTTCCTCCGATTAGACAATCATATCATATGGATAAGTCATAATTCATTGGTTTCACTAAAGAAAGCTCAGAACTGATTAGGAGTTTTCAGAATTAGGTCAAAGTAGCTTGGGGTCAGTTTGTAAGTGTCACAGGGTGTTTTTCAAAGTGTGGCCTCCTCCCCCTCCTCCTCCTCCTTCTTCTTTTTTTTTTTTTAAGAGATATGTATATTAAAAATGCAGTTTCAGGTTCCATCCCAGCTAGACTCATGAAATGAGAAAACTGGGAGCCAGGAAGTCCTCATTTTACTGCCTCCACCCCCATGACGGAGTTGCACATGAAAGTCTGAGAAACACTAGGCAGATGGTTCAGAACTTGTAGATTTTCAAGCCTTTTACATGAACTGAAACCCCATTTCCAAGGAGGAATCCTAGACTGAGGCCAATGAATCTTCAGTGGTTTGTGAAAGTTAAACCATAGGGAATGTTTCTGCCAGTCCAAATAATACCTATCCTTGTAGACATAGCTCAATTTACCTTGCAGGTGGAGGCCTCCAAGTCCCTCCCAGGCCGTGGAGTGCCCTCGCCATCATTTGTATTCTCAGAATTTATTTGTACAATATTCCTGGCAATTTATCTTACTTTGCCTTCTGATGTATCTTAGCTAAATCTTACAGTTATTGAACTTCATTTTTTAAACTGCAGTATAGCTTACATAGAATAATACATATGCATATATCACTTAAATTTCACATCAATTAAATCGTTTAATTTTCACATGTGTATATAAAACTATGTCATGATCACCTGGATCATTTCCAAAACTCCAGATAATTCCCTTGTACTCACTGGTAATATTTCTCTGAATATAACCACTATTTGGACTTTTATCATGACAGATTCATTGAAGCTATTTTAAACTTCATATATGTAAAATAATATAGCATGTAGTATTTTGTGTCCGGCTTCTTCCACTCAACATTATACCTGTGATATCCTTCCGTGTCATTGAGAGTTTAGTAGTTTTTTCTTTTTCATTTCTGTGTCATACCCTATTGTATGCAACACCATAATTTATTTACTCATTCTAGTGTTGATGAATATTTTGGTTGTTTCCAGTATTAGGCTACTATGATAAATTGCTAGCAACACTCTTATATGTAATTTAATGTTCAAAACGCCCCATTTTTGTTGGAGATACTCAGGAGTGGAGCTGCTGGGTCATGGGCATACATGTGTTTGGCTTTAGTAGGTGCTGCTAAGCACATTTCCAACGGGGGTGGGGAGGGATGTACCCACTTACATTCTCACCAGCTGAGTAGGAGAGTTCTAGTCTGTTTAACTTTCATATCTTGTCTCCCTGACATACATTTGGAAAGGAAATATGCAAGCAGGTACACAGATTTGGGGTTCGCCACGAGGCTGCACAGAGACAGCGGGGTGGTAGGAGTGTGGTAAACACTGAAGGACTTCATCAGAAGCCCACTGAGAGTCAGATTCTCCACACTGCAGAAAGACTACAGGAGAGCACAGGAAAGTCAAGATGATCCAAATCCCGAGAAAGGGAACGACGTGACTCAGACTTTCCATGCGCTGTTTGAAAAATCTTGCCCCATTCCTTGCCATTTAACATCAGGATATTACTCAAAGGTGAACCAAATGACTGTAGACCGCTGAGCCAAAAAGCCTGTTTAAATAATAGAGTCTTGTGCAAACAGTGATCTTTTTATTTGAGAATAATAAAATGATTTTGTCATCTTAGATGATCTAACAAATTTTTAAAGAAAGAACTGTAGCTCTTTGTTCTAAACTCTCTCATAGGTTCGGGAGAGGGCCGAAAACAGCTTCTAGCTGGTTGTTGACCACAGATGTGACACTCCTCCTTTCTTGAAAAACAGCAGCACAACACGGTAAAAAGCACATGATTAGGGTTTAAATCTCACTTTTGATAGACTCTCGTGATGTGACCCTGAGCAAGGGTTTGTCTCCTTGGACTTGTCGGCTCTTCTTGGTGATGACAGTATCTGCCTCTCTCTGAGATGGGAGGATGGTTTTGAAAAAACAAGTCCAGAGGTGGCATGCTGGCAACCTTTCTTTCTTTTGATTCTTTTAAAATTATTTTTTCCTAGCTTTGAGATATAATTGACATGCAGCATTATCATAAATTTAAGGTGTATGATATGTTGATTAGATACATATATTGCAAATGATTACTGAGAGTAGCATTAAATAACACCTGTATCACGTCACATTTATCACTATTTATTTTTTTGTGGTGAGAACGTTTCAGACCTACTTTTTTTTTTAGCAACTTTCAAGTGTGTAATAGAGTATCATTAACTATAATCACTGTGCCATACATTAGACCCCCAGAACTCATTCATTTTTGTAGCTGGAAGTCTGTCCCCTTTGGCCGACATCTCCTGTTCCCCCCACCTCCTGTTTCCCCAGGCCCCCATAACCACCCCTCTAGTCTGTTTCTATGAGTTCAGCTTTTTTTAGATTTCACACATTAGTGAGGTAACACGGTATTTGTCTTTCTGTGTCTGGCTTATTTCACTTAGCATAATGCCCTCAAGATCTATCCGTGTTGTTGAAAATGTTAGGATTTCCTTCTTGCTCATGGCTGAATAGAATACTGTTGTACATATACCACATTTTCTTTACCATTCATTCGTTGATGGCCACACTTAGGTTGTTTCCATACCTTGGCTATTATGAATAATGCTGTAATGAACTAGGAGGTACAGGTATCTGCTTTCATTTCCCAGAAGTGGGATAGTAGTTCTATTTCTAATTTTTTGAAGAACCTCCATACTGTTTTCTAAGTGGCTTCCCTTCGGTTTCTTGGCGGCAGTGTGATGGTTGGTATTAGCATTGGCTTTGGAGTCTCACTTGGGTGGGAACCTGCAACCTGGCTCTGTCATGAACAAACCAACTTAGACAAATTACTTAGCCTTATTAAGCCTCAGGTTCTTTTGTAAATGACGATGGTTATATTGCTCACTTTATAGGGGTGTAATAGGATTAATCTGTTTCATTATATGTAAAGCAACCTACTTATAAACTGGTGCATAATAGTAGCTCAATATCTTTATTTCTTTCCCCATTGTAAGATTTTTTCCACATTGGAATTCTTACTCTTCAGGTTCTGAAATTCCCAGAATTTTAGCATAAATGTGCAAGTTGCAAGGTGTCTGATGATGTGAAAGACTTGCAGTTATCCACTTACTTGAAGCAGAATATGCAAATCTTGAATTTTGGGGAAAGTTTCTTTTACAACTTATTAAAAAAATGGCACTATTTACCTAAGTGTTTTAGTTTTGTGAATGATCATGTAGTATCTAGTGTATAATCACCAGTTTTTGAGTTTTTATTCATTGTATAGACTTAGTTATACCCTTCCCCCCCAAAAGAGAATTCACAAATCTTGCCAGTGAACCCAGCTTCCACAGTGGTCAAAGTAGAAGTACACTGAGGTTCAAGGGGATCATCTGTTCCTGGGTGAAGAGTTTTACATCAGTGGTTCTCACATTCAGGGCATTTTTGAAATCTGGGGGGGTATTAATGTGAAGTACCACTAGCGTGTGGTGGACAGAGCCCAAGGACACAGTATGTCCCTGAAAAGCAGCGGTCCCCAACATTGTTGGCACCAGGGACAGTTTCATGGAAGACAATTTTTCCATGGACTGACTGGGGAGGGTAGTTTCAGGATGATTCAAGCACATTACCTTTATTGTGCACTTTATTTCTATTATTATTACATTGTAATATATAATGAAATAATTATACAACTCGCCACAATGCAAAACCGGTGGGAGCCCTGATCCCACCTAGGCTCCTAGACGGTCCCCTAGACGGTCCCACCTAGGGATGATGGGACAGTGACACCTGAAGTGTGTTGCTTATGTCCAGTCTAGTCCATAATCTTGTTTTGGTGGCTGTCACTGCAGAAAACCCTGCTTTACAAAGACAGGGTGTTAGAAATGGGAGCAGGCTTTTCAGCGCTTTTGTAACAATCTCAGGATATAACGCCTTGAGTTGAATCCAGAACGTATGGAGATTTGAAGTTGTCTCAGACATACTTTTATGGCCACCACTGTCTGCGATCTCAAACAGCTGTTCCTCTTCTAGCGTGGACGAAGGCGATTCACCTGGCTTATTCACAAATGGTTTGTGGATCCATTCCTTTCCAGTTTGGGAGTCGTTTGTGGTTGAGAAGTAATGCTCAAACTTGAAAGCACAGGTTCGCACTCCTAGGAGAATCTAAGGCTGCCAGGGATCTGACAGGAGGTGGAGCTCAGGCAGCAATGGCTGCGATGGGGAAGGGCTGTAAATACAGATGAAGCTTCGCCTACTGGCCTGCTGTTCATCTCCTGCTGTGCAGCCCGGTTCCTAACCCCGGAGTTGGGGACCTCTGCTGTAAAGCATGGAATTACCCCACTTATAAAAAAATCACCCTATTTCCCACTCGTCTTTTGGATATCTTGATCTTCAGGGTAAGGTCCCCATTTTCCTTATTATTGCCTTTAGATAGGAAGTTATTAGAGGTGTGTTACTATGATACATTTTAGTTTGCAGCAGTGCCTTTTCCTGTACTTCTCACACAGAATGGCTTCTGTTCTGTTCTCACATGCAACATTCGTTGTGAATGCATGTATCACCCTTCTATTGTTTTCTACTATTACAGTCTTGCACAAGCTTTTGCATATTTAAACAAATCATTTTTATTGGGATAAAGTTGGTGTGCAGTCTATATATTCCAGGTGTACAGTATTGTCATTTCTTCTTTGTGTATATTACATAGATCACAGCACTAAGTCTGGTGACCATCTGTCACCGTACAGTCGGTCCCCTTCCACCCACTTTGCCTCCCCCCAGTGCCCTCTCCTTCTGGTAAGTGCTGATTTGTTCCCTTTATCTATGAGTTTGCTTTTGTTTTGTTTGTTTGTTTGTTTAGATTCCACATATAAGTGACATCACGTTATCTGTCTTTCTCCATTGACTTATCTCTCTTACATAACATCCTCAAGGTCCATCACGTCGTCGCGAATAATGAATAGGGGTGCATATGTCTTTTTGAATTAATGTTTTGGATTTCTTTGGATAAATATCCAGAAGTGGGATAGCTAGATCATATGGTAGTTCTATTCTTAATTTTTGATGAAATTTCCATACTGCTTTCCATAGTGGCTGTACTGGTTTATATTCCCACCAACAGTATGTGGGGATTCCCTTTTCTCCACCTCCTCTTGAACATTAGTTATTTATGTTTTTGATAATAGTCATTCTAACAGGTGTAAGGTGATATGTCACGTGGTTTTGATTTGCATTTCCCTGATAATTAGTGAGGACAGAGTGCAGTAGAGTCATGTGAGGAGAGACTGGGGTTTTATGGCTCTGGGGAGAGAGTGGAAGGGACAGCTACTAGGACAACTGTGCTCTCTCTCCCACACCACAGAAGCCATCTTTCTTGGGTGCAGAACTCCTTCCATATGGCATCAGCCTGGGGCATGCAATAACCCCACCCTTTGGACTCCCACAATGCGGAGCTTGCACCCTGCTGAGGAGTTAGCTGTGTGGATCAGGGTTTAGAGGTCTGGCCAGACTCAGGGGGTCTCAGTGACTGAGTTATTTGGTTTGGGATCAGGGGCCATTCCTCCCACTTTCCACGAACCTGACTGGTGCCTCCCCTTCACAGGAGATCCGTTAGCCCCACTCTCTGGGCTCCCAGTGGCCCCATCCTCCTGACTCCTGGTGGCTCTGCCCTGGTGAGGACTGGGCAGAGTCTGGGACACACTGAGTTGTGTAGCTCTAGGATGGGCACCACTTTCTCCTCCTTCCCCAAAGCCTGACTGGCACCTCTTCCTTGTGGGAAATCCACTAACCCCATCCTTCCAACTTCTGGCAGCTCTGCCCTGCTGAGATTGGGTCCCTGGCAAAGTCTGGCACAGACTGAGTTCTGGGCTCTAGGATGTGGCCATTTTCCCTTCATACACCCGACTGCTGCAGAGCCCTCCCTTTGCATGTCCAAATCATTGTCTGTTTGGGTTTGATAAACTCTGCTGGCTTCACCCTGCTGACTCCCTGAGACCCTGCCCCACCACATGGGTCTGCAGGCAACTGGCAGGTGGCAGCTAGATTTGATATACCTTCTGACTTTTGCTGAGTGGATTCAGACTCAGCACTGGCTTTGAGTGTGAACCTGTATCAGTCTAGTGAACACCACTCAATCCTACCCAGTGACTCACTGAGAACTTATCTCATTCAACTTGAGTACTCTCAGAGGCTCTTTCAGTGACAGCCTAACAGGTAGCTGGAAGGTAGAGGCAGGTAGAGATGGACCTTAGGGTGTCTTGGGCTGGTTGCTAACCTGCACCTGAGCCTGGTGCTGGTAAAAGCCAGCTTTGGTGCACAGCCTGGCCCTTCCCATGCACGCCCAGGCCCATCAAAGGCAGCCACAAACTGTGCACTGCTTTGTGGCTCCAAACAGGTCCCCAGGGCCCGTCACAGTCAGTGTTGACATTGGCCTATACCAGAGTGCCTCCCAAAGGCCCTAGAACCAACACACCCAGTGGCAGTCTTCAGACATAAGAGCAGGATATAAGTAGCTTCACAAGTGACAAGTCCAGAGGGAGATCTCCGCAGACACCAGACCCTGCTGAGGTGAATTCGCTTTGTGTGCTCAGCACCTACAAGTACCTCGTACACTGTGGTCAGAGTTGTTTGTTGATTTATTAATGACGGCCATTCTGGCAGGTGTGAGGTGATACCTCATGGTGGTTTTAATTTGCATTTCTCTAATGGTTAGTGATATCGAGCCCAGAAATAAACCTATGCTGTCAATTCATATTTGACAAAGGAGGCAAGAACATACGATGAGGTAAAGATAGTCTATTTAATAAATGGTGTTGGGAACATTGGACAGAGACATGCAAAAAAAAAAAAAAGAAACTAGAACACCTCTTTACACTATACACAAGAAAAATCTCAAAATGGATTAAAGACTTAAATGTAAGACTTGAAACCATAAAAATCCTAGAAGAAAACAGAGAGAGTAAAATCTCAGACATTTCTTGTAACAATATTTTTTCTCTCTATCTCCCCAGTCAAGGGAAACAAAGGAAAAACATTAACAAATGGGATTATATCAAACTAAAAAGTTTTTGCATAGCAAAGCAAACCATCAACAAAACAAAAAGACAACCCACGGAATGGGAGAAAATATTTGCTGATGATGCCACTGATAATGGGCTAATACCCAAAATTTATAAAGAACTCATAAAACTCAACACTAAAAAACCAAACGATCCAATTAAAAAATGGACAAGGGACCTGAATAGACCCCTTACCAAAGAGGACATGCAGATGGCCACAGACATATGAAAAAAAGCTTGGGCAGTAACACTTACACCAGTCAAAACAGACTTTAAGACAGAAGATAAAATATAGACAAAGGAGGACTCAGCAATTCCACTTCTTGGTATTTACCCAAAGAAACCCCAAACCCTAAATCGAAAGGACATGTACATCCATATGTTTGGTGCAGCAGTATATACAACAGCCAAGGTATGGAAGCAACTCAAGTGCTCATCAATAGATGAGCGGATAAAGAAGAAGTGGTATATGTATACAGTGGAATATGACTCAGTCATAATAAAGAAGGAAATCCTGCCATCTGCAACAACATGGATGGACCTAGAGGGTGTTGTGCTGAGTGAAATGCCAGACAGAGAAAGATAATTGCCAGATGATTTCACTTCCATGTGGTATCTAAAAAACAAAATAATGAACAAGCGGAACAAAAACAGACTCATAGACACAGGGAACATTTTGATCGTTGCCAGATGAGAAGCAGGTTATGGGGATGGGTGAAAAGGTGAGGGATTAAGAAGTACAAGTGGGAAGTTGCAGAACAGTCACGGGGATGTAAAGTACAGCATAGGGAATACAGTCAATATATTGTAATAACTATGCATGGTGTCAGATGGGTACAAGATTTATTAGGGTCATCACTTCATAAGTTATCTAAATGTCTAATCACAAAGCTGTACACCTGAAATGAATACAATATTGTGCATCAACTCTAATTTAAAAATTAAAAAAATTGAAAAAAGGAGGAAAATTTAATTCATACTGCTGCCTTTAATTTCAATCAAACACTACAAGGTTTATTCTAGCTTTCCACCTTTCCAAATTTGTGCGTCCCTTCTCCAATAGTAAGAAATCTGATTCCCATTATCTTTAATACATTTACTTACTTAATCTCCCTGAGTGTAGTTAATCTTCTGACCTCTGTCAAACCACCAGCCTGCTGGGATATTCCTCAGGTAGGCCCCAGTCTCCACCCTGCTCAGAATCCTCCCTGAATAAGGAAGGCTTGAGGACAATCTTAGAACTTAGTTATAACCTAGGCTTTCTTAGTATCTATTTCTGGCTTGGTCATTCATAAATTTTTCCAAATCCTTTGAGGCTTAATTTATATTTTCCATTTCTACCACTTTCTGGATGTAATGAGTTCCACAAGTTCAATCTTTACTTTGTGAAGTGGTACTTCCTCTTATTTCCTATATTTAAGTTTCTCAATTTTAAAAAGTGGTCTTGAATCCTTACATTTCCATATTTAGTGCACACATTTCCAGTAGTTCAAGGTCATCCCTAAATTCAACAGCCACAGGACTCAGCAGGATTTATTCACCTCTTATCCATATGGCTCAGGGTTCTTTAAAAACTATGTTTTGGTTATGGCCCCTTTGAGTTTGTGAGCAGTCAAATCTTTAGGGATTGTATTTTTCTTTTACCACTTTCTTTACTGCTTTTAAAAAAATTTCCTCATTCCATTACATGATCTTCTGTATCTGGTTATTTGAATTTTATATATTGTTCCAGCTGTCTTACATAGTTTTCGTTAGGGCAGAACCAATTTTTCCATTTTGATTATTCTTGTTTCTCCTTGGGTCACTGTGGATTATTCCTTGTTGAGGTGAACCTAGAGTTCAGGGGGCTAGAACTCAATCAGGAGAGATATTTGTCCCATGTGACGGGTGAGAGGTAAACCAGAGGATAACTGTTGTCTCCTTAGGAACAAGGGAGGCCAAATAGGACTTACGGTGAGAAAGAGAGGGCTTGAAGCAACTGCCTTAAATGGGGCTGTGGGATGTGACATAGTTTTGATGGCCACTGGCCTCTGATTTAAACACAAGGGTTAAGGGCAGATGGTAGCAGAACATGGAGACAATATTCTGTGGGAGTAAACCACAATAATTGTGAGGTCCTGTTCCTGGATCAAAGCCTGTTCTCCAGAACTGTTTGATTCTCTATGTATATTTTAAATAATTTCAAGTGGTTTAATTAAAAAACATTTACCATTCTTTTGGTCATGCACAGAGACTTTTAACTCCAGGTTTTGACTTATGTTTTCTGTCTCATTGGGCAGCCGTTACCTGAAGGCTGTGGCAAGCCGTTTCAGACTCAGTCTGATCCAGAACAGGATTTATCACAAGCTGTGATGCCAACACTGGGCATGACTTAGAATTAAGTTTTCCTCCATGACTCAGGAACTGGCAGCTCAGTTAACGCTGAGAGACAGTGTGGTACAGTAGGAGGGGCCTTGGCTTTGGGTTTAGAGTCCAGCCTGCAGTTTCTACTCTGTCACCTACTAGTTGTATGTCTGTAAAAGTTACTTAAATTGGAACTCAGTTTCCTTGCTTTAAATGGAGATAATGCCTACCTTACAGGATTAATTTGCAGGACCTGTACTGTAACGTTCACCTAAATGCTCATCTATAGATGCTCAGGAAATGGTAGCTCTCTTGTTTTTAGGATGACTCCATATTGCTTCCTGAGTTGCCCTATTGTGAAACATTCCTGAGATACTCTAGAAATGACTACCAGATGCTTGGTAACTCTGAGGAATAGCAATTTCTTTCTCCATTCCATGGGGCTGGGTCTTGGTCTCAAGGTTTTGCACCCAGCATTTACTGATTCCCTTATTCCAGGGTGCCTTTCTGTATGGTGGAGGTGGGGAAGCCTGCTGGGACTCTGGATGAGGATTCATTTCTACCAGTTAGACACACTGGTGTGATATTTGGGACTCTGCTCGGCTATTTTTCTCCAGGAAAGCAAGGGAGAGGAGATGTGGGCTGTTCTGGTCCCGTGATCCTGTCACTTGACCTGTTGGTGAGGGTCCAGGGCGACTGTACTGACAGTTGCAGTTTTGTTCTGATTGCACTGACTGAAGCAGCATTTTGGGCTCACTCCCTAGCTCTGTGGGATCAAGAGGCTGGAGTGGAGGTGGTAGAAGCCTCTTGATTCCCCACCTTCTTCCTTACTGTGGAGGAGGCCGTTTCCCTGGCAGTCTAATTTGGCGGTGTTTTTCCCACCCCCCCACTTTCCAGTGACATTCCAGGCAGCCCTTGCTGAATCCCTTTTTCATGCGAATAGCTATAATGGTTTTGTTTCCTTCCATGGAGCCCTGCCAGATATAATCACTAGTCTGTAAATAATTTTCCCGGTGTCTCTTGGTCGTATGCTCAGAGCCATGACTGCAACCATGACACTTGGTCTTTCTCTTTTGAGACTTGCTTTCTGGGATTCGGGCCTTGACTCAAACCCGCGCTGCTGCTGTGAACTGATATTCTAATGGGCACCTGCTGGCCTGACCGAGCGCCATGACCTAGCGCCAGCTTTTACTGCTGCCTGAGCTCCATCTGCCCAGGGCAAACTGTTGCTCGAGGTATCCTGAACTTGGGATAATCTTTGAACTCTATGTCTGGATCTCCCGAATGTTTCCTTTAGTAGTCACTCACCTATCCCAGCCCCTGACTCAGGTCTGGAGCTGGATCCACCCTGGCGGTCTGTTCTCTGTGGCCCCACAAACCATAGACCTTCCAGTGGGTCAGCTCCAGGGCTCTTGCTCTATCCAGAAGAGCCTGTAGTCAGCTGCAAATTTGTGACATTACCAGGAACTCCTTTTTGATCACATGCAAAAATAGTAAATCATACAGATGACTTGCAAATATAGCAGGTAATCTGTGAGGAAGAAGTTGAAGAATGGTGTTGTGTTTTTAAAATGTTTCTGCTAAGGTCATTATATATTTACCCATACCATGATTGATAGAAGAAAAAAGATGATTTTTTCCGTCTTTGAGAGAATTGGAATAGCTTTTGTATTGTTTGAATTAATTGTAATAATATCATTTAAGCCAGAGTAGTAAGTAGGTTAATTAGTGCTATGCTAATTTTCCTATAACCAACAAGTAAACATACATATATTTGTATATATACATATTTGTGTATATATACACATATCCATAGTTGTATATATACATGTATTTGTATATATACATATATCCACATTTGTATACACACATTTGTGTATATATACATGTATCTACATTTGTATATACACACATTTGTGTATATATATATACACATATTTATTTGTATACACACACATTTGTGTATATGTACATATATCTATTTTTGTATATACACACATTTGTTTATATATACATATATCCATATTTGTATATACACACATTTGTGTATATATACATGTATTCGCATTTGTATATACACACATTTGTGTATATGTACATATACCCATATTTGTATATACACACATTTGTGTATATGTACATATACCCATTTTTGTATATACACATATTTGTGTATATATACACAAATAAGTAAATTCTAGTCTCAAACAAGTAAATACTATAATATAACATCAGTATTAAAGATTATATAAAACCATATAAATAACTAGAATTCATAGAATTTTTTAAGTGCTTAATTTTATAATAAAAAATATGAAATAAATATAAATTGAAATGATAGGACTTTCACCCCTTCCTGGCTAATTGATATCTGAGAGACTGAATATAGAAATGGAAAATGGCCAGATTATATATAAACAAAGATTTGACTCACAACCTGCAGCAGCCTACCCTGGAAACCAACCCATTTTTTATAACAACCAGCCCAGGAAGCTGTGTTATCAGTCATAGCTGGTGGAAGTCAGACTGCTATCTTTAGTAACACCCCAGGAAGACAAACACTAACCCCTGTAACAGCTGGCCCCAAATGGCCAGGGCTTCATTAATAACTTGATTAGGAGCTTCCCTACTTTTTGCCCCTGCTTCCAAGTTAGACCAATGGGAGAAGGCCAAATATGCACTCCTAACTAATCACATGGGATACTCCATTTCTAATGAACCCACCCATAGTGTCCCCAGGCCAACAGACTCCAAGAAGAACACACCTGGAACCATCCCTTTTTCCCACCATGAAGCTTCCCCACTCCTCTGCCTGCCTTGAATTTCTGCCAGACACAAGTTATGGTGGCTGACTCTCTTGCTGTATAGCAAGCTCGGAATAAATAGCCTTTTCTTGTTCTCATTTAGTTGGTCTTACTTTATTTACACATGTCCATAGTGCAGTCTCATCCTGTAAATACGTCTTTTCCCCGTTGCCTGTAGGGAGCTGGTAATTCTCAAAGCCCTGAGTCAGTAACTTAGCATTTCTCAATTTCTCAACGTTCCTGTGGCTAAAAACCTGTGTCCTCTGATTTGAACTTTGACTTAAGGCTGGATTCGAAAACTTGGTTTCTAATTTAAAGTTCAACACTCTCTACCCATAATAAAATAGTTCCTCCAATTGTAGGTTGCATTATAACTAAAGATTTAACAATGTTTGGTGTAAAATTGATTGAGCCCATTTTGAATGTTAACTCTAATGCGTTCATGAATTCACTTTTATGTTTATTCTTATGTTTCTCTTCTGAGAAATGCAAATAATTAAGCAGATATTCAGAAACTGTGCTATATGACTTTTCCTTAAGTGTTTCACAATCTTCCTTTGCTTGATTCGGCTATGTCTTCTCCTCATTATTAGTTGTCATCGTATTACAACAACCTTTATTACATTTTATTATCTCTCCTTCCCTCATATTACCATAAATCATTGATTCTTACGTGGTCCTCAGGCCACCTGTATGACCCAAAAAGTTGGTCAAAATGCAGATTCTTGGGCCTGTTTCCAGATCTACTGACTGGACTTGGAGTGTGTCCAGGAATTGGCATGTCAAGTATGCTCCTCAGATGATTTCTATATGTACATCATTTTTACTCTATGTATAAGTGTATCTGTGTATCTGTATCGTGCTACCTAACATCTGATTGTTTGAAGACCAAAATTTAGGAACTGTCCTGGCCTACTATATGTCAGGCACCTGACAGACTTTATCTCTGTAGTATTTAAAGTGGCCATAAATTATGATTTCTATTTTATGGTGAAGGGAACTGTGGTTCAAGACAATAGTGACTTGTCCAGGGTCATACAGCAGAGCTGGGAGTAGAAGCCAGGCTGTCAGTACAGAAATAATCCTATATGTTAAGGAAAGAATTTTTAGTTTTTCTGTGGGACCGATCTTAACGCTTTACTAAATCAACCATCCAATTCAGCTGTGAAGTCTCTCTGGTAGCTGGGTGTAGACATAGGCTAAATTGTGAGATACGTGTTTGGCAGTGAATCTTAACCATCATCCCATTTATGAGATAAGCAACATCTCCGTGGGAGCCTTGAGAAAAGGTGTAAGTGATGAGTTGTACCATGGGCAGCTATGGATGATCGGCTTCAGCAGCGAGCAATATAGTTTCAGCAGAGTCCTGTGATTGTTGAGATTGGGAATGAACTTGAACTAGGGGGATCTAAGTTCATTTTCTGTTGGCAAAACATCTCTAAGGGAAGGTTTTAAAAAGGCTTATAAAAACTTAAAAGGCCCTTGGACATCAAATAGCTCTTACAAATTAATCAGAAACATACGGATTAGATTTCTCATAAAATACATTTAGGTTTAAAATTATGGGAAAAAGCACAGGGAAAGATGTCTTTTAGGTTTGTCCAAACCAAACCCTAAATGTTTGGGAAAGTTGGAAATAGTTTAGCAACAGCAGGATGACACGGAACACATACGTGGCGTCTTCAGGTGACTCAGGAAAACAGAATCCCATTCCCCACCGTGGGGTGGGGCTGATCTCACAGGAAATGTGGAAGGCTGCGCTGTGGGTTTCCGTGGTGCTGGTGGGGGGTGCGATCAGAGTGGCAGGAGGAGATGGGAAGGGAGGAGGAGGCAAGTTTGGAAGATGGGGAGGTGGTCTTTCACTCTTCCCAGGGAAGGCTGGCTAATGTCATTCTTTTATCTTCCTCGGTGCTGGCCCATTCCCACCCCTGGAGAGTCTTCCAGAAGCAACCCTGGTGTAAAGGAGGGATATCTGGCTGAGTGGCAGAAGACCTGCCTTTTAATCCTAGTGCTGCCACTCCCTAGCTGGCTGGTGGTGTTCACCGCACCCCAGTCCTAAGATAAAGAAATGCCTCCCATAATCCATAAAGCTCGCCAAGCCTCAGTTTCCCACCCATTAAATGGGAGATGGCACAAACCTTGGAGTGGTGCTGGGGAGATTTAGTGAGGTGATGATCTGATCTACTTAAGCAGAGTGCCTGATACCCAGGAAGTGTTCAGTAAATGACTATTATTGTTATTCTTAG
This sequence comes from Desmodus rotundus, assembly GCF_022682495.2. NCBI lineage: Eukaryota > Metazoa > Chordata > Mammalia > Chiroptera > Phyllostomidae > Desmodus > Desmodus rotundus. The sequence continues at coordinate 30,778,170 of NC_071394.1, read as the reverse complement.
ATGCTAAAGTACTCGTTCTAAAAATCGGCAGGAAAAAAGAAGTCAGTTGCCATCCACAGTGCACCAGGGGACAGAAATGGAGGAGGAGATGTGGAAAGGTAGAGTTTTCCTTGCTTCCAGGAAGAAGATAAATCTTAGAATTGAATTTAAAACTAAGTTTGAGAATACATGTTCCCTTGCATGGAGGGATACACCTGATTTACTAATTCCTCCTTTGGATGTAAATAGCTTTTTGGCTCTTTTCTTTAAAAAATAAGTAACTTGGGGTGGTAAAGGGGTCAAGCAAAAAAGAAAAAAGAGAAAAAGAACTCATGGACACGGACAACACTGTGGTAACTGTGAGGGGGCAGGGTGTGGGCGAGGAGGAAGAGGGCATGAGTGCATAAGTGGTCATGTAAAAATACAAAAAAAAAGTACCAATCATGAATCACAAATGGTTGTTTATTTTTCTAAATTAGTTTTGTTTGGAAATGACCTGGTTTTCAAATAATATTATAAAAAAAGTCTTTCCATGGACTCCATGCGTTTTTAAAACTAAAAGAGAATGTTATTGGAAATGGACGCCTGAGCACCATGAAAACCGTCGATGTATTTCAGTGTCTTCCCTCCTCTCTGGTCTGTGCCTCCTCCACACTTGCTGCCTCTCTGCCTAGACAGCATGGCCCTCTATGAGGGCCAGGCAACGTGAGGCAAAGCTGGCTCGATCTTCAGAAGTGACCATCTTCCTGTTTGATTTTTCCCAGCTCGTCTCTAGCCCGACCTCATAGCTTAGGGAGACAGCATACATGACTAAATAAATTCTCTATTTGTGAAGGGGCTTGCCCACAAAAAGTTTTGTTTTTGTTTTTGTTTTTTTTGCATTTCAAATGTTTTGGTTGCTCTCTTCTAGTTAGTTCAAAAAAAAAATTGAATCAAAATGCATGGATACAACCATCATAGAGTTGCGTGTATATGCTGGACATTCTATAGTAAGTGTTAAATCAGATACTGAAAAATATATAAGCATCTAAGTATGTGTTCTGCTTAGCAATTTGTGTCCTTAGATCCTTTACATTCATTTTTGTGTTCATGCTTATTTATGTGCCCTTGCAGTACCATGTATCAAATAAAAGCATTTATGTCTGAGAAAATAAATGCATACCTCTTCTGTTATTGGTTACACAACCATTTGTTCATTTGTGTGACTACATGCATATTTTATATAATTATAGATTTTAAATAAAAGGGAGAGGACTAATATGTAATGATTTAATGTTACCATGAGAATTCAATTTATTTTATTACCCTTAAATTTATGGTTAACTGTAGTTTTGCTTGTACATTGCCCTGGTGACACATGTTAGGGGCATATCTATCTACAATGGGAAAAAGCCATCTACTGCTGAGAACCCCTTGTTGAATCTGGACTGCACAAGCTCAGAATAGTGTGTTACATAATAAAACAATCTACAATTATGATAACAGAGGCTGTGTTCTGAAAAGGAAAGATAGCATATCTGTAAAGCTGCACCTGCGTGGAGGCTATAATTTCTGTGTGGCTGTGACAGACAGTGTGAATCATGGATTATTACCATTAAGGGCTCCATGCATTCCCTATTATTTATTAGAGCTCCTATAGGACTTACTCCAGTATACTCATATGGATTGAGATAGATATGTATTTGGACACACAGATGTGTATATAGTTATATATTTATACACATATATTATGCACACATTATGCTTATAATTTATGGCAAAGAAAATAGAAAAGCTCAATGGCTAAAACCTTGCAAAGCGCCCAAACTCAGGCAAAAAGAACCTTTACATCTGCCTTTTAAACTTCAGACTAAGTCCCTGGAAGGAATCTCAAAGCTGCTGCCCAGATTTTCAAGGAGAAACCTCAATCTCGTTAATGAACCCTAGCCGAAGGCCAGGGTTCCCTCCGGTGTCCGTGCACCCAGTGGCCTCATTTGTCATTTTGCTCTGGGCTCTGCTGAGCTGCATCCAGCCCCAAGTGCCATGGATGTGGCCGATTCCAGCAAAACCAAATGGAGCTCTTTCTTTGCACTTTCCTGTTGTCATCACAAGCTGTTTATAAGCCCTGTGCTCTTGGTGCCAAATGATTCCCTGCTGCAAATAAATCACTGCTGTGAAATACTTATAGTTCAAGCTATTAGATATTTAATAAGTGTGCATGGCAACAATCAGGGCAAAAATTAAAAGTGTGTCACGTTTGATTTCTGTCTCCCTCTTCTCTTTTGTTTTCAGACATCTCTGGTCCCCATGCCCATTCTGTAATGCACCTATGGCCACAATAACACTGACTAACAAGCAGCTGTACAACCTCAGTGACATAATTAGCATTTATTGCTGACTCTGGAGCCAACTGGGAAGTAGCTAGAGGATTCTGCTGATCTTGGCTGGGCTTGTTCCCCTATCTGGGGGGCAGCTCGCTAGTCCATCGGCTTTGCCAGGTGTCTCTTACCTTCTGGCAGGTGAGCCCCGGCATGTTGTCACAGTGTTGGCAGAGGTGCTGGAGGGATGGCAAGCTCAATTGTGAAGCACTTTTCAAATCTTGCATCACATTGCTAACATCACATTGGCCAAAGCAAATCACTGGGATGAGCTCAGGGTGAGAGTGGAGGCACTGCCAAATTACATGGCCAAGGGCGTGGATATAGAAAGGGGTAAGGCATGGGTAAGGCTTTTGATGTATTATACCCTTCTTGCCACAGAACTACCTTTCAGGAAAGGAGCCAAGCAAAATTTACACGGAACCGGAATGCTGGCTTTGTGCAAAGCTAACGTATTGCATCTACCATGGCTATCTGCTGTTACACATGTGATACAGACACAGAAGGAAAGCACCGAGGCTCTGCGGTGGATTACACATGGCCGCTAATATTTTGGCCCTTCTCCCAGTGACAGGAAGTGTCTATCTCTCTACCCTCTTAAATCTGGGCTGGGCCAGGGGTTGGTTGTATGACTATTAGAACACAGTGGAAGTGACTCTTTGCTTCTTCTGGGACCAACCTCTCAGAGGACTGGCAGCTTCCATGTCCCCTGTCCTGGAATGTTCATTTTGGTAATAGCCTCTCTGCAAACGCAGTTGCCATGAGATGAGAGGCCACATGTGGGCTCTCTGATCAAAAGGCAACCTCATCCGCCAGCCACGGGATCTTGATGGTTCAACTCCTGGTCACTGCAGGCTTAACCAACGTCAGATGACTAAGAAGACCTGTCCAGCTCAATCCAGAGTTGTGGGAGGTAATAAAATGATTATTGTTTATTTAAACCATTAATATTTGGGGTGGTTTGCAATGTAGCCGTAGATAACCAAAATGCTCCAGAAGTGTCATCCTAGTCATTGGATGGGATAAAGGGAGGAGATATTTTTGATTTGTAGTTTTTTTAGAGCCTTTGTAAAAGGTAGTGGCTTATTTTATATAAACATATAGACAACTTTGCCAATAATTCTCCAAAAAAGTAAATGCACTTTATCAAGTATGCTGGCTTGCAAGTAGAGAATCACATAAATGTTGGAGGGCTCTTGGCCATTGTGAGTTTTGCCATTTTGACACCTTGGGCTCCATTCTCTACTCGGGACTCCAGAGAGCGCTTCAGGGCAGGGAAGAGGGACTGCCTTTACTCTGTCCCTCAGAGTAAATGACATGCCCTACTTGTGTCATGTCATTTCCTAGGGCATATGCACACACACACACACACACACACACTATTATTATGTTAAATTTAGATGCATTTTTTTTCTGCTGCTGATTTTATTCAGTGACACCCAGCATGGTTCAGGCCCCGAGTCCCACCCATCCATTGATGAACACCAATCCTTGCTCATGACATTGGATTTAATTTTGAAAGTATTTGCTGTCAAGGCTGACGAATCACATTGTGTGTTCCCAGGACAAATAGCATCTTCATTTGAATTGCCACCTGCTATGAGTTCTCCAGACTTTCTCTTACTACAGATAGTTGGAAGCTGACCGCACCATCATTGAACTCAGCCAGTTCTCCCATCTAGCTGCAAATTCCTATCATGCCACTCTCCTCATCCCAAGATTTATTGAGGTATAATTTGACAAATACAATTGTACATTCTAAAGTATAAATGTGATGGTTTTCCATACATGTACATTGCTAAATATTTACCACAACGAAGTTAACTAATACACCTATCACCTCCCATAGCTGCACTTTTCCTGTGTGTGTGTGAGAACACTGGAGACCCACTCTCCGCAAGTTTCAAGTATACCATACAGTGTTGAGTATAATCACAGTGCTATACTTTACATCCTCAAAACTCGTTCATCTTGCAAGTGAGAGTATGAGCCTTTGATCAACTTGCTCCCATTTCCCCTTTGCCCCCGCCCTCTGCAACTGCCATTCTGTTGTCTTTCTAGGAGTCTGACTTTTTCTTTTCAAGATTGCACATACAAGTGACATTATACAGTATTTCCCTGCCTGGCTTATTTCACTGAGCACAGTGCCCTCCAGGTTCATGCACGTTGTCAAAATGGCAGGGCTTTCTTTTTTATGGCTGAAAAATATTTCATTGTGTGGGTGTGTTTCTCACTCTCACTCTCTATTCATCCATCGACAGGCACTCAGGTTGTTTTGCGGGGAACATGGGGGTGCAGATATCTCTTTATGGCACAGTTCACTGTTAGGTCATGTGATAGTTCTATTGAAAAAATCTCCCCCCTGTGTTTAGTCCTATATGCCGGTCTGCTCTCCTTTGTGCTTGGCGCCACTGAATGGGAGCCTCTGGAGCTCGGTTTCTGCCGAGAACGAGGCTGTGGTGTTGGGCAGGAGTCAGGGCCAGGCCGATCCCTGCACAGGTGGAGTAGGAGAAAGGACCTACTTGGAGAGAGACAGGTCGTTCGTCCCGGTCTGCCCAGGCGGGGATGGTGCAAGTGAAATTTCACAGCTGCCTCCTCGGGGGCTGTGTGGCCACCCTCTCAGAGATTCTACGGAGCAAACTGGTGCAGCTCTCACTGGCCTTGTGACCTCTGCGGACCCTCAGATTCAATTTTTCTAATTTCTCCTGCTTTGCTAAATTGCACCTCACTCCTTCAGCTTTGTTTTTCCAAAATCAGTGTAAATGTTTTGCCTGCTGACATCTCCCTATTCTCTTTATGGGTTAGTATAATTTTTGAAAAATCCCTTCGCTATGTTGTATCTGGGTTTTAGTAGGAAGAGGAGATAAACACACGCTGTCAATACTTCTGGTTAGCCGGAATTCTTTCTTTGAATTTGAACTGCTTTAAGGTCTAGCAATATCGTGATGTTAATTTATCTATCTTTCAAGACACTGCAATGAATTAGTCTATTTTTAATTTCTCGAGGAAACTCCATACTGTTTTCCATAATGGCTGTACCACTTTATATTCCCACCAAGAGTGCACAGGAGTTCCCTTTTCTCCACATCCTCACCAACATTTGTTTCCTCTTGTCTTTTTCATAAAGCCACCCTAGCACATATGAGGTGATATCTCACTGTCACTCCGAGATAAACAACCAAAGGTCCAGGGGCTAAGGCACACTGCTAGCCTGGTGTGTGAAGCTAGCTCTGGGCTCAGGTTTATGAGACAAATTACCACCTAATTGTGTCATGTCTGCAAGCTCTTCAGCTTCTCTGGGTCTCAGTTTCCTCATCTGTAAAGTGGGCGAATAGTAGAGAATATTAGAGAAGGCCCCTCCTAGCTCTGCAGTCCTCTGATTTTACAGAGCACCTGGACACACTGACACTGACCTCTGAAAACCTCCTTGAGGGTTTTTTCCATGATGCAGGAAGTGTGGGCATCATAAGAAACGTCCCTTAGGAAGATGCGGATGCCTATCATGCTTCAGATCCTCACCCCTTGCTTCCCTTGCTTACTTTCCGTGTTTAGTTTGAAAATGAGACCCATGGTCTTACAGGAACTCTTTGATTCACTGCCAATATTTGCGGAAGCAAACCAAAGAGAGAGTTTAGGCTAGTGTACAGAGAAGAGGGATAAACAGCAAAAACAGCCCTTCCACTTCAACCACTGCATTAAAACCTAGTTCTTTTCTTTATGGTGGGTATGGGGGGCTGAGACCCTTGTCCCTTTTCCCTACCACATATGCTACTCCTTTTCTGAGGTGTGGGGGACAGCCTGTATCTCCCAGGATAGTTCTGTAATTAGCACAGCCTGACTGAGACCCATTCCCTCAGAAGGGGCTGGTGGGCCCCAGCTCCGGGTATGCACTGAGGAGACCGAACCGGATGGCTGGATGAAGGTGATCTTGGCGCTTGTTTTTGTGGCAAAGCTGTGGGGTACTGCATGGTGCCCTAAAACAATGAGCATCACATTAGAAACTTGGAGAAGGTACGTTCCTGTGCTGACGGTAAAAGCGGCAGTGACTCGGACACACCCAACCACTTCTCAAGTGCTATGGGGTCAGCAAAAAACGGTGTAAAGCTTATTTTGCCCAGCATTTTTTCCTTGTAATTTTTAAACTCATGTGCATTTTAATGGAAATTTAATCGTATGTTTCAGATTTATTTACCGTTAACTCATCAAAATGTTGTTTTGCAAGAGGGATTCAAGGTCCAAGAAGCCTTTTGAGGTTTTTTTATAAGCGTTTTAAGGACTTTTCTTTTTTCTTATAAACAGGAAACCATGTATCACTGGGAAAACACAAACTTGAACCCCAAAAGGTTCGGGTTTGATTTGAAACTCGAAAGTCTTGAACACCAGGGCTCCTCTGAAGTAAAATGGCTTTCCCCGTGTTTTTTCCTTAGACATTTATAGGAAAACAGCTGAGGATTCAGCAGAAGACTATTTATTTTTCTGAAATGAATAAATCTATCCTGAAATGTATCATACAAATTGTAAGCATTATCACTCTTTCTCTTTTTTACAGCATCACTTATTTTTGACACATTTTTTAATGCCTTATTTCTGTGTAAAAGTTGAGTGAAGTGCAAACCCACATCATAAGTAGAGATTTTATTACACGTCAAGTAGCGTTGTGTTACACCAAATAATAAATGAACATTGTCCAAAGAAGAGCAATCATTTACAGGGAACACTGTCTGTGGTCTAAATTTCCCCAATTACTTTGTCTGTACTGGCTGTGGCTACACAGGTAAAGTGACGTGGCCAGGTGATTGGTTCATTTGTAGATGTTTGTAGTAGTTTTTCTTTCTCTCAAGGGGCTGAAGCCATTCTCAGAAAACATCCAAGTATTGAAGAAATCATTGTTTTAATAGTCTGAATTAGTATTTATAGACTTTTGTTTAATTATATGATCTAGGCTTACATGCTTTTTTCCTTTTTCTTTTTTTATTGTATTTTTTGTATTACCATTTAGTTTCCTTATACCCTCTTCCCCTATATATTCTTTACTTATTTACTTGGTTTACTTGATGCTTATTACTGTATTGACTTGTATAAGTATATGTGCTTGCATATTTTTAAGCTGTAAATATTTTACTTATACACTCTTTACTTCATTTACTTTATACTTATTTTATATTCATAGAGTTTACTTAAATATTCTTACAGAGTCTGGGTTAGTACTTATATTAGAATTCATTTTTACTTTGTGTAGGCCGCACCTATACATTTTGTCATCCTTTTGACATCATCTGTCTGTTTCCCCTTGGAAGTACAGATCGATTAATTAGTTGCAAAAAAAGTCTATCCAACTTTAGTGCTAGAAGATTTGAAATGAACAAAAGGTACTGGCCGTTCATCTAAGAGCTCATCCCGCAGCCCCTGGTGTTTGCAGGGGTTGGAGACACAGGAACCGGTCTAAGGCGGGGAGGCTTGCTGGCGAGGCCCCTCTAGAGACTGAGGCTCTGCCAGCAGGGCCAAATGCAGAATGGGACGGGTTTCCATGTCTAGTTTTTTTTAATGCTGAAATGTGTGATATAAATGGTTCTTTTGTGAACCTGTCATTCTTTTCTCATGAAGTGTGTGTGTGTGTTAGGAAGAATAGGCCCAGTTCATCACGGCCTGACTGAGCTTTGTGCTCCTTCTAGAATGAATCTACTACTGTAATTTTAAACATGGGTCAAGGTAAGATTAGTTTTACAGCTAATCTTAATATGGAAGTAATTCCATTTGCAATTTTCTCACTACCTGTATGTAAAAAGTTGAAAGGGTCTGAAAGTGTTTTCGACAACATCTTACCCAGCAAGAATTCTTATTTATTACTAATATTTTATTGCAGGTAAAAAATGTGTAACTGGCAGAAACATCTTTTGAAGAAATGAATAGATTAAAAAAATGAACCACAAAATAAAATTTATCAATGCCATAATCACAGCCAGTGAGGTAACTGACCAGCGACTTCCCCAGGCTCACATCCTTTCCAGCTGTTCAGAGGAACTCTATCAGATCTGCCTGGGAGAGCAATAAAGAGAAACTCGGTGGCAAAACACAACACAAATAATTGCTCATCCTGTGTGAAATGCCTTCCATCCGCTTTGGGAAAACCTCCTTGTGGCAGGAAGAAGTCAGGCAGCATGGAATAAAAGGGTCAATGGTTTCTGCCAGTGGTACCTAAGAGCCAGCTGGCTACCAGGGACTCATGGGCGGAGACCCAGATTTGAATGGCAAAAGCCAAAGGAAAAACAAGGATTGCACCAGCTTCAGAAACAAGCACTTAATGGCCTCATCAAGGAGGCTGTGGGTGAATTCAGCACATAAATAAAGATAAACAAACTTAAAAACAGGCTTTATAGGCCCCGTGTAATGTGTTAGCTGTTACAGGGCTTCCGCTGGTGCCCAAGGATGCGTCATTGACGGTGGTTATGGCCCTTGGAAAAGTGCAGGGCTGAGCGGGGATGAGCTGTGCTGGTGCAGGTAAGTTGCTAAACTTTGACATGGAGGTTGAGCTCTTTTAATGATCCATTTGCAAACTGGGTCAGACTGTGCCCTCCCCAAAGCCGGTCATGTTAATCTTCGTTCTAAATTTGACTTAGTCAATTTGCAACATCAGTGTTGCTACTTAGTAATTACATAGCATCTCTTCTGTGAATTCAGAGAACACAGATCACATAGTTACAAAGTGGATATCTTCAAAAAGTGTCATCTACTACTCATGTATGCATATATAAGTGAAATCCACCTTTATAGGTTCATGTTATTTTTCTCTCCTTTTTGAGATATAAAATTAAAATATTTTGAAAAAATAACATGGATTCTACATGAGAAGAATGCTTCTAGATAGGTTTGCAGGAAGTGAGTCTTCCTGGTAAATTTTTGTTTGGCGTTCTTGTCATACAAAGATTTAGGCTTAGTTTAGGTTCACGATTACAGTAAAAAAAAAAAAAATAATTAGCATTATTCCCTGTTTTTTTCTTTGCTTTTTTTTAAATCTCAGTAACAAAAGTCCACAAGCTTCTTCTCCCCCTCCCTGCAATCTAAACAAAATTCAAATACCTGTGACAGTTTTGTTTCATATTTAAAGGGTCTTTACTCAAAGGAGCCGAAGAACTTGGACTCCTCTACGCTTTCCCCTGGAATACATTTGGCTTTGTTCTTTGCAGCATAGGCAATTGCTGTTAAAGAGACTTCAGTGTAACGTGTAATTAATAGTGTGGCATTTCCCAAGGGCTTTCCTGGGGACCCTTTATATATCTGTTTTATATTACAGAGCTCCCTTGCTAAATATTTCCAGATCATATAGATTTAGATAAGACAAGTTCCAGAACTTAGAGTATTTTTTATTTTGACATTTACAGTATTTATTAGTGTAATGAAAATAATACTTTGACAAGTCCCCAAGTAATAAATGGTAATATTTTCAACCCCTGAGTGGTTTAGAGTAACTTTCAGTGGCTAGTGGCCACCTGACATCCAACTGTCCTCCTTTCGGAGGTGTTAGCAAATTTGAAATGCTTTGGGATCAGTCCTTTCAGACTGTGCTTGTTGGTAATTGTCCCCCACCCGCCGACTCGTCCCCTGAGTTCCTCTGGGTGGTCGGTGGGCCTGACATATCTTGTTCCTTTTTCTGGAAGAATTAAAGAGTTAGGAAAGAATGGACTACAGCTCTGGGAAAATCACATTCTTCATGCTTGGGGTGAGCACGGGGCATGGTGTATTGAGGGAGCAGCCATTACCCCCAAACCAAGTGTGTTAATCAGAGGGCTGAATGGGTCACCCTGAGTATCAGGATACGTGACTTAATGGAAACATGATTTCAGCTCCCAGGGAAGTTTTTCAGGACAGACTTCAGTGAGGTCAGTTGGTGGCCTTTATTCATTCTCCCTTTTTCCCTTTTCTACAGACCTTCCCCTTTCTTAAGGAATTTACCTCATTTTGCCTCAGAACATAGTAATATGTTAGGATCTTCTAAGAATATAGGTCTCTATGCTCTACTGGGTGTAAGCATAGTGTTTTCCATAAATATTTTCTGAATTGAATTGAAGGTCCAAATTTCACAGAACTCTGTACTTCTCATGGTAGTTAAGAGAATGCTAGCTGCTTGTAATACAGGAACCACCCAATTTCAGTGGCTTTACCCAAGAAAATTTACCCCTCATTCCTGTAATAGTCCAGCAAGAGTGTGCCTGGTCAGGGGGGCTTCCTACAGGTGGTGATTCAAGCACTCAGGTTCCTCTGTCTTGTGGCCCTATCCCCTGTAGGTCCTCCAAATCCAGCCAGGAGGAGAGAGTATGGAAGAGGGACCCGTGTGTCTTAATTGCCTTTCCTGGAAGTGACATGCATCACTGTCACTCATATTCTATAGAGGAGAGCTAGTCACATGATCTCACAGAGATGCAAGGGCTTCTGGGAGGAGAAGTCCCTGGGAGGCTGCCCCTCCTCAGGGTAGAAGGGGAAGCTATAGGACGAGTAGCCTACCCTTTTGGAGGCCAGCTGTCTCTACTATCTTTGCTATAAGATAAACCCTCTAAAGAGGGACAGAATCATACAAAATTAGATCTGAAGGTACTTTAGAGCAATTATACCTCCCTCTCTCCATTTTGCAGTTGAGGAGACATGGACTAAGATAAAGAGAATTTTTCCAATCCATACAGCTAGTTAACGGCAGAGTTGGGACTGGACTCTGGGACTTCTGACTGCTGGCTGTTTCTGCAACACCACATCTAATCAAAGTGCTTGAGATTTCTGTGCTGCTCAGAAGTACTTACGCCTAAGGTGCTTGAGAGCAGAGAGTGGGGCGTGCTTTTGTGGAAAGTCGGAGTTGTCGTGTCAGGGTTACTGCCTGTGTGTTTCACTCAGCCCCCACTTTTTCCTTCTAGTATCTCACCTTGACCTACAGAAGTCTCCTCTCCTTGTGATCACCCACAAGAGTAGTAAATCGGCCAGGTTTGGAGGCGAGTGAGGAATGGGAGCATGGTCTAGGTCAAAAGTGTGGCGAAAGTGGCTGATGTCGCTGCTAGAGAGACCCTAGTACTGGAAGGTAAGGCATGGCATGACCTGAAAGAACGTATGTGTTACAGCTCCTAGTGGTCAACATGAATCCCCTCTTAGAATTTTCTTTAAATGATTACTAGAGGGTCTTGCTACAGTATACTTACAGAAATTATCTGGGTAAATAGAAGCACCCAAAGTATCTCTTTACTGATTGGTTTGTCAGCATGCTCATCAGTAACGAGAAAGGTGTTGAGGGAACAGGAGGCAGAGGACTTTGGACAGGGGAAGAAGAGAATGAAAGGATTTGGAGGATGCGATACTTTGGAGAGGGCAGACCAGAGCGAAGTGCTATGTTAGTGGTAAAGGGGAAATATTTGTCAGTCACAGATTTGCATGAGGGCACTGGAAAACTGGGAGATAATGGGCAAAATGGCATGAGCTGGGAAGGCAGGGGAGCATAAAGGACAAATTTATTCTCTTCCCATCTTTGCAATACCATTGGACTGACAATCATCATCAAGTAGCAGAGCATTGGGTTGTAGACCTGGCTCTATACTAAGTCCTTGAATTTGGGTGGTGACTTCACCTTTCCGGGCTTCAGTTTTCTTCACTTAGAAAGTAGGAGGGAGGGTGCACTAAACCATTCATTTTCAAACCATGTTATCTGGGAACCTGGGAGTCTTGTGGTTGTGCTTCAAGGGTATCTCTACAGGGATGGTTGCGAGTAGCAAGGAAGTGGTTTCTGCTGGGCCCTGCCACCCCCATTCCAACCAAGTGAGCTCTGCTCTCTCTGTTTTGTATTGAATTTCTGCAGAAACGTTTGCTTGAAGGACAAATTCTGTGTCTGAAGGAAAATTTGGAAAGTACTCATCCTAGACAATTTCTCAGGTTTCTTCTAGCTCTGACATTTTGGGAATCTATGATTAGTATGTAAAGCCTTCAAGTATTGGGGGCTGTATACAGGCCACATCATAAGCTCCCATGTTGCCTCTCTTCGGAAGACCATAACTGAAGAGGGCCAGGCAACTAGTCAGGGTTTGGACAACTATTGTGTTGGATACAGTATCAAATGCACAAGAAGAAAGACTCATTTACTGAGGTCTACTGAGTGCCTGGCTCTGTTCTGAGCATTTTGCATAGTTGAATTTTTAAGTCCCCCAGCAATTTGACTAGATCAACATTGTTGTTACAATTACCATTTAAAAAATGAAGAGACAAAGGCTCAGAGAGATTACAACAACCAGCTTGAAAGAACAGAGCTAGGATTCAAAATCAGCTCTGACTCCAGGCTCCATATTCTCCTTGGTTCTCGTTCTCTGACCTGGGCATTCTCTCCCATGGCTCTTGACTCTTTTGCAAATGCCCTCTGCCCTATTGGTCCCCAGGTGACTCTTCCACACTGGGAGACTTACTCTCCCGAGTAGGTGCAACAGTTCTGTGGCTGTCAAGGTGACTTAAAGTTCTCACCTGTGCTGCAAATCCTTCACTGAGAACAGTGCTGGGCCCTGCCTAGTGAATGACCCATCACTTACAAGCCCATCAAGGTTGCAGAGCTCCTGAAGGACAGAGGACACAGTTCATGCGGCAGAAGGCAAGGAGCTGGGCTGTCCTGAGAACACCCCCCTGATTATTCCATGCCAAAGTGTGGTAAGATTCTGGTTGTAGGCAAGGAGAAACCAATTAAAAACAAAGCAAAACAAAACAAAACCTTTAAGTCTAAAAACAGGTATATGTTGAGAGAGGTATCTGGACTTTTCTCAAAGGCTTTCAATCTCTCCCAGCTTCTCCTTCTAACTCAATGTGTTTTTAAGGGCTTTGTCAACATCAGTCCTATTAGTAAATGCCACTCAACCTGCAAACAAATTGTTCAGGAGCAAAATGAAGTCGAAGATGGGCTTGTAATCAATCCTGCCTCAGCCCACTTCCATGTCTGTGTAAGTTTTAAAGCTTAGCCTATCTCCCTTACGCTGGCTCTTTGACTAGTATAACTTAGTGATGAATTCCAGATGTTGAACTACAGAGTGCTTCAGGGGCTTATATGCCAGAGTTCTGAGCGAATAAATGTATATATATTTTTTCTTTGTGATTAAGAGGCTAAACAGCAGGTCATGCGTACCTAGGCATGCAAAAGGGTATTTATATTTTCGATCAGGTGAAATGCACCTGGGGACTGTAAATATCACAGATTGGTGTAATGTGATTGACTCTGAAAGTCTGAGTGGCTCCAAAGGCCAAATCTAGACTTGCTCTTTTTCCTCTTTTCCCATCCACTTTTCAATTCTTCCCTTCCCTTCCTGTCCCTCTCTGCCCCCTGCACTCTCCCTCTTTCTCTCACTTTCTTCTTAATTGCCCTTTTGAAAGCAAAAGCCTTCTTTTTGTTTGGATCATTCTCTCTGCTGTCATCAATGAAACTAGATCATCAGGGTGATGTGAGGATTGACTTCACATCTCAGAAGAGAACCTGAACGATAGAGTTTATTGAAAGATCTCGTGGGAAGTGTTTCAGTAGGGACCACAGTCCAAATTCCTATAGAAGTCTGGAGCTCACACCTTGGAGAACATGCGCTTTCCTTAATAATGCTTTTCTGATGATTACTTTTGGAATATGGTTGAGATGGGAAGACTTTTCCCATAGCCTCTTATTTCTGAGAGAAGGGAGCTCCACTAGATGGATACTCCTGGCTTCCTGCCCCTGGGTGAAGGGCTTTGGAAAAGAAACAGGGCAGAGTGGCTGAGCTAAGTGAGCTTTCTCTCTGGAAGGTGTCGGATATATCTGTTACCTTGCTTGTGATGAAAATGTCACATGTGTTTGACTATGTCCAAACTTATCAAATTGTACACATTAAATATGTGCAATTTTCTTTGTGAAAAAAGCTGGAATGAAGGAGTAAATTATTGGGAGAAAAATCCCACCAAAGGGCACAGTCATGTTTGCCTATCTTTGTTGACAATTTTCAACTTCATGCTTCATTTCTCTGATTTTAGCTCCTAGAAGACAGATTTTTTTCATCATTCCATTGTACTCATGTGCTCATTCATTCAATAAGAAATCTTCAGTACTGTGCTGAAATGAATAAAGTAGGAACACAAATAATACATGGGTGGGCCCATTCCTCAGGTCTAGTAGAGAAGAAACAAATATAAGGTAAGGGATTGCAGCAGAGAGTGGTAGTATTCCGGTAGGGGAATGTCATATGCAGCTTGGCACGTAGAAGGAAGAGCAGAGAACAGGTGACTAGGAGGACTGTGGAATATGAGTGTGGCTTAGCCAGATGAAGAGGGTGGTGGACAGGAGGAAATGCCAGGCTTTGAGAACAGCATAGGAAAAAGCATTATGAGAAGACATGGTATCTGTAATAGGTGAAGTGAAGGAACTGGGTTTAGTTGAGTAGGGTTGGAGTGGAATTGTGTGAGGTATTAGCAAGGTAGACGAGCGCGTAGACGTTCTGCCCTTATCCCCACTGTAGCTTTATGACACTTGTCACAACTTGTTATAAACTTGTCTAGCTCCCTCATTAGAAGCATGTCCTTATGTCTCTTTTAGCACTGCGTGAACCCAGCATGAAGCACACCACTTGGCATGGAGTGGAGAGACTCAATAATGAACTGAATGCCTGGAGGACGGAGGAGGGGGAGAATAGCACGTAGCAGGTATGGTTATTGGATGGCTTCTACAACAAGCCAGTCATACCTCAACCACTTGACTCAATCTGGGAAGTCAGTCAGCCTCTCAGACTCAGACCCAGCCTGCTTTCCTGGTGCCTGTGGCTTCTCTCCCATTGGTTGCTGCCTGGGCCATGCTGCTGCCTTCTCTAGGGGCAGCTTGTTCAACTGAGTCAGTTCCTTCCCCATACAATCACCCTCTCTGGAGTCCACCTGAGTTATGACAACACTAACTTTCTTTTTTGGCTTAAAGCAATAAACATTATTAATGTTTAATAATATCATTATGCTCAATGCTTCATAATGTTTACCAAATATTTACTTATTAGAAAAGTATGTCATCAAAAGTTTTATTTCTGTTACAACATGAGCTTCATGAAGACAGGGAGAGCTGACTTTTCCCCTCCTGGGTTTCTCGTGCCTAGCACAGTGCCTGATGTGTTCAATCATGTTCAGCAAATGGACATCACAAACTCCTGGAGAACTTACTATCTATTGCACATATTGTGGGAGTTACTTATACAGTGTGCTTTTTGTGTGTGTCTGTTTCTGTGGATAGATTTCTAGCTTTTTGAGGGTATGACCTTCTTCATGCCCCAGGAACATAGCAAAATACTGTATTCTCTTGGACTTGATATTGAGGGACTTTGAATTTTATTTCTATGGCCTGTGTGGTTTCTCTGAGTCTTTCTCCAAGCAGCCCCCATGTTCTCTCAACATGAGATTGCTATGCTGTGATCCTGCATCCCCCAAGGCTGAGAGCCTTCTAGGCCACTCCCCCCGTTTTAGAGATGACTGATGTCAGTCCCAGCATGAGGCAATCTCTTAATTCCAGCTGCTGACCACTGAGGTTTTCCTTTGGCTGTGCATGCCAGCTCTCTTGGTTGAGTGCCCTCTAATATATAATTAATGATGACTCTCAGCAGTTCACATTTTTAGCAGTCTTTCTAGGCATGATCTCACCACCAGGCTGTGATGCCTCACTGCCGAGGGGCTCCACGTGGCCCCAGGGGAGGTTTCTTCGTGCAGCCAGCCTGCAGATCCTGTGTTCAGTAATGTTACGAACTTGGGGAGTGTGCCTGAATCCAGCCACTTATTCCTACGCTGCCCCCTGCCTTGAGGTTTTGACCTGTAAAATATATACACATTGATTTCAAATGGAGACAAAAAAAGTATCCACCGGCCAGGCTTCCAATAACCCTCCAAATATTGAATCTTCATTATGGTGACTATCTAGTTTGCTCATGACTAAAGGGTTTCCTGGGAAGTGGGACTTAAACTGTTAGAACCAGGTTGGTCCTGGGAAAAGTAGGGTGGTTGGTCATCCTAATCTCAATAGAGGTTTAGGTTGGAGAATGCAGTGGGTCCTTGAATTGAAGAAAGCTGCACAAAGAGAGTAGATCTAGTCTGATACGTCTGCTGGGTTGCAGCTGCAGGTGGTTTTGATAACCCTTGAACCTGAAATTGGTGTTTGAAGTTAAGGGCAGTCTTGTAGGTTGACTCTGTTGCTGTAAAACTGTAGACTTGGCTCTCTTTATTGGCCTAAATTGTTTGCATCTTAGGAAGCATTGGAATCAGGAACTGAAACATATCAGAAACTTAGTATGTTGGTTTGGGTTCACCCAGAAGCAGAGCCTGAATTAAGGATTCAAGTGCAAATAGTTTATTTGGGAGGCAAAGGAAACACTGTTGGGGGAAGAGGGAAGGAGAGAAGGCCACCAGTAAAGGGCACCATAGCAGGCTGGTACTGGCTCTGGGTGATGGGATCTTAGTCTTCAATCTTTTCCTCTAGAGCAGAATTTCTCAGTCTTGGCACTATTGACATTTTAGGCTGGACAGTTCTTCGTTGTGGGGGCTGCCCTGAGCATTGTAGGACAATTAGCATAGATGTGAGGAGCACTCCCTTCCCCCCAAATGTGATAATAAAAATGTCTCCAGACATCGCCAAATGCCCCCTGGGAGGCGAAATTGCCCTGGTCGATAACCAGTGCTCTAGAACACCCACTCAGAGTTACCCCACCTGAGCGGTGAGGGAGTTAAGGTATTCATACACTGATTTCTCTCAGCCATTGGTTTAGGGCTACCAAGGGAGACTTTAGAGAAAGTTCTCATGCAAATGCGGTAGCTTGGAAGTTGGCTAGTTTCTACTGAAGTAAAACAAGGAATCTGAGCAGGGCACCGATAGCATCTGCTTCTGTCTGTCCACTGTATTCTCTCTCTCCCCGCAGATCAGCTTTCCTTTCTCTGGGTCCACATGGTGGAATTTGACTTCTGAACACTCCCAGTTACACATGTGAATACCAGCAGTCTTTAAAGTCCAATCCAAGTTTCCAGGATGGACAATCTGATTCTCCAAATTTGGGTCAGGAGTTCACTCTGGGCTAATCAGCTGTGACGATACAGCTGATTAGTACAAATAGGCATCAGAGGGGCCCACTTCTATTTCAGTTCAGTACAAACAGGCACCTGAGGAGACTGGACAGTGTAGATAGCTGGGATGAGGCAGGGATGGGCAATTATTCTAGTGAACACTTATCAGGCATTTCCTACATGGAAGGCTATGTGAAGGCAGACAAACAACTTGTTAGAGTGCCCAGAGAATGTGAGCAGAATAGGGAATTTAAAGAAAAACTGATGCCTTTGGAGATTCCATGGTAGGAAACAGTTTTTCCCCTAATACCCAGGAGAATAATTGTTCCAGGAGAGCAGGGAGAAAAACTGAGTTAATTGTCTTTTCACATGCACACTCTTTACGGTGAACAGCAAAATGGGCATTTTGGTAGGCCAGGGCTGTTTTCTAGCTGGACCTCAACAGCAGTGTAGTCCCAACTATTAAATTCTTTGAGTCTTTCTCTTGCCTTAGAGGAAAGTTGCATGACCTGGTGGTAGATGGATTGCCAGGACAAAGGAGATGATATACGAGGTATGTCCAGAAGGTATCCAGCCACGTAATATGAAAAATAGAGACACTTATTGAGGAAGATATGAGATACAAGAGGGTGAGTCACCTGAGTGATTGGATGTGTCACCTAAGAACTCTGCACGAGATGTGATGCATGAGCTGGAGTGTGGTCATGATAAAGCTGCCAATCACCAGTCGCCCATAGCTGTGGCCTTCTGAATCATCTGAATAGTTTCTGCAGAAGAATGTTCAAGTTTAATGCAAAATTCGAAGCAGATTCATTGCTCTACTTGTTCAGTCATTTTGAATGCGATGGCCACACAGTGCACATGCTCACTCAATGGCAACTATCACCCCCACTGACAAGTACAGTGAAGTCATCATTGTTCACACAAGTGCATTCCAGTCCACTCTCCTTGGCTGCCAGGTTACATCAATGTCGTGCAAACTGTTCTTGTTATAGTAAGAGCGGCTGGACTTTTTCCAGACAGACCTTGTATGACATGGTGGGACGTGGGGAATATCCGCGTCTGACAGCCCGGTCCGTCTGTTGTGCTGCAGTAAAGAAGGCAGGAGCGCGGGGACTGCTGGCTGCCAGCCCTTCTCATTGCCAGCCCATTTTTTCCAATTACAATTGACATTCAATATTATTTCACATTAGTTTCAGGTATATAGCATAGAGGTCAGACAAGTGCGTAATCCACAGAGTGACCCACCCCCTGTAACTACAGCACCCACCGGGCACCCCACAGTCATCACATTATTGACCGCATTTCCTGTGTTGAACTCCGTGTTCTTGTGACCACCCTGCAACTACCAGTTTGTACTTTTTAATCCCTGCACCTTTCTCACCCATCCCCCCAACCCCCTCCCGTCTGGCAACCATCAGTTTGTTCTCTGTATCTATGAGTCTGTTTCCATCCCATTTGTTTATTTTGTACTTTAGATTCCACATGTAAGTGAAATCGTATGGTATTTGTCTTTTTCTGTCTGACTTATTCCACTTTGCACAATACACCCAGGTTCATTCATGCTGTTGTAAATGGTAAGATTATATTATTTTTCATAGCTAAGTAACATTCCACTGTATATGTCTATCACAACTTCTTTATCCACTCATCTATTGATGGGCACTCAGGTTGCTTAATATCTTAATGTAAAACAAAGATGCAATAAAGACTTGGGAACATAATGATTCTTTATGACACCTCGGTGGGTGTGAGAGGCTCTTGTTCTTTGGTGATGTGCTTCTTGGCCAAGAGTAGAAAGGATGGGTTGTCATATGCTTTATGAGTCCTTCAATTCCCTCTGCATGGGAGAGCAGCATCTGGACATTACTCTTTACTTGGAGTGTGTGTTTATTAGGGGTGACTCTCTGGAGGGCCTAATGGAAGTTATGGGGGTTTGGCCAAAGCCCCTCCAGGTGGACTGCTGCCTTGCACAACTCAAAGAGGCACTAGCCACATAGGTTGTGTGTGACATTGCCCCTAGGTTTGTGCAGCAGTGACCCTGCCATTCACCTCTAGCACCTCTGCAGAGAAGAATCACTAAATGAGATGTGATGGCACTTCTGCTGTGTTGTGGCTCTCAGCTTCTCTGGGTACTTTCCAGGCCTGCTTGTGGTGGGAGAAGGTGAACCACAGTTGGACTTAGACAGGGTCCTTCTGACCACCGGGAGGGCAGTTGATTTGTTTGTCATGGTTGTTGTTCTAAAACATGTAACTTCATCTGCCTGAGGAATTACACAAGAATTATGGACATGGCAACACAAAGATGATTGACAATCCCCTTCCTAAGTACAGCGAAGGGGTGACCATAAGAATGCACCTACCTTGCAGACCGCCAATCACAGGAAGGTACTTGACCAAGGACCTTAGCTCTGAAATCCATCTGTGCATTGGTGCCGAGGCCATGATTCCCACAGACTGTTCTCAGCCAGTGGCTGAGTATGTCAGGGGACTCAGGCAGGCCTGATCCTGGGAGACATGTGTGTCTTCTGAAGGTCAGTGTTGGCTCCAGAGCTCCTGGCTGCCTTGCCCCTCTGTCCCTAGACTGCTCAGCACACCTAGCCCCCCTCTCTGGACTTGCCTGCTACAGAGAAACCTAACCAAAAGGTTTTGAAGAAATCCTTATTGCTTTGATTGACATTCTTAAAGATATGAGAGAAGGTGATGGATGGGATTTTGCTTGGTGAATATAAAAAGTGAGACCTCAATCCACTGAATTCCAGAAAATGACCAGTTCAGTTCAGCTACCATTTTTAGAGTGACTCTTGTGTGCCAAGAAAGCAGCTGGGCATAGAAAAATGAATAAAATAATACCTGCCCTTATGTAGCTTGTGGTCTAAAAGGGGAGAACACCGTGATTCAGTAATTGCACTGAAATGTGGTTCTTGCAAGGTAAAGAGTTGGCAAAGGGGCTAACTCAGCCGTGTAAAGACAGGAGCCAGCTTCACCTAATAGTTCCCAGTAACTTCTTAGGAGGTAGTTGGTGCACAGGAGGGGCCTGAGCAAGCTCCAGAGGCCGGGTTGTGCCAGTACAGGAATGAGAGGGACAGCCAGTGATAAAAGCAAGGCCACAAGTGACTTCCTTCCAGCTCTAGGTAAAGTGCTATATATCCTTGGCACTTAAAAAAAATCTTTTTAATTAGCAAGAAAGTAGGTTCCTTCCCCCTCCCCCCATACATGGGTGGAAAAACAGCTTTGTAATGCACACAGTGATTAGACTCAAGATGTGTTTTCTGAGAAATTCTTGTCATATGTGCATGTGTATCAAATCAAATCGACTGAGTGATTGTGCACCTCCAAGGCAGCTTGCATTTAGCAAACACCGGCCAAGTGAAACCTACGCAGACAAGCCGGCAGGTAATTGGCCTCCTCTGCGCTCTGTTTAAACGCCTCTCCTCTGAGGCAGCTGGTGCTACCAGGTTTTCTGGCAAAGCTGCCTTTTGTACAAGTGGGGCTGGGAAAGCAAAGTGCAATGTAGAAAGAAACTTGAACAAAAACACTTGAATAAACAGATTCCTGGTTTACCCTCTAGCCTTTTCCATGGCCTCATGATGCCTGACAAAAATCGAGTCGAAAATGACTGCTGGGCTCAGATGAGGCCAGCAATGTGTCACCCGATTAAGCTGAGACCTCAGGGGATGGAAAAGGCATTTAGCTCTAAGCTCAGCCATGGTGCTGCAGCAAGACAAGTGCCCTTGTAGCTCCGGCAGCTTCTCCTTCTTCCCTCCTCCTTCTCTCCACATGATTTGCAATCAGTTTCAGGCATTTGCAATCATGAGACAAAAGAAAGTTCCAAATGCCAGGCCCCCATCCCGAAGGACCCTTTGTCAGCCCCGGGAAGGAAGCCCACCAGCCCTCTGTGTTCCCGTGGCCACTGGCAGCCGGTGGTATGGTTGAGGGATGATGGAACCAGACTCTTGGTTTTCAACTTTTAACTCCAATGGGTAGGAAATCGCTTGAGCTTGAAAAGTTTTGTGCTTTTAGAAAGAATGTAAAAAAAAATGACAAAAGCTTCTCCAAGCCCAGAGTTTATTTTTCTGTGCTGCAGGGAAGTCACAGCATTGGCATCTATGAAACTACAGTCAGGTGAGAAGGTGCTGGCAAGCGGCTCAGTGCAGCGTACTTGCCTGACCCATGGGGGGAAAAGCTGCAGGTATCTGAGCCCACTTGAGTGCCTGCTCAGCACCGTCATCACTTGCCACCTGTTGTGTCATAGGTTGCACTTTCCACCTGAGAGAGTCCTCAGTGGATGTGGCCCCTGGCTCCTGGGACCTGAGCCAGTATTGTCACAATTGGGCAGAGTTTCTTGTGCGAATGCAGTGACTCCGGGTGTAGAAGGTTGTAGACTCTGCCTAAGCAGTTCTAGTGCAGTGCCAGGAGGTAAAAGCCATAGATGGGTGAGGATGTGAATGAGAGGTAAGGAAGGGGAGACCGGGAGTATAGGCTGCCCCTTCAAATTTTTTTCCAGCTAATGTAAGGAGCTCCAAAGGCAGAAGATAGAGGGATAAAGAGAAGAAAGTGATTTCTTTGGGGGGATGGAGGGGGGGACAGGAGGGTAATAATGGTAGAAAAGTGAGCAATGGGGGGAAACCTTTATTTCTCTTGCCTCACTTCTCTTCAGTTTCCTTTCCTTCCTTCTTCCCCTCCCTCCTTCCAAGTTAGCCAATCAACCTCTTGTTTTCCAAAGAGAAGACTGTCTTCTAAAGAGAACAGTTTCTACTAGGTAATGCCTATTATTTATCAAATCAAGTGATGGGTATAAGAACTGCTGATTGGAGAATCCAGGAGAGAGCTAAATTGCTGGAGATAAAAATAGGGGCTGGGAGTTGGGAATTTCCAGGACACAGTGAAGACTGAAGATAGTGAGGTTGGGAAATATGTGTCAGAAAGATGCCAAGCGGAATGAGTGCCAACTGGGACTCTGGAAGGGAAACAAATTGATTTATCCTGGATTTTTATTAAATATCACTGGGTGATGTGTGACCTAAGCTTCTTCATATTCCTCTAAATTATTAGCAAAAATATGCACTAATTGCTAATGTTTGGCAGAATGGGGTTTGCTTTTCGGGTCTTAAGTCCTTGTCTTAAAGCAAGAACAAGAGGATGCTCATTGTATTCTGTAGGATGCTTTTGGCTGCAAATAACAGGAAAAACAACAAGTGGTGACCTAACTGAAAGATGATTTATTGTTTTTTTAAAAAAAATAAGTTTGGAGGAAGGTGGTTCCAGGACTGGTTGAATACTTCTAGTGTGCCCTGATGCTGGCTTAACATTTCTGGAATTTTCTTGGTCTGCTCTTCATGGTTGCGAGATGACTGCGTAGTTCTGGTCACCAAGTATTTAACTTAAGGACAAAATGAGCCCCTCTCTTCTCATTAGGGAGGAAAATTCTTTCACAGATGTCTTCCAGCAGGTATCCCTTTGCTTCCCTCTGGCAAGAATTGGGTCACATAACTCCTCTAGCTTCAAGGGAGGCTTGGAAAGCAAGTATCTATTTTTTTTTTCTCAGCCCCTTTAGTGGGAGTGAGCAAGAGAGAAAGGTGCTTGGGAATGACAGTTGGGTAGCCACTTGTGTGTGGTGTGTGCACAGATATTTGCAGGCACTGTAAGTCCTTAGACAAGAGGCTTACACAGAGGCAGCTATCCACAATTTCCTCTGCATGTTTCAGAAGAATGGACTCTGTTTTCTCTCTTTCCACTGTCGTCTTCTCCTACAGGATTATCTCTGAAGTGTTAGGAGACATTCATTTGTATCCTGATCCTTGCAAAGTTATTGAACTTTAGAAAAATTCCTCACTTTTTTTCCCTGATAGAATACATGTTACCTCACTGTAAGGAGACACAGCACCTGTTTCAGGGTACAGATCAGCCTGGATCCAGGCAGAGTACTGAGTAAGCAGGACTCTGTGGCCAGCATGACCCAGGTTTAAGGAACTTGTTTTGTGATTGTATTTAGCTAAAGCACCAGAACCCTGGCTTCTCAGTGAGAATTTCCTTTACTTGGTTTTATTTTTGTTGTTAAAATAAGTAATTTTAATATGAATTTCTTAAGGGGAAAAACTACTTTCCCTTAGTCTGTCTTGTCAGTAGAAGGCTGCTAGCTGCATGAATCTTTTAAAGAAGACAAGTTGCTGATAATGAAAAGGCATTTCATGGGACACTCTGAAGAAAGCCTTCCAGACCCAAGAAGGCTGAGTGCTGCGTTTACTGGTCACCTTCAGAAATCACTAGTTTATGTTCTAATGATGTATAATTTACCGTCAAACTTCAGTGAGTCACATACCTCTTGGGGCCTTTCCATTTCTGCTGGCTGAGTGTGAACCTTACTGACTGTGACCTCTCTATCTATTGGCCAGTTCCCCACCTCTGTGCAGGCAACATGGAAGCACATATTCACTCCTTCCTGTCTTCTGAGTGTTTCCGTGAGCTTGGTAAGCACATCTCTCTGGTAAAAGGCCCATAGTTCACCTTGGATTACAATGTTCAGTGTTACTTGTAGGGGTTTATGATAAATGGTCCTTAGAAGCTTTGGAGCAGAAGACTGTGTTTAGAGGGATTTGGAGGAGGGAGGTGGGAAGCGTCACCTCTGCCAGGCAGTCCTCCCTGGCTCTGTCTCATCCTGTTCAGTGCATGATGGAGAGTAAGCGAAAGCTCTGCTCATGCTCTGTGTCTCCTTTGCCTGCCATCCGGCTGGTGCAAAGGGAGAACAACCAGCCTGTCTTGAGCTAAACACTGTTCTTCAGAGGAACCACCCAGATGCACGTGATGGGGTCATGTCTGTAGGGCTGGTTCCAGGAAAAGCAGGGATGTGGGTAATTTGGTGTGGAGGAATGAACCTGGCACCAGGTGTTTAGATGTTGGTTGTTTTATCCACTAACTCTGGCCTCAGCAGGTGCGTGTGTGTCCTAATAAATTCCATTGAGTCTATGCCCAGAGTACTTAAAATTTTTGTTGACTGAGTTGACCTCATGAAAGGTCACTTAACCCCTTTGAACCAGCCAGTTTTCTCCTTTGAAAATGGAAATAGTGATTTTCATTGTCCCGGAGAGAAAGGACTAAATAAAACAGGTTTGCATAAAGTCCTCTACCATAGTCCCTGGAATAGAGCAGATATCCAAGTGATATCACGTCTTATTTCTCTTTGTCTTTACTCAATGCCTGTTCTCTTTCTGGGACCCCCCCCCTCCCAGTTCTTTCAGGTACTCATGGCCCCCCTAGCATCTGAGATTCATTTACACTAAGGTGTAGGTGTTGGAAATGATTGGACCTATGGATTTTGGGATTTGTGACTTTAGCCTGGGGCATGTGGAGGTGGGATGAAATGGGTTAGGGAGGTTGGATCTGCAGAGCCTGGTCTGCAGGGGTGAGCTGGGTGGTTGAGGCTGTGTTAGTCTGCTTGGCACTGGACTTGGTCAGGAGCCTGGGGCTATAGAACTTGGCCGGGGTGGGCCAGTGCTGGGGTCTGTGGTGAAATCGGATTCTCAGTTTACTTTCCTTCTCTCATGGGGAGGGTGTCTCTCTCCATGTTGGGCTTGGGGGAGGGGTGAAGCTATCTTTTCTACCTTCCTCAATGTGTCTTTTCTTAGTTCTGTGCTTCACCCAGGTGCTGTAATCCCTCACCTGGAATCCCAGGCTCATGTGAAGGTATTTTCATGTGTGGATAGTTGTTTAAATTGAAGTTTCTGGGGGCAGGGGGGTGGTGAGTCTAGAAAGTCCTATGCCACCATTTTACTGACAACACTCATTTCATCTTAGTGACAATTCTCTGTGATCGATTCGTATGTTCTCCCCATTTAACAGCTAGCTGGGCAGATGGAAGCTCAGACAGGTTTTATAACTTGCCAGAAGGGGCAGAGCTGGTGGCAGAGTTGGAACCCAGACCCAGGTCTGTATAAGGCTACACTCATGCCTGATTCGGTGATAAATGTAGTTGAGAAGTTGCCCTGACTTTTGAGGATGCCTTCAGCACCATCACTTAAGCGATTCTCTTAGAACGTTTTTTGTGCCTAAAACTTTCGTGTCTAGTTCAACAATTAGTTGTAAAGCAAACCCAATGTGTAACTCCAGAAAAAGACCACTCCGGGTCCCCAGAGCCTGTGCATTCCTTCCCAGTCACAGCCCTGCCCTCTTACTTGAGGGAACCAGCAGCCTGAGTGTATGGACTAATTTACCCTTTAGGTTTTAATTGCAATTTAAATTATTTTCTGAATGTGGCTGTATTTATTTTCTCTTTGATATAAAGTTAAAAGTGTTTTTTAGTCTCAAAATTTATTTTTTAATTTTTATTTTAAAATTTTTTATTGTTATTCTATGACAGTTGTCCCAATTTTCCCCCCTTTGCTCCTCTCCACCCAGCCCACCCCCACTCCTATAGTCAATCCCCACACTATTGTCCATGCCATTGTGTCATTCATACATGTTCTTTGACTAGTCCCTTCCCTTTCTTCCCCCATTACCCCCCTCCCCACCGTGACAGCTGTCAGCCTGTTCTATGTATCCATGCTTCTGTTTCTGTTTTGTTTGTTAAATTATTTTGTTTGTTAAATTATTTTGTTTATTAGATTCCACATATAAGCGTGATCATATGTTGATTTTTGTTTAATTTTTAGATTTATATCATTATGGTGAGAGAATAATCCTCATTTGTTGTTACATTTTGAGATTTTTTTTAGGTTTACTATTTGGAAATATGCCTTTAATTTATCAGCAATTAAAAAACCTGGATACATATTAAAACCACCTGGGAGATTTAAAAATATGCACTCCCCCCGCCCCCTCCCCCCCCTCCATTGTAATTTAATTGGTCTGGGATAGCAGTAGAATTTAGGTCTTCTGGATTTCAACTGAGAGTTTCTTTTCACCTCATCTAGGCATTTAATGGATTATTAAGTGTATTTCTTCTCTGTGTTAGTTCGTCTGTGGTCTAAGCTGCTGTAACAAAAAGAACCCAAACACATAGTGGCTTCTATAAGCTAAAAGTTCCTTTCTCTCTGACATCAGAGCTTGTAGCTAAGAGGATCAGGGTGGGTAGAGAGACTCCATTGCCCTCAACACAGGACTCCATCTCTCATCACCTCTCAGCCAGCAGGAGAGAGAAGAGGGCCCGGGATGCCCACATCTGATCTTTTTAAGGACAGGACGCGGAGTGGCACACATCCCTCTTGCTCACTTCCAGTTGATCAGAGCACAGTCAAGTGACCACACTGTTTTTGAGGGAGACTACAAAGTGTGTCTTCAGCAGGGCAGCCATGTGCCCAGGTACAAATCCACAACAATGGAAGAAGGAGAGAATGGATTTGGGGGGACGCCTGTCAGTGGGCCACACCCTTGTTAGTCAGCTCGTCCCTTCCTTGCACCTCTTCCAATCATGACAGTGATGCCATCAGACCAGATGTCCCAGAGAGGGCAGGGACAGGCAGAGCCTCAAACTGAGAAGTGACTGTGTACTTTTGGGACCATAATGAGACAACAGCCTAGAAATACAGGCTTTTTTGAAAGATAAAAGAAAGCTGTGAACTCCCAACTCCCATTACATAGCAGGAATAAATTTTAGTGGATTAGAACTTAAAGCATACCTGGGGGAAAAAACAGGATAGGATGCAAATGAAGTTCCACCACCTGAAAGGACAGAGGGAATGGTGGGCAGGGAGAAAGTACATGTTCGATAGGATGAGGAGGAAGCCCAAATGCAGGAGCCCTTGGGTCTCTGAAATTCTGGGGGGTTTCTGCCTTATGACAAGGGGTGGCTGCAGTGGAATGGTAGCCCCATGGAGCATATCAACAGAGAAAGGACCCAGGAGACTCCTTAGGGCCTCCTTCAGCTCCTGTGTAGATACCAGTTAGAAAAAATAATTGAGGCCTTTTTTGATAATGCTGATGAATTCTGTCTCCTAAGTTTGTTCTGGTTGGCTTCCCTGCTTAAAGAAATTACTGAATGGTGGACATTTCCTGCAGGAGAATCAACAGGTTGGTGGAGGAGAGACTTGGGTTTTGTGGCCCATCTGGGCCCTTCTGGTCAAACCAGGTGAGTGTTGACTATGCTGAGTATAGCCAAGCAAGGGCCAATGTTATTGTGTCAGAAGATGCTTTGGAGACGGTGGAGCAATCACACAGGTCCTTGGAAATAACTAGCCAGAAGGTAACAACAGCAACGCTATGATTTCAGTTTTGCCCATGTGAAGAAATCCACCATGGGTAAAGTTGGTAGAATAACAAGTCCTGACACAGGAAGCGTCCCCTTTTCTAGAAGCCCCATATCCCCTACTCCTGGCAGCCACAGCGCTTGGGCGTGGAGCCGCTGTTCTCCAGCAGCCATTGGACCTGGTTTGGTTCCCCAGAGGGAATCCTAGTGAGATGGCTGCATGTGCTGCTTTCGGCTTCACAAACTCTCTCTCTGAGGGTGCACAGCCCTTCCTCAGGCTGTCCTGGGGGTCCAGTGAGGAAAAAAGACATTTTCTTGGAGCAGAGCCCACTTATTACTTCACACTCTGGGCATGCTGTGATGTCAGACTCTACTCTGAAGCCTTGCAAAGGGGTGAAGCCATCCCCGGGAAGCCTGGGAGTCCAGGGGAGAAGCGCTCAATTCTAGGAGCTTTGGGGCAGAGGTTGAGCTTGGAGGCTGGGCTTGCATTTCTGACCCCTAGTGGAAAAAAAATCCAGCATTTACTGTTACTATTCTGGAGGAGGCTAGGAAGGTAGATGGTGGTGGAGCCCTGGCCCCCATCTGCCGCTGCAGTGAAGACCCCTCCACCATTCAATGGAACCCGAGAAGCGGGGTGCTGGCTGCCTGCTCAGGCTGCCTGAGCTGTGAGAAGGGCAGGGTGGGGGTGCAGCTGTGCCAGCAGAGCGAGTTGGACCTGTTCCTGAGCGTGTGCCTGGATATGATTTGCGTCCCTCAGTCCCAGACCACGGGCTGCGTGTGAACTGACAGAACTACCAGCAGAAAGCATCTTGTCTGGCTCTTTTCCAGACATCGTCCTTGTGAGCCCAGTGGGGCTCTCACATCTGCTGTTTTGTGGATGAGAAGAAGAAAAGTCAGGGCGCACCCTGCCCTGTTCCAGGAAGAATGTAAGGCGGTTTGGAAAGTCACTCACAGCCCAGCAAGATGACACGTGACTTGCCATACGGGGAGAAAGGAGGGATAAGGCAGAGTAGTGACAGGAGTCAGGAATGAGGGGACACATGACATCCTCAGCTTCTTTATTAGGGAATATTGAAACGAGGATAATAATTGCACCTGTCTCAAAGGGTTGTTGTGAGAATGAAGTGAGCTTGAGAAGAGCTTAACGTGATAACTCAACATGTAAGCACTCCGTGTATATTAACTCTTCTCGATCTCAAATATTATTATTCTTGATCTCTAAGAATGTAAAATAAAATAAATGCAGGTGATGGTAGATAAACAAACAAACAAACAAATAAATAAATTTATTAGGCTGAAGGCAGGGGTTTAGGGCCTAGACCCAGGGCCTGCCACTCTCGACCCATTTGAAGGTTTGGAAGCCAGAGGAATTGCAGGCTGCCTGGTGACCTAAGGCCATTATCACTGAGGAAGTAACAGAGGTGGCTGGGGCTTCCTGGTTCTTCTAATGAGGTGGAGGATGGCTCTGGACACTCTCTAAGGTTCTGTTATGGACTAAATGTATCTTCCTGAAATTTATATGTTGAAGCCCTAACCCCCAGTGGGATGCTATTTGGAGATGAGACCTTTGGCAGGTTTAGATGAGGCCCTGGGGGTGGGGTTCTCATGTTGGGATTGGTGCTCTTATAAGAAGAAACGCCAGAAAGCTCGCTCTCTCTCTTTCTCCACAGTGCCAGGAGAAAGCTCCGACCAGAAGCTGACCGTGCTGGCACTTTGATCCTAGATTTCCAACCTCCAAAACTGTGAGGAAATAAATTTCTCTTGTTTAAGCCACCTAGTCTGTGGTATTTTGTCACAGCAGCCAAAACTAAGACAGGCATCCCAGGTTTTATGCGTTGGTGAGTCAGGGAAAGGTCTTTTTACATTTGCTGTACCTTCTTGTCTACTATCATGTGCTTTATGCTAATTCACCTACCAGTATCTTTTCTCAGGAAAGGCATGATGCATTCAGCAGCATGAAATGGTGGGGACTGTTCAAGATGAAAGAAGAACCTCTTTCAAAGGGAATTGCTTTGGAGCAGGCACTAAGACTTTGGCCAGAGAATCTTCTACTGTAGCAAGCCAAGCGTCAGGTCCTTCCAGTCACATATGGGAAACCTGAAGCTTGGCCAGACTTATGGCCCTGCTGGGCACACAGATGTTTGAGGATGACTTAGCTGAGCTGTCAGTGTCTGTTCCTCGGCAGCCTAATTAGCATATCCTGTGGAGGAGAAGGAACATTTATTTGGGATATCCTCTTCTGTAAGCAGCCTCTTAGTAGAAGAAAGAACTACCAGGGACCTGAGGGGCTGGGGACTTTCTCTGAGTCCTCTTGGCCAGTTGTGGACTCTCCACACCTGCCCATGGCCCATGGCATTGGAGGAATCTGGAGGGACGGAGGTTTCCCAAGCCTGTCTGACCTTCTCAGCTGTCTTGCATGTTTAAGCAATCCCTGTTGTTTTCTCAGGGCTATTCTCTGAGGCATTCGAAAGAAAAAGAAACACTTTTCACCATGTCTAAACTCAGAAATAGACCACAGAAGAAAATGAATACAGCATAATGAACTCTTAAAATACCTTCCCGCCCAAGGATTCCTCTCTGAGCCAGTTTCTGTCTAATGCCTTAGTCTTCCTCTGGTTGAAACAGAAACAAAACTAGGTTATAAGAAGAGGGGACAATTCTTTTGAGTGGTTAGGTTGCTACGGTATCAAACTAAGGGACCTCCTACAGGCTTAAAAAGGCTAAGCTGGTTTCTTAAAACACTTCTCTTTTGTGAAGAACTTTAGACTTTTCAGGGCATTTTTAGTGTATTATCTAGAATATCTTAATATGACTATATGTGAAAAGGCAGACAGATTTAGGGCCAGAGGCCCAGGGATGTTAAGTGCTTTTTAGAAGATCCTATATCTCCTTAACAACCAAAGAAGCAGGCCTTGAGAGTCGGCTGCCAGGATGTGAGAGCCCTTGAGCCTCGGAGACTCTGGAGATTCCCATTCAGGGTGAGACAAATAATAAGTGTTTCCTTTTGTTCCCACTAGTCAGGGCACTGGGAGGGAGCAATGGAAACTGCTGGTGGGAGAGACCTTGTCTACCGGCAGTGGCAGAAACCCTGAGTTCCGCGTGTGGGTGGATTGGGCATGTCAGATGCCTCAGGATTACCAAAGCACTTGTTTTTCATCATTAACAGCAGCAACAAATATTTATCAAGTGCTAACTGTGTCCAAGGCCCAAGGCAGTGTTGAATAGACATGATATTTGCATATAGTTTATCAGGGGAGGTAAGTCACAGTTACTGGAAAAAACACAAATGTCAACACAGGATAGTATTTGGTGAATGCTGAATGAGTGGTAGAGAAAGAAGAGCTGAAAGAGTTTGAAAGTAGGAGAGAGAAAGTTCTCCTGAGGTGGCCAGGGGAGATTTCTTAGAGGTAGGGTCTGAGAGGGTGCAGAAAAACAGCCAGAACGTGTAGAGTTGAGACAAACAATGTAGGGAAATATGGTCAAGAGAGACTAAGGCTGCTTAATTGGGTCAAGGGCACGGGTAGATCATTTGGGAGGAGTTGACTTAGGAAAAGGAATGGGAAATTATCCTGGAAAGAAAAACAGAATGGAGCTAGAATACCAGGCTAAGAGCATTGGGGCCTTCAGACCAGGGAACATTTTTGAGTGATGCGAAAAGCAGAGTACAAGGACAGCCCATCCTTTACGAAGGCAATCATTATAGTCATTATAGTTCTGGCTTTCCGGAAGGCAGACAGTGAGTGGGGCTTGTGTATATGCAGCTGCAACTTTGTGCAGGCATTGTGTTAGTTCCCGGCGATGCAAAGGTGAGTAAAAACGGTTCTTGTTTTCAAGGAGTTTTGGTTCAGGTATTTCGATTAAACTCTCCTTAGTAAAGAAGAGCTACTGCCTACTGCTGCCAATCTGACCTTTTTTCTTCCAATGTCTTATTTTCTACCAACCTCCTTTTTATGTTTTCCTTTAGTCCTGTCAATATCCCCCACTAGGTCCCAGTGAAATCTATTTCAGACTTTGAGCCACTCTGTCTCTTCAAGGTGACTCTGAAGACGAGTTATTTTTGGTCTCAGGTCCAGCATTATATGATGATTTTATTGGATGACCCTTATTTATTTTATCTTTGAATTATGAAGGAACACTTCACTGTGGTGCCATAAGCTTGAAAGCCTAGAATTTCTGGAGTATATATTGTATTTTATTCTGTTTATAAGAATAGGTTCAGCAGTTGCTCATTTCCAATCTTCCGATACCTTTCCATTTTCCACATTTCATGTTGGTAGCTGACAGTGGCAGCTTCTCTTTGTATTGGGTGTAGGTTTCATTTGAACCTGGAGCCTTGAACTTTATTAAAGCTATTAAAGTAGCTCCTCAGCTACTAGGGTTTCAGTCCTTTGCTCACCATCATCACCACTGCCACTTTCATTTTTGAAAGTCTACTATTTGCTAGGAAATATACTCAAATATACTAGTTTTTTTAAAAGAAAAGAAAAGTTTTTTTAAATTTATTGATTTGAGGAAGAGAGGAAGGGGGAAGGCGGGGGTGGGGAGAGAGACACATCAGTTTGTTGTCCCACTTATTTATGCATTCATTGGTTGCTTCTAGTATGTGCTCTAACTGGGGATCAAACCCACAACCTTGGTGTATTGGGATGATGCTCTAACCCACTCAGTACCCAGCCGTAGCAAGTAGTTCTAATGTAAAAACATATCTATGTTCCTTCTAATAACCCTGTAAGGTAGCTCTTAATATCCCCACTGTGCAGACAAGGAAACTGGGGTCAGATGATGTGATTTGCTCCTGAGTGGAGAAGCACAGATTTGAAAGCAGGTCTCCAGTCCCAAAGCTGGAGCTTGAGCCATTCCATTAGACTCCCTCTTACTTTTCGTGCCCTGCTCATTTTTAACCATATGCTACAATTTGTGGTTTCCTTCAGTGCCTTCTCCTTTAGGAGTCGGCTCTGGAGAAGGGGAATGGCTGGAACCCTGACTGGGTGATAAGAGTCAAGTTTGGGAGTCAGAAGGCCTAGGGCCTGACTCCTGACTCTTCCACTTACTAGGTACGATGGTGACATTACTTAATCTTGTCGAGCCTTTGTTTCCATATCTGTAAAAGAGAGATAATAACAGTTGCAGGAGATGTCATGAGGTTTCAGAGACCTGGATGGCCCCTAGGACAGGGCCTGGAATAGCAAGTGCTTGATAAATGGGGCTGTTGCTCGCAATGCCTTGATTCACAGACTGGAGGGCCCTGGCTCCTCGGCACTCCAGTCCTGCCATTCCTCCTCACCCACTGTCCCCTCTCTGTCAAGCCCTTCCACTTACTGCCTCCTGGCCTCTGGTTCTGATTCTCCTCTATCTCAGGAAATTTTTGTTTTTCTTTTATGGATTTTCATCTCAGCTTGTCTTCTACATGTTGTCCTATTAACTGGAATGGCTTCTTAATTCTTTTACCTTCTCCTTCGGCTCAAGAGTCACTCAGATGTAGAGTCGCTCACACATAATTGGTGACTGGCTTGAGGAATTAAAGTAAAAGGCAAACATAGTGCATACCCTTCAGGCTACGGGCATCGATTCCTTGCTGTCAGAGTTTTGGGATGTGGGTGTATTGTGCTTTCTCTGAATTAGGGGTTCCTGGACCAGCAGCCTGAGCATCACATGAATCCTTGTTAGGAATGCAGAGTCTTGGGTTCTGCCCCAGAAACTCTGGGGTGGCCTGTTCTTTGTGTTTTAACCAGCCCTTCAGCGAATTTGGTCCACATGGTGTCGGTGAAGCACTGCTAGGACCCCCTGAGGAGACCCCACGAATCAGGGCCTTGACTGTGATTGTGAACCTGCAGGCAGCCCAGCTACGCCCTTCCTGGGGCTAGCCTTAGCCTGTGGCCAGGGGTTGCTACTGGCACTAGTCTGCATGTTCTGATTTGCAACCTTGTGCTGAGAGCTTTGCTCTGGTAGCTCATGTGCTATACACCTTTGGTGTAGACCAAATGGCTTCTCAGAACTTAATCTTTAGAGAGGTTCATTTTATCTGATTTGAATTAGATTTAGGTTCATGTCCTCTTGTTTCTTTTAAAAATTGTATAGCATTTTTGTTATTTAGTCTAAGCATATAGCTTTCTTTTGTTATATAGCCCAAGTATCCATCTGTCCCTTAAGGATTGCCTTTCTCTAAAATATTTGGGGTGTGTTATTGTTAGGGCTACTACTTAAGACAAAGCTTAGATGAAGTCTTGCTTGAAGACTATCCTTGTGTTATTAGGAATATGTACTTATTGTGAAGAGGTAAATATATGGATGTAACAGTTTATCGGGATGGTATGGGCTACAAATTGAAATAGATTCAAGAAGAATTTGCCTCTTCAGATTGTGCCGCTCTTAAGGAGAAGGACTGTGTGTTCCTTGCTTTTGTGTTCCCTTTATCTGGCACTGTGCCTGTCAAATATTTATCGAGGGCTTACTATTCACTAGGATTTGGGGCTATAATGATGAAAAAGTAGATTGGTTCCTGCCCTTAAGTTTACATTCTGTTGGTGCTCAGTGAATAAGTCATGATTTAGTGAGAAACAATATGTTATGTATTATTAAGGGGAACTAAGAGACCTGGGCTTTCTTGGGCCCTGGAGTTAATATCTCGGGGAGGCTCACCTAATGAATGCACCTGGGTTGATACAATGCTTTAAAATATTGTCAGAGAAGTCATCACTGTTGCAAAGAGGTGAAAAGAGCTGTATGGCTCAGCACCTTGGGGTGGCAGAAATAATGGTAATGGTGACAGTGACAGTCACAGCCAACATCCGAGGAGCGCCCATCATGTGCCAGGCAGGGTGCCGAGTGCCGTGCGGCTCTGACCCATTAGCCTTGGGATTCCAGCCAGCAGTGGCCACAGAGAATCCTGTGTTCTCACAGCTCTGCCACTCACCTGCGGTGTGACTCTGGGAAACTGCTTTGCTTTCTGGGTCTCAGTATTCTTGTTTATAAAGTGCGGAGATTAGATGAAATGTTGTCTATGACTTCTGAGATGCCAGTCTTTTTTGTGTCTTATTAACAGTTAGAGAAATATTTAGCCAGAAGTTCAGGTTCCCACCTCACCCATTTCTCTCATGTATAATCCTCTCTAGCACCATGTGTGAACCTTGCATAACATATGACACTATAGAAAGTTTTGCCCCTATCCTACGGTGTGGTACAGCATCTACAGAGGGTATATCCTTAAACAGAGCCCTGAGTGAGGAAGGTACACGCATGAGTATCTCTAGAACTATCCTGTTCTCTTAGACTGAGTTTACCCCACCAACTCAATTTTTGCTTCTTATAAATATAAGAAAGTAATACATATTACATTTAAAAAGCATGTTTCTGATATATTATTTTGCTTATTAACAGGCATAGAACTTAGGCTAAATTTATGAGACGTGCAGCAGAATGTTACAGCGTTCTTGAGCCACCACTGCTTTACAAATTTGGCATCTGCAGGCCTCACAAGGCTGAAATGTTTTAAATTTATTTACACCCTGCAGTTTCCTTAGGGAACTGTTTTCCATAAGCTAATGAGGCGCTGGTGCAAGGCCTCTCTGTTATTCCTGGCAGGAACACTGAGACACATCGGCTGCTGCCCCGCTCTTTTCCTCAGTAGTCCAGGGCAAATAATAAATATGGGAAAATACATCATCCCTTTGAATGTGGGAGCCAAGCTGCAGGGCTGCCAAGGTTAAAACAAAGCAATTGCGAGCTTGGAGTCCGTTCATGTCCTGTACCACATGTGCCTGTGTTTTAGGGACACTCTGAACGTGGCCTTTATCATGTTGGATTACTTACTCTGAGCACACAGGCAGTCTTTTGAAATCCACACTCTAAAACGGGGCTTCCTGAAGAAGTTTCCTTTCAGAGGATTAAACACTATCCCGAGGTCGGGGAACTTGTCTTCTCGATCGTGGGTCACATTTATCGAGCGCCTCCAGGGTTGAGAACGGCAACAGTGACAGGAGAAGACGCGGGGATGATGTGACTGCTTGCCTCCGCCGGTGCCCAGGGTCCGCTGGAGGAGGTGTTTCAGATGACGAGGGCTGCTCTTTTCAAGGGCAATGGCCCTCAGATGTCCACCCAACTCACTGAGGATTTCAGCATGAGGGAGGCCTGGACACACCCTGGCACAGAGGAGGTGAATGAATGAACGAACACGTTGCTGCTTCGTTTCTGTCTCTCGTGAGACCAGTCCAGCTAGTATTTAACAGGGGAGTTAAACTGGCATTAAATGATTTAAATAACCTTGGGGCTTTCGGACCCCCAGACTGAGCTCCTAATGCATGCTGATATTCCCACCTCCTGCTGTCCTCTGATATCACCCTGTCTAGCTTAACTCCATATGGGCAATTAAATCTTACTGATTTAATTGGACACATTTTCCCCCTTCTCTTTCCTGCTTTGTTTTCTCTGCTTGTCACTCAGAGCTGGTTGAGGTCAATCTGCATGTGTTTCCTGAGTTTGGGGAGGTAATAAAGAGAATTAAAAAAAATCTACTTGATGGCTCATGAGAAATAAAGACCTCCTCAACAGTTAGACATAGCCCCATCTTTGCTATAGTTCTTAGGCAGTCTTGGCCGCGAACGTGATGATCTTACAAGTCCTTTTCCAGTTCTGGGACTTTAGTGCTATCCTTCCTGCCTGAGGGACCCTGGCCTACTGGTCAGAGCTGGCACACAAGGCTGTGGAGTGGGTGAGAGCTTTCCCTCTTAACTCCTTGATTGCTTCCTCCAGCTGTCTATGAAATGTCCTTGGGTTTTGCCCTTAGCTGGCTATCCCTCGAGGTGTTATTGGAGAACGAGAATGTT
The DNA here is from genome assembly GCF_022682495.2 of Desmodus rotundus. Lineage (NCBI taxonomy): Eukaryota > Metazoa > Chordata > Mammalia > Chiroptera > Phyllostomidae > Desmodus > Desmodus rotundus. The sequence continues at coordinate 30,741,784 of NC_071394.1, read as the reverse complement.
AACTAAAAAGGCTTACGGAATTGCTAAAGTGAAAAGAAGGAGCAAGAGGGTGCATAGGGGAGCTAAAGCCCAGGTTCAGGGTAACTGCAAATTAGTCAACATGCCTCTGGCCTTTGGACACACTCTATGGGACACACACAGGCCTATTCTGTCAAGTAAGGCACAGCCTGTGTCTGCTTCTGTGAGACCACAGACCTGAATTTGGGAGTCGCTTCATTCTGCTGTGATTGGGTACAGTCGTTTCAACTGAGAGTCTCCATATAGAGACAGGACTGGAGAGGAAATTGGATTGCAGGCGGTGCTTGGAGTTGACTTCTCTGGGAGATAGGTGCTTCATAAACACTACCTCTGTAATTGCATATTTCAGAAAACTTTGTGAGATGTGTATTTTTGTCTCCATTTTACAGATAAGGAAACTGAAGTTCTGAGAATTTAACAAGTTGCTTCAAATCACAGTTTTTAGTGGCTGGGCCAATATGCACACCCAGTTTTTTGCCCCTTACTGTACCTCATTCAATCCATCAGCTCTGTGAGGTGTCAGCAATTGAGTTACTTTTTCACTGACCTTTGTAGTTAGTCCTTCTAGCTGAGTCCCGAGAGCCTCTTTTCCAACTGCAGTAAAACCTGCAGCATGGTTGTGGTTAAGGGCTGGGCGCCCTTTACTCAGACAGAACTCCTGGCCCTGCTCTCCCACAACCTCAGGCCTCTGCACATACTCCCCGCTTTGCCTGAAATCCGTTCCCTGACCTCATCATTGGGAGACTGTTAGTCTTCTGTAAATCTGCTCCCTTAGGGCACTGAGTGTGACTCTCGAAAGGAGAGCGTTGCCCATACTGTGATGTTCTTATTTGTACATATGTCTATCCTTTATCTAGAATGTGAAGATTTGAATTTCATGGAGGCCTTCTTAGGCTTCCCCGTCTGGCATAACAGATGGTCAGTAAAGATTTAAGAAGTGAATGATGCAGCAAGACGGAATTCTCATCACTCCTCTCTGTGTTTCTAGATGCCTCACAATTAACTCTGCCTGAGCATGGGAGAACACAAGTCCTGTGGATGCTATTGTCTGTCTTCAGGCAAAGGCCAGTGGTGGACCGGAAGTGCCGGGGTGTATGGCTGATCAAAATTCTTCTGAAGTTTTGGTGCAGAGGAAGAAGTGATGATGGACTGTCCCGCTCAATATAGCTCCCCAGTTACCAATTCCTTTAGGTTGACAGAGTCTTTCTTAACATAGAAGCACCTGCTAGGGGGTTAAATCTACTGATGCTCCAGTGACATTTATTTTCCTCATATTAGTTATTGTTATTTTAGTTGTTTTTAAAAACATTGGATTCACAGTACTTTCAGCCTAACTGAGGAGGTGATCTCTTTGAGGAAAATAGAACAGGGAAGACCTCTTCTTCCCTGATTAGTATCCCAAAAGAGGGGTTGTGGGCAGCAGAAGCAGCATGAGGTCATGGGGAACTGTGAGGGGTGAGACTGGAAAAGGGAGGGAGGAGAGAGGAAGCCAGGGAGCAGTGCCATCGCCTTGATGGTGAAGACACCTTGAAAGGGATGATTTGCAACCCTCCCCAACCCCCCTACACCCAGCACCGGTGTATGGCAGATGACTGGGTTAGAGCAGGGCATAGCAGAGAAACGACTGTGTTTGTCACTGTAAGTAATTGCCCTGGAAAAGGAGGCCCTCTGCTGGACACGAATGGCACCCAGCACCTAGGAGGTCTCAATGAGCATAAAATTAACTTAGGTTCAAAGACCCCTCTGTTACCTGGAGCATAACTGTCCTGAAATCCAAATTAATTGACGTATTTAGGACAATTTACAGCTAAGAGATAGCAGCAAGAGAGACCAACCTAACATTTAGTATTTATAAGGGCTGTTTATAAAGGACAAATTACAGTGCTTTTAACTTGCTAATGAGAACTGATTTTCAGAATAAGATATATGGAATCTTGTAAGAATCTGCAAATCTTCTGGTGAAGAAACAGCGGGCAGGTGATGAGACTATTCTTTGGACAAAGGCATCAGGACCTGCACACACGTATGGGTTTACCCTCTAAGTCAAAGTAGCTGCTGTAGAAATCTCTACTATAGTTTCATCCTTGTAATTCCCATCTTGTCATTGCCCATCAGGGCTTGCAATATTTTTTTTTTCCTGAATATATCTAGCTAATTCAAATACTCTTCTATTGACAGTGGAGGAAATCTGTTAAAACATCCCAGCATCTTTGGGTATCAGGTTTGGGGAAGAAGACAGCTGGCCAGGCTGTATGACATCAGTTTTGATAGAAAAGAATGCTTGGCTTTGAGAGACAAAGTCATGGAAATCCTAGTGGGTGGACCAGTCACTGGCACTATGAATGCAGCTCTCTACAGAACCCAGGGCTCCCCTGTGTGTCAGGAAGGGAACATTCTGAACAAGCCTGCCCAGGTCACGCCCCAGCTCTGCTCCAGCGCCACCATGATGGTGCTTCGCAGCTCAAACAGCAGCTGGCACCAGGGCCTTTCCTGCGCATCTCTAGGAAGACTACCGAAGCACAGAGGGGAGGTCTTGGACCAACACTGATGCATGCTCATGGGCTCCTATGGGACCCGTGGGAAGGTGTGTTCCTTGCAGAGTAGTTAAAGAGCAACGAAATGTGGTTTGCAGAGCTGGATTTGAATTCTGAGGTTAGCTGGCGCTAAAGGATCATGCACCCCTCATAGTCTCAGTTTCCCCATCTATCAGATGGAAATAACAACTTTAGAAGGTTATTAAGAGGCTAAAAGAGAAGACATAGAAATTACCCAGCATATAATAGACTCTTCTTTTGACTAACTCCCATTTATCCTTAATTGTTTTGCTTAGACGTGCATTCCTTCAGAAAATCTCTGACCTCTAAATCCGTGTGGGCATCCCTTCCAAAGACACTGTTCTATCCCACCATACTCCTCCATATGCTTCAAAACACTTGTTTTCTAGGCTCCACACTTGAAGTAAACTCTGTCGTAACCCCCAACACCTATCGTAGTATCTGACATACTGTTGCTATTTCATCCTCAATATTTATTGAATGAACAAAGTAAGTGAATAAACAGCAGATAGTGTTTGTTTCAGCCCTTTGGTAACTGAGGAAGAGGCTCTGGGGTGTGGCAGAACAAGGCTGGACGTAAGGTTTTTATGGGTCTGATGTGGTGATGCAGAACAACGGGGTGGCGGGAATGGTCACCCGGGTGAGGCAGCTCCGGAGTGTCAACTGACCCCAGACCCTCTGCTCCTCTTACTTCTGGCCACATCGTTGTGAAGATTGTCACCCCTGACAGGCATGACAGGAAATTACACTCTTTAAAAAAAACAACAAAACCAAGTATTAAAGTACTTGGTGCATATAGTTAGTGGTTAATAGTGTTGCTAGAAGAAAATCTAGATATTTTCTTTTGAGTTATCTTCAGAAGTTAATAGATGACGTTGTTTATTTCAGGCTTGAGTCTACTCATTGGGTTGACAGGGGTCCAGCTGTTGGGCTAACATGGCGTATGAGGTGTCTTCATTTAGCCCTGGGCATGTATGTCTCAGGGATTCCAGACACTTTGATCTGTGCTTGTCACACGGCAGTGTGTGTGGAGACGGACCTGGGGTCAGATGACCAGAGTTTGTGTGATATCTCACGCTTCTGCTAGCGGATTACCTAATCTTTCTGACCACTCGAGCTTTCTGAGTCTCAGTTTTTTTCTTTTTAATTCCTAAAGTGTACTGATTTCAGTCTTGTTGGGAAGATGAAATTGGTGCAGGGTCAAGGTAAGATGTTATGTAAAATAGTCATTTCCAGTCGTGCACAGGCTGAACCCAAGGAGCACTGATGAGAACAATTTCTGTTGGGGGCAGGTACTGAGAAACTTGGCTTTCTTCCGCTGCCCCCTTCTCTGATGAAATCAGCCAGCAGACTCTGGTTGGTTTAGATGTAAATAGAAAAATAATACGACCAAAGTAAACAAAAGTGGGAAATTGCATTTGTATAATTTAAAAATAGTTTATTTTTTAAAAATTCCAGTCATTTGTTTTCATTCAAGCCATTTCCTCTTGGTCTGAGTGGATTATTGCTTGGTCATTAATTGCACTTTGCTTAGCGTTTTTACCATTCTCTTTCAAGGCCAGATACTATTCCTTTGTTGATGTAACCACTGACCTTATTAAAATTTTGTCCAGATAAATCATGACTTTTAAGATAAGAGGGGCACTAACACAAATGTGGAAAGCTTGTCCCCACGTGGAGGCCTGGAAAAGTAAATGCTCTACAATCGGTTAATGGAGCCACATTTTAGCGTACGGTTCTGATTTGTCTTTTCAGTCCATTTGCACACTCACTGGGAAATGGGGAGGGGCTAAGAGTTTACTTGCAGATTTGCACAGAGTGTTACATTTTAAAGAACTTTCCAATGCATTTTGATCCAGACAAGCTTTTGTTGGCTGGGAAATTACGTGATGCACCCAAGATGCTTTTTCAGAGTGTGATGTTGAGTACCACTTTATTCCCACGAACTAGAAGTTCAGAACAAAAGGCCAGGATTGGGAAATGCAGTTTGACATTTTATATACTTACATATATTTCACTTAGGATTGAGCCACTCCTGAAAGTAAAGTTTAAATTTTCCAAGCATACCTGGGGGGGCCCTCAAAACTTAGGAGGTGCAGAAGCATCTTATTTGTGGGGCTTTTCTGACTTTTCTTTTCTTTATTATGTGTGCACGATGGAAAGCTCTTTAATGTTAAAAGTAAATAATGGCCTTTAAGACATAAGCACTCAAATTAGTGAGTTTAAATATTGTTAGTATTTGTAACTGTAGCCAGATTATTTGATAACCCCTGTCTCTATCTATTATCCAAAAAAAAAAAAAAAAAAAAATCCACCCCATTTGGAACGTTGTTCTCTTGTTTCACGAAGTTTTGTTTCACAAGAGGAGGTAGATGTTTTAAAATTCAATAACGAGTTTATAAAACTTTGGTTTCAGATGTAAAGAATGGTTGTTTGTCGATGAGAACAGTGCATGCACCAAGGCAGACATGCTTTTGTTATCACCACCAGGGAGAACCTGCTTCAGGGAGCAACAGCAGGGTCTTTGTGATGCTAGAGAGGGAGGAGTCGGGATCCTCTGTTGAAATGTAACTGTTTGAGTTATCTTCCCTCGTCTTAGTTTATCTGTGTATCACTCATTGAGAATGTAATTATCATATTTATCGGCATTTTCTCAGGGTGTGAGGAGGAATTTGAGCCCCCCTCCTCCTGTCCCTCCTCCCATCAAGGCCCGCATTCCACTCTTCTGTTGCACAGGACCACATCAGAGGCATCTAATGCAGAGTCATCTTCTGCCAATGAAAATCCTCAGCAGAATAGAAGTGATCAGGCTTCAACTAGTCCCTAACTTGAGTTTCCATGGCCTGCAGATTTTCACTTGGTGGCGTCTAATGACTCTGATCCCTTGTTCAGCTCCTTTTTCAACGTCACTCTGACTGGACTCCAGCCCACACATGACCAGACTAACTGCTCGTCCGCATACTGCACTTCACTCTCCACAGTGCTGTCAGATTAACTTCCTCACGTGCCACTTTACTCTCCCATTTCCCTGCTTAAAGTACCACCAAGGTTCTTCACTACCCGCTGAATAAGTGCCAACTTCGTCTGGCGTTCAAGCTGCTTACAGTATGGCTCCAAACTATCACCTGTTTACTGAAGAAGCCCCTTCAGAGCCTTCCTCTTGCACACCGTTGGGCTCTGGGGACGTGGCAAACAAGGCAAAACATGCCTCATGGACCTTGTATTCTAATGAGGTAGATAGATGGTAAAGAGCTTGCCATAAAACCCATTATGTATTAAAAATTGTGCACAGAGCTACAAAGGAGAAGCGTGGCATGCTCGGGAAGTGTTTTACAGGAATGTAAAGAGCCAGGGAAGTCTAGCTGCACTCTAAAAGATGTGTGAGCGAGAGTTAATTAGATTGAGTAAGGTTGGGGGAAGTGGGGATGGGGAAGTGAAGCCTGGGGGAGGAATGAGAAGCAGTACCGCGGGAGGAGGTGATGCGGAGGTGATGAGGAGGTGAGGGGCAAGAGAGAACTGGAAAGGAACATGGCTACTTTTGAAGGGCCATGGAGGCCTGGGAAACTTTTGGACTTTTTGTATGGGCAGCAGGAAACTTTGAGTAGGGTGTGAAATGACCAGATCTGAGTTTTTAAAAGTCACTCTGCCATGTTTTTTTGATCCACTCATTTGCTGATGGGCACTTAGGTTGCTTCCAGTAATTGGCTATTGTAAATTGTGCTGCTATGAACATTCGGGTGCATAGGTTCTTCTGGATTGGTGTTTCAGGGTTCTTAGGGTATAATCCCAGCAGCGGAATTACTGGGTCAAAGACATTGAAGTTAAGAACAATGTAACAATAACCAGAGGGGAGTGGGGAGGGGACAGTGGGGAGAGGGGATTACAGGAACTACTATAAAGGACACAGGGACAAAATCAAGGGGGAGGGTGGAGGTGGGGGAGGGAGGCGGGTTTGGCTGGGGTGGGGTGGAGGGATGGGGAGAAAAGGCAGACAACTGTAATTGAATAACAATAAAAATTAAAAAAAAAAAGTCACTTTGCCTGCAGTGGGAGAAAGGTCTGGGGACAGACCGGGGTGTGCACAGGAGGCCCAACTAGGAAGCTCTTGCAAAAGCTCAGGCAAGGCATGACTGGTGCTTGGTCTAAGGTGGCGGTAGCACAGAGGGGGAGAAATCAGATTCAAGAAATATCTTTGAGGCAGACTGGATAGGATTTGGAGGTTGTTTGGGCATGCAGGTAAGGGAGCAGCAGAATGGCTGCTGGGGTGTTAGTGACATTCTCCAAAATAGGTAATACTGGAGAAAGACCAGAACTGAGGAGAAATGAGTTCAGTTTTTATTTGCTAGAAGACATCCATATAGTGATTTTTAAGTAAGCAAATAAATGGGAAGGCAGTACTGTGTAATGATTAAAAGCATGGTCTCTTGATTCTGAGTGCCTCTTAGCAGCTGTGTGACCTGGGGAAACTTCCTTAACCTTTCTGTGTCCCCTAGTTTCTTCATCTGTAAAATGGGGATCATAAAAATAGTACTTATCTTATTACATTCCTTTGAGGCTCAAATGAATTTAGCATACTTAAAACACTTAGATTGGTTCCTGGCACAGAGTGAGTGCTATGTAAATGTTAGTCATTGTTATCATTACTTATAATAACAAAGCTCAAAGAAGTTTGGCTACTTCTATCAATTTGTGGCTTGTTTATAATTGATACTGAAGCCCTGCAGGGGGATGAGGCTGTTTTGGGAGACAGAGTACAGAGCGAGTGAGGGAAAGGCCTCCACGAGTACACTGAAGATGATGAGTGAGCCAAAGTTGCCAGAGACTGAGTGGGACAGAGGAAGGAAGAGGGGAAGTTGAGGAACAGAGAAAAGAGAGTGCTTGTAAGAGGACGGCGTCGTCATTAATGTCACAGGCTGCTGAGAGTGCCTGAATACCACCTGATGTAGCAAGCCATTGAAAACCTTTAGTTGGCCTAGTGGAGACTGAAGCCAACTTGAAGAGTGAGCAGAGAGGGAGACATAAAGTGGGAACAAGCTGGGATTTCAGAGAAGGAAACCTAGGCCGGGAATACAGGGATACCTCCTTCAACTGGACAGAGGTCTCCTGTCTTGGCTGAGTCCTGACTGTGGAAGTGGCCTGCGCTGGCTAGGTCGTGGCAGGGTTCAGTGGTCTTGACGTTAGCAGTGGCCACCAAGACGATCTCAAGTCTGGGTTGAAAATGTGTGTTGTGGAGACGTTATGCTTTGGGGAAGACTTTTCTCTGATGTCTCCTTTGACTGCTACGTGGAAGCCTGATCGGTCAGTACCTATATCAATATTGTCCTACGTACTGCAAACCCTGTAGACATTATACATACTTAACACTAGACAAATAAAAAGATAATGTGAGAAAGAAATTAGTATTTATTTATAGGTATACAGTTAAAAGATAATGTAAAAATTTATATTTATTTACAGGTATAATAACATGCATTGATAATAAAGAAACAGCAATATGATCACTTTATGGCCAATAAGATTGCTTCATCGTAGCTTAGTCAGATGAATAAATTGTTATAGAATTTTTATTCATGATATAGTATCAGAAACACTGTTACTTTTAAAAGCCCACTTACTTGTGATGACAGGCTGATGCACAGTTTCTCCAATTATGAGAGAGAGAGGCACACTGTATGGCATTGCAATTCTTGAGAGCAAAGTTCTCAAACAGTAATAAAACTAACACATTATTAATTTTATATTAAATATAACTCACCTTATGGCTATGCAAATATAGACTATCCACTTCCCTACAAGTCTTACAAGTGATGTTCTATACCACGAATACTTAGAAATGATGATAAAATAAAAATGTCTCACGCAGTTCTTGCCAAACAGTTATTAGATTCTCACACAAAGCCACACTCCCATACACAACAGGTGAGTTTACTAACTGTAAGGCATGACGATTATTTACTATTCATTAGGTGGAAGTGGAGCATCATGAAGGTCTTCCTCCTCCTCATCTTCACATTGAGGAGGCTGAGGAGGAGGAGGAAGAGGAGGGTTGGTCTCGCTGCCTCAGGGGAGGCGGATGCTGAAGAGGTGGAGGAGGTGGAGGGGGAGGCAGGAGAGGTGGGCACACGGCTGTAACTTTATGGAAATACATCGTAATTTCTGCCGGGCGATATTCGTTTTCATCTCTAACACTGTTTCCACGCAGTACCAATCCTTCCCCCATTGTTTGCTTTAGCTTCAGCGCCTGCATCACAGAAGGGTCCCTGTGGTAAAGAAGTCCAAAGCAGCCTTGAATAACGAAAACCTTGCTGCCAGGTTGTCTCATGCCAATTAGTTTCCTGGCACTGCTCCTTCTACATCTTCTCCCTCCTCGTCTGGCACAGGTTCAGAAGCACTCATCTGCATGAAGTCATCTTGTGGTAATTCCTGGGGTTTCAAGATACAGATCTCCGAGATTTCCACGATCCATATCTTGAAACCCTTCACCCCTGGCCTTTTTTTTTTTTTTTTGCCATTCCCACAATCTCTTTCATAGTTTCCTTGGTTGGCTCTGTGGTAAATCCTGTGAAGTCATGTACCACATCTGGACACAGTGTCCTCTAGCAGGGATTTGTTGTTTCAGGCTTCATGGCTTTCATGGCTTTTTCTATGATAACGATGGTGTCTTCAGTGGCTAACCCTTCCGGACTGCTACGATGTTCTCTCTGCCGCGGTGCCCTTCCATAGCGTCGACAATACTTTCCGGAGAGTACTCTATCTAATGAGCCTGAAAGGTCCTCGTGATCCCCTGATCTATTGGGTGAATTTGGGGGCAAGTAGACCGCTCCAGTGCCTTTGGTGTTGAACTCATGAAGTTCTGGGTGGCAGGGGCATTGTCCAATATCAGAAGAACTTTAAAAGGCAGTCTCTTGCTGGCAAGGTACTTCCTGATTTCAGGGACAAAGCCTCAGTGGAACCAATCCAGAGAATGGGCTCTTGTTGTACAACCCAAAGACTGGTAGCTGGTGTAACTTTTTCCCTGCAAAGTTTAGGGGTTAGCAGCTTTATAGATAAGGGCAAGGGCAGTCCTGATCAGGAATTCGACTATGTTTGCACGAAATGGTGCCTTAAATCCTGGTGCTCGCTTCTCTTTCTTACCAATAGATGTCTTCTGTGGCATTTTTTTTCCCCAGGACACTTTCACCTGCATTAAAAACCTGTTCAGGCAGATATTCTTTCTCAATGTTTTTCTTAATGATGCCTGGGAACTTGTTTGCTGCCTCTTGGTTGGCAGAAGCTGCTTCCCCTGGTATCTTAACACTTTATTCCAGTTAAATCTCTTTCTAAAATTATCAGATCATTCTTGGCTGGTACTAAATTCTCCAGCTTTAGAGCCTTCACCTTATTTTTTGCATTAAGTTGTCATATAATAAATTCGCTTATTCTCAAATCACATTAGAGTCTAGAGGCAATCCTTTCTTATGGCAATCCTGCACTCACAGAAAAGCTGCATCTTCAATATGAGATAAAGAGGAATTTCGCAAACGTGGCAAGGTTTTTGTACCTGCTGGCATAGCTGCAGTGACAGCTCCATGAATTCCCTTTTCTTTTTTGCAATGGTCCTTATGCTGGATTCATGTGTGTTGAAACGCCCAGCAGCCGCAGACCATATCAAGTACATACGAAGGAATTCAGCTTTTCCTGTAATGCCATGACCTCCCTCTGGTTCTCAGGAGCACTTCCAGCACCACAGTGGCACTTTGTATGGGTCCCGCGGTGTTACTCATGGTTTTGGGTGTTGCTGTAAATACAATGAAAAATACATGAGAACTGCAAGAGGGCACTTTTTACCACACTGCACAATTTATGGGAGAGAGAAGCTGCTCACAAGGAGATGATTAACGTCACGGCTTTTAAGTGGATACTTGCACCACTTGCGTTCACTGCAATAGCAACAGGAAGTGGCTCTGAAATTGTTACAGTGGTACAGTGTGTACTACAGTGAATTTCACACAGTTATGATTTAATACAGCATCTTTACATTTGTTTACATTTCCCTTGACTGTGAGTGGTGCCAAGTATAGTCTGTAAACGTTTATGTAAGTTTTGATAAGTTTTAACTTTTTGTAATAAATTAGTGTATATTTTATGATAGTAAATGATAAAACAAACTAGTATCTACATATATTTTATGCACTCATAACATAGCTAACATTTTCTTATTTTATAAAATATATTTGTAGGCTTCATGTTTCATCTACATGTGTTTTCAAATATTTGCAAATCTCCCCATAATTTCCTAGTATATTTATTGAAATATATGCATATAAATAAATTTCACACAGTTCAGACTTGGCCCAACTGTAGTTTACTCACTTTATTGCTGGTTTATTACAAAGGATATAACTCAGGAATAGCCAGGTAGAAGATGCACAGGGCAAGGTATGGGGAAGGGGCTCGGAGCTTCCATGCATGCCAGTATCTCTCCCAGTACCTCTGCATGTTCACCAGCTCAGAGGCTCCCTGAACCTGGACTTTTCCAGGCTTTTATTGAGGCTTCATTACACAGGCACGATTATTTCAATCATTGGCCGTTGGCTACTGAACTCAATCTCCAGCCCCCTTCTCCTTCCAGAAGGTTGGGGAGAAGGGTTGGGGCTGTAAGTTCTAACTCTTCTAATCCTCTGGTGACCAGCTCCAATTCTTAGGTCACCTAAGGGCATTCCGAAAGTCACCTCAATAACATAACAAAAGACTTTTTTATTTTTCTCACCACTTAGTAAATTCCAAGGGTTTTAGGAGCTGTATGCCAGAAACAGGATGAAAAGCAAGTGTATACTTCTTATAAATCCCAATATCACACACTACCATAGCTAATTGCCCACCTCTTGAATGGGGCTGGTCTTTGTGGATTGCCTGATCAATAAAATGGAGTGGAAGTGAAGTTCTGGGACTTCTGAGGCCAGGTCCTGAGAAATCTTGCAGTTTTCACTCACACCTCTTAGGATATTTGCTCTTGAAATATCACTATGTTGTGAAGAAGTCCAAGCACTCCATGGAGAGGTCCCATGGAGAAGAACCAAGGCCCCTAGATGTCATCTCTGCTTGAGCTCTCAGCCAACAGGCAGCATCAGGCATGAGGCTGAACCCTCGAGGGAGTAGATCCTCCAGCCCCACGTTAACTGCCCCAGCCGAAGCTGCATGGAGCAGAGACCAACCGTCTTCATCAAGCTGTGCCCTGATTGCAGATTCATGACCAAACGGATGATTCTTCTTGTTTTAAGCTGTACGGTTTTGGGTGGTTCATTATTAGGCAATATACAGTCAGAACACTTACAAGGGAAAGCAGCACAGGCTGAAGACTGCAGTAAGTCTACCTGTATACTTTGGAAACTGATAGGCCTTCAGTTAGACTCTTATTAGTCACCCTATCCCCACCATTGTGCTAAAAAATTTTATTTAATAAATGAATGAATGGCCATTTCACCCCTGTTGCCTCCAGAATAGTCAGTGAGTAAGAAAATTCTCTTAGGCTGTTTTTTTCTAGGAATATGATGTCAAGGATTTGGTCCTTTCTGTTTTTTGGAACATCCAGGAAAATCCTAGAATCAAAAAGTTAAAAGGGAGCATGTGTGATTTTTCACCCTGCCCCAGGGTTATATGGCACTTCATTCATATGCTTTCCAAGTTGGTTTTATTGCGTCTTTAACTTTTCTCTTGAAAATCTCAAGAGAAGGAAAGCATCAGCTTAAGCTTTGTGACAAGTGAGTCATTAATATTAGTCAAGAAAATGGAGAAAAGAAATACATTTCCTTTAATTTACAATAAAAAGCGTTTTTATCTACTTTTTCTTAAATTTATTTATTTCCACTTTATATGAGGTCCACTGCATTTTGAAATAATTTCCCAACAAATGAAAGAATTCCCATTTCTTCCACAGGAGTACTTAAGGTGGTCCACCTCAGGCTTCTGTGCGGACATTGTGGGGACGCTGCCTAGAGCGGCTGGGCTCATTGGACTCCACAGAAACAAGTATTCAGGTTAAGACTGCTACCTGCCTGGGGATCACCTCTGAATGCCTAGACATGTAGTGCTGAACAGAGATGCCTGGCCTGTTCAGCTGAATATTGTATGTGGAGGACATTTTTCTTTAAGGGGAAAGTTTTGATCAATGAAGTCTTTGCCTGAGAGATAATTTCAGTCTATTGAATTATGTCTTCAATTTCAACATCTGCCTCAAGGAGGCAGATAGATACTACAGCGAGTGACTGAGGATCATAGTCGAAGAAGCACTCGGAATTCCCACAAATTGCCTTTGTAAATCTTTCTACTTGTGCAAACCATGTTCTCTGCTTAACGCAAAAAAAAAGAAGTTAGGTTATGTGTTTTGCTCAATCCTAAAATCAACAAATTTATAGGACAAAGTAAGCAGAAGAATTACCTCCTACAATGGCCTGGAAACGGCTGTGATGCGATGTTTGCAAAGGGCAGCTTGCAAACCATTTGTACCAAAATTACCTGCGTTTTGTGTGTCCTTGTTAAATATTCGAATACCCGGGCCTCACTGTAAACACAGTGAGCCTGAATGGGGATGGGCAATACTCTGCTTTTCTAATAAGCATTTTCTGTTACTTAAAACGTCCTGACACCTCCTGCTCTTGCAGGAAGAGAGGTGGTGTGTGAGAAACCTTCTTAAAAGTAAAAAGAATGTTCAGGAGACACTGAGATATTAATACTGTACCTCCCATTGTCCCTAAAATGACTTGTCAGAGAGAGAGAGGTCTGTGGGACTTCATAAAGTGTTATCCAATAGAGTCTTAGAATGGGAATTGTCAAAATTTGGATCAACCATTTTCTATTTTAAATTTCCACCCATGATATTCTTATGCAGAAGGACTGTCCAGTAGAAGTTTTGAGAATTTTCCAAGTATTACATTATTAATCCAAGGGTGAGAAATCAAAAGGGATGGATATTTGCCTCTTTAAGAGTATACTTTTGACACTTTAGAAGTTGGGGTTAGAATATTTTGTTCTCTATGGTGTAATGAAAACTTTTGGTCAAAAAAAATGTTTTAAATTGTTGCAGAATGGTCCCTGATAAGGCACACTTCCCTGAATTGAACCTGGGCTGGTCTAATGACTTGCTTAGGACAAAATAATTCAGTGGAAGTAACATTGCACAAGTTGTGGGACAGCGTCTGCTTCCACTCGGTGGCTGTCCTGCCACGGAAAGAAGCCCAGGCTAGCCTCCTTGAGGATGAGAGGCCATGTGGAGGGAGAAGTCCTGGTGGCGAATGCCAATGAGCCATCACAGCCGAGGTGCCACCCTGTGCAAGGAGCCATCTTGGGTTTTCCAGCGTTAGTCCATCCGCCAATGGTTTTAAAATGCATGAAGGAGTCCAGGGACCTCATGGAGCAGAGACAAGCTATCCAACTGAACCCAGCCGAGATTAGAGAATTGTGAGCAAAGCAGTGGTGGTTGTTTGAAGTCACTAAGTTTGGGGGTGATTGGTTATACAGCACTAGAACACTGTAACAAACGTGCTGTGAAAATGACACGGGGGAGACACATGCCATTTGAGTCACTTGACACTTGGGCAGGTCAGATTGAAGGAAGTGTCGTGGGAACAGCTGGGGATGATGACACTCTAGTTGAGCTGGGGATGCTCCTAGTTTGTCCTAAAGAATCACAACGCCATCTTGTACATACTTCTATCTGGCACTAATCACCTCATACCTTGATTTGCTTCTATGCCTGTCTTCCCCACTGGAATGCAAATTCCTCATAGAAGGGTCATATTTCGGTTGTTCTGTCACTCCAGTGCCTACCCCAGTTTTTAAACCTCTAGTAGTACTCGAGAAATGTTTAATAAAAAAACGCCCAAAATCCCAAAACTGTGCTAGCTTGTCTTATCAAAGAATGGAAAGGAAAGGGATGCACTTTTGAATGAACCAGAAAAGAGAATTCTAGAGAAAAAAAAATTGGTTGTTTCTTTTGAATTAGATTTCTTGTTCTTTGAGATGCAGTGTTTCTCTTCCTTTCTGTCTCTTTCCAGGATGCGTGGTGCTTCCTACATTAATCTTTCACTTGGTGGTGTATCCTTTCACTCGTACTGTTTCCTTTTCTTCATCCTTATCCCTGCTTTTTTCTCTGTATTTTGATTTTCTAAACATTTGTCTTTCTAAACATTTGCTCTGTCTCTTTATCTTATTTAGCATTAAAGTCAAATTGCAGTACATGTTTTACTAGTTATATTTATTATAAACTATTCATAATTTTTTGCTCTTAATCTAAAACCAAATAAATAGAACATTATATAATTATCTTTCCTGAAATACTTTGAATCATACAGAAGTTTTTCTTACATAACTTACCTCAACTGATTATTTTTCTTTGGGTAGTGGCCCTCAGTATTAAAAATATCTGCTCCATTGGGTGAGACCTTGGAGATGATGCTTTTAAGGGCCTATTTCCTCTTTCCAGTCTTCTTGAACTTGAGTAAATGGTGAAAGAGGAATGAAGTTTGGCTTGTACCTACTTACAAGCCCTCAGAAGACTTTCCTGTCTGTGTTCAGAGACAGGATCCCAGCTGGGCTGGAAGAGAGATGACAGTCAGCCTTGGCCTCAGTGGCCTTTTGTGCCCACTGGTCAGCAGGTCCTTGGGCTGCTCCCTCAGTTTCCTGTAGAGCTACCCCATGTGTGGGGCAAGGTCTCACCGCCCCTACGTGGCCGCTCCTCCATATGGGAAAAGACAAAGTATAAGATACTATGATTTATTCATCCATGATGAATCTGCGTTGTTTTCTATCTGTTCTCCCTCACAAACTCCATTAACCTTGATTCCCTCATTCTATCTTTGAGCCCCAAGTCTAAGGTCATGATTTACAAACCCTACATCCCACACAAGCATGGTATAGACTGCTGCTGTCCACCAAGAGTCATTTTTGCCTCCATTTCCCAGCCTCTCTCACATTTATTTGTGTCCATATAACTGAATTCTAGCTAATGGAATGTGAGCGAATATGATATAGGGCTGGCTGTGATCTTCCATGGTTGCTCCTCCTTTCTTTTCCTCTTCTGCTCACCTAGAATTACAATGCCCAGGCGGACCTTGGAAGTGTGGTAGAAATGACAGAGCTGCCATCAGCTTGGGTCCCTGACTAATTTCATGTAGCAGACCTCTTTCCCTCAATCTGAAGCCACCCTGGATGGTTTTGTAAATGAAAAATTAATTTTATTAGGATTGAGCCTTTGCATTTTGGATATCTATTTTAGCATTTAACTTAACCTAATTTACCAAGATAAGTGAATAATTGACCAAGTGTTCAGTGAACAATTTCAACCTAAGATATCAACATATTATAAGTGACTCATAATGGAAAGAACTCCATGGTGAGCATTTCAAAGCAAGTTTGTGTATGTATACATTTCAGGTGGGCAGCAAATCCATTCCTGACATATTGAAGTGTATCAGCTTATACTCTTCAACAAAACCACCCTCCCAAATATAATGACTTAAAACAATGCATTTTAATTTGTTTGTAACTAACTATACTATTAGCTCACTATTCTATCAGCTGGGCAGTTCTGGTCTTGCCTGGGCTCGTTCAGGCAACAAGCCAGCAGGCAGCTTGCCTGGGGGTGAGTGGTGCAGGATGGCCTCGTGGCCAGAGTGCACTGGTTCTTCTCCACACGGCCTCCGTGGCAGGCTAGCTGACGCATGCTCACGCAATAATCTCATGGTTCTGAGTGCAGCAAGAGAGGGCAAGCAGCAACCCACGAGCACATTCAAACCTCTTACTGTAGCATGTTTGCTATTGTCCCAAATGACTAAAGCAAGTGACATGGCCAAGCTCAGTTTCAGGGGGTAGAGAGTAGAGAAATAAACTCTTCTTCTGGATGGGATTGCTAGGAGGAGCTGCAAAAGATTGTGGCTTCATTGGGGTCAATCTGTCACTCCTGAGCTATGACAGTAGCTGACATGCCACAACACTGAGAAACCTCACAGAAGGTAGAAGAGCCTGATGGGAGTCAAGAGTCTGGTGTCCTTGTGTGCCACTTTTTTTTTTTTTGCTGTGGGTTCTTAGAAAATTACTCACCTGCATTGTCCCCAGCCTGGATGCAGGAACGGAAGCACAGGAAAATTGTTCAGCTCAATAATCTCTGAGGTTTTATGCAACACTCTAATTTTATCTTTCTTTCCCAGCAGAGGATTCAGGTTCAAAGTGCCCATTATGAGAACTACAAACATCACTTCGTGTGTTGGTTTATGGTGGTGCAGGGGCACCTGTGACCAGCCAAACTCTGAGCAAGACTCAGAGCAAACTGGGTAGGTGCCAGTGCCATGGGCAGTGCCAGGGCAGAGCCGTGCCAGCCCAGCTGTGGCCCATTCCCTCTCCTTTCAAGTTGAACTCGAGTGAGTGGGAGGTGGGAATCCATTTTTATTTCTGGTGTGCTTCCTGCTGATTGTGATCCTTCCATTAATGCCTCTGCAGGTTGAATCTCACCTCTACTGTCCTCTCCAGGGCCAGTTTCTCCTTTTATAGGTGTTTTCTTTTGCAGGGGTGGTGGATTGATGCAACCACATTTTCCAAATACAAATAAAGCAGAGTGGAAGGTGCCCTTGAAGGCATCAGTGCTTGGAGTGAAGTCCAGGAACTCTGTGGAGCTGTCAGCCTCCTGGGAATCTGCTCTCCTTTGCCAGGGTGTCTGATGGACAGGGAGGGACAGGTGGCAATGGGGATAATCCTCTGCCTTAAGAAAGCAGCAATCAAAAATCTTGAAATCTGCTTGAAATAAACCCCTTTTCATGTTTGGAAAGGAAACCTTGAGTGGGAAAGACATACAGAAGGGGTAGGGGCAGAATTGTGAATTTTGTCTTTCGCCCAAATAAACAACTCTAGTGCCGAGAGGTCCTGCGGCTTTTACATTCCCACACCTCCTTCCCCATACCTTTCCTTTATAGGGGTTTATTCTAGGGGGTTCAGCTGGAATAGTGCCCTGATGCAGCCTTGTTCCCTCTCGCCTCTCTGTGCTTTTTTACAAATAGAAAATTCTGCTAAACCACCTGGCTGAGATAGTGCTGGAAGGGTGAAGGAGCCACAGAAGAGCAGCCTCTATGCCCAAGGTGGGGAGAGGCATGCCTGCGGCCAGAGCGGAGGAGCTGAAGGACAGAGTGGGTTTAGGGCCTCAAGGCTGTTTGAATCCCACTGTAGTGATGCCCCTAATTCTCCTGCCCCCCAACCCCCCAAACTGCCACCCAAGAGCCTGCTGGGCAGTGCCAATAGGAGAGCTCAAGGTGCAGAGTCGGGGGCTCCAGAGCTGGGCATGATTTTCTGTTTGAAAATCATGATGGGGATGGTGGTATGGTAGTGGCTGCGGTGAACAGGAAGGGAAGGATGAGAAGGAAGCAAAGGGGGATGGAGGAGGAAAGATTAAAACTCATCTTCCCAACCTAGCCCCACAGATGGGAATTTTGGGGTAAACATGGAGACTCCTGTTATTCTCGTATTGCTTCTCCTAGCAATTTAAATAGAAAATCAGGAAGGAAATACCAGTCAGTAACTGGCTGCCCTTTCCTAGGCTGTGAAGCTGTTAGCACAATTTCTGCCCTAGAGGAGACACTCAAGAAAGGCCAGTTTCTTTGAGATGGAGGAGACCTTTTTTTAAATATTCAATAGAATATCAGGTTGGGAGTATATATAAATAACACAAAATCTAATTTTTCTGTTGTCCTCACACCAATAGTAGTGTTATGGCATGACTAGACCGAGGAAACCCTTGAATGATAAAGGTTTAGAATTCACCCTGTAGGTCAAGGGCTAACAAATTCTAAAATCTGCTGGGGTCCAGCAGGAACTATAGTGGGTGAAGGGCAAGGAAAGGTGCAAAGGTTCTGGTGGGAACGTGGTGCATGGTAAAGAGCGGATGCCAGGGACAGGGCCGCTGCTACTCAGTATCAGCTGATTATTGCCAGGTGGGAATATGGGCTCAGAGTTGCCAGACTTTTGGAGTTTTTAAGAGAAGCCAGAAATCTGGATGTGTGTGTGCACACACAAAATCCCTATTTTAAAATGTTGCATCTAAATAAGTTTTTAAAAAACACAGTGTGAGCCAAACAAAAGCCATCTGGGGCTGGATTCAGCTCAGAGGCTTCTAGTTTTCAGCCTCTGCTCGAGACTTTAAAAGTGCTTGAGCTGGGAAGTAACAGTTTGAAAGTGGCCTTGTAGGAAGATAACCACAGAGGTGCTACACAGTGTGTTTTGACAGGGGAATCATCTGGAGACAAAAAGGCTAGTTGGAAGCCTGGCACACCAATTCACAGTTCATTCAGTGCGCACTGGGCACCAGCTGTGGGCCACACTGTTGGATAAGGCACCTGCAGCAATAACAGCAACATGTCCTTCTCTCCACTTCGACAGCCCAGCACCCTGCAGTGTAGGGACTCCCCAACAGTCTCTGTCATCTTGCCCTGAGCAGATGGCCAGTTTGCTTGTCATAGGACTGTTATCTTGGGCTTGACCTTGTCCCAAGCTTGCATCTCTGGATCTCTGTCTTGTTCCTGAGTCTTGCTTTCCACTTCATGGCTGATATCTTGCTTTTCTATCTCAGAGACCTGTCTTGGTAAATTATTCAGTATTTAGCAAGACAAATTATTCATAGGATTCCCCATTCCATGTGAGACTACTTGCATGGCTTAGATATTTTTTCCAGCTATACTGAGACATTACTGACATATAACACTGTGAAGTTTCTGTACACGTGCTGGCTTGATATGCTCATATATAGCAAAATGAGTACCAGCACAGTATTAACTCCATCACTTCACATAATTATCATTTGTTCTTCTGGTGAGAACATTTAAGAGTTACTCCCTTAGCAACTTTCCAGTACATAATAGACTATTATTAACTATAATCACCATTTCATGTTATGTGTATGCTGTATGTTAGAGCTCCAGAACTTATTCATCTTATAACTGAAAGTTTTGGCCAACATCTGTGCATTCTGCTACCCCCTCCACCCGCCCCTAGCCCCTGGTAACCACCATTCTACTTTCCGTTTCTATAGGTTTGGCTTTTTTTAGATTCCACATGTAAGTGAGATTATACAGTTTTTGTCTTTCTCTTTGTAACTTATTTCATTTAACATAATGGCCTCAAGATTCATCTATGTTGTCGCAAATGGCAGGGTTTCCTTATTTCTCATGGACGAATAATATTCTGTTGTGCATTTATGTACCTTGTTCCTAGGCCTCCACTTACTTCCAAGAAAAGAAATGCCTGTGCTCAGGGACCTCCTTGGGAACAAGGAAGGGGAGAAAGGCACCTGGGAGGGGGAAGAATGTCTTAGTACGGAGTTTAAACTTTGAGTATTCTCAATGGGCTACTTTAATAATTTTATTTTTCTACCCCTCACCAGGACTTGAGAAAAGAAAGAATTGTTATAACATAATAAAAGAGATCTTTTTCTTAGTGTCTGAGTCATAGTGTATACATTTTACCCCCCTCCCAATCTCACACACAGAAACCCATACCATATAACAGGCTGTTGTCAGAAGTTGGAGGAACGAAGCCTCATGAATGAACACTATGTAATCACATACAGATACACAGTACTTTGTGTCTGGATGATGGGCACAGAGAGAAGAAAGAGACCAGGATGACTCTGAAGGACCAAGTCTGAATGACTGGACTAAGGAGAATGTGAAGCATTGACAATATTGAAAGCAAAGTAGAATGGTGGAAAAAGCTGGGTTGCCACACTTTTAATGGTGCTAACTCCTCTATCCTGGAGGTTATCATTGCAGGTCTGCAGTCCTTCCTGCCCCCACCTATCTCTGGGCTGCCAGGTATCTTGGAGGTTGTCTTCTTGCTATATTGTTAGCAGAGGCAGAGAGGAGAAAGAGTGCAATACAACTGAGCCTCCGTGGCCTAACCATCTCCTTTAATGAAAAAAAGTCAAGTTAATTAGCCTTATTACTAGTAGCAACTTGTGACACTGTGGCTGCAAAGGATCTCGGGAACTTTTCCAATTAATTTTGAATGCTGCTGGTATAATTGAGAGTTGATTATACATGTATGAGGTAACTTGAGAAAACAAACTGTGCATTTTTGATGTTAGTGTTAATACAGTCTTAAATTTTATTGTAGAATTAAATAAGCTTAGAATCTTAGGGCTTGAAGAAAACTTAGAGGTAATTTAATATGACTTCAGCCCAACACAAGGATCCCTAGTAACAACACTTTTTAAAAAATGACATTATTATTATTATTTTTTTAAATGTATTTTCAATTACAGTTTATATTCAATATTATTTTGTATTGGTTTCAAATATACATTTATGTACCTAAATATGTAATATATTATTGTTTTTATTTTTTAGTTTATTTCTTAAATCATTTTTTGTTTTTCAATTACAATGGACATACAATATTATATTAGCTTCAGGTGTATGTCCCTATTTATTAGACATTATGTAACATGCTAAATGATTATCCCAATAAATCTTGGACCCATCTGACACTGTAATAGTTATTAGAATATTATTGACTATATTTCCTGGGCTGTACTTTACATCCCTATGGCTATTCTGTACTTACCAATTCGTACTTCTTAATCCCTTCATCTTTTTTACCCATCCCCCCTAAACCCCTCCCATTGGGCAACCGTGAACGTGTTCTCTGTATCTATGAGTTTGTTTTTGTTCTGCTTGTTCATTTTTGTTTTTTTGGACTCAATTGTTGATAGATACTTATTTATTACCATTTTATTGTTCATATTTTTAATCTTTTTTCTTTTCCTTTTTCTTCTTCTTCTTCAAGAGGACCCTTTAGCATTTCTTGTAATGCTGGTTTGGTGGTGGTAACTCCTTTACCCTTTTCCTTGTCTGGGAAGCTCTTTATGTGTCCTTTGACTCTAAATGATAGCTTTGCTGGGTAGAGTAATCCTAGCTGAAGGTACCTGCTTTTCATTACTTTGAATATTTCTTGCCAGTCCCTTTGCCCTGCAAAGTTTCTGTTGAGAAATCAGCTGACAGTCTTATGGGAGCTCCTTTGTAGGTAATGGACTGATTTCTTTTGCTGCTTTTAGAATTCTCTTTGTTTTTAACCTTTGCGATTATAATTATGATGTGTCTTGGTGTGGGTCTCTTTGGGTTCATTTTGTTTGGCAATCTCTGTGTTTCCTTGACTTCTGTGCCTTTTTCCTTTACCAAGTTAGGGAAGTTTTCAGTCATTATTTCTTCAAATGCATTCTCAATTCCCTGCTGTCTCTCTTCTCCTTCTGGCACCCCCAAGATGGGGATGTTTTTAGCCTTCATATTGTCCCAGAATTCCCTTAAGCTATCCTCATTTTTTTAAATTCTTTTTTCTTTTTGCTGTTACAGTTGTTTTCTGCTACCTTGTCTTATAAATCACTGATTTGATCCTTCATTTTATCCAATCTGCTGTTGAGTCCTTTTAATGTATTCTTCATTTCAGATATTGTATTCTTCACTTCTGAGAAGTGATTATTTTGTGGTTTGTGTGTCCCTTTTTATGCGTACTATTTCTTTATTGAAGTGTTTACTGAGTTCTCCCATTTCCCCCCTAAGTTCCTTGAGCATCCTTATAACCATTATTTTGAACCCTGTATCTGGTAGATAGTTTGTCTCCACTTTATTTAGTTCTTTTTCTGGGGATTTCTTCTGTTCTTTTATTTGGGGCATGTTTCTTTCTCTCCCTATCTGGCTGCCTATCTGTACTGGTTTCTGTGTATTAGGTTGACCTGATATGTCTCCCAGTCTTTGTGGGGTGGCCTTATGTAGTAGGTGTCCTGTGGGACACCTCAGGACACAGCCTCAGTGACACAGCCTCCCTGATCCCTGGAGCTGGGTGCTCCAGGAATGTACTTTGTGTGGGTTATGTGAGCCCTCCCGTTGTGGCTGAGTCTTTGTTGCTGTTTACTTAATTGTGGGTTGGGTTGATTCTCAGACTTGCTGAATGTGAAGGTTGACCTCGATCATAATACACATGCTGTTGTGCAGGGGCTGACACCACAAAGTTAAATTTGTCCCACTAGTGCCTGGTACCTGCTGAGATCTCTCTTTGACTGTGCTGCTTATGGAACAAATGGGTTGTATTCTGATGTGGTTTGAAGCCAGCCTCTGGGTGTGTTGGTTCTGGGGCCTCTTGGGAGGGACTTCATTGTAAGTCAATA
The DNA here is from genome assembly GCF_022682495.2 of Desmodus rotundus. NCBI lineage: Eukaryota > Metazoa > Chordata > Mammalia > Chiroptera > Phyllostomidae > Desmodus > Desmodus rotundus. Next base: position 30,719,035 of record NC_071394.1, on the reverse strand, counting down.
TTAGATACTGCTTATGACCTGCCCTAGGCTACCTGTTAAGAGCTACCAGGTGATCCATGCTTGTTGACTGCCTCTGCTGGGCTGGCTACACATGGAGGGGCCAACCTGTGTTGAGGCTGGTTTCTACCAGCACTGAATCTGAGGCAGCACTGCAGCCTTTGCCTGCTAACTACCTGCTAGGTTCAGCCACTGAAAGAGCCTCCCATAGAAGGGAAATTGCTCTGAGTCACCATCCCTCTGCTAGAACCCAGGGTGAGTGCCTGCAAATGAGATTTTGTTCACTGGCCCTTTAAAAGTTTACCTAGGTTTCTAGCGTTCTCCCATCTCACCCTGGAGACTGAAATCCCCACTGAATTTCCACAGATGGTATGTGGGCTCTTCTTATTGGCACTGATGTCCTGGGCTGGGGAGCCTGGGGTAGGATTGAGACTTCTCACTTCTCAGGTTGGACCTTTGCAGCTGAGACATCCCTCCAGATTCTCAACTGCCACATGTGGGGGTGGGGCCATCCCTTTTCACATCTTCACCCTTCCTACAAGTGTTGATATGGCTTCTTTCATATATCCTCAGTTAAAAGACTTCTGTTCAGCTCTGTTTAGCTAGGCTTCAGTTGGTTATTCTGGTTGATTGTTCTATAATTTAGTTGTAATTCTGATTTAGTTCTGGGAGGAGGTGAGTGTAACTTCCACCTACTCTATGGCCATCTTGGATCCCCTCAGTAACACTCTGGTGTTTTATCACCAACACAAGCTCCTTGGGGACAGGGAATATATAAGATACAGGGACTGTGTCTTATTTATTTTTGAATTCCCAGTGCCTTGTATAGTAAGTGCTCATGAAATATACTAATCAGTTGATAAGGAGTAAGCCACCACATCTTAGAATAAGTAGTCTAGGTCAGTCTCCAAATATAGATTTTCATTCACTTAAACATAAGTTTAGCTGGGCTAAACCACAGATTCTAGAACCATCTAAATAAATGACTATAATGGAGATGTTAAGACTATGCATAGGTTAACAGCCTTATTTTCCATCAGGGTTAGGAATTAACACTTTGTTCAGTAAGGGTTCAAATGGAATTAGACCCACTTCTTGTTTAGTTAAAAAAATAGGTCAAAAACCTTTCAAGGCTTTAAACAGACATACATTTAAAAAAAATTACCCAGGTAAACCACAGAATCCTGTCTTTAAAAGAGGCTTTTAATATTAATACTGTTAATATTGAAAATAATAGATTTCACATCTGGGAATAAAAAAAGGAGATATAACGAGTTTTCACTTCAGGGATCAGCAGCATCCCATCTGCAAAGACAAATCGAGAATGCTGGTTGGGTGAGCACGATGACAGCGGCACAGGGCCTGGAGACCTTCTGACGGGAACGTTCACAGCTGGGAGTGAGCCCAAATAATAAAATAAAAAAACTTTCCAAAATGCTGAGGGCCCAAATTGTTGCATCTCCATAGCAACAGGAAATGCAATACTCACACCTTTATTTACCTTCTATGCAACCACAAGTGCATTGCATTTGTCATGGTAACACCTACATCATATATGCATGTATCCCTTCAGATACGCGGCCTGCTGCTCTAAGAAAACAAACACATACCGAGACATGAGCGTCATGTGAAACCTCTACTCATTTTACAATGTTTTGATGAAAAAATATGTCCTGCTGGACCTTGACATCTTTTTCTCAAGGACTGTTTTCCAATTCAGTGGCAGAAAACCCAGGTGTCTCTTTTTTTTTCCTCTGCCTCTGAAGTCACAGTGAGAGTTATGTAGACGCGTCATTGCAAGTGGATGAGGGAAGTTCAGGGTCAGAGTGTCAGGCAATAGGACAGAATGGAGGGGATTATGACTTTGAGAGGAAAGGGAGAGCGGCTCTGTGACCGCAGTGACCGACCCTGTGGAAGAGCTGAGTGGAAGAGACAGCAGTCTGTGTCCCCAGAGTAACATGAGAAGCCTTGAAAGGCCTCTTTTCCCCAAGAGATTTCTTCCCTGAATTTTCACTGAGGGCTGAAATTCAAATAGTAAATTTCAATCACAGCAACAATATTGCCTCTTACAGTGTAATTATCTAGGAGCACAAAGCCTTTATCCCAAAGTAGTCAGTATTGCCTTGGCTTATAAAAGTTGGTACAATGGCTTGCCCAAGAATTGGACTTCACACTGGTCCTCAGGAAGAGAAGGAAGGTGCGGGGGGATGGGATGCTGCTGGGTGGCTTCAGAGTTTGGAAGAACTGAACACTGGGTGGCTAAGGAATGGGGCTCTAGGTACTGAGAGAGAAAAGTAGCTCGAGGAGTAAACAAATGATTCAAAAAAATATTGATTGTGTTAGCTACATGTCCAATACCAGGCTCTGAAAACAAACTTTACAATTTGTCTGTGGCTGCCCAGATTTTCAGCTTTCTAATTTACTCTGCTGTTGGCCTGACATAAAAGTTTGGGGTTTGGAAAAAAACAAAACAAACAAAACTCATAGACACAGGCAATAGTATGGTGATTACCAGAGAGAAATGGTAGGAGGAGGTAGAAGAAGGTATAAGGGGGATAAATGGTTATGGAAGGAGACCTGCCTTGGGGTGGTGAACACACAACACAATGTACAGATGGTGTGTTGTAGAATTGTGCACCTGAAACCTATGTAGTTTTATTAACCAATATTACCGCAATAAAGTCAATGAAACAACAACAACGACAACAACAACAGCAGCAGCGAAGTTCAGGGTTTGGCTGTGGAGCAAAGGTTGCATGCTGTGTTGTATGGCCTCTACTTCCATCCACTTCCAAGCACTTCATTGTAACATCTCTCCCAACCTGCATCTTTGGGATGACCAGGATATCTACAAGAGAGGGCAAACTCCCATGGCTTGCTAATATTTCCTGCCCTTATTTTATTTGGCTCTTCTCTTCTCTTTTATTTGCAGTAATAAGGCCACTTTTTTTTTTGGTAGCTTCTGCCCCCAATAATCTTGAGGAAAGGTAAGAGTCCCCTTATCCTCGAGTAGGACTGGTATGGGAATAGGAACCCAGGTAGGACCCTGATACCACAAACCCCTGTCTGTAAACAATATGTTCTTATATCAAAAATATAGGAAGCTGCCATATCACCAAAACTGCCTATCTGCTTTAGAGACCTGGTTGTTCTGGGAAATTACTGAACTATACCCAAATTATAAAAACCAGCCTCCGAAATTCCAACAGTTGTTGACCAGGGCTATTGTGACAATTAATCAAAACAAGTGTAATATCAATATTGGAATGGTTAATGTATCAGTTCTGAGAAACAGCTTGGAGAATCAGCTGAGGAAGTAGGAAACATCAAAGAGACCTCGGTGACTAAGTGAGCCCTCTGCGGTGACAGAGATGAGGCCAAACTGGCCTACTGGGCTGCTGAGAAGTGCTGTGATTCACGGAGCCTCTCTTCCTGTGGGAAGCTGCTTCCTTTTACTGCAGCACCGGCTTTCAGTCTGCATTACACAACTTAGTTTAGCTAAATCAGACATTTAAGTAAGTTCAGTGGTGAGATCCTCGGATCTCGGTGTTTGCGTGCATGTCGTCACTGCTTCCGAAATAAGATCGCAGGTCAAAAGGAAGTCTTGTTTCTGTATGTCTCTTAGGTCACGACACTCTCTGTGGAGGAAGATATTAGTTGTATCTCATTGGAGATCTTAGAAATTTAAACCTGGAGACGGCCTTACATCTAATTCACTGTCTTACTAGGAGAGGCTTAAGTTATGGTCGTACTTGGAGTAGGAAGAGAAAAGCTGCGAAGATGATTCGGTCTCATGTTCATGACAGAAGCTCCATGTTGTAACGTTGTAACCAATCTCCTTTCTTATCATGATTCCCTGTGCTTTTGATTGACGAATAACGCGATACTACTGTCGCCAAAGGCTCCCTTATTTCATCCTCATGGTCCTGGTGTGCTGGCAGACCAGGCAGGAATGGAACCGTTTTGCAGCAGTTCGGTTTCTCTTTCCTTTCCTAGAAGACTCACAGTCTTCTACCAGGGTGGTTTGCACTGGAGAAAGGAAATAATCTGACTTTTCAAGGGTTCCTGGACACTGGCTCTGAACTGACAATCATTCCAGGAAACCCAAAACGTCACTGTGGTGTAGCAGTCAGAGTAGGGCACGTCGGCAGGTGAGCACTAGAGTTTTAGTTCGGTCCGTCTCACGGCGGGCCCACTTGCCCCCAATCCCATCCTATGGGTGTCCCCCCCGTTATGGGTGCACAATTGGGACAGAAATACTCAGCCAAGCCACTGGAAGAGTCCCTACATTGGGGAAACCTTCCTTTAAGCCCACTTCCCTTTCTTGTGTGCCCTCCCTGATGCAGCATCAGGGGCCCCTCCTTTTTGCTTTTGTATCATTGTTTATTTTCCCTGTCAAAATACATATCACATTGATTATAATTTTTTGTGATTGTTTTTCCCACTTAGGAATCTGTGAATAAGTTAACTGAGGCTCAGGGACATTGTGACATTTATCCAGGAAAACCCAGCTGAAAATGGCAGAGCCTGGCCTTGAGCCCAGATCTCAACCCCAAGGTTGAGAGACAACATCAGAGGCCCTTACCCCTAACTGTTGACCTTGCTCTGACCCTCTTGTTTACATGGTCTAATTTGGTTTCTTGGTCAGTGCTTTGCTGGCAGAGTGGTAGTTATTACCAGGACTGGCTGCATAATTTGCAGGGCCCCGTGAAAAATGAAAATGCAGGTGGACTGGCTCTAAAATCATTTGGGATGTCAAGACTGAAGTAGAGCATTAAACCAAGGATTGGCCCTTCTAAGTGTGGGGACTGTGGAGTTGCACTGGCTACCCACCCATGAAGTTGGCCCTGGTAACTACAAGGAGCACATTGTCTCCTTCAGGAGGTAAATGTCATTGCTGACTCCATGAGCCATGGCCCCTGTCATTTGAGTGTGGCTATTCATTTGGGTGGGGCTTGATCTTCACCTCCAGCAGGAAGGGTGTGGCGACAGACACTTCACAGCATTGAACTCAGCAGTAGTGGTAGACCCTGCTGAGCATGGGTGAGCCTCTGCACAGGGCTTTTCCCTGGAGCTTTCCTCACGGGGGGCAGTGGGCAGTGGGAGTGAGACGGAGCTGGGGGAGCCATGAGGTCTTTCCTCCGCCATTCCTGGGGCTGGACCACACAGTCCACTTTGTTTTCACTTTGAGCCCCAAATAATCTTGCACAGAAACATCAGCTCTGCCAACTTTTAGTAGACTTCACGTAGGAAAACTAGGGGCACATACATGTCCCATCTCAAAACAACTTAAAACCCCTCACTAGGCATTTGTTTTCTCCCCCATCTGCTATATAGCCTTGTTCTTCCTTCTCCCCACCCTCTGCTCCTTCCCTGCACAAACCCCAACTACCTTGGCTTCCCCCACATCCCACCTCCTCTTTATTTCGAGAACTCCAGACTCCTGACCTCTCTTTTACACCATGCAGCTCAGCCTGCCTTAGCATCTAACTTCAAACAGGATGGAAACAAAGGGTCCTTCAGCCAATGGGACCCTCTCCATTTACAAGGCAATTTAGTGACCATCTTTGTTATTTGAGCCCCTTGGGGTCTCTCCCTCTTCACCTCAAGTGATAAATCGATGTTACTGCATGCATTTATAGTGAATGAGTACAATTTGCTTTATTCTTGTTACTTTATGATGAAATTTCTTCTATTCCAGCTTTCACGTAGGACATTCCCACTACGTCCAGTCCAGCCATGGTGAGGGGTGGCTGTGGCAGTGCGGTCTGAGCATGTTCTTCTTAAATGAGGTGGAGTGCCTTCCCTGAGTCCCTGGTGGGAGGGGAGTATCTTCCTGGAGTTCTGGGGAGATGGTGGTACCGAGTCTCCGTTCTGAACTGCTGGTACTGTTGGTTCAGTGACCACTTCATTCACTACCATGAGTCTACTTCTATTTTGGTCAGGCAAGTATCACCACTGAAAAAAAAAAAAAAGGTAAACAATTTAGGTACAGAATTCTGTATATTTTGGTATTGTCATGAGAGAATACTTTGTATTTGGCAGGCTTTTATCTTGAGTAGGAGAAATTCTTTTTTTTCCTCCCCACCAGAACAAGATGCTAACTTGAAAGGAAAAGAACACCGGCAAAAAATATTAGCCATTTGGGAAAAGAGACAGAGACCGTCTGCTCTTCCCTTGCAGGAAACATAACACCAGGATTAGGGTTACTAGGTGTGGTCTAATGAAGTCAGTTGGCTCAAAATTGGATGGAATGCTGCTCCTTGAGAAAGCGGTATTCATGTGCTAATGTAGTATGGTAGTGAGTTTGTTTTTAGTGGAAGTAAAACTCAAAAACCTTAGGATCTTTCCTGATCAAGTTCAAGGGCAAAGTGCAACTTGGGCTAAGTTTTCAGTCTCCTTTCTGGAAGGGTGCCAGAATCACCCTTCCCTGGAAAGTTAGTTGCATGATACTCTCTGAGTCTCTGTCCCTCCTTATTTCAATGCCAGCCCCAACCCATTCTCTTTCCTCTCAGATCAACCAACCCAGAAGCTCCCTTGGGATCATGCATAGCTCCCTAGAGAGGGCTTTTTGTGCTGTTAGAATCCTTAGCTTCTTGGGGATGGGGACGGGTCTTGCTTATAGCAGTGTTCCAGGATTTAGCTCAGTGCCTGAAATATAGTAGCTGCTCAATAAATACTTGTGGAATAACTGATGAAACAAGAAAAATTGAATAGCCCTTTCAAAGCAATCTTCATGTACAGCACCGGGGCTTCAGTTTTGGAGCAATTTAGAAGACCAGGAACAGTAAGACAGCATAGCAACTCAGGGAACTTGATTCATAAGCTGCGCTGCTGTGGTGCTGGATGTGGCTGGGGCAGGAGCTCATGCTTGTCTGTACTGCAGTCTACTGAGGCTGGTTGCACATAGCAAGTCTGATTCAAATATCCCCATCTGGAAGAAGGCAGGAGTTGGAATGACCTCGCGGTGCTCAGCCCATAGGTGAAGCTTTCCGAGCTAGAATTTAAAAATTGGTGAGGTTCAGCATGAAACAGGATTCTATGAATTGAAAGCAACTTTAGCAATAATCTAATTCAACCTCCCCTTTCTCCCTTGCCATCTTTTCCTCCATGACTTCCTTTTTCAAAGAGGAATGAAGTCCAGAGCAGTTAAGAGACTTGTTTAAGCCTCAGAGTCAGTTGGCAGCAGATTCAAGAAACATGCACCGGATCGACCACCAACTCAAGAGCTTATCCAGTTTTTCCTCTGCGACCTTTTTCCCAGTGGCGGGTCTTAAAATTTGGGGGTCACTTTTTGATAATCTGATGGGCGCTCTACCACTGTCTCATGAAATGGATGTTTTCTGAATCACACAAAATTCTACACATTCTAGGATCCTTATAACTCACTATTTTTCTTCCCATTTTTGTTTATTTTTATGATTGGTATTGGGCAAATGTTAGAAATATCTCTAACATTATTAGAGTTAAACTAAAACTTAATTTTCACTCAGCATTTTAAGTTCAGCACGCTTAAAGGGTTCTAGAATCAGAGGCAGTGTTCCCTTTTTATGGGGGGATTGCTAAAGAAGCTATTCCTACCAAATGGGATGAAACAAGAAAAATTTACAAAAGGACTAGTGGGGTTGAATCCCAGGGGAAGAGTCTTTTTGTGTGAAGAACTGTCGGGATGTGCAGTCGGTGTCCAAGGCAGGGACTGCAGCTCCGTCGCGGGTACGCCTGCATGTGGTCGGAGCCCGCAGGCCTTGGGCAACAATGTCTGTCTGGCAGGGGGCAAGTACAAGATGACTTAATAAGTCTTTTCCATTCCTAATTTCTCTGATTCTGTGAAACGAAAACATGAGTCATAGACCTCCTAAAAAGCAGGCCATTTCAGAGCTGGCCTGCTCACAAAGGTCAGAATGAAAGTTAGTGCCCATATATGGCACCTGAAACTTTCGAACTCTGTTGTTCGCTGGAAGACAGCGGGAGGGGCGGGCTGCAATCACTTGCTTGCCACAGTGTTGCTGTTCATCTCCGGGCACTTCAGAGGGCAGATGAAACCAGCACAACCCCTTAGGTCAAATATGTCCTTTCTCGCCATCTGACATTCTGTTCTCCCACATGGGGCTGGAACCACTGATGTCCCGGAGACTGCTGCTGGTTCTGTCTTGTCACCTTCTGCCTAACATTAGCAGAGTGAATGGGGCCCATTCAAGTTGGCTTCTTGTCCTTTGACATTCCTCATCACTCTTTAAGCATTTCCTTGTCTTGTGGTATGACAAGATGTTCTAGGCTCATTTTCCACTTTCCCTACCCCAGACTTGGAATAATCTATTTTTTAAAGAAACCCTGATCTTGCAGTGCAGAATAGTACTTAGAAGCCAAGATTTGGTATTGACCCGTGTGGCTCAGTGATTTGGGGATCTTACTGCAAACTGAAAAGTCACTGGTTCGATTCCCTATCAGGGAACATGCCTAGGTGGTGGGCCAGGCCCACAACTGGGGGCGTGCAGAGGGTGACTGATCTATGTTTCTCTTGCACATCTATGTTTCTCTCCCCTTCTCCTTCTCCCTCCCTTCTCCTCTCTCTAAAAAGAAGTAAATAATTTTTTTCTTAATCTTAAAGAAAAAGAAGCTAAGATCTGGCACTATTCTCATGCCCTGAAGCTCTCTTGGTGGACAGAGCTAGGAAATACATGTACACACACACATATACATTACATATGTACATACAGGCTATAGGTGCATTACATACGTAGGTGCAGGCTATAGGTACATTACATATGTACATACAGGCTATAGATGTATTACATACATATGTACAGGCTATAGATAGATTACATGCATACGTGCAGGCTATAGATACATTACACATGTACATACAGGCTATAGATACATACATACGTACATGCAGGCTGCCCTATGTAGCCTCACCCTGCTTGGTTTCTGGCTCCTTAGGCCAGGTCACCTGCCAAGATGCTTCTCATCCTGCTTGATGTGCCTTATTTTTTCATTTTATTAATTATCTCTTTCTTTCCAGTCTAAGGTTTATCACATTTTTGACTCTTTAAAAATTTCAATGACTATTTTTAATTTCTAAGATTTTAAATAAGTTTTTAAAATCATGTATACCAATTCTTTTTTATCATTGTGTTTTGTTTTATAAATTTTTGTTCAGTTCTAGTGGCATCTTTCTTTCATTTATCTCTCTGACCATCCTAAGCTTGCTTGTTTGTTTGTTTGTTTATTTTGAAATTCTTCCATATAGTTTATTTCATCTGGAGTAAATTTATATTCCAGTTTGTTGGCTAACTTTTTCAGTATTAGATTTCTTATGTTTTAGTATTTTGAAGATTTATTTTAAGTGGGAGCTTTCATTGTTGTTTTGTGTTTTCCTCTCCCTCAATGGGTTTTTTGTTGTTGTTCCATTTTCGCCATACTCTCTGGGCTACCAGGTTGTAAAATTGAGCTTTGATGATCAACTTAGTTCCTTGCCCTGAAATTTTGTCTCTTTGCTCTCATCCCCCTCAGCTCACAGCTTCTTAAGGAGATATACCCTCCACATTAGGTTGGCATCCCTTTATTTTCTAGCTCCTTCCATAACCAAGAACACCCCAGTCCCAATGGCTTCATTCAGGGAACCTGGCTCCATACCGAGCTGCGAATGGAGCACCTCTGGCTCTTATTCCCCTGCTTGCTTCAGGCGGTCCTGGCCCCGACTGCTTCTGACCCTGGAACCCAGTAGATCCAAAGATTCAACCCTGACTTTAGATCTTTATAGATATTTTGAGCCTCGATATTGTCTTAAGGTTTTATCCCTTTCTGTTTTCACTTATTATCTGGTAGAGAAGGGAGGCCAAATCATGAAGCTATGGAGTTATCTTGACAAAGAACTTTATTCTTAATTTTTAATATGTAATTCTGTGAACCATGGGCCCCATGTAGTGTAATGATACTTCTCAATAACTTTCAGCCACAGGGACCCTCTCATTCATGGCCCTTGACTTCTGGAAGACAGGAATGTGCAGTCCTTCACTTACTATTTTTAGTATTGCAGGGTCTTACCCTCGGAGGATCAAAGTCTTAACACTGGATAATCAACCCTATTTGCAGCTCGGAAGATGGGGAAAATCAGTTCTCTTCCCTTCCAGATTATTCCAGTCCATACTGAGTGCCCTCAGAGGGGCTTACGAGGCCTCTCTTCTCTGGTCATACCCTCCCTATTTCTCCGTCATGATCCTTTCTGCACTTCGCAAGGTTTCCGCTTCTTTCTCCTCCCAGCTTCTGTTTGTTCTTCTCAGTGGAGCTGGGTGCTTGCAGAGGTGGTGCTGTGAGTGCTTCAGGTTCTGCACAGAGAGGGGAGTTCATGGAGAGAAGTGGCTGTTCCCAAGTATTATGAGAACGTGGAATGTTGTTTTGTTAAGTGTCTTGGGTCTTTTCCCTGCATATCAAAGACTCTCTTCTATTGCACTCCGTGGCCAGTTTCTCCAAAGGAGATAGTTTTTCTCCCAGTCCTAGAAAGAGGGTGTGGAGGTGAAGAAAATCCCATGCTGCCATACTTTCACAGAATTAAATTGACCCCCATGAAATGTCACAGAATAAATAGCTTTGAAAATTTTTATTGTCCATTCTATGTTCGTAGACCCACAAACTAAATCTAAAGTGTGTCCTGAAACTTCTAGCCCACCTTACAAAAATAAGATCAAATTGGCAAATTCTTGACAACTTTTGAGGAATAACCTTTAGAGGCAAATAGGTCGAATCCCATTAAAAGTCTATCTTGAACATGTAGAGGGACAAGGACAGCACTAGAGGTACTTGATCATTTCAAGACTGAAGACTTGTAGTTAAATGGGGGTCAATTTCATTTCTCAAATCATTTTGGAAGCTAATAAAGTGGTACATACATGAGGCCGTTTTACTATGTTTAAAAAGGCTTCACCTTAGTTTCTGCAGGACTCTCAGATAAAGTCTGCTTGGCAGCTGCAAAGGCTGGAAACTTGTTTCTTGCCCAGCTCAGGCTCTCCGCCTCTCAGGAGGGTCAGTCCCCCAGGTTGTGTAGTCTCATGTGGGAATCCTTTCCCAGAACTCAGATTTTATTCGCTTAGGTTTTGACGAAGAAGAGCCACTTTTTAAGCAAGCGGGGCAACCATACTAGATGCGAAGGGCCATCTGCCTACCCTCCCTTCCCAGTCACCAGAGGAAAGAGGCTTTGTTAGAGTCTGTGGCTGCAAAGCATTTGGAAGGTTATCTCATCAGGGATGAAGTTCTGGGGGAGATGAAACAGATAAATGGCCTCTCTGACCTATGTCACTAGTAATTGATCATCTGCTAGAACACACTGAGAAGGAAGGGCACCTGAGAGCAGGAGAGACCTTTCTCTGACCAAGAATTCGTAAATCCAAAGGCTTCATTGACCTCCAAGACCCTGTCTCAGGTTGGGTGGCTCCTAAAAATAGACCATATTGTAATGACACGTGAATGTTTTATAGTCCCATTTATCTAGGTATGACAATATTAATTGAACTGTCAAATTGCTGGGGACTAAGCCGCTTGGTTGAAATACTTGGAATTACAGAGAAAGAAATTCCCAGGGGGTCAGACAGCTGGACTCAATGTGGAATGCGAAAAGCACAGGGATGGGGCTGCCTGTCGGCCTTTATCTGGTCGGAGACTCCAGGGAGCGGCTGGACTCACTCATGCCTGAATGATTAAATTAAGGGGCCTGGATCTTGCAGAGGTGTCTCAGGCAAACATGTTGTGTGCACAGCTGGTTCTGTTACCTTAAAAATACCAGTTAGCTTTGAATTAAGGCTTTGATGAAAGATGTCAGTGTTGATCTTGGGAAACTCTCTACACATTAATTCAAGAAGTGTGTTAGCCAAAGAGTTTGGGGCATAGGTTTGGAGATGTACTAAGAGGGAAAAGGGAAACAGGCATTATTTTCCATGTTATCTGCCTCTGGATAGGAAAAGGTGTCAGACCTTGCCACCTTCTGAAATTTGGAATGGGAGTTGAAACACAGATTACCATTGATTTCAAAATGTTTAGTTCTTTCAGCCATGAATTCAGCATTCACCCTGTTCTCCATGGGCACACGGCGTGGCAACTGTATAGGAAACAAGAGGGGAATTAACTTTTGGTTTTGCAAATAGCAACCTGGAATTCCAACTGCCCAGAGTCCGCTGAAGAATAAATTCATTGAGCCAGTCCAGTGTTTGCAACTGTCATGAAAAATTTTGTTTGAAAACCTCGCCCAAGTTTGTTAGTTAAAAATGTGCTGTGTTGTGGAATACACGCACCTTAAGGAAACAGTTCTGGAAACGTGTCGTCCCAGGCAGGTGAGCGAGTTCTAGCCTGTGCCCAGTTGGTTTAAGAGGAGTACCATTGTATGGAAATTTCAAGTAATGTCTAGCTGCCTACTTCCATCCAGAGGGCTGTTGGGAGAGTGAACGTATCACTTCCCTATTTTCTACTCATTGCCTTTACCAATATAATCCCGGATGGGACTTGTCAGCTCCACAGCACTGACTCTCGACCTGTCTTTTTATCTGCTCACTGTTGACTCCCTTCTAAATGAGATGGTGTATGTAAAATTGCCTGGTAAATTGTGAATGTCTTTAAAATTGTTATTGTTTTTCTTGTCTTCATATTTTTGTTTATTCCATTCTTTCCACTCTGAGTGTTCATCTGGAATCTCCCCAGTTTTCTGAGGTTGACATTAGCTGCCTGGAGCTAACTAGAAGCTCAGTAAATACCTAAGTAATAAAATACAATAAAAGGTCTTCATAGGACCCTGCTTTTTAATGAGGCATCTCCAAATCACCTCCCAGTGATGTACCAATTAGATGGGCTTCCTAAGGTGAGTCAGGACACAGTCCTCCCCTGTGAGGCCACCATTCCCTGGGTGCTGCTGTTACCTCAGGGCCCCTAAGTAGCTCTGTGCTCCCTGGAGCCCTCCATGTACCAGAGTCACACGTGGTCGACACAAAAATGGAAAGCATGGCTGTGTGCTCTTTTTTGTTAATTTCTTCCTGAGAGTTCAGAGTACACACAGCTGTACGTTCTTGACTCTCATCTCCAAGCCTCCTTATAATTTTGATAAATCCAAGTTAGATACATTGTGCTATAGCCCACTCATCCGTTTACTCATGCCCCAAATCACTGACTGGACCTTCTAGGGGTCTGCCATTGGACCTAATGCTTAGGCTACACTGGTGAGAAGGTAGATAGAGTCCTTGCTCTCAGGACTTTAGAGGGTGGTGTTGAGCAGACCACATGTCAGCTTCTTTCACCTTTCATTTTTCCCCTGATACCTCAGACTCTCAGCAAGTGGACTTGGCGTATTTGTCCCACTGTGCTGCCAGCTGAGGCCAGGCAGGTGAAATGGGGCTGCATGTGACAGCTGTCCCGACAGGAGGAGGTGGTGGGCTGTGAGAAGAGGGAGAGAGTCACTGGGCCTTTTGTTTACCCCCTTCAAAGGTCACATTCTTAGGGCTTACCTTTTTACACTAGCCCCTGCCTTGCTCAATGTCAGGAGTCTCGCCCTTGACCTTGGGAGGTTTATAAAAGTAATCAACTCTTGAATAGGCCTTGTCCACATGGTACAGTTTCAATGGGCCAGGACTATTGTGGGGTGTGGTGCAACTATTGGAAAAGGTGCTCAAAGGGGGGAACGAGGACAGCTAAGATGAGAAAGGACCTCACAAAATAGTGGCTGATAGTCTGCATCCCTGGGCTCCACCATTCTTGGTGGATTCTTGGTGCTGGTGACTGGCCTTGTGTTGGGCAAGAGACTGAACAGTCATTTAGAGCTGAATTACCTTCTTTTGCTTGGTCTTTTCAGGTCTGGCCTCCTCAACTTAGACTCATAGAGCTCTATCCAGGTCGAGCTTCCTCTTCTTAGGCTGGGCTGCTCTCCTCTGGTCTCTATATGCACTTTCTAAATCTTCGTTTATGTTTTTTCCTAATTCATTAGTTTGAGCAGTTTCTTAATGAGGGTGCTTTTGTAATTGTGATAATTAAATAATACCCACCCCCCCAATATTTCCAGCTCACACCCACTTCCCAGCCTCAAAACACTTAAGATGGAGGCACCACATCTTTCCTGAATCAAAACTAAAGGCTTATTGGGCATAAACTCTGAGCTTTGCTACCTTCAAAGTTTCACTTTTGATTCTCAGAAACCTTTTTTTTTTTTTTTTTTGTCTCTCAAAAAGGCTAGTTCCTGCAACATGAAAATTTTGGGCTTTCCACATTCTTGTTTCCATTATGAATTTTTAACATCTGTGCAGAAGGTCAGAAATCAAACATTAGAATAGTTCTCTTTGCATCTCTGCTATAATTCTACCCAGGCAATGGATTGGTGAGGGTGGGGTAGGTCCTGGCAGCTCCAAGGAAAGTTTTTGTTTGAAATGTCCAGATTTCATCTCAGCTCATATTTGAGGCTCAGCAGAAATATATGGTTTAGGCTCTAGCAAGACCCCTTACTATATCACCTATAACATTCTAATGTGTAGCCCCACTAGCCTTTTAATCAAGCCACAGAGACTCCTTTAAGGTGTCCCAACCTAGATAAATATATAAAAGCCATTTGCTGGGAGAGAGGGGCACTGATTTCGTAAAAAGGTGACAGTAGGTGTCGCTAGTTTAAGATGATCTGTGACAGAAGGCAGAGACAACTTGGGATCAAATTCTGAGCAGCTCAGGATCTCAGGCCCTCAGGCTGAGGTTAAGAAAATTATTCAGAAAAAGCAGAGCATATTGCTAGAAAAAAATGTGTGAAGTAGATAGGCAAATCATGAAGGAAGAGATGTGAATGGCCAAAGCTGCTCGTCTTGGTTTACTAGAAACTGAACAGCAATCAGAATGGCGAAGAGTCAGAAATCTGTTAAGAGTTGTCAAGGGAAATGAGTGGTAGGAATTTGCTTAGTTTGCCTTTGGGATAGTAAACTCAGATATTCAGAAAATTCTGGAGTACAGTTTGATAATAAATATTGAAAACCTTAGAACATGTATACTCTTTAGAAAGCAATTTTACTCTAGTATACACAAAAATGTTTATCACAGCATTATCTATAATGGAGAAAAATTAGAAAATATCTAAATGTAAATCAACTGAGGATTGGTTAAATAAATTACAGTGTACATTTACCATGATAATGTTGATCTTCATTTACTGATCAGAAAATGTAACCACTGTAAGTGTTTTAAGTAGAAAATAATAATGAAGACTGTAAAGCAGGATGGGTAGAGTCTTACCATTTTAGTAAAAATTTAAAAATTATATATGTTTATCTATGTATATTAAATGTGTAAAAAGATACATACTAACATGCTATCTCTGGGCTAATTTTTATTTTCTTTTTTTTGTAATTCTGATTTATAAATGCTTAAAAAGAGAGTAATCAAAATAAAAGCATTTATTCCTAGAAGTACGATTCAGGTTATATTTTCCATCTGATCAGTAGTTGGAAAGTGGCTGGAAGAGATGAGACCGAGAAACATGCAAAGTCCTGGGACAGCCCTGGGAGCCTAAGATAATGACCTTCTGTTAGGTATGAAGAATAAAGAAGATTTAGTGAGTTAGATGGAGTTTGAATTTCTTTAACTTTTGTTCTGCCTGGTTGATAGCGTTGTTATAAGAAGGCATTTGTGATACCATGTCAATGTTTCATTTTCCTTAGGAGAGAATGATATATTCTGGTGTCCTTACAGAGGTAGTGAAGTATGTTTACTTGTCTCTGTAGGGCTATTTACACTTTTAATCTTTTCTAACATCATCAAATAGAAACTGACCTGAAAGGTAACAAGATTGCCTAATGTTAAGTATCTTAGAGGAGGTCAGAAGAAGCTGGAAGAAGCAGTTACCCAGGATAAAATGGAGGAGACTGAGCCCAGGATGATTAGTCTAGTGTGGTTTAGAAGTCTAGTTTTATATGATCAATTGTTCCGTGAACAACAGAAATAAGCACGGCGAGCATGGCCTGTCCTTGACAGGCTCACAGTCTGGTTGGAGCTTGGACGAGAGGAACCAAACCTCACAGACTCAGCAACGGGTTGCCTGTAGGTGCAAATGGTCAGGCATTGTAGGGAGGCCATTAGAATTACTGGAAGTCTCAAAGTTAAACCGTACTTTGTAGACTGGTATTTTATTATTCTTGTGTCAGGAAGACTGTAAGGTTTGAGTTGTTGATATCCTTTAGTGAATAGATAATTATGCCAATAGCTTTTGTAAATGTATTTCTGAAAAATGCAAGAAAATTTATTTGCCTTAATCAGCAAGCAGGTTAAACATTCCTCCTGCGATTTCATTTAAGTGTTTAAATTCATTTCCCAAGCCCTCGTGAATACCAAAGGATAAATTGAATGTCAGCACACAGTTACTGGGTTTATATATGCAATTTTCATTAAAACATTTGGCCAGTAAAACATGTATATATAATAATTTCTGAGCTCCGCCACCCAGTTTCTTCCCCCTCTTGACCCCGCCAGCCCCTATTTCACCCTAGCTTTGTGCAGTGACCTCTGCTCCTACCAGCCTTTTTGTCTGGCCAGGCCCACCTATTCGTAACTGAAATATCATGAATTCCAGTTGAGAGGGATCCAGATTTGTGAGGTTATTCTATATGCTTATTCATTCCACTGCGCCACACAGGTGGAAATGTGGTTTTGAGAGATGTTGGACACTGTGATTTTCCCCATGCATTTCAAGGATGGAAAAACCATGTGCTAAATAACTCTGAGCTGACCGACTGTAAAAACCCATCGTGCTCAATAGCTCTTAAATTTTTATAATGGCCTGCTACCTTTGGTGGTCTCATTACTAGGCTTCAGTAATTGTACTTTGGGACTCTGTCTAAAGGTGGAAGCATGAGGTAACATTGCCTTAAGATTTCTTAAATGAGTTAATACCTGGGAGGTGCCCTTGTCCTTTTTCACCCATTAAACAGCATTTTTTTTTTTGTCTCTTAGCTTACATTAAATGCATTTAAGAGGACAAAAGAGGTTCTAAAGAGAATACAAAATGTACTGGATTGAGATTTAAAAGTGCTACTAAATGTCAAATCCTGCATTCAAACTTCTGGTAGAATCTAGGTGCTGACCTGCATCCTTTGTTTAAAAGAGTGTCAGCTGCCAGAGATGGAACTCTGCGTGTACATGGAAAATAAAGGGGGAGAATGGGGTCAGCATGATGCCAACTAGTAGACTTCTTTTGAAATAGGTCATTGAAGCAAAGTGTTTTTAAAACTTTATTCAATTAAAACTTCCAATTATTCATTTATTTGAAGGTATCTTCTCTTTCTAGGTTCATGGTTAAGAATATCGGTCCTGGTGTCAGATCTTTTGTCTTTAACTCAGTTGAACATGGGATGAGTTGCTCACCTTTGTAAGCCCTTGTTTCCTTATCTGAAGAATGGGGTGGCAATGGTTATCTGTTTTATTATATTGGTATGTTAATTAAATAAAAAATTCCTTATAAAACATTGATTTTTTAAAAGACTTTATTTATTTATTTTTAGAGAGGGGAAGGGAGAGAGAAACATCAATGTGTGGTTGCCTCTTGCATGCCCCCTACTGGGGACCTGGCCTGCAACCCAGGCATGTGCCCTTCCTAGGAATCGAACTGGCAACCTGTTGGTTTGCAGGCCAGCACTCAATCCACTGAGCCACACCAACCAGGGCCCTTATAAAACCTTGAAATCGTGTGATACCTGGACTCAGTAAATACTGTTAACTTATGGGTGCTTCCCTATCTACAGATGGTGTTATTACTGCTCTAGTCTTGAAAGATGGGATATATTTTCACACAAATATCTCATTTGATTCTTCCCACTGTCCTTTGAGGTGGGCAGGGCAGGTATTATCACCCTGTAGTATTCTGGGTAAGGTAAACTGCAGTAACAAAATAGGACCTCAAACCTTTAGTGGCTTAACCTAATCCATGTTTATGTCTTGCTCATGAAACAGTCCAAGGAAGCTGTTTTGGTCAAAGGCAGCTCTCTTTCATAGGGTAATTCTGGGATGTATTTCCTGGCTCTGCCATCTTTAAAATGTGGATATCAAAGTCTCTGTCATTAACTACATGCCTCTGGTAGAAAGAGAAAAGGAGGGCTCACCGACTTCCTGGCCTGAAAACGGCACCAACCACTTCTCCTATTCTGCTTGACTAGGAATGTGAGGCACATGGCTACACCTAACCCCAGAGACAACCGGGATATACACTCTAGTTGTGTTCCCAGGGCGAAGAGGAAACAGGTTTATGGTGAACAACGGACGGTTTCTGCCCCTCATCCATGTAACAGGATGAGTCTGAAGTCCAGGGAAGTTAATGTGCATAGATAATTGTAGCCATTGTCAGGAAGTTGGGATTCGTATGAATCCGAGCCGGAATCATAATGGGGGGTGGTGAAGGAGAAGAGAGAGCTGCAGCAATCGCTTTGACAATACGCATGACAATGCCCCACCCAGCAAACGCCCCTGCAGCCTTCCCTTTCAGCTTGCTCACTTTTCTCACCACGTCTTGGTCCCATTTGTAGATGCCTGGTGGGCTGCTTGTCCTAAGTGAGGGAGTTCCAGATCTCCGCAGAGATAAAACCATAGCTCTGCTCCAGCTGCTATTGTTGCAGGCATCCTGGCTGCAGGCTCAAGGAGAAAACCTTGAATCAATTTGTTTCACGAAGGCTGAGGGGTTGGCCGCCTGCCCTTCACAACTTGTTAAAATGAACACTTAGACTCTGGTGGGGGGTGGCGGCAAAGCTACATTTGTGGGGGTGATTCTTACCCGGTGATGCTCTCTGCTGACTTTTCTAGGTTCTGGGGTGTCAGTGTCACAGACTTGGAAATGGGGGGACCACTGAGCTTTCCACCTCTTTTCTTTCCCACCTGAAATGCTTTTGAAAATTAATGCTTTACATTTGCGGGATTTTCTCCCACATACCTCTTCTTTCTCAGCCGGACTCAAACACTCTCCCAAAGTCGTTCCTTTGGTACAAGAGTCTCAAAAGTCCACGACTCCTCCCTTTCTCTGAGGGGTGATTAATACCCAGGTCACATGTGCTTCAGACACTCTGCGGAAGGGGGCTCCCCCTCCACCCTGGCCAATGGCCGATGGGACCAGCCAACAAGTTTTGTTTTACTTGACATGAAAGCGGGTTGAAGTTAAGCAGGAGACATGTTTTTGTTTCTTTAATAAATAAAAGTAAGGACCCCGTACATGAATAAAAGTAAAAGTCACTCCCCTGAGGTTTTTAAGCTTCCAAAAATAGTCCCAAGCTTAGCCAAGGCTAATGCAGCCAGAATTTCCATGGAAAGCTTTGCTGGTGAGGAAGAGGCAGTGCCAGTGGGTACAAACAGGCCGCCCATCTGCACCCCCCCTTTCCTGTCTCAGTCACTGAGAGTTTAGAAAACAGGTTTTTGAAATTGTGTTTATGTTCTGGTTTGAGATAAAGACAACAGAGGCGGCAGCACTGTTTATTTATCACGGAACCAAGTTGAGGGCCTTGGGAAGATGGGGACATGGATGATGAGGTGCATTTAGGATGGGAAAGTGGGGAGAAATTTGTATTTTTTTTTTTAGGATGTATTTCTTTAAAAAAAGAAAAATGGGGCAAGAAAATTATACTAAGGACACTGATGTTTAAAAAATGTTTTAAAGCAGCTTTTCCTTCCTCTAAATAATTGATTATTCATGGCAAGGTGAGCTGGTTAACAGCAGGAAACTGTCTTCAGGTTTTTATATTTTTTTTCCGGAGACGCTTGTGCTCAGGATTTGCCTCACAGCTGGGCAGTGGCTCTGCAAACAGCGCGTGTGTGTGGATCGCTTACTTTGTCCACCTGCAGCTGTGGCCAGCCTGCTTTTCCTAGGTGTGAGGCATAGCGTTCCTCTACTTGCAAGCTTGTCTGCAGTGCAGGGTTTCAGGGAAACTACTGGCAATGTGGAGAAAAAGAACTGCACTGGCTGGGATGCTGCGCTTCTCTCTCCCCGGACGCCTTAGAGGTTGCTGTGGCTTGGGGGAACAAACCTGGAAGGTTCGGGAGCACAGATTTAAAAAATAAACACCTTTTTTGTTGGAGATGAAGGGAGGGTGATGGTAATGTTTGTGGCTATTAAAACTTCAGCTCTGCTTGGGAAAAAGTGCATAGTTACTTTGAAACAGATTTTTATACACAGATCTGTTCTTCACCAAATCAAGGTGGTTTTCAAAAAGGGTTCAAAAGGCAAAATGAGAACATTCTCCAAGGGGCGCCTCAAGGTGAATAAAAAAGACAAACCCTCTTCCCTCCCATAGCAAGACATGACTTGAATTTTCTCCTGTGCCCTAATTTGGAGGGTGTATAGGGGAAGCAGTGTGTGTGTGTGTGTGTAAAAATAAGCAGGAATGGATGTCTTTTAATTTATACTTCTTTTTTTTTTGTGAGCACAATAACCATGACAATGAAGGGACTTCTAGGAGCAAGTCCCGCAGAAGTCCTCTTCTGCCTGAGGCTGTGGAAGGATGGCTGGGGTCAGGAGCAGCCTGGGACAGGCGGCCATCCTTTCCCCACCGAGGATCTGAGTTAGCTGAGTGAGATTCTTCATGGAGAGATGCTGGGTCAGAGAAACTGAAATTGGACCCCAAGTCATAGCCCTGCTTGCTGAGGTGATAAGAGTTTGATAACACAAGAGACAAAGACATGTCATCTTATTTCCTTGGTTATGTTGGGCATTTGGGGGAATATAGAAAAGCTCCTTAACTGTGCAAAGTAATACAAGCCATATTTTCATTCTTGAGTCCTCAACAAAATGGTTTTAAAAGAACCTGCCCGATCACTTTAATTTTTCAGACAAAATGCTAATAATCACAATATTTTTTTTTAGCTGAAAATAACTCCTGCATTAGAAAGGCAAATTCTGCGTGGGACAGAAGTGTGTGTCGCATTGGTATGCCGAAACTCCGAGATTCTGTGAACGTGTCTATGTTTCGTGTTTCTGGTGCTGGTCACCCTTCTTGTTCAGTTGCAGCTACATACATCCTTAAAGAGGGAATCCTATCCTATGTTTGGATTCCCAACGCTTCAGGTATTTGTTTTGTTAGAAGAATATAGTGTCACTCAAGAACCATTTTAGTCTCACAAAAAGAAAATTTCACTGTAAATGTTCAAGAGCTCAATTCCACTTGTGAATTCATGTCTGTGTAATGGCAAAACATCTGGGTAAAGGGTAAAAAAAATCAGTTTATAAAAGAGATTGTGTTTTACAGTCCATCAGATTTTCAAATGTTAGTATACCCTGGCAGCGCACCTGTTGTATAAAGCAGTGCTTCCTTTGATACAATAACACCCCCTTTCAAGCTTTCGGTCATAGAAACACGACTCTCAGGAAACAAGCCCATCTTAACCATATGCTGGGCCTTTCTCAATTCCGCAGTCTTCAAGTTTAACTCTTTTCACTAGAAGGGGCTCATCTGTTTTGACCTGTCCTCATAAGGAAGTTTCTTTTCCTCCCCAGGGACAGCTTCCCTCATCTTGAGGACAGTGTGCCTACATTTTCAGTAATTAGAATCACAGACTCTTGTTTGCCTTGAAGGGCAACTGAACTTCACTCCTGATTAATAGTTTAGAAAATTTCTGAGCCCAGAATCGTAAAGGGGCTTCTCCCCTCTGAAAATAAGTCTCACTTGCTTTGTTGCCTAAATATTTCTATCACCACCTCTTTCTCCCTCAACCACTGCCCTGGTTCAGCCTTCATCATCTTTTCTTTGGTCCCCATCCTAATAGCCTCTTGTCTGGCCTTCCCTGATCTTTTCCTGCCCATTTTACCCTGGCCCATCCTACTGGAGTTAGATCCATCTAAAATATGAATATGACTAATGCCACTTCTGTGCTAAGGTTCCCATCAGAATGAATTCCAAGCTTCTTCATTCAGTGCACCAGCTGCTCTGTGACTGGAGCCCTATCTGTCTCTCTAGCCTCATTTCCCATTCTTTTCACCTCACTCTTTATGCTCTCTTAATACTGAACTGCTTGCCATGCCCTCACCAGACATCCACAGCCACCAGGCTGTCACTCATCTGGGAGGCTGGGCTCATATCATTCCCGGGTTAGTCAGATGTTTTGGTTGCCAGTAAATGAAACAAACCCCAACTAACTTAGGCAGAAAAGAAATGTATTAAAGGGACACGGGGCAGCTCACAGAACTGCCACAAAGGCGAAAGGACTAGGCCCGAGGCTACCCAGCTGGAACCACCTGTAGCTGAAATCACGCTCTGCAGCAGGTCTACTGAGGCTGCGCTGCTTTGGCCCCCATGCCGCAGCCTGCTCTGCCAGCCCTGACCCTGGTGGCTGGGAGCTGCCCCAGCACCAGGGTCTATGGAAACTGTGTCTAAAATATGGCTGATTACAGTGCCAGAAGAGACTTTTGAGGGGGTCTGTGTTTCTTCATGTCATTTGCTTCCAATTTAACATATTGGCACATGTATCTGCCTGTCTGAGCCTAAGTCATATGCCTGCCCCTAACGGCACAGGAGGAGGGAAAGAAAACATCAGAAATGTTCGCTTTCTAGGCTGGGAATCCCACAAATCTTCAAAAAGAGGGAAGTTTTCTCAAACAAAGTGAGGAAGTTCAGATGCTGAGCTTGGCATCAAAAAGAGTGACAATTGGTCACTATGATTCTTCAGGATTTTGACAATTCTGTGAGCTGCCCAGTGTCCTTTCCTGGCATGCTTCCATGTATTGACCCGCCTTTATTCACTTCTTCCTTACGTTTGAATCTAAGGGAGGTGTCTTCACCTCAAGAAAGTCTTCCTTGCACCCCGGTTGGGGTTTGTCTCTCCCTTAGCCCTTGGAGTCCTCATGTATTGATGCTTTATCCCTTATGACACTTGAATGTGTTCCTGTTTAGGTATTCGTGCCCGTCTCTGGTTTTTAAACTACCTGGGATTAGGTACTATCGTGCTTTAGGTATTTTTGGATTCCCAGTGCCTGCCACAGTGTCTGGCTCCCAGGCATGCCTGATGAGTTCATTTATTCATGTGTTCACAGTTTGTTGAACCAAATAGAACTGAATGGTCAAAGGTTACGCAGGTAATTAGTGGTAGAGGTGGGAGTAAAACCCAAATGTCTTGACGTCAGTGTTTCTAAAATAAGAGAAACAGGGACATTCCTCCTTCCCCCTCTTTCCTCCTTTCTAATTTCTCCCCAGGGTTTAGATTCTGCCTGTCTTCATCATTCTCAGTGGATTCCTTTCCCAACCATTGCCGTGGCAAACAGTTTAAGGAACCCAGAGCTGTTGATTTTAAATTGTGATCCTGTCCTGAATACGGAGTAGGCAAATGCAGAGAACTCTTGGGAAACTATGTATAGCTACAATTTGGCCTTGAACAATTATGCCACAGGTCAAATTAGGTTTCCTTGGGGCAGAAGGTCTAACAGTTCAATGCTTTGGCCCATGAACTCTCTGGCCAAGAAGTGCGTGCATTTCTAAGAGGAATATAAACATAACTCACGCTGGTCCTATAGCAGTTTGGGTGAATGGATTTATACTTCAGCAGACAGTTGGTCCCTGAGTAGAAATGTGGGCCAAGGGCCAGGAGACCCCAGTTCAATTTCCAGTTAAGTCATCTCTGTTTATTTCTCACAAAATACATATTTAAAAAAAATTTGAAATTGAAATGTCATGCTTAAAACACTCTATAGTAAACAGAGGTCTTAAAAGAAGAGCTGTTGCCAGCACCACTTTTTGTTAAAGCTGTATCCAATTTAAAGTTTATTTTATATGCGGGATGCAGAATGGCGTGTGAGTGCTGCAGAAGTCACCCCACATCTGGGCAGGCCTGCTCAGACGTTTCGGCCGGCCTCTTCTCTGGAAAGGGTACCCGCGAGCGCGGGGGTGGCTCTGTGCACTGATGGATGCACGTGCACATGCACAGGAGGCACTGGAAACTAGGTGTGTGACCTACAACACACTCCTTTCTGCTGCACTCCACAAGCCCTGTTGATTTTTACCTTTTAAGCGTCTTCTTTCTCTGTATCTCCTTCCCCACGCTGGTCCCATCTCCATCATCTCCTGGTTGGTCTGCCAGCAGCACTATTGCTTCTGTCCAATCAGACCTGACTGTTTCTCTTGTACAACTGGCTCTGCTGCAAATCCATTAGTAGCTTCCTATTGCTTTTAGGATGAAGGCGAAAACCCTTAGTGTGGGCTTGCTGTCCCAGGGGCAGCCACACTGTCAGTCCCGGGGGCCTGTACCACGTCCCTAATACTCCAAAGACACTCTCATGCTATTCCTTCTGCTTGAAAACCTCATCATGACACCCCCTACCCCCACACTGTTCACATCATTCCTGCCAACCCATCCTTCCAATTTCAGTTCTGAGGTCACTTTCATGGGAAACTCTTTTCTACCCTTCTGCCCCCCCAGTGAGGATACTTGTTTATACGCTTGTGACACTGTAAGAGCCTTCTTTTGCTGTTTAGTGTCTATCATTATTGGAACTTACACATTTATTTCTGTGATTTTTGAACACTCTCGTTTCTCCTAACGCTAATGGAAACATTTATTATTTCATTGTTGGCAATTTCTAAGTCCTATAAATGCTTTAACATATTTAATCCTCACAAAAACGAAGGAAGTATGCATGACCTATTCCTATCCTCACTGAGGGCTTAAGTAACTTGCTCACAACTACGCAGCTGATAAGCAGAGTTGGAATCTGAACCCAGTCAGGCTGGCCCCAGGTATACACTTTTAATCAAGGTATTGTGTTATCTTCCTACAGTCCACAGTTTCTCAATCTCATTTCAATACTGCCCTCTTAAAGGGCCATTTTAGGATATGTTTTAGTGATCCCCCTTCCACAAAATGTTAATACTCAGTAATATAGACCGTTGTGGTGGGCAGAATGGTGGTCCCCTAAAGACATCAACATCCTAAGCCCTAGAGCCTGTGAATAAGTCATATTACATAGTAAGATGGAGTTAAGGTGTCAATCAGCTGACCTTGCCATAGGGAAATTATCCAGTGGGCCCAATGTAGTCACACGGATTTTTATAAGTGAAAGAGGAAGGCAGGAGAGTCAGGATCAGTGAGATGCAGTATAAGAAGGACTTGACTGCAATTGCTGGCTTTGAAGATGGAAGGGAGTCATGAGCCAAGGATTATAGGCAGCTTCCAGAAGCTAGAAAAGGTAGGGAAACAAATTCTTCTTGAGAGCTTGTAGAAGGAGCGCAGCCAGCACCTTGATTTATCAGCACAGTGAAATCCGTTTCAAACTTCCGACTCCCTGAACTGGGAGATAATAAATTTGTGTTATCTTAAGCTACTAAGTTTGTGGTGATTTGTTACAGCAGCAATAGGAAACCAATACAACCGTATGTGTGTGTCTATATGTACACACAAACACACACATACATACACAATTACATAAAATGAGTCGGGTTTCTTCACTACATAGGAAGGAATTTTCCCCTTCGGGGCAACATTGTCTGTATTGAGAATGTGGCTATTGGACTTTAGGAACAAGAGTCATCTCTGGCTTTGATCATTACAGTAGCTCCTGTTCCCAGCATGATGTCTAGCACATAGTAGGCTCTTACTAAGTATTTGTTGACTGAGTGAATGAATAAATGGATGAGTGACTGTGAATGATTTGAATTAAGGGTCAGTCATAATCCTATTGATGAGAAACAAAAAGAGCAAAAGCACCCAATGTTAAGAAGTTGGTAATTCAATGTTTTTGAATAACTGTGAGACTGAAGTGCTGGGAACAACACATTCATTCCACAGACTTAGTGTCCAAGGACTCCTGATGCATTTGGTGGAAGTGATAGAGACACCAGCAGAAAGGGACTCAGAAATGTTGACTCTGGGGTGCATAGTGGGCACCAGAGATGGGCAAATTGCCCTAGTGTGCCAGAGGTCCGGGGGGAGGGGGCAATTGGATGAAGTAGCCTCACATTTAAAGAAAAGGAATTAAGATCTCCTGTGAGCTGGGTGAAACTTCTTAGCTTATCAATAATCAGGCTTCCTACATGACGGACTTCTTTTCTACACTATCTTTACACACCAATGCAGGGTCAGCATTGTAATCCCCAATATACTGGTGAGGAAGCTCAGAGAAGCCAGGCGTCTTACTCCAAATCTCTTTACAACACTACTCTAGGCCCTCCAAATCCCGAGAAAGAATGCTTTCCAATATGTCATCATTATTATTGTGTTTATAGTCATACCTCAGTACTTGTTGGCTTCAGAACACATCAAACCTTGTACTCGTTGCATTTGGAGGAGAAGGAAATGTTCCAGCACTCGGCACTCGCTCGTCACTTGGTGTCCCTCTCTCAAGATGAAGCAGGGGTCGGTGTGTCCGTCTCATGGTAGCTTGTGAACAGTTCAGTGCTTGTCCTTTGACACTTGTCGCGAGTTCTGGAACAAATTAACGATGAGTACTGAGGTGTCACTGTATTATCATTATTATTTTAGTTCATCACAAAAGCTCTAAGATTTGATCTTAAACCATCATTCGCACTGTTAGGTGGAGCCAAGAGCTTCACAGGCAGATGCTTGTTTTCTGCCAGTTCCTCCTTTTCCTTCTCATCTGTCAAGTGTCTGCTTGGAAGGAGTTTTCCAGGGCTTGGGTCCTGGAGGCCCACTCTGTGCAGGAAGACCTGCAGCCCCATGTGGGACAGTGCAGGCTCTTCCCAGGCCTGCTCTATGTCTGCAATGATGACAGTACTCACCTCCCTTAGAGCAGCAGTCCCCAACCTTTTTGGCACCAGGGACTGGTTTCATGGGGGACAATTTTTCCAGACTAGGGTGGGGGGATGGTTTTGGGATGATTCAAGTGCTTTACCTTCAAGCTCACCTCCTGCTGTGTAGCCCAGTTCCTAACAGGTCCTGACTGGTATTGATCTGTGGCCCAGAGGTTGTGGACCCCTGTCTTAGAGGACAGGCCATGATGGCTTTGCTTCGCCCCTGGCACTGGACTATCTTGGAGCTGCTGTGCGGGACAGTCACACAGAACCATCCCATTAGGGTAAAGCTAGGGGGATGAAGTGAAGAATGCACTTGCATGCCTCTCCATCCTTCAGGGAGGTAGCCAAGATGGGGCCAGGGCACAGCCCAGTGCAAGAGTCTTCTGGGAAAGTCATTTCTCAGGCGCATGTGAGGGATGGCCTAGAGCAGCACTTGGCAGAGTCTGTCACTTCACTTGATTTGACACATGGCAGTGCTGATCTCCAGGGCCCATGCATAGCTAATGAGGAACACTTGTCTGGCATTCACATTTGCAAATAACTTTCCTGTGCAAGATCTCTGAACGGTGAATCTTGAGGGGGTCTGGCCCAACCTCTCAATGGCTGTTTTGTTTCCATATTTTAGCAGTCATCGATTCTGATGCCCACTGTGTGCAACGATAACAGCAAATGCAAACATTTGGGTTGCATTTTCCATTCAACGTATTTTCTGACTTCACCCTTATATCCAATCCAGTGAAGTTGAATCTTATGACCTCATTTTTCAGATGAGAAAACTTAAGCTTAGCAAAGCAAATTCACATGCATTGTTCATTAGGCTATGGATAATAATAATAATATGATCTAACAAAGTATATGTACTACTACTGTTAGTGCTTATATTCATTTAATTCCCAGAGCTATGGGAGTAAGCATTATTATTACTCTCAGTAGACAAATGCAAAATACAACAAGTTCACACATTACTAAGAAGAGGCAGGATTTGAACCCATGCAGCCTGGTGTTATGTACCATAGTTCCAACCACTGTGACAATCTGTATTCTTATAAAGTAGTATTGCCAGGGATGAGTTTCATACCCTTCTTTCATCTCCATCATGGTACCTTTCTATGTCAAGGAATCTGAGAATGAAAATGAGTCTGCTTGGGAAAAAAGACGTACACCAGATGACTCTTCAGGGTAGAAAGCCATTAAGTGCTAAGCAGAGGTCAAGGGAAGCTCTGAGGACCCCAAGGAATGACCCAGGAGACAGACCTAGAGGTCTCTCCAGGCCCTTTCCTACCGATCTTGTATACACTGGCCTTCCAGTGCTAAATTCTTTCTTACATGGAGTAGCCCTTGCAGTCATCCTGGATTAGTCATTTTGACCTCATATTTGGGGGTATGGGCCATGTCCCTGAACATTAATTTTGTCTAGGAAATTTCCCCATATGCAGCCTGAACAATAAACATAGAGCTCACCATCAGGAAAACTGCTCAAAAAAAGAATTCTAAACTGTCCTGTACCAGCCTGAAGATGAAGACCCTTAGGGCTCTGGCTTTTCCTGTCTGGTACTCATCAACTTGGGAGGTCCGTCTGTTGCTGTCTCTGTTGCGTGCTGCCTTTCCTAACCTCGGATGAACCCAGCCCTCCGTGGCTACTTTCCTCCAGCCATTAGGCCACTTCAGCCTTGACCATTACCTTCCTTGGGCATAATTTTCCAGTGCTGTCTTTTTCTCTTTTGAAAAGCCCCAAATGGAATATGTGGTTCACTACATATTTGTATACTTCTGAGGGTAATGGCTTACAATATTTGCAATTATAGGTGTCATTCATTTTCTTGAATATTGGATTACCATCACCAACACTCTGCCACCATAATCTTGCCAGAATCCCTCTAGTCTGGCTGCTGTGACCATCTTTTTCTTTCTGTTAGCCATGAAAGCATCACTGTTTCCTGCATTGGGTTCTCTTCTCTCATTTTTCTTGCACATCCAAGTCTATGCCTTTATCGCCACAGCTTAAAAATTCTGAACTCCTGGCTAATCAATGCTTTATATGGATTTTTGGGGAACATTTAGAGTGTATTTAGAGTGCGCTTTACCATTAGCCAGGAATTCCCCACAAGCTGGCACATAATTTGTTTGGGTATTTGATATTTGGGAAATAAGTTACATAGAAGTTGGGGTCTCACTCAGCAGTAACAATCTTGCATAGTCTTGCTTTGTGTCCTATAGAAAGTAGGTGATAATCTGCGTGCATGATTGTCTCACTAAGCAATATAAAACCACTTGATGTCATGTTTCCTTAGCACTTTACTCAGCTGCTATGTAGCTTTTAATACCTTTATTACAGTTGTGTTCATGCCTGTTTCTCCAACAGACAATAAGCTTCTCAAGAGTGGGAATCTTTTATCATTCAACTTTGCATTCTCAGTTCAAGCATGGTGCTTGGAGCACAATATGTGTTTAATAAATGGTATAAATAATCACATTGATATCTTTGGTCAGTTTCATAAAAACTCATTAATTTTAGCCACTGAGTCATAACTATATATTTATGTTTCCTCTACCAAGTGTTAAGTTTTTAGCTTGGGCCATTTAGTACCAATTGTACACTAAAATTTTATTGTTCTGTAGCGGTCTGTGCTCTTCCCCTTCCTCCAAGCATGTGGCAGTGAAACTACATAGCATGCTCCCGACATCAACTACTTTCACTCATACTGACAATAATTCTAATAACGAACATTCATATAATACTTACTCTGAGACCTGCGCGTGTTATTCCAACAACCTCATTATTTTCTCTGTTTTACCAAGAACTAAAGTAATGTGCCCAAGGTGATGCTAAGTGGTGGGGCCAGAAGCCAAGCATGTAGACACGGTGCTCTTTTTCCTTTTGAGTAACTTACTTAACCTATCACCATCTACTGAGATTCCGTGATCAATGCCTCCATGTTGGTTTTCTCATATAACCTTGACAACAAGACTAAGAGATAAGTGTAATTATTAGTTCTATTTTTCACTTGAAGAAACTAAGACTCAGGTTACATGGCTAGTCCAAGGTCGTATCACTAGTAAGGGGAAGAGTTTGTGTTTAGAAGTATATGCCCTGGTCTTTACATCATACCACAGCTGAATACAAATCAGTGAATTAATGCTAAGTTCCTGGGGTTTGTTATAATTTTCACTTTGCATATCTGAATCTTAAGAGGAGGGGTTTGAGGGTTTGACAGACCTTGGTTTGAGTCCTGGCTCTGGATCGTTGGTCAAATCAAATTAATCTTTTGGTATCTCAGTTTCCTTATCATGAAAATGGATTTCATGTGTGAAAATTAAAAGGGATTATGCACGAGGAGATTGCCCTGTACACAGTAAAGCACAGCACATATTAACTTCTATTCACAAGGATGGCAGATGATTGCAGACAGCATCCAGTGGCAGAAGGAGGATTTGAACTCTTAACTCTCTGCTTGACTCCATTAGATCTCTCTCTCGACTTCTCACGTTTCCTCAGGTGCTCTCTCTGCAGCTTCCAATCAACACCTTACTTAATGGTTTAGTCAGGCGGTGAATGAATGGCCGTTGCAGAATTAGCAGCAAGTTTTCTAGACGTCTCCTTAACTGATTCCAAAGGTAAGAAAATATTTATGTTAGAACTAAATAGTTTTGAGTACAACGTCACAAAAGTCAAAGAGGGAGGAACAATAGAATTAGGTCTGTGGGAATTTGTAGTCTGAGGGCCTATCATCAGTTAAACCTTACCCAGTTTTTCTGGAAATAGCTGCTTAGAGCAATATACAACTCCTGAAAAAAAAATACCCCAACAATCCAGAAAGGTCTGACAACTCCTAGGACAAATCAAAACAAAATGAAGCAAAGCAAAGCAAACCAAATTAAATAAAATAAAAAAATAAAAAGAACAAATACCCCCTACCCCAACAAAACAAATATGTCTCATTTAAAGGTCATCAAACAATGTCGGGACTTTACACAATTCTTTTTACTCCCTGAATTTAAGAAACTTCAAATTTATGGGATTATGAGTCACTCTCACCTTCCATAAAACAAGGTGGAGGCGGGATCACCTGAAAGGTGAATTTGGATTTCTGCAGGAGAGAGAGGTAGTGATCTGGAAACTCTTTCCCGGGGCCTTTGTCTCCCTGGTGGTTGAGGTTGCCTGAAGCCTTGAACCTGGGCACCCCAGGGCTCTCCTTTTTATTCCCCTCTCCACAAACTGCTTTCCTTTCTCCAAATCATGATGTTCCTTTGCAAGTTGGGGGACAAAAATGCTCTTTTCCCAGAATGGACTATGAACCCAGGATACAATTACTCATATGGTTTAATTTAAAATGCAGAATCTTTGAAAAATAGGTATTTTCAAAATAAGCGTTTTGGTCTGGAGCTCTGGTTCTCATTAACTTGGCTGAAGCCCTTAATGATATGTTGGAACTGCTCAGACACCAGCTCACACGCCTGCTCTCAGGTGTTCATAAGCCCGCTGCCTTCCCGGGGGGCCCTGGTCAGCAGCATCTGACAGGGCTGCGCCGGGCCTGGTGTTCCCCTCACTCCATCCGTGACTTTTTTTGAAAGGGAGCTGAGTGGTTTAATGTGATGTTTTGGTAATCTCTGCCCACTCTGCTGAAGTGCACGGTGCAGGAATGACAGTACGTGGGTCTGGCCCTGCCTCCCAACACTTGCACCATTCCTCTGGGTGCCGGGCCTCCTGCCTGCCCTGTCGACCACATCTCTGCAACCAGGGACTGACTTTCACTCAAGTTCAAGCATAGGAATCTTTAAGGAAAAACTTTGGCTGAGGTGGAGGAGTCATTCGAATCTGTTGGGAGCGTATTAAGTATTATTAGAGCAAGCCAAATGTAATCTCTTTGCCTACTGTTAAAACTGGAATGTATGGTACAAAAAAAAAGCATTCCATAGGCATGTAAAATTACATGTTTACTTTAAGACATACCCTTTTATCTATAATATTAAAAAAAGATATTAACTGTTGGTTCTCAGGAATGACTTTCATTAGGGAAGAAGGCAAGGGACCCGGTAATCCTTTTTCTACAGGTCCTCAGGGAAGGGCTCAGAGTTCTGCAAACGCTGAAATTTCAAGGTCCCAAGCCCCAGACAACGTGTGTGAGGCACATGGTCCTTTTCTACCTTGGACGTGTGAGGAGAGGTCCTGTACTGTAAACGTGGAGTCTGAAGCTCCCTGGCCATGGCCAGAAGCTGTGTTTCCACAGAAAAAGGGCATTTGGAAAGCCTTCCCTAACCCGTAGCCACATTGGTAAGACTTCTCTTCACAAGAGTCTCTCAGTTTTCCATTTGGGAAGTTAAGAAAGACTGTAGTCTTTTAAGTTTGTTATTCTCTGATCCCAGACGCTAAATTCTACCACGCCCCATACCCTTGGCATCTTTGTCCTTTTCCCCCATGCTAAGCCCATGCTAAGCCTCTGCTTAGAGTCCTGGCCTCCTCATACTACCCAGGGCTTCCCCCCCCATTTTCCTTATTCTGCCGTCCCCTTTTCCTAACTTGTTCTGTTTTGGCCTCTTGGACACTTGGTCTTCCATCCTTATTTTCTCAGTGAATGTCCTTTTCACCATCTGCTCAGCAGAAACCTGTTGTAAATCTGCTCTTAGAGTTTTTCTGCTACAAACCCGCAATTCCCTACCTGTGATCCTGAAATGAAGAAATGCATTAAGAACCAAGAGCTTTTTGTATCACATTTGGTAACAAAAACAGATGTGAACCAATGTGAAACTATTTGTCCTGCTTGCTGTTAATATACATACACTTGTCTGCAGAAATATTAGCGTGTTTAGTGTGTTTCCCAGGAATCATATATTGACTGTATGTGTTCCATTATTAGTTTTTTAAAATAGGAAAATGTTCAGTATGCTTCCCAGGTATTATGTATTAACTGTATGTGCTCCATTATTAATTTTCTAAAATTGGAAAAATTCTGAATCCAGAAACACATCTGGCCTGCGGGTTTTGGATAGGGGTTGTAGACCTGCGCTTCTGCACCTTTGCTCTGTTTGTTCTGGGAAAGTCCTTTCCTCCATTTCTGACTATTCCCCACACCCCTCTGTCGTGCTCACTCCTTCTGTTCATCTTAGCATCACTCCCCTCCTTGATGGAGGCTACACATCTCCATATTTTTCTTCTGACCTCATCTCTGCACTGCATTCAGCTGACTGCATTCGCTATTCACCAACTCTGGGGGACCCTTTTCATTCTTTACTTGACTTGCTCTCTCTGTCTTACTAGAAACTATTCATCTCTCCCTTTTCGATATCATCTCCTCCCCTTTCTTCTTCAGCACCATCCTTCTGGTCCTCCTCTCCCTCTCTGAGCAGTATTACTTGTTACTGTGGTTTCTGGGTCCCTCGTTCTCTGTGTACTCCTGCTTTCAAAGCTTGTTGTGGGGAAGAGCTGGGTCAGTCCAGGTGATTCAGTAGGTCCTCTCTTCCTGTGAGCCCTGCCTTTCTTACCCACTTCCTCTTTTCCCCAAGTGCATTACCCTTCTTCTGAAGCTCCAAGGCCCCTTTCTTTTGCCTCTGTAACTTGTTTCCTGTGCCCATTTCTTATACAGATCACTTCTTCTAGCTCTGTGCCTTTCTAAATAAAGAAAGCTTTCTTTATTTAGCTTTCCATATTCTCTTATAGTTTGAGTCTTGGCTCTGAATTCTTTCTTAGCCAGAACACAAGTATCAAGGTTTCTGAGTCAAGGTCCAGTCTGACTCCACCAGCCCAACACCTGGTGCTGTTATTGCTGCCAACACCTCTACCATTTAGAAATCAGAAACCTGGCAGTTATTCTCAGGTATCATCTTCCAAGTACTTTTGACATGATCTTTGAGAGCATCTTTTGCCTTCTGGCATGGTAAGATAGTCCAGGCTCATCTTCCATAATTCCTGCCCCAGACCTGGAGTCATCCATTTATTGTCATGGAAAGGATTCTTTTTAGTGGAAAATGACATATAGAACCAATCTGGGCACAGAGATGCTTATCTCTGAGATTGGTTATAGTTTCTAAACCTTTTCAGCAGACAAAACTATGAGACAGGCACTTTTTTGAAGATAAAATACATTATGAGTTTGTGCTGATACTTCTAATTTAAATTCAGGACTGTCAGGCTTTCACTTAACTTCATTAGCCTTATATGTGTATCTGCTTCCTTCCATGCTAAAAATGATGGCTCATAAGTAATAACAACATGCTTGCTCAATTGCTTTGTCTCAGGGCAATGGATAATCAGGATAAAACCAACAGCAACACAAACGTGATTACCTACATCAGTTTAAGTTGTTACTATTTGCAGTCCTTTTTGTACTTAGGGCATATCCTGCTGGAGGTGCATAGTCAAATTGTTCTAATTTAAAGCAACCTGGACAAATCTCCCTCTCTGGTTAATGCCAGAAACTAGATATACAGTTAGGTTCACTTGTTTATGATTTTCAATAATTGCTTTAAAAATTTAATTTTGTTTTTATTTTATATAAAATAAGTTTGTAGTTCAAAAAAGATATCTATAAATAAGTTATATTTTAAAAAGTTAATTTTTTTTCCTGTCCCCTCCACCCTTCTCTAGGACCAAACTGAATGATATGTTAATAAATAGAATTGTTTAATTCCATTAATAAGTGAAACAATTGGCCCTGGCTGGCATAGCTCAGTGGATTAAGCACAGGCCTGCGAATCAGAGAATCGCTGGTTCGATTCCCAGTCTAGGGCACATGCCCAGTCTAGGCCAGGTACCCAGTGGGGGGGGCATGTAAGAAGCAACCACACATTGATGTTTCTATCCTTCCCTTCTCCTCTCTCTAAAAATAAATAAAATCTTAAAAAAAAAGACTCAACTTAAAGAAATATAAGTGAAACAATTAGACATTTCTTTTGGCCTAGGGGTACCAAGAACTATTATTGAGATAGTAAGGGGATTAAGAATCGAGAAAGTTTGGGAGTCTGTAGTACATATAGAGAGTCCTCATTTCTTTTTACAGCTGTCTGGTACTCTTTTGGGTGGATATCCTACGGTTAATTCCACCAGCCCGCTGTTGATGAACCTCTGGGTTAGTTCCAGCTTTTAGCTATTTCAAGTAGCGCTGAGCCGCACAGCCTGAGCATGTGTGTTTTTGTGTTTTTGCCAGTGTATCTGTGGGAGAGAGTCCTAGAAGTGGGATGGCTGGGTCGAAGGGTAAATGCAGATGACATTTTGCAGATACTGCCAAAATTCCCCTTCATAGGGGTTACACTATTTTGCATTTCTATCATCAAATGTTCCTGTTCTTCAAAGTCTTGCCAACAAAGAATGATGTCAAAGTTTTGGGATTTTGCCAATATTATAGGTGAGAAATTGTATCTAACTGTAGTTTTAATTAATATTTCTCTTATTATGAAAGTGGTTGAACATTTTTTCATATGAGTAAGAGTCATTTGCATTTCTTTGTATATGAACTGTTTGTTTACATCACTAGTAAAATTTTCATAGGGTTTTTGATCTGCATTTTTTGAGACTTTACATATAAATTACAAATACATTTTCTAGTTTGTCATTTGTATTTTAAAAATTAATATGTATTTCCAAATAACCCTCCAGACTACAATTTGTCTTTTTAGTTGTGTATTATGGTGGTGTATTTTCTCCTTGCTATGTAAATTCTTACACTTTTATTTAGTGAAGCTTTTAGATGTTAAGTCACACAGGAAAAGTTTCCCTACTCTATTAACTTGTGTTTTCTTTTACTATACTTTTGACTTTGCCACACTTCTCTATGTCCAGAAAATGGGGAAGACAATCAAAGAAAACTTGGAAAGGCCAAGAGATAACTCCTCACCTTGAAGTGTCAGGGCCTAGAATGACTTTGTGCATTTCCTTTTGGACACGGAGTCAGTCATCTTTTGTATTTGGCTTCAAGTTCTGACTCTAAACTCTGACTCTGACTCTACAAAGTGCTGTTTCTACCTGGAAAGTTGGCTTTAAAATATATTGACTGCAGACAGCTGCCTTTGTTTTAACCAGTAAAACATAGGGAAGTGAATCCATTGCCAGAGCAGAGAAAGCATGCAAGTAAAGGAGCAGTGAAATTCTAGAGGCTGATTTGGTTCGATTTATTGGTGTTTTTACTCAGCTTTGGTGGAGTTTGTGTGCATGTGTATGATCCGCAGAGGTACCACATATCCCCTTTTTTTTCAAAGTGAAGTTGACTTTTAACCACTCAAATATTGTGCAGTAAAACAGCAAGTGGGAGCTTTGTAGAAGAATGAGGTCATGTTTGTACTATAATATTAGAAAACACTAACTTTGATGCTAATTAAGTGAAATGTTATCACAGCAAATTACATTTCATTATGTTTTGAATTTTGTTAAAAATTTTATTTAAAAGTTTGTAAAAATTTGTCTCTATCTTGTTATATAGGTACCTACATAAAACCCTTGATCTTGCCTCTGTTCTGCAAAGTCTAAAGTATATTCTACCTGTCTCCATACAGAAAACACTTGTTGACCCCTGCATTAAATAACAGTAACATGCCCTGGCCGGTGTGGCTCAGCTGGTTGGAGCATCATTCCATAAACTGGAAGGTCGCAGGTTCAATATTTGGTCAGGGCCAATACCTAGGTTGTGGGTTTGGTCCTCCCCTGGGGCGCACAGGAGAGGCAACAGGTCAATGTTTGTCTCTCACATTTCATTCTAGAGCTGATGAAGAGTCTGCTTCATCAGCTCTAGAATGAAAACAAACAAGGTATTTTCATTTTAAACATGACTCTAGATGATTCCATTGGAGTTTGGACTAGCACGAGAAAGTTGGTGTAGAGTGGGGCAAGGCCCCTCTAAGGAAGTACATTCTGGGTTCAGACTTGAAGGCTGAATGAAACAAAAATGGGCAGTTCGGAGAAGAGTGTTCTGAGGAGAAAAGGCAGGGGTATCTGAGGAAATGAAAGAAGTGTGGGGTTTCTGGAGCGGAGAGAGTGAGGTGAAAAACGTGAGGTGAGAGGAGACTGGGGACACTCTGAAGCTGTCCAGAGAGTGACCTTGACCCCTCTATACACTCATTTTGATAAATCAGCATACTGAAGGGCACACCTGGAAAGTGATGAATATTCTATTGAAATTCTCCTCTGAGACATCCCTTAAAATTCCCACTTTTAGAAAACAGATAAAATCCTCAAGATAAAGGAAGCCAGAGTGTGCTCTCCTTAAGCGTGCCCACACCCCTCCTTTTCTCAGGCATGCATGTTTGCTCTCTAAACTTTAAGGGTCCCCACGAGACTCACAATCAGAAGAGCAGCGGACAGCGGCAGCCGGTCTCAGGCTAAGCCCTTGAACCCGTCTCCAAGGGCCCCCTTTCCCTGACTTTTCAGTAAACTGGAGGCAGCCCTGCCCTGGCCCACTTTTGTCACTGTGACTTGTACTTCTCAGTGAGTTCATGCAGCCTCACGTGGCTCACTTTTTTCCTCTAATGTGGCTAGAGAGCCACAGCTGCCCTGCCTAGGCTCTCTCCTGTCACTCCTTCTATGCTAAGCCCCTTCTTTGTTTCAATGTCCCCAGCTTTAATAAACGTACTCTCAGAATCACCTGGACTCGTATTGCAAAATCTCTGCATGAAGTCAAGAACCCACACACTATGGGCTGGCCCAAGGCAGACCGACTCCTGGCCCTGTCCCTTTTTAGTGACATAACCAGTCTAATGGACTCATATTAGTGTCCTAGATTATGTTCATAATTTTCTCCTTACTTATATGATCCTGTACGGATATTAATGTGCATATATTTATACTACACATCATTTAATTTAAGATGCCATCAGTGTAAGATAGTTATTTTGTTTTATGTAGAAAGAAAAGAGATGCTTCCAATTAAACTGACACAATGCTTACTCCTTGTAATTTTTATTTTAAACTTATTGAATTAGTTCTTTTGGACCTATCTGGACATCACTCTTTTGCACACATTAAAAAATGTAAGTGAAGTAAATTGGGTAAGACATTCCTAAACTTCTTCATATTCAGAATTTGACTATTTTGAATCGCTTTTCAATTCCCAGATGTGGGGGGAGGTCTTTGCTTTCCCGTGCCCTGCCGGTGTCTGTGCCGTCAGGAGCGTTAGTGATGCAGTCCGTCCTGTGACGATGCTCCCTGCTGCCTCCGATGCTTCCTGGAGGCCCTGACACCCTCTGCACGTGCATGTGGGGGCCAGGACCGTGCCACAATGACTGCCACGTGGCAGACGGTGACTCAAAGATATATTTTCATTTCAGAGATGTCATAGTGTAAAAAACCGAGCATTTCCAAATGAAGGAAATAGAAACATTTTTTAGGTACATACACACACGGGCATTTTTCTGAATGACGTGGTTGTGTTTTTGCTTTTTACCGAGATGGCGTCACATTATACACGTATTCCTGCATTTTGCTTTTCTCGTTCAATGCTGTGTGGAACTCCCTCAAGTCACTTGACATAGCTCTTCTTCATTCTTTTAGGGTAGCCATATACTCTTTAATGGTGTATCCCAATGTAACTAGCCGGTTTCACATTTACGAACATTCATTTTGTCTATAAAGCTTTTTGCAACTATCAAAAATGCTGCAGTAAGTATCCTTGTACAGATGTCCTTAAGAACTTGTGCTTTTATTTCCCAGGTCTGGAATTACAAAGGCAAAGAACACTGTTCATTTTAACATGTTGTGGTAAGGACATATGTGGTAAGACTGTTTTCCACAAAAGTCAGGAAATCTTTTTCCTACCAGCGGTGCATGAAAGTGCTGTGTTCTCCACGACCTGCATATTCATTTTGAGAGAACTGACATTTAATGATAATAGATGTCATCCATGAAAGTGATTATCTTTTTTATCTTCAATAATATCTCTAGATTTCTTCATATAGTTCTTTTTTGGGGGGTGGGTTCCAAATTACTGTATTTGAAGGAATGGTACAAATGAAGGACTTAAGTGGATGATTTGGTACAAGTTATAGCGAAGGTGACGTAACTCCAACATACACGTGCTGCTTTGGTGACCGGGGAAGTCACCCTGGAGGCTGTGAGAAGGCCGTCTAAAGCTTAGCTCTCTTCACTGTCTCCCTGGGTGTGCTTGTCAAAGAGATGCTCTGCCCTGCCAGATCCAGGGCCCCCCGATCTGCACAAGTTGGTTACGTGGTCACCCAGTTCTTTGATGGATTTCACCTGCTCATCCAGGTAGTGGGTCTCAATGAAGTCACACGAATGAGGGTCATTTCTTTCAGTGGCCAGTTTGTGCAAGTCCCGTAGTGACTGATTCACACTCTTTCCCAAGTGTAGTGCACACTCCACTGCATTCAGCCCATTCTCCTAGTTATCACGGTCTGGTTTCTTGACCTTCTGAAGGAAGATTCAACTGCCTCGTTTGTTCTGCAGCTTCATTAGTTTCTAGCATGTTCCCTCTTCTAATGAGATTGGCGAAGAAAACAGTTGGCAAAGCTCTTCAAAGCCCCATCACTGTGGTCAAAATAGTAAGACGTGGACAGGCAGATGGGGAAAGGGTAGAGCTCAGGGTTGATCTGGTGGTTGATGGCGGCCTCTGAGTCTTGGTGGTAGTTCTGGTGCACCTGCGATGTGGACGTGGTTGTCGTGGTGGGAGACTGAGGACAGGAGGCTTTGCGGCGCTGGAGCGGTGGCGGGGAGCCTGGGGCGGTGTGAGTGCACTGTGAGGAGGTGGCAGAAGGACAGATCTGGGCAGCCAGCTGGGATGGAGGGTTGAACATCAGGTTCGATCCAAGTACTGTTGGAGCAGGAAGCCATGGCGACTCTTGGTGAAGACTGATTTCTTCATATAGTTCTTATGTATTTCTTCTTAAATGTATTCCTAAATATTTCATAGTTTTTGTTCCTCTTAAAATAAACTATTTTCCTCATTTTATTCCTGAGTTTATTCTAGAATAGAGCCATCAATTTAAAAAAATATTTAGCTTATGTCCAAGTTGTCTTTTAATTCTGTTTTAAAGGTTTAGCCATCTCATTACCATTAAGAGATTTTTAAATCACGTCTTTCCCAGCCTCGGGAGTCCACCAGCAAATTTCATGACTCCTGGCAGTTTTCTACTGAAGGAAGATGCAGCCTGCTATGGCTGCCGTTGCTACTCTCCATTGAACTTCCCTTCTGTGGAATGCTTTTCACTTCCACTTTCTCCTTAAAGTTCACGAATTTCGAGCTGCCTCTCTGTGACTTCTTGTCAGTCCAGCCTGAAACTTTACACACACCCTTTCAATCTGGGGACTCCGATCTTTTTTCAGTTCAGGGAAATTTTACTCTGCTCTTTACTGAGTGATTGCTTTTCCTCCACATGTTCCGTTTCCTCACTTAGAAACACCTTTTATTTCCATATTACGTCACCTGCTGATGCCTGCAGTTTCTTCTTTCTTTCTTGGATTCTTTAATTTCCTTAATTATTTTGCTCACACTACTTTGAAGTATTTTTGCATTTGTTCTCCCAGAGTACTAATTAAGCCTTAATAATTATTACCTTCTCTTTTAATTTAACTAATAAATTTTCTTCTGAGAAATCTTATTTTTATGCCAGTAAAGTCTTTTAAGTGTTGTGAGAACTCCTCATTAACATTATTTTCTACTCAGGTTTCCATCTATGTCCTTCAGCACTTTTGTTTTAGTGTGATTTTGATTTTTTTCTGCCTGATCTTTCTCTCTGTGGCTGCTGGGACCCCTCAGATGGGTTGTTAGTTTTCCTTGTCCACTCTTTAGCACTCAGACCTGAAGTATCTTCCATGGTGGGAATACAGCTGGAGGTGAAAAACAAATGCATTATGGTCCTTCAGGCCTGTAACGTAAAGGCAGATATCAGCATTCTGTTGAAAAACCTGGAGAAAATCCTGTGGTCTCTCTTTGCTCACTCAGCTGAAGAGAAAGGAAGGTTCATTCACTTGTTCTGCCTTGTCTTGGCTTTGCAAGGGTCTGGAGGACCTGGCGCGTGCAAACCATGTCCGTGTCAACTTTGAAGAAGTGGAGGGCATCGCTGGGATCCACAAATCACCACTTTTCGTCTTGTACATGTGTATCACAGGTCCTGGCTGCCAACTCTATTTCAGAAGTCCTCATTGACTGTCCAGTTCGGTGACTTGGGAACCCTATATAGGCTCAATCTGAATGTGGTCTTATGGAGCCCAAACTCTCACTCACAGATCTCAGCACCTGAATGCCACTGGAGAGGCAGATAGTTCATTCTGGGAGTGCTGAGATGGCCACTTTACTGAAGCCACCAAGTTCCCAGAACCCTCAGTGTATGCCTTTTATTCAAGGATTTTAAGCATAGGAGTGACACAGCCAGGCTTGTGTTTGAACAAGGCTGTGACACTGGAGAAAGGGAGACTAGTGAGGAGGGGGTTGCAGGAGTCCAGGAGAGAAATGAAGATGGTTTGGACTATGCTCGTGCCACAACAGATGGAAAAAAGTGGGTGAATTTGAGAGTTTTTGAGAAATCTTGTTTGACACTATAGGACAAAACGATGAATTGCAGACAGTGGCTAAGACAGAGGCAGGAGTCAGTAATTAACCTGCTAAATTAATTAAGTAGAATTCCGAAGACTATCCATCCAAACTTATACATGCAGAGAATCTGCATGAGCCTGGGCAAGAGGAATATAAAAGTTTAGGCAAAATAGTTTATCCTCAATATTTAACAAAATCTGTATTTAAAAAAAAACCCCACATCTCATTCATTCATGTTTAGTTGTGCCCAGCACAACTAAATCCACATGAGTTGTGTTGAAAGGATATAGTTGCACTTAACTTGAGATTCCCAGGCCTTTGGATGAAAATCCTCTTCACGGAGGATATGGAAAATGAAAGGGTTTTGACCCAAAGGGCCACAGCCAGCTTAGCTAGGAGCCTGTATCCAGACCGGACATACCTGACCAACTAGGATACACACAGCCATTTCTTTACTGGAGACTTGTATCCAGTTTCTGACATCTGGACACAACTTGTCAACTCCAGCTTTGTTTAGTCACAAGTAACCCAAGGTCGCAGTCAGGGCCTTAAGACAGGACTGAGCTACCCTGGGTACTGGCTGGCAGACCCCTTATACATGGTAGGGGTCTGAGGGCCACCTCCGAAATATGTTCTCAACTATGGACCGTTGCCTCCTACTAGCACATCAGAGACTTGCGCATGTATACCCTGGGGACAAAACATGTGTGGAGGAACCCCAGGTAACTCTGGGAAGTGAAGGCACAGATCACCTGTATTCTGGCTTTTTTAAGCAGCTGTTAATATGAATAGGAAAACAATGATCGGGGTTATCGCATTTAGAAACCCACCCTGTCACATTATTGGAGAGGGAATACTCCCTTAGTTAGCAGAAGGAATAATCCTGAGAACCTACCCACTGGTTCTGGGAAGATATAGCAATTTTTCGTTTGTGAGTTATGATTTTTAGCACACAGATAAATGGGCCCCAGTCTCAAAACTAGAACTGGGAGGAAGAAGTGGGATGGTGGTGATCTTACCAGCAACATTAGAAATTATTCTCCTGTCAACATGCCATAGATGTTGATACTTCTGTCCCTTAACCCCTTCTTCCCCTTCCCTTGTTGTATCCCTCCTGTGAGCTGTAAGGACCAAAGCTGAAGATAGTGCCTCAAAGATGTAAGAAGGCAATAACCAAGACAGTGGGAAAAGATGACGCAGGGAAGAAGGGCGATGCATCTCTCTGAGGTGTAAGGGGGTGGGCTGGCTGTTGTCCTGGTGGAGGCAGCGCCTGGCAGTAGCTCCAGGAGGGACTCAGAGGCACTCACCATCTGAGAATTCCCCGCCTCCCCTTCCCCTTCCCACCCACCTGGGATTTCTCTACTCTGCCTGGTCAGTGAGGAATATCGGCATAGCAATGTTGATAATAGGGATTGGAGGACATTTCTGGTTTTGAAAAGTAATCTGTAGAATTACATTTTTCTCTACATATTGGTAAATTGGTAAATATCTTTATATTATTTCTATGGATTATTTAGATAGATTATCAATTAAATGTTCATAGATTTAGTACACACTAAAGCTATCACTTTTCATCATATCAGATATTCTACAGTGTGTCTTAAGCTAGAGTCCTGGGGAGAGAGCACCCACTCGGTCTCTTTTTTATGTTTATGAGGTATTTCTCTTTTCTTCTCCACAGGCAAGTAGCCCTGATTGGGGCTTGGTCCCCTGCACAGGTCTGGCTAAGCTTCCGTCTCTCTTTGCGCCTGTACCTCAGCTGGTAGAGCAGGCTCCTGTGCTTATAGACTAAGTTATT
Source organism: Desmodus rotundus (assembly GCF_022682495.2). Taxonomy (NCBI): domain Eukaryota; kingdom Metazoa; phylum Chordata; class Mammalia; order Chiroptera; family Phyllostomidae; genus Desmodus; species Desmodus rotundus. Next base: position 30,676,055 of record NC_071394.1, on the reverse strand, counting down.
TTAGGCCTGTGAGAAAGAGAGGAGGAGGCCCATCTTAGGTGCTCAAACCTAGACTCTAGCCCAGCTCGCCGGGGGGCTGAGCACTCGGGGTGTCCTGTGCTTGTCCTGCTGTTGATAGAGAACAGCTCCATTCTCCTCTGTGATGTTGGCTCTTATGTGTGTACTCCTTGGAGGTCCCGACCTCCAGACATGGTCTAGGGTTCATTTTCTCTTTCCATTTCTCTCTCCCTCTCCACCCTTGCTCTCTCTTTCCCACCCTCCCTGTCACAAATTATGTGTCAATAGCTATTCTAAGATTCTATATTAATTAACTCATTTTATTCTCACGGTAGCTGGATAAGGTATATACTTGTGTGATCACCCCCTTGTACAGATGAGGAGACTGAGATACACAGATTCTGAGTAACATGCTGTACAGCATTTAAAGCAGGCAGTTTATCACCAGAGACCCCCCACATAACCCCTTGTCTATACTCTAAACAACTCCAGGCATGGTGTGCCCAGGTGGAGAAGAGATTTCACGTACACCAATATTAATGCTTGTGCTCATATGTAGTCAAGGTAACTCACCACCAAACAGGCTTCAAACAGTGCTAGGGGATCAAAAAATCCCCCTTTAGAAAGAGTCCCCCCTCCAAAAACCCACAAGAAATAACCCACCGCAAAACCATGTTTCCTTTCCAATGACTTTAAACTTGCGGACCAAACCTGGGAGATTTATTTTCATCTGTTGAATAGTGACACCAAAACATGGGAAAATAATAGTTGTAGAACAATGTTCCCCAAATATGTTCTAAGGGACCTTAATCCTGTAAGTTATTAGTGGATGTAGAAGAATTTCACGGGCAAGTATCTTTGAAAAACTGCACTTTAAGTAGATGTAAATAGGTTTCCTGATTGCAGGGCTCCCAGAGCCCTTGATGTGCTCATAGTCATGGTGAGTCTCCAAGAGAAAGATAAGAGCCTGCATCTTTTCCCCAAACTGATCTGACTACAGAATCCCTCCCTTTTCCGCTCCAACATACTCCTTTTATTCGCCGAGGATGCCTCACGGAAGAAAGGCAATTCTAGATTTAGAGTAGAATGCTAAGGAGGATTGCAAATTCCGCAAGAGTAGAAACACTTTCTGTTTTGGAAATCTGCTTCCCCTGTACTGTAAGCACCAAGGAATAACAGTGCTGTGTCCTAATCAGTGTCTGAGGGCTAACCACGGCCAACCTTCTACAGTGTCCTCATCCAATTGAGAAACGTTCCTGTTTTCTCCTCCCGTTGCAAGTGGCTCTCAGCTATTCATGGTGAAGCTCTTGGATTTTTGTAGTTCTTTTCCAAGCAGTTCTTTTAACATTACCTCATTTTAACCTATTGGGTAATTTATTTTTAGCCTCAAATCCAATTAATCCAAAGGTGTTAGGGAAATCTGATCCAGATATTTGTCTATTTAACCCTTCCTTAGATGAAGCACTGAATTTTCTCCATTCTGTACATAATTGCCGCTCTGTACCCCTGGCTCATTAAGGAGGAAGGAGCATAAAATTCATGTGACGCAGCTGTCGTACCACAGAGGTCACAAGACATTTTAGGGAAGACTAAAAGTTGGAGAGGTAAAGATAACAATAAAAAATGTGTTTCTAATTTAATGTGTTCACAATAGTTTACACATGAGGCTGAGACTAGAACATGTTGGAAACAGAATAAGTAAAATAAAAGCTTGAAAAACAATCTCATTTTATGGATTGAAACATTTTAAGGGAAATATTTGCTTTAAATTAATTCCAAGGCCCCACAATGAAATATGGATCTTTTCTCAATTTCTCTGTGGTGGGGGGGTGGTGTATGGACAAGGGGAAAACAGATATCAAAAGGACTTTGAAGTGTTTAGATTCAAACCACCCCTCTGTGGAAAGGCTGGGGGAGACAAGTGTGAAAAAATTCACCATTTGGCAAATTCTCAAAAATAGGTTTTTTTTTAATCTTTGTTTTCTTCTCTCCCAGGTTCTTAATTTTGAGACAGGAATGATAAAGGGGCCCAACAGTGTCTGTTCTTGGAACCAAATTCTTAAAAAAGAGTCTTCAAAACTTTGTAAAGAAACCTGTAATTACATCAGCTTTAGATGGCTGTCACCAGAGACCAGAGCAGGTGCCACTCCTACATAAGGGTGGGGACAGAAGCATGGAGGCAAGAAGAGAGGTTACGAAGAGTTTGTACCAGCAGAGGAATATGCCCCTTTCTCTCTCCCTTCCTGACTCCCTCTGTCCTTCCTTTCTCTTTCTGCTTTCCTCTTTCTCTTCCTTCCCTCCTTTTCCTTTCTCCTTTTCTTCCTCTTTTTCCTAAGACAAGGGAAGGAATTGACAATTTATCCAAAGCCCCAAGGTAAGGCCCATTTTGGAATTTAGCATACTTCGTATCTTAGAAAGGTAATTAAATACATACACCGTGTAATATGGATATCCCTGACAAGGTCTGGTGAAGCCCTCCATAATTATTGCAGTTTAATGCACGAACATTATCACTCAATAGAACAAATACAAACTATAAATAGCTTTGCCTTAGGTTAGGTCAGATTTTACACTTATAGTAACCTTTTGATATTCAGAGCTTGTGGACTTTGGCATTCTGGATAAGGGCATGGGGACTTCTAAAAATCAACTTTGTTGAGGTATAACGTACATTCTAGCAGGATGTGTTCATTTTACATAAATAGTTTAATGAGTCTTGACAAATCTGCTCACTTACAATTAAGAACACATCTATCATTCCCCCAAATTGTCCCCATATTGCTCTCCCTTCCAGGTCTGAGCAAACTGACCTATTCTCTATCACTTCTGAGTAGATTCGTCTTTTCCAGAATTTTCTGAAAGTGAAACCATGCAGTATTTACTTTTTTTTCGTCTAGTTTATTTTGGTCGGCTTCATGTTTTGGAGAGTCTTCCATGTTGGTGCATGTGCTAGGAGCTTGTTCCTTTTTTATTGCTGAATAGTATTCTGTTGTATTGATGGAGCACAATTTGTTTATCCACTTACTTGCTAATTCATATTGACATTGTAGAAATAATGCAAAAAGTTTGGCTATTATAAATAAAGGTCCTATAAACATTTATATACAAATTTAAAACATTTCTTTGGATAAATACCTGAGAGCGAAACTGCTTGACGAGATAATAAGTGTATACTGCACTTTGGGAAACTGCCGAACATCTCCTAGTGGCTCGGTCGTTTTGCATTCCCAACAGCTGTGTATGAAAGTTCCGGCTGCTTCATGTCCTTGTCAGCACTTTGGTATTGTAAATCTTCAAAATTTTAGTTGTTCCATTTGCATAATGGTGTCTTATTTTGGTTTTAGTTTGCATTTCCCTAGTGACTAATAATGCCAAACATCTTTTTATGTATTTATTTGCTATCCTTATATTTTATTTTGTAAAATGTCTGTTCATCTTTTTGCCCATGTTTTATTGGATCGTTTTTCTTTTATTGAATTATAAGAGTTCTATTTTTCCAAATGCATTCTGGATACAAGTCCTTTGTCAGATTGTATTAAAAATAGTTTATTTCAGTATAGGGATTGCTTTTTTATTTTCTTAATGAGTATTTTTCAAAGAATGGAAGTTTTTAATTCAAATGGAATTCAGTTTGCTTTTTGTGCTCAACTAAGGGATCTTTGCCTACTACAATTTGTTGTATTGTTGAGTAGTGTCTATTTATAACCAAAAAATTGTTCACTGAGGCAAAAGAACTAAAAATGATCTTAAGATAAAAGGCCAATAGCATTTTCAAGCACCTCTTGGATACCTGGCTCTATTCTAAAGACTTCCTTGTATATCATTAATCTTCATCACAACCCTTTGGAGTTCTTAAAGGTTATGTGATAGAGGTTCGAGAGAGGTCCATTAACTTGCCCAAAGTTACATAGCTGCCTAGTAGAAAAGCTGGATTTGAAATGAGGTCCCGTGAGTAATAGTAATAATCTCCATGTATTGAATACTTAACCCATGCCCTTTACACTGTACTAAATATTTTAAACTGATCACTGTAACAACCCTATGAAATAAGTAATATTACTTTACAGATGAGGAACCTGAGACACAGAGAAGGAAAGTAACTTGGCCAATATCACATAGCTCTTAACCTCGATATTTTATGCTTTGTTCCAGTCCCTTTTAAGACTCATATTTTAAGAGGGAATGTGTTGGGTTTCACATCTTTGGTATGTAAGTGGTGATGCTTCTGGGAAGCCTGACTTGTCAGTGGTCTTATTAGTTGACAATAGCTTCTGTAGGTGAAGATTTATCACAAGTTTGGAATCACCTTTTTTTAAATTGTAACCCTTCAGTCCTGTAAGACTGCCTCCTAGGGAGCAGGTTTGGAGCCCACTGGGAGCTGTCGTGGGTATTCACAGTGTTTGCACCCATTTAATCGGGTTTTCCTGAAAATGTAGCATTTTGTTCTTGATTCTTTGTATTGTTTTACAGTCTAATCTAGTGGTTTGACTCTTGATTCACTACGGACTACTTTTGATTTGGAAGAATAATACTTGCATTATCTATAGAAGTTCACTGTTCACATTTTACAGTAACTTTAAAAGAAGCTACAAATAGGGCCTAATATAAACCTTCCTTCCCTCTTTCTGTTGATGTCATTTCTGTTAAGAGCTGCATCTGCCATTATTCTTTCTCTTTCTATATGTTTTATTGTAAAGCCAGGCAGTAACTTTTTCTGAGCACACTGTCACCTCTAAGATTACCACAGAAATCTCCTTGGATGTTATTCATGTTATTCATTCTTATTCTCTTTCTCTTTTTCCTTCTCAAAGCACAGCACAGTACATACACACCTGCACCCACACACTTGGGGTCAGCAAATTTCTACAAAGGGATTTGGTGTCTTGTGATTCCAGGCCTCCAAGAAAGAACTCTAGAAGTCACTTTTTTATCCCAAAGTACAAAAACTCTAGGTTGTCCTATGAGAACAGGCAATTACTCAATCTCAAGTTGGGTTACTCTTATGAAAAGTATAAGGTTTCTCTTGGGAACAGTGGGCCAGAATATTTGAAATCTGAACCATTTAGGTCATAAGGTCACTAAATACCTCTCCTTAGTAAAAGATTTGGGACAACTCAACTCTGTCAGCTCTGGCCCTTAAAATTGGTCTTCACTGGCTTCTTTTTTTTTTAAAAAAAGCTTTTATTTTTACAGAGAAAGAGAGGAAGAGAAACATTGATTGGTTGCCTCTCACTCGCCCCCAACTGGGAACCTGGCCCACAACCCAAACATGTGCCCTGACCAGGAATCAAACCAGTGACCTTCTGGTTCACAGGCTGATGCTCAATCCACTGAGCCACACCAGCCAGGCCTTCACTGGCTCCTTTTTTAAAGAGAAACATCAAAGAGGCTGTGTACACAGGGCCTGCACTCTGGTCATCTCTCAGACGGGAAAGACCATGTGTAGACTACAGGAATGGGATGGGAGGATGACAGGGGGCTGTTCTCACTCAGAAGTTTGAGAACTAGACTCAAAAAAGCAGTCTTCCAACTTGTATGTGATGTGCACACGCATACAGATGGCTTTTGGGAAGTCAATTTTCAATCCTTAGCTTTCTCCATTTGTATTTTTCTAAACACTCCCTGAGAACTAACCTGTGTTCACATCTACCCCTCTGGAGAATCTTACTCTGGTGGATTGTCCCATAGTGGGACAAAGTAATAACTAGAAATACTGATTTTGGAGAAAACTCCTTGAAAGATTAATCAAAGTATCTTATTTGGGGATTTTGTCTTTCCCTGTTTTGTACATATTTGTAGGGTGGAGCTGGATCTGTGTTAGGATGTGCTGAATTCAGAATATTCAAAATGTAGGTTAGTAATTCTGTATCGTCTAAATGTATATTAATCTTTAAAAAATTTTATTATTCAATTACAATGTATATTAATCTTTTAAATGGAATATTTTCTGGGACTACCAAATTTATCAAGATGCATTTGCTAACACCCACACATAAAAGTTATGCATGATTTCTTTTGGATTTGACATGTTATCACGTAGGTAGTAAAAGCTTATTTTATCACATAGTGAAATGAATTATTTTCTCTGAAAACATTTAATCTTCATCATAGTTCAGATTGCACCATTTGAAAGATATTCTATTTATTATTACAAGTATCTTTTCAAATGTATGGTGAAAATTGAAATTTTAACTTAAAAGATGTGAAGGGGTGTATTATTTTTTGAAGTTATTTGAGGGCATATGTGAGTGGAAAGCCTGAGGACATGAGAGACGGTGCTGGAGACCCTGCTTCCTAATATTATCACATTGGGGACCAGGTTTAATATACGAATATTTTTTGGGGAATCACAAACATTCAGTATAGTTCCCTCATAAATGTAATTTTTACCATGCAGTTACATTTATCCTCAGAGGAAAAAATTACTAGAATTAGATCAATATAGTGACTTCATTAAAAAATTATATGTATACAGTGGAAATAAGAGGATATAACAAATGAATATGAAAGTGGCCTATGCTTATAATAATTTTAGAAAGGTTAATGCCTAAATAAGCTGGGACTTTCAGAACTACCTAGCAATCATGGAAAAGAAGTTTAGGATTTAAGAAGTTAGGATTTGGGAGAGGGAAGAACAAGGCAGGTCACCTGTCCCTTGTAGTAAGTGGCATAGGTGGACAGACTAGTGAGGAAATAAAAAGGACAGTTTAACTGTTATTTTGTTTTTGTCTTTTCTGTTCAGTGGCATGACTTTTGAGTGGAAAATATATTAAGGTAAACTGAAGCTCAAATAGAGGAAGGCAGGCCCTATATGTTCTAAATTAGCTCAGGAATTTTGGCCTACAAAATTCCTACAAAAACTAGAGAATTAAATTGTTAAACAAATCACTGTTAGAGCTATTGAAGGAATGGAAATGAGCAGGTAAATTGTGATTTTTAAAAAATATGGCAAGAAAGTGGGCTCTTAATGTCACAGTATATGACAGATGTTTATTGAGCGTTACTGAGCTCCAGGCACCGTGACAGGGGCCAGGGCCACACCAATGAGCCTGAAGGGCAATGTGCTCGCCTTCCTGGAGTGGACAGTGGATGGGAGGCACAGATCAGCAAAAGAGCAAAGACAAGTAGTTAGGCAAGCCTTTGAAAAGGGAAGCACAGGGTGTGTGAGAGCTCTAGTCAGGAGTCCCTTCCAGACATGAGAAGCATAGTCTGAAGTTCCAGTGACCATTCTTGAATAGATTATTGAGGGACAGATTTGGGAAATAATGAAGTAATGATCACCGTGACTTCCCATAACTTCACTGAGTCACCACTACTAACCCTGTTTCTTTCCTTGACAGGGGACAGATTGGAAGATCACTGATTCATCCACTCACTCACTGAATAAAAAAAAACAAAACAAAACAAATGAAGGGAGTGTTTTTAGCACCTGTTTTGTGCTAGGCGTTGTTAAAGGCCCTTGGGATACAGCAGTGAACCAAAGAGTACAGAATCTCTGCCCTCATGGATTTACATGTTGGTAGTGCATATAGATGCCAGCCAAACACATAAGTAAAACATAAAGTATTTTAGACATTAAGTTCTAAAACTTTAGCAAGCTGGATGGATAGCAAGCTTGAGGTGTGTTTGTGCAAGAAGTTACAACTTTAGATGGTGTGGCCAGACATGGTCTCACTAAGAAGGTGAGACCTTCATTTTCCCTAAGAAAAAGACATGAGAGTAATCACCTCGTGACCAACCAGGGGAAATATTTGAGATCAAATAACATCATGGAATAGCAAGTGTAAAGGCCCTGAGGCAGGAACACTTTAGGAAGAGTGAGGTTGTTAGTAGAACTGGAGGGGGGCCAGCAAAGTTGAATATACTAAGAGGTGAGGTAAGAAAATGTACCTGAGGCCCATATCATGTTGGATATTATAGAACTTTGCTTTAGCCTTGAGTAGGTGGGTTTCGAGTGAATAAGAGCAATGAGGAGTAATGAGACCTTATCTGTGTTTGTAGGATCACTCTGAGAGTCGTCTAGAGACTGAAGGGGAAGGATGGGAGTAGAAGAAAGATACTGCTGGTTGGTACCCAGATTTACACAGTGGAGATCCTGAAAAGTGATCGGATTTTGAATATATTTTGATGTTAGAGCTGCATCATTTGGTGACATATTGGGTGTAGAATGTGAGACAAAAAGAGAAGTCAACTAACTAAACATTAGTAGAAGAGCTAACGTATGGATATGGTTGCGGTAAGGTAGTTATCAGTAATCAAAGTGTTAAGTTTAGAAATCATATTAGGCATTAAAATGGAGACGACAAATGGATATTCAGACCTAGTGTTTAGGGGAGAGCTGGGCTGCAGACTTCAACGCACAGATGCTGCTTAAGCCATGAGTCGAAATGAGATCATCTAGGAGTAGGTGTGGTTAGAAAAGAGAAGAGGTCCAAGGACTGAGTTCTGGGATACTTCAAAATGCAGATGTCAAGGAAATGAAGAGGAACTGGAGAAGAAGTAGCCAGAAATGTTAAGAGGAAAACCCAAATGGGTATGGCTTCCTGGAAAACAAATGAAGAAAGTATTTTAAAAAGGAGTGAGAGATCAGAGAAAGGCAATAAACAGAGAGTACCTGGACTCTAGTAAAGCCTGTGGTAAAGTCTCGAAGAAAATCCCATCAACAAGGAAAAAACACTCATAAACTGGATGGAAAAAAGTAAACTGAATTTATAGCTAGTTGCCCAGTTCTATTCAAGATCCTGATTAATGGAATATTATTAACTCAAGCAATATGTCAAACTTTCAAGGTCCTGGTCCTAATTAGTAAACTTGAAAACTCCTCAAGTTCCTATAATTTGAAATGGGAAACCAATATTTTTTCAATTTAAAATTATATTATGATATGGAATACACTTTCTTCAACCCTACACATTCTTCGAGCCCCCACCATGTGGATTCTGAAATACCTCCTCAGGGAAGTCAAGCCCTGCTGTTGAGTTGGAGGGAAGTCAAAGAGGCCTCCAGTGCCTCAGGACTCTGGTCTTAGCCCAGTCTTTCCAAAAATAAAAAAAAAAAATCGATGTCTTGGATGAAAGCATAGAGCACATCATTACATTTGTGGATGCTCAGCTTTAACTAATAGCAAATACATCACATGAAGAGATATGAACTCAAAAAGGCCTTGAGTAAGAGTCGGTGATCTCTTGCCAATTTTAGAGTGCAGGGAAGGTGTCAGAAGACTGGGATACTGAAAATGTAGTTTTTAGTTAAAAGGATACAGAATCAGACAACGGACAACAGATCACTGAGTCTGAAATCAAGTATGAGCAAGAATCTGGAGCGAATAATTGAAAGGATGGTTTGTGGTCACTCTACCCCAGGACACGGTTTCTACACTAGCAGAACAGAAAACTGTAGTTTTTGGCCTCCTGTCTTTGATGGCAATCTATCGTTATATCACTGAAACATCATCAAGGAGTTTAAAGGAGAGTAATGTAGTCACAAAAGAACGTGATTTATAGTCAGAAGACCTGGGCTTGGATTCCAGCTTTGCAACTTATTTGTGGTCAACAAAAATTTACCTCTGTAAGTTTTAGTTTCTTCAGCTGAATATGTCAAAAATAATACCTTGGTTACAGGTTGTTGTCAGGTTCAAATGAGATGTAAGGTTGGAAGTAATTTCTAAAGCATTAAGTAGTAAACATTAGTTATTCTAAATTGGAAAATGTTGCTCAAATGACTGTAGCTGCCACAAGTGCCAATGAGGTCTTGCCTGAAATGGAGAAAGAATAGTATGTAGAACAAGAGAGATGATAGCCAACTTCGTCTCTGCCCTGGGATGATTATATGTGAAATTCTGTATTCAGGTCTATGCTTTGTAGCAGGACACAGGCAAATTGGATTGCAACTAGACTGAGTCTTACTAGAATACTCAGAAGATTGGACAAATACCGGTGAGGAATATTTGAAGGGATTGAAAAGATTTGGAGATGGTAATGGTGAGGATGAGTTAACCATCTTTAAATACTGGAGAAATGTTAGGTTGATGAAGGATTTAGTTTTTTTTGTTAGGTCTCAAGAGGTGGAAATAGGACAAATGGGTGAAGCTAAGACTTCTAGTCACAAAGAGAAAGGGCTTTCTGATAGAGCTATGCATGGCTGGAGATGTTCCTCTCGGTGAAGGCTTTCCGACCATGGACTGGGTGACCCCCTGGCAAGGAAGAGAACACATGAATCAGATGGGTGGCCAGCACACTGACCCCTTAGTGGCTTCAGATCTCATGAGTCCATTATTCCATGACATGATCTTACTTATCTTTCTATGTATCCCTGTACCATATGATAGTCACAAGCATAAATATCCCATAATACAGTATGGCTGCATATCCCACATTATTTAATCCTGGACTGAGAAAAACCATCATTTAAACTGAGATGTACCTTGGAATTTTCTTTCCCATTCTGCCTTGGCTTCCTGACAGCTGATGAATAGTTCTGACCATTCATGTGCCTTAGAACCAGCAGACCCCAGAGAGACTTCATATTATGTGAAAAGATTTTCCAAAACCGTGCTAACTACATTCAGTCTTTATCCTAAATTAAGGAATGATTTGATCTATCAACTGTGAAAAGTAAACTGGGCATGACCTTCACTCATCACCAATCATCTCACTTAATGACATTTGTTAACTTTATTCTGACATTAGATCATGGTCTGTCTTTGTTCTGTCAGGTTTTTTTCTTTTTCCTATCCAAAGTCTGATTATTTCCTTTTCTATGTGTGCACAGAGCTTGGAAGTCTGATGTACTGAATATGAAGTTTATCTCCGTGTGGCTCAGATTTTGAAGATAATTTGTTGTATTTGCTGATTTCTTTGCCCAAAAAAGAGTAGGAAATAGAGATCAGCTTTAAAGTCAAATATGCTTTCAAATACTCACTTCGTTGCCCTGGAGACCTTGAGCGCTCCTGTTGCTGTGCAGATTACTTGTGCCAGCTCCTTTGGTTCTGCTGGGCCTCCCCACCCAGAAGGCCCCCGAATGACAATTACTGCTTCCTAGAGGATGCAGCTGCAGAGAATCTGTCACAGTGAATCAAGCTGAATCTGACTCGAAGAAACTTTCTGGAATCTGAAATGCTGTGTTTTATGCAACTGAAACTCATATTTGCTGAAAAGATACAGAGCACCAAGATCAAGTTAATCTTTTCAGAGCATGACAGACGATAGGCTAATCCATTTTCTCATGAGCATTCCCAAGTAAGCTAAATATAATTAGTGATGTGACACTTTACAGTAATTCTCAAGTGTTTCTGTGCCTATTTTTTAATAGTTTATTTTTTATTGTTTTTTTTCCATTACTAGTTATCCCCTTTATGCCCTCTTCCACCTCTACCAGCCTTCCTTCCTCTTCACAAAACCACACTGTTGTCAGTGTCCATGAGTCCTTTTTCTTTGTTGCTTGGCCCCTCCACTCCCAACACCCCCCCCCCCCCGAGCTGTCAGCCTGCTCTTTCTGAGTCTGTCTCTGTTTTGCTTGTTAGTTCAGTTTGTTCATTAGACTCCACATTTGAAAGAAATCATATGGTGATTGTCTTTGTCTGACAGGCCTATTTCACTTAGCATAATGTTCTCCAGGTCCATCCATGCTGTCACAAAGGGAAAAATTTTCTGTTTCTTCTTTTTTATGGCCGAGTAGTATTCCACTGTGTAAATGTACCATAGTTGTTTTATCCACTCATCTGCTGATGGGCACTTGGGCTGCTTCCAAATCTTGGCCATTGTAAACAACACTATACTAACAGAGGTACATATATTCTTTCAAATTAGTGTTTTGGGTTTCTTTTGGATAAATTCCCAGAAGTGGAATCACAGGGTCATATAGGGCAGTTCAGTTCCATTTTTAATTTTTTGAAGTAACTCCATACTGCTTTCCACAGTGAGTGTACCAAACTGTATTCCCACCAACAGTGCAAAAAGGTTCCCCTCGCTCCACATCCTCACCAGCACCTGTTGGCTGTTGATTTGTTGACAACATTTTTTAGTAATTGTCAGGTGTTTCAGTATTTCTTAAACACTTTTCTTTAAATTGATACTTAAACTTTGTAACTCAATCTGATACATTTTTAAACATGTTTACACAATGCACAGGTAAGACCTAAAATAAATTAACCTTGAAAATATGTTTGAAATCATTGCTTTAGGTAAAAAGTTGTGTCTAACATAAAACTGGAATTGACTTCATTCTCATCTCCTAGTTGCTGCCCTTGAACTCTGAGCCACATCAGTCTTCCTTTTTTCCCATCTCACATCACAGGCTAAAATGAGTTGGACAGAGAGTTCATGTAAAATTCCCTACCCCCCACTCCTTTTCTCTGAGGTTTCTATGAAAGGATAACAAAAAGGGAAGGAAAAGAAAACAACATTTTAATTTTATTTTAAGAATTTATTTCTATTTTTTTAGGTATGTAATTAGGCAGATAATTATTCTCATGACTATATTCTTGTATATTAAATTAATGGAACCATTAAAGAATAACATAAATCAAATTAAGATTTCTAATCAATTTTATGTCAATAAAATATAAAATTATATTTAAAAAGTAATGCTCATTGAATTGCTTTTGTTAGAATGAGCTTGAGAGTAAATCCTTTTCATTGAATGAGCATGAATTTAGATAAAGTGCTAGAATTATAATTAGTAATGTGCTCCAAATGCTGGTTGTCAGGGTTGGGGTTAATAACCTGTGGAAGTGACTGGGTTTGGTACCTCAGTTCTTGAATCCTCCCAGCATGTCACCAAGAATGACAACCATTTTAGACATTTTGACTTGAAATTAGGCTTGAAAATAGCTATTCTCTGGGGATGAGTTAACATTTAATGTTGAGCAAGTAGAAATGACTGCTGATTTTCATTCTTTATATTAATTCCATGGGGAAGGTGAGCTAGTAAAACATTTGTGTGAGCTGGTCATTATTTGAAATTTATTTACCAAAGTGGCTTACGTAATCATCATCCCCATGCTAAATCAGTCAGTCAACAAGTTTTTATTGCGTCCCCATTGGATTAGAGTAATGTACAGTAATGATGTATTCAGTAGTGTACAGATGTATGTAGCAAAGATTAGACATGAGCTCGACCCCAAGGCCTTACAAGCCATTAGAGGAGACAGACACATATTATCAACTGAAAGGTAACCAGATGACTTAACTCCCAGAGTGTGGAGGAGGGATGGCTGGGCCGGGATTGTTCCGGGGGGTGATGGGATGGATTGAATGTGAGAAACTTCCACAATGTAGGTGACTTGGTCTTGGTTAGGTAAAAGAAAGTTAATGGGTTGGTAGATGAGAAAAGCAATCGGGATTAGTAAATAACTCCAGCAAAGACTTTTCGAAGAATGAAAGCCTGTTTAGTTTTTGTGGAGGGGGTGGCACACAGGTATGACAGGTAATGGAGAGAGTTGTTTGAAACCAGAGTTTGAGCAGAGATGACCCTGGGAGGTATGAGTTGCATATCACAGTGACAATCTCCATTTTAATTTTCCTAAATTCAAGGCCTTTCATGAAAAGAAAAGTACATAAACGCGAGGCTTTTGTTTTGGGATTGGTCATGAGGAGATCCTCCCAGTGTTTACTATGCCTGGCTAATCTTTTTTTTTTTGCATTTTATTTTATTTTATTTTATTTTATTTTATTTTATTTTATTTTATTTTTTATTCAGTTACAATTGTCTACATTTTCTCCCCATCCCTCCACCCCACCCTAGCCAGTCCCACCTCCCTCCCCAACCTCTACCCTCCCCCTTGATTTTGTCCTTGTGTCCTTTATAGTAGCTCCTAAAGATCCCTCTCCCCACTATCCCCTCCCCACTCCCCTCTGGTTAATCTAACACAGACCCAAACTCGACAGCTTCACAGACTGAAAAGTATGTGTGCCAACTGCAGGTTTCGGGACAAATGTTCCTGACTCAAACAAAACCACTGGTACCCAACCGATCACCATCATTCAGCATCATGTGCACATTGTTGGTGGGCTTTCCCTTTATTATTAGTCATTCCCATGCTTAAATACTATCACCATATGGGCACGTTCGGTTAGATTTAGTTTTCCCTTTTATAATTTTATGAAAATAGCCAGTTTGGGTTAAGACGACTTTCTTACTTGTTTGATAATGGAATGAATGATGACGGCTGCTCCTTTGGACAGCGTAAGCTTCTCAGAGCACTTCATGGTAAAGACACCCAACCAAGGGAGGCGGGGTCAGCAGTAAATACTGGTTGTGGGGAATGACAAATTTGCACTGGTGCCTGAGCCAGGCACCCCTAATCTGAGCCTCATGTGCTAATAAGGTTCAGTAATCCCTATGCCCCTTTTTCTTTATTAGGTGTGAAATGGATATCAGTCTGGCCCATGGCAATGCTAATAAAATCCTTCTCCAACTTCTTAATTTTCAATTAAGAGACTTACTTCTGCCTCTTCGTCAGATCTATGATTTATGGGTCACTTAATATTAAGAGGCAGCTTTCTTCGGCTTTTCTTTTACTATCTCATTTAAGCTATGCAACAGGCCTTTGAGGTAAGTACTATTAGATATTTCTTAGGATGAGAAAATTGAGGCTCAAAAGAGATGTGTTATTTTTGTGGTCACAGGGCAAATCTTCAAAGCCAAGCTGGTCTGACTCCAGAGCTTATGCTCTTTCCATTATGTCACGCAAACTGTCCAGAGTTTTATAAATGGTGGTTCTCATCCAAACACCAGCTGACTATTTAAGCCCTGTTCTTGTTACTCTGAGTAGGAGGATCACAGACCATCATGCTCCCTTCTTGCTTATGATACTTATTCTAGTCAAATAAGCAATTATTTAGTGACAATGCAATGGTGTTGAGAAGTATGCACTGAAGGAATGTAACTATTTAGGAAATGCAATCCTTGCCTTAGGAAATTCCTAATTAGCATTTGTATCCTCCAGCCACCTAGAAGCACACATTCCCTGGGATCCTTAGCTGTTCCCTGTACTTGGAGCATATTTTCCTACTTCTCACTTAGTTTCCAAACTTTCTGCAGGTACAGCTTAGGGAAAAACAAGTGAACTTCATCTCTCTGGGTCGTTTTCTTCGATTCCTGATTTCTTTGGAAGTCTATCCTCCATGAGCCAACAGTACTCGGTGCACCGTTCTCTTGCACCAAGAATGTGGTCATCTTCATTTTACTTCTCTGTCTCCCTCTCAATAGCATGAGTACCCCGGGACAATAACCTAGTCTTAATCACTTTGTATTCCTCTCATTTATCAGAGCACCGAGCGAACAAGGCAAGGAGTCAAGACGATGCTGTCATTTGGGGGAGATCATGAAGCAGAGTAGAAGTTCCTCGGAGGGAGAAGCCCGTAAGGTCAGCGTTGCTGAGGAAGGAAGCTTTTCTGAGGAGCAGGAGTTGCTCTGGACTCTGAAAGACGCTCTGGATTGGGAGGTGGTGAAGAAGCAGGAGGGCACACACAGCCCCTGGGACTGATAGGAAGTGCCAGTTCCCTCCATCTTGAACCCAAACCTGCCTCTCTGTCGTTTCCACCAGTTGCTCCTAGCTCAATATGTTGAAATCATGCATAACCAGCCTAATCCTTTTCCAAACAGCCCTGCAGTGTTTGGAAAACCTTAGGTTTCCCTGGGTCTTCTTTTCCTAGGGCTGGACTTCTCTAATCATCACTCACAACCTTTTCTGAGCTCCCCATCCAGGTACCCACAACATTGGGCCACAAAGGAGGTCAGGACTAATGCTTCCATGTCTGAGATAGAGGCTAAGTACAAGGGGGACCCCAAACCCCCCACAATTTATTTGTAAAAATTGTGTATTTATTCTTACATGTGTAAACTTCACCTTAAAAGTACTCTCCATTTGATGCAATATACCTACTGAGACATTTTTTCCGCTACTCAGAACAGTTTTTGACCTTGTCAGTATTGATGTTTTATAGTCCTTCTGCCGTTTTTTGTTTCAACCCTTCCACATTGGCAATATGTTTCCCTTTGAGGACTTTTTTCATCTGGGGAAACAAAAAAAAGTTGTTTGGGCTGGGATCGGGTCAATAGGGAGGGTGGGGCAGAGGAGTCATGCTGTTTTTTGGTCAAAAACTGTTGAATACTCAGCATGGTGTGGGCAGGTGCCCTCGTAAATCACCCATCATGAAATGGGCAAATGTGTTGAAAGAGTCTTCAAAAAACCTCACTGAAGCCAAATATGGGTGTATTTGGCTCTCAGAATACCACCAGCTGGTACACTGATACACTCACCTAGCAGGGGAAGCCTGTCCTACAAGGGACCCACCTTCTAGAAGATAATTCTGGTTTTTTGGGTTTCCTTCTCGCATAGGCTGTCCTGCACCACAACTGTTGGTGGCCACATTTACTTACTTAACCCTTGTTGACCTAGTGTCAGTGAGGACCACTGAGTCCTTTTTTATAGATGGAAGACCGTGTCTGCCTGCCTATCAGTGTCATTTCCTCTCCACTCATTCACTCTCTCCCTCAGTCACTCCACAAATGCTCAGTAAGCATTTACTATATTCCAGGCACTGTTAGGTGCTGGGGATATGAGGGCTAGCAGAGTACCTGACATAAATATAGAAGCTTGCATTTGTCTCTGTTTAGTATCATCTTTTCACAGCAGGTTCAGGCTTCTAATGTTTCTCTCTTTTCCTTCTGTCTCTCTCTATGCCTCTCTGTCTCCCCTCCGCTCCAGAGAGATAGATAGATGGATAAGTGGATCTAGATAGGTAGAGCGAGCATGTGTGTGTATGTATGTTTATAGGTTTTTCAGGTGTTTGTGTACATCCCTTAGGTTTTGATAAGGCTGATTGTGGTATAGGGAAGCAGGTTTATCATGGATGTAAATTGTGGATTACAATCTTAGCTAATGTTAAAATCGTAACTGCTCCAATTTGCTAGGATAGAGGAAAACGGCATGTGTTGGGGGAGGAGTTCTGGGCAACAAATATGTAAAAAGCGTGGGCTTTGAGTCAGACTCTCTGAGATCAAATGTGGACTCCATTACTTACTAGTTGTGTGACTGACAGCAAACTTTAATTTCCACATGTCTCAGTTCCTTTTGCGTATATCTCAGTATATTCAGGGATGATAATAGTTTCTGTTCAAAGGGTTGTTGTGATAATGAAATAAGATAATGTATTTAAAGGGTTTGTGCCTGAAGCATATCAAAGACTCAATAGATGATAAAAAATTATGTAAGAAAAATAGTTCTTATATTGCCTGAAACAAAATTAATTTTCAAGGAAGCAAAATGAGACAAAATGATGTCGAAGTCCATTATGACCAACTTCAGACGTTGCTTGAACTAAAACTCTACTGGGATTTGACATTGACTTTTGCTGGGCTTCAGCCAATATTGAGAAATGTTTTTACCAGAGTGAAATGGTTGTTGTAACAATACTTGCTGACATAGAATTTGACTTGGATTTGTAGGTAGTTAAATTAATAGTGAAAAAAGTAATTAAAATCTCTAAGTCTAAAATGTGACTTTTTTCAACCTACTTTTTACACATTTCACTTTCCACAACAATTCAAAATAGAGGGTGTGATTTTTATACAATACGTAAGTAGCTTACATTTCTACCATATGAGTTAATTAAATAGCTGAGCATAACTTGTAGATTATGTTTTATCATTTTAAAGCCTTGGTTTGTTCTTATAAGCTCATTTGAAGGACTTTAAAAATAAGCCATGGGAACACCATTTAATAGACAATTACTTGCTGCCTCATCTTTGGCTCAGATGGTTTCTGTATTGTCACATTCTAGTTTGTTCTAAGTGAACCAAGGGAGTCTACCATTGACGAAAGACTTAAGGATATTGCCAAATTTGGTTTTGCAGGTACTTGGGATATTACGTATAATTTCTTAATGAATTCCAGCAGCTCTTTTTGATAATTAAGAAATACGCAAAGCCCGCAGCAGCATGCCAGTACAGTGGAGTAATGGCTGTTAAAGACATGAGCTTTGGGACTATTTGGAAACAAATGGTCATTTCACCAGAAAAGTAAAACAAACTGAGCAGTTTTACTCAACTCTCCTTCTTCGGCTTCATGCCGTATTTATAGGTCAGCTCTGACTAGTCAGTCCCGGTGAGGTTTTCATTTGTCAGCTGTATGAACTCTCACTGTGGCAGCACTTAGCTCTGTTCTCACTCTCTGCTCTGATAGCAGGTACGTGTTTATTTCTTTATTTCAAGAAAGTGCTCCACTCTTTTTTCATATAAAATAAAGGTACAAAACAGTTTGCAGAGCCGAAGCAGGTTAACTCCATGTCATCCTGGACAAAGACAGCAAATAAATGCATGTGAATTGCGTCTCCTTGTCTTGCCTTTTAAGGGTTAGTATGAGAGTTTTGACTTAACACATTTTATATTGATGGAAGCATTGCAAGTAATTTTAAGTGATGGATATTAGTTACTCTACCTCACTCAGGGTATAACTTTCTGAGTATTTTGTAAACTTAACTATCTCATGATCCTGTAAAAAGAAAAAAAGACTTGCTCTCTGTCCCTTATAACTATCTACAAGGTATTAAAGTGTAAAGAAAATAAAATATGAAGGGAGAATGATCTCAGTAACAAAGGTCCTCTTTTAGTTGGACAATTGGAATGAATCTTATTGCCTTTGTTGAAAATATGCTGAGTAATGAAATAATAAAGCTTTGACTAAACAATCAGTGTGCTACATGTAGGTCAGAAGTCTAGGAAAGGTGGCTAGAAAGAAGTCTGGAACTCAAGTGAGGCATGGTTCCTTTATCAAGTTCTCAGAGAGTTAGGCTCGTGAAACTGTCAAGAGTAAGGACCTTATAGGTCCTCTTCATTTTGGGTGTGAGAAAATGGAGACTGCACTGAAAACACTAGAGGCCAGAGGGGTGACACAAAAGCCACTAGCAATGCAAGGGGGAAACCTGGATTTCTTATCATTACAATGTCATAGACAGCTTCATAACTCCTACTCAGTAACGGCCGGGAATAGCTTTAGCGTTGTGGAGGCTGTGGTAAAAGAGAGAGAACACAGATCATTGGACTAGGGAATGGAAGGCATGGGTCAAAGTTGTTTCCCTAGTTCTTTGGACAACTCACTAATGCTCTAACCATCAGTTTTCTCATTTATTAACTGGGTATATGACTATTTGCTCATTTACCTCAATGGATCAGATAAAATGTTTTTTTGTGAAAGTGCTGTGACGACTAAAGGTAACTGATATGTAAGACATTACAAAATACCATTGGCCATTTTTTTCCCCTAAGAACTTCTCAACAGCTATCCAGGGCTACCAAAACATCCCAACTGACTACCAACCAAAGGACATAAGAGACACAAAGCGTTATCTGGCATCTCAAGTACATCCTATTCACAGTGAAATCCTCCAGAAGTCTGCTTTCACTCAGCAAGTTGTGAACATTCATTTCATTTATTTATTCATTCATGAACTCATCCATTGAGCAAATGAGGCATAAAAATATTAGACATAGTCCTTGCCCTTCTCTAAGGGGGTAACAGACAAATGAATGTGATTCAAATGGAAAATGTTGTATATTAAAGACTGGGGAAGACTAAAAGAAGTAAAGGATTATAAAGGGGTTTTAAGAAAGAAGTGGTCTCGAAGGTTGAGTAACACTGAAACCTACTGAGCATGTGAGGACATGCTAAGATTGCCACTCAAGGAGGAGCCTCAATGAAGTCATTAGAATGTGACTAAGCAGACATGTGTGGGAAATGTTGGGGTGACCAGTGAGCCAGAAAGTAGGGGAGACTATTGAGAAATGGGTCTAGAAAGGCAGGATGTGGTCAGATCATGAAAGCCCTTGGTTAGCATGCTAAGGAGATTTGTCTTTAACCAAAAGACATGAGACTCTAACATTTGTCCTGTAACTAGTTTCTTTTTCAGTTCAAAATGAGAAGGTAATTATTGAGATATTCAAACACTTTACATGTGCAAAGTAAAAGTTTTGCAAAGCCCCAGTGAAGCCAAACCTCTGGACATGGCAATCATTACCTTTAGGCAAACATTGTTTTAGACTTCCCTCCGTGTGCACATACAAACAGATTAAAAGAGAGAAATACTTTTTATAAAAATAGGATGTATTCTGGTTCTGGCAACAAGGCCAGGGGAATTAACATAAATTCTACCCACCCTTCAATTCCATAGTTATGAGACCATGGACATGCTAGATACATGTCTAAATATATAAATTAATTAAAAAAGATAACTTCTGGCATGATGACATGCCAGAAATAAAGGCAGCTTTAGGTTTAAGCAGTAAACTTAGCAGATGCTGTAATGGGTTTGGAAGATGGTAGACTGGATAAGAGGATTAGAGGTGGAGGTTTCAATGCCCATGTAAACATGGGAAATATGGCACTGGGCCGGAGTGAGGCAGGATGCTGGAACAGAGATCCCTACTGAGAGCTGGGATCCTGGAGAGAAAAGATTGCTCCCTTGGTAAAAAGAGTAGTAAAAACCTACTCACTGGTTCAGGTAGAGTGACCAGAAAGTTTGTTACTTTTTGGAATTTTGGATGAGAAAATATGAGAAAAATTAAAGCCCTTGGCCACCCCAAAACATGGGAACTTGGAATTTACATCACCAATTTAATGCCAGAATGTCCAAGCTGAAAAACTAACACCAAAACTAATTCCAGACTAAAGCAAAAGTAAAGTTGCTCTGTAGTAACACTTTTACATCTTAGGGTGCACAAGTATTCTGAAGAAAGAGGAGAAACAATGAAAACTTATAAATTCCATGGAAAAAATATCTTGAGAGAGAGTATAAATAGGAAAACTACTATTCCCATGAACTTGAAGTACTAGAGCAATCTGAGAAAGACTAGAAAATAAATATGTTTCAAATGGTTAAAGTGATTAAAAAACTGAAAAATCATGAAAAAACAGCACACTGTGAAGAGATTTGAAGAACAAATAGAGCTTCTAGAAATATAGACATGCCACTGTTATCTCCATGAATGAGTTAAATACCTAATTATATATAGCTGAAGAAAGAATAGTGACTTGGAAGAAAGAACTGAGCAAATTACTTAGAATTCAGCAGAGAGAGACAGAGAAGAAAAAAATGGAAACAACGTTAAGATATATGGAAGATATCAGGTGGGAGGAAAAGGCAGAGAACTGTACTTGAATAACAATAAAATTAGAAAAAAAGATAAAATGCAATAAACTTGCCTTCAAATATTTAAAAAAAGATATATGGAAGATATTATAGGTCAGAAGAGAGAATGGAGGAGGGGCAATGCTTGAGGAGATAATGGCTTAGAATTTTCCAAAGCTGATCAAAAAAAACTCCCAGCAGCTCTTAATCTGAAGACCCGTATACCTAATGGTACGCTGGTAAATGTTGAACTACAAGCTTGCCAAGATGAACAGTTAACCCTGACTTACAGAGTTTGCTGACTGTTGTGCTGTCACTGCTGTCAGCACGGATAGTTTCAGGAGATCAGCTGAGTGCCGGTTGTTTCACTGAAAGCGCAGGTGGGAGGAGACCTGCATGATGGGCGCTTGTGAGCTGGTGTAAGCTGACTCCAGCCCACAGCGGTACAGGCTGAAATCCTTGTGAAATATGAAATATAAATAAAATAAATTAATAATATGAACATTGTGATGAAACTTCACAACACCCACGACAGAGATAATATCTTTATTATGGATGCAAAAGACAGAGTCTCTTCTGAGGGGAAATTTAGTTTGATGGTAGAGGCAATGGGCTGGACGACAGTGGAGTGCCATCTTCAAAGTACTGAGTAAAAAAAAATCAGCCTATGATCTACACTTACTTTTACCACTTTTTAAGAAGTAAGGTTAAAGTAAAAAAAAAGAGCTGAGCAGAGGTGAGAGAATTTACTAAGCACTGACGCTTGCTGAAAGAACTTATTCAAAGGGATTTCAGGAAGGACAAAAAAACCACTCAGAAGGAAAGATTTGGATAAAAAATTTATAACCATGGGTAAATATTTTATAAATAAGCATTTTTCATGCTTCATCATTTACAAATAACCTATAATAAATAATAATGACTGGTTTAGAAGGAGATTTAACAATAAGGTAGAATTTAAACATTATACTATAATGAAATAAAATACAAGGAGATCCCTGTGAAGCATTGGAGTATTTGGCAAGAGCGCAGAGTGGAACAGAAAGCAGGAAAGGAGAAACAAGTAAAAACACCAATTCAAAATAGAAGAGGAAAGTAAATATGTAACACAAAATAAGAAGGCAGTAATAAGTTCAAATATATCAGTAATCCAAATAAATTAACACACTGTATATTCAAATATTGAAAAGCAGAGATTCTCATATTTGACTTAAAATATCCAAGGTCTGCAGGGAAAAGGCCAGCCATTGTTAATATGAGAATGGTTTGTGCTACATCAATGTAACCTGGCAGCCAAGGAGAGTGGACTGGAATGGGCATGAGTGAAAAATGACCACTTCACTGTACTGGTCAGTGGGGGATGGTAGACACCATTGAGTGAGCATGTGTACTGTGTGGCAGTCACATTGAAAATGACTGAGCAAGAAGAGCAATGAAGCTGTATCCAATTTTGCATTAAGCTTGAACATTCCTCCAAGGAAACTATTTGGATGATTCAGAAGGCCACAGCTACAGGCAACTGGTGATTGGCAGCTTCGTCAGGACAATGCACCCACTCATGCATAACGTCTCATGCAAAGTTTTTTGGTGAAACATCAAATCACCCGGGAGACTCAGCCCCCCTACAACCCAGATTTGGTGCCCTGAGACTTCTCACTTTTGCCAAAACTAAAATCACCTTTGAAAGGGAAGAGATTTTGGATGGTTGATGAGATTCGGGAAAATACGATGGGGCAGCTGATGGCGATTGGGAGAACTGTGTGAGGTCCCAAGGTGCCTACTTTGAAAGGGATTGACGTGTCATTGTCCTATGTACAATGTTTCTTGTATCTTGTGTCTTCTTCAACAAATGTCTCTATTTTTCATATTAAATGGCTGGGTCCCTTCTGGACAGACTTCATACATCTATATGCAGCTCACAGAAAAATACAAATATGTGATGCAGAGATTTGAAAGCAAATGGTGAGGAAAGATATACTAATAGTTAATAACAAATAGTAAAAATACAATATACACTCTCACAAACACAAAGCAATATTATAGTAGCAATATTGTTATCAGACAAAAATATTAAGATAGAAAGCATTATTAAGGAAAAAGAGGTCAATATACAATGAGTGATAAAGGTATAAGGAGCAATTCACTGGGGAAATCTATCATCTATCTATCTATCATCTATCTATCTATCTATCATCTATCTATCTATCTATCTATCTATCTATCTATCTATCTATCTATCATCTATCCGCTTATCTGTCTACCTGTCTCTCTGGAGCTGGGGTGAGACAGAGAGGCATAGAGAGAGACAGAAGGAAAAGAGAAACATTAGAAGTCTGAACCTGCTGTGAAAAGATGATATTAAACAGAGACAAATGCAAGCGTCCACATTTATGTCAGGAACTCTGCTCCCCAGCGCCTAAGACAGTGTCTGGAATATGGTAAATACTTACTGAGCATTTGTGGAATAAGGGAGAGAATGAATGAGTGGAGAGTAAATGACACTGATAGGCAGGCAGACACGGTCTTCCGTCTATAAAAAGGACTCAGTGGTCCTCACTGACACTAGGTCAACATGAGTACGCGAGTAAAAGTGGCTGCTGACAGTTGTGGTGCAGGACAGCCTGTCTGAGGAGGGAGCCCCCTAAAAAGGAATTGTCTTCTGGAGGGTGGGCCCCTTGTTGTACAAGCTTTGCCGCTAGGTGAGTGCTCTAGGAACCCGTCTGTATCAGTGCACCAGCTGGTGTTGTTCTGAGAAGCTGCTCTTGGTTGACTTCGGCGAATTGTGTTTGAAGACTCTTTCAACAGGTTTTCCCATTTTACGGTGGGTGATTTAGGAGCCCACACCATGCTGAGTGTTCAGCAGTTTTTGACCAAAACTGGTATGACCCCCATGCCCCACCCTCCCTATTCACTGGATCTTGGCCTGAACAACTTCTTTTTTGTTTCCCCAGATGAAAAGTCCTTAATGGGAAATGTTTTGCCAACGTGGAAAAGGTGAAACAAAATATGGCAGGAGCACTAAAAGGCATTAAAATCGACAAGTTCAAAAACTGTTCTGAGCAGTGGAAAAAACGTCTGGATAGGAGTATTGCATTAAATGGAGAGTACTTTGAAGGTGACTGAAGTTTAAACATGTAAGAAAAAATACACAATTTTTTATAAATAAATTCTGGGTCTTTTGGGGGTCCCCCCTTGTATATACACATATATGGTAGATCTCACTATAAGAAATATTTCTAAAAATTCTCTCTAGAATCCATATTCCCTGGTATAGAGTAATTTTTCTTCAATATTTCAAGCAAAAATCCTAAAATTTACCTGATTTGACTAATTTAGTGCACGTGCTCAGACCTGAACTAATCAATGCCGGTGGCCAGGCAGTGACGTTCGCTACCTTGGTTTAGTCAATTACTACCTGCTTTGGGCGGGGCAATCTGCGCATTCAAGCTCTTCTGCATTTTGAGGGAAATTTTTCTTCTAATAATCTGTGAATGATTTTCCCTTCCATGGTTTGAATTCTACACGTAAGGGATGGCCAAAACTTGTCTTTATTCCAGGTTACCTTTGTTATTTTTATATGTTTCTCCTTACTGTTTTAATCTCTGTCTTTTTCCACTGCATTTCCTGGGATCATTGCAAGCATTTTGGTGGTGGGGGGGTGGGGGGGTCAGTAATTTGATTTTCAGCCTAATTAGTCTTGAACTTGTTTTCTTAGTCTCGCAGTCTTCCTTTTCATCTCATTTCGCTAGTTTTATTGAATTAACACACCTATGAAATTATTATATGGACTGAAGTGCTCACGGGGACCTCTCTCTTCCATGGTACGGCTTTGGGCAAACTGGGTCCTTCACCTAGCTTGCCTGCTGTGTTGCTGCCTTTTAATTCTTTTCTTTTTGTAAAATGTTTACATGGTTACCGCACCACATGTTTTTATCTCATTTATGTCCAACATAGGGATCATTGGTCCAGACTTTTTTTTGCGCTGATATACTATAGATGAATTATTTTGACTCTTTCTCCTTTCATATTTCTGTTTACTGCACCTGGCTGGAGGTGCATTTTCTTTCATTGGGGAGATCGATTTGGGCTTTGGAATATTTCCCCCAATCTACTGTAGAGTCCTACAGTCTTCACTCCATCAGAGTCAGCCCTGTTTATTCACTTCTCACCATTATCTTCCCAATAATTACTTTCCTTCACAAGAGGGGAAAGATGAGAGAACTGCCCTTCGGGTCTCTCCTCCCCACATTGGGAATATCAATACCAATTTTTAAGATTTTATTAAGTCACCAGGTTTGCCTCTGGGAGACCTGGGCACATTTTGAGTCAGAATATGGTTTCCTTGGCTCTCAGTTTTTGATAGTTATGCAGTAGGTTTTTCCCCTTTGTTTTTTTGGTTGATGCTGATATTTGCCTTTAACCTGAACCATTTTTGTTAGGAGTTACAAAAGAGAATGACGTGATCAACTTGACTTCCCAGTGTTTAACCAGAAGTCTATAGAAGGGTAATCAGTGGAGAGTCATGTTTTAAAGCTGATGGCAGGCACAAAAAGATGCTCAGAAATGTTCATGGAATAAAGGAGTGAATAGTAAAACGTGAAAGATTTATACGATCTGAAGATAAACCAGAGTATGAAAACGAGTGAGTAGGAGAGGTACGTGAATGAGAGTGTGGGAGTGAGAAGGGAAGATGTAATGGATGGGTTTGGGAGTAGACTGATGACTTGACTTTGGAACTCTTGAGCTAGAATGACATTCATTTAATCTGGTCTCTACCTTTGGGTAGATGTGAATGACTTGCAAAAGCACGAGTCTTAATCTGCAGAGCCAGTTGTTGCAGAAGTGAACTAAAGGAGGTATAAATGAAAGCTCGCGGACCTACGCACACTTTCATTTTGTTAGTTGGATGATAAAGTTCTGGCTGTGAGCAGCCCTTGGTTGTGCCTTGCCTCATCCTTCCCCACCCCTTATACTCTCCTGCCCAACTGCCACCACACAGACTGTGACTGACAGGTCTACTCTGTACAGAAAAGAACACTAGGTTCTAATCAATTGCTCCCATACATTTGGTACTACGAATCTAACAAGCTCTAACAAAATTAATTGGCTGGAGGCAAGCTTCCTTGAGTCTGAGAATCTGGTTCTGTCTCATCCTCCTAGATATGTTTTGAGTTTGCTTGAAGTTCAGGTGGTTGTAGACATGCAGCAGCCTTCAGATTAGGAAGTGAATTGGTGAGAACACTTGTCTTTGAAAGTGTCCGAAATCCAATCTGAACTAGCATAAACAAAGTAAAACATGTGAGAAAGATGCTGTTGCTTATTCCCTGAAATGATGGACCGAGAAGAGGAGGGGCTGTCCTCAGCATGATTCAGTCCGAGAACAGGCACATCAGGACTCCTTCTTCATCTCTCATTTCTGCTTCTCTCTGCTTCTCGCCCTCTTCTCTCCAGCTGACTGACTCCATGCAACTGCAGGAATCGAAGGTCTTACATTCATACAGTCTAGTGACAAGAGAGGAAAGAAAACTTGCTCCAGATCTTGTGACAAACCCAGGGGAAGATTTTCATTGACTCAAACCAGTCATGTATCCAAATGTAGGATGGGATTGTGGGATAGCAAATTGACAGCTCCCACCAGAAATAGGTGTTCCCTAAAAAAGCAAGGGAGGTGATAGTCTGAGCACATAAAATAACACATTTTCACTGAGGGGGAGAATGAAAGCCTCCATATGCTTTGCAGGAACAAAATTCACCCCTGCCGAGCTGTCGGGGGATATGACCCTTCACTCCTGTCCAAATATATGAGTGCCACTTGATACCTTTAGATTATTCCCCTTTGCCAAGCCCACAGAACTGGCACTTCTTGATTTTGTAACCTCAAATAAAAGTGAACCCCAGGATGTTTTCAGGTTCAGCTTAATTCCAACCAGTTGTCACTTCCTCCACCTAGGAGCTGGTATGGAAATAGGTATTAGGCCTCTGCTGCTTTGCGTTACGGCTAATGCACAAGAGAGACCCTTTTCTAGAACCAAAGAGCCCTAGTTACACCACAGAGGATGAAGAAAGACTGCAGGGGACCAACTGGTTTTCGTTTGGACCACAATTAAGAGAAGGTTCACTTGCTCTAGTGCTTTTAAAATCAGCTCTGCTCCAAAGCACTTGGGTTATGTATTTGCCATCTTGCAGAAAGACAGTATTTGCGATTCAAGCCAAATGCTTTTTAGTCCACTTATAAAAGACACTGCTGCCCTGGGCCCTGCTGGCGGACTGGGCTGGCAGCCAGTTCCGAGACTGACCATGATAGCACATGCCATTTAATACGCAGGGAAGAATGGTGACATGGTTTAGATTAGGAGCAATGTTAACCATGTACCAAATACCTCTCACACGGCCCAGGCACTAGTTTTTCTTTAGCTAACTTTTTCTTATTGTTAAATAGCAAAACTTCACATTTTATTTTATTTAAAAATTATTTTATTTATTTATTTTTAGAGAGGGGGTAAGGAGGAAGAAAGAGAGGGAGAGAAACATTGATATGAGAGAAACATTGACCTGCTGTCTCTTGTATGGGCCCTGACTGGGGATGGGGAATCCAACTGGTGACTTTGCGCTTTGTGGGATGGCGCCCAAGCAACCGGTCAGGGCAAAAAAATTCACATTTTAGAAGGAACAATTGCTTATATTATTTCACTATTTAGTAAGCTGATAGGTAGCATATTGTTCCTGCAGATTCAAAGATTAAAAAATCAATACCGTAGGAGAAAATGTAATAGAATTTTGAAGACTATGGGAAGATTAGGACTGACTAATTTCATGAGAAAGACTTTTCATTTTTTTAAATTTTGTGTTTTTTTATTTTCTATCTAATGTTAAACACTCATCATATATGCCTGACGCACAGTAGGTACTCATTAGATATTTATTTGTGAACAAATAAATAAATAAATAAATTAACCTTTCTAGGAGGAAGAACTGACTAATGATTAAAATAAAAATCCAGGCAAAACCAAGTTTAAATATGTGCTTTCCTACAAAGGGAGTTAGTCACATAAGAGGAAAATTGATCTAGTTTTCTCTATTCTCAATTTTACCTGGAATGAGAAGTGGAAGTTCCAAACCCTCGGACAAATGAATTGTCCTTGCAACGTGTCTATCTTACCACGAGATGCTAGACATTGTAGGATCCCCACGTGCAAGTTTTCCAGCTGTAGTTTCTTAACTAAAGTGTTTCAAGGTAAATTTGGTTAGTTTTTTTAGTCACATGTATGACCCAAGTGACTATATGTTACTCAGAGTAACTCAGAACCCTCACATCAGTTTTGGTATTTATAAAGGTAGGACGAGTTATGTAATGTGTGGGGGCTCAGTACAGAATGAAACTGTGGGGACCTTGTTCAAAGGTTATTAAAAATCAAGACAGTGACAGCACAGCATGAAACCCTGTGCAGGCCCTTCTGGGCTGGGGACCTATGTGACTGCATAGGTGGCATGTCCACAAAGCCAGCCTGTAGAGACTGCTTGTCTGCTGGAGACTCCTGAGCCCTGGGGAGTTCATATTCACAGCAAGAACCTACCGAAATCACTGGTTATTTAATTATTTCAAACGTGGTGACGAGAAGAAGGTGAGACCAGAACCTAGGATCATTGTCTCCCAGTCTGAGGTACCCTCCAGCAGAGAGATCCCAACAGAAAATTCCAGGGACGTAACTTGCTTCCATTCACTGTTAAAATAATGTTCTTGGGTCTTACAATGAATTTTTAGCATTTTGCTTTGGAGTCACCCGAGAGTTATAATATCCAGGCCACTTAAAATGCCTTCAGTAAGTAACAACCTTTATTCATGGCAAACACTTTAGGAAAATGTATTCTATTAATCGGAAAATCCATCACAAGACAAAATTTTAGTAAATAATGGACTGAATTCTGCCCTGATGCAGTTTGAGTAGAAATCATTAAAATAATGATTTACAAGATGATTTATATGCAATTAATTTTGGATTTGTTGTAATGCTTTATTTGGTTTATTGAGCTATATACAATTTGCATATAGTAGAAAAACCCCTTTTTTTGGTGTAAGGGTGACAAATTTTCACAAACTTACATAGTCAGGCAATTTCCCGTACAATCAAGACCCAGAACTTGCACAGCATCCCAAAAGTTTCCTTCAGGCCCCTTCAAGGTCATTCGCTGTCCTCACCCCAGACCCCGGGAACCACTGTTTTTAACTTTAATGAATTCCAACTTATCAATTTTTCTTTTATAATGTATTCTTTTGTTCTATGCAAGAAATCTTTGCTTAGAACAGGTCATAACCCTGGCCATTGTGGCTCAGTTGGTTGGAGTGTGATCTCACAACCAAAGGGTTGAAGGTTCGATTCTGGTCAGAGCATATACCTAGGTCACAGGTTTGATCCCCAGCCTGGGGTGTACAGTCTCTGGTCCAAGCGTGCACGGGAGCAACCAATCAATGCTTCTTTCTCACACTGATGTTTCTCTCTCTCCCTCCCTCTCTAGAAGCAGTGTAAAAAATGTCCTCAGGTGAGGATCAAAAAAACCAGATCATAAATAGTTTTCTTATGTTATCTTTAGAAGTTTCATGGTTTTATGTTTGACACTTAAATCTATGATTTTTTAAATTTAGTTTTTGTATATGGAGCAAGGTGTGGAAAAGTTTATTTTTTTTCATTTGCATATCTAGTTGTACCAGTACCATTTGTTGAAAAGACTGTTGTGTATCCACCTTGTAAAAAATAATTTGCCGTATATGCGTGAGTATATCTCTGGACTCCATTATGTTCCATTGATCTATGTGTTCAATCTTTTACCAATATCACAATATCTTGGCTACTGTACCTTTATAGTAAATCTTGAAATTGGATTCTATGAGGTTTCCAAGTTTGGCTTTTATTTCCACATTATTTTGGCTGTACTGGAGCCTTTGCTTTTTCATATATATTTAAAAAAATTAGCTTTTGACTTCTAAAACATTCTACTGGATCTTGATTAGGATTGCTAGAATTTGTATTAGTCAAGAAACTGTCTCCACCCCCTTAAGAGACATTCTTGCAACGATTTCCTGGTGTCTGCCTCGATTTCCCGTCATCTGGAATGACATTCAGGGCATGAAGCTAGCATGAAGGTGGCCCCGAGGTTGGGATCGGGACCTGGGGACTCAGGTTGTCTGTAAACAAGAGGGACTTAGCGCTGGATACTAACTCTGGCACAGCCAGAGGTGATGTTAGGAAGGAGGCCGACTGTGTGCTGCTTATTTTATCCTTGAGTAGGTTAGAGTTGACTTACTTGGCTTGTGCTACACCTCTCAGAGGGAAGGCACAACTGAAATGTGAGAAACAGTATGACGTTCCTTTAATTATTTTAAATAAATAAGTTTTCTCCTGTTTGTTGCTATTTTGTAAATCTCACTAACCCATTATTTACTCTAGTTGTCTCTCATTAAAACCCTTTATTTTTTCCTTCCTTCTCTCTAAATGCTTACTCAAATTTCTGATGTTCATTAAAAACAATGTTCTCTAAAGATGAGAAATGTGAAGTAAATATGTTTTGGTAGATGTTTTGAGATAAAAAAATTAAGCATTAAATTAATCACAGTTATTGGCGTGTGCTGATTATGATTAATTGTGGGATAAAGTGTCCCAACAACCTAGGGACATTTTCCCTGGTTAGACCTCAGTGTTAATCCACAACTCCATCTCTGAATAGCAGGGTCTCTGTAGCGCATCTTTTACAACTTCGTGGCATCACTGAGTTTCAGATTTTCTTTCTTCCTTATGCCTGGCAGCCATGGACCAATTAATCTGAAAACATGAACATTTGGGAAGAATATTCTTCAGTGACTCAACAGGGCAACAGATGGCAAAATGTTTAATGTTTATTTCAAATCCATTTCCACATTGGACTCACATCCAGGAGTGTTAAAAACATTTTTATTTGGATAGAGACCGTTGTTCACTGTCACACAACAATCTCTGCTTGAGAGTATCATTTGAGTTACAACTTCTTTGACAGGTGTCAGGCAGCCATTGCAATTTTGGGGATCATGAATATGGCTCACTGTCCTTCCTACTTCACATTATATTTTACTATCAAGGATATATTTACAAATACTGCTTTTTAACACCACTCATTCATTCATTCATTCCATTCATAGTAAGTGTTAATCACTTACTATATCTGCTGATGAAAGACACAACAAAATGGGCTACAATTAAGGACTCTAAAGTCTATTAAATGTAGTTACTTTGCCAATAAAATTTAATCCTATTAAAGCATTTTGCTAGGTAATCTTGCTTTGTTTTTGTTGGGCAGGCCTTTCACTCTACAGAGCCTTGAAGATTGTGTTGGAAGCTGGTTTGGTGACTAACTACCAGAGGCAGATTTGCCTAAAAGGAAATAAAACGTATTTCAGACCCCTTCTTGCTTGCACAGATTCTTTCCAAAGCTCTGGGAGGAGCCCCGCAAGGTTGTTTATATGGTCATAATTTTTGCGAAATTTGGACATGTAAGATATAATTGGTTAAGACTGCTACCTCTTTGTATCCTGAATTTCCGCCTGTCATTCCTGCTCTCACACTAGAGGATAACGGAGGGACTACCCACGTTTTGGGGTTTCAGAGAAGTGGAAGTTTAGTTAGTGTTCACTTAGTTTGGGCTTTGTAAGATGTATTTATGGTTTGTAGTCTAATCTAAAAGTAGTTTTCTAGCTGTTGCTTATAGGAATAATGTAGAAATACAACTACTGCTCACTGAAATGACTCCTCTAGGGTCTTTTAAAAAAGATTTTATTTATTTATTTTTAGAGAGAGGAAAGGGAAGAAGAAAGAAACATCAATGTGTGATTGCCTTTTACGTGCCCCCCTACTGGGGACCTGGCCAGCAACCCAGCAATATACCCTGACTGGGAATCGAACCGACGATTCTTTGGTTTGTAGGCTGGTGCTCAATCCACTGAGCCACACCAGCCAGGGCTGTTAGTCCCTCCAGGGTTTTTAAAATGAAGTTGCCAATAGGGAAGTCATAGTACACAGCAGTTCATGGCATGGAAAACATGTGGGTGTGGAAGGAGAACAGAGTTTAAAAAGTGGGGATCTAGAATCCAGTCTGTGGAAAATTCTCCTAAAGTGTAGAAGAGCAAAACTGTAAACAATAGCTTTAATTCTCATCAATGCTTAAACAAAATGCAAGTTCTCTTTCTTGACAAAATTATATTTCTTCATGCAGTACATGCAATTGTAAACGCACCATAGAGCCATTTCTTTGTATTTTTAGGAATGTGAGAGATAGAATTTGTCAAAATTTCCATTTTTATAGGGCAAAAACTATAGCTATATTATATGTAGACAATATACCTATGTGACATCCTATGTTTTATGCACATTAATGTATTCAGTGGCATCTTAGCATAACATTACCATTAATAGTTATAAAGCTGAATCAAACTGTTTTGAATTATCAAGTATAAAAACTAAATTTGGAACAATTATTCTAGGGAAAGTCTAAATTAAAACTTTTTTCTGTGTTGAAAATAATATTACAATCTTTTGTCTCATGAAAAGACAATCAGAGTAACAGCTAAAAGATGTAGAACAAAAATATTATGCAGATGTGTCAGCCATTTAATTATGGAAATGTTAGGTTGACTTTCTGGATTTTGTAAGTTTTGTTAATTTTTAAAATTTGAGGTTTGTTTTGATTTGTTTTCTTAGTCTAAATAAATACTTACACACCTGCTTAATTTTATATTAGTAATTTTGCATTATTTCTCTTAAAGGAAGCTCTCAAAACTTATAAATTCAGGCCTCACAACACCTGGATCTGCTCTCTATTTGCCCCCAATTTTATTTTCATTGTCCAGCAATTTCTCAAGGGAGAGTGAATCCTGAAAGTACATTAATCTTCTGTGAGGAAATGAAGAAACAGGTTGGGGAGTGCTTCAGTGAAGGGTGAGGGCAGGAAAAAAATGGAGGAAGAGGGAAGTTTATGAGTTGGCCTCCTACATGGCTGGTTTAAAGCTGGTAGTGAACTGAGAGAAGGGAAACACGGGAAGTACGAAAATGGGGAAATGGGAAGAAGAATGGGACAGCAGGACCACTTCGCTTGGTACTTAGAAAGAATACAGAAGTTGGTCAGGAAGCATTTACTAGCACTGGGCTTCCTGCAGCCTCCTTTGTAAAATGGAAATAATAATACTTACCCTTCTGGCTGTCGGAATTGAAAACAACTACATCCAACCTGCAGCCCACAGTGGGGCCTCACAGCTATTACCACTGCTGCTGATTCAACTATTGTGAAGGAATGGAGGAAGGTGCAGCAAAATGCAGAATCTAAGATCTTGAGAAAAGCCTGAGAGACAAATGCGAAGTAAAAATGAGGCCAGGCTTTTTCCACTTGCGAGGGAATGTGTCAGGAATGCTAAAGCGTGAGGAGGCTGAAAAATGACTTGGGTTGTACAAGATAAAATAGGAGAACTGGGAAAATGGATTCTGCATAAGATGAGAAGAAAAATGCATGCCTCTTTGATGGTGGTGGAGGAGGAGGCACAGAAAGAGAATGGACGAAGCCTCACAGGGCTCTCAGGTTAAAAAGTTAGAAATGGGTGGTGCCAGTAAGTGTGCGGGTATTTGGCCAAAAGGGGGAATGCCAATGTTATCCCCATCTATCAGCTGCTGAGTGGCTAACTCCAGGGCTCTTGCAGATCAGCACCGGGATACTGACAGACCCGGGTTTAAAGGAAAACCCAGAGGCTCCATTCACATAATGAGGAGTAGGGTTACCATGGAATTTTGCAATGAATGACTGAGGTCAGCAAACAAAAATCTCAGTTTTTGTCTGATCACCATTTCTGCTGAAATTGTGAAAAAGAAAAAGCTGTTCATCACAGAAAAACAACCCATTCCCTTTAGGGATAAAAAAATGTGCTCCAGTTGGCTTCTGCTTCAGGGAAAGTTAAATTTGAAATGTTGACTTCTCAGCCTATAAATTAGAACCCACATATTTACATGTTCCATTTACAAAGAGATGGAAAGTAAAATTCCTTTAAAATTTATCTTGCTTACAATGTTTAAAATGTCACTTCAGTTCTGAAATTTTAATTCATGGTTGGCTCTCTGGGTCACATCTGTTGCCTAAACGAGGGCCTGTGAAGCAGAG
The DNA here is from genome assembly GCF_022682495.2 of Desmodus rotundus. Taxonomy (NCBI): domain Eukaryota; kingdom Metazoa; phylum Chordata; class Mammalia; order Chiroptera; family Phyllostomidae; genus Desmodus; species Desmodus rotundus. The sequence goes on along the minus strand of NC_071394.1, from coordinate 30,641,763 downwards.
ATACATATTTTAAAAAAAGTAGTCGGGGGGAGGGGTGAGAAGTGGCACAAATATGGTTAAAAACAGAGACCTGAGGAGAACCACAGGCTAAAGCTGAGCATTTCTGAATGATATGACAGAGACTGTCTGCTTGACCAAACTTTCATCAGGCTCCTCTGAGACCTTTTCTCCATTCCACCTTTACCTTGAGCCTTATCTCTAACCCCACTGCAATTCTTGCTGGGTCTGCATAGCCCAGTTAGCAAGAATCCTGCTAAGTCAGTTTGGAGCGACTGTCCCCCACTTGCTATCAGATCACCCTTGCCTGCGAGCAGAAGATTCCTGTCAGGTGAGTTAAACAAGCATTCCACTGCCCTTGATTTCTTCACCTAGTAATTTTCCATCCACCAGCTCCCCCAAGTCTCTCCTTTGCTGTCAGTCCCCACTTGTTCTTGCTGTAATCGGAACTGAGGCCTGTTCTATACTGAGGTCACATCCCCCCTACTGCAATAGTTTCTGAATGAAATGTTTTTACCACTTTAACTACTGTCCAGCTCTGGTTTTCTTGAACAAATGCGGGATTGTGACTAGCAGCCATCATTTCTTGCCAGCCCAGCTGGTAACTGCCGGGTGGGCAGGCAATCTGCTGTGTTCACCATTGGGTACACTCTTATCTGAGTCATTTTAGTGACACCCATTAGTGCCACTTGTGTACAGCTTAGAATTTCCAAGGGCTTTCACATCTATTTATTTTTCCCCACTTGTGAAATAGGCAGGGGTCTTGGAGACAAGGAAACAGAGGCTCAGAGCAGCTGTCCCCATCTTGGCGTGGGCCATTTAGCAAGTGACAGCAGGGCTAGAACCCAGGCTTTCAGAATCCTCACTCAGTGCTTTGAGTAACAACTGCAATTTAAAATGCAAAAGAGGAAAAAATAGAGTACATCAGAAATGTTCCAGCAGACAGCGAATTGTATTAAAGATGAAGATGGCGACTCTTAAGCAGGACAATGAGAAAAATGAGGTGGTGAATCAATAACTTGCCTTAGGCATTAGAGTGAATAATTATTTCATGACTATCCTTGAACAATTTACTACTTTCACATAAAGAACAGTTTCAATAGCTTTAAATTATAACAGAAGATACTTTACTTAGACACATCAAGAGCAAATCTTGGCTGTAGGCTCAACGTACAGCATCCCCATCACTCAACAAAGTCCTTGAAATAGCCACAATTCTCAGACACTGGGTAAAATGCTGGAGGGAACGTGATAGGCAAGACGCAGTCCCTGCCATCTGAAGCTCTTGGCTAGTTTGCACAGGAGTGACGCGATCAGACATCTAGTGACAGAACAGCGAGGAGAGGCGGCTCTTCCTGCTACGAGGGTGTGCTGACTGAGAGCCGTCCTGGGTCTGCCTAGCTGTGTACCTGTCTGTGATAGAGGCTGGACCAGCTGTTCTCTGGGGTTCTTTCCAGTTCTTTTCTTTTACTGAATTGCAAAACCTGTTTTCCCAAGGCTGCTGTTTCTATCGCTATGGAGATGATGGTCATGCATATCACAAACTCAAATACAGGACTAAGAGGAGGAAAAGGGAAGCAGTAAAGGGGCTCCATTCTCCTTCAAGCCAAGTATCTTTGCTCATGAGCAAGTAGGTTAAAAAAAAGAAAAAGAAAGAGAAAGAAAAGCAAACGAGAAGACAATCGGCTAGGATAATGGGATGTGTGAGCGAGGTTCTTCAACAGATGTGCCTGTGGTGAGCTCAGTAGATAAATCTTAGCACCTTTCACTGGAACATTTCTCAAGCCAAGTGCTGCTCCCCGGACAATCCAACAGCTGCAGTCTCCCTTTTTGATGAAGAAGGAGGCCAGTGGGTCTCTCCCCGGGTAAAGCAGGACATTTGTTGTCCTTTGCCCCTGGGCCATCTCCTCCCCAGGTGGCAGGTGACGCCCAGCTTCGGCAGCTGCTGAGGTGGCATCAGGACAAACGCTGGTGAGATGAGAAACCCCCTCTTTCTGCAGTGTTTTCAGATGGACCTTCCTTGGCCTGGGCCTGGGGGGGAATTGTCTAAGCACCACTGTGACCTGCTTGTCCCGTGTGAGAGTGTTTCAGTGCCACTCCCGAAACACCCCCGAACCATCGCTGCCCTGCATTTGCAGGGAAATCCCATGTGGCTTAACTTTCTGTCTGAAACAGGGTTTCAGATGGGCCCTGCGGATGAAACTCCAGGGTCGTCAGCAGCGTTCTCGCAGCGAAGCCGCAACCTCCCGTTTGAGCAGAGTTGGCCGTGCACTTTAGGCTTCCCCACCCTCTGGCCTAGTCTTTGAGGATGTCATGGTGAAAGTAAAGGAAACTTTGTTTAGTCTGCACCACAGCTTTGAATAGGCCATAAAAACTCCCTAGGCTGTGACCGACCAGACTTGGAACAGCAGACCTCTGCTCGTCACTTAATGCACCTTCTTCGTCACTTTGTATTTTGCGTGTTGTCTCTCTCTCTACCCTGGTGGCCTGTAAATACACACACACCCGCCATCTGGAAGTTGCTGTGCTAACGCCGTGCTCTCCAAAGCCCCATGCACAAGCTGATGAAATCATGTGTGCTGTTGCTTTTACCTTTAGGGGATGGGATTAAATAGAGACATTTGGAGATCAAGAAGCAAAGTGAAACATTTCTACTATAAATCACCTCTCCTGAACCACCCCTCGTCAAATGCTAGTGGCTTACAAATCTTCATTATGACTTGAATGGTTATAACATAGTCCTTGATTAGAAACATCTTGATTCCTAATCGTGTCTGAGAAAGATCTTAATACCTGAGCATTAAAACGATGTGCTTAAATATAAAGCAGCTGAAAGATTTCTGTATGTGCAAGTCCTCTTTTAACTTAGTTAATCTAGAATAAATGAAAAACAACATCAACAACAACAAAAAACCCCCTACCATTTTCACCAGGGGCGAAAGGGGGATGAGGAGGGAGAAGAGGAGGATGTTGGTGGATAGAGATGGAGAGGACGGAGAAGATGGAAAAGGGAAAGGAGGAGTGGAGAAGAAAGAAAAAAAAAGAGTTTGCTGCTGAGCTGAGAATTCAACTAGAAAGCCAAGGCCCAGCTTGGAGCAGAGTTTTATGGCTGAGTTATAAACTCTGAAAATAGGGCTTTATAATGGAAATGTTGACAGACTCTCTACTATAACTGGGCTAGCGGATGCCCGCTGTAATGTACTGTGTAATTTATAGGAGTCACCTGTTAAGCCATCTGGGAAAGAAAATTTCCCTTCTTTTAAAATGTTAATAACTTGATTAACCTTTTGAACTTCATCATTATTCCAAATGGAGTCCATGGGAGCCAGTTGCTGCTGTATGCCCAATTTGTATTTGCAGATAAAATTTGGGATATAAAAAATACTTATACTGAGAGGCTTTCTTATTCTTACCTTGTAGGAAAATGAGTTGTTAAGGGAGAGGTGGCACCTTGATGGCTTGGCTTCTGCAAACTAACGCTGCCTGCAGTTCCAGGGAGAAGCAGGGTCTCTTTGTGCCTGAGTCCACAGACTCGATTTTCTTCTCACCTTCCTCCCCCACTGGTTTTGCAGGCAAGAAATCAGGAACTGAGATCTCTCCCGCCCTCAGGGAAAAGAGGTATTATTCACTCTGGGAACTTTGACTCTATAACTGTTTAATGGATTGCTAAATGGCTTGTATATATGGTTTTATGACTTCTGCACTTGTACAGTTAGAGATCCCCATACGTGCACTGCCCTATTTTCCTATATTCCACCTTCTTTCATGTTTAGTATGGCTCTCCTTCCCTGTCAAAACATCCTTATTAAATCTCTTCGTTCTCAACATCATTGCCTGAATGACCAGCTTCCCAGGCTGGACCCCAACAGCCTGACTCGAATGCTCAGGATCTCTCCACTCTGGGACCCTTTCAGAACGGCCCTCACTGACCAAACCTAACAAGGCCAGAAGATGAAATTGCTCACTGGGAATTTGCTGGTTCGGGAATACTATTTCAAACACAGGCCGAGGTCCTCATATTTTTTTCTTGTTTAATGTCCCCAGACTGACTATTTTACTGTTAATGTAGCTTACAAATGTTTTGTGTGAGGCGCTCATCTTTGTCTTTAGCATATGGTGTTCCCATGGGCTCTTCATTGATCAATGAGGAGATTTTTTCTGTATTTCTCCCTAGAACTGGTGAGACAGTCATGCCCAAAGTAAGTCAGATAGAAAGAATTATTTTAATAAATGTCATCCTGGAAGAGCCGATCGTATTAAGAGACAGCCCTGCAATTTCCTTCAACCCGTTGATCTGAAGAACTATGCTTGTCAAAAGGACAAACTAGGCAAGAAGGTAGTCTGATGGGAGAGTAAATATATGGCGTTCTCTCACACCTTCTGATAAGTTTGTCTCTATTTTATTCTTAATTAAGGCCACCAATCACTTTGGTTTCCCGGGACACTCCTGGTTTCAGCACTATAGTCCCATGTCGCAGGACACCCTTCCGTCCTGGTTGGTCATTTTATTCATACTAAACAATTTTCATTCTTTTTTAAATTACCTGATTGTCATAGTGCAAAAAGAAGATTGAACCGTAAAGACTTAATATAAGGAACCATTTTTTGATTGCTAGAGCATTCACAAATGATCGGGCTTCCTGCAAAGACGGCACGCTGTCACTGGGATGTTCCTGCGGAAGTCACACTGGCCTGTGAGTAGGTTCTGGGGGAGGATTCCTATTTTGGCAGAAAAAACAGACTTCCTGACCTCAAGGGTTTTTCCAACTCTAAATTAAAAAAAAAAAAAATTCTGGATTGCTTCAAAAGACAGAAACGTGACAGCTACAAGTGCCATCAGGGATCTGAAATCCCAGGGTCTTTAGGTTCTCTGTGCAGGGTTTGATTGTTATGTTAATGTGGCTTTGTATCTTATCAGCTCTTCTGAGAGGGTGTGTATGTAGCCTGCTCCTATTTTGTAACACTGTGTATCTACTTGTATGCTAATGGCTTCTTCTGTGATTTTCAAACACTCACCCCTTCTTTGGATGGTGCCTGCGCTCTTCGTCGGAATATGATGCTCATTAATGCCTTGACCATTTCTCCACTGGAACCACGGCTCCTGCTTGCAGTTTGATGTCATCCACCCTTCACACTCTCCGACACTCATATACATTTCACAGTTGTGTCAAGAGAGACCTCAAGATGTTGAGAGGAAACGTTTGCCAAGGCTACAGTGAGATTGTGTGGCACAGCCAAGAATGGAAAAGTCAAAAGTCTGGCTCCGACTCCTTTTTCTAATGACTAGACACCACTCCCTCGCTGGAACATATTTGATTTTAATGCCTTAGAGGGGCACAGAAAGCTGGCTGGTTTACAAAACCGAGAAATGTTCTTCCTGAGGCAGCAGCACAGCCTTCGCTGCCACCATGTTCAGGGAGCTGTTGACCTTCCATGACAAAGCCTTCTCCTCCTCTTTCCTTTCTCTCCGTATCTCTTCCTCCCTAATTCCCTCCTGAATTCGTTAAATGAAAGTTTATTCTGGTACTAGTTATTTAAGAGCAACAAATTTCTATAGTACATAAAAATGTTTACAGGGACATAAAATGGCACAGAATCTAGATTAGGAGGTAATTCTTGGGAGCTCGTGTCTCCTTGATGTCGCTATTGAGATCACAGAAAAGAGGATCTGGAGACAAAGCACTTTTATTCTCTGGGTGTCTAAGTTGGGCTTGCCCTCTCTGAAATGCGGGAGAAACCCCTTGCTTTACTGAACCCCAGACTTCCGGAACTTAATCCTTTTCCTTTGTTCTCTTTGTCACCCTTCCTCTTTCTACCCCAGATAGTTGGGTTTTCTTTGACGTTATTGTAAGCTCTTTCATTTATTCAGCAAGCATTTACTGAACACCTACTACATCCTGTGCATCGTGCTGGCTTCAGAAAGTAAAATTAGTCGTATCCCTATTGAATCCTTGATGAGCTCACTTTGTATATGAAGGTGGTGGGAAAGAAATAGAAAAACCCCTCCAAACAACTAACAATAATATAATTTGATAAGTGTTCAAAGGTCTAAACTGAAAGACATTTAGACTTTTCTAGAACAGAGAGGCAACTATTGTTTGCCCACTAACACGATGTGCTTGTTTTTTTTTAACATATTTGCCCTGATGATATGAACTGAAATATGTAGCAAATAAGTGTATCCAAGTGCATAGCTGCCCTTTAGTAAACCAGACCACACGACACTTGTATTGAACTGTGTCCATATGGCTTTCTTTAGACCCGATTTCTGACCCCTGCTGTGGTGTGATGCCATGAGGGTTTTCTCTATCATGAGAAAAATATTTTTCCAGGCTGAGGATTAGAAATACTTACGCATTTTGGGGGAAACTGATATCTTTTTAGCTTATGGAGATTGTGGGCCTTTTAACTGATGATATGTTCCTTTCTGAATTACATCTTAACAGTCATGTAGTTCAATCACTCCTATCCAGCACTTACATCCCCTCCACTCGATGTTTAATCCAGTGTTTTTCTAGACGCTAGCCCACACTGAAAACACATTTTACACTGTGACCTAGTGCATACATTTATATGTGTGTGAACACACATATAATAAAAGTTGCAAAAAACAAAACTAATTTCTATTGCAGTGCCCTATATTTTAATTTTCTTCTGTTCCACTCCATCCCATTTATTCCATTTTACTCAATATTTAAAAAATGTTTATCACTTATCACTAAATTGATTTCAACTCTTTTAAATAAATTTTTATTTATTTATTATTAGAGGGGGGAGGGAGGGAGAAAGAGAGAGAGAAAGAAAAATTAATGTGAGAGAGAGATATCAATAGGCTGCCTCTTGTACACTCTCTGACTGGGGAATAAACCGGTAACCCAGGCGTGTGCCCTGACCGGGAATTGAACTTGCAACCTTTAGCTTTGCAGGACGACGTCCACACTGGTCAGGGTTGATTTCATAACTCTTTAGTGAGTTGTGAGCCCCAGTTTAGGAAACACTGATTCAATCCCTTCCTTGAACACACCCAACTACAGACAACTTACTACTTCCTGGGGAAGCCTATTGTATTGTCAGGAAATTTGGAGCTGCTCCTTCAGTGAACTGAAATCTGCCTCCATGGTAGTAGATCTTGCCCAGCATCTTGTTAGTTCTGTCTTTCAGTTTCACGCGGAGCAGTCCAGTCCCTCTTATTCCTGACCATCCTTCCAATATTCGAAGAAAATGTGTTCCCCTGAAAACTCCTCACCCGTTTCTATTTGATTATGGCTCCAGCAAAAGGCTTGGTGGCCAGACATCAATAGCTGAAGAAAAGTGTTAGGCCAAGGCAATTAGAAATGTTCCCTGAAGCATTTGAGTAATTTGAAGTAAAGGATTGCTTTTAAAAAATGTGCTCAATGTGACTGAACAATTGCCCCAATTCCCCACTTTACTCCAGCTGTGGAAAACCTGGCCCAACTTCTGCTACATATTGATTTTGCTCAAAGGTGGCAAGTGACAACACAGCCATTACATAAATGACATGAGAAAACAGCCTTCTTCCCCCAAGGTATTTAGCACACTCCACAGATGGCGACGACCTAATTCAGTCCAAAGAAGAAACAAGTGAAATCATTCACTCAATTACTTTCATTGGGTAGAGGCAGTGTGGCTCTCTCGGCTCTCTCAGAAGAAAAAAAAAACCCTTCCTGAAACTGCCATGCACGGGCAATTTCATTACAACAGAGTTCCAGTCACCTCTTGTTTTCTTAAACTTGTATTATTGAAAGATTAGTCTTCTGTTTATGGTTACATTGCCAAGTATCCAAAGCAGAACTTGCTCCTTCATTCGGAGTTAATCGAACTGAAATGGACATGTGGCATTACCAAGGCCCCTGGCCCTATGAGATCAGAAGAATTACTCAATCTGTACCACTTAGGGTAGAAGTTTTTGAAAGAAGTTAGGATAAATTGACAAAGATTACTTACCTCAGATTACAGAGTTCAAAATGCAGTTCAGAAAGGCTTTATAATTACATGTTGTAATGGGAAAGATTACAAGGTTGTATGGCTGGATAGTAGGACTCACTCCAGTGATGGCTGAAGCCGATGCAAGGTGATCTACTCACTTTGTTCTGGATTCCTGCATACAGAAACAGAAGTAAAGGGCAAATCTGTGTCCTGGAAGGAAAGTCTTGGAGAGAATGATTCTAGATCGATGGCAAATTTTCTAAAATACGTTGGTATTGAGAGAACCGCTCTTGTCTTACATAATTCTTTAGCTGGATTCCATAGACGGTTAACTGAAGCTCAAGACTAAAACATGGATATTTAATCAAACTGATGAGAATGAACTAAGGTAAGAATTAGGCTATATTTTCTGTGTTTGTAAAATTTCAACTTTGAGATAGTTTTTTTGTACTTTCAGATGGCTTCATTTTAAGGTGGTTCATCCTGAAAACATACCGAAAGAGCAAATATCTCTTACACAATATTTTCTGTCTTAGTCGTTGTATGTTTCTCTTTCGCATTTCTTGTTTGCCTCATATTTTAGTCTTTCTCCGTTTAGTCTATCCATAGCTAAGATTTCTTATATTTAATTTTTTTAATAAATTTAAATTTAGGCATTTCAACTTGGAGCTTTTGCATGTAGTGGCAACCAAGAACCTTACCGAAGTCTTGGCTGAGGTCTAAGTCCTTTGCCGGTGGAATGCCAAGGAAAGGGAGAAAAGGTATTAAGTAGGATAAAAATAAAAATCTGTGTTCTCTCCCATGGTACCATTTATCAGAAGGGAACTGTGTTTCTGGGTTGGGAAGACATGACTTCCTTAGAAGAAGAGATCCTGCCGTCTGCACATACAAGGGAACCTCAACTGGTTGGAATTTCCAATACACGCGAAGGACAAAACCACACGGTGGCTTGAGAGGGGTGATCAATACTACCAGTGTCTTCTGTAGTTACTAGCCTCTTTTATTCATCTTTCCTCTTGCTTTAAAATGGCTGGGACAAAAAAAAGATTTGGACAATCTCATTGTAGGGCAGGGGTGTCAAACTCATTTTCACCAGGGGCCATATCAGTCTTGCAGCTGCCTTCAAAGGGCCAAATGTAATCTTAGAACTGTACAAATGTAACTACTCCTTAACAGTTAAGCGGGAGCTTGGTGCTGCTGCCAGATAGAAACAAGGTGCCTGGCCGGATAAAATGAGGTGGAGGGCCAGATGAAACAAGGTGGAGGGCTGGGTTCGGCCCGCGGGCCTTGTGTTTGCCACCTGTGTTGTAGGGGTTGCAAGATTCTGAACTGAAGGTTGAAAATATCCTGCAGATGGACTGTGTTTGGCACAAGCAACTGTGTAAAAATAAAAACACTGATTCATGAGAAAAATTTTCAGAAAAATAGGAATAGAGGGAAACTTGCTCAACTTCATGAAGAGCATGTACAAAAACCTACAGCGAACATTGTACTTAATGGTGAGAGACTAAATGCTGTGTTCCTCAGATCAGGAAGAGGGGAAGGATGTGTCCCCTCTCACCACTCTTATTCAACAGAGTGCTGGGAGTTCTGGCTAGTGCGATAAGTCAAGAAAATTAAATAAAAAGCATACCTATCACAAAAGAAGAAATAACACTGTCCCTATTTGCAGATGATGTGATTGTCTATGTAGAAAATCCAAAGGAATCTACCAAAAACCTCCTAAAACTAAATTTAGTAAGGTCATAGGAAACAAAATCAACATATTTTAATACAGTAGCAATGAATATGTGGACACTAAAATTAAAAGTACTATACCATCTATAATTGCTAAAAAGTACTTTGGTGCAAATCTAAGAAAACATAAACAGGATTTATAGGCTGAAATTATAAAACATTAATGAAATATAAAAGGAAGATCTAAATAAATAGAGACACAGTGTGTTCATGGATTGGAAGACCGAATGTACCAAAAATGTCAATTTTCCCTCAATTGACATACAGTTTTAATGCAATTTAAAATTCCAGCATGATTACTTGCAGATGTAGAAAAGACCATTCTTAAATTTTATGGAGAAGCAAAGGAACTAGAATAGCTTCTCGTGTTTGAAAAGGAGACTACAGTGGGAGGAATCGTTTTACCTACTTTGAAGAATCACAGTACAGTTACAGTATTCAAGACCGTGTAGTAGTAGAAGTGGATAGATAAATTGATAAATGGAACAAAATAGGGACCCTCAAAATTGATCCACATAAACATTCCCAACTAACTTTTGGTAAAAGTGTGAAAGTAAACGGCACCCGAGCAAGTAAACATCGACACAAAAATGTTAACCTCACCTTGTATCTCACATTTGACACAAAAACACCTCAAAAAGACTTAACTGCAATATATAGACCTCTAATAATCTTATAAACATCATAGGAGAAAATCTCTGGGAACTAGAGCTAGGCAAATGGTTTATAGGCTTGATACCGAAAGCATGATTCATAAAGGGTAAATTGAATAAACTGAACTTCATCAAAATGAAAACTTATGTTCTTTGAAAGACTCTGAAAAGGATGAAAAACAAGCTAAAAATTAGTACCTAGAATAGAAAAAGAAATGTCAAAACTCAACAGTAAAAAACAAGACAAAAACAAAAAAACAATGCCCCCTCTCCCAATAATCCAACTGTAAATTGAACAAAAGACATAAAGAGACATTGACCAAAAATATATATTTGTATTACATATAAAATGTATATATGCATATGTTTGCCCTACATAACAATGTGCTGGTCAAAGTAGCTGTCGCAACATCGTAGTGCAACACATTACTCCCGTGTTTGTGGTGATGCTGGTGTAAACAAACCCCCTGTGCTGCCAGCTGTATAAAAGTACTGCCCACAAAATTATGCACAATGCATAACTCCTGATAGTCATACTAATATATGCATTTACTATATGTATCATTATTTTAGAGTGTGCTCTTGTTACTTATAAAAAGTTTGCTGTAAAGCAATATGCTGTGTTAAGCTGCATCATTTTCTTTTGTGCTTGGTGTAATCTTGTGTCGCCTTATAAATTTAGCGCAGCCCACGTGTACCGTATTTGTAGTCGACAGCAGTGCACAGTCATGTCCCAGACCGTCACATTTCCTCACCACTCGCTCACCCAGAGAGACTTCCAGTCCTGCAAACTCCATTCATGGCACGTGCCCCACACAGGTTACCACATTTTATCTTCCATGCCGTATTTTTACTGTTAATTTTCTATTTTGTGATACACGAATAACTTACTTGGCTATTAAATACTTGGCTAGTATGAATAAAGCTGCTATTAACATTCACGTACAATGTTACTGTCTATAATATTCAGTACGGTGACATGCTGTACAGGTTTGTAGTCTAGGAGCAATAGGCTATACCTGTAGCCTAGGTGTGTAGTATGCTACACCATTAAGGTTTGTTAAGTGCTCTCTGGAATGTTCTCACAACAACAAAATCACCTAAAGACACATTTCTCAGAATGCATTCCCATTGCCAGACAGCACACGGCCATACAGATGACAAAGAAACACATTGAAAGATGCTCAAATTATTAACCACTAGGGAAATGCAAGTTAAAACTCAATGAGGTGTCACTAAATGCCTGTCCTAATGGCTAAAATAAAAACTGGTGACATCAAATAGTGAGGAGAATACAGAGAAACTGGATCAATTATAAACTGGGGAAGGAAAATAGCACAACCATTCTGGAAAACAACGTGGAAGTTTCCTGTGTGTCCCAGCAACCGCATCCCTGGGCATTTATCCCAGAGCAACAAGGACTTTTGATCATGCAAAAGCCTCTGCGTGAATGTTCATAGATGCTTTCTTCGTAGTAGCCAAAATTTTGAAACAATGTATATATCTTTAAACGAGTGAATGGCTAACAAACGATGGTATATCCATACCATGAAATACTACTCAGCAATAAAAAGGAACAAAATGTTGTTAAATGCAACAACCTGGAGGAATCTGTAGAGAAAAATCTAGAGTGAAAAAACCCCCACCAATTTTAAAAGCTTAGATACTATGATTTTATTTCTATAACATTTGTGAAATGACAGAATTATAGAAATGGAGAACAGATTAGGGGTTGTCAGAGATTCGGAGGAGGGTGGGAGCAGGAAGCTGGTGTGACTATGAGAGGTGACATGAAGGATCTCTGTGGGGATGGAAATGTTCCGTATCTTGACTGTATTAATCCCAACATCCTGGTTGTGGTGTTATACTATAGGTTTTCCAGATGTTATCTTTGTGGAAACTAGGTAAGGGGGTACACAGGGTCAATCTCTCATTTATTATAGCTGTGTATGCGTGTATAATTATCTCAAAAGAAGATTTTAGACATAGTTTTCAATTCAGCAGAGCTCCTACTATTTTCAATTTAATTCATTAAATTAAATTAGCCCCCACTAATTTCTATTTAGTTTTAACTGTTTTCAACTTAATTTCAACCTTAATAGTTTGCACAGTTTTGTTACCTGTTTGGCACCCACAGGCAAGAGAGAGAAAGACCAAGAAAGAGAATGAGATCTTGCTAACGAACTATACAGAAGAAATGCCATGTGGTGTTTCACTATCGGGGACTGGTGGATCGGGTGGGTTTTAGCATTGAGGGACGTTGTGTTCTCATACTGGTTCAGAGACCCATCATGGACAATGGGACCTTCTTCATCATATTAAATTATGCTGTAAGGATGTCTGTGTGTCTCTCTCCTCCATTACATTCCTTGAGAGCAGAGACCACGACCTGTTTGTTCTGTACACTCCTTTCCCCTCACCCTTCTCCCCTCCACCTAGCAGAGAGGCTTAATTCACCATTTAATAAGGGAGAGAAAAGATTTCTAAGTTGATCAGTAACACAGCATGATCACAACGGCTAACCACAAGTGCTCAGCATCTGGTACCTACCTTTCTAACCTTGATTTACAGGACTTCCCTCCTGGTGCCTACTGATTTAGCCAACCCGAATTGCTGCAGGCTGCATACAGGTTGGGAGTTTTCTCAATTCACTGTCTCCGCCCACATTGTTTCCTTTGTCTGATGTTCCCTCCTTCATCCCCGCGGTCCGCCCTCCATTGATCTTTCACTGTTCAGTTTAAAGGACGCCTTTTCCAAGAGGTCTTCCATACTGCAGGTACTACTTTGCAATTTGTATCCCTTGTCATTTTCAACCTTGTAGGAGTACGGACTCACCCTGTGCTACTGTAAACCACTTGGGGGGCAATTGGTCTTGATCCTTCAAGGGTGTTCAAACATTTGGCATCTCTGGGACACACTGGGAGAAGAGTTGTCTTGGGCTACTTGTTAAATACACAAACACTAAGGAAAACTGGTAAGTAAAAAAAAGGTTTTAAGTAAATTTAAGATTTTGTGTAGGGCTGCGTTCATAGCCATCCTGGGCCTCATGCACCTGGGGGTCATGGGCTGGACACTCCTGTTAGATCTTCCCACAGAAATGGGTTCCGTGTGCTGCCCGCAGCAGATCCCATAAATGTACATTGAAAGAAAAAACAAAAGAAAGGAAATTAGAATGCCCAGGCTAGCATAATGGAAGCTCTTTAAGGTAGTCAAATAAAAATGAAAGGAAGCTAGAAAGGAAATCTGAGAGTGGATCAGAAGTAAGAGCAGATAATGTTAAAATGTTGCAAGGCTGATTTTACGTAGCATTGGTAGAGATTAGGCTGTTCACCACAGCCAGTTTCACTGTAAATCATGTAACAGACCTTGTAGAAATGCCAAGATAGTAGAAGTCTTCTTAAAACTCAGAGCTCTAAGACACGCTCAACTTGAAACATTGTTTATTTTCTTCATTAGGAGCTAAAGGGAAGCAAGGCGAAGGCAGTGGGTAGCAATTACCTAATATCTTTGCAGAAAGAGAGATTTTTCAAAATGCACTTTTCTCACTAATCCTTGAGGGGAAATGAGGTTTATTTATGGTGTCAGAAGAGAACAAGGCATAATAGTAAAAGATTTTATATGACTTCATGTTTTTAGGAAAGTCATTTGTTTACAAATCCAACTTAATCAAACCCAAAGGTATTTAATATAGTCCAGATTTGAATGTCACCTGATTTTGCACCCAAATTTCAGACTAAAGGAAGTAATTATGATAGAGTGTAAATGTTAATATAAGAAGATATAGATTATAACTATTTCCTTACTGAGATGAAAATCTTAGGTGTAGACCATCCCATAGTCCAAGGAAAGAATGGAATAATTACGCACATTTTTTCCCTATCTAGCTTTAACTGCAATTGTATGGGGCTGTCTAAAGTTGTTTAACTGTTTTGTTTGATAATTCAGGGTAACAGTGTTTTGATAAATAATTTTGTAAATAAAGCAAACATGTGCTGAAGTCCAGTTATATGAAAACTTTGGCTAGTTTTTTCTCTCTCACTTGTTTACCAATCTTTAAAGAGAATCCCTAGTCATTAAAAATGATATCTCACATTTGCCCAAAACTTTGTACTTTTTAAAATATATTTACATAGTTTAATTTATTTGATGCTCCTTACAATAATCTGTGATTAAAGTGGGGATTATTATTTTTATTTTACTCAAGAGCAAACTAATATTCAAAGAAAAGAAAACCCCTGAAAATAATACATTAGATTTTGGAGCTGGAAAGCACCCCATGAAATTATATCTGTGAAAGTGTTATCGTAAGTACTATAGTGTAGTTGATCCTGCAGTCTTTTGGTCTACATTGGGGAGAATTACTCTTGTATTTTGTAGATAAGGCATCTGAAGTCTGACCAGTCTGTGTCTTGGCCAAGGTCACATGGCCAGTGCACTGTAGGAGCAGCGTACACACTGCATAGTGGACAAGGGAGATGCTCCCAGAGTTTACGCAGTATCAGGTAAGGTCTGGTTCTAGGATGTCTGCACTCGCCTGTCCATCACAACTTCCTACCTGCATCTGTGGGAAGATGTGACATGAAAGAAAGCACTTTGACCCTAAAGGCAAAGAGCAAGAACCTTGGTTGTCAGAAAAGTGGTGAAATTTTATGGTGAGAGGAATGCCATGCACAAAAGCAGGTGGCAATGC
Organism: Desmodus rotundus; assembly: GCF_022682495.2. NCBI lineage: Eukaryota > Metazoa > Chordata > Mammalia > Chiroptera > Phyllostomidae > Desmodus > Desmodus rotundus. The sequence continues at coordinate 30,626,739 of NC_071394.1, read as the reverse complement.
TTTGCATGAGATCCCGAGGCAGGCGAACCACTGGATAATTCTTTCAGTAAACAGCAGACTCTAGTGAAGACACCAGCTTTTTCAGTGAGAATTCTCGGAGTGCTGATGAAGCTACCACAACTCATGGAGGGCAGAGACCTATTACAGAATCTCCTGGAGAAGAGCTGGCACAACAAGCTTAAGTATAAAAGGGGTAAAAAGGTGCATTATCTTGGCGCAAAAGTATCTTCCTTTGAAAATGGAACACCCAGTGCCGGTTTGGTTCCCAGTCAGGGCACGTGGGAGACGTCCTCAGTCGGAGTGCATACCACAGGCAAATGACTGATGTTCCTCTCTCACATCGTTTCTCTCCCTGTCTCTTTCCCTCCCTTCCCCTCTCTCTAAAATCAGTAAGCATCTCTTCAGGTGAGGATAAAAAAGAAAAGAAAGAAAATGGAGCAACCAGGACAACCGATTTCTTCAGTGAATTTAAACCCTATTTTAAGGACAGAATCATCTAGTGAGAATGCAGGTGGGGTTTCCTTTATGCCAGGATAACTGTATCAATAACATTGGAAGGAGTTACTCTATTCTTTGGACTAGGTAAGCCCTTTCAATGGTAAGCCCTTTCTCAATTCTAAGCTATAGTTTTAGGAGTTACTTAACAGAAAGCTTTTTATAGAAATTGTAGTCAACGGCATTATAGTAGGTTCCCTATTATTCTTCTCGCCTGATTGTTGTTTTAATAACAATAAAGTGGAAGACTAATTTCAAGGACTGTTAATTTGTGCTTTGTTCATACCTTGGCATGAAGAAAGTAACCAGACCCTTGTGCTCCCTCCTCTCAGGGACCTCAGCAGTTGCCTGAAGACCCCTTGTGAACCGCTGATGCTACGTCCTTTCACAGAGTGAGAGAAACGTGCTGGCAGGTGGAGGTGGTGGGCGACTTGGGAAAGGGCGAACTATTTCCAAAGCTGGGAATGGGTGCGAGCCCGCGGGTGCCTGGCTTGGCACAGTGCCACAGGACCCTGGAAGGGAAAGGTCCACCTGGGCAGCTTGGCCTACAGATGCCAACGCTCCCTCCCGGCTGGGGCAAAACCCTGTGTCCCAGCTGGGCATGAAGGTGCAGAGCTTCCTTTCTTCATGGGGGTGCTGGGACTTGAACCTTAAGCATATTCATAGTGAGTGGTATGGACTGAAGAAGACAGAGCCCTTTTCAAATGTGAGGGCAGAGGAAGGCCCTCCATGCCTTTGAATGATCTTGAGGGCAGTGGAAGGGAACAAACTAAAACAGTTTCTTGTCATTAAGCAGAATCTAATTCTGCAGCTTAATTCTGGTTCAGAGAAAGAAATGTGACATCAAATCTATCATAATGAAAAGTGTTACTGTAAAGTAGTCAGTCAAAGTGCCTGGGTAGAAGCTAGCAAGACGATTGGATAGAGGTAAGAGCCCTCAGCCGCCCTTACCAGATTGGGGGTGGGAGCGGGGAAGTCAGGCACAAGCACCACAGAAGTCAAAATGGCCCAGGGGTGGGTGCTGGGCCACAGAGGCCTGTCAGTCTAGCCCGGGGAAGAAGGGATTGGTTAGGAGATGGAGCCCCCTGAAGCACACAGAAGTTTGGGAAGTTGCTTGGTCATTTTGAGGAAGCACCTGGTCCATCCCACACTCTGAGCTACTATAACCCCAGGGGAACGAAGAGGCTGTGTTGCTTGCTCCTGGCCTGCGCTCGCACGGTGCACTCGCCTGTTCTCTCCGTGGCCATGTGGCCTTAGCAGCTTTGTGGCCCACGGCCTCCAGGAGGGAGCCTTTCTCTCTTGCCCACCAAGTGATGCCCTCGCAGGTGCATTTGCATGCTCTTTCACCTGGGGTTATGTAACCATGTGGCCCTGGCAGGGAGGGAGCCTGAAATGGACAGCAGCTGGGAATAAGCTACCTGGATGGGGACTAAGACCACTTAGTAGCTGCCTGTGGGCTCCAAAGGACTCTTCTTTAAAATAGAGCAGCAACTCTGGACACTGGCTTTTGTCTTGGGCTTGCTGGGTATGGCTGGACTTTTTCCATGGCAGAAAGAAGAGATGGTCATTGAGACGGGAGTCTGCCAGATTGCACAGCACCTGAATAAAACCTCTGTCCTTTTGTACCAGCACCTGCCTCATGAGTTTGGCTTTAATGGCAGCAGGCAGCCAAACCTCCAGTTTTGATCAGTTACAGAATCACAATATCTGTACATTCAGGTCTGCTATTTCATTATGTCCTAACAACCGTGTAAAGCGGTTAATGTTGTGGTTATATCCATTTTCTAAATAATTTTCCCAAGATTCCAAAGCTTGTAACTGGCAAGGCAGCTCTCACTGCTGCCACTCTCAGGTGGGGCTCCCCTACTTCAGGTCTAACTGTTGCATTCACTCTTCTTCCCGTTACAATCGAGGCAATCATTTCATAAGCATTCCCTGAGGAACTACAACATACTGGGTACTGTATAAGGCACAGGGATCCAAAGTCCAATAAGACACGGTCCCTACCCACAAGGAATCTTTGCCTGGAAGAGCAGAGCTCCTGGAGGGGGTAGGGCTATGGTGTGGGCACCTGGGAGATGAGGCTACAAGGCTGCATGGGAGCCAGGAAACAGACGGTGAATGAATGTGCTCCAAGCTTTTGCTCCAGAAACTGTGACAGCCATTTTAAGAGTTTGACTTTTTAATTTCTTTTTAAATTTACACAAGTCATCGGATTATTAGTTAATAAACCCACTCAAAAGTATTTCTAAGTGCCAACCCCTACGTGGTTCTGGGGACATGGTGGTTACCAAGATGGAAATGGGTCTCTGTCCTCACAAAATTTGTATTTTGGTTGCACAGAGGTAAACAAACCCATTTTGAAATAAACATAAGAAATCAGCTACAAACTGTGGCGATGGGGTGCCATGCGGAAAATAAACTGGGTCCTGGGGTAAAGAGAAATGAGTGTGAAACTATCAGATGTGTAAAGAAAGAGGAACCTCTTCTTTTAGCCCCCACCTTCCCCCCTCCCTCCGTGGTACATACGCTTTCACATCTTTATTCTAAAGAAATGTTCAAAAATATATGTGACTCCTTATTTTTTACAAATGTAAATTTATTTTACACATTATTTTGTGACCTGCTTTTTTTAAAACTCAGCAATACATATGGATACCTTTCCATGATAATCCATGTAGATCTGCATAATACTCTTTCAAATTGCTGCATAATATTGTTGCGTAATCCATTCGTACTTTAATTCTGTCTGTATTGACTGCCATTCAGGTTGTTTCTAGTTTTTTGGTTTGTTTGTTTGGGTTTTTTTGCTGTTAAAAACAGTGCTTTAATAAACTTTCTTATGCTGATATCCTTTTACATACTGGTGGGTTTTTTTCTGGGTGAGAAGAGTCTTGGGTGGGATAGCTGGCCCTGAAGTTTCATTCCTTTTCAAATTTTAGTACATACTGGCTGACTGCCCTTTACAAAGGTTGTGGCAATATGTAAAAATGCCTAAGTCTACATACCCTCCTAGCCCTAGATGGTCTCAATTTCCTTAAATTTTGTCAGTATTAGAGGTGAAAAATAGAATCTCATTATCCTTTTGATTTGCATTTACTTGACACCAGGAGCACATGAGTCTTTAATAGTTTCATTGACCGTTTCATTTTCTAATAGATGGATTGCCTGTCATAGCCTTTGCCCAATGTTTTCTGTTGCATTGTTTGTCTTCTCACCAATAGATGCACACTCTTTATATATTAGGGGTGTTATCTCTTTCTCATATGTGCCGCATATATTTGCCCCGTTTTATAATTTGCTTTTTAACTTTGTTTCTGGCGTCATCGAAGCGGGGGGCTTGAAGCGGGGGAGTAACCAGACCGTGTTGCATTTAGAAAGCTCATTCCCCCAGCACAGGGAGGCCTGGAGGGAAGACACAGACCGGCAGCAGGGCCCCTCCTGGGGATCAGCCGGGGACTGCACGGCTCTGGGAAACGGATGGTGAGGGCCTGAGTCAAGTCAGTAGCTGTGGGGAAGGAGGGGGTAAAATGGATTTGAGACAATAAAAAACCAAAATGTATGTGACACTGTGCCTCATTGGCTGGTGTTGCAAGGGAAACTGAGGTTGACGTTCAGGTGTTTGAGGTGGGTGTGTGGGAGGGTATTGGTGGCATTTACTGAGAGGACTTGGGGCCTGTGTAAGAGGAGAGGTATCTACTCTGGATTCAGATAAGAGTTTGGGGTGTCTAAGGGATGTCCAGGGGGAGAGATGGACCTCCCCCTGGAGAGGGGTCTGGGACCGAGGAACAGGTGACAGGATTTGGCAGCACACGTACAGTGACTAAGTACAGACGTGGGAGTGAAGGAAGATGCTCTGAGGGAATGAGGATTTTAAGGTGCATAGACATCTGAGGAAGAAGCTCATGGAACATTTCACATTTGAAAGGTTTATGGAGAAAAAGAGCTGGTAATAGTGGCTCTTGCTCACCCCGAGGCTCCAGAAGCCAGTCTGCACATACCAGGGGCAGAGGGGCCCTCCAGGGGCTGCTTCTTGCCCTTGGTGGGGATGTCCCCAGTCTGAGAAGAGGGTCCCCAGAACACTTCCTCCTCCTGCAGACGATTCTCTGCCTTCTCCCCTTCCCCAGAGCACAACCAAGGCAGAGTCCCACGCAGAGACGGTCACACATTCTCCCGCGGAAGGATGCAGGCTTGCAGTCTCACCACGGCCACTTCTTTGCTCCTGCCTGGCTTCCAGCCAGGAAAACAACACATCCCGCTGCGTCCCACTCTTCACAATCTCCAGCGTCCCAGGTCTCTCTCTAACCTCCACTGCAGAATTCACTTTACCCTCTCGGTGGAAGGTGGTAGAATCTTTCACTAGCTCACTACAGCTTAATTTATGCCAAAGAAGTGAAATGAATTCTCCTTAACAAAGTTCCAGTGAATGAGCTCACTCCACATTTGGTTTTTGATTTAAAAGACCACTCTGAGATCTGGCCTGTCCTCCAAATACCAGAAAACTGGCTCCTACCCATGTGGAAATATTTGTTGTGTAAACTAGATTCATCTGCAGCAATTTAAAATTTACTTATACCCAATTCTTGTCCAATAGGATTAAAGGAGTTCCAGGTAACACCGAGAGAGAAAACTTTGGTGTCTGTCTCAGTTGACAGCGACATGGTTTACAGAAGGACTTGTGAATGTGGACATGATCTAAGAAGCCAGCATTTATGGAAGAACACCACCCACTATGTAAAACACCTGGTCCCTGAAACAGGAACTCGATACTTTCTCATTTATCCAAATGTGACTTGGCGATGAACTCATAGTCTCTGGCTCGGTGGCTGTTTGTCTCTTTACTTTGATGCATTGTAAATTTGGCACAAATCTAGGGCCATCCATAGTTTAAAACTGCTATGGCAAATGAGTCATGCCCATTGGATGTTGTGGTTGGAAGGGGCTTTAGAGGATATCTAGGCCCACCGCCTCATTTTTCAGATGAGGAAACAAGAGTAAAAACTTGTCCACAATCACATGGTTAGCTGACATAACTGGATTTGTCCTGGGGTTTCTCCATCTCGGTTCTGGGGAATTAGTGTACTGCCAAGGTCTATGTCAGCAGTAAACAGGTAGGGTGGGCTTTTGACTCCTATTCTCCACCTGCCCCTCCCTACCTGCAATGCCTTCAGATAAACATGCAAGTAAAATCCTTGCCCTTAGACAGGGCCTCTGCCTTTCCCTCCAGGCAGATGCCAACTTCCAGGAAAGTTCCTCCTATCTAGAAATTTTGGAGCCACTGATGACTTTGGCCATAACATTTCGATACTGAATCTGACAACAATATGAGAACAAGGAATGAAGAGAAATACTATAAAAAATGCTGAAAGCTATTATAATATACCAGGCATTCAATAATAAAAAAGGGCCTTGGAACACAGAGCTATGTACAGTTTATTTCCTTTCCTCAACTTTTTCTTTTTTTAAATTTCTAGCTCCAGTGACATTTGTAGTGTATTTAACACTCATAAGGGATCATTAAAAAAAAAATCTCCCTGTTGTATACTGAACTGGTTAATGAACTGAATAATAATAATGGTTAGAAAATAAATATAGTAAAAATATTATTTTCTTCATACTGGCAGAAAATAAAATTAACATTATAGTTCCAGAAAGAAAAAAGTAATCAATTACTACTTTTAACATATATTTTTTGGACAAGGGAACATTCTTATATTCATTGTTCTAAAATTGTAATGAATGATGTTACAGTTTCTTTTTTGAGGATTAATTTCTGTAAATTTGTCAATAACAAATCTATATCCTTTGCACACACATTTCAATAGATAGGATAGTCAGATTTGTCAACCTATCTTCAATCAATCTTGGTGGAAAAATACTGCTTATTAATTTCAAATTTTTTTCATGTGAGCAACAGATGCACAAATAGGAAAAAATCTCACATGTAAAGATAAGTTTGGTAGAAATTTATAAAAATCCCAATCCCAGTATTCCAGAAATTGCAATAATATTCATTTTTTTTAATTGAGGCACATTTCTAGTGGCTTTGCAATATTTTTCAGTAGAAACGTTTTCACTAAAATATCTTCACTAGAAAATTCATTAGAAATCTCTATTATTTCTCGTACTTCCAAACTTTTAACTCTTCCACAAAAATCATTTTAAAATGGATGAATGACCAAGGACACTGACAATTTTGGATCCATGGTCTTATAATAAGTGTTTGGTTCTTGCTGAAAGTGAGGTATTCAGACCTTATAGTTCACTTGAACCTGGCAACGTAGGACAAGCATCATTTTCTTTTGTATGGCAATCTTCAAAATTAAATTCTTTTTCATAGGCAATGTCCATTTCCTTATATTTTATTGTTGCATAGTTATGGCTTATACGATTTGTGTACGCTGATTTAAAAGATCAGTGTTAAAGCTTGATGTCTGACTACATACTGTTCAAAGCTGATTCTGGTAGTTCCCAAATATTAGTTTCTGGCTAATCTCATCTAAAGCTTCACACCAGGAAAAAAAACAACAACAGGTAACTGAAAAGAAAAAATTGCATTGAAGAGAGAGTAAAACTGGAGCGATCCTCTTGTGTCCTACTTTCTTTATGGCTTTGCAATGGGCACAGCTTCACCTTCCCTGGGAAAACTTCTCACTCTGGCAGCTAACATTCCGCTGCATTTTCCAACAAGGCAGTGACACTGGAGTGAATGACTTTTTTCCCCAACAGTTTCAAAATGGTGAAATCTTCAAGTAGTCACACAGAATAGCAATTTGAAATATTTCAAATTCTATTGCTTTGCCTTGGTAATCACTGTACCGTCATTGTTTATTTTGAGTTTGTTGCATAAATACAGAAATATGAGGTGCCAGAGTGTTGGTGAGTTGAATTTTGCCCAAAGCGAGTGTGATAGATTCTGAACTATTACCAACTTACTCACAAAACAAATGTGTGTAGCTGAGTGTATGTGCTTTGATGGCTGATTAGATAGCTTAATTAGATTAAGCGTTTTCTGAATTGACTTTGCGCATAGTATAATATTTACTAAAGAATGACTGATAAAAATATGCTACTTTGAGGCTTGCATACAAATGTTGAAATCAACAGAAACTATAGTAATTGTTTAGAACTTAGACCAACTAAAGATTTTTTGGGGAAACAGTAGCTTCTCAGTCACATTGTTTAGAATTCTCAGCACACGGTGATAATAAAAAACATATACACTTTGTAGGCAGTTTTATTATTGTTTTTAAATTCTTTACAGAAAAAGTGCTCATAGGTAGGATACACTCACTTCTCTGCCCTTCACACACCGTTGCTGGGGCTCCTTCGGATCCTGACTGTGGAAGGCACCTGCGTGTCTGGCTGCTTTCGCCCTTTCATTTCCTTCCTTGCCTTGCCCTTCATAGATTAGGTTTCTACCCATTTCTTTGACTTCCATGGGGAAATGGTGGGAAAGGAGCAAGAAAATCAAGTTGTCTTGGTACATAAGGCTATCACTTCATACCACCTTTACCTCCGTAACAACTAAAGAAGATACGAGGATTGAGTCAATACAAGTCAATGATTTGTAACAAAGGTGTCAAACTCATTTTCACCGGGGGCCACAGCGAGAGCTCAGCGCTGCCTCTAGGCTGGATAAAACAAGGTGGAGGGCTGGATTCAGCCCTTGGACCTTGTGTTTGCCACCTGTGATTTAGAACTACATCTAGCACATAAAAAAATACTCAGCAAATGCTTGCCGGTACTTGAAGGTAATCAGAATGAGAGGCAGGCCATTTGCTTGTGGCACCTCCTTGGATGGTAGCTCTATTAATTCAGATGCTTCCTTATGCCTTCTCTTCACATGGCTCATTTGAGTGTTAGAAGATTGAGTCTTCAGCAGAAGTTACTTTCTCTGCCACATCTAAGGGATCACAGCATTTTGTGACTGTTTTGGAAAAGACTCATTGCAGACCCTCACACTGGACATTCTTATCCTGGAGGCGGTATCATCTTTGGAGCGGGGTCCTGGGTCACTAAGTTTTCTCTTCGGGAACCATCATCACCAACACGTAGTGCAAAGCCCAACCTGAAAATGGGGCCTTGTGTGCTTCTTTCAACTTGGCCCTGGCAGACAGGCATGCCCACCCAAAAGAATTTCTTAATGGGCATAGGGGCTATTTGCTAATTTAAAAAAAAATTGAGGTATAATTTACATACAAAGAGAGAGCTTAGATATTAAGTGTTTATTTGTGTGAATTTGAAAATTCTATACATTCTTCTATCTACTGCTCAAAGCAAGATATTGAATATTTCCATCATGACAGAAGGTTCCCTCATTATCTGTTCATTTTAAAACAAGAATACAGGTATCCAGTGCTTGTATAAGAAGTCTAGGGCAGAAGAGAGACGGTAGAGCTGGGCTGGCAGGAGGAGCGGTTTGGTGAGGCTGTTTCTTGGCTCACAGAAGAACACCAAAGGCTCTCTGATAGAAGGACTCATGGAGGGCTCTTGTAATAAAGGAGAAGGATTTACCCACCAAAAAGAAAACACAACGGAACTGAAAACTGAAAAGATTAAGCAATAAAGAATGTTAATCAAGTGCAGTATTTTCCCTGGTGTTGAAGCAAGGTTCTCATTGTCTCCTGCCAGAACAGGTAGTTTGATCTCTGAATTATCCAGATTATATAAACAAAAAAGGAGGATATATAAATATCACTGCTTCTTTATTTCTGACTTGTATCTACAGCTCTGGACCTAAGAAGGCAAATATTTGGTGTCTACCAATGGACCAAAGGAGCAGAAACAGCTCTTGAGCACACTTGGTACCCATGATAATGAATGATCTTCAAACATTTGTAATCCTCACGATTATGTGTAATCCCTATTGCCAAAATAATTAATGCAGTACTGATTTAAAGGAAAACCTTTGAAAACCATGCCGCTTGCCATGTATCAGTGAACTTCAGCTCAGCACCTTCTCTTTTCATGTCTTTAAAGAAATACGTTGATGTTATACAGCTGTGAAATTGTGTGATCTGCATTTGTGTAACCTTTGTTACTTGAGTCTGAACTAAGGGAATGTTCTATTTTGCCAAAAATTCTCAACAAGCTTAGATGCAATGAAATAACACTGCATTATTAACACCTTATGTGCTGTGAGAAACTTGATGTTCAGCCGCCCAGAGGTTAAGCCTACAGTACTGGAGTCTTGTGAGTGTGTGTGTGTGTGTGTGTACAGGCGGTATTTATTTCTAAGGGTGCGTTCACTTGACAATGAGGCAATCACTCTAGATTTACGCAGAGCTTTTTAGGAGAGTAGTCAGTGTAAACAGGTTAGGTTACACCTCTGGTTTACTGGCAGCTTTATTAAATCATTAACTGGAGGAAAATCTGACCGGGTTAATTATAGTGGAGTAAAAGGACTAGTAAGAAGGTCTGGTCTAGAGGATGTTGCTCCTGGTGACCTTGTTTTAATTCAAGGTTAATTATAAAATTAGATTCAAATTTGGAAAGGAAGAGTAAACGCAGGGTTGGGTTTCTATTCACGATGTCACCCCTGGGGGCTCCCCCATTATGGCAGACCAATTGCAAGGCCCAAGCTGAACGAAGCAGCTAGGGAAATTAAACAGGGAGCCTGCCGTAATGTAACCTCATGTTCTGGGCAAGATTTGCAACCATCACATTCTATCCATCAATTGGAAGAGGAAGAAAAGTACCACGTTGTCCCCCAAGGCCAGCCACTTGGGACAGGCTGGCCTGGCTGCTAAAGGCAGAGGGACTGGTGTGCAATATTAATATAGGACAACTCGTTTTTCCACAAATAAAAAAAAATCCATGCACACTCTCCATTGGCACGAGAATGAAGTGATTCCCATTCAGGAGTTGTTTCTGCAAGTCACGTAAAGAGTACATGCACAGGGCCAGCTGGAAGCAGCATTGTGGAATCAGCTAAATGTGTTTTCAGGCATAATAAATGTTCCTGGAAGAGTGAGGCCGAGCTCTCATGTTACGATTTTAGGCTACTTTGCAAGTTCAGTTTGTATTGTTTGAGAATCTTTACTTCCACTGGGGTGCTTTTTCTGCAATTAGAGGGTTCTAACGCCAGATGGCACCTTTGTTATAAACATAAGGTTTGAAGAGCTGGACTTCTCATCCAATAAGAGTGTGTGCCTGTGATGTAAGTATGAGTATGCATGTGGATATATAAGCGTGTATGTACACACACATACATGTATAAATATATCAGTACATGCAGAGTGTGGTTATTTACACATGTATAGTGTGTGTGCATGCATGTGTACACATATACACACATACATAGCATTATATATGCACGATGGCTTTACAAAAACTTTAACGTGGGGGCAAAAGAGCAGACTGTGGATCTTGGCTGCTTACAATCAAAGCCCAGCTCTCTTACCTGCTAGCCTTACGATTTCAGACAAATCATGTAATTTATCCGTGCTTCAGTTTCCTCGTTTGTAAAAAGAGTTTAATAATGCCTATTTCACAGATTTATTGTGAAATTAAATGTTAATATGTTTAAATACTCAGAATAGTGGCTAGCATATAATAAGGTCCTGGTACATAAAGTTAACTCATTACTACATAATTTACTCAAAAGTTGATCTGTGATTTTCTCGTCCTTACAGTAATTTCACCTCCAACTACCAGGGAGGGATGGGGCCTGTGTGATCTAATCAGGGCGGTCCCTTTTGTAAAGTGCCTGGTCCGGGTAGCAGAGATACTGGGCGATCAGTACCACAGCTCCCCTTACCCTTGGGCAAACGTTTTCCAAGACAGCAGTGGGTGCCTGAAACTGCAGATCATCCCACACATTGTATTAACTATGCTTTTTTCTCCTTATACACACACACACCTTCTCACTTAAAGAAAGCCCTTTATGGCCTATTTTTGAAATATCTGAATGGTCAGCCTCACTACTCATGCCTTGGGGCCACTATTAAGTAAAAGGGTGACTTGGACACAGGCACAGCAGTACCATGACGGCCCATCTAATAACCTACTATCGAGTTACTAAATGACTAACAGGGAGGGAGAGTATACAGTGTGGATATGCTGGAGAAAGGGATGATTCACCGTCCTGTGTGGGATGGAGCGAGATTTTGTCACATTACCCAGAATGGCTTGTGACTGAAAACTTATGAATTGTTAACTTCTGGAATTTTTCATTTAATATTTTTGTAACTTGATAATTTCTGGATAACTGGAACCGTGGATAAAGGGGAGCTACTGTATGTGGCACTTCTCTGGACATTGAACTGTGTGTAGGTGCAGGAAGGAATGTTGATCCAGGTTGGATAAAAGAAGTGAGAGGAGGCTTTTTTTTAGGAGGGAGATAAGCTGTCTTGTGACGTAAGGACGCAAACCCTGGAACTGCTGCAGTTCTTGCTACGACAAGGGAAAAGAAGCTGAAGATGCTGCTGATCTTACAGGTAGAAGAAGAGAGAGACCACAAAAGAAGCCAGACTCTGAGGACCTCAGAACTGTCGGGTCAGTCCAGTGGTGAGGCTTGCTCTCCCTCTGAGACCAATATATCCCTTTTATTTTTTTAAGCCAGTTTGAGTTGGTCTTTCTGATAGAGTCCTAATATAAAATCAAAATGCATATTTTTATTAAAATAGCTGAACAAGACCATCATCAGTAATTAATAGTCCTGTATGATGATGTCTTATATGAAGATAGAAAATAATGCAAAATTTGAAAAAAAATGAGAACCTTGTCACCACACTGGTCCCTCTTAATATTCCTCACCTGCTATGTATGATCCTTAGTTCTTCTCTCTTTTACTTTAGGGCCCCAGAGAATGAGCTCTCGTTCTTCAAGCTTACCTGTTTAATTCCATGTTGGACTGTCCCCGTTTATCTCTAACAAAGCTCTGTGGGTGAGTTTTTAATTAAATCCCTGGTGCTGTACAACCTTGTAGTTTTAACCATGTCTTGCTTCCCTGTCCTTTCCCTCTCTTGGCTACAGTAAGCTTCCAGAAGTGTGGGGGAGTGAGGACAAGCAGAGTGTAGTCTTCTCCAAACTAGAAAACTGTCTATTAGCCAGTAGTTTTTCAGTTAAAAAAACAAAAGAAAACCAAACCATAAAGACTCTCTGGTCAAGTCAGTTGGAAAAATTGAGTTTAATACAATTTAACATGATTTTAACTGTAATAACTTTCAGACATTTAAAATGTAAAACATTTTATCAGTTAAATAAATTCTATTGTAATAGAAAAAAAACATTGAAATCTCAGTTGCTTCACAAAAGATCTAGCTCATGGCATGGTCCAGACTTATAGTTCTTTTTAAAATTTTATTCTTCTTATTTTTTATTATTGACACTATTACAGATAGCCCCTACTTCCCCCTCTGCCTGGCCATCACTCCACTGTTGTCTGTGTCTGTGATTTATGTATATATGTTCTTGGGCTGATCCCTTCACCTTCTTCCATCCAGTCCCCTTCCCTCTTCTCTCTGACAGCTGTCAGAATTAGATTCCATATATAAGTGAGATCATATGGTATTTGTCTTTTTCTGACTGGCTTATTTCACTTAGCATAATAATCTCCAGGTCCATCCATGTTAACCCAAAAGATAAGGCTTCTGTCTTTTTGTGTGTGTTTTTAATCATTGCATAGTATTCCATTGGGTTAATGCACCAGAGGTTTTTTTTTTTTTTTTTTTTTTAATCCATTCATTTGTTGATGGTCCCTCAGGGCTGTTTCCAGGTCTTGGTATTGTAAATAGTGCTGCCGTTAACATAGGGGTGCATATATTCTTTTGAATGGGTGTTTCTGGATCTGCTTATAGCCCTTGATGAAGTGACTGCCTCCAAGAGGTAACTCATAGAGCCAAAAACTGTCCATCAGAATTTCATCATCCTCAACGTATAGCTCCCAAATCACCCCAGATTTATTTTCATTCCAGAGGTAGAAGAGACCAGGATCAAGGAAGACAGTGCACAGAAGGTTTTTATGGGTCAAGCCAGAAAGTGACGTACATGACTTCTACCCAGATATCACTTGCCATTGGCCAGAACTCAATCCCATGGCTATACCTAACTGCAATGAACAATGAGAAATGTGATCTGGAGAATAAAGAATTGGATTTTAGTTCACACATAGTAGTCCCTGCCACACACATGTGTTAACTCTCTTGGAGAAACCTATAGTATAAACTCACTTATCCAAAGTCAAAAGCCTTCCCCTACATCATTCTAGCATCAATTCATTCAAGTAACCCGTGGAACACAGTTTGAGAAATGCTTATGCTTTTTACTTTGGACCCTCCTTTTAAACAGTTGTTGTTGGGTATCCTGCCAACTAACCATGTGGTAGAAACAGAAAAAAAATGCTAGAGTTAGAGACATCAGCAGATAATGACTCTTTGAGGATCATATTTTCAAATCAAGAGATGGTTTGTTTTCTTAGCTACTTCATACTTCATTTTCTGTTTGAGAATACTTTACTGGTGCTTTTTTTTCTGTGTATTTGCTTAGCCCTTGGAAGCAGAGTTCGAACTAGCCATCAACATTTCCCCCCATACAATTTTGCCCTAGGATGATTAAAACTGCATTTAAATAGAGACTGTGAAGCTTTCCATTGGCTTCATAACAATAGATTTATTTACCTGTCTCCCAGGAACTTCCCTTCTTGTCCTGTGCCCTCCTACATTTCCCAGTGCTTTCCTGCATCTTCCAGAGCCTTCCTCCCTTACTAGCGTTTCCCTTCCCATTACAGATGATTACTTCAAACTTCATTCACCTTTTCTGTTCAAAACTCATCAGCGTGAAGACAGAAATGACTGACAAGCTTTGTGTGTTATTCCTTTGTAGAATTTATATCTTAGCATGAGATAAAAGATGAAAAGAGGAGAATGACTTTCTAATGTTGGAATTTGGTATCAGTAACAGACCTTGGGGAGATGTTTTCAGAAGGACAGCATTGCTAGGGTATTGAGAACACACAGGTTGCATGACTACCACCCAGGCCTTTTATGAGGTTCACCCTGACAAAAGGTGTCTTGGTATTTCTTTCAGGGAAGGCAGATCAACCCTTAATTTGGCCCTTATGCCGTTTCTCTACACATATTGACTTTATTACAGAAGGGCAAGGTTTTCTTCCTTGACCAGTTTATGAGATGTCACTTCCCATTACAACGATTACAAAAATTTAACAAGTGTAATTTCCTTACCTGTTTTATTCCACTTTGGCCTCCAACCTGATTTTTCAAATGTAGGAATACTCTTAGATTATTACCCTGAATAAAAATATGACCTTGTTTGCTCTTCTCTTTCTAACCCATCTATTCTGGATATTTCGATCTATTTGTATATGAACACTTGGGACATAAGAAGTGGATTATTTCATATATCAAATGAATCACTTATCAAAGCTTCCTATTATCAATACAAATAAATATTCTCACCAAACAATCATTACATTTTACATGGCAAAGTGGAGAGTCACTTGTCACTCTGCAGATGAGCGGGGCATCCATTCCAGTGGAGGAAGTTATTTTTCGGAAGTGTGTTTCCAGCAGAAGGTTGCATTTGATTAATTTGTTCCAGAAATTTTGCCAAGAAAAATTACAAAACCAAAGTCATAATTTGTACACAAATTTTTTGGAAGCAACATTTTATAAAAAGTTTTTGATTAATTTAAAAAATAGAAAAGAATTTTGATTTCATGATTGGCAGGAATAGATACTCTGGTACAATAACCAAGGGAATTTTTAAAAGTATCTACACTACTTGGTGATGTATAAGTATATTTGAAGAAAAAATTGAGATAAAATTCAAGATAATTGATTATAGTAAATCAATTACATGTACTTGTATTTTAAGACCAAGTACTATTTAATGTATATCGTTTAACCTTAGAGAACCTAAGGACTGTGGCAAAGGAATCAGCAGTAGGTGGGCATTGAAAGTATGCATTTTTCTCCTTCTTGCCATTGTAAGAACTATTTTTTTTAAATACAAAATTAGATTTTGGAAAAATATTACAATTTTCAAATAGTGAATTGCAAAAATGAAAAGAATAAGCTTTTCTCACTTAATTCATGAACAATGAAGCATCAAACCCAGAATATTTTATTGTGGTTTCAATATCAAAGGATCTAGAAATCTATAATCCTCAGCTTTCTAGGGAAAGCAACACATGTTTATATTTTGTTGGATTCCCACTTTTTCTCAACATCCCTAGCTACAAGTTTTCAATGAGTACTCTGGTTCATTCTGAGACCAGGGGTGATGATCATAGAAGACTCCTTATATGTATTTTTTAAAACAACAAGGATATAAGACTTTTGGTAAATAATATTATTTGTAATAAAATAATAAAACCGACTGATTTACTTAAGCTCCCAATTTCCAGCTTGAATAACATTCTCTGTGCAGATAGACACATATAGAACAACCTGGGGGGCACCAGAACCTTGAATTTACATCTACTTTTCTGTTTCTCAGAACTTGTGTCTAGCATATCGATTATCTAACAACTTTTGTGTTGGTGAGAGTTAGGTTTTCCTACCCCCATTTATTCATTTTTCAAAAGGCCATGGCATCAAGAGTTAAAAGTTTACTGTGAAACCTGTGAAAATACATTTGTTCAGCTGGGACCATGTTGACCCTTTTCTGCTTCCCTTGGATTCAACTGAATCTTGGTGAGCTTAAGGTGAAAGTGAGACACAGCAGTTCAACACAGAGTTGGGGTGCACTGAAGGTTGCACTTCCCTAATTAAAAAAGCCACCGTGTTTTTATGGCAGGATTCTGGAGGGATGCACTGATTTCCTAATGAATGTTGACAGGACTATTAAAGCTGTAAAACAACATCTCTTGAATATGGCATTCAATGAAAGAACTAGCTTAGCCATGCTGTTCTTGGGTGTTATTAGCTGATTAAACTGCAGCCAAAGGGAAAACCATCTTTGGGCTATGCATTTATTTTCTCAGCTTTCCTGCTTCTCTGTTTCTCAGCAATTATTTCATGAGGTTGGTAGCTAGGTTTCTTTACTGTGGCTTTAAACACTATCCATGACATAAAGGATGAGCCATTTTGTCTCTGAATCCATTAGTTGCCCCAAGACGCCTGGTGTGCTGCACAAAAAAGACCCCCCTCCCATTTTTTTGATTCGTCACTTGGACTGGTTTTGTGTGTGTGTGTACTTTTGTAGTGACAGACTTGTCTTAGGCCAAATCCATTTCAACTCTGACACACCCTTTCTTCTCCTGTGGGTTTTTACCCTCCCTGCGACTCGGTTTTTGTCAGCTATGAAATGGGCATGATGATACCTTGCAAGTTTATTATGGGAGTTAGAGATCATGTGAAAAATGACTATTGTTATTTTTGTTAGAGAGAAATTTGAGAAAGAGGAACAAAATGGTGTTTCCACAAATGGAAATGAAGTGAAATATGACCATTTGCTTGGAATTAAGTTTTAGACCTTTGGTAAGAATTGGGATATATTTTGAAGAAATTAATTTTGATAGATTTAGGTAATTTGACTCTTATAGAAGTTTTGAAGAAAGTCCTGAGGGAAGTTGTACGAGATTCTTCCAGTCACTACACAAAATGTGATGAATGTCTGAGAGACATTTAAATCCAGAGAGATAATATGGAAATGAGAGTACATCACAATAGGTGAGATGCAGGTCAGAGCTAAAGCATCACATGACTTTTATAATAAGGTGCTGAGATACCAAATTAGAAAACTGAGACAGACCCCAAATACTTCTCTTTTGATATTTTAAAATCTGCTAGTGGGAGTGTAATTTGCTGATAGGTGATGAGGTTCTTAAAGTCTTTAATCTTCTGAATCAGTGATATCATTTCTATTTATCCATCCTAAGAGAAAATACAAAATTCAGAAAATTGCTTTATGCCCAAAGATGTTCACAATAGTATTATGTATATCTATCTATCTATTGAAACAATTTAAATGTCCAAAAAAATAGGGAAATAATTAAAATAATTATGTCAATGTTCATGTAAATATATTATATAAAGTTATTTGTGAGCAGTTTAATGGGAGAATGCTTCTGCAAAGAAAACAATAAATACGCAAGATTATACATAAATTATTATTTTAACTGTTTAAAACAGTTATTGAAAAAAAGACTGGAAGGGGAATATTTACTTGAACCATATAAAGTTGTTGATTTTAACCTATAGAAGGGCTTTTGTACATGGTTCAATCTAATATTAACCCATGAATATCTCTGGGAAGTGATAGAATTTTCAGCAATATACTTTTTCTGTGAAGTTTGGGTAATTTTCTATATTCACAGAAACATTTTTATAAGTATAAAGCATTTTAAATAAAAAATAACATGTTCATCTAAAAAGGAACCGCTCTAATTTAGGCAAAAATTTAAAAAGAATACGTCAGATTTCCATTTCTGGCAGTACGACAAACTTGGTACTCTGAAAAGCCTTACACTAGGAAATAATTCAGGGTACTATACAAAGTGTTTGGGGAAACTTTTCAATGCATGACTGAGCTGGCAACAGAGTATGAAAATCCCCAGCAGTCACACATGAGGCAAACCCATAAATCCCGGGAGAAAAGCCTGTGGCTGCTCTTTGGGCACCTGTGGATTTCTGGTGATCCAGAGATTAGGTTTTAATGGCCTCATAGGGAGCCGGGAACGAATCTTAGCGTCCGTATAAAAAAGGTTATCAGATTCTACCTACCAAAAAGGACCACACCTTCAGTGAAGAGTGAACTACAGGTAAATCCTAATTTACAAGGGAAATTTGTCTATTCACTTTTAACTGTACCTGGAGAAACAAAGTTACTAGTAAAAATAAGTTTAAAGGTGGCTAGCAAAAGCAAGTGTAAATTGTCTGTGCATGAAAACCCCTCAACTTCATGACGCTAAGGAGTTCCTTCAGAGAAAACATATCAGATAATGCGCTCAACAGCCAATCACAAAACAGAAGTAAAAATCGGAAACATGGCTGAGATTTGGCAGAAATACCTAACAGTTAAGTCAGATATCCTAGACTTATGATCGTCAAATGGTCAAATATGGAATAGAAAATGAACATATTTTACCAGTTTAAGAAATATAAGAAAATATTGAAAATGTGAGTATGGTTCTGCAACTGTCAATGATGACAAGACATATTTGAAGAAGGGATTACAGACCTGAGAAACATAACTGAAATAAACTCAGTTGGTTTTAAAGGCACAGTATATACAGCTGAAGAGAAGGACCAAATTAGAAGTCTACAGCAATGACCAGATGCACCTGTGTCTAACACACAGTAACCAAGAAGGGAAGTCAAGCATCATGGATCACAAAACGAGAAGGCTCAACATACACGTAATGGGTTACAGAGGAGAGGCTAGAAAGTCTGAAAAATAGATACTAGTCTTAGATAGCAGTGAAGAATTTCCCCAAACTGATAAAAGGCACAAATCCTAAGATTTAGGTAAGAAAAATGTGAAGACATGTATTAGTTACATTGTAGTGAAGCTGCAGAATAACAAAGGGGAAAAAATCCAATAAAGAGTTAGAAAAAACAGAGTAGCAACAAATAACATTTAGATTGAAGGGAAAATGAAAAATAGAATATAGTGTTACACTACTTTCAAAGTCTAATAGAAAATAAATGTAAACTTAGGGAGTATAACAATGAGACACTTTTAGATAAACAAACAACTGCCATTAAATATGGTATTTATCAACATCAGTAGGAAAATGGCTGACAAACTTACTTTAAGAACAATGGATGAGGAGAAAAAGCATACAACTGTAACTGAATAACAATAAAAATAAAAAAAAGAAAAAACAATCCTAATTAAAATTTATTCAAATTAAAAAAAAAAGAACAATGGAAATGATCCTAGAGGTAAAGTCTGAGGAGTAAGAAAGTAGAATAAAGAAACGAGTGAACATGTAGATAAATCCAGATAAATATTTATTGTATAAAACAATAACTAAAGTAACAACAACAATGATAATGTTTAATTTGCAAGATTAAAAAAAGTTTTAGATACAAGTAAAATATTTCCTGATACTAGCATGTAAGTTGGAATTTTGTTATTAAAGCATTTTAGATTTTAATGTGTTTACATGTTAATATTTCTAAATAGCTATTAAATAATATAAATAGAGTACAGCATTCCAAACGAGTCCTGCCCAGTGTGGCTCAGTGGGTTGGGCATTGTCCTGCAAAGCAAAAGGTCACCTATTTGATTCCTGGTCAGGGCACATGCCTGATTTTGAGTACAGTCCCTTGCTGGGCGCATACAAGAGGCAACTGATCAGTGTTTCTGTCTTACACCCATGTTTCTCTCCTTCTCTACTCTCTTCCTCTCTCTCTAAAAATAAATAAATAAAATCTTTAAAAAAATCCAAACTAGTACAGGTTAAAATAAAGGAAAGATAACAAAAGCCTTAAGCCATCCAAAAGATGGCAATAAAAAATATAAAAAGCAAAAATAAGATGGTAAAAAGAAATTCAATAATCTCAATAAATATTAATGAACTAAATTCTTTGGTTAGAAGGCAAAGTTTTTCCAGTTAGATTTAAAAATTATCATATCCTGTGTTGTTTATGATAGACTTGCCTACAATATAAAGATATTAAAGTTGAAAATAAAAGGCTGGAAGAAGGTAAGGCAGGAAAATAGCAGCAAAAAGGTAATTGGTATGATTATGGTAATATCAGACAAAATAAGGTCTTAATATAAAAATCGCTACTAGAAATTAAAGTTTTCATGACAGATTGCTGCTAAAATGTTGAATTCCCTTGGAATTAATAACAGTTCAAAACATGCATGTACACACTTCAAAACATGTAAAGTAAATGTTAAAAAAACTATAAGGATAAAGTAAAAATCCGTGATCATTATAATCAATATTAAAATAACTCTCAGGAATCGATTAATAAGCAAAAAAAATTAATGTTAGGATATAAGATGTTTGCCACCACAATCAACAAACTTAGTACAGGGGCCGGCAGAAGTTAGGCCTGCTTGCGTGCGGTTGGTGGGGTATGTGAATGTCTTAAATGAGATGGGCAGCAATTTGACATTTCACCTGCAGTGTACTATGGTGTGACTTTTGAGTGTGGTGTTGTTATGTTACAGAGTTACATGCTTATGATTTTGTAATAAAAGATTTTGTAATAAAAAAGGGACATTATTTGTTCAGGACCCTGTAGATTGACTCTGGCACCAAACAATTGGAGAAAAACATTCTTTTCAAGCATCCATTGCACATTTCCAAAAACTGACCAGTTACCAGAATGAAATCTCATCAAATTCTAGATCATTATTATCATGAAGACTATGTTTTGTGATAACAACATAATTAAGTAAGAAATATATTATTAAAAGATAACTAAATCACACTTTACATTTGAAAATTAAAAGACTAAGTAACTCATGGGTCAAATAAAAATTATAAGGAAATTGGGAAAGACAACAGAATGAAAATAATATTACATATTAAATTTGTGGACTGTAGATGAAGAAATATTTAGATATTTATTTATTTTTATTTACTTATTTTTTCAATATTTTTTATTGTTGTTCAGTTACAGTTGTCTCCATTTCCCCCCATTACTCCCCACCTCTCACATTCAGTCTCCCCCCCCAGCATTGTCTTTGTCCATGGGTCCTTTATACATGTTCTTTGACTTGACCCTTCCCCTATTTTCCCCTGTTATCCCCCTCCCCTCTCCCCTCTTGTTACTGTCAGTTTGTTCTTTATTTCCATGTCTCTGGTTCTATTTTGCTCACTTGTTTGTTTTGTTGATTAGGTTCCACTTATAGGTGAGATCATATGGTATTTCTCTTTCACCACCTGGCTTATTTCACTTAGCATAATGCTTTCCAGTTCCATCCATGCTGTCACAATCAGAAAGAGATCCTTCTTTCTTTCTGTTGCATAGTATTCCATTGTGTAAATGGACCATAGTTTTTTGATCCACTCACTTACTGATGGGCACTTAGGCTGTTTCCAGCACTTGGCTATTGTGAATTGTGCTGCTATGAACATTGGGTTGCACAGGTTCTTTTGAATTGGTGTTTCAGGGTTCTTAGGGTATAATCCCAGCAGTAGAATTGCTGGGTCAAAAGGCAGTTCCATTTTTAGCTGTTTGAGGAAATTCCATACTGTTTTCCACAGTGGCTGCACCACTCTGCATTCCCACCAACAGTGCACTAGGGTTCCCTTTTCTCCACAACCTCACCAGCACTTGTTGTTTGCTGATTAGTTTATGATGGCCATTCTGACTGGCGTGAAGTGGTATCTCACTGTGGTTTTAATTTGCATCTCTCTGATGGCCAGTGATGCTGAGCATCCTTTCATATGTCTCTGGGTCCTGTGTATGTCCTCTTTGGAGAAGTGTCTGTTCAGGACCTTTGCCCATTTTTTAATTGGATTGTTTGTCTTCCTGGTGTGGAGTCATGTGAGTTCTTTATGTATTTTGGGGATCAAACCTTTGTCTGAGGTACCATTGGAAAATATATTTTCCCATATGGTTGGTTCCCTTTTCATTTTCCTAATGTTTTCTTTAGCCATGCAGAAGCTTTTTATTTTGATGTAAGAGAGAATGACTGAAGGTTAGTTAGCTAATAATACAACTCAAAAATTAAATTAAAAATAACAGTAGAATAAAACCAAAGAAATTAAAAATAAATAATAAAGATAAAAGCAGAAATAAATGAAAAAATAACCAAAGAGGATCCAAAGTGTTGGATTTTTGTGAAGTTACAAATAAAATTGCTCATTGTCTGATAAGATTGATAAAAAAATGAGAGAGAAAGCACAAAAAACTATATTAGGAATAAGAAAGAGCCATAACTACTTATGCAGAGAACTTAAAAAGATAACAGAATATTATATACAATTTATTTCAATAAATTAAAAGATTGGATGAAATGTACAAATTCTTTGAAAAAATTTCTTATCTAAACAAACAAAAGAAGAAAGAGGAAAATCTGAATAGTCTTATAACCATGAAATAATTTGAATCAGGAGTTTAAAACCCTCTCACAAAAAGAATGTTAGGGTTCAATGATTTCATAAGCAAATTCTTCCAAATACTTTCAAATATTTAAATAACAGGTAATTCCACATTTTTTTCTGCAAATAGGAATAGAGAAGATTGTCCCCAACTTGTTTTATGAGGGTATTAAACCTTATTGTTAAATCCAGACAATGGTGGTATAAAAACGGGCAATTAAAGGACAATCTCTCTCACTACTACAGATGCAAAACTTCTAAAGGAAATAACAGGCAAATGGAATTCAATGAAGTATACATCATTACAAAGCTGGTTTCCTAGTTATGAAGTTAGTTCAACATTATAAAATCACTGTACACACAATCATATTAATAGATGAAAAAATAAAAGCAATAATTGAGACTCCCAATTTTTTCATATTAAAAATATCTTAGTAAAGTAGGAGTAAAAACAGAACATCTTTGGTCTGCTGTGTTACCTACTAAAGAACTACAGAAGATGTTTATTTAAATTACAAAATGCAAAAACACTCCCTTTAAAGTCAGAAACAATACAGTAATGCTATTACTATTTCCATTCAGTAATGTACTGCCAGTCCTAACCAACGCAGTGAAAAAAAAAATAAATAAACAGTATAAAATTTGGAAAGGAAGAAACAAAACTGTCATCACTGAAGATGATTGAATTATCTACATAGAAGATAAACTGACTATTTCTTTTGAATTAGTTAGAGAGTTTAGGGTACTAGATATAGGTTAAGAAATGAGTTAATTACTTATTTATAACCAACAACAAGCAATTAGAAAATGTATATATTTGAAATATGCTATTTGTGATGGCAATACAAATAAGGGTTAGGATTAAATATAATAAGCGATATACAGAACCTTTAGAAAGAAAATTATGACAACCTATTGAAAGATATTAGTAAGACCTAGATAAATGAGAGCTATTATGACAATATACAAGATATATAACTAAGACCCAGACAAAAATACTTCCTCTTTTCTTAGAAAGACTTAATATTGCAAAAATGTCAATTATCCTTCAATCCCCAGACTCAGTGGAATTCCAATAAGAATTTCAGTGGAATTTTTAATAGAACTTGACAAATGGACTTAAAAATATAAACAGAAGAACAAAGGGCCGTGGATAGCTGAGACACTCCTGAAGAAGAATGAAGTAAGTGGACTTAGTCTAGCTTACTCAAGAATTGTTACAAATCTATAGTTAGTTACAGCAGCATAATTTTGGCAAAGGCATAGAGAATTAGGTCAATGAAACAGAATAGAGAGGATAGAAGCCGACTCATGCCTGTTTGGAAGCTTAAATCTTAGAGAGCAGCCAGGATGGCCAGGGCTTGGGAATCTTGGGGGCAATATTTATTTACCAAATGCCATAAAGAATTTTAATATTTAACAAAGCGTATGACATACCTGTGTGAATCATGTGACTGCCACGATGTTTTTTTCCTTCTCCCTTGTCTGCTTTGGGGTAAATGGATCTGCTCTTCCAACCAGCTGAGATAATCATTCATTATACTGACCCTTTGCTTAACACAGGTAGACTCAACTCCTCCAAGAAACTTTTTCTGAATTTCTGTTTTGGGCTTAGTTTTTGTCTGTGCTTTGAAAGAGCATCCTTACAGACTTCCATTATAGCACCTATCTTGCTCTACTAAGATGCTTAGCTATCATGGGCTAGGGAACAAGACTGGCTGGGATCAAGCATGGCCTTGGGCAAATGACAGTCTTTTCACAAAATAAGGATAGTACTAAGACTTGTCTTGGACCTCAGAATTCTTGTAAATATTGAAAGATTTGTTCAGACGAAACATTCAAAACATCCTCTGACACTATAATTAGTTATACATTTATATATTTTAAAATTATATTAAAATTTATATCTTTGTTTGCCTTCCTGAACTGCAAACTCCTTAAGGTCAGAGAGTGTCTTAATGATCTTCAGATGCCCAGTAAATGTTTGTTGAGCCAAACAGCGGCAAATGGTGTTAGGAAAACTGTACCATTGGAAATGGTATTTTTTATGGTCTTTTATGGCCCTAGTTTTAAATATTTAATTAGTTATATACTAAACTATAATTAACTATTAACTAATTAACTATGAAAAGTCAATCGTTTATTTATGGTACTTTGAGATGAGGGGGCAGCCAATCCAGCCTTGGAGCCTTCACTTCGTGAAGGAAGTGATAACAACCAAGCCAGGCCATGAATCCCACGGAGCCAGGGCCATCCCCATCTCCATCACTGCTTCCTGTTTACGCCCAGCCCACAGCCCGGCCTAATCAATGCTAGATGAAAGAATGAAGGAACGGGAACTAGGAGAAAAAAGGCAGATGGTGGCATGTGGCCTTCCAGGTTAAGA
Organism: Desmodus rotundus; assembly: GCF_022682495.2. Lineage (NCBI taxonomy): Eukaryota > Metazoa > Chordata > Mammalia > Chiroptera > Phyllostomidae > Desmodus > Desmodus rotundus. The sequence continues at coordinate 30,601,879 of NC_071394.1, read as the reverse complement.
GAAACAGTCTGCTCAATGTTCAGGGTTGAGCTGGGGGGAATCTGCAGACCGTTCAGCATGATGAAAGAATGAAGTGCGTGTTGGGAAAGGAGAGAGCAACGATGGTTTCTACACAGCACGCCAAGGAATTTGGATTTGTTCTTGAGACTAGGTCTTTGAAGGCATTTCAGTAGAGGAGCGCTATCATCAGGTCTGCATTTTAGGGGAAGCACTGGTCACGGTGGGGAGAAGCATTCATACGGGGCAAAGCCGGTAGCGGGGAGATCAGCCTGAAACTGCTCGGCCAGGCCCTGCTTCTCCCACTTGGCTGCAGTTATTCGACTCTTGCCTGCTTGCGCTTTAACTGCCTGTAGAGAAAGGTCAGAGCACTTTAAAATGTTTTAAAACATTTTTAATTTTTAATTACAATTTACTTTTAATATTATTTTGTATTGGTTTTGGTATAGGATAGCGGTTAGACAATCACATAATGTACAAAGTGTTCCCCCGGGATGTTATAAATAGTCACGGGGAAGTGAAGTACAGCATAGGGAATACAGTTAACAACATTGTGAAAACTCGGTATGGTGCCAGGTGGGCACTGGAAGTAAAGTGCTTTAAAAACCTTTTCAATATCTTCCCTTTCCGCCTCCTCTTGGTGATTCTATGTGCTTTATGTGGGCATTCCATTATTTTCCTTCACTTTCGGAGTCCCCAGTTACTAAACTTTCCATCATGTACTCTAACGTACTTTCCATTAATGTCCACCCCAGTGTCTTTTGTTCAGTGGATCACACACATTTTTCCAAATTTTGCTCCACTGAAGTTTCATGCCTTATTTTTTCCATTTCTGGGACTCTCCTCGGACTTAACGGGAAAAATGAAGCAGCACATTCAACCCATTTGGCTGCCATGGAGTCCTGTTGATTTATCGTCAATAGGTAAACAGAAAGTCTGCTTAAAAAAAAAAAAATCCATGCTTGAGATCTTTCTTTCTAAAACAACTCTCAGACGAAAACACTCCATATGTAAATCCTTTTTGTCGCTGTTCGCTTCCATCTATCTAACCTGGGTACCTTCAGCCCCAGCTTGCAAACAGGAGGGACTCCAAAGCACCACCGCACTCCCCCTCCCATCGGACATGGCCCATACCCCTCTCCGTGCACACACCTGCTGCTCCCTAAGCTAACATCCTTTAGCTGCAACCTTATTTGAGAAACTCTCTGTGTGAAACCAGTGGGTGTAGAAATAGCAGGTGACTCCATTTCAGCAGTTTTGGTGGCCAGAGAAGAATTATTGCTTCCTTCACTTTGTGGCTCTGGTAAGTGCCCAAGAGGTGTAGTCAAAAAATCAACACATTAGTAATCCAGCAGGACTGACTCCAGCTGTTTAACATGGCCCAGCTCAAATGTCACATCCTCGGTGATGCCTTCCCTGACCCCCTTCCTCGCCTAGTCACCATTTCACTGCACCCTTTGTGCTCCGGGAGCTCTTTGTTCAAACTACTACTAGCATAGCCTTCATCACTCACTGTTATTTTAAGTTTCTGAAAATTGCATCTGAGTATGGTACAGGGGCAAGGAAATGAATTTTCAGTGAGGACAAATTGGGGTCCCCATCCCACTAGGCTACACTTAGTTTCAAGACTTTGGGTAAGTAAATACCCTCTTTGAACCTCAGTTTTCTTATTTGTAAAAAAGACTGAAAATAAATAAAGGACAGTAGATGATATGTATCACACAGAGCCTGGTCTCCAGCAGCTATTTAACAAATACATTGTCTTTCTTTTCCTTTACTGCTTAGCATGGAACTGTCTCTCCCATGACCATGAAGCCCTCTGGGGAGACACCTTGACCTCGTAATCTTTCTAGCCCCCATCCTTAGTACAATGCCCAATACAGGTGTTCAATACAAGTGCGTTGGCTGCTGGATGAAAGGAATGCTGTGTCAAACCCTGAAAAACTTGGCCCAACTTACTGGCCAGCCTTCTCTGACAATGCACTGGATCTCTGAGTTGGTCTACCTCATTTTTTTATTGAAGCCCTTGATTTGTGGGTGATGAAGGGAGATAAGGTGGCTTAATTAAATCCATAAAGTCTGAACTACAGATAGGTACATGTAGACTCCTTGTTAACGTGACTATACCAGAAAGTTGTGAGTTATACATTAGAGAACCAGGATTACTTGGTGAAAAAAAAAATTGGGGCTAAACCTTGGAGCCTTTGGAGCTAATTGGGGAAGTTTTTGATGATAATTGAGGTGCTCCCTCAGGAATGATCCTGCAATACAAATACGGATTCATGATCAAGGTCTCTTGGCCTTCTTCCTTGGAAAAGCACATGTGTTTGGCTGAGTAGAAAGAAGGAACTTGGCAGGTACTGTACTGCTTTAAAGTCCTTTCAATATGTGAATTAATTCCACGTCACCACACTTAGCTTCAAGCCAATGTTTCACGTGAACTGTGCCCTGGTGTGCTTACTGCATGTGATATGATCAAGATAAGTTGATGGCAATCCCTTTGGGAGATATCAATCATATAGTTAAGTGATGCTGATGACATGTGAATACTTTGCACTATTTGGGTATCTTTTACTTTGACCATGTCCTCCACAACACTTTCCAGACCAGTGCTCAGTGTGTTACTGTTTAAAAATCTGGCATTCCCCATCTTTTACTATAAGCTGGGCATTGTTCTAGGTATTTGGGAATATGCTGGGAACAAGGCAGACAAGCTTCCTGCCCTCTGGGAGCATACATCTTAGGTACCTATAAACTCCTTTTCTTCACTCCTGTGTTTGGTGGTTTGGCTTTCATTTCTTCTCCTTTCGTTCACCTATTCATGAACTCCATTAAGTGCATCTGATATACTCTATTTTGCTTTTTGAGATTTTTAACTTTGTTCCACTTGAGGGTTTGTTGATGTTTTTGAAGAGCTATGATAAAGTCATAAACTTTTAGCGCTAGGTGAGCTTCGAGTCCATCTAGTCCAACAATAAGTGCTGGAGTAACAACTGGTTACTCTGGTTACACAGTGACACTCGTGGGGTGGGCGCAGCATTGGCTCCCAGCTCATTGCTTTGCGTTACCCCCCACACTACCTCCCTGGCTTCTGATCTCACCCTTATCCTGATGCTGCTTTCCTAGAGTTTCCCTATTGATTGATTCTAAATTTTAAATTTCAGTCAATTTTCATGTTTCTTAGCTAACAGATGCATTCCTTCTTACCACTAGCATCTTGTGGGGATGCAGCAGTGGTTTGTATCCTGGCTGCATACTAGGTTCTCCTGGTAGGGCTTTGCAAATGATGCTGGAAGCCCACCCCAAACATTAATTGGGAATATCTGGGGCTGGGGCCCCCACACTGTTATGGTTAAAAAAAGCTCTCATGGGATTCTAACATGCAGCCAAGGGGGAGAGCTACTGGCCTGTAGGATGTGTCATCTCCTTCCTCATTTTTTTCCCCATCTCTTTTAGGACAATTTTATTTAAATACTAGTTGTTTTCTTACATTTCAAAGTCAATTGTATATCTTTCACCAAAGGTGACATAATTTTCATTAAATTATGAAGTTTATTTAAGTTTATTTCATAAACTTTCATTAAATGTACATATATATCCAAATATATATATATATATATATATATATATATATATATATCCAAATTCCTGTAGTGGTCTGTATGAATAGCATCTCGAGCAATACCTTTTGAAGTTTTTTCTTGTCTGAAATACCAACTTTTATCCTCTAGGGTTCTGTACGCGTACACTCTTTCAATCCTATGTTCCAATGTGCAGGTTCCTTTCCTCCATGCTTGTCACATTCACACTTTATCGACTCTTTCCAGCCCTCCTGTGAGCACCCTCTTTCTGCCCTTTGCTGTCTCAGGCTCAGTGTCACTGCTCCTTCCACAGATTTGGAATTTAGTTTTCCTACAATGAGCTACAGTTTTTATTATTTTCATTTTTCCCCCTTTTGTTCATTTTCCCAAAACTTTCCTGCTCCTTTACCCTTTTTTCCTATTAAAACAGATTTTATTTGAAGCCAGCACTTTGATCACCAGGATTTTGATATCCAAAAAGAAGTAGCTCTATAATTTTCTCCATTGTCTTCTTGCTGCATGTTGTTTATTCCCAACAATTATATATTTTCTTCTCAATATGGGACCATGAAATACATATTCACCTGTTCTCTCCCTTTCATCTCATCTGAGACTCTGCTGCCGTCTTCCAGTGCTATCTCCGTAACTCTTCTTCCCTGTGTGTTACATTAGTGTGACTTCTTCAGCTGTGCATGTAACACATAACCCCCTTTCACCCCTACACTCAACATTCCTGAAATATTTAACCATCTCCTTTCCTCCTCACAGATCACTTCCACAGTCCTATTTTTTCTCATGCAAATTCCTAGCCTGCTACTTTCAGTAGGACTGTTAATTCCTCACCTTATCTCTTTAATTATGACACATAATTACTTTGTTTACTCTTTCATTTATTTTTTTACATTTTAAATAATTTTATTTTAATAACCATATGAATAACATTTTGTAATATACAAAAAATTAATTAAAAACAAGTCAGAAATCCTTTTTTTAGAAAAACCTCACCTGAGGACATGTTCATTGCTTTTAGAGAGAAAGGAAGGAAGGGGAGGGAGGGAGAGAGAGAGAGAGAGAGAGAGAGACATTGATTGCTTCCTGTGAGTACAAGAAACAGCGATCAAGCCTGTACCCTAGGTATATGCCCTGACCTGGAATAGAACCCACAACCTTTCGGTGTATGGGACAATGCTCCAACCAACTGAATCACCTGGCCAGGGCAACAGAAATCCTATAATCCTAAATCCAGAGATAATAATCATCAACATTTTGTATGTGGCTTTTGGTGTTTTATCTATTCAGATTTTCCTCCCTTAATTACAAACTTGGGATCGCATCTTCATCCTCTTTTGTAACCAGTGTTTAAAGTTCACAACAGTGACACAATCCTTCCACGTTGATAAATATATTTTGCCAACATTGTCTATAATTATCATGAGAGATACAGATTTTACTTTGCAATTACATTATCTAAATTTTACCTTTGACTGATAGAATTTCAACAAATAGAGCGAGAAAGAAGATATTCATGACAAGTTACGTCTAGAAGGTTACCTATATTTGAAAGTGATGATGAACAGTAAATCCAGATGACGTGCCATGTGTGTGTAACAGAAATTATATGCTTCTTGACTGCAAAGTTCATGTAACATGGTCATGAGAGCGTGGATCATACACAAGTCCAGGGAGCCAGAAATGACACTGAAGTCTGAACTTGGCTATTCAGCCTTTCACAGAGCAAGGCTGACGATAAGCTGGAGAGCATATTTTGACCAGATACTAGGGTCAAATCCAAATTTTGTTGCCTTTTTACTAAATTTTATCCCTTCTGTAGGAGAGACATACAAGCTGTTCATTCATTCTTTAAGTAAATAAGCTTGAGATCCAAAACTGCCTACAGATATCTCCACATAGCTATTTCCATGAGTGCTGATGCTTTCTCTCCTTTGCATAATTTATCTAAACAAATCCTATTTCTCTGTTGCTCTGGAAATCACTACCAAGTCCTAAGTGTAGGTGATTTGGATTATTACAAATAATTGCTTATGTACACCCTGTAGTCCTGGAACATCCGAATTTAAACAGACACTGTTTCACCTTGTCTACACCATCGTGCCCAGCTTTGGGGCTCACAAGGTATCTTTCTCCTGCCCTGGTTTGTGTTGCTCCATGGATGCTGCTTCCTGTGTGAAATCGGTAGGCTGGCTGCCACTGACTCCCAGCTGCACAAACTGATTCATCCCTGGAGCTTGGCACCCCTGGGCACTTACACATTGTTTTTCCTGCTCACTCTACTCGGAGCTGCCAATATACCAGTCGCCTCGGATCCCTTCTGCTTTTCCTCACTAGCATATGGAATGGTCTGACCTGGTGAATCTGAGTTTTAATTTCACTGAGAAAAGAGGCACTCTGATGTAAGCTGAACATGGAAAGTGACAGAATAGTGACCTCCACTCTCAGTCAACAGCTTTATGTTGAGCATTTGATCGAAGCCAGACGCTTTGCTAGTATGCACTGAAGTTACAAATATGAGTAAAGTTTTGCTCTGACCTCAGGGAACTTTCAAATTAATGGAAGACACAGGAAAGTATACCTACAATTAAAGTATGCCATCAAATATACCTTAATTATTAGAGAAGGTAGAATAATCTAGCGCTGAAGAGGACAAGCCTGTAGTTGAATTTGGACCTCATCATCCATGTGCAGCATGACCTGCAGAAAGCTCCTTACTATTTCCACATCCCCCCTTCTTGTCTGTAAAGCGATTCTAAGTGACAGTTCAGTTCTTACAACATAAGACTGTCCTGAGGATTTAGTGAATCCATAAGGCTTACCTACCTAACCCAATGCTTAGCTCTTAATAAGTGCTCAGGAAATACTGGTTTTAGAGGTAATAGTGGTATGTAGAAGCTGCCATGGTAACAAAATGTGAGAGTCAAGAAAGATTTCTTGGAAGAAGTGAAATGGATTGAGTTTTGAGGGATGGGTAGGCAATAGGTAAATGAAGTGAAGGAAGGGAATTCTAAGCAGAGGGAGCAATGCTCCCTCCACCTCCAGAAGGTACGGAGGTGTGAAATAATATGATGGACAAGTGAACCCCAAGAGACTCCTGGTGTATGGCAGAAGCACAGTAACACATGACCAGAAGATGAAAAAGATGATGACTGAGACAGAGAAAATATTAACATTTAATTTCAACAGAAGAAATTCTGCAGCAAAAATCATGTATCACTCTTCTATACAAGTGCCAAGATACATGAGCGAGATGAAACCTCAAACTTTCAAAGATGCCTAAAAGACCTCCCACTAATGTGAGGCAGGAAGGACTGAAGAATGAGAAAAGAAAAGGTGGCAGAAATAACATCCTGGCATTCAATTAGAAATATGTCATAAAAAAGACATTGGTGTGTAGTCCAAAGGGTCATGAACCTATGGCCTGTAACTTTCTAAGGGACCCATGACCCCCAAAGCCCATCTCCATCCACCACTCCATTAAACTTTTAACCTGTCCATCTCCTTGCTTTTTGTTATTGGACACATAAGTATGTAGCTTAAGATCTTAAGGAAAGAGCGGAGCAACTTGATTCTATGACACCTGAGCCCAGCAGCTGTGTGTGAATGACCTGCAGTTAGAAAGGCAATACTCCTTGTCCAAGCAACTAGACATGGCTGCGCTGTGTTCTCTAGACGCCCAGGGCTGAATTTGCGGAGCCATTGCCAGAAAAGCACACCACACCCACATGTCAAAACAAACATGATATCCAGGGGAGGTTTCAGTTGTTTCTTTTCTTCCCTCTCCAAATCCCAAGAATCTAGTGAGTTTTAATAACACTTCTAAAATGTCAGGAGAAAAAAAAATTTTACTTTAAAAAAAGGTAGAACAACCAAGGGGGTCTTTTGTGAGTCTAATATCACTCTGGTCCCCTCGGGATGGTAAGGGGTGCAGGTGTGCCTTGCTTTAAGAAAAGGCAATGAAAAAATAGTCAGGCATATCACAGATACTTTAGTAGGTGATTATTCATACTATAACATAGGTTTTTAATTTTATCTAAATCATAGGTTTGCTTTAAAATAGCAGTGTCCCTCTTGTGAATCAGTACTCATTTTTAGATTGCTAATTTGGTAGAGTTGGGAAGAGAGTGTTGAGAAATTTAGTGTTCAAGGATTAAATAATCATTTTTATTTATGGGAGATCCATCAAAAACAAAGACTTAGCATTTATGAAATGTTGGAAGCCATTGAGAAGGGAAATAGTACTTATTAAGTATTTTTTATGTGTAAGGCACTTTACATATATGAAAATAAAAATTATTAAAGCATAATTCCAATTTTACTTAGAGTTTCTTCCTTTTCTCTGCCTCTTATTCTATGCAGCTTTTCTTGTCTTCTTCCCTGTAAGAAGGATCTGAATTTGTAGACAGGTTCTTAAGATTTTAAAATCCAGAAGCAAGAAAGTGGGTAGAGAGAGACAAGAGTGGATAGTTCAGGAGGAAAGGGGGAAGGGACTGGGAAGACAACAGTTGGTACGGGTTGCAGTCTTGAGGAAGCTTGACAAGACTGTAGACTAGTGAGAGACGTGGACATGGAGTCTAGAGAAGCTATAGAGCTTAAGGAAAGAAACTTTAGGAAGTCATGTTTTAAGTAATGAATTCAATTTCCTTTTTGTTCTTCCCAAAATGCAAAGATTAAAATCCTTTTTAAGTTGCTTTTTTAAAAAACTTTTTTTTATTGTTGTTCAAGTACAGTTGTCTCCATTTTCCCTCCACCACTCCCCCTATCCCAGCCATCCCCACTCCTCACCCTTGATCCTGGGCTGTGCTACTTCAAATGTGAAGATCACTGGCCTCGCGCAACAGGCAGCTCTGAGCGTTGTTTGATCTCAGTCTTGCACATGCCCCATACACAGCGAGCATTTCATTTTCATTACACAGTTGGGAAACTGAGTTAGAGAGGTGCTCTGAGACATGCCTAGATCACACAGCTACTATGTGGCAGAGCCTGGGCTTAAAAATAGGCCCATTTATGGTATCAAAAAGAGAGAGAATTTTTGGCAAAAATGTGAAGGAAAGGGAATCCTTGTATACTGTTTGTGAGAATGTAAATTGGAGTAGGCATTATGGGAAATGGAGGGAGGTTTCTGACAAAACTAAAAATAAACTTTCATACAACCCACATACTTCAGCAGTCCCACTTCTGTATATATAGCCAAAGGAAGTGAAATCAGGATCTCAAAGTAAGATCTGCATTCCCATGTTCACTGCGTCACTATTTACAAGAAACAAGGTGTAGAAACAACCTAAGTGTCCACTGATGGATGAATAGATAAAGAAAATGTGACATGTACATATAATGGGATATTACTTAGCCAAAAAAAGAAGAGAGTCTTGCCATTTGGGACAACATAGATGAAGCTGGAGGACGTTATGCCAAATGAAATTTGCCAGACACGGAATGACAAACCCTGTATGATCTATTTATACGTGAAATCTAAAAGAGTTGAACTCAGAGAAACAGAGAATGGAATGGTGGTTACTGTGGGCTTGGGGCTGGGGGCTGGGAAAATGGGCCAATGTTAGTCAAAGTGAATACACCTGAGTTATAAGCTAACTAAATTCTGGGGCTCTAGGGTACAGCATGGCAATTATAGTTAATAATACTGTACTATGTACTTGAAATTTGCTCAGAGATTATACCTTAAATGATCTTATCACACTCAAAAAAATGACAACTACATGAGGTGATGAATGTAGTAACTTGATTGTGGTAAGTTCGCAATGTATACATATATTAAAGCATCATGTTATGCAACTTTTAAAAATCATTATTTTACAACCTAAATATATACAGTTTGTATTTGTTAATCATACCTCTACAAAGCTAGGATAAAACACCAAGAACATAGAAATAATTTAAATTATTAAAATATTACTTCTATGCATTTATGTCAACTACCCTTCCTTATTTGCTGGGATTTCTTACATTTTCCCCTTCTAATCACTTAGGAAATAATAATTCTGATTTAATTCTGCTGGAGGTTAGTCTTAAGTTATTCAAAAGTATTTCTTCTGATACATTCATTTTTTAACAAGGAGAGAATAATTCTTTCCTCTGTAAAATGAATATTTTGACATGTTTTCCCTTCTTTCACCATCTTACAACTTCCTTTCTCCCTCTTAAATTTATATGATTTTAGAAGTACACTTGTTTTTATCTGTATTCTCTTTTAACAATAATTTTTGATATTAACATTCAGATTTTATTAACTACAGTTCTCAGTTCAACTGCGTAAATATACAGCTGTTTCCTACAGATTGTGATAATAGGTTGTTTGACAACCAAACTACTGTCCCGTCTACCAGGGTTATAGCTGAATGTCTTTTAATGTGCTTCATGACAGTTTCAGTGAAAGAGGGGGCAGGAGAAGAGGAAAATGTAATAGAGTCCAGTGTACATATTTCATAACAGAAATCTAGTAGATAAATCAATAAATAGCAATATAATCTTATTAAAAATGGCTAAACTACCTAAAAATAGCTACATGGGACATGGTAAAGGTGAGATAGAAGCCACTGTTTTTTTAAAAAATATATTTTAAAACTATAATTTGATTTGTAAAGTAGCATTCTTCATAGATTTAAAAAATAAACAGTGATATGCCAAAGTTAAGTTCTGGTCTAAATAACAAATATGGAATAAACATGGACAAATATGTCATATATCTGGGTAACTCTTTTCTCTCTTCTCAGAGGGGTATGATCCTCCGAGCTGGGGGTGGGGGAGAGTTGAAAAACACTAGGGTAGTTAAATCTGGTGAAGGTCCTCAAGAACAGACTGTATACAGTCTGCTCCACTCCTATGAGGATGGCCATAGAAGGCCCAGACAAATTTGGGGATTCAAACTTCAAGAAGTCCTATGTTTCGCCTCTTGTCAGGATCTTGGGAGGCAGCAAGCCCCCATAATTCCTTTTGCTACCATGGGTTAGACACAAGTACCTACACTGGCCATAGATTTGACCTCTGGCAAATCTACAGCTCTTCCAGGCGCCCTAGTAGGGTGCAGGGGCAGCAGACTCTTTTCTTGGGTCTGGCGTTGACCAGCATCTGAGACTGAGGCTGGGAGACTTGCAGGATGGAGATGCCATAGTGGATGTGGTGTGAATTATTTGGTATAAGACCAGGGGCCAATAGCAACAAGCACATCTCAGGTAAGGCCAGAATGGAGAGGGGATGATGATGAAGGACTAGGTAGAACCTCATGCATCTTTGTAGATGCCCATGTGGAATAGGTCTTGACTAAGGTCCAGGAGACTCTTCTGGATGAGTTGTAAAGCCCATTGGAACTTGGGTGCCTCACACCACCACCCTCTCAGGGAGATTTCAGGAGAAATACTTAAGGGAATTGTCAGGATCCTTGGTTAGAAACAAGGAAACGACTCTGGTTAACATAAGCAGAAAAAGAATTTACTGGAGAGACACCAGAGAGTTCTTGCAATAATGGACAGAGAAAAAAAGGCAGAACCACCTCCAGCCCAAACCACAGTCCAAGGAGTGTCCAGTAAGATGCAATGACACCACCACTGCATCACCACTGTCAGAAATGTCTACAGGACATCACGGCCATCAACCTCTGCCACTCCCAGAACAGGACTTTGGATTCCATTGCTGCTGTTGCTGCCAGAATAAATTCCCCAGTGTCCGTCACTTCCTCTCACTGCTGATTTGATGTGTGGGCGAGGTTATCCTATTGGCCAACACCAGCTATGTGCCCATTCTCCAGCTGCTTGGGAGCAGGCCTATCCCTGATTACATTTATTGTGGCATCCCTCACCCCCTGCTCCACTGAAAGGAAGAAGGTTCTTACTCATACGGTCAAATATGACAGTGACCAGCACTCTTCACTGAGACTACCTTGAGTCAACTGGATTTACTGGAACTGACCACATTTAATTTCTGTCACTGTGATGAGTGGGAGCGTAAGGTATAAGATATGATTTAAATTCAACCACAGAAAAAGGTAAACTTACATTTTTACACACGTGAACTTTGGCCTGAAAAATTCATATCTGCTTCATCAGTAGAATAAATGACACCTTACTCGAGCACATGAATGCCCTATTTAGTCTTCACAACCACTCTGGACTTCACTACTAACCCATATCCTAGTCAGCAAGCTGAGGGTCAAGGAAGTGGAGACTTTTTCACACCAGAGCCCAGATTCATTCTCAAGCTTTTTGTTCTAAAGCCCTGAACCCTTTCAAACATTACATTGTGATTTGTTCTCAAAACGTTGGGCCAGATGGTGACTGAATTTAGACTATCCTAAATGATTTGTTCTGAGCTCCTATCCTTAGCATGGGGCCACTTCTCTTTCTGTTATGTCTCTGCACACGAGAGAGATGCCGCACGTCTCCTCCACGCTCAACACGGAAATTTAATACACCCTACAAAGTTCCTTCATTTTAGGTCACGGTCCTGTGCCACCAGAGAAACAAAGAACGAGGTACTCTTTGCTTACACACCATTTTTTCCCCAATTAACTTGCTCCACCTCATGTCTTCCTCTTGCATTCTCTGGATTAGAAGGGTGAGTAGAGAGAAAGGCATTTTGCAGGTAATCTTGCGTGCTGGGCTTCACCCTGACTGCACTTGGAGACATTGTGGATTACCACCCCCTTTCTGCTCCTTTCCGCCCCATACCTTTCTTTCCCCCTTCTTAGCTGAACAGAGTCCTTAAGAGGCAGGAAATGTTTAAGACCAGGACTGAAATAGGTATAAGTAAGAAACATATCTGTTTTCTATTAAGGAGATTAACTTCCCTGTTGGGGTTGTTGTTATAGGACCAGGTCAGGGCGCTGCTTGGGGCTGACTGGTGCTTCTTCTGACTGGGTGGGCAGTGCGCCCCTCCCACCTCCCCCTTCTGAAGCAGGCCATCCCTTCTTCCAAACCTGCCTTCTTCTGCTGGAGTGAGAGTGGTCAGAGGCCCTGCTCTGAGTAGCAACACGACAGAGTAATAATAGTGAATCCCGGTTTTCAGGACATTAGAGAGTGCAGAAGGGAAAAGCGTGCCCCTGTATTTTACAGCTGTTCAAAGAGGCCATTTCCATGTTGAATTGTAGAATACTTACATTTTATGGTAAAACTAGCATCTATGTTGGTTTCCTACACAACAACTCTATCTCTTACTTATACCAGCCCAACCTTAGCCTGGAGCCTCACACAGAGTCCCGCATAGCGAACATTTAATGAATGGAAGAATAAAACTCTCTCCAAACTTAGAAGCAGATGCAAGTCCCTATAGTCCAATAAACTGGATTTACAGGAGACTATGAGGGTGCAAGAAAGAATATAAATGAAAAATAGTTGGAAATTAGTTGTAGCTATTTATTTATTTATTTTCTGGACAGTTTTTCCCTCCCTCCCTCCCTCCCTCTTTCCCTCCTCCTCCTGATTTTTACCTCATCTCTTCTCTCTCTCTCTCTCCCCCTCTCCTTCTTTCCTCTCTCCCTCCCTCCCTCCCTTTCTGTTTTTGTAATTTTCATTATGGCAATTTGCAAACAAATACAAAAATAGAGAGAATTGTCCAATGTACTTATCACCCAGATTTAATAACCATCTATTTTTCTGCTTTATTATTTCCAATCTCCCTTTCTTTACACTTATTCTGGAGTATTTAAATCAAAACTCAGCCACTGTATGCTGTCACCCACAATTGTTTTTGTATGTATCACAAACAGAACAACACTTAAAAAAATTTGCAACCATGTTGTCATTATCACACCTCTAAATTGAACAATTAGTCTGTAATACCACCTGACACTTAATTTATGTTTGGCTTTCATCTTTTCAGAGTTTCCTGTAAGATTTCTTCTTAAATTTTAATCTATGGTTTGTGATTATGGCTTTCCTACTCTAGGTGGTAATGTCCAACACCCTTCCCTCCAAACTCCAATTAAGGACTTATAATTGCTAAGTAAATAATTTGCACCTCCCCTAATTCATTTGAGGAACATTTCATGGGCACTTGAAACGTCCCCAGCGTTCTGAAAGGCTCTGGAGCTACCACAGAGAGTAGGATGGACAATGTCCTTGGCGTCAGATAACTTACAGTTCCAAGGGGGATGTGGTCAGCTTGGATGGCCCTCTAACACTTCACACTCAGCATGATAAAATCAAACTCATCATCTCGCCCTACAAGGCCAGCTCTCCTTGAGGTTCCCATGTCTGACAGTGGCCTCTCCATTCTTCATACTTCCCAAGCTCCATACTATTGACTCCTTTTCTTCATCCTCCATATCCAGTCAGTTCCAAACCTGTCTATTTTTCTCCTGAAATATTTTCCATATCCACTTCTCTCCCTTTTTTAGTTAGGGAAGGCAGCCTTTGTGATAAAGAAAGCCAAATACACTGTATCAGTTCGCAAACTGAGGAGGATTTAGCAGCAGCTGTAAGGGTCAGGAGGTATAGCGTTTTGCTGGGAGAGGCATCATATGAAGTGGGTCCAAGGATGTGAGGTTGGGATGGAGATACAGGAACAGGGTGGGAAAAGCCTTGAAAACAAAACCTTGCATCCCATGTGACGTGAGAGGTGAGTAGGGAGTGGGCAAAAAGGGGAGAGAGCTGGAACCAGGAACGGTGAGAATAAGGTATGGCAGGTATGAAGTGTGACGCTGGTCGATCCATTTGAAATTTTGCTTGGAAGCAGAGAATCAGTGTCCGACCACCTCCTTTACCTAATAGCTTCTATTTCTGTGTCTTGGAAGACCACATATTTACCAACTTCAAACCAGACTCATCTACTATTTCCCAGTTCTGCTGGTCAGAAATCCAGGCAGCTCAGCTTGGTTCTCCACTCCGGGCCTCAGAAAACCCAAGTGTCAGGAACCAGGGGCCTTATTGGGAGACTGTGAAAATCAGCTATCATTTCTATGCCCCTCCAGGCTATCAAATGTTGAAAAAGACCTTCATTTCTACTTTCTCTGCAGTGTTTTTCCATCATGGTACTGATGTTAACAATGAATTTAATCTTTCCACCTGTTTCCTCAGCTTGAACAATGGCTAAACATGACAGTCTAGTCTACCTGCTTATTAAAAAAAAAAGAATTCTTGTATACGTTTGAAAAGATTAACGCTTTGTGTGTGTGTGTGTACATGTGCGTTTTGTTTAAATTGAAGTTTGGTAACTTCATGATCTCACCCCACTGAAGACTGTGATGCTGAGACCCATTGCCCTTCTCGTTATCTCAGGGCCACCTGGAATATTTAGTATATTTAGCCCATGATTGCATCAACAATACACTTTCTAGTTGGTTTTCAGGAAGCCTGTTTTTTACTTACTTTTCAAAAATTGTTCGAAAATAAGTCTCCTACTCTTAGACTCACAGTATACTCCTCTGGATTTCTTAATACTTTTTCTCAAAGGACTTGGGAATTTGCTAATTCTAGTTTTTACTTATGAAGTTAGCATGTAAAAATGACCAATGATTTTTGATAGGCTAAGAGATTATGTCAAATATTTAATTGAACATTCATAAACATACTGCTCAAAAGAAAACACCCTCCGATTTTTTTTCCAAACAAGTGGGAACACTGTTTTCTTAATCTGGGGTTGCAATTGGCACCTATTCATTTCTTAGGATTTTAGGAAAAAATTGCCCCTCAGTTTCTTTTAGGGTCCAACAGTTTGCTTATTATTTAAAAAATAATACACTTATTGGAAATTGAAATCTGATCCATTTACCTTGAAAACCAATGGCAATGCTGGAGAAAGTGTTCTTAGAAAACCAGAACAATACTTACAGGCATTTAAAGGTAACCTTCACAGGGTTTTAAGTACTGTTTTCTGATCAAAGTGAAATGACAAAATTGATTTCTATACTTTTAACTTTATTTTCTGACTCAGAATTCATTTAACCTAGTGTTGACAAAGAGATAGTGAGCTGAAGAAAACAATTCACACCAAAAATTATTTCTCCTGGAGGCCTTCTGATATTTTAAAATTTACGTTCCAGTTTGTTCAGGGCTTAAATGGGCTGAGAAGGAGGTTAGGATGGTTTTTAGCATACTTCCGTTTCTCTCATTCTTCTCTCCCCCTTTCCCTTAGCAGGTCCAGGCAGGATAAAAGCAGTGGTGGGAGAAATACCCGGTCTATAGTTGGTGCTCAGTAAACAGTTTTTGAATAAACGAATGAATAAATGAGGGTCACACACAACCAGCGAGGCTGCGTTCTTCTGGAGTGGTTTTCATCCTCTGTGAGGCAGCAGGTGATTTGCAGGAACCGAGAACAGAACAGCTGCTTCCCATCACCTTCCCCCAAACGCCAGCCCCGGGTGTTGCTGTGACCTCAGTCTTCCTGGCACTTACTGCACCGGGAGGACGTGCAGGTTCAGAAATCTTGTGAAATAAAGTCAAGAAAATTTACAGGATGCCTGCGGGGTAGGGGGTACCAAAAAGACCAAATGGGAGTTTATGTAGTGACTGTACCGGCAAAAACTTCCCCTGGTGGCTGGCTGTGAAGTCTAGAATTTGGCTCCTAATGTCATCAGGAGTGACACATGTTATTAATGGCACTGCTTCCTGGAATCTGCTTGAATCTTACAAATTTCTCTCTCACTCTCTCCTGTCTCCCGTCTCTCTCTCCCTGTCACTTCCCTACCCCCCATCTCTCGCTCATACTCTGCACCTTTCCAAGGTGGTGGTGTACAGGTGTAGAGAAGGCAGCTGTATTCAGGGTCTGCTGAGGTGGAGGGGCAGTTCTTCCTGTGATAGGCACATCCATGAACTCGGGGTCGTACTCCAAGAACATCTAAAGATGATTCAGCATCTGCATGAGGTACTTTGAGTTTTTTGGCATTTTCTAAGCTACCAGAGAGGGGGGACAAAAAGGTGGAAATGAATCACTTCATGTAAATAAAACTTCAATAGTACTTTTCTGGAAAAAAACAGAAACAGCCCATCATAGAAACAACAGTCTCTGTGCCAAGAGGGAAGTAAGCAGGGAGTAGTTAGAACGTGCACCAGGTCACCTCCTGGAGTAGCCTGGTCTTGCCCACGGGCAAAAAGTGGAATTATTCATGCAGGAAAAGTGAGGAAGACAAATAAATTAATGTCATGATGAGAATCATAACCAATAGCTATCAGAGGGAATGAAAAAGGAGCTAGGCAGGGAGATAGATGTTAAGGAATTTACTTCCTCCTAAAACTTTAAGATAAGGTCTGGAATTACTGTTGTTATTATTATCATTTGCAGAGAAAATTTTCAGTGACTAGGGTCTAGAGTTTGCTCCTTGTCCTGATAAGGCTGTTGGGGTATTGATTTGTTCAGAATTTCCTCACTGGGGTTGTATTGTAAGACCTAACATTTCAAGTACTGTCTTGACATCTTTGAAACTGACAAGTCCCCCAAGGCCTAATTGTGAATTCCCCTGCTCTCACCAGATATGCCCTCTGCCCAGCAGAAAAGGCTCCACCAGCTAGTTCCTTCATTATCCAGATTAGTTGCACTCCACCTGGAACTCAACCTTTGCTTCATTGCCAGTCTGCAAAATTACTCAAACAGGCTGTGGGAACCTTGCACCACCTCACCCTCTTGAGACTACAAAGCCTACCTTCCACCGCCCTTGGTTGTTTAGTCTACTCCCAAGTGCAACTCCTGTACGGCCCTGTCTGGCGTGCAGTGTCCTCCCCTCCCAGACTGTAAGTACACGTGACTGACAAACTGCTGTTGATCTCATCTGTCCAATGTCAAGGGTTGTGTTCGGCCATCTCATACTATTTAGGGTGGGGTACAGCTCCTTCACTAACAGGGTTGTGATATTGTGGTTTATAAGAAATATATTTGGTCATTCCAAAGACAAAAATATATTTCTCATATATATTTGGTCTTCTTCTGTGGTTTCTGGCTCACAGCTCCCTAAGCCCTTGGAATTTCCTGAGCAATAAGAGCAAATAGAACATTTTTTGTCATAGTATTTGGTCTCTCAGTCCACAGTTCCTGAAATGGCCTGGGGTCATAAAGGTGAAAAGGGTGTTTTGTTATTCAGAGCAAATGCATTTCCACCACAACTGGGTTTATGTTAATGAGATGGCTTTTGGAAAGCAGCTAAGGCTGGGGGCTGGTATCCAGGGGAACCAACCCTGAATAGAGGGTTGAAAGTTTCAGCCCCATTCCAAAGACCTCTGGTGAGGGAAGAAGTCTGGAGGTTGAATCAATTACCCATGGCCAATGATTTAATCGATCATGTCTATATAATGAAATTTCCATCAAAACCCCAAAAGAAGGGGCTTGGAGAGTTTCCAGGTTGGGCAACCAGAAGGCTCTCACATGTGAGCATGCTGGCCCCAAACTCCACAAGGACAGAAACTCCTCTGTTTGTGACCTCACCCTATGCATCTCTTCATCTAGGGATTGATTTGCACCTTTAAATATCCTTTGTAATAAATCAGTCATCTAATGAGTAAATGGGTTTCCTGAGCTCTGTGAGCTATGCTATGAAATTATTCAACCCAAGGAGGGGGTCTTTGGAACATCTGATTTACAGCCAGTAGCTCAGAAGGACTAGCAACAACTCGGACTTGTTACTGGTGTTGAAGTCCAAGGAGGCAGTTGCTGGAATCTCCAATCTACAGCTAGTTGCTCACAGTACAGGTAACAACCTGGACTTGCAATTGTCATCTGAAACAGAGAGCAATCTTGTGGGACTGATCCCTTAGCCTATAGGATCTGATGCTATCTCTAGGTAGAAAGTGTCAGAACTGAGTTGAATTGTAGGACACTTAGCTGGTGTGGAACATTGCTTGTTATGGGTGGGGACCCAATCTCCCTTGCTGGAACTGAGTGCAGTACCCTTCTGAAGAGCAAATAGACGTTTATCAGAACATGTACGCTCCCGACTCTTGGGTGTTGGCCAGTGGTAGGATTTTCCAGTGGCCACAGGGATTTCTGGGGACACCCATTTGCAGATGCATGGGAAGCCACAACACAGTCAGAATGGGGAATCAAACACAGAACTGAGTTGATCCTTTAGTTCTTAGCTCAAGCCTTATAATCTAGACACCAGAAAATGATCAGAAATCTGAACTTAATTCAGTGACAAATGGACTCTATCTTGCTCTCTCTTCACATACTTGTCTTTCCCCATCACGAAGCACAATCTTTAAGACTGACAGTGTTTTGAAATCAGGTCTTTATTTCATGTCTGGTAACTGTAGTTCTTGAAGTTTCTAGATTGCATTGCTTAAGATAAATTTGATATAGGAACATCAACATGGAAAACAATGAAAACATTAGTTAAATTGAACTAGAATTCATAAAAAAAGGTACTAATGTAGATGTTTTCATTC
This sequence comes from Desmodus rotundus, assembly GCF_022682495.2. NCBI lineage: Eukaryota > Metazoa > Chordata > Mammalia > Chiroptera > Phyllostomidae > Desmodus > Desmodus rotundus. The sequence goes on along the minus strand of NC_071394.1, from coordinate 30,582,966 downwards.
TAATAAAAACAGCCACAATTCTGCAGAGGTTAAGTTGTACTTATTGCAATTATTACTTTATATTTGGCTGTGTTATCGGTGTCAGAGAGTATATGGTGTTCTTTTTTTCTATATAGAACCTCAAATGCCATCATCCCATGGAATATTTTCTTTAAACTGGTCAATTTGGTGCAGTAATATATTTAAAATAAGTTTTTTAAATATAGTTTTCTCTTTATTTCACAAAATGAGTAATGCAAGCTGGGATGTGGAGCTATAAAGTCATTGCAAAAAAAAATTACACAGAAAAACTGCTATTTTTGGCTTTTAATTCCTACCAGTTTGCCAACTTGTTGCAAGTTATACTTATCAAGGGATCATACACTTTTTCCATCTTGTTTCATCTTGAACCCTAAAATGCTAACAGAGATCATGAATGGTATTTGATTTAATTAGCTAGTGTTGCAATTGCTTGCTATATCTCCCAGCTCTAAATATCTCTAAAAGTAAAATTCCTTTGATTCCAGCTTTAAACTGACAGAAAATGTATTTGCAGGAGAGAAAAACATTACTGAAATTATCTATAATATGTCTGTTTGTATTTCTAACTAGTGTGTTTTATCACAAAGTACTTGGTTTATGTTATAAAAGGAAGGATCTATAATAAGTTAGCAGAAACCACAGACATTCCTTTGAAATAACTCTTTTTTTATGCTGGTCGTTAATGGGACATGTTTTTAAAAAAGAATATTTAAACTTTGAAAAAATAAATTTTTAAAGAAGTAATTTTATTTTATTCACTCTCTGAAATTTGAGACATTGAAATTAAACATTATAATATATAGTACACAGGTGCAGTTCTTTTTTTTTAAAGAATATATTGAGTGAATATCATTTGGGTCATTGAAATGAAACAATTTTAACCTATTATACATGAGAAGGACCTCCTCCTAACAAGGGATAGATTTATGCAAAGAATGTTATTTAATAGTCAAGAGTCTTTATTGGCTAGAATTCAAAGGAAACAGTTGCCAAATTCAGATATGAAATTCAACAGAGCGTGTGGTAGGCAGAGTTCTAAGATGGCCTCAAAGATTCCCTCCTTCCCACCCTCCCCCACTGTGGATGGAGTACATGGCTGTGTAATCCCTGGGAATGTGAATGTGATGGGTTTTACTCCATGATTAGGTTATGTTACAGGCACAGTTGACTTTAATGCAGGGAGATTATCCATGTGGGCCTGACCTAAGCACATGGCTTAGGTCACAGAAAAGGAAGTCAGAGATTTAAAGCAGGAGAAGGATTCGATGCACTGTTATTAGCTTAATGATGAAGGAGGCCAAGTGGCAAGAGATTGTGGGCAGGCTCTGGGAGCTGAGAGCAGGTTGTTGCTGACAGCCAGTGGGAAAATGGGGCTCTCACTCTCACCACTGCAAGCAGCTAAACTCTGCTAACGAGAATGAGCTTGGGAACAGACTTTTCCCTAGAGCCACCAGACAAGGGGTCAGTCCAGCCGACACCTTGATTTCGGCCATGTGATATCCTGAGTGGAGAAACCAGTCACACCGTAACAGACGTCTGACCCGAAGTACTATGAGCTAATAAATGGCAATGTTTTAAGCTGCTAAGCTTGTGGTAATTTGTTACACAGAAATACAAAACTAATGCAGAACATAAAATTATATTTTATGGGAAATATAAATGGGAACATTTACATTCATTAGTCATCATCGTTCTTCCCGGGAGAATAGGTGGGAAGTAGAAGGGGGCATAAACTCATGCTCATCTATCTCAAACTACCTGTGGTGAAGCACTAGTTTTATTTATTTTCAAACTGTCATGGACTGATTCTTTTACAAACTCTGATAAAAATAAATCAGCATAAAAACAAAAACATGAAGATATCAAAAAATAAATCCCTAATTTGCTGTTATTAGAAGCAAATAAAACTGTCAAATTGCTATAAAAATTTATAAGCACTTATTATCAATTTTTGTACTCTTCACTAATTAGTAACAAATAGCCGTGGACCAGGTCTTGTCTGCTGACCACAGTTTGAGTAGCACTGGTTTACATCACACGAAATTAGAAGGTGTCTGAGGCTAAAAATATTGATATGTTCTAAGACTCAAGAAAGTAAAAATCTAACCATTTGCGTGTTTTCAGCTGCTTTTAAATCAGGATGACTTAGTAAAACTGATATTTTGGCCTTGAAACCCTTTTATCACTAAAACACTGAACTATAATGGAAATGAAGAAGTGGTTTATATGAGCTTGACAGAGATATACTAAAAATGTTGTCATGATGTTGCAGAACAGACCTGGAGGGAGTGAACGATACACTGTTACCAAAAGGAGCCCCCCTTTTTCTCTGGGGTTTTCCCCCCACCTACTAGGTTTGCTTTGCCTGACCCCAGAGGAAAGACATCTTTCAATGCCAGAGATTGGTGAAAAGGAAAGGAATTACTTATTTAAAATTGATACAGACTTAGAGTAATGACTTAATGTCTTCATTAAAATACTAAAGTTCTTTAGAATACCCACAGATGCACACAGTCCTTCCTTCTCCCTTCTGCCCAGTCCAGGGTACCATATCTCAGGAAAAGAAGTAGAAGTCAGTGGTTCAGGCAGCCCCTTGGTTCCAGCACATCTGCCATGTGGCTGCCGCAATCTCCAGTTAATCCAGAGCCATGTGGCACCTTCTTGTGGCCCACCAGCAAGAGTTCTTTCTCCCTTTTTCTTCCAGGCAAAGTCTCTCCTGCTGCCTAAGCCACATGGCAAAAGGGAGCACCCCAAAGCCATGTGGTCCTAACTCGTGCCCAAGCCGTTGGTCCCAACCTCTGCCAGAGCTGCATGGTCCCAGCCTACTCTGCCAAAGCCGCGTGGTCCTCTCTGGTATGGCTGCGGCACCTGAGTTTAAATCCCCACACCAGTCTTCCTCTGTAGCCCCACTTCCGACTCCTCCTACAATCAGTTACACCTGCCAGCATTCCCCTATACTTCCAGCTTTACTGGGCTGCCATAGTAAGTCTGGGCAGGTGTGGCCCCATGGCATGGAGCCAATCATCTCCAAGCTCTCACACAGGTGCTGTAACCAGGGGGAGTTGCTGCCCAGTTACATCCGGGGTTGAAGTCACTCCCATCCCCTTGGCTCAAAGCATGGCCACAGCTATTTAACATATCCATGAAACCAGTTAAAGGTTATAGATATGTTAAATGACCATGCCAGAGGTTAGCTGCAAAGCTGTTGCTATGCAAAACAGCTCTCAATGGCCCTGCTCCATGTGTCCCATCCCCCAGCTCATACTGGTGGGGGGGGGTGAGGACATCATGTATATATTTTTCTCTAATATTTCCTGAACACCCTGAGTTCTGGACCCATTAAAAATCCCCATTTGCACCCCCCCTGCTTGCACCCTGCTACAATGAGGCCTGAATGTTTGTGTGTCTTGAGAGTCTAGAGTTCCTTTCAAATAAATGAAATTCTTCTAATTGATCACTTTATGATAATATGGCCCGGGTCACTGTCCTTATCCCCAACAATTCCTGAATTTAGAGACACAGAATTGACTTGTACAAACATGCTATGCCTCAGGAAAGACTTCTTCTGTTCATCACCATTACTCATTGACAGTTTTTGGCTTTCTTCTCAGAATCAGCATGTTGTACAAATAACCATGAACTATGCTCATTATCTCTAGCATCTTTTTTAAAAGTGTATTTTATTGATTGTGCTATTACAATTGCCCCCAATTTTTCCCCTCTGCCCCCCTCCCCTGTGCTCCCCTTCCCTCCAGCAATGACCCACCTTAGTTCATGTCCATGGGTCATGCATATAAATTCTTTGGCTTCTCCATTTCCTATACTATTCTTAATGTTCCCCTGTCTATTTTGTACCTACCAATTATGCTTCTTAATCCTTGTACCTTTCCCTCTATTCTCCCCTTTCCCCGTCCCTGCTGATAACCCTCCAAATGATCTCTGTATCTGTAATTCTGTTCCCATTGTAGTTGTTTGCTTAATTAGTATTTGTTTTTGTTTTTTAGATTCAGCTGTTGATATATGTGAGTTTGTTGTCATTTCACTGTTTATAGTTTTGATTTCTTCTTTTTCTTAAATAAGTCCCTTTAACATTTCATATAATAAAGGCATGGTGATGATGAACTACTTTAGCTTTATCTTGTCTGGGAAGCACTTTATCTGTCCTTCAATTCTAAATGATAGCTTTGCTGGACAGAGTACTCTTGGTTGTAGGTTCTTGCTTTTGAATACTTCTTGCCAGTCCCTCCTTGCCTGCAAAGTTTCTGTTGAGAAATCAGCCTGATTGTCTTATGGGAACTCCTTTGTAGATAATTCTCTTCTTTTCTTTTGCTGCTTTTAAGATTCTCTCTTCATCTTTAATATTTGGTATTTTAATTATGACATGTGTTGGTTGGTCCTCTTTGGGTCCAACTTGTTTGGGACTCTCTGTGCTTTCTGGAATTGCATTTCCTTCACCAATTTAGGGAAGTTTTCTTTCATTATTTTTTCAAATAAGTTTTCAATTTCTTGCTCTTTCTCTTCTCCTTCTGGCATCCCTATGATTCAGATGCTGGCACTTTTGGAGATGTTCCAAAGTCTTCTTATTCTTTCCTCATTTTATTAAGTTTTTGTTTCTTCATTCCAGTACTGGTTGACTGTTTATTTCCTCCTTGTGCTCCAAATTGTTGATTTGAACCCCAGCTTCCCTCCCTTCACTTATCATAGCCTTCATTCCTTCTGTTATGCATTTGCCATACTCAATGAATTTTCTGAGCATCCTAATCACCGTTGTTTTAAAGTCTGCATCTGATAGGTTGGTTATCTCTATTTTGCTTAGTTCTTTTTCTGGAGTTTCAATCTGTTCTTTCACTTGGGCCATATTTCTTTGTCTCCTCAACTTGGCAGCCTCCCTGTGATTGTTTCTGTGTCTTAGGTAGAGCTGCTTTGACTCCCTGTCTTGGTGCACCTGTTACATTGTAAGGCACAGAGCCTAAGGTATTCATCAGGTCAGGGCAACCGGCTTCACTGCTTTGTGGCACTGAATGTGGAAGACAGTTCAGAGAGGGAACAATGCCTCTTGCTCAGCCCTCACCCCATTTCCAGTCACTTCACCCACTTCCCATATGTGACTGATGCCCCTCTAGGTCTTTCCCCTTTAGCTGTTGCCCTGGTGGTGGGTTCCAGAGTGGGTAGGTTTACACACATTCTAAGACCATGTGGGCCCTTTATATGGACTCTCTTGAGAGGCTGACAGTTTCTTCTGCTGCCTCAATCACCACTGGTTTTTACAGCCAGAAGTTATGAGGCTTCATTTTCTGTCACTGGAACCCTGGGCTGTACGGTCTGGCTTAGGGCTGGGATCACTTGCTTCCATGGTGTCCCTCCTAGTTTTTATCAAAAAGAGTCCCTCCTCACTTTTATCAAAGAAAATTCGTAGGAGATTCCCTCAGGGTCCTACAACATACACAAGCACACCCATCCAGGAATCAGCACCAAATGTACAGGGAACCAAGAGTGATGGGAAGGAAACTGGGACTCATATCACTGGTTTGAACCAGAAAGAAGAAATGACCATTCAACCAGAACAGAATGAAAAAAGAAGAATTCAAAAAAATGAAGAGAGGCTTAGGAACCTCCAGGACAACTTTAAATGTTCCAACGTCTGAATCATAAGGGTGCAAGAAGGAGAAGAAGAAGACCAAGAAATTGAAAAATTATTTGAAAATATAATGAAGGAGAACTTCCTCAATCTGGTAAAGGAAATAGATTTCCCAGAAGTCCAGGAAGCTCAGAGAATCCCAAAGAAGTTGGACCCAAGGAAGCACACACCAAGGCACATCATAATTACATTACCCAAGATTAAAGATAAGGAGAGAATCTTAAAGCAGCAAGAGAAAAGGAGACAGTTAGCTACAAAGGAGTTCCCATTAGACTATCAGCTGGTTACTCAAAAGAGACCTTACAGGCAAGAAGGGGATTGAAAGAAGTATTCAAAGTCATGAAAAGGCAAGGACCTACATCCTTGCCTTTGGACGTTCAGTCCCAAATTACCAGGATGGAAAATAAAATCAGACTACATTGTTGCCCACATCCTGTATTTTCTATTTTACATTCTGCCCTTCTGCCATCCAATGCAGAAAATGGCAGCAGTCAATTTTAGGCTTGACCTATTACTTGAAACTCTGCCAATAGCTGCTTCTACCACCCTCCAGCAATTGGGAGAAAAATTATGTCATACCTTTAGTCAGATCAGAGACTACGTTACTGGGTGAGATTTGGAGGGACAGCTTTCTGTATCTGCAGAACCCATAAAACTGACCTAAACAAACAGATGGGAGATACTAGTGACAGGAATAAACTCTGTAATCAACTTATCTTCAGAACTTAAGCCTTGGATTTCCTTTCTTAACTGAATCCTGGGAGTGTATCTCTAATGCAACGATGGTAAGACACGGGCTGTTTAAAGGGTGACCTGACAAATGTGATGTGCACTGGCTGACACTTACCATGGGTTATTCTAGTAACATCAGATGTTTTTAATAACTTTGAATGTTCAGCCCCAGGATTCCTATGAAAATGTGTGGATGAAAATAGATGTACGGAGCAAGAATCTTGTTTACTTACTTCACCTTGCACTGACTTGCTCTTGTATTTCCATTAAAACACACACACACCTCTCTTACAAATTATGCTGTTATTATGAGCATCCTTTTACCCATATTTTTCATAATTTTCTCTCTTTTTCACTTGGTTTTATTTATTAATAGTTCATTTTTTATTGTATTTTTTTCCATTACCATTTATCCCCATACCCTTTTCCACCTCCACCCATACCTCCCCCTGATACAATCACTGCACTGTGGTCCAGGTCCAGGAGTCCCTTCCCTTTTTTGCTCAATCCCTCCACCCTTCCAACCACTCCTCCACGCCCTGCCCACAGTTGTCAGCCTGCTCTCCATCTCTGAGTCTGTCTCTGTTTTGCTTGTTAGTTCAATTTGTTCATTAGATTCCACATATGAGTGAGGTCATATGGTGTTTGTCTTTCTCTGACTGCCTTACTTCATTTAACATAATGTTCCTCAAGTCCATTCATACTGCACGAAGGCTAAAATTTTCTACTCTTTTACTGCCAAGTAGTATTCCATTGTGTAAATGTACCATCATTTTTTTGTTATTGTCTCAGGCCTAATGTTTAGCATTGAATATCTAGGTAAAAATATGACATTTTTAAGGCTCTTGATACATATTTCTGAATTGCTTTTCAGAAATTATCATTTTAAACTCTTAGTGGTAGTGGATGAGAAAGTTTATTTTTACACCATCATCAACATTGTATTTTAATATTTTTAAATATAGTAAAGAAAAAATTAAATTTTATTTTTTATTTATTTGAAATATTGGATTTTAGACCTTCCTCTCTGACTCTTAGACGACACATACACATTTCATGTGTCTACAGGCCAAGTTAATGTGGTTTCTTATAACTTTTTATAGGTATCCTTGGCTCATTTTTAATTAGCATGTTAATTTTATCCTGTTTGATTTATAAAAATCACTCATATTAACTATACACAAATGTGTATAAATACATGTATGTTATATCCACTGCTATCATGTACTTCATAATAGCTAGATAGGTACTTCACCAGTTTGTCTTTTGTCATTTTATTTTGTTTTGGTCATTTTGACATTCATGAATTTATTTAGTCCTACCCTCCTGAAGTCATATGTAACCAGATCATCCTTTTACATTTTGACTATAATTTTATGCTTATAAAGATTAACTCTACTCTAAGAAAAAAATTCCCTTTTCTTTTTAAAAATCTAAATTTATAATCCACATTACATTGTAATGCATGCTGTGAGACAGAAAACTAAATTTCTCTGAATAAACAAATATTCCAATTTGAAGTTTCTTTTTTTAACATTTATTAAATTCTTTTTCCTTTTTTACTGAATTTTTTTCACTGACACTAGTTAATAAAATTATACAGGTTTCAGGTATACAATTCTATACTACATCATCGGTATATTGTCCTGTGTGTTCACCACCCCAATTATTAGATTTTTATGTATCCTTATGACGTGGTCACCAGAGAGATAAGCTTTGTCTCCTTAGTGGCTTGGGGTCCCAAGGTCTCTCACTCAGCCTTAGCCATGGGGGGTTACATTCTCTGAAACCAGGCAGGGCAGTTCCCAACATCCTTAGATTTAAAAAAAAAATTTATGGCCCATCTACTGAGCTCCATGTCAGGATAAAAATGCTTTACTTATTACAGTTTCTTGATGCTTTTAAGTTATAGCAGTCTTCCCCTTCCCCCACTCACTGAGTATTTTTACTTGCTTAACTTATCATAAATTTTAGAATCATTACATCGAGAAAGTAACTTTGGAGTTTAATATAATCACAAAATCACAATTGTAATTGCTCCAAATATTCATATACTATTAATTTGAAGAGTTACCCTATTATATTTTGAAAAGAGAATCAGGTTTATGTTTTGAAATTTCCCTAATTGGAATGCTTCATGCATGGAGAGATTCCATAGAGAAAACTATTTTTACGTAGTGCAAGAATCCCAAATGATAAGATGTTAAACTTTACAGACTCTCTAACCCCATGGTGTTGAGAGTCACATGATAAAGAGAAGAGCAGCTGAAGGGGTGCTGAGAACAATTGTGTCAGAGACGGTAGAGCCATGGGGAAGAAAGCTCTCTGGAGTGGCTGGCACGGGAGGAAGCCCAAGACTAATGAACCGACCATATTGGAGGATGCTATAGAGGTTTTCACTCTTATGACCTTGGGATTTTTATTTTCCCTCTGGGGTGTAGTGATCAATATCAGGGAATGGTAAACCTGGAATCTGGGAAAGGAGACATCACCCTGGACTTGGGGAGGCTAACCAACACAAACACACAGAACAGCTGTGCCCTCTGGGTCCTCCAGAGAAGGAAGAGAGTATGTACACGCTGCCGGCTGGAGGGCTTGGAGCGGCCAGCAGACTTCTTTGCCAAGATTCACAAACCAAGATTGAGTTTTGGCTGAATTTCCAGGAAATTTGAAGGGACCTGGGCTGTGTAGAATGTCAGGTAGGAGACATGAGGAAACCACATAATTCGAGATTATTCATTTGATCTAAAACTAAAATGTGGGGGCAGTCTAGGAAATTTAAATTCACGGTAATCCTTCCCCCCCAAATCCTCCTGATATCTACTCTTTAGTCAGTCAGGGCTTTGAAGGCCGCTGGTCTGTACCCACACAAACTCTCGAATGCAGGAGAGTTAGACCCATTAGTCACTCAGAATGCAAAGAACACCACCAAACTTTCTTAGAAATGTTTGATTGCAAAGAAGAATTAATTTCTTCCTTGAAGAAACAGTGTTAGAAAGTTGGGGATGGTATAGAATTCCTTTCCAGGTAGTTTTTGAGGAAAGGAACTACTCACCCTGACTTCCTCATATTTCTATGGTGGAAATGGGGGGAATAATAAATAAACTGCTGCTGTCGGGAAGTAATTTCAGCTCTTCTGTTTTTGGAAATATTTATTGTATTTTGATAAGCCATAAGGAAATCACATATATTTAAATATTTTACAAATATAGCGTGCTAATTTAATAACATCTTTATGTTTCAAGTCTATCTTTAAGTCATCAGGAGACACAGGATAGTATGGTAAATTGAGCAATGGAGATTGAGCTTTTAGGTCCAGCTCTGCCACGAACTACAAAAGGGACTTGGGAAATGTCACTCACCTGCTATGGGCCTCAATTTTTTTCAGCTTGAAAAATGAGGTGTGGACTAGATAATCTGTATAGTTACATCCACTCCACCGTCGCCTTTAAATTTCTAAGATTATATATGTCCAGTTAGAGGTAGGACAACAGGTGTGTATTCAACTAGAAAGAAAAAGGTTATCATATTTATGCTGTAAAATACAATGAGTACATTACTCGTAAAATAATATCTCAATTAGCTTATGCTTATTGTTTTAGTATCAATATCAGTAATTTCTACCCCTCTCACCGGATGTTTAAATACATGATCATGCAAACCTAGGCTTGAACCTTAGTGATATCAACTGAGAGAGTATTGAAGTATGTGTTTGTGTGCATGGGTGTGTTTCCCCATAGGGACAAAACCATTATTGACAACTGAGGAGGTGATTCCTCAAAAACAATGGCTTTATTAAATTAAAATTTCATTAATGTAATGAATATTACATTAATAATATGAAGTTAGTTGCCAGATAAAATAAAATGTCCTCAGCTGATTTTCAGCTGTATAACTATAGCTATATTTTCAGCATCAGTCTGGAGCAATTGGGTTTGGGTCTTCGTTAGGAAACCTCTTTGTAATCTAAAAGGAGTATATGGTGTGTCTCTTTATTTTTCCCTGAAATTACTTTTGTCTGTTCATCTTAGTTAAAACAAAAAAAAGAAACTTATCTTGAAAGAAATAAGCCCTTTAGAGAAAATACTTTATATAAAGTATTTATATATGTATAAGGTATTTAAATATACATACTTAAATACCTTATACATATATACATACATATATACATACTTAAATATTTAAGTGTATATATATACATATAAGTATATATGTATAAAGTATTATAAAATACACTTAAATACTTTAAATATATATACATATAAGTACATATGTATAAAGTTTTTATAAAGTATTTATAAAAAGGGGGTATTGCAAAACTTCAGAACTAGCCACTTTTCTTTGGATAACTACTACATAAAATGTAGCATTGACCATAAAGTAATGTATAGAATTTTATTTTCATTTCATCACTCAAATCCTGATTCTGCCTGTTATATCAAAGAATATGTTTATCCATATAAATGGTCACAACTTGAATTATTCCTTTAGCTACATTTGGATTCTGAGAGGGTTGAGAAAGAATTGGGATAATCTAGTACAAGTCACTAATTTAAGAAAAACTTTATAGCCAAATAAAGGGTCAATAATGAGATAGCAGTACATCCACTAGAATGGCTAAACATTAAAAGTCTACACAAAACAATCTACAGATTCAATGCAATTCCTCAAAATTACAATGGCATTTTTCAAAGAAATTTAAAAAAATTCTAAAATCTATATGGACCCTGAATAGCCAAAGCAATCCTGAGAAAGATTAACAAAGCTGGAAGTATCATATCTCTTGATGTTAAACTATAGTACAATGCTATAATAATCAAAACAGTATGGCATTGACATAGAAACAGACACATACCTAAATGGAAAACAATAGACAACACAGAAATAAACCCACACATATATGGTCAATTAATTTATGACAAAGGAACCAAGAATATACACTGGGGAAAGGAAAGTCTCTTCAATAGTTATGGGAAAATTGAATAGCTGCAGGCAAAATAATGAAACTGGATTACTGACTTATGCCATACACAAAATTAGTTCAAAATGGATTAAAGACATGAATATAAGACCTGGGACCACAAAACTTGTAGAAGAAAACATAGGCAGTAAGCTCCTTGACACTGGTCTTGGCAGTGACTTTTTAAATTTAACAGTAAAAGTAAGGGCAACAAAATCTAAAATAAACATGTGGGACTACATTTGGAGAAAAGGAAACCCTTGTGCACTGTTGGTGGGAATGTAAATTGGTGCAGTCACTACGGAAAACAGTATGGAGTTCCTCAAAAAGTTAAAAATAGAACTAACATATGATCTTGCAATTCCACTTCTGGGTATTTATCCAAAGAAAAAGAAAACATTAATTTGAAAAGATATACGCACCCCCATGTTTATTGCAGCATCATTTACAATAGTCAAGATATGAAACCAACTTAAGTGGCCACTGATGCATGAATGGATAAAGATGTGGTGCATAGTATATATACATATGACGAGGACCTCAAGAATCTCATACTAAGCTAAATAAGTCAGTCAGCAAAAGCTAAGAATCACATGATTTTACTCACGTGTGAGATATGAAATGGAAACTCATAGACATAGACAGCACTATGGGGGTTACCAGAGGCAAGGGGCTGGGAGGGTAGTAAAGGGTAAAGACAGTCAAGTACGTGGTAACAGAAGGTGATTTGAATTTGGGTGGTGGGCACGCAATGCAATACGCAGACCATGTGTCAGAGAGATGTGCACTAAAAAAGTAAAAATAAATAAATAAATAAAATGGATAAAAAAGTGATATTTATGTAAAACTGAAAGCTAAAAAACTAATAGAACCATTAAGACATAGCCATTTTGTTATGTGTTAAACTCTAAACTTGGTAATTCCCTTTAATAGACACAGCGCAGAGAATTAGTACCATACAAGTCTCTGTATATTAATAGGACCTACTTTATTATTGTTGTTTTACTGGTATTCTTACTAAAATATAACACTAAGCCCTAAAATCAAAGATATTTATAACTCAAAATGGCTTCAGAAATAATTTGTTACTTTTCAAAGTAATTTGGTCATTTCAAAGGTAGAAAACCTGCAACTCAGTTGGTTTATGGGATTATTAGGACCAAACCCCCAAGACTCTTAAATCAAATGATTTTACCCTAATACCATACTGCCCTAGATGGGCTAATTCTACATATGAATTTACTCCTTTACAAGAACTCTCCAGAAATGTAAGAGGGTACTGCATAATACGTAAATACCAAAATAGTCTGGTTTTTAACTTTATTAAATCTCATATCATTTCAGTTAATTCATTCAGTTGATTAGCTTATCCTAGTGATCAGATTTCAAATCTTATTCATGAATTCTTATTTTTCAAAAGTTTTACAATGCATTTTATATTCCACCACCCAAACCCTGTTTTCTGTGTGCATGACCATAACCCTAGGCATATCAGTTGTTGAAGCTCTGTCAAATTATTCAAAAGATAACTCTATTTAAATCGAATTGTACTATTTAGACATTAAGTACCTTGATTATTACTTAAAATTATGTCATTCCTTTCTCTTCCTTTCTCCCTTCCTTCCCCCCTTCCTTCCCCCCTTCCTTCCTCCCTCCCTCCCTCTCTTCCTTCCTTCCTTCCTTCCTTCCTTCCTTCCTTCCTTCCTTCCTTCCTTCCTTCCTTCCTTCCTTCCTCCTTCCTCCTTTTCTCTCCCCTTAAATTTATTTAGCATGTACAGTGTCAGGCAAAGCTCCAGAAGCCAGAAATACAGTGGTGAATAAAATCAACCAGGACCTTGACCTCATAGAGGGTAGCACTTAGCAAAGAAGGACGTTAAGCAAGTGAGTATAATAAAATGTGATCAGTGTCACAGGGGGAGTGTGGGGTACTGAAATGGATACCTTTTCAGTGAAGGATATTGTAATTTGTGATTTTTTTTCAAAAAAAATTTTACATAGTGACTTTTAGCAGAATACCTGAAGGAGCAGTGACTAATATGTTACCATTTTCTCCTCCTGTTTTGACCTTAGACACCATTATTATATTCTATCTATTTTTATTTCTCCCCTTATTATTCTCTTTATCAACATTGTTCTGTGTTAGTGTTCATCTGCATAAAATTTACTATTATTTCTCTTCAACATCTTAGAATCAACACTGATATCTCATCACATGGACTGCTTTTTATAAACAAAATTTATAAATTATAGCAAAGGGCAGGTATTAATACCTTGATATATTTAAAAGCACATCATCTGACATTGTTGTGTTTCTTCTACTTGATCATGATTTTTATGTAACTTATTTCCAAGTAAGTCGAGATGCTGATGTTAATTTCTGTGGGCTGATATATGTCTTCATTGTTCTGAAAAAAAAATGCTGAGTTTTGCAGTGTGTACTAGCACATGAAATTTTTGCCTGACCTCAGAAATTAGTTTGATTCTCTTTTCCATCTCCCACTTGGCACCTGAAAGCATTATTTCTAATTAGGTAAATCAATTGTCAATTATTAATTTGTTCCCCATGGCAAGAGCTGTGGATCTGGATTTGAGTTCACAGAAGCTCACTGACACAGGACCACACCATCCAGGTTAAATTATCTGGTGCCTGATTCCTTCCATGTTCTCTATCAGATCACCTCACAGGCTTCAAATCTAACCTTTGTACTTGAACATTTTTATAACGTTCCCAAGGTCTCCTCCTGTACTTACACAGTGTGAGCCCAATAGCTGGCTCACCAAGCCTCACCTCCCGTATGCCCTGGCTCCTGCTCCTGTTATCAGCCCAGTCTATCCCTGGTGTCTTTCACATCTAGTTCCATTATATCTCCCATAACCAAATAGAGGCATTTCTTTTTTCTGACTCCCTTCCTCTGTTGCCGCACTCAAGCTTTAGACAGGTGAACGTTACTGTCTCTTAATTACTTCCTTCACCTGCTTAAGATCTGCTGAAAATAACATCCAAGTGTAAAGCTTAGAGTCCAAGTTGCACTTTCATCCGGGAAGACAGAGTTTGCACTTAGTTGACACTGGAAAGCAAACTTTATTTTGGCTATTATATAATCAGCCCCATGATTCCAAATTCTTTCATCTTCCCTTCCTTTTGCTTCTTGTTTAGTTAAAGGACCTGCACAACAATTTTACCCATAGTTATTCCTTTACATCTTGGCAATGTGTATATCCTAGAATAAAATGTGGCTCAGGTGGGATTAGACATTTTCTCAAATATTTAGCTAGGCGAGGCTTCAACAAAGACAGCAGGACAACTATTCTACATGAGAATGTTTAGATAAATAATTGTTCAGATTCTCACTTACAGCAAGGCTGGTTTATTCTTGACAGTCCTTGAGAGTCCTCCCCCTCGCAGTCATCGTCAAATTAAGCTGACCTGGAGAGCAACCGGATTGCCCCTACAAAGATCACGGATTATTAGTGTCATTGCTGCTTCTCCTGTACAAACGGCTGCTCTGTTTAGGGCAGCAGCCCGGCAGCTTAGACCCAGCCGGCCTGTCAAAGCATCCTTTAAGGAAGAGGATCATGTGCATTTGACTTCAAGATCTGAGTCTTTTCCCTTCCATGGCTTTCCCGAGAAAACGAACTTTACTTTTGTCTTTAAATTTCCAAGTCAGCAGATAAGTAATTGCCAGAGAAGACCTGTCCAAGAAAAGGCTCTGTGTGTGAGTCCAGCCACTGGTCTCCAGGCATTTCGCCCAGATGGGCATTCTTTCCTGACACTCGAGTTACAGGATTTCACTTGGGCTTTTCCCTATGACCAACTGGCACTAAGACCCAGTGACAATAACCCCCTACTTGAATCTACCCTTGATTCAATACCCTTGCATTGTGTTCAGTCTTCCAGCGGCCCTCTGGTACTAAGCTCACTGTCCCCTGCCACTTCACTTTTCTCTGATAGGTATTTTGGGTTATTGGAAAGAACTGTGTGATTTTTTTATACTTCTTTAAAATTTTTTTTTATTGTTGTTTAACTACAGTTGTCCCTATTTTCCCCCCACCACTCTCCCCTGCCCCATCCACCCCTACCTCACATTTAAAAAATCTTTTCTGCAAAGTAATTTTACTAGTGAAAAGCAGATGATTATGCAGTAACTTCTGGTGACTTGTGCAGCCCCGTTGAGTTGGGGATATTATGGAACTGGAAATGGATCCTGCACTACCTGCTCAATGATGTAACCTGCATATGGTCTAGAGAAAAGACAAAGCTTTACATGACTCAATTTGTGTTTTCTGGAAAAGTGAACCATGGAAATAAGTGGTCTTACCAGAAAGAAAGTCAGAATCATGCATTCAGGAATGCTAGGTGTATGACAGTTACTCTTATCTCACTATTTATAGTTATTATAAGAGCATTGCAGATATTTCAAGATATTTTCAAAAATTAAATTTATTGGGGTAACATTGGTTATATAGGTTTCAAGTGTACAATTCTGCGATACATCACCTGTGTATTGCATTGTGTGCCCACCACCAAAGTCAAATCTTTGGTTACCATATATTTGACACTCTTTATCCTTTTCTACCTTCCATTCCCCTTCTGTCTGGTAACCACCATACTGTTGTCTGTTTCTATGAATTTTCGTTTGATTGTTTCTCTTGTTTGTTCATTTGTTACTTTCAGTTTTATATCCCACATGTGGGTGAAATCACATGGTTCTTGACTTTTTCTGCCTAATTTATTTTGCTTGCATTTTCAAGATCCATCCATGTTACCAAAAATGGCAGTATTTCATCTTTTCTTGTGGCTGAGTAGTAGTCCCTTGTATAGCTGTGCCACGTCTTTTTATCCAGTCATCTATTGAGGGACACTTTGGTTGTCTCCATGTCTTGGTCACCATGAATAATGCTGCAATGAACGTAGGGGTGCATATATCTTTCCTACCAAATATTTTCAGGGTTTTTGCTAGATACCCAGAAGAAGGGTTGCTGGGTCATATGGTAACTCTATTCTTAATTTTTTGAGATATCTCCATACTCTTTTTGTTAGAGGCTGTACCAGTTTACATTCCTACCTGCAGTGAATGAGGGTTCCTTTTTTCTTCACAACCTGTCCAATACTTTTTTACTACCTGTTGATAATAGATAGTCTAACAGGTGTGAGGTGGTATCTCATTGTAGTTTTGATGTGCATTTCCTAATAGCTAGCGAATTTGAGCATCTCTTCATATATCTATTGGCCACTTGTATGCCTTCTTAGAAGTGTTTGTTTAGGTCCTCTGCCCATTTTTAAAATTGGATTATTTGTTTACTGTTGAGTTGTCTAAGGATATTCTGAAATGAATAAATACTTGATGCTTGAGAAACTGTTCTGGATTCTTCTCTAAGATGGGTAGAATATACTAAAGTTAGGCTGAGACAGGAAATTTCCTTTGAAACACATGTTCTTCATTGAAAGTCAGATTTCTCGTTTTCATGATTGACAGATTGTGCAATTCGAGGTTGGTGACATAACTTTCCCATTCCTTATTTCCTTTTCCTGTAAAATGGACAAAATGTTCCCTGCATCTATGAGAAAGCATGTAAAATGACCACAGCACTGCATTTTATACAAACACATCCAAATTTTTTGCTCAGAATGGACAGTAGCACGGTAAGTGCAGGATACTTGAATAGTTACTTATTTCTTTAGTGGGGTGGATTTTGTTACAAACACAAAAATCAAACAAGGATTTAAAAGAAAATTCTACTTCTTCTAATAATAATGATTCTATTTAAAGTTCAGCAATACTAATACGCTGAGATCTTGTGTGCAAGTGTGATCTGGAATCCCTCAGCCAAAGTCTGGGAAATATTGTTAGTGATTATGTGAAAATGAATCTCACCTTGGGAATGAAAGAAATAAGTATGTTTGAGAATAATAACTTCAACATTTGGGCATGGGTTTGGAGCAGGACTGCCTTAATGTTGTAATCCTTTGAAAAGGTTTTAAATGAAGTAGATAACTAATTTGTCCTCCAGAAAGCCTTCTCAGATTACTCTGTGTGTGTGCAGGATGATTCCAACCCCACTTGAGGACTTTTTGCTCAACACACTCGTCCTCCTACTGGGACTAAGCCGAGTGGAATGAGGGAAGGTTGAATGGGAAAGCTTTGTGTTTTCAGATAGTGCTTGCGCTTTAGCGAAGTTAATTAGGAAGTGAAACCTTCAGCAGTTGGCAGTGTGCATTGTTGGCTACTAGGGTACGGTGACAAATAGCCCTGAAAGGTCTTCATTTTCTTTTGTAAACAGAAAGGTAAGGAATTTGGACAAAAATGCACTGGTGAAGATCTGCTTTTCATCAGGGTCTACCCACATAGTAAACAATAGAAATAACTTGTTTTAATAAAGCGTGGTGTTGAAACATTTATCAGCAAGTCCTTTCCACTGGCTTCAAAAGGTATATTTGGATAAGAGAAACCCTTGCCCAAAAGAATACAATGTGAAATTTAGTTTTAATATTTTCTTCATGTCAGATCAAAAAACTTAAAGGAAAAGCTTGACTTTCATGTAATCATGAATTTATTTCTTATTAGGCTGATATAGTATGACTACGTATTTACTTATTACTGGGGTTAGATATGGTTGGGGGAGGGGAGGGAAGTCTGCAAAATGTTTGCTATGGCACAGTTTAATGAATTCAATTATTTTAAGTGCCTGCTTCCTTCTCTTGCTCTGTATGGAATATACTGGGTTCCATGGGAAAAACCTTTCTTTCTGAATGAAAAAAATGTATTGTTATGATGAGAAAACAAAACAAGATCCAGCTGACTTGGTAGGAAGCATAGGTAATGCTGGGAGGCAGGCCTGAGCTTGGCCCAGGGAAGGTGAAAAAGCGTTTGAGACGCAGAGCTTAAGGAGGTGGGTTTGAGCAGTACAAGTAGACAAATTCCAAATGAAAGAGAAAGAGAGGGAGGGAGAACATTAACATAATGGTTTCCAGTTTGGGGATGGGTACTGAAAACTTGCAAGAAATACACAGAAACAAATACAATTTTGTTCTCCTGTCTAGTTTTTATTCTGGAATGTAAAGCTCTTTTTAATTAAAGTATAGTTGACATACAATATTACATTCATTTCAGGTGTATGACATAGTGAGACTTCACATTTATGCACCTTACAAAGAGATAACCACAAAAAGTCCACTAGCCATCTGTCACCATACAAACTTACTGTGGTATTATTGACTGTACTCCCTGTGCTGAACTTTACACCACCATGACATGTTATAAGTTTGTGCCCCCTGGTCCCCTTCCCCTTTTTGCCCCTACCCCCAGTGCCCAACCCTCTGGCAACTATCAGTTTTTCTTTATCTGTGAGTCTATTTGTTTTGTTTGTTGATTTGTTTAGTTTTTAAGATTTCACACACAAATGAAATGACACAGTCTTTGTTTTTCTCTGATTTATTTCACTTAGCATAATACCCTCCAGGTCAATCCATGTTGTCGCAAATGGCGAGATTCCATTCTTTTTCATGGCTGAGTGTTATATACACACGGGTACACATATATCCACTTCTTTGTCCATCCATCTATTCATGAACACCTAGATTTCTTCCACGTCTCGGCTATTGTTACATAACACTTCAGTGTCCATACAGGTGCATATATCTTTTTGAATTAGTGTTTTGTTTTCTTTAGGTAACTGCCCAGAAGTGGAATTGGTGGACCCTGCTTTGTTGTTAAAGCCTTTGTTTTAAAGTCTATTTTGTCTAATATAAGTATTGCTATCCCAACTCTGTTTTTCTTTATATTTTCATGAAATACGTTTTCCATCACTTTAGTTTCAGTCTGAGCGTGTCTTTCAATCTGCAGCACATGTGTAAGGTTTTTTTTGTATCTATTCAGTCGCCCTATGTTTTGTCAATGGAGCACTTAGTCAATTTATACTTAAAGTAATTGATCGGTATGTACTTACTGCCATTTTCATACTAGACTTATAAGTGGTTGGTCTGCCATCTTTACTGTATGTTTGCCTTTACTAGTGAGATTTATTTTCCTTTTGTATGTTTTCTTATTTCCAGTTTTGCCCTTTTCTTTCCCACTTAATTCCCTTTAACATTTCTCTAATGCCAGTTTAATGATGATGAACTCCTTTAGCTTTTGCTTGTCTGGGAAAATCTTGATCTCTCTTTCATTCTCAATGATAGCCTTGCTGGGTAGAGTCCTCTTGGTTGTACGTGTTTTGTTTTTTAATCCTATAGGATTTTTTGAAGTCTCATTTTCTCTCCTGCAGGTAAGGAGCAGAACCTCTTCAGAAGGCTGCACAGTAGTGTTCAATGAAAAGTTCTGAGATGACGGCAGGTGACCGGTACTGCCTAAGATCGTGACCATCTATGGTTACCAAACACTTGAAATGGGGCTAGTGTGGCTAACTGAACTTTAAATTTAAAAAAAATTTTAATTGATGTTATTAGCCACGTGTGGTTAGTGGCTATGGTATTGGGCAGATCAGCCAGGCTTTACCTGTTTGGACTTTTTTCCATCATGGTTGAATGATGGGCTTTGTCATAGGTCAGCAGATAATTCTGAGAGACTCTGCTGAGCAAGGACAACTTCTCACTTTAAATCTGTGATGCTACTAAGCCCTTTAATTTGCACTAATGCAAATATTTCCTAACTGTAAATATTTCATATCTGTTTACCTCCTTTCGGTGTGCGGGGTCAGCAGTGGACCATACCTGCCTTTGACTGGCCTGGCTGCACGGGCAAAAGGAAGAGAAAGAGGGACCATCCAGCGAGCACTAATGAGCAGGCTTTCAAACTGGATTAAATGGAATCTTGGAGTTTTCACTTGTTTCAGTCTTTGAACGACTGCAGAATTGCCACAAAGAGTAGAATTTGTTGACTATAAAAAATACAGAGTTTCGCTACATGACTATAAAAATTACGTTACACGATCTCATTTTCATTGACCTTCCTTGTGGATTTTTGCCCTTTGTTATCGTCATTGTTGGGTTGCCTCCTCTTTGGTACCTGGACAATCCATGAAGCACAGAGTTTCTGTAAAAATAAATATATTCACAAGTGTATATGCCAGGGTAAAGCAAAATGTTAGCAAAGGGACTATATATGTAAAGAGAAAACAGGAAGAAGAGGGACACGTGTGTGGACTAAAGCCTTTGTAGAAACATGGAGAAATTATCTCTAAGTGCTGGCAAAAGACCGTCTGATGAAACTTCAAGAATTGTTAAATTGTTCTCCACTGTGGAACAGATACTGCAGTAGGACGAGAGAATTATTTTTAGTGCACACCTAGGTACTCAAAAGGGTTTGCATAGCATTGATAGAGTTCACCTTACCTCAGCAAGATCAAGCAACCAACCATTTCAAGCAGCTAACCATCCATCCATCCATCCATCATTTCTCTGTTTTCTTTTTTGTTTGTTTGTTTGTATGTTTCAGCAACAGTGCATATGAGAGAGTGAAGGATTATGGCAGAGGACCAATGAAGAAAATCTTAGTTTCCATTTTGATAAGATGCCTAAGTACTAATTTTATTTCATTTTCTTTAGTCCAACCACTTATGCAATCTCAATTCCTTTAATAACTAATTTATGGTTTATAACTGTACTTCTTTGCATTAACTAATGAAACAAAATGATATTGAAAATAAGAGAAGTTGCTTTAATCTCACTACGTTTTCACTGGTGCAGTTTCACTCCTCTAATCTCTGTTTGGAACTCCCTCCCTACTTTTTGTATTACCTCCTCCTTACTTTATGAAAGCACATACTACATGTTCCTCATTGAGTGTGGTATTTCCAGGATCCAGACCTTGACTGAAAAATAATTGTTGCAGAATAGATATTTATTAAAAATATTTCTGAAAGCGTGAGTATCTTTTTGTTTTTTTCTCTAATCTTCTTTTGAAATTGTGTTTAGTTATGTGATTGACTCATGTCTGCTTATGAATGTATCCACACCTAGACTTTTATATTTAATACAAATTCCAAGCATTGTTAAATATTTTATATAATCAACTTGAAAGAATATCTGGGATTCAGAAGGGACACCTTAAACTACTTCTTTGTCATCATTTTGCAAAATATGACATTTAACACTGTTCGTGAGATGATTATGTCTCCAATTATCTGAGTCTCTGGTATTCTTTATCTCTTCTAATTTCCCTAGAACTCCTGGGGTCCAAACCAAGGAAACAAGCTGAACTTGTTTCATTAACCAAATAATCAATCAACCAACCAACAGTCCTTGAGTTCCTGATATTTGCAAGTGACTAATTGAAGTGATTTGACATTGGTGCGCCTACCTTTGAACAGAAGGCCACATTACTAAAGAAGTGTAAATCCCTTTGCCTCCCTTTTCGACACACCTGTTTGGCTTGAAAACAAACATTCAATCCACATTCTATAGAGAACAGAAAATTTCTCTACTTTTTAATGGCTTCCCAAATGTCTGGAGAATTTCATAATATTAGTGAGTATCATAAAAGAGAATAGGAAGTTAAAAAAAGTGAGAATAACAAAGTTTTACTGCTTCAAAAACAGTGGCAATTCCCCTGAAGTGGTAAATGGACCATCTGTGTGCTCTGGCACCAGAAAATGTATAATTTACTTTAAAGTACTAGGTATATATCTTTCCTTTTAAATGTCTGTCTAAAATAAAGTGTGTATTGTATATGAAAATGAAGTAGGGAAACAGAGTGGACTTTTTAAACAAAAAAAGTATGCTTATTTACTACAAAACTATTATTCTTCCTGTCAACAAGAATATAATTTATTAACTCAGGCAGGTATAAAGAGTCAGGTATTTCCCTCCAATAAGGAGTATAAGTAGAGCACATCTTGAAAACCTGTCGGCTCCCATTTGGAAAAGCACTCCCTCGAATTCTAAACTCTTATTTGAAAGTCTACAGACATTGCAGTGGGAAAGAAAAAGCTTAAGTTTTGATGGAACCTACATCCTGTCTCAGTCAATCTAGGATTTGTATTTCTGATAGTTTGCCTAAGTGTTCAGCATTAAACTCAAGTCCAGAGAAAGAATCTGTTATTTCCTCGTGCTAGTTTCAACCCCTTCCTTCTTTTCAATACTGGTTTATTACCTATAAGAGTTACAGAAACACAGAAGTCAGAGATGGAAAACCTCTGTGGAATTACACCTTTCCCCTTTGCAAACTTCCTGTGTCTTAAGTCTGTGTGTGTGGGAGAAATCAGAATTGATGGACTAGAGAGACTCATCCAGTAACATTTAAGCAAAATCCAGATATTTGGAATCTCTCCCCACCCGCCACCCAGATCTTCAGGCAACCTTCCTTCAGCAAACACTGCCATTCCATTTCTGCCAAGCTGGCCTCTTTTCAGTTCTTTTGTACCTATGGACCTTCCCATGTGCTATTCTCTCAGCCTGGAACACCCTTCACTAGGGTAATTTCTCGTTATCGTTGGGTCTCAACTTGAACACCTCCTCCCCACGGGCCTTGTTTGTCCTTTGACTTGATTATCGTCATTTATAACTAAGCCCAAAAGTTAGCTTTTAATTTATTATTGATAAAAAATCATCTGTCTGCTAATGAATGATATTTAAGGCATTAAATATTTTCATTTTCAGTAATGGCTCTTCTTTATCTCTGGTATTGAATTTCATAATATGGTGATATCTACTTTTCTCCAGAGTGTTCATAATTTTAACTTGGCTGCTAGATAAATTATTATTTAAATCATTTTCTCCGTTTCAACATATCTATTGTAAATATAATACATACTCAGATAAAATTTAATAACTCATTACAGAACAAATATTTGTGTAACTACTTCTGGAAGGAACTATTATGCTCACTTGTTGTTATGAACGCTCTTCTTTTCTGTTGATGATATTTGAACAGTAAAGTTTTGCTTATCTTTGAAATTTACTTACATAGGTCAATATTTTTTTGTAACTTGCTTTTTTCATTCAGTATTAGATTTATGAGAATGGTCGCCATCACTGCACGTCATTGTAGGTCATTTCCAAAGTTTATTTACTTACTTTGCTGGTAATGAATACAATTTTTGCTGCTTCCAGATGCATCTTTTTGGTGGTGTGTCCTGGTGAACATGTACATGAGTCTCTCTTGAATATATGTGCAAACTGCTGTTGGATCATTGAATATTGGCATCTTTATTTTTACTAGGCAATGACACACTGTTATAAAGTGGTTGTACCAATGTACACTTCCACCAGAAATATGAGTTCTCGGTGCTCTGTATTTGTGCCAGTGTCGATATTATTATACTTTTACATTTTTGCCCAGATGTGAGTATAAAACATTTTTATTTTGTATATCCCAAAGTACTACAGTGGTTTTAATCCTTTTTATCTGATTATTTTCCATTTGTATGTATTCTTTTAGGTGTTTATCCCTTTTAACTTTGGGTTATGTATTTTTGTTATATATTTACATGGGATCTTAACATTCAAGAAGGTTGGGAAGGAGAAAGAGGAGAAAGAGCTCTGTGTGCCAGATGGTCATTCGAAGATTCTTTTCCACCAGTAGCTCCATCATTTCCCAGGGTCTTGGACTCCTCTGCCATATCCTCTGCATTTGTCCTGAAGATAAAGGAAGAGAGACGCATTGCAGGAGGAGGATTATGTGGGAAGTCTTATAGGGGTCGGGCCTGGGAGTGCTGAATACCACTCACTTCTGCCCACATCCTCGTGCCAGATGCCAGTTGTACGGTCCCTAGGAAATGTGAGTTTGGAGCGCCGGTAACAAAAAGGATTCTGAGTTTGGTGAACTCAGAGAACTGTCTCTGCCGTGCACCTCATGGTGGTGATGACATCCCCATATGTTATTTTCTAAAAGCTTGTAAGTTTTCATGTTATATTCAAATGTTTAATCAACTTGGAGCTGATTTTTGTGTATAATGTCAGGTAGCTTTCCTGGTTATTTATTTATCATAATTTGATACTCAATTGTTCTAGCATCACCTTGCAAAGTCCATTCTTTCTCCTGATCTACAGTAACACCTGTCTTAACCAAAGAATCAGTGTATGGGTGGGTCTGTTTCTGGGCTTCATGTTTTATGTTGTTACTCTCTATTCCTCTCACAGGGTCAATATCATACACATTAGATTGTATTCCTATATAATTTTTATACAACTCCTTGTTTAAAAGAAAAAATGATGGATAACCCTCTGTCTGTAACCACCTCACTCAGGCCTTGAATGCCGTATTTAACCATTGCCCATCTCATGTCTCCGCAATGGAGAGAGTAGACTAGAAAAATGGCTCATGAGTTAGCTTTAGTTTATAAAAGGTACTATTTTTTAAAAAGATTTTATTTATTTATTTTTTTTAGAGAGAGGGGAAGAGAGGGAGAAAGAGAGAGAGACAGCAATGTATGGTTGCCTCTCATATGCCCCCTACTGGGGACCTGGCCCTCAGCGCAGGCATATGCCCTGACTGGGAATCAACCAGTGACCCCCTTCGTTCACAGGCAGATGCACAACCCACTGAGCCACACCAGCCAGGGCAAAAGGTACTATTTTATATTAAATAAAACTCACATTATTTGGGCCCATAGAGCATTTTTATTGTTGTTGACTAAACTTTTTCTTCTA
Source organism: Desmodus rotundus (assembly GCF_022682495.2). Lineage (NCBI taxonomy): Eukaryota > Metazoa > Chordata > Mammalia > Chiroptera > Phyllostomidae > Desmodus > Desmodus rotundus. The sequence goes on along the minus strand of NC_071394.1, from coordinate 30,558,027 downwards.
AGTAGTAAAGCAACTTTAACAGACAATGTGGTACATCTGGCTTATGACAATCATCTCTTTGCCTCTTTCTGCTACACTAATGATAATGTTCTGGGAAAATTATTTAACTTGAGACATTCTCTCTCACAAGAACTTTCGGGGCTTTTTCCCTACCCATTTTATGTCTTTTTTTATTACTCCAGTTTAATATCTGGAAGTTTTAATTTCTCTTAAGAATTTAAAGTGTTAATTTATTTAGAATAATCCCATGGCCTTTAGCTGAAAGCCCCATTCTGTTGTTTTCTCAATTGTTTCCTTTTCCTTTTTCTATTTAATTAAAAAAATTTGGTTCTTCTTGTTTTCATATCTTTGAAGAGTCCCCTGTGAATGCACAGAATCTATTTCTTGGTACTTACATTTTTTCCTTTTTAATGAAACTGTAACTTATTTTGTCTTTTTGCTGTTGCAACATTTTTATTGCTTCCTCCCCCACCCCAGTGGTCTCCCCACTTGCCCCTCATGAGCCATGAGTGGCTCACAAAGCTGTTTGAGGTGGCCTGTAGCTGCCTGTCTGTTCAGCGCTCCTGCTTTCCCAAGCAAAGTGGGCACCAGTGAGGCCATCCCACGCTTCCTAGTCACTGCCAGAGCAGATGCCTGCTTGTTCCAAGGTTTCTCCCTCCACCCCAGAATAAACTTTTTTCAACTTTATAACTCATAATAGTATAATTGGGGCATTGCAAAGTAATTTGAATAATAAAAGAGAATACTCTAATGGTTATACCACACCAACAGGAAGTTCACATTTTCTTAAGACTTGCAAACTGGGTATGAATCTTACACAGAAACAAACCAGGCATGCCAGAAAAAGCAAATGGATTCATCTGTGTATAAGTAAACTCGTCTGAGCTTAAAAAACCCATCTTGGCTTGGTAGCAGAAAATTTAATCTTTCCAGTTCTGGAAAATTCACCAACATCTAGTTTAACACTTAATCCCTTAGTGGGGAGTGGCTGGTAATTACTTAGCCAAATCAAGATTCTCCCCTCTCTGGATTTTTCTCTTCCTCCATCACATCTCTCAGATCACATGTGACATGGAAGGGGGGCGGTGGTGGAATGTTGGCCTCTGTCCCTAGTCACCTCCTGTCCTCGTTGGCCTCTTCCAGGTGTAATCATCCCAACAGGCCTGGGCAACACTGTGAAAGTCTGCCTGACTCTGCTGGTGTTCGCACTTCCTCCACACCTGCAAGCATTGACTCCTCTCACTCCATCCTCTCTTGACTCTGCACTGTCCTCATACTAACCAGGAGGTCCCTTCTGGTTTATTTTCAGTCTATCACTCTGCACTGTCCTCATACTAACCAGGAGGTCCCTTCTGGTTTATTTTCAGTCTATCAGCCGCTCCAGCCCCTTGGGCCAAGCTTGGTCAGGGGGCTGAGAGGACAGGGCTGCAGATTTTCCACACAGCACCGCAGAATGCTTAGCATTCTGTGAGGCTTCTTGGAGGTCTGTCGTCCTGGAAACCTTTTAAGTCATGGCTTCTTCACTGCTTAGGGACCATGGGGATGCAGAGGTTCTCTTTGTGCCTTGTAGTTTTCTAGCTTATGCTCTAGGAAGTAGCCAGGAAATAAACGGTCTGTTCTGCTCTGGGATCCCACAGACTCCTCAGAAGCTGCTCTGATTATACTGCTTCTGGGGTCCAGCTCTGGGGGTGGTGCTGCCATTCTCTTTTCTGTCTTTCACAAGGTGAAAAGACCCTCTTCTCCTTCGGGTTGGTAGATGGCCCTACATCACCCCGTGTTCATCCCCACTTTATTCTGTAAATTGTACATTCTAGGTCTCCCAGGATTTGGCTCTTGATACTGAAATCAATCTCTTGAATTGCAAAAGAGTGTTGTTTTTTTTTTTGTCAATTGCCTGATTTTTGTGATGGAAAGCCATAACTTTTAAGAGTGTTGTTTCTGCTCTGGATTTACAAAATTGATTTCAAAACTAAAAAAAAAAGTATAAATTCTCTCTCTTGAGTATTTTCCCTAAGGAAGGAGCATATTAAACGACCTTATTGCTTCTTGAATGAGAGGGGCATGTAGGGCATAGGAACCCCCTGTATTGTTTAACATTAAAATATTACCCCTGTACTCCAGACAGTCTCCCCTCCGCCTGTCACTCTCTCTGGTAATGCTCTCAGGGCGGGAAAGCCTGTGATGGCAAGTACATTAGGAGATCAAATAATGGTAGTGAACACCTAAAACTCGTGACATTCTAAATATTTAGAAATATTTTATTAGTAATTTTAATTATTACAATGCAAGCATTTGAATGGGCACTATAGGAGGAAGTAGCTTGGGAGTTAGATCAGGTTTTGAATCCTGAATCTGTCACTTACTAGCGGTGACCTTGGCCAAATAACTTCAATCTCTGAGCCTTTATTTTCTCATTCATAAAACTAGAAGTAGCATCTTTTCAATGCTCTTCTACGGCAAACTATTTAGAAAGAACATAAGGTGAACAACAACGACAAAAAAGAGATCTTGTGGTCAAACAAAATTGGAAAGCACTAGAAAAAGCACAATTAAATAAATATCCTCACTATTGTACCTCCAAAATCTTGTGTTCAGGTATGTTGCTTTTTGATTACTTTGGGGCAATATTAAAGAAGAGTGGTTCTCAGCTGCAAGCAACAAAATCTCGTTTTGACTGATAAAATTAGAAAAGAATGCGGGAGGAGGATAGTGGGTAGCTCCTGGAAACAGCAGGAAGACTGAAAAACCAGTTTTGGAGGAAGGGCAGGATCAAAGAAGGTTGGGAGGCTCCAGGATCACTTTCAGGCCTGAGCCCAGGCTGGGGAGCACACACTGCCTGTCGCAGAGTTCTTCCTGGGCACATCTGGTTCATCAGCTCTGCTGTGATGCCGACCCTGGGAGCTGCTGCTGCCTCTGGGGACTCAGTGGTGCCACTTATGGGGTCACCTCTTGCTCTCTGCATAGATTATTCACAAGCCCTGGTTCTTTTTCTTATTAGCTTCCAATTCAAAATATGGATGTATGTGGTAGGCTGAATAATGGCCCCTAAAGATATCCATGTCTAATTCTTGGAACCTGTGGATAATACGTTATCTTACCTGGTAAAAGAGATCTTGCATATATGATTAAATTCAGGATTTGGAGGTGGGAAGGTTAACCTAGGTATTATGGGTGGGCCCAGTGTAATCACAAATATGTAATGAAAGGATCAGGCCACATTCCCAGCCTGCCAGACTCCTGATGGGCCGATTCCCCTCAGGACAGATTCCTGGTGTCAGGGCAGATTCCAACCCTCAGGCCTGCCTATGACTCAGTTTTCCCAACTCGCTTGGTAGCCTGAGGTCGAATCGAAACTCTCTCCCACCCTGCACAGCAGACACCTGGCGCCAGCCAGAATAGCCAGCGGCCAGACTGATCCTCCTGCACCTGAGAACAGCCTGCCTTTTACTAACCCATTGACCTGGCTTGAATTCTGGAACCCTGAGGCACCCGCCTGGAAGAACAAGAGACTAACCCTTCCCCTATCCCCTCACAAACCCCGCACATTTTCTTTTAAAAACCCCACTCCTGCCTTTCTCCCAGTGCTGAAGTCGACCCCCAGGTCAGCCCACCTCTCAGTGCAGCAACAAATAAAAGCACTTAGATCAGATCACCTGGTTCCTCCTGCCTCTATTTCTCATGCATTTCTAACATATAATTGTTATAAAAATAACACATGGGGATCTGCCAGTAAGAGAAGTGGCGACAGAGACAAGAATTCGAAGTGATATGAGGTAGGAGTCATGAACCAAAAATTGCAGGTGGCCTCTAGGAGCTGGAAAAGTCAAGAAAGCAGATTCTCCCCCAGGAGCCTCCAGGGCACCCACACCACTAACACTTTGACTTTAACCCAGTAAAACCTGGGCTTCTGATCTCCAGAATGGTAAGAAAACAAATTCATTTGAAAATGCTAAGTTTGTAGCAACTTGTTATATGAAAATGAAAACTAATATAGGATCCTAAAATATGTTTGGCATCGTCTAGGCTATGTGTCCAAGCCCCAAATGGGAAGATGGGGAAATAAGCATGAGGAGTTTTCAGTTTCTCTAGTGGGAAGTGGCCTGTCTGTTACCAAGATGCCTAAGAACATAAAAAATGGGTTCTCATGCTGGTAGCTTACCCCACCCACCCAAAGACAAAAGCTACTATATATGAGTATTATACAGTATTTCCCACATGTATTAACAAGCAGAGCCTTTATTTTATTTTTTTTTCTTGGAGCATTTCCAGAATATCATCAAAGCTAGATTAGACATAATGATGATAAAGCACATAGCACAAAATATACTCTCAAAAAATGGTGATCTCTCTGTGGTTGCTATTTGTAGATACACTTCGCTAAAAACCAACAAGTTTGATGACTGTAGAAAACTACTGTTCTATTAGTCTCCTTGTGTAAGAAAAAAGTACACTAGTGCAAACCACAGGAAGATCAAGGCAGTGAAGCTTTGGAAGAAGACGTGGAAGGAAATGAAGAAATATTCAGAGTAGCTTGGCAGTGCTGTTCAGTTTTCCATGCAGGGAAGGAATGGGGGCAGGCAGGCGGAAGTGATGCTTGTGGAAATGTTCCTGAGACAAAGAGGTTCTGGGTCCTGATGGTGAGTGGGCATGGAGAGGAAGGGTCACATATGAGGGATTCTGTGGAGGAAGGAGTCATAAGTCTTGGCAATGGACTGTCATTGGGGATGAGTGGCTACAAGGTTTGAAGACTAGGGCCCACTCAAAAAACAGTGGTGCTAAAATGGAGACTTTGAAAAATGAGCTGTTTGGGCAAAATTTGGACTTGTTTTAGATTTCCTTCAGGAAATTTGAAATTGGAACTAGAACTAGTTAAAGTGTTGGGCTGGCAGATGTGGCATTTGCTCAGTCTCTAAGATTGTGTGAACTAGGCATGGAGAAAGAGAGGAAGTGGTTGCGTGGGAACCTTACTAAGAATCTTAAAATTTTGAGCTCATTTGATTTAATCCATTCTACCTATAGGTAAGAAAATTAGGCCCAGAAGTTTCAAGAAAAAAGGAAAAATAACCAGTAAAAGAGACTGAAAATGAGCCATCAGAGTTGCGACAACACAGTCGAGGTCCCATATCATAGAAGCAGAGGAAAGGGGCGCAGGCCCATCAAAGAAGGATCTGAAAAAAAGGAAGTGAATACTTTCTGAGCCCAACCTACACCATAAGTTTGAAGTGTGGAACTAGAAAAAAATATTTTTACATATATTCCCCACTTACTTCTTACAGCATCCCTGCAGTATCAAATATTACTGCCATTGGACAGTCAGTGAAACTGAAACTAGGAGAGATTAAGTACTCTGCCCTAGACCAGGTAGTTTTTGAGTTGTAGGGCAGCAATTTGACCTCATTTACCTGACTCCAAAGCCTTGTTGGAAATTTTTAGAGTGGGGGAGCATATGGGAGAGACATCTGCATGGGCACAGATCAGTTTAGGAGATGTTTTTGAAACTCCCTGAAATTAGCCCCTACAGGCAGAACTTTACATGGTCTGTATGCCTGAACCAGCCCAGAATTTTTTTTTTTTACCACTGCTGGAAAATTCTTAAGCTGCAAACTCTAAATACAGATGAACAAATCTCATATATACAGTGGAGTTACAGAGAGCTGCTGCTTATCCAATTGCAGGGGAAGGTTGCACTGGTAGCAGATTTTCTTAGTCTAATTTCTTAAAAACTTCGTTTCCTAACCCAGCCACGTTCAGATGCCTTGTTTCCCTTCTTAGATCTCCAGGCCGTATCTGAAGCATTTCATCTTCCACCTCCTGAATGTTGGAAGAGTCGTGTTCCCTTTGCCTGAAGTCCCCAAATCTATGCAGTTTCTCCTACTAAAAAAAGTCATCTCGAGCTAACTTTTCTTTTGATTCTTATCTTGTAACTACTTTCCAAACTACCCTTTGGTTCATTTCCCTACTTAAATAGTAACTTATCTACAGTTTTTTAAACCTATTTTACATTTCCATGTACAAGAATCCAACTTATATCTCAATATACACTGTACTGCAGAAGGTGTATGCATGCAATTTGCACACGAATAAGACCAGGGCTATTTTTCACAGAGCAATCAATGAGATAAAAGAGAGCCGATTCAAGGTCATAGGTTGGGAAGTAAACTTTCAGAGTGGCAACAAATTGGATAGTATGAAAACCCCAGAGCAGGTATAAACTGTTGGTTTGGAAACCTTGGCTGTGGTGAAAGAGTGAAGTCAGAGCTGTTAAGAACTTATCTTTTATTGTTGTGTTGTCTACCCTTTTTAAAAATTTGTAGCCAGGAAAGTAAGGGTTTATTAGTTCAGGAAATGGTGTCAAGCCCTGAGTCACAAGTGAGCCAATGCTGAAAGACCTGGCTCCCCTATGGCTTCCAGGTGATGGGTTATATAGAGGAAAAATCATTAATCATGGTGGGTAAAGGAGTTGGGGTCATGGGCTGTCCTGATTGGCTGGGGCCAGAGTAGGGAATAGTTGATCATTGTATCAGGTCCTGATGTCAGCCATGGAATTGTTCTGTCTAGTTTAATGAGGGTGTGGTCCATAATGTCAGTCGGCTTTCATGGGCCTAGGGCTAAAACACAAAGTCAAGATGTTTACTTTTAAGTACAGGCTGCATGGTGTGTGTGTGTTATGGAATTGGGAGACAGGAGAGCAAAGTGATAGAGCTAGAGGTCTAGAGTCAGGAAATCATGGACTGGCATCCCAGGTTTTCCTTCTTAGTAGCTGGGTATTTGGGGGCATGTTTCATAACCACCAAAAAGACCTTGCTCCTTAATGTGTGGTCTATGGAATAGTATCCATCTGCATCACTTAATGCTTCTTAGAAATGCAAAATCTTGGGCCTTGTCCCAGGTCTTGTATTTTGAAAAGATCTCTGGATGATTCATATGTACATTATGCTTTGAGAAGCACTTTGCTAAGCCACAGTTACCAACATATAGTGAGGATGAAATGGCATCACACCCATCAGGCACATAGTAGGTATTCAAAAAATGTTTGATTATTATTGTCATGGTGATTGAGGTTGAATACATTGAACGAGGGAGAGTATGTTTGATAAGACTCTTCCTTAGCAGGAGGGTAGGGATACATTCAGGTATAGCCAGAGGAGCCAGCTCTTGGTAGAAGCAGGACTGACTTTCCCACAGGTGCATTGGGAAAGGATGCTTCTCTCACTGATCACTCTCTCTTCCAGGAGGGGGGCAATCTCTGAGCTCCAGGCTCTTCAGACCTTCTGATGCTCTCTGGAGTATTAGAATTCCAATTACTGTGAAGCCTTTCTTTCAATACCCCTGTAGAAAGTACACTGGTTCACTAAAGACATTCTAGCGAATTCAACAGTTGGGCTTTAGTATTAAAAGTGGATAGAGGTACCAATTTTTAAGCTGGTACCTAAGTATTTGGTTGATTTTTGCTTAAATTGGTGGCAATTCTTAAACGCATGGTTTTGTAAAGGAATAGACAGTAAAGATAATGTTATTTCTGTTGTTTCCATGACAACGGATATGCTTCATGGAATATATCCATCATGCATAGTCTTGAACCATCTGGTTTCTAATTCCTTGGTGAAAACCCTCTAGGAATGAAGTGTAGGTAAACTTTAATCAGTTTTATAATTACTGTAGTCCTTGCAGAAATTATTTAACTTGATTTTGCAGCTGCTTCAACATAAGGCCCAGAGGTCTTATTAGGATTTTTATTGCCACTTTTAAGGAGCAGTTTAAGAATCATTATTGTACTTTAGCTGCAGATGCCACTGTTTCTGTTTTAGGTTCTGAGACTAGGTTGTAGTGACATCACACAAAGATGGAGAAAGGTCAAAGTTATTTTTTCCAACTGGCTCTGTCAAGTATAAAAATTAACCATACTTTGAGCTGGGTTTTATGTATTGGTAATGTATGTTTATGTTAGAGTTTCTGTCAAAACAGGGATTAAAGATAAATGTAGCTAATTAAAAGAACATTTGCTTAGAGCTCCTGGTAATAGATACCTCTTTGTGAGGTCTTGAGGTATGGCTTTCTTTAAGAACTGATGCAATTTGTGTGACTAAATCAGAAGAGAAAAAGAGACGTTCAATTTTCTGAAAATAAAATGAGTCTAAGCTCTATCCAGTGTGAGTTCTAAGGAAATAATCCAGGTAATGGATAGGTAAAGTTTGCTTATGCAGTTATCTATATAAAATGCACATGTCTAATCTACTTCTGACATTTTATCCCACCAAATAGTTTTCCAGAAAAGTCTTTGAAGCAAATCTGTTGTGTCAGGAAGTGATATCCATTAACTGGTACTGGATGAGTCAACGTAGTTTGACCTGAGTCCTGGATGATTAAAAAATAAAAACTTTCATAATCAAATTAGACAATTATTGACTTTTTAATTCATTGTTTCTACCAGGCAGGTGGGCCTTCACTGCTAACGACTACGTTTCTGTCATCTGGGTTTTCTTGCTTTTCTGTAGTGAGGGGAGGAAAATGTGGAAGCCAGAGGGTGGTTTATCCTGCTTCCCACCAACTACCAAAGCCAAGTGGACTTATAGTTCAAAAGATACAGGTTGATTCCTAGAAATTAGAAGACATCTTATGAAAGTGGTAGAATAATTGTCTCTATGGGTATGTGTGTGCATTTCTATGCAATTTTATACCATGTACAAATTCATGTTACCAGCATCTTCATTTTTGAGAGATATTTTTGCTGCATATAGAATTCTGGGTTGACAGTTTCTTCAGCACTTTGGAGATGCTAGTCTGTTGACTTCTGCATATATGGTTTCCTATAAGCAGACTACTGTAATTCTTATCTTTTCTCCTTTGTCTGTAAGAATGTATCTTTTTTCCCTCTGGCTGTGTGATGGTTAATTTTATGTGTCAACTTGATTGAAACACCAGATGACCAGATACTTGGTCAAACATTATTTCTGTGTGTTTCTGTGAGAGTGTTTTTGGATATGTTTAGCATTTACATTGGTAAACTGAGTAAAGCAGATTGCCTTCCCAGGTGGTGTTGGGCCTCATCCAAATAGTTGAAACACCAAATAGAACAAAAAGGTTGACCCTCTCCAGAGTAAGAGAGAATTTTTCACACCTGATGGCCTTTGACCTGGGACATTGGCTCCCCTTCCCCAATTCAAACTCTAACTGAAACATCTGCTCTTCCTGGGTCTGAAACCTGCCGGCCTTCGAGCAGGAACTACACCATCTGCTCTCCTCATTCGCAGGCCTTCAGCATCAGAATGAAATTAAACCATCAGCTTTCCCTTGGATTGCCAGCTTGCCACTTCACCCTACAGATCTTGAAACTTGCCTGCCTTCATAACTGCCAAGCCAATTTCTTATAACAGATCTCTCTCTTTCTCTCAAAAAAAAATGAGAGTGATAGCATTGTTTATCTCAAGAAACCCACTGCATGTTATAAGCTACATGTTACATGGTTTTATACAAAAAAACAGTTTCACCTAACAACGAAGAGATTTAAATGTTGGGTGTAAGGTGCAGTAAAATTTCCAAATAAACCCCAATGGTTGCAGAAGGTTTTGACATTTGAAACCGTTTTATATTTAAGGAGGGTAGGGAGCATTAGTGGCTTTTTAATCTTCAGCATAATTCTGGAGTTCATTTCTAACCTCTCATTTTACTTTGTGATAACTTAGGAAGTGCTATTCCATGGATTTAAATATTTATTAGCTTCAAACCCCTTGCCAGGAAAACACACACATGCCACAAAGAACTATATAAAGTAAAAACCTGCACTCATTTTAGTAAAAGTCTCCTTTGAAGATTAGGAGTTGCCAAGCTTCTGGATATGGAATGTAAGTTTTGCCATTAAATCACTAAGAGGTTTTTATGTTAGGAACTTCATAGTGAGGATAATAATTTGACCACCAGAGGGCTCCATATTTTTTTCTTGAATGCAGTCGCAAGAGAGATGAGTCTTGATATTTAAGAAAGATTTCTTTCTCATCTCATATATCTAAGCCATATACCATTTCCATTCACCTACCCCGAGTTTTAACAATATATAGGGAAAACTTTGCTTCCAAATTTCTGGGGCACTTTTATTTCCTTTATGGAGATTTAAAAAAATTCAAAACATCTTACAGGCTCTTTTTTGTGTGCATATAGCATTGAGATTCTTATTTCTTTGACAATATTGAGGTCTCCCTGGAGTCAGAAATAGTGAGGAAAGTGAAGATGGTGCTTTTCGTTCAGTTGGTTGACCTATTAGACATTCTAGTAAAATGTGAAGGGCCAAGGAGAGGACGCAGAGGAGCCCCCCTCAGGGGAACCTGGGCGGGGCCTGCGTGCTCACTGAGGCCTGCTCTGTGCACAGCCGCAGGTTGAGGAAGGCACGGCGTGGAGGGAAACCATGACCTACAATGACAGAGAGCTTACAGTGTGAGCTGCAAAATTGAATTCTTGCGCGTGTTGCAAGAACGAATGACTCCGAATAAGCGAATAAACATTTCAGAAGATAAAGATTTTGTAATGAAATAGTTTTGAATGTGAGTAGAACTTACTGATACTGAGCTTCTAAAATATATGTTTGGTTATCTACTCATGTTCTATTCATTGATTACCAATTAATACCCCCAAATTTTTCCCCAAATTATTTAAAGCAGTTAAGTCCATTTGCTATTTTTTAAGTTGGTGATACCCTAGATCGTTCACCATGAAAAGTCCATTGACTGGGAATTCTTATCTCTGCTTCTGACTTTCAGGAAACTAACTCTGTGATGTTGAGTAAATTATTGGCACTTACCTCCTTGGTCTTCTGCTTCTTGTGTGCACACAGCTTTTTTGAAATATCACTTACATACTGTAAAGTTCACCAAGAGTAAGTACATAGTTCAGTGGATTTTAGAAAAGGTTCAGCTGATGACCATCGTCTCAATCCAGTTTTAGAACACGTTCATCACCCCACGAACTTCTCTCATATGGGTTTGTATTCAGTCCCTGTTCCCTGAGCCTGTCAATCAGCAGTCTCCTTTCCATCTCTATGAATTTGTCTTTTCTGGAATATTCATATTAGTCAAATCATACAATATCTAGTTTTTCTGTGACTGGCTTCTTTCACTTAGCACAATGTTTTTGAGGTTCAGCTGTAATGTGGCACCTGTCAGTGTGTGTTTTTTTTTTTCAATTGCTGAGTAGTATTCTGTTGTATAAATATGTCACATTTTGTTTAAAAATATTTGAATTGTTTGGGATTATTAATAATACTTCTTTGGACATTCATGTACAAGGCTTTTTGCGAATGTATATTTTTATTTCACTTGGGCAATTATCTAGGTTAAAATTGCTTAGTCGTATAGGATTATACATTTGATCTTTAGAAAAGCGCCAACATTTCCCAAGATGTCTGTACAATTTTACATTCTCATTATCAATGTATGAAGGTTCTCGTTTCTCCATGTTTTTCACCACACTTTTTATTATTAGTATTTTTTATTGTAACCATTCTGGTGGTTACATAGTGATATCTCTTTGTTTTTAATTTGTATTTTCCTAATGAGTAATGAATTTGAGCATTTGCGCATTAAGGAGCTACTTACATATCTTCTTTGGTGAAATACCTGTATCTATTCAAATAGTTTGCCCATTATTAATTGTCTTTTTTGTCTTCTTATCATTAAGTTGTGAGAGTTCTTTATATATTATGAATGTCTTTTTAAATTAACAGACTTTACTTTTTAGAGCAAGTTTAGGTTCAAAGCAAAAATGAGCAGAAAATATAGAATTCTCACATGCCCCTTGCCCCTTACCACTCCCCCACCACGTGCATTCCACATGCTGACATATCATTATTAGATTTCATTCTCAGTGTTGCACATTTTATGGCTTTTGACAAAGGTACAATGACATGTACCCACCATTGCAGTATCACACAGAATAGTCTCACTGCCCTGAAAAGAGAGAGCATGAAATCTGCAGATGTTTAATGTACTCATTCAAATTTCTAGTAGTTTGTTATGAATTAACACATCTTAATATGTTGTTTATTTTTGACCAATTTCCAGAACCCTTAAATACTCGCTTTGACAATTTTGTACATCAAAACTTGTGTTCTGGAGAAGTTGCCAACGTTTTTGCAGTAGTTGCAAGTCCTGTTCTGTTTTTAATTCACAGTTGTTGATGTTTGTGTTTCTTCCCATGAAATACCCTTTGTACCACTGGAAGCATTAATGACTCAGTATTTCTTACAATACTGTTGGTCATAGTCTCTAGGACTTTCTTTTATTCATTGATGTTTGCTTTGCAATATTCAGTGCTGGAACTTCCTTGATCTGGCCATAAGTTGTCAACAAAAGATGGTCAGACCACAATTAGTGCCCACATCCTTCTACAAATAGTTCTTAAACGTTTTGTAAGTCAGCTGTGGAGGAATTGCCATCGTTCAACCGTCCCATTAGAATTAACTACCAACCTTGTCCGTATGCTTACTTATACATACGACGACTATTCACAACTGTCAACCAGGTAAGAGTAATTGTGAGAGTCATCTCAATTAAAGAGATAATTAAAATGTGAAAAAATGCCTGTTAGAATTGATGAAATATGTTTATATTATAATCCTGTCTACTCTGGAGAAGAATCTAGGGATAGATATTTTTTACTGCATGTTATCCAAGAGGTTTAAGAAAACAAGAGATTCTTACCCATAAAGGGCTTGTGTACATAAAATTATCTTTCAGAATGAGCTCAGAAAATAGTCATTGAGAGAATCTGGTTTATTTCTTCTCTGTGTTCATTTTTATTGAGACTATGATCTTGTTAAAAAGACAATAAAAACGTTTCCCTGTGATTTGAGTTAAGGAAAAGGGCAAAGCCATTAGAACAACTTGAATGGAATCAAAGTCCTGCCTGCAGTAAACTTTCAGATTAGAAATTGGCTTTAAAGTACGGGATCAATCTATTTTTGTCTTTGAGTAGTAATACTTTTAAAAATTCCTGACATTTAAAGAACTTAAGTAGGCTTTATCTTTATCTCTGTTTTGTACTTAGTATTTCAAAACCCTTATAAAAATTAGATCATAGCGGAGGGAAACAAAAATAGGGGAAATAAGTATTTTTATCCTCATCCATCACTTTTGCACATAGGCTAGTGCTGTCTTGCAACTTTCCAAATGGCTTGTCTTATACATCTGTTAGAACCTCAGAACACATGACAGTAGGGCGGGCTTGGAGTTGATAAGAGAAATGAGAAACACACAGTCCCCAGGGGTTCTGACTTCTGGGCACATTGACACGCCATCACCAGACTATAAATTTAGGGAGTTGGAAGGAATTGTACAGATTATTTAGACTTGGTGACACATGCACAGAGGCCAGAGAAGTAATGCAAATGAGGGGACGAGGCCAATTTTATTAGTTTTGTGATATTCCTTGACATACATGGTCCTCTCAGTATATATATCTTTTCCCCACTGACAGTGACATGAGTAGGGAGAAATATTTCTCTGAGAAGAACAGTAGGGTAAGTAAAAAGAGATGTGGCAGAGAATGCCAAACGATAGCCCAATGTTCAAATTCAGCCTGCTCCTTGTTTTAGTAAATGTTCTTTTTTTTTTCAGAGCACAATATCACTCATTTATTTCAGTCACAGATATTTTTGTATTTATTGTCATTGTTATGCTTTCAGTCATAGATAATACTTAATAACAACAATAAATACAAAAATAATGACAGAACTGAGCACTTGTTATAAAGACTATGTGACCCACAAAGCCTAAAATATTTTCTATACGGCCCTTAATAGGAAGAGTTTGCCAGTCCCTGACAAATGGCAACGCACAAGCCTCCAGGAAGGGAGATGGAGCAGTGGGATCTGTAGCGAACTGGGGCGTGTGAATCCGTCTTAGCGAACTGTTGTGACCTGGCTCAGTGCTGCCTGCCGATCTTGATTTAAACAGAAGCTCAACATTTGAATTTTATGTGAAATCTTCATACTTCTAAAGATTGGTTCAAGATTTCCTTTAAACACTTGGCCAAACCCTCAGAATCCCCCTTATGTATTCAGGCTAAAGTTGACCCTGATAAATGCCATTTTATGACTTAGGATCTTTTTTCTTAATTTGGTTATCCCATTTTTTTCTTGCTAGAAGTTATACTGAATGTTTTTAAAACAAATTTATGTTACTTTTTGTAGTTTTCTTACTTCTTGCATATATTTTCAAGGTTATCTTTTAAGTATGGTTGTTTTGTAGTTTGTACCTGATTATTTTTGTGGGGTTGTTTTCTGTTTTCTGATGCTTATAACCTATAGTGCCTTTTTTGGAAAGTTTGGTTAGCTGTGATTATAATATACTTACAGTATCTGAAAAATTATTTGTAAGAGTAACTTGAAGTCCAGGATGAAGGTACTTTCTTCTTGAGATGATTTTATTTGCTTCTTTCAGGCTCATGAAGGAAGTAAAGTCTGAGACCAATTTCATCCAAGTTTAAGACTTCAAATTTCCTGAACCATGGAAAGTGGATTGTAAGTACATGAGGAAGTAGGTTTATCTTAAAGTTACAATTTGTTGTGGAGAGATTCTCCTGTCAAGTCTTTACATCTTGTGAATTTAGGCTTTATATTTACATTTCCCAGTGAGGCCAGCAAAATCAAAATCAAAATTTGTTGGAATTGACAAATGCCTTCAAGGTAGAAGAAACTTCTTTCCTGCTTAATGCACTGGTTCTTTCTTTTCCTTCAGTTTTGTCTTGATAATTCTTTTATATCTTGTTAGTTTTTTTATGTCTTTAAGAATATACTTGTATATATTTTATCCAATATATTTAGTTTTTAGTGGGAAGGATATTCAACTAGCAACCTGTCATTATCAGAAACTGGAACATGACCTGTCTCATTTTGTACATGAGGCAACATAAGGCCCAGAATGTGAATGATTCAAGACCATACAAATAGCACTTTGCAACACTTGCACTAGAACTCAATTTTCCTGAGACCCCCAAACCAGAATTCTGTCTACCCTCCACAGTTGGTGGTATGCTGGTAAATGTTTAAAATTGGATACCTGGAAAAAACCAGATTGTTGTCTATGCCAATCTCTCTGGTTCAAATACATCCACTACGGATGATTTCAAGCTACCAACTTGCTGGTACTGGCAAGAGAGTTAAGGAGAGATGTGCACAGTTGCATCTCGTGAGCTGGCACGACCTGGCTCCAGCACACTACTCCACCTAATTCAGAGAGAATTAACATTTTAAAATATCCCTACATGCCAGGCACTCTACTTATTACCATACGGTTTAATTTTTACAATAATGTTGCTAGGCTGCTATCATCACAGTCACAATTTTATAGAGAAAAAAGTTGAGATTCAGAGAGATAAAGCTATTTAGTCACATGGACAGCAAACAGCAGAACCAATATTTGAGATTGTCAAAGCCTGTGCTTCTGATACCCAGCGTTATTTCATGAGAGATACGGCAGATCTAGTGTTTCCTCATTTGGTGAAATGATTGGGGGCATAGCAGAGGTTTTCTTTCCAAGTGATTTCCTGAGCTACTTTCTCTTATCACCCTCTTCTGACTTGTTGGCTTCTTCCGTTGACTCTGCTACACCTCTCCAAGAAGGAGTACTCAAGTTAATTTAATGAGTTTTTTTTTTAAGTTCTTATTCTGTCTATGAATCTCCTCAAGATAATTCTAGAGTTTTAAACTAGAATTTAGTTTCTTCTTAGGTGTTGCCCATGCTCCTCTTTTAATTCATTTTTGGCTCTGTTTTCTTGAGAGAGTCTGCCCACCTCTTCCTTCCTTCCTTTCTTCCTTCCTTCTTTCTTTCCTCCCTCTCCTTCCCTTCCTTCCCCCTCCCTCCTTTCCTTCACTCCTGCCCACCCTTCCTCCTTTCCTTCCTTCCATCCATAAATGTGCCAGACATCGTGCTCTGTTCTGGGATACAGAAATTAATTTAGTAAGTCAAAAGTCTCTGCCCTAAAGAGGTTCCCTATATAACATCCAAAGAATGTCAAGAATATTAATACTTTTTCCCCCAGGGGAATAAAAATTGACATTGTGTTACAAACTCTGTGGAGTTTATTAAAGCTAAAAAATCAAAGCAGTGTAGTTAGGAAGCTGATTGCTCTCTTTTCCCACTTTCATAATTCTCTATTTTGCAAGAGGCTCCTACACTGAGAGGGATGGAGCATATTTTAAAGTGACAGGTAGACAAACTAGCATCCTCCAGCAGTCCTCCCACTTCCAGCTGCAGAGGATGTCCCCTTTGACCTAGTTGGAGAGCCGTTGAACACATTCATTTCAAAGGATGGGGACTAAGTTCCCTTTGACCTCCTCCCAGCTGCAAATTCATAGTCTGGCTCCCCAATTTCAGTAATGATTTAATATAAATATATTTAAAATAATAATCCTGTTCTCCCTCTGCCCTCCCCTTCACAGCTGTGGCTTCCTACCTTGAGATGCATCTCAACTTTGATTAATAGATGTGTTTAAAGAAACAGTCATTTCTCCCTTTTTTTTCTTCCTCACAGCTGTATTTTTCCCACCCTAGCAATTTCTCCCCTATGCATATTACCCATATATAGTTTAGTTCCAGACTCAGAGGAACATTTTAAAAAAATGCTGGCTGTTGTAAATATGCTCTCTTCATGCTCTAGCAATGCCCTCACACGATGATCCCACACTAAGATCCTGAAGCTGCTTTAAAAGATATCTTCATATGTCTCACGTGAATAAGAAAGTACTGATGACAAACGCCTAGTGATCAGAGCTCACTTAGAAAAGTCAAAATTCTTTTTCCTTCTTTTCGTTGAAGTGGGGCATGGTGAGCACCGCAGTTTAGAGCGCTCCAAGAACTTGGGGTGTGTGTTATGGTATTGTCTGTTAATGTACTGTTCTCTATTTTATGTCTTCCAGGGCCATAGTTTTTAAATTGAGGTAAAATTTACATAACATAAAATTGACCATTTTGATGTGTACAATAAAGCTGCATTCAGTGCATTTACAATATTATGCAGCCGTCACCTCTATCTAGTTCCAAAATATTTTCATCACTCCCAAAGGAGACCTCCCTATCCATTAAGCAGTCATTCCCCATTTCCTCTTCCACTCTGCCCCTGGCAGCCTTTAGTCTGCTTTCTGTCTCTATGGAAGGGCCATAATTTTGGGGTAGAAGTGTTAACCGTACTACTTATATGAACAAATTTTTGAATATGGTTTGTTCCGCAGCTGAGTGGTGGTCTCAAAGTCATAGCTATCTCGCAATAGGGTTGCTACTGTTACAGGTAGAAAGTTCTTGGTGACTAATTCAATGCCTGATGGGTTAGACCTGGTCTGATATGGTCCGGCCTCCTTGAAACCCAGACTTAACATGCGAAAATTTTAAAACGGTGAGAAAGAAATTTTCTGAACCCCTCCCAACAATGAATGAAGAGCTAAAAACAGTTTTAAATGGAGGGTTTAAACAAAGACAATGCTCAGAAGAAGACACCAGCATAGCATAGAAACTGGATGGAGAATGCGGGGGGGACATTCAGAAAGCTTATGAATACCAAGCAGAGAGATTTTGTAGTGTCTCCACACAAGATCAAAATAAAAGGAGGAAGATGTCTTTAGCTTCACCCCTCTCTGCTGGCCTCAGTCATGACGCTTGCGCCTCTCTCCTACTCAGTTAGTTCTGAAAGTGCCTGAATTGTGCTTGGGGATTGGTCTTTGTTTTCTCCGCATTACAGTGTTTCCACGGTGTCCTCTCGTGTATTTTCCAGGACATTAGTTCTAGAAGGTTTTACAGGTGTTGTATAAAAATGGTTGCATGATTCGCTCATTTACGTATTTTCTCATTCATTCTTTCATTCATTCATCATTAACAAGTGTTTACTGAATTTCTCGGACATATTTAACATTGTTGCAGGTTCTGGAAATAAAGGAGTGAACAAAACAGCCAAACCATGTTTGTTCATTCATTAAAACAACATTACTTACTACAGGCCCTCCCAGGACCTCAATTTAATACATCAATGTGAATTTTAAGCTTCAAGAAAAATTTCAAAGAATTCCTCTTAGAGGGATTCGACCACATGGAACTTGTATTTTTTAGAAATACTTGGGGAACTGCATTAATATTAAGTGTGAAAGGAATTTCTTTTTTTGGACTCTGCTACTGCTACTATTATCTAATTCCCCAAGTAAGTCCCCTTCTTATTCTCTGTAATAGAGAACACTTTTTTCCTTCAGAGTACTTACCGCAGTGTGAAGTGACATGTTTATTTTGGGGTTTACTTGTTTATGCCTGTCTCTGCTGTTATATTGCTAGTTCCACAAAGACACACTATGGTACCCAGTACACTATGGTACCGAGTAAGCCACTGATAAATAATTTGAATTCACTGAAAGTATAACTGAAATAATAAATTTACTTACTATCATTTTAATTCATTTTATCCAATACTTGAGTTCCTCTGTCTCTCAATTTTTTCATTCTCTAAGAATGTAGGGAACTCTAAAACAATAGTGAACAGATGGATTACCAAATATAAGGGCTGCATATAAACTCGCATTTTTCATTAGGCTTGGTGATTTCTGTGAGAGATGACTTTATAGAAAAGTCCCTTGTACTCAATAGCTATAATATTAAAATAATAACTAGCATTTAGACATTATTGTATTTAGCATAATTTTAAGCACTTTTACATAGAATAATTCAATCATTTTAACAATCCTATAACATAAACATTACTAATATCTTATTTACCAACACTATTATTTATGAAGTGAAGTAACTTGTTCAAAGTTACATAGCTCATTAGTAGCAGAGCTGGGATTCCAACCCTGTTAGTTGAGGTCCATAAGGTAAGCCACTATGCTCTAACATTTGTATCTGTAATATACTCTCATACCCTCGGAGTTGTAATGCTCTCTTATTCTTGGAGCAGTATGAACTTTTACAGTACTATGATCTTAGGAAAAACAATTGCATCTTTTAGTGTTCCAATGCTCCTGCCACTAAGGAGAGAGAACATTTTTAGGAGTTAGTTATTTTTTGTGATTACTCAGAGGTATAGCAGGGACTGAACTCCGGTATCCTTACTCCAGGCTCCCACACTCATTAACCACTGGACCGTCCTGCTTCAGGGCCTCCGTAGTCCATGCTCTGTAGAGCACATGTTGCTCCCTTGATATGGTTTCTCTCTCTATTTTTCCTTTGTGGTTTTGACATCTTTTGTGGGTTTTTTATTGGTTGTATGTATGAATATATTTAAATTTTAACTGTAATTGTGAAAACATTTGAAATAATGAATCTTGCCTTGGGAAGAGTTTCTGCTGGAGTTGATTTGAGGAAAATCCTGAGTAAAGTGAAAAGGGAGAGAAATTGGTGATGAGAAGGTTTGGGATATAAGGGACAGCATAGCAACAATCTTAGGTATCAGGTGAAGAAGGGACTGAGAACTTCTTTACACAGAGTGAGGAGACTGTGTTACAAAATAGATGCAGAGGGACTCAAGCAGATAGGTTAGGACATTGCATCAGTGGCTCAATACTCCTAAAAGGAGGCAGAAGACAATAGGTAACAACATGAAAATATCTGGCAAAGAGAATAAACTTACAGAAGCAAGATAACTGGAAAGGGCACAATTGAGTGGAAGATTATTTGAATGGCTGTTTCTGTTTTAAGGGTGATGGCGCTGAGTCTCATTGAGGTGCTACCTGTTTCATGGACACATGGTTGATCAATTATTTTAACTATTGGTAGAGTGGAGCTTTTCAAATCTACCTCACATACAAATCAACCTAGAAGAGCCTGAGATTCTGCATTTCTAACATGTACCTGGGTGAGCTGTTGCTGCTGGTTTGCAGGCCACACTTTAAGTAGCAAGATAATAGTGTGCTTTTATTGTTCCGATGAGAAATAATGGTGACCATTTATGGACATCTTTATATAAATGGGTATATTTGTTTTACACCCTCTTTGGATGGGGCCTTGGTGGGAGAAACAGAGAGACAATACAGAGAGGGAGGTTATTCCATCTGAGAAGAGAGACCTTAGGGAAAAGCTTCAGTGCAGCCACTCAGCTGCTTGAGAGCACTGAAGTTTCCAAGGATGGGTTTGGAGAGGGAAGCTGGGTGTCAGAAGAGATGTACAGAGGTCCCTATAAAAGCAGACAAAGCAAAACGAAACAAACAAATAAACTTCTGCAAACTAGAACTGCTCCAGGTTGTAATCAAGGACATGCATTAAAGAACTGTTCTAAATGAGGTAGTACCTGCGGCGTGTTGAATATATGTTAATGTGCCGACTACATTGCCTAGTGCTATTAGCCTGCTTAGAGTTGACATAAAAAATACCACAGACTGGATGACTTAACAACAGACATTCATTTTTCACAGTTATAGAGAGGTTGGGAAGTTTAAGATCAAGGTGCTGGCAAGGTAGGTTTCAAGCTAAGGTTCTTCTCTCGGCTTGGAGGCAGACACCGATTTGCTGTATGCTCACATGACCTCTTTGCGTGTGCATGGAAAAAGAGATTTCTGGTGTCTACTTCTCTTCATATAAGGACATTAGTTCCATCAGACTAGACCCCATTCTTACAAACTCATTTAACCTTAATTACCTCTTTAAAGGCCCCATCTCCACATACAGTCATACTGGGGGTTAGGGCTTCAACATAGGAATTGATGGGAGAATACAATTCAGTCCAATCCACCTAATATACAGTAAGTATTCAACAAATTTCAAGTAGGCAAATATTTCAAAGACACTGTGTCTCATGCATCTTTGCATTACCATACAGTGGCACAGAGCAAGTGTTTAATAGATATTTTATAAATAAATGAATGGCACCTTGAGAAGCCAGGTGACCCAGGAACAGAGATAATACATTGTATAGTTTGCTCAGTGCCAGAACCTATAAAACCAAGATCTACCTTTATTAAGTGCAACGTACAAAAGATATCTGGTTGGTCACACTTGCATGTAGTTATAAACACCCTGCCCACAAATAAGAAGGGCATTAATTAATCATATTCCCCTAGAGAATGAATTGCCGCCCATTTACTTTTACTACTTTATCTTTAATGGATTCCTTTGGGTCCTTAGAGATCTGCCATCTTTGAAAATATTTTCACTAAAGGAAAATAAAAATATTCATATTGGCCAACTGGTTCTTGGTAGATATTGAACCAAAGTAAAAGATCTTCTAATTTTTCCCCCTGTCCTCTGGTCCCAAATCATTCAGGATGCAATGACATAATATTTTATTTGCATGGAGAGAGTGCTCTTGAATACTATCATCTGGTAAACATGCTGGGCATAGGTAAAGAAAACTATGGAAAAGGTTAGCTGGTCTGTAACATCAATGTCTTCCTGAGCCACCAGCATAGCAGGATTAAAGTTTTGATACCCACTGAGCCTGATCTCTGAACCAGCTCTGAATATGTCATGCTTTCCTTGCTCCTAGGAGACTGGGCACCATGTAACAATGCCCCTTTGCTGATTCAACAGGAAAGGCGATAGACTCCCACCCACCCACAAATACTGCAGTTGATTCCAAGGAATGTGAAGGAGTGGCTGTTGTGTCCAGACCTTCTCTAAAGGAGAAGACTCGAGGTTTAGAAGAGGATTATGAATCTTTGTGGGAGAAGGAAACAGGAATGGAGGGAATTCCATGTATTTTTTTCTGCTAACTTTTAAAGGACATTCTTTTCCAAATTGTCTCTCTAGACTTATTTATTAGCACAACAGGCTTTTAGTTAGAAGAGATAATTTTGGGAGCAAGGGAAGTAGGATTTTCAGATTACATGCACTGTACCAATGAAAATTCAAAAAGTCAGCCAGGACAGAAGGTAGGGCAATAGAGTATTGTCATGAGTTTAGTTTGTCAAGTACAGATGTGAAAACACACACACACACACACACACAACTAACAACTGATACAATTAGCACTCCATAAAAGAAAAGGCATTTTAATGTAATAAAATGGATAGTTCTTTATGAGAAATAAGATTTGGCAAACGTACCACAGGGGTGCACACACACAACATATGGATGCTCATATATGAGTATTGTTCTTATTTTTCTCATTTTCCCATGGGTTTGTTAGGATTTAATCTTGAACAACACTTGTCAGTATATGGTTATTCTGAAAGCACAGGGCTTGGTAATCCATAAGGTTCCTTGTGGTGTAAGATTCTACAACTCAATGAGTTACCCTACCATCATATCACAGTCCTCCTAGTACTCCTCATGAATGCCTTGTGCAGGAGAGTCATGAAATACAGAACTAAAACACAGACGCACAGAAGTAAAAATAAAGCCATGTAAAGAAATCGTATCACTCCTCTAGTGTATCTCACTCTTGGCCTAGGTTCTTATTTTTGCTGGGACTCAAATTCATTCATTCAGCAAAGCATGTAATTGACCATTTTCAAGGTCTAGTGGATGTGCAATTTCATACCAGTTGCTTCAAGTTAAAAGCTTTGCTCAAGCCTGTAATGTGGCCAGAATTTCAGCTAAAGGAATTGCATGAGAAATTTGCAACAATGTGTGTTTATTGTTTATTACATGGTAGACATTTTTCCTACTTTAATATATTTAAAAACATACTATGTCTGTCCTAGATTACCTTCCAACTCCTTTTTGATCCTTTTTCTTTACCCTGGTCACACCAATCCATTGCTACCCTTTCCTCACATCCCTAATCTGACATTCACATTTTGTCTGCAAGACTTTCACTATCATCATTAACTTCCTTAACCAGGTAGTGATGCTGTCTCAATTTTGGTCAGGCATCTCCTGTTGTATTATTATCCATAGTTACTTTCCCAATTAGCCTTCACCATGAAATACCAGGAATCATATTGTGGTTCTCCCTGGAAGGACTCCTGAAACCCTCCTGCTTTGTTTGTGTCCTTGGCCGTAACATTCTTGAGGTTATTGTCATAGTTATTTAGTGAGGTTTATGGCAATAAACATTTCCTGTGTGTGGAATGTGTGTTAAATGACCAGCTGGCTCGGAAGTATAAGAGCTCAAAGTCTCATCTGAACCAAGTGGTGAAATTATTACCCCATTTGAATGGGAATATTTCACTATAGGAGTTTTATAACCACTCAAATTCCTTCTGGTCAGATTTCCCCAAGCAGTTCAATCCTTTTGGAGATTGTAAATTACCCAGAAGGTGCTTGGAGTGAGGACGGTGAAAGGAGGTGACGGGTACCAATGGCTCTAGACTAGGGTGGAGGGCAATTAATGTGGTGACGTGATGAGAGGATGCAGAAGATGAGGGGCCAGCAGTCACTGATGATGTAGTTTAAACTCACAGGAATAGAATGAAGTTGAGTTGAATTGTTCTGGTCAATATAGTCACGGGGTCATTAACTTGAAAGAGATTCCCAAAAATCTCTATGGGATAATATGCTCAGAAGTTCTTAAAATGTACCAATATTTTTGAGCAACAGTGGGACAGAGTCAAGGAACTTTGTCAAAAACAATCAGAGAATTTAGGCGCCTCCTTTCAATAGTACACCCTTCCAAAAGCAATGTGTAACAATGTGGAACTATGGGTTGGAATGAGACAAAGAAAAGAAGTTCAAGGTAAAAAGAGAAGAGTGAGTATCAGAAAAGTAGGAGTAGGTGGGGAGTCACGATTTTTAAAGAACATTTCTAGCGTCTTCAGAAAAGACCAGATTATAGAATGACACTTCTGGTAACCAAAACAGGAAAACATGTGCTTGACAAAAGTTATAAAGGGAGAAAACTCTGTCCTGAGTGCAAAAATAAAGATGAGATGAAAGATCATCAAGAAAGCTTTGTGTGAGAGGAAATGGGTGGGAAAGATGGCGGCGTACACGTTTAGCATCTCGAGTGTACAAAGCATTTGCTCATGCATTATTTTGCTTGATTCGCGCTGTAATCTTAGGCAGTAAAAGGACAACCAGAATTTTTCTTCAGGACAAGAAACTAAGATTTGGAGAAATGAAATAACTTCCTCAGAGTGGTTGGCAGGTACTTTCATTTTCCTGAAACAGAGGCCCTTGCATATTCCTCTCTGTCATGCCTGAAATCTGGGACTTTCCCTCTTGGCTTCAGTTCCATTGTCTCTTCTGAGTGGATGTACAACATTGCACACCAAAGGTGGGCACATATTCTGTAAAGAGCCAGATATTGACAGTAGGTATTTGAGGCTTGTAGCCCATACATTCCCTATCCCAACTACTCAACATTGCCTTATAGCATAAGCGGCCACAGATAATACGTAAATAAATGATATGGCTCTGTTCTAATAAGGCTTTATTTGCAATAACAGGTGGTAGGCAGTATTTGGCCTGTGCACTATAGTTTGCTGAACCTTGTCCTATCTACACCATAAAAGCTCATGAATCTTGTTGTTGACCTTGGGTAAGACCTGATAAATCCTCCTACGCTGTTTCACATATAGCCTTCCCACCGAGACCATTTTGGCTTCTTTAGGTCAAGGATCATATTTGGTTTACCAATGACTCATAATTCTTAGTAATGTCCAGCACACATATTGTGCTTGACAATTTTGTGTTGAATGATGATTTTCTATATTAATTGCACACACTTTTCCTTCCCCTTCTGCATCTGTTCTTCCTTCCTCCCTGTCAAAACTCTTCTCCTCATTTGGCATATTTTATTTTGCAAAGATGGCGGAAACAAAATCTCCAGTCCTTCATGTTCTTCTTACAATGTAATATGTGCACTCTTCCCACCAAGTGTTGGGAGCCTGTGCTCTCTCATTCAATGTGGGTGGTGCTGTGACTATACCAGTGGTGATGCCATATAATTTTGCAAGCTAAGTCATAAAAGACAGTACAGCTTTCACCTGGGTCTCTGGGAACCCTGAGCTACCATGTAAACAGTCTGACTGTCTTGAAGCTTCCATGCTGTGAGGAAGACCAATCTAGCTCACGTGAAGTGATCCCCCGAAGAGCCCTCACATTACATGGAGAGATGGAGGCTTGGCTAGCCACCAGCTACTTCAAATCCTTTTTCCCCACCCCACCTGTGCTATCTCTAAATACTGTCTTACTGCAATGACACAAAATACCCTGAGCCAAGAGCCCAGAATTCCTGACCCACAGGCAGTGTGAGACATAATAAAATGATTGCTGCCTTCCTGTTCCCTCTCTTCCTCTTTTCTCTTCCTGGGCAGGTGGTGTTACCTAGCAGTTAAAGATGATGATTCCTGATTCCATCTTCTTTGTTTCAGTCTCATCTTTCAGACTTTATAACTATGGGGTATTGTTGCTTAGCATCTCAGCATCTTCATTTTCTTATCTGTAAAATGGATCTAGTAAAGATAATGTTTTTTATCTCAGAGGAGAGATGTTATAAATATTAAACAATTTAATGGATATGGGATACTGTCTTTAAACATAAGATTATAAATCCTGACTGGTGTGGCTCAGTTGGTTGGGCGTTTTACAGCAGAGTGAAAAGCTGCCAGTTAGATTCCAGGTCAGGGCTTGGGTTATGTGTTTGGTCTCCTGTCCAGTACGTGTTACAGGCAGCCAACCTATGTTTCTGTCTCACACTGATGTTTCTCTCCCTCTCTTTGTTCCTCCCTTTCCATCTCTCTAGAAAATAGAGAAATAAAATTTTAAAAAACATGATGAAAGAGACATAGGAAATGTTATTAGTAAAGGCACCATCTCTCTGCTGATGCCTCCCAAGTAAGAATTTCTAGCACTGACCGTGCCAGTCCACTCCAATGGTCTACTTGCCTTATGAAAATGTCTCACAGTATTTCCACTTTAACATTTAAGGAAAAATTAATTCCTGATCTCTCTCCAAAGATATATATCTAACCTCTTACTTTGCTTTCTAGTTATGAAAATGGTTCCGTGATCCACCCCTTAGGTAGAAGTTATCCACAATCTTACACCTATTCTGCATTGAATCAAGCAACAAAGGGGATTGGCTTTGACTTTAATGTGTCTCTGATAGGTTTATATGCTTACTTCTCTCCATTTTTTCTATTAATATCTGTGTCCAAATAACAATTATTCTTCACAGTGAAATTGCTTTGTAACAGGTCTTTTTGTCTTTTTTCCCATTCCCTGTACCATTAATTTTCTTCACAGCAAAGTGAAGAAAGTATACATGTATAGTTCACTAAATGATAGCAAAATGAACATAATCTTAATCAACGCAACATGTAGGTTGTGAAATAAAACTTTACTAGAACCCCTTATCCTTTTCTTCTTACCCAAAGGAAATTATGATTCTGGCTTCTAATGCCATAAATTAGTTTTCTCTCTTTCTGGTAATTACATGTATGGAATAGTATATATATACATATGCACATGCCACTGTATCTGGCTTCCTTTGTCCAATATTATGTTTATGAAATTCAGCCGTGTTGTGTGTATGGCAGAAGCCTGAGCAGTTCCACTCTCCTGCAGTGTTCCAGTGTACGACTACACCGTGGTTCATTTACCTAGTTCACTGGCAATGGGCCTTTGGCTTGCTTCCATTTTGGTGCTGTTGTGGAGGATGCTGCTGTAAGTATCTATGAGTGTGTGTGCGCATGCATGCTTGCACTGCACATACATGTACATTCTGGTTGGGTAAACACTCAGAATTGCAATTTCTGGGTCAGAGTTTTTGCATGTAGCACTTTACATTTCTACCACCAGGATATGAGTGACTTCTGCTTCAAGTATTTGTCAATATTTGGTATTATCAGTCATTTTCATATACCCATGCTGGCAAGTGCATATTGGTATCATAGTGTAGTTTTTCTTGCTTTACCCTAATAACTAATGAAGTTCATTACTTTTTTATGTGTCTACTGGCCATTTGTATAGGCTTTTTATGAAGTACCTGTTTGACTCTCTGTGGATTGTCAAACTTCTGACTGATTAGGAAGAGTTCTTTTATATTCTAGATATGTACTCTTTATCAATTACATGTGTCACAGATATGTTCTCTTATTCTGTGGCTTGCCTTTTCACTTCTTTAAAGATGTACCAGAGTTCCTATCTTAATTTGGTCCAATTTAGCATCTTTTGTATTTTTTTCCAGGTTTTGTCTATGGCTAGAGCTTTTGTGTCTACTTAAGAAATCTTTTTCTATCACAAATTTACAAAAATATTAGATTTATAACCTAGATTTATTGTTTTATCTTTCAAAATTAGATATACAATCTACCTAGAAATTTATTTTCACCTATGGCATGAGATAGAGGTCAAGTTTTATTTTTTCTCCCTACGAAAGTTCAATTGAAGCAGCACCCTACCCAAGAGGACTATGCTCCCACTGATTTTCAGTGTTCCTTTGGTCATAAATTAAGTACCTTTAATTCCTGTGTCTGTTTCTATTAATATCTGGGTCCAAATAACCATCATTCTTTACCTGGATCACTGAAGTTGCTTTGTAACTTTTCTTACCATTTTCGCCATTCCCTTCTGCAATTGATACTGTTCACAACCAAATAAACTTTTTTGTATTTTTAATTTTATTTATTGATTTAATATTCTGCTTTATTGCCCATATGTCTATATTTGAACCTATACCATACCATACTAATTACTATAACTGTACAGTAAATCTTGATTCAATAAAATAAACTCCTCCTTACTTCCTCCTCCCTTTTTGTTCTTCCCCTTCTTTCCCTTCTTCTTCTTCTTTCCACTTTACTCTTCTTCATCTTCCTTTTTTTTTCAAGAATATTTTTGTCCTTGAACAATGCAAGATCCTTAGAACAGCTTAGCTCCATTCCCTCTGGACTTTTGTACCATAGTTGTTGTGTATTTTAATTACATGTGTACAATAAACCCTATGAGATGTTAGTATTATTGTTTTATGCCATAAAAATAAACTTGAGTTTATTGATATTTACTTTTTCCATTGTCCTATGTCTATTCTTGATTCTCTGATCTTCCTTCTGTATTTATTTTCATTTTGCCTTAAGAATACCTTTTAGTGTTTTTAAAAATGTTCAGTTCGTGATAAATTATCTCTGTATTTGCTTATTTGCCATGTATTTATTTTTTCTTCATTCTGAATTTTATGTCCATGTGATTCAATCTTGTTGTCTATAGCAGAAGTTTATCCAATTTCACTGTTCTATAGTGTTTCAATGTGAGAGCATACCAAGATTTGTTTATATAATTGGCTAATAATGAATCTTCAGCTTGTTTCTAGGTTGGGTTATTATGAAAGATACGTCTATGAACATCTGTGTGTGTATTTATGCACACAGATGCATTTCTTTTGGTATGTAACTAGATGTGGAATAAAAATAAGTATAGATCTAAGATGGTAGTTAATTTCTATTGGTATTTCACAATCTTCTAGATTTCACGTGTCTGTTGAGAAGTCGGCTGTTCTAGTTCTGAGTGGGAACACTGATCTTAAACAACCTAGTTAGTCATGGCCAAGAGGGAAACAAAAGTAATTTTAAAAGCATAAGTCAGATCATACCACCATATGCTTAAAATGTTCAATGACTTTCTATTGTTTTTAAACACAATCCAAGCCTCTTATCCCTATTTATCGGATCCTGTCCCATCTGTCTGCTGCATAACTCTCTGAACCTTTTATCATACTACCCTCCTTATTTACTAGATTTCAGTTACACTAGCTTTTCTATCTTCTAAAACAGTAAGCTTATTCTCACCATTGATGACTCCTTTTTAACACTCAAGTCGCAGCTCAATGATACCTCATCAGAAAGGCCTTTTCTAAACACCCAAGCTAAGGCAGCTCATCCTGTTTATTATTTTTTGCATAGCTCTGTTTAATGTTCTTACAACAACACTCTTAATCCAGCTTATTCACGTTGGTTTTCTTGTTTATTTGTCACTCTTCTTCCACACGCTAAATGTAGACCCCACAAGAGCAGAAGCTTTATTGTTTGTTTATTGTTATATCCCCAGGAAGGAGAACAATAACTGGAATATAGTCTTTGCTCAGTAACTATCATGGAATCCTAGAAGGTTGGAACAAGCATTTCCAGCAATACTTTATGAGGCTGATAAAAATAAACTAAATTTAGAGAGGTCAACCTGGCCAAAAATAATTTTTTAAAACCATTACATATGAGCCCTAATTGGTGTTGCTCAGTTGGATGGGTGTCATCCTAAAGAAAGAAAGGTCGCAGGTTTGATTCCTGCTTGGGGCACATGCCTGGGTTGTGGGTTCAGTCCCTGGACAGGGTGCGTATGAAACACAACAGATCAATATTTCTCTCTCGCATTGATATTTCTGTCATTCTCTTTCTCCCTCCTGTCCCCCCTCTCTAAAAATAAATAAATAAAATCTTTAAAAAAACAACTATTATATATAAGTAGTGTTTCAGTTACAAATCACTTCCATATATATAAAAATTCTCATTTGTTTCTCCCAAAAAAGAAAAAAACTAGAAAATGGCAATATAATTGATTTTTTAAACCTTTCCCTTACATTTTGATTAATTTTTACCTATGGATTTCATTCCTAGTGGACTGTCCTATTTTTGGTTAGGTAAAGACTTCTAAAATTATACTCTGATTTATACTTTTTCAAATTACAATATTGCTTTTGAGTGTTTCATAAATTTAATTTGTAATGGTATTGTTTTCTCTTCATAATTTTCCAGGGAAGATATTATAAACTCTTCAGAGCTATGCAAGGCCCTATATTTCAAGTTTGCTCCATAGGACAGACTTCAGTGTTGAGTTTCACTCCCAGTCTTTCCTGCCTCTCTCCAGTGGTCACACATGAAGCAATGACCTGACTCAAGGGCAGGCAGGACAGGAGGAAGCCAAGTCAAGGCCTGCATGATCAAAACCCAGCATAATTTTGTTGACCACAGCTAGTCTGTCAGTCTTTTGGTGGATGTTTATATTTCTCTCTTACCCTCTTTGTCACCAAGAAGTTTCAATTCCCTCTTAAGTGGCTTAGCCCAGAAAGGAAGTGGGAAAGAGGGAATAATCATTTAAGAAAGGCAGCCAGACCACAACTACACCTTGTTCTTTTGGATTCCTGCCTGTCCTCCTGTTTGAGGTTGTATAGGTTGTTCTATTTGTGTCGGTTCCACTTGTACCTGCTCCCCTTAGAGCTGTGGCTTAGAGCGGCAGAAGTCTGAAACTTTGGTAAACATTTTGATCTTGGAATAAATATATTGCTAGTGAGATCAATCTGTCCCTAAAAGATACCACTGACAGTCACTCTTCTAGATGAGTTTGCACAAGTTACAGATGTTTTCTTGGTGTTATAAGGGAGCATCCCTCACTTCCACCAGCAACACAGACCCATTTTCCTGGATTTGGGACAATTAGCCTTATGGCCCCGGATGGTCTTTATTCACAGAAAACTTGGTAATGCAATATGACAAAAAGTTGCCTTCCCTTGTTCCGTAGAAACTTGACTTGAGCTCTCAGACACTAGAACTCTGACTTTAGAGAGTGTTTTGGGCTTATTTTCTAAAATTGACCACACAATTATAGTGGGTGACGAGAAGCCAAAAAATTAAATGATCAGGTTCAGGAAAATTTCTCCTTCCATGTCTTTTCACAGCCTTCCCACTTTTCTTTCTTGTAGCACAAGGCTCTATGAAAACAACATGGGGGACTGAGATTTGGGAGCAAGGCAGGAAATACAGGACAGTTATTTTATTATTATTATTATTCTATTCATGACCCAATACTCTCTTTGAAAAGATAGAAAATGTTAATTTTACGGAAGGGAGAAACAGATTTGAGCCCTTTAACATGCAAATTTTGGTCCTGATTAGATTCTAACAGTTTCACTAGATCATTCTTTCTGGCACAAAATAACTTCAGTTATCACTAGAGAATTCTGATTCCTCTGTTTTTCTTTCTCAAGGTGGTTTTATCGGATTGCTTCATTGTGAGGTTCATTTAAACCCTTGAAATCCAATCATAGTTTATTTTAGATGAAAAAAATCTATAAACTTGGACTCTTTCAGTAGCCTCACAGCTGAGCCAGGTTTGCTGACCCTGTGCATGGCTTCTGTTAAACAACTGCCTGAATTGAACAGTGCACATTTGAGTAAAATGTTAGACTTGAAATGCCATCAAAAAGATTCTGTTTCCCTAACGCCCTGGTGTACTGAAACAGTCAGATCTGAAACTTTGGAGAGTAAAGTTCAGAAGAAACTGGAGACCAAGTTTTACTGTTAATTTGATAAAAGCAATGTTGCAGGCCCCGACCAGGCTGCCAAGTGGAATTTTCTTCCTATATCCCAATTGTTGGTTTGATTTAACCCAGGGTGTAGTTGCAAGCCAACAATATTGTTTTCAGGCTCCCTTTGCTCTTCTTTTCTTTGTTCTTCTGTTTAATTTTGGATACTTTTTGTTAGAATTTAGGTGGTGGGCACACAATACAATATACAGATCATGTATCATAAAATTGTATACTTGAAACCTATATAATATTATTAACCAATGTCACCTTAATGAATTTAATTTAAAAACAAATTGCCTGATGATCATTTGCTACATTTCTGGCTCACTACTATATCAATCTTGATTAAAATACTACAGTTCTCATGGTCAAATTCTGATGGTCAATGACATCCACTACCTCAATGTGACCTATATTGCCTGTCTGCATGAGATGCTCTGCCATGGTTGTACTTTGGTGATGGGATATACAAGTGAATATGCAAGGGAATAAAATAGACTTGGACTCACAGGGGTCCAACTTCTTTGTCTCTCCTGGTTCCACCATGTAGTACACAACTGGAAAAAGGATATGGCATAATAAATACCAATTAACTTGGTATCAGGGCACATATGTGCATATAAGCATCATTTTTGGGGGGGTTTCAAGTATGAGTTCTATAACTCATGGGCGGTTTAAGAGATTTTCAAACATAATTTTATCATTAGGCAGTTTGTGTCATAAAGGCTGAAGCTGCAGAGTGGCCATTACCTTTAATACATCTTTGAGCTCTACCATTCACTCCTCTCGACTGGACCCACTTATTTTATTGACATTACTTGCCAGGCTCCTTTAGGTTTCCGAATTTGCAATCCATATTCTAAAAATCCTGTCCTCTATAAGGCATCCCCAGTCCTATCCAAATGGCATCTTCTTCATCTAAATCCTACACTATACCCCAACCCCAACATGAACTTACACCTTCCTACCTTAAGAACAGGCCTCAGTCCTTCCTATTCATAATTATCTTCCCATTCTCAAGGCTGTAGATGAATAGTAGATTCAGGAAAATTATAGACAAAAGAGGGAATAGAAATCTGGGGCTGAAGTGGAGAAATTAAAGCAGAGGTTTGCAGATATTCGAATCTGATATATTTATCAAATGTGAATTCAAAAGTTCCTAGAGGTCAAAGCAAGACAAAGAATCACCTGATTTCTATGCACGCCTATAAATAAATGAAAATAATGTGAATTCCTTAAGGAAAGCAAACATTGTGTCTTACCATTGTAAGTTTCTTGACTGCAGGGAGATAGTCTTTTTTTCTTCCTATTTTGTATTGCCCCACAGCTTCTATCATAGTACCATGTTCTGAAAAAAAAATCAAAAAATATTTGTTGAATATTTTCCTGAGAGTCTTCATCATCCTGGGAAATGGACAATTTGTGACCTGACCTTTGTGAACTTATAAAGGCAAATCATTCAACATAGCATCAGTTGGTCGACTTGGAAATTCTTGACTAATAATAGCCAACAACTGACCCATTGTGGCGTTATACCCCAAATGCCTACTACTTCTTCTACTTCTTTAATAACTGAAATAGTTTTTTACCTCACTATATTTGTTGACTTTTAAACTCAAATTTCCCTCCCATCCTTTTATACTTTATATTTTCCTGGACATAACCCCTACAAACGTTTTGAATAGTTTTGTCGCAGAAGTGCATATTAATTAACAGAAGGTGGGTTTTGTGGGGTGTCAAGCAGTTCTTCACATTTATTGGACGAGATTCTTGGTTTTGTATGCTCATGTGCAAGCCCATTTACTTAGAGGCATGAAGAGGCCATGAAGAACTAATTACAGTGAAGACAAAAATGGAGTAACACAGCCAGCCACAAATAATCCTATTTGTTCAGGCTTTTTATTTTACTGGACTGTTTTCTGGATTGTTTCTGTGAAATACAAGAAGAGTTTGGCTGAGAAGCAGCAGCTGGGAGAATGCCCGCCATGCTTCTGTTCCCTGACAGGTAGGAGTGATAGACCTGGCTCCTGGCCTCCACATCTTTGTTCCCAGCTCCCAGGAACCTGCCTTTGTATCCCCTACTTTCCCTTCCTCATTCACCCTGCCTGTGGTCCTTCCTCAGCCTGAGAACTTACCCTGGCTGTCAATAGGTAATGCCACTGCCAATTTGGTCCTTTTTACCCAGCTGGCCAGAGGCCAGAGTTTCATCAGGAAACTTTTCCCAGAGACTCGTAGAACCTCAGCACCTGCAAAGCTTTTGTAGTCTGAACTGCTGGAATGGGGGAGAGTCGCCAGGTATACAGAAGGTGCTACAGTGAAAAACTTTCTTTGTTTTTAGTTATTAGCTAAATGAATTATGGCCTATTAAGAGAATATGAATGGAATCCTTTAATTTTCTCTTTCATCTCCCTGACTCTGGCAACTACCTCTTCATATTTATACTCAACTGTTGAATAATTCTTTCAGATAGTTTATTATAACTCTGTTCAGGAGCTGGCCCCTATCACCTCTCTGTGAAATATAAACACTTCAGCCCACTGTTTAAACTCCTCAGTTTTGTTGTATCAAAGAACTCTACAGCCAGCAGGTCTATTTCTCTGAAAAGACAACAGGTGGAAACCCCGACAGGCGAAATGCTTGCTCGAGGCAACACAGCTATAAATGACAAAGCTTTGCGGGGAGTGGAAGGAAGAGGTCAACCTCCCAGCCAAAGGATTTTTTTGTTTGTTTTTTTCTCCCTAAAGCACTTGTGCCTCCTCGGTCAGAGCCCCCCGTGAGCAGAATGTGCAATTGTATACAGTTATTACTGAGCTCTGTGTGCCCGTGTGAGGATTTGGTGGTTGGAAGTTTGAGTCTTGGAAGCTTGTGTGTACGCTGAGAATATAACCAAGTGGTTAACTTCGGGGTCAGAGAGGCTGTTGTTAATCCAAGATGTCATTTATCAGCTGTCTATACACTTAGACACGCTGTTTAAACTCTCTGTTCCTTAAACTGTTCATCGGTGAGATGGAGTTATAGCTTTCTTGAAAGAGTATTATGATGACATTGCTAAAGAATAAAAAACCTTATCCTAATAATGATCATTAAAATTATTTCACAATGCTTACATAACACTGCTGTCATCCAGGATGCATTGTCTCCCCTCACATATCCTTTCTCTCTGAAGTATTTGCAACTTTTTCCTCTTTGCCTTTGAATTGACCACACCCTCTTTCTTTTTCAACACATTTTCTCACTTTACAACATCTCTGCTCTCCCCCAGTGTGGCTCCATTGCCTTGCTCGCTTCCTGAATCATTCAGTAAAACCTTGTTCTTTTAAAGAGAATCATCATGGGAGGTCAATGAAGAAGATACCTATTGATAGGTAGTTTATTACCTGTAAATCATGTGATTTCAATAATAGCAAAATGAACTCCACTTTCCTAAGTTTATTATGTTAGTTTATTATTTCTGCTGGAACAAATTTACAACACATTTTAAAACAGTCCAGCTTTATTCTTTTAATGTTCTAGGGGTCAGAAGTCTGATAGGGGTCTCTTTGATCTAGACACATGGTATCAGCAAGGCTGCGTTCCTTCTGTAGGCTCTAGAAGAGAATTCTATTCTTTATTTTCCTGCCTTTTCCAGCCTTTAAAGTCTGCCTGTATGCATTCACTCACGGCCCCATTCCTCTTCAGGTAAGAGAGTGGGCTCCTGATTAGACCTCAGAGCATGAGAAAAAAAAATTAGTCACAACCGAACTGAGGAATTTGGTGAGAATTTTAAAAAATGAATTATTTACAAATGTACAGACAAGCGTGAGAAAACCAAAATGAAGGGCACAGTGTCTTGTGGCCAATAGGAGCAGAGTGGGGAGGTAGGAGAGTGGCTCTGGAGACACAAAGAAAGAGACCCAGCTGAATCACCACACAAAAGTCAGGGCTGTTATTGTTAGAAGAGAGACAGGCTATTGGGGAGGCTAAAGACAATGCACTTTCCAGGTGAACAGAGGAATCTGAAAGCCTCTGAATTCAGTAAAGGTGCAAGTGAATTAAGGCTTCATGCAGACATTTTCCGTCACACTAATTCAGTGCTGTTGATAGAGTTTATTGTAGAAAGGTTCTTTGGATACTTGTTAAGAGGGTGACCTTTTGGCCATCTTCACATGTTCACTGAACTCCACATACAACATGTAAAATGTACTCTTTAGAGACCAAAAGTACATTAAGAATTTTGTAAAGCATGTCTGATAAGACGAAGGGAAGATTGTTCAGTTAATACAATAACTCTATTAAGCACTTACTCTGTTGAAATCAATGTGGTAGGAATTGATTGGGGGAGTTGGAGAAGGTTAGGGTTAGGGTTGGGGCATTAAAGCTATTGGTGATAACAGTACAAGGTAAACCCTTTCTTTCCTCCAAGGCTTTTCCTCATTTTTTTTTTTTTACTTTTTTTCCAGATGACTTTGACCTTTATTTTCTTCATTATTCCAGACTCACCTCAACTGTCCCCTGTCCAGTTAGGATTTTTATGCGTGACCCCCACCTTAGCAAAGTAAAGAATTCCTAAGTCTGTATGCCACAATGTGATATAAACACAAAAATGATAACACATCACATTGTAATCTTGCTTAAGAGTGTATTTCCTAAACAGACTGGAAGCTCTTTAGGGTTAAAGTCTGTGACTTATTCTTCTCTCAGAGAAGTTCTATGGGTCACAGGGGACTTGGATGGATGAATATTCTGAGGGGATTTCTGCTGGGTGTGATGAGATAAAGTTTGTTAATAACAGAGAAATGTGATGGAATAATTTTCAAAAATATCAATCAACATGCCCACATTCTGAATATGTTTCTGCCATTTGTCCCTCACACTGTTTCAAGGAGCATCTGACATATCTGTGATTATTGGCTTATTGATGAGAGTAAGGGGAATGTTACAAGCAAAAAGCAAGAGGTGAGGAAATGGAAGACTATGAGTCAGATGCTGAAACCTTCAGTGAAGTGAGGGGATGATCAGAATGTTGGTAGAGATCAAAAACTGGGTAAGGATGAGATTGGGAGAGAGGTACCATGGGTCTCAGAGGCACAGCAATCTGAGAGTGGAGGAGTCATAGTTTTGAGGGAGGGAAAAGAAAGTCAAACTCATATTTCACTCGGTGAGCTTCTTGTCTATATTCACATGTGAACAGCTTTCAACTTCCACTTGTGTTTTGTTTTCCTCTGTTCTGGTAGACACCTTGGGTGTTGAAGCATATAGGACTGTTTTCCCTTGTAAGTTTTCCAGTGGATACTTACATATGGTCTGTACTTTTCATCCACAAGTGTACACCAACATGAGACAGTGAGGAGGCTTCTCACTCCTCTGATTTGCTGTTACCCACAGGCCCTCCTGAAGGAAGAAGAGTAGAGAGGAAAGCATCATTGTTCTCCTTGTTGGAAGTTTTCACCCAACAGAAAGGGAAGAAAACCGGCCTTTGCCTGTGTGGTTTCTCCTTCCAAACTCATCCATCTGTTAAGTCCTCCCTTCCAACCTCCAATAGTGAAGGGTAAGAGAAAACACAGAGAATTGCCAAGAGTATCATTTTAACTTAGCTCCTTCAGTGTGAAAGGAGGACTTCCTCCTGGAGTGGATGCTATGATATGCCACCCAATCTCCTGCGGGATGGAGGTACTATTCTCCCAGCTTTTAGTATTGTTGCTTTCTGAAGGACCATGGCTGGATCCCTCCCCAGGAATTATCTTTCTCTCTAGGGGAGTTGCCTCATCCAAGCTTATGCTTCCTCTCCAGGGCTGGCTCTTATCCAGTGGATGTTTGATGCAGAGGACAAAGGACTTGTGCTCTTACCTTGACTGAAGACAGATCTGTGGGGCCTCCTCAGAATCAGTGTTCCTAATAGCACTGGCTTTGTCGCAACTACATACTAGTTCAACTTCTATATTTCTATGCTGCCATCAGTACCTCACTATTTTCTGCTGAGTACATTCCTCCAAATTTCAGCTTGCAAATCTCTACCTCAGAATCTGTTTCTCAGAATCTAACCTCTGACATTTTTTACATTAATAGTTTTTATATCATAAAATGCAATTATCCTTTCAGTCTCTCAGCCCCATCTCTCTCTGTCTCTCAGGTAAGAGCTCATTCAATTCTATCTTTGGATTTTCCATATTGAATGTAACCAAGACACTCTCATAGAAGAAAATGTTATGAGCTCTAGTTTCTCTTCTTCCTCCTCACACATCAGGAAATGTCCCAAGTCAAAGCCCTATGATTTTTGGAGAAGGGAGAGTGTTCTATGATTACATCCTTGGGAAGAAGATAAGGAGTATTTGTAAACAGGTATCTCTCCAGTTTCCATCTTTTTGTAGACATTGGTGCATAGACATTGGCTGGTAAGCACATCATGGTATCTGATGCCTGTAAGCTACTGTGAGCCCTGAGTGATCATTTTTCATGAGTTGGATTTATTTAATTGATACCGACACTCACAGCATGCCTCAGGATTTTTTGCTTCCAGAACAGACATATTTGCATCCCAGATCACCACATTAGCTCATAGGAAATTTCATTTTAATATTGCCTAGTGAAAGTATAGGTTATACTTCAGTGTAAAAGACACATGAACCTAATATCCCTAAACACTCCACTAGAAGTGGTTAATATGTTTGCCCTCAAATGATGTGAACGTGAAGATAACTTGCAACCCACTCTGTAGCCATTAACTAAACCCTTTGCATTTTTGCCCCCAACTCCTCTCCAGGTCCCATGAGGCCAAGAGAATGGAAATGGTGGGTGATCTGACACAGAGCTGCCCTGGAAGGTCGTTGCTGTGTCCAGATGTTTTAAAGCATTCCCAGGATCCCAAACTCATGTCAATCTTCTCACTATCCTGGGTCCTCACAATAACTGAGCAAGATGGGGCTTATAGACCCAGGCAACCAGCTTTTTGAGGATCTCTAAAGGCTCCCCTCCCCCAAATGCCTGCTCTTGAAACTCTCAGTTGTCATGATAGCCCTTCATCAGCATTAACTTCTGGGACGTGGCTGGTGCCACCTCCTGTCTTGTTCCTCTCAAATCATGCTTCCCCATTACAGGACTGGGCCTTGCCTTCCTCTTCTTTCCCATCCTTGGCTGGCTCTGAGAACTGAAAGCAGCAGCAATGGTGGCCAGATTCTGTCTGCTGAAGCTTAGAGAAAAGGTTTTCACTTGGAGTAGCCTTAGTGTGCTCTGTATCTGCCCTACATTTTCTGACTTCAATTTCTCTCTCTGGTAGTAGACTCTGCAACTCTAAACACAAAACTCTTTCCATGCCCTGGGAACAATTAAATTAAGAAATTAGTAGAAGCTACCACTGTCTTTCAGAATCCTTAAGCCTGTTCTAGAGCACAGGTACAAAATGCGACCATCACTGATGGAGGGTCTGCTTTGATCCCAGACCCTCCAAGAAGGCACCCTATTTACTTCCAGAATTTCTGGGACTCTGTTATCATTTTAATAATATCTTTGTTCCAGGTTCATATATGGCAGTAAAAATTATTAAAATGTCACATAATTTTCATTACAATTAGTAAATGGATGATATCCTATATCCCCTCCCCACCTCAGATATTCATTGCCTCCCTGGCAGCCTAAGCCCCTCTACTTATACAGCCCAATGCCGCTTCCCACAATACAACTAAAGGGTTAATGCCTGGAACAGCAGAAGGTCCCTGAAAACCTATCAGTGCTATTGATGGTATCCACTTGTAGTGAATTAAATAGTGTCCCCCAACGCCATGCTAAATAAAAAATCATATCCACCTGGAAGGTCAGAATGTGACCTTATCTGGAAATAGGGTCTTTGAAGAAGTAATTAAGATAAGGTCACACTAGAATATAGTGGGCCCTAAAATCTAAAAATTGGTGTCCTTATGAGAAGGAGGGAGGACACACAGAAACACACAGGGGAGAACTTCAAAGAAAGATGGAAACAAAGACTGGAGGTCAAGCCAAGGAATGCCAAGGATTATTGGAAGCCAATAACCTTCCAGAAGTCTGAGAGGATGAGTTTCTGCTTTTTAAAAAATTTTCTTTCTTTATTTTTTTATGTAGTTTTAGACAGAGGAGAAGGGAAGGAGAAAGAGAGGGAGAGAAACGTCAATGTTTGTTTGCCTTTCATATGCCCCCAACTGGGGACCTGGCCCTCAACCCAGGCATGTGCCCTGACTGGGAATTGAATTAGCAACCCTTTGGTTCACAGACCGGCACTCAAGCCACTGAGCCACACCAGCCAGGGTGAGTTTCTGCTACCAAGTTTTAAACTACCAAGTTTGTGGTGATTTGTTGTGGCAGCCTTAAGAAACTAAAATGCCATGTGAACTGATTAATGCCTATGCTATATCAGTTATAAAATATCATAAATTTCAACTCAGGCTGTGTGTTCTAGTCAACATGTCAGAATACTTGTTTTTTCTCTTGGGCCAGTTTGCCTTTTGGGTCAATAGATTTCACATAACATTTCCTTTGTTTCACTACTTTGCTGCTACATCTAGCCCAGAACTGCACATTCTAACTTGTTTTAATGAGGTTGCTTACCCATTTCCAGTCCCATCACACCGAATAGGAATTCCAACCATTACCATTTTGTAGAATGGTTTAATTTCTATCTTGTTATATTGGTCTTCCAGCAATCTAATGTCCATCCTAAATAGATGTTAAAGGGATGAGAAAGACATGCTTGGCTCTAGACTACGGGTGCTACCAAGCTTATTGTGTAATGCACATTGCACCAGACCCTCAAATTCCTCACCTGATGAGCCCCAACCACAATGAAGCTACATTCCTCACTATTTTGGCTCAGAGAAGATCTCCAGCTGATTCTGGTCAGCAGTTGAATGAATCCTGAAGACTTTTATTCCCAACACTATTACTTCAGTAGTTTTAAAAGACTTATAGGTGTCCTAAGAAATCACAAAGGAGTCCTTTCTTCAGATGTGAATTTGGCATCACTTTCACTTGATGATTACTAGAAAAGTCATAGGCATAGACAAAGCACAGTCCTCATCAACTACCTACATAAGGATCAGCTCACCCGGACCCTAGAGCAGAGAGAATGCTTGGTACAGTGGGGCTGTGCTGATCAGGTGCTGGCTCAGCTTCCACATGGCACTGGGGTGCTCTGACAAGCCCCCCACAACAACCCTTTGCTGAAACAATTCCTGTTTCTATCAAATAGCCCACCCACCTTTCTGTTCTCCTTACCTCCTCATGTGTTTCACCTTCTACCTTTTTGTGACCTCCATCTGATGAGTAGGAAATATCTCTCTCTCTCTCTCTCTCTCTCCCCCTTGCCCCTGCAGATGTTTGTGTCAAACACTTTATCTACCCTCAGACATTTTTTCCTTCCTCCAAGGGCTGAGGCTTTTGCAAATAGTGCCCAGAAGAATCCTTTAGCTTTCTTCCTTGACACATTTTCTCCCTGAGTCCACGAGCCCAGAATGGCCTAGCTGTTCCTGCAGAGAGAAAATAAAGTGAAAAATTGCAGTGCAAAAACATCCATTAAGTTTGCAAAAACATTATCCTACATCTTTGAAGATATTCTAAGAAAGCTTTTTACAATTAACCTACAATTTTCAAATATTACTCCCCAGATCCATGAAATACCTTCCAGACAGATGTATGAGCGACCTATGTACTGTATAGACTAAAAACCTGTGGACTGTGAAGAGGTTCTAGATGCGAACTCTTCAGGGACATGAGTGGCATCTGCTTCATTAACTTGGGACAGCCCCCAACAAGTGCGGGCTCTTAAAAATGCTTCCAGGCGTCTCTGGAGTCCCTGGGCCTGCGTCCACAACAGAAAGGGTTCTAGTTGCTCTTTTCATGGAAGATAAACAATGGTTTTGAGCCAGCTACAGCATGCTGAGCACACTGGGGATGTCAGCAGGAAATAAAGAGGACTGAGGCACAGCTCACAACTTCTAAGAAGGAATAATCCCCTTTGCTGTGACAATTTCATGTTTATCCCAGTCTGGTATAAAATCAGCTTCTTATTCCTTGATTTAAGTATGAGACATCTATCTCTGAGCCTCCAGGGATGTTGTCTTTTCTCCATTGGGGTGGAAGATGGGGTGTTTCTGGCACATAGATTATGGAGTCATTAGTGAGGGCTACTTGGCCTTGCAGCTGTGCAAGGCTTTTGGTTTTCTTCCCAACACAGCGGAGAGTCTCCAGCTATCTTTTCTTGTTTCCTCCTCTCTGTAACTATTACCTTACTCTTCCTTTTAGTTCCAGCAGCGGAATTCTTTCTTCCTGGGGTCCTGGATCTCTTCCTATTAGCCACTGAGGTCCATGTAGGCAGCCAAAACGTCTGACTGAATGGAGGTGACAGCCCCAGGCCACATGTGGCCCATGTTCCTACACACAAAGTTTCCATCCAAGACTAGAGGAAACTGCAGCTTTGCTGGACCTTGCAAGTTGAAAGGGGATTATAGAATCCTCTTTTATAACCTTTTCTGAACTTATCTGGTATTCTGAAGAATGTAACTTTTGCCCAACAGAACAAATGCATGAATGGAAAAGAGGAGACCTCAGTCTGGCTTTTCTGTTACTGCGGTCACGTGATCCCAGGTTTACGTGGTAAGTATTTTACATTTGAATCCCATCCTAGACTCTTACTTTCAAAGACAATTTATATTTTAAAAAATCAGTGATCTCTTTTTATTAATTGTGTAGACAGGCTTGCCCAGCCGTTGTTTCCCTAATCCCTCTCAGAGTCCTTATTTCGTCTTTGGGGAAGCACTGCTTCTGGTGGTAAATCTGACAGTGCTCTGCCCTTTGATGTCTGACACTTCACTGCTGCGTAGACGTCGGAAAAATGTAAGAGGTTTCCTCCTGCCGCTCCCTCCCCGTTCCAGTTGTTAATCCTCCAGCTGCTCTCTTTTCTGTCTTAGGCACTAAATTTAGTTTTCATATCTTTCAATTATTCCTTAGGGTTAATGTTATCTTTTTTTTTTCAGTGCAAAACCATTTTTATTATCCACAAACCTCCTCCACTTAAAACAAAAATTTAACATTCTTATTAGGCAACCAGATACTGTGTGTGTCTGTTGTGACACATCACTTATGATGTGTTCAAGCCAAAAATGTTTAACTTGAATCCTTTAAGCCTTTAGCTGCTGCAAAACATTTCTGAGTCAGTGTCATAAAACACAGTGGGCGGGGCAATGTGCGAGATGAGAAGAGGGATAACAGACAAAACAACCAGATGCCACTTGTAGTCTTAGATTGGACCTGGTCTGAACCGCTCACTTCTAAAAACATTTTGGCACAACTGGGCAAAATAAAAATTAGATTAGTAATTAGATGAAATAAATGTTTGCTGGTATGGAAAGCTAGAGATTGCTAAATGAAAAAGTAGATTACAATACAGCTTGTGTGATGTGATCTGATTTGAATTAAAAATACACAAGTATTTTAATATACATATGTATGTATAAATATATGCATGTACATATAATATGCATAAAAGATATACAATGCTTAGTGTTAGTGTAAAAACCTTGTATTTTTATTTCATTATTCTTTTTGATCTATATTTTTAACTTTCTAGAAGACATTATTTTGCAATATTACACTAGTCAATTGATTAATTAACTAAGAAATTTCATTAGTAATGAGGTGATAATATACAGTGCTTTGGTGAGACATCAGAGTTGTGAGGATTTTAATAAATGTGGTAATTCAATTACCTTTATTATTGTGATTCTTAAGCATTAGGGGAAGATAATTCTTCTGGAACTCAGGTCTTCATTATTGCTACTCTTGGCCCCTTAATTAGTTTTCTGAACATTTATATAATTAATTAAAGAGGAGTGAAAAATGAAATCACTGATAAAAATAGCCCAAATCCTGATGTCTAAAGTTTTATTGTCATTCACACATCTCTCCTTTTGTTAAAACAACTATTTACCACAGCTTTTTTATCCACTCATTTATTGATGGTCGTGTGGGCTGCTTCCAAATCTTGGCTATTGTAAATAACATTGCAATGAGCGTAGGGGTGCATATATTCTTTTGAATTAATGCTTTGGGTTTCTTCAGATAAATTCCCAGAAGTGGAATCACTGGGTCATGAAACAGTTCTATTTTTAATTTTTAATGTAATTCCACTCTACTTTGCAGAGTGGCTGTACCTATCTGCATTTCTACCAACAGTGCAAAAGGGTTCCCTTTTCCCCACATCCTTGCCAACACTTACTGTTTGTTGATTTACTGCTGATAGCCATCCCGAAAGGTGTGAAGTGATACCTCATTGTGGTTATAATTTGCATTTCTCTGATGATTAGTGACATTGAGCATCTTTTCAGATGTCTATTGGCCATCTGTGTGTCCTCTTTGGAGAAGTGTCTATTCAAATACTTTTCCCATTTTCTAATTGGATTTTTTTCTGGTGTTGAGTTGTATAAGTTCTTTATAAATTGTGGATACTTGGCTATAAAAATGAAGGAAATATTACCTTTTGCAACAGCATGGACGGGCCTGGAGAGTATTGTGACAATGAAATAAGCCAGTCAGAAAAAGACAAATACCATATGACTTCACTTAT
Source organism: Desmodus rotundus (assembly GCF_022682495.2). Lineage (NCBI taxonomy): Eukaryota > Metazoa > Chordata > Mammalia > Chiroptera > Phyllostomidae > Desmodus > Desmodus rotundus. Next base: position 30,514,322 of record NC_071394.1, on the reverse strand, counting down.
ATGTGGAATCTAATGAACAAAATAAACTAACAAAATAGAAACAGACTCATAGATACGGAGAACAGACTGACAGCTGTCAGAAGGGAGGGGTTTAGAGGGGCTGGGTAAAAAAAGTGAAGGGATTAAACAAAAACATAAAACCCCTCAGACACGGACAATAGCGTGGTGATTAGCAGAAGGAAAGGGGGTAAGGGGAAGTAGAAGAGGGTAAAAGGGGATAAATGGTGATGGAAGGAGACTTGATTTCAGGTGGTGAACACACAGTACAGTATACAGATGATGTAATATAGAATTGTACATTTGAAGCCTGTATAATTTCATTAACCAATGTCACCTTAAGACATTTAATAAAAATAAAAGTAAAACTACGTAGAGCAACAGGCGTTAGGGACGCTGCTTGGCTACCTGAGAAAAAAAGCACAGAGAGTAGATGAGTTCTAAATGACAGAGGTGAAACTCTTAATTTTCACACTTGGGCTATACATTTTTTAGGTTTAAAAGAACAAAGAACTAGGTAGATACTGTAGTCTAAGCCCTAACTGCTAAATTCCAATCAATAATAATCTCATCTGTCTCATTCAGTGGACTTTTTCTGTATTTCAGTGGAAATACAAAATCATACATATATGCTTTTAAACTGTGCCACATTTATCTCATCATGTTAAGGGTTTTTTGCATTTATTATGCAAAAATCCATGCAATGTTATAATCTTTTCAAAGTTTCTGATCATTTACAGTTACGATCAGTATGTCGTTAATAAAATTCTTAGTGACATTTGGTTGAAGAAAGAGCCCTACTGCGTGTCATGAGAAGCCTCTCTACAAGGAGAGCGCAAAAGCAGTTGTTAAATAAGTTATGAACCCACCTAACTATTCACATTTCTTGTTTCGTCTTCAAAGGTGCCGTGAGACATTGTTGAAAAGCTCGCTAAAATCCAGATGCTCTGTGCTATGTGTTCCCTTCATTTATTACTCTAGAAATCCCATGACCAAATGAGTGAGGTTTTTTCAGTAAGACTTACTCTGAGAAAATGATCTCTTTCTAATGATATATTTTAGAATCTTGCTTGTGTCATAGAGATGACAAACTCATTGATCTATCTTTTGCAAAATCAATATTGTTCATCATTTGGAAAATACTTGAATTCTTCTTAGTACTCTACTAATTGTACTAAGTGATGCCACAGCGACAACTGACAGAAGTTAGCTGATCTCCTCTTACTGTCTGGGATTCAGTTATTTCTAATTAGGATCTTTGAACTCATCTAGAGGATCTAGGTTCTTACCTATAAGTACCAGGACTACAGCAAGCTTCAATTCCACTTTTCCCAGTATCAGTTTCATCCTTTTCAATGGAAAGATTAATTGTTTTGGCAGAGGAGATGGATGTCTCACAAGTTTTGCTACCTTTCTGTTACCTATAAAATTACAGTTAAAGCCTTTCTGTATGATTCTTGTCCCCAATATTAAAAAGTGCTTTTGGTGTTGCTTTTCAAGTTTGCAAGTCTCAGTTTATTCCCAGCATTAACTTTTTGGAATTCATGCTGCATTCTTTGGTTGATCCCTGGTTATTTGCCTTTATTTCTATTATTGTGCTTTTTTTCTGCTTTAAGCTACTTGGAATGTTCTCTGCATAGCCATTAATTTTTAGGCGTCTTCACCCATTTCTCCTCATTGGAAACACTTGCAGTTGCCTAATCAGGATTGTGGTTTGGAGAACAACCTGACCCACTGGAACAACGTTTACATCATTCCATGGAACTGAATGATCTATTCTCTGATATTCATGAAGTCCACTGTCCCCAGGACCTATGGCTGTGATAACAGACATTTGATTTAGCACTTTCATGCCTCACTTTCATGCTCATGGGCAGCATCGCAAATCAATCTAGATCCTCCTTCCCCTGGGCTGCATTCTTCCACAGAGTTCTCAACACTGGGCTCTATGGCTGCCATCATGTGACCTGACTTGACATTTGATTTTCCATCCATGCTCTGGGGCACCTGATTCTTACAACATCCCAAGGTTCTTTTTATTCCCACTTCAATAATATATTCCTCCAAAAAAATCAGAGTTCAGAGATATGAATGTATAAGAAAAATAACTCAAGAAAGTAATTACATAAAAAATAAATAGCATGGATTAGGCTAACAATCCAGGTAGGTTTACTTCTTTAAATATCTAGTCAACTTCTTAATCAACTTATAGAACATTTCAGGTGCTTTATTACTCCTTATGTTCTCAGCAGCCTGGGTCCTTTAAGGATGGGATTCTCCATTATATGTAACACTCAAATCTATCCCCTGGTCTTGTCCTCTAGTGTGAGTTCCTAATTCTCATCGTCCAGGGACTGCCTCCGGGAATATACTCTAACAAGCTGTTCATGGTGGCTATCTATGTGTTCAGTAGCCCTTTCGGTTATCTGTTGCTGCATAGTGAACCACACTAATTACTTATTTTTCACATGAGTCTGTAATTTAGATAGGACTTGCAAGGATGAAGCCATCCCTGCTCCATGCAGCATTAGCTGGGGCAGCTCTACTGGGATCTTGTATTTCAAAATAGTTCACTAATAGGACTGCTAAACTGATGCTGGTTACCAGCTGCAAGCTCAACCAGGGTTTGACCAAGGGTCCTCAAGCCGTCTCTTTATGGACCTTTCTGCTCATTGCTTGCATTTCTTCACAGTAATGTTTCTTGGTTTAAAACATGTCACAAGAAGAATGAAGTTTATGATTTTTTAAGACCTAACCTCGCAAGTCACATGGTGTCTCTCCTGCTGTACTCTATCGGTCAAGGTAGTTGACTAAACTGACCCAGTTTCAAAGAGAGAAGACATACTCCATCTGTGGATGGGGGATAGCAAGGGTCTAAAAGAACATGTGGTTTAGGAGATATTGTTGAGACTATATTTGAAAAATATTACCTGCTACACTAGCAAAGTGAGTCTGTCAGTGCTCATTGTCTCTTAGTAAATCATAAGTTGAATGGCATGGCTACCCTCTATGGCATCAACTCTGTGATTTGGAGAATGTGTCCTTAGTTTCTCGCACTCATTTAACCAACAGATATTGACAGCCAACTATGTGTCAGCACTGTTGGATGCTCTAGTGACTCTTTAAATCTTATTTGAATTTAGAGAAATTCATTTTTATCATTCCCTCACCCTTAAATATTTTATAGGAATTTAGTACTTTCTTTGTTTTAGTCTCATATAGCAAGAGTTTTTAAGGCATCTTTAGTCTTTGGTCTGGAGCTAAGAACATATTTTCTGCTGCTGTAGTGTAACCACTGCCTACTTATTAACAGACTAACATTCAAGGTAATTGACAACTGTTTTGGCTTGGGCACTTATCAATCAGCATGGGTACTGACCAATGAGATCTGAAATTGACCTTCAACACCTGATATATCATAATGTTAACAGTAGATATAACAACTAAATACCTGTTCATTATTATGGAGTCTCATTTTTATTTTTCCCTCTCCATTCAAGTCAATGAAAAAAATGCCACACATGTGCTATGTTCAAGTGCCTGGGTTTGACATTGAGGAAACAGAAAACAAATAAGTACATTCTGTGTGTCTGCTCTTCATGGGGTTTAAGAGGCAGTTGAAATAACTGTGTCCTCTGCCTAGAATGCTTTTTCCCCAGATATCCACAGGGATCACTCTATCACTTTCTTCACTCCTCTGTTCATATATTACCATATCAGAGAATTCTTTCTTGTTCACCCTAAATAAAGTAGCACCATTTCATTATTTTTTATCCTTAATGTATTTTTTCATAACGCATATAAATGCCCAGAATATTGTAAATGTTAGTTGCCTCTTTCTTAAGAACTAAAGTACATGAAATCATATTCCTAGCACTAGAAACTACTTGGCATATAATAAGGGTTCATTAAGCAAATATGTTTTGAAATGAATTGAATACTTGTTGAGATGTGGAAATGGAGGGAGATGGCAGAGACAAAGATAAGTGACATTTAAGCCAGGGGGTCAGGAGGAATAGTGATGCAATACACAGAAGTAGGGATGACATGGAGTAGAAGTGTTTTCATTGTAGTTGCTGTTTTTGCTCTGTATCCAAAGATTTGGCTCTTTGGAGGCACAAATTTGATTGCATTCTGGAATACCCCACAGATATAAAAACAGTCAGCTAAAAGTTCCAAGATATTTCCTGATAAGCACAATACTTTGTTAGCCATTTGGCCTGATGTCCCTTTACATTTCAACATCTTCTGGGACATCTTTACCGTAGAAAATGTTACTCCAACTATCTTCAGATGACCAGTCTTTATGGTTAGTTATTAATCAAAGAAAAATGGTAATGACTCTTGTTAGTCTTTTATCCTTTGGCACAGCTGTTTCCTAGAGGGAATATACAAACTTGATGAGGCATAGAATCTCAGTTGCCTAGCCTAGAGAAGGTTAATGCTGGTCTCAGCTCCCACACAGGTACATAGGGTAGGGGAGATAATGCAAAAGGGCTGGGTATTCCAGACACAAACAGAACCTCAGGGTCAAGGAGCACTTCCTCAAAATAACAACTGTTCAAGAGCCAGGGCCTTTCAGGGTGTGAGCCAGTGGACATCAACAGTACACATGACACTCATATGGGAACAGGAGTGAATGATTTGGCAGTTGTTCCCGACTATATAAAACTATAAAAAAAAATACTCTGTTAACATAAAGCTAGAAGAGGGACTTTTGCAGCTGTAATGTGACTACATTTCACATGTTAATCCTTGAGGCCTAAAAAGAGGTGGATTCTAGGTGGCTTTATTTTGCATGAAGCCCTAAAAGGAAACCATAACTATGGTTCCAATGATTTTGCAACTTCAGTGACCCTGAAGGTGTGGAAGTTTTCCAGGAGTGTCTGCTGGGGAAGGCCAAAGGGGGAAGATAATAAACTGTAATGAGTTTTCTCTGCCAACACCAACCTGGGTCTCCTGAACAGTTGTTCTTAGGCCTTGCTGAATATCACTTGGCAAAGCTTTAAAAATGCCTATTCTCAGGCTGTTCCTGAGATCAAATGAATCATAATCTTGGGCTTGTGCCTGACATGTAATTTTTAAAAGTTGCTAGTATATCAGTTTTTTTCTTTCTTTTTTAATTGACCTTTTTAAATTGTATTTTTTTCCATTACCATTTATTCCCCCCTACCCTCTTCCACCTCCACCTCCAATCGCAATCAGCACACTAGGTGTATTAGTTTCTTAGGGCTCCCATTAAAAAGTACCATAGACTGGATGACTTTAATAACATCAATTTGTTGTCTCGCAGTTCAAGAGGATAGGAGTCCAATATCAAGATGTCAACATGGTTAGTTCTTTCTGAGGGTCATGAGAGTTTATTCCCTGTCTCTCTCCTAGTTTCTGATAGCTTCAGGAGATCCATGGCTTGCAGATGGACTTCTTTTTGTGTCTTTATGTCATCTTTTATCTGTATGGATCTGCCTCTGTGTCCAAATGTCCCATTTTTATAAGAGCATCAGCCATATTGGATTAGGGCCCATCCTACTGACTTTATCCTAACTTGATCACCTGCAAAGACCCTAGTTCCAAATAAAGTCACATTCACAGGTACTGGAGGTTAGAATTTCAACATCTTTTTGGGAGGTCCAATTTGACCTACATACAAGGTTTTCCACTGTACAACCAATGAAATCCCTGATCTAAATTTGACTTGGGCTTCCCTCCACACAGCCACTCTGAGAAAAAGAAAAAAAAAAGAGGGAAAAGAAGAGAAAGAAAATGTGAAAGGAAAGTCTAGAGCATCTCATACTTGATCCTACATGAGGCAGTAGAAGGACCGCTTTTGCTCCTGCCTCTCACAACTCCTCATCCCAAGAGATGATCTGTTCCTGAAGATGGAACTCTACAATTCCAAGCATGACATGCCAAGTAGCAGCAAGCTGAATAGTTCCTAGAGCCCCTAAAGGCTTATGGATACCCAGTTCTGACCAGCCAGAATGGAGAGTCCTTACTGAACACTCAAGACACTCCATAGAGACTCCAGATGGGATATGCTTCAAACATAGTGCTAGCCCTAGAGTTAGAGATACTCTGCACCTACCTTAACAAAGCTTAAAAGCAAGCCTCAAAAGAATCAAGCTGATCCACAAATAACCGCTGTGAACCACTGTTGCACACTTAGAAAATATGGTGATTAGTTTCATCCAGGCTTTATTTGCTTTTTCTCAAAAGCAAAGGTTCTTATGTGTCTATTCCTCACTTTGCCATTGTGTTGAAATAAATAGTTGCTTGAAAAGTATAAAAGATGATTGATGGATTATGTTCTATGCTAACGTGTCAAATTTTAATTTTGTCCAATACAAAACTCTTTTTTAAAAGAATTTAAAAAAAGATTTTATTTAATTTTTAGAGAGAGGGAAAAGAGGGAGAAAGAGAGGGAGAGAAACATCAATGTGTGATTGCCTATTATGTGTCCCCTACTGGGGACATGGCCTGCAACCCAGGCATGTGCTCTGACTGGGCATTGAACCACTGAACCTTTTGTTCACAGGTTGGCACTCAGTCCACTGAGCCACACCAACCAGGGCCCAATACAAAACTCTTTATAAGAAATTAAAGTCAAGAACTACGCTCAACATGTATTTAAAAAGTGATGACATAATGGTTTATAATCTGTTAATTTCTGTTCTTATATTTTAGATATTGTAATAGAAAATATTCTAGAGAAATAGAAATAACTTTTAATTATTCTATCCACTTATTTCAGGTTTTATGTTTTCTGTAGATCTTTGATTCTTTTTTTGATATTTTTCTTTGTGTGTGTGTGTGTGTGTGTGTTAGTTGACCAGATAATGAACAGAAAAATAGAAATGTGAATTAAATTTACATTGTCCACTTAAAATAAAAACCTAATACTTAGAGGAAGACAATTGAATCCATTACTTAACAATATAAAATATATGATGAATGTATCCAATCAAAAAGTCCTAGATGTGTGAAGAAGCATGAACACGTGACCCAAAATGAGGAAAAAAATTAGTAGAAACGTCCTCAGAAATGACAGATAAGAACTTTATGACAGCTACTATAAATATGCTCAAGGAGTTAAGTAAAAATTAATATAATAAAGAGAGGAATTAGCCATAGTTGGTGTGGCTCAGTGGATTGAGTGCCTGTCTGTGAACCAAAGGGTTGCTGGTTTGATTCCCTGTCAGGGCACATGCCTGGGTTATGGGCCAGATACCCAGTAGGAGTAGGGGGCGTGTGAGAGGCAACCACACATTGATGTTTCTCTCCCACTCTTGCTAAAAATAAGAAAATAAAATCTTAAAAAAAATAGAGGACTTAAAAATAAAAAGTGACCCCAGATGATTATAATATATGCAGCTAAGGTTAAAGGAGCTGTTAGATGTTCTGTCCTAAGGCAAAGTATGTAAAAGCAAATTATTTTTGGAGGAGCTTGGGGGAGACATCAAATAGGGCAGATGACAGATACTGCCATGGTCCCTTTCCTAGAAACTGTATTTTATCACCCAGCTCAAACATTGTGAATTTTGCGTATAGATGCACTCGATAAAGGGATATTAACTCTTTGACTGATAGCTATTATGTACAAATGCTCTCAGATTTCTGTGTGTTTGTGTGTGTATATTCTCAACTAACAATGTGTTGTATCTAACATGAAATGATGAATTAATGGATTTCAGTTCTTTAAAAAATTAAACATTTTTATATTTGGCATAGGATCATAATCACTTTAAATCCATTTATAGAAAATGAAATGTGAGCATCTGAAGACCCCATTCATGGGTTCTCTCCTGAATCTTTATACATACATAAAACTTCAGTCTCTGATGAGAACATCACAATCATATGCACTCAATAGAAAAAAAATTCAACAGTGCTCTAAAGAGGGTCTCCAGGAAAGGATATGTTCTAAGTAGCTTCTTAATTCCTTATCTGGGTACAGAGATGGGAAAGTTGGCTGTTTGTAAATATATTTCCCACAGAATACAGGGTAAAGTCACTAGTTTTAGAAATGAAAACACTGATTGATGTGAAAATGCAGTGGTTCTGCAGATAAGTGGCTAAAATTATGATTTAAGAATCAAATTAAAACCACAATGAGGTATCAGCGTACATGTGATATAAGTCAACAAACAACAAGTGCTGATGAGGATGTGGAGAAAAGGCAACCCTAGTGCACTGTTGGTGGGAATGCAGACTGGTGCAGCCACTGTGGAAAATGGTATGGAATTTCCTCAAAAAAAAATAGAACTGCCTTATGACCCAGCGATTCCACTGCTGGGAATATACCCTAAGAATCCTGAAACACCAATTCAAAAGAAGTTATGCACCCCAATGTTCCTAGCAGTGCTATTTACAGTAGCCAAATGCCCAGCCCCAGTGCCCATCAGTAGTTGAGTGGATTAAAAAAATGTGGTACATTTACACAATGGAATACTACACAGCAGAATGAAAGAAGGGATTCCTACCTTTTGTGACAGCATGGATGGAACTGGAGACTATTATGCTAAGTGAAATAAACCAGACAGTAAAAGACAAATACCATATGACTTCACTTATAACTGGAATCTAATGAACAAAATAAACTAAAATGAAAAATAGAACGAGAGACATGGAAACATGGAACAGACTGATAGCTGTAGGAGGGGAGGAGGAAGGGGGAAATGGTAGAAGGAAGGGGAAGGGATTAATCAAAGAACATGTATGGATTTGGACATGGACAATGGAGAGGGGATTGCTTAGGGGAGACACGGCAGGCTGGGTGGAGGGAGGCAAAAGGGAAAAAATAGGGACAACTGTAATAGAATAAACAATAAAAAAATAATCAAATCATGATGTGTGATTTTTACCTTAGATTTGTTCCTGAGATTCCCAAACTAATCACTGAAGCAATGAGTAAAGAACTTATATTTAACTTAAAAGTCACCCAAATAGATCAATAACTTTTTCTAAAAGCTGTGATTTTTTTATATGGATCAACAATTCTGCCTGCATAGTTGATTAGAATTAGTCTTGTATCAGTTAGATCGGTAACAAGAGTGAGGATATTTTTAATTCAGGTAAAACCAACATTATTTATATTGATAATCTGAAGTTAAAAACCCAGTGACTCATGTAAAAAATTGTTAATCATAACAGAGTGATTTTTATGCTTTTAAATAGTTACATACGACATAAGACTTGAGTTCATGCAGCTCCCTGCCTGGAATGTTTTAAAAGATCTCGTGATTTTTCCCAGACTCCAAGAGAAAAATGCTGAATTGGAAAATATTCAATGAATAACACTGAGATTAATTGTCCCCCCCAAATCATGCTGTAAGGAATATTTATATATGAACAATGAAGAGCCAGTTTCTGCCTTAAAATAATATTATGCATAATCCACTGAAGCCCACTGGTTTCCAAATTCTGAGCCCACACTTTTTTGGGGAGGTGGAGGTGGGTCAGGGTACATAGGGAAATAATGAAGAAACTGAACCTCAGATGATGAATTCCTCTCATGGGAAAAATGTGATCCCCAGAAGTATTTTTATCTGATGCAGATAATAAGACAAATAGACATCCAGAAACAAACTAGAAAATTAAAAGCAGGTATCAGGAAGTAGTACTAAACCAAGAAATCACAAGGATGTGAGAAAGATTATTGTGGAAGAGGGCTAAGTGGTAGTGGGAGGAGGGGGAGAGAGAGAGAAGGCATCCTAGAAGCAATCTGAAGATAGCATAGACCATGTGAGATATGCACAACCTTTTGAAGTGCCGTTCCTTACTGTTAAATTTTTCATGTCTTGAGCTCTTACTTTCAGTAGGTATCTGATGGATGTAGTCATACCCTATCTGTTTACCTTCTCTTCTCACCACTTTGTGGAAATGTCACTTATTGTCCTGCGAGACTTGCTGAGAAGTTACCTGTGAATGAACAAAGATAATACGCATCCTTAGCTGTAAAAGCACAAATAAAGACTTTTAGTAACACTTTATTACCAGGAAAATTCCATGTTTTCTCTTTTAAGTCTGATAGCTAGTATACTGAAATCAATTTTTGAACACAGTAGAGGAGCTTCAGTATGATAGTTCTAATTTTTATTAGTCCTGCTTATTAACAAAATCTCATGAGAGTGATTGACTTGCCCTGATAACATATGAAAAGTCTGTCCCCAGACACATACAATGGGAATTCTGTACAAGAATGTTCATATGTCTGACTCTTTAGTTTGTCCCCCATCTTTGCTGTCTGACTCTGTACCTATGTGAGCAAGTTCATAGCTCTTCATGTTTTCAGTAGTCACAGCACATGCACCAGCTGTTTCATTCCACTGGGTGTGACACAGGCCTTGGTAAAGGGAGTATCTTCTGGATTCTCCCAAGGATGTAGTGAGGGTGAGTGGGCCCCAAATCTGGGATGTAAGTGGGTTGAGGCACCTGAAGGATTTGATGTTTCACCAAAAAGCTGCACGAGACATGATGTATGAGAGGGCGCATGGTCCTGATGAAGCTGCCAATCACCAGTTGCCCATAGCTGCAGCCTTCTGAATCATCCGAATAGTTTCCACAGAGGAATATTCAAACTTAGCACAAAATTTGATGCAGATTTGTTGCTCTACTAGCCTAGTCATTTTGAATGCGATGGCCACAGGCATGCTCACTCAATGGTGTCTACCAGCCCCACTGACTAGTACAGTGAAGTCGTCATTGTTCATTCATGTGCGTTTCAGTTCGCTCTCCTTGGATGCCAGGTTACATCAATGTTGTGCAAACCATTCTTGTTATATTCACAATGACTAGACTTTTTCCAGACAGACCTCGAGGTATACACATGTATATCTCTATACATACACAAGTCTATACACATATGCATGTATACTTACATATACACATATATGTGTTTATACATACATAAACTATATATATATGATTACAGCTAATATTTATTGAACATATTTCTGGAAATTAGGTTACATGCTTTACACGGGGCTTACTGTTTGAGTCTCTCTAAAATACTTTAAGGGTAGATACTAGGATTGTCCCTATTGGAGAGCAAAGGAAATAGGCCTGGAAAAATGAGGAGGCTTCTTTGAGATCACAAATGAGTAAGAACATAGGTGAAAACTGAACCTAGACAAGATTGTGGCAGGTATGCTATGCCTCTTCTCCATCGGTGCTTCTTCTTGCTTGTGTGACAACAGTGAGTGGTGTGAATAACACTACTTTATTCCAGACCTTGTGCACAGAACACCATGAGGATATTAAAACAAATAACTTCTTTGCATCTCCAGGCTTTAAGAACTGCACTATTTTTTCATGCAAGATTGATAATATAATTTCTCATGTTTGATGACAGGAAGCCAATTTATTTCTAGAGTCCTCTCCACTAGGTCCATACCTTATCTTGGTTTCTTTTATTCCTTCAGGCTTAGGTCTGAACCATGGCCTCATGTCACTGGATGTCTCCTTCCCACCCAGAAATCAGCTTTCCTCATGCTGCTGTTCCCTTCCCTTTCTTTTAGCCCCAAGTGTTCACATAAACTTGAGCCTTAATTCCCCAGGACAAAACAACTATGACTAAACTCTATTGTTTAAGAAAAATTTATTGAAAAGTTGAGACAACAAATGGAGTTATAATGCAGTAAACAACCTCAATGACAGCAACATAATATAACATAGATCCTATATGAGACACTATAGCTCCCCAAATACATGGGTCAAGTTCTTCCTTAGAAGTTCCATTTTTAATTTATTATCCCTAGCCAACTGTCATTTTGCAGGGGGCAGGCTACATTTGTTTTTTCTGGGAGTGCCCTCCAGCCACTTTCCTCTATTTCAATCCAAATTTTCTTAATTCTGAGAATCCCAGAAAGAAAAAAATACCCACACTCCCTATACACAGACTATAAGCCTCTGAGATGCAGTTCTATCCATTAAGATGACAATATGTAAGCTTATTATGTAAGTACCAGAGCTATTTAGTTAATATAGCCTCAGCAAAGGGGGGACCACTCCCGCAACTAAAATACGGTCAGCCCTAGAAGCAAATTTCCTAGAGACAAAATCTCCCATCTTGAAAGAGAAAAACTATTCATGATAAAAAATTGTAGCCTCTTAAAGATAGATTTTGACCATCATAGCTATCCTTAATTAAAAATTTTAATAGGCCTCCAAGAACTAACATAACTTCAGAATGCTGTCATTGGGTTTGGTTTAGAGTCAGGCTGCGTCTCATCCTATAGGCACTAATACAGCCAAGCCGGGTTTAGCCATGCTGTTCTTGTAATTGCTGATGTGCATTATGATTGGTCAGTTGTTCATTCTGATGGGCCAGTTCTGTGCTGCACCGGGTGTTACAAACTTTAGAGATTAGTTGGTTCAGGGCCTGGAAATATGGCATGAGTGCTGTTACTCTTGGGCCCATGAATGACACACTCATCTACTAATCAATGTTCCCTGGGTGCTATGGACTGAATGTTTGTGCCCTCTCCCAAATTCATTTGTTGACTCCTAAACCCTCAAAGTGATAGTATTAGGAAGTGGGGTATTTGAGAAGTGATTAGGTCATGACGATAGACTCCTTATGAATGGGATTAGTGACTATATAAAAGAGGCCCAGGAAAGCTCCTTGGCTCCTTCTGCCACATGAGGGTATAGTGAGAAGGTGGTTGTCAATGAAGAAGCAGGGGCCCTTACCAAACACTAAGTATACTGGAGTTGTGATCCTGTACTTCTCAGCTTCCAGAGCAGTGATAAATATTTCTGTTGTTTACAAGCCACCCAGTTTATGGAATTTTTGTTGCAGCATCCTACATGAACTAAGACACTGCATCTGGCTGCACATGGCTGCACAGTCCTCATCACAGCTTTCCACGCAGCCCCTGTGGCATGATTGCTCTTGGCATGCAGAGTATGTATTTGTCCTCCGTTCAGATGAGACTTTCAACAGAGAAAAAATTGGCTCTTCTGACATGTAGTTGGTGACAAAGTTGGGAGAGTGAGCAAATATAAACATATGCTTACCACATAGTAGGCATATTAAATGTTGGCTTTCTTCTTTAAAACCCACATCTTTATGATATTTCTGGCATATAAACCTGCATTTTATAGGATTAGGTTTATTAATTCCTTTCTCCTTCCATTTCTTTAGAAAAGGAGAATATACATACATATATATATATAAAAGTCTCTGTTACATATTCAAGCATGTCTTGCTTTCTATGTGGATCCATAGTGATTTCTCTTTTTATTCTGTCCCAAGCCTCTCTGGAACCTGTCAAGTGAGCTAACTTGTACAAACTAGGTTGGTGCATGTTCTTTGTGAATACATTCAGTCTGGGACAAAGTGCAGCACTCATTTCTTAGATGAAAATCCATCTGCCAAAAGAATTTCTTTACAGCTCAATTTGTGTAATTTATTCAAATATGGAAATACCAGTGCATAAATCATTGTTCAGAAATTGCTTTTTCCATTATCTATTCCAAAAAGTTGTTTTCCAATTTTTGAAATCAATGACAAAGAATTTTCAAGTGTAAGAACCTGAAAACTTAACTTACATCTTGTTCATGGGCACCTTAAATGGAAGATGAAAACTTTGTGGTTGGAAACATTACCCTTGGGAGGGGTATTGCTTATGTATAACTGTTATTTCTCCCACTCATTCTGTGGAAAACTTACAGAAATACTCTCATAAAAGGGAGGATATTCAGATCACAAAGCAGAGATCCAATGAACTGTGTGCAAAGTCTGAGGTCAAGAGAACCTGTAACAGTACTTATAGAAGCTGTTCTTAAGCTACTGCCATATATTTTTTAAAGTTTGTTACTGATATATTTAAATTTTTTTTCATTTATTTATTTTTAGAGAGAGGGGAAGGGAGGGGAAAAGAGAGGGAGAGAAACATCAGTGTGCGGTTGCCTCTTGTGTGCCCCCAACTTGGGACCTGGCCCGCAACCCAGGCATGTGCCCTGACTTGGAATTGAACCAATGAACCTTTGGTTTGCAGGCTGGCACTCAATCCACTGAGCCACACCAGCCAGGGCTACTGCCATACTTTGATCTAATTTATTTAACTGAAATGGTACAGATAGTTCCAAAGCAATGGAAATTGGGTTCTATCCTGCTTGCTGATAAACACATCCAGCCCCAGCTCTGTCCTATAGGATAGTTATTTTGAATTTACTGTCTGATGATTCCAACATCTATGTCATTTCTGAGTCTGGTTCTGATGATTGTTTTGTCTCTTCAGCCACGTTATTGGCATGTTGTGCAATTTTTTTGTTGGTAGCTGGACATATTGTGTAGGACAATAGATAATGAGATAAATAGGCCTTTAGTGTGAGGATTTCTGTCAAGCAGACCAGGATTTGAGCCATTTGATGTTTTTTGTATCCATGGATGTTAGAGGGTTAAAATTCTTCTAGTGGCCTTATTCTGTGTCCCTTCTTTTCTTTGGGGCTTCCTTTTGTGTTGCTTCTCAGAGAAAATCTACCCCCTGCAGATCTGTCAGCTGTATCTACTGTTATTATTATTGGAGGTTTATTTGTGTGGGAGTAGGGTGTGTGGGGGGAGGGGCCGTTCTGTAATGATTAAGTCTCGGTTATTGGAATGCACAGTAAACATGTGTCTCAGTGGTGTGGTCTTTGCAGGTATTTCTGTCCCTCTTCTAGGGACAGAGATATTTCCCCCCCCCCCCATTCTCTTTCTAACTGCGGTGTATATTCTCCAGTCTTCCCAGTCAAGGACTTTGAAGGCTTCTGCCCTGTAGATTATGGATTTGTTTGTTTAGGTAGACTGTAGGGGAATAGAATCACCCATCCCCAGCCAGAATGGGATTTCACTGCTGCCTTGTGGAAATCTTCCTTGGAGATTAAGCCTAAGAAGGAAGGGTCTTAGTAGATTTCCTCATGGCTACTCTTCCTCTCTCCTGCCATGGCTTCAAGGGGAACTTTCTCCAGATTCTCCCCAATCCAACCAATGTCAACCTTGGGGGGTTCCTGAAAGAAAGGCCGCTTATGTACAGAGGCTCCCAGGAGCTTCTCAGTCTGAACCTATCCCGCACTTGACTTCCAGCAATTTATCTGAGTTTCTAATTTAGTGTTCCAGAGGCATCTGCTTCAGGTAAGCACATGCTCAGATCCTCTGTCTCCCTGAAGGTACCTCTCCAGATGTTGGCAGGTAGTTTGCTCTGTGATCTAAGTTCTCTAATGGGTCTAAGAAAAGTCATTGTTTTTTTTCTTCCCCACAGCTTTTTCTTGTTATGAGCCTGCGAATGACAACTTCTAAGCTCCTTCTATATCTTAACTCCAACTGGAATCCCCTCCCTCCCCACACAAGATGTAATTCCCATCTTGATCTATAGTGATTTGATTGCATCTAGATTCAGCTGCAGGTGACACAAAACCTAAATAACAGTGGCTTCAACAACATGAAAGTTTATTTCTGTTTCAATAAAAGGTCATCTATGGAATCTCTGATATCCATGGGTCAGGGACTCAGACTGTCCCTTATTTTGTTGCTCCACTAACCTTAGCAAGTAGAATCCACATAATGGTCCCAAACAGTGTTAACCTCCAGCCATCACAGCTGCATTCAAGCCAGGAGGGAGGAAGAAGTGGTAAAAGAAGGTTCTCCTTTTAAGAAGATTGTCTGGAAGCATGTGACATGATTGCCTACATCTCATCAAGTAGCTTATTCACATGGCCATACGGCCATACCTGGTTACAAAGGAAACCTGGGAATGTAATAAATGTCTTTATTCTCTGTGCCTTATATGCCCAGCTAAAAAGAAAAAGCTTCTTACTAAGGGAGAAGGCGAGAATGGATACTGAAAAACAGTGAGCAGCTTAGATGAATGTTTATGTATATCTCCGTATGTGTGTATGTATATTACATACACACTTTGGAACGGACTTTGATCTGGGGCATATTTTCAATAACTGAGTTCCCAATTTGCCTTTTTACCACCGCCATTTGACCAAGTCTGTATATGCATTTCTGCTTTTTTTTTGGAAAGCAGAGGCTGGGTTTTCATATCTGTGACACAGTGTTTCTGATAAATGGTGTACAGCATCTTGTCAGTTAAACCTAAAATAAGAGTTCTGGTGACAAGTGCAAGTAAGAAACAGTGTAAAGCAAGTGGCTTATGGATTAGGAAGTACAAGTCTGTGAACCAGGCTATGACTTCCTGAGGAACAGCCTATTAGTTGCTTTTACATCAACTTAGACTCAATCAAAACAAATGACCAACGAGAAATTAATTGTGAATTTACTGTGTTTCCAGTTAAGAGCTAAATGTAAATAACAGGCATGGTCCCTTTCCTCAAGGAACAAAGGCTAACTAACCAATAAAGCAAGGAGATGCAGTGAACAGCATTTGTCTGTGTGGACAGATGATGACCCTTTAGTACTTGTGAAAATGGGGCGACAGTGCAGGCGGGATAGTTGAGAATGTGTGACTTGCCCCACTCCTGGGCGGGCAGTGATGGATCTGTGGTGTCAGGATAAACATACTCTCACTCTCTGCCAGACAGGATAAAGTAAAACATTATACAAGGCATAGAATGGTTTTATAAAATACAAAATAAAATATAAATAAGAAAAGATTATCATTATTATCTAACAGCCACAAAGGTCATTGCTTTCTTCACATTTGTTCTAAATTCTAGAACAGACAAGGAGTTAAGCCACATGGCAATTAATAGTTATGTCTAAAAATGGTTATGAATTATAATAGGTTCTTATTCAGAAAAGGAAAATATCAAGACAATCACTCACCAAAAGAAAATTATTATCTCAGTTTCCATTAAGTGTTTTTTCCTTTAAAAAAAGAAAGAACCTTACGGTTGGGTTATGGGCTTCCTGCCTTGGTAGCCTCCACTTCTTTGAGTCACTTTGCTGTTTCTAACATCTCTTACTAATCTTAGTCACAGAAATGACAGGTCCAAACTGGACAGCTGTTTCTTGAAAATAAAATGTCTAATGGCAAAAACGGTTGCCCTTGCCAATGAAAAAGCAAAGGCATCTGTATTTCTCAACTGAAAGGGGCTGTTTCTTGGTTTTTCGGTTCCTTTGTAGTTTCAGTCCACATTAGATGAATCTGTTTTGCTAAAATACTGAATTTTCCAGTGAAATTGGTTGTGCATTAGCCTTTTGTCAGGAATAAATAACAGAATCACGACACGTTTAAATCTCCAAGATGCTTAGTGTAACAGTAATGTAGTTTGTTTCAGTTTCCTTAAATTCTAAGGGAAGCAAGATATTACAGTCTGGTTGTTCAGAACAGTTTTGAAGCTGACAAATAACCTTCATTACCACTCATGTGTTTGAATAATGAAGTTTGATGCCTTTCAGCTTATGTAGTAGTGCGAAAGAACTCAATTGGAGTAGCCAAAACCATGGCAGAGGGCACACCCAGCAGCAATCAAGGACTACATATATAAAGAGCACTGTGATTTCAGTTTCAGTAATGAGAACATTTAGACTATTCCACCTTTAAATTAAGATCACAAAACATACACATCTAAAAGTACTATACACATCATCATCATCATCATCATCACCACAATGGTGTAGATTTTCCATTGGAGGACAACAAAAAAAAAGCTAATAGGAAGAGAGAGACAAAAAGAAAACAAGGTAGAAAAGTTGAAGATAAAAGAAAAATTACCAACCACCCCCAAACCAACCATTAATGCAGGTCCAAAAGATACTTTCATGGAATAATTGCCCCAAGATGTGGCTTTTGAAAATTTTTGTTGCTAAAGACTTTTATAAGTCCATGTGTTTTTTGTTACTATCGTTTTGATGACAGCAATAGTATTATCTTTTTATTTTTATCTCTTTTCAAGGAAGTACTTTGAGTTATCAGAAATTCCTCATCCAAGCCTACAGTTTTTAGTACATTCTGTCTTACAAAGTGCTTTGAAACTATATGAAATAATACATAGGAGTTAGTGTAAAGGTGTTCGGGCTGTTACAGAAATGTCTTTTTGTCTTTCAGTCTTCCAAATACATCAAGGAGCCTAAAAGATAAAACAAACAAAGCTATATAAACAATAATAGTGTTTTAGACATGGTGGACTTCAATGCTATTCTAGCACAATATTACATACAATTTGTCATTTTACAGACAAAAACATAAGATCCCCCCAAATTAAAATGACTTATTTAGGCATTAAAGGTAAATGGTAATATGGAAACCAAACCATGACTCTTATTTTTATTTTCTTGCCTTTCCATAGATAAAAAGGTTATGGCATGCAGATAGCTCCATAGAATTTCCCACTACATTCCACATTCTCCCTGAAGAGACACCCTGAATAACTGAGCCAGAAACCGAGTAGATGACAAAATTATGCTTGCTTTTCCTAAAATTTCTGAATTAAAGATATCAATTATTTTTGGATATGGTTTCTTGTTAAATGTCTATAATAACTAGAATTTATTCTTATTTCTTTGTATAACAAAATTAAAAAACTAGAGTGTTTATTTTTACTCTAGCGTTTTAAAGAATTGGATGAGGAAAATGAACGTGTCCTTTCCCTTTTCTCTGGGACCTGTGACGATAGCTTACATCTGGACCACCAGCAGGACAAATAAGGAATGACTGTCAGAGAGCTGAGATGCACAGGTCAACTCTGGTGTCGTGCATACACTGAGTCAGATATACATGTCAAATTGCAAACATTCTTTTATTGGGACACATAATCAACAATGTCATTTTTCAATATGCTCACTTCCATTTAGCTGAGAAATACCCTTTTAATTTCATACTAGATTCATAGTAAAACATTTTAGCTTAATATAAATCCTCATCAATAAAACAGGTATGACCAGAATTTACCTCACTTGATGTTGGAACAATCAATGAATGACAAGTTCACTGCCCTGGTAATCTCGGTCCATATTCATGTGCTAAATACTATGACTGAGCTTTGAGCTGCTTTTTAGTTCATTAAATTCTGATCCCATTAAGATCATTTAAATTGATTGCTGAAGCTTCCCCTAAATTAATCACATGTTGTCACTTATGTACAATTGATACAATATTAGAAGGTAAATTTATAAATAAATATCCTTGTACACAGTCTCTTGTTTCCAAAGTTCCAAATAGTTAGGAGATGAAATGTAAGTAGATATTAATGTTCTACAAGAATTTATAAAAATAGTTTCCCCTTTGAATTTGTTATTTAATAAGAATACATCACATTATCCATAATCTTGGAAAATTATGGATTTTCTAATGATCAAATAAAACAACATATGGAATCACTTCACGTTAACCTTAAATGCTGTGAAATGCATTTGAAGAATGATGTGTAATATAATTGGTGGGACATTGACCATCACAGTAAGAAAGTACATGCGGTCCATTTTTTGCTGCTTTTTTCTCTTCAAAAATAGAAATTAGAATTCATCGATTAAAAGAGAAACTACAAAGTATTCTCATTTGCAGAACTATCGGGACATGGGAAATTAAAACCCTAAATTTCTAATTGTGAGCAACTTTAAAAGTTTGACAGGCACCATTTCTGTCTAAGTATCTAAGAGTTGTTAGGTATCCAAGAGTTGCTAATGAAGTGACATTTCTACTGCACGTTTTGGACTTTTGGGCCTTTGTATTGTTTATTTAAATCTGCATTAGAAATTATACTAATGAGCAAAAAGAAATTTAGAATTAGTAATTATAGAGGTTAGCTATAGAGGTTAGAGTTTAGGCCAACTGAATAATTCACTCAGTTTCCAGAGTGATATCTGTTTTGACCCTGTAGATTTTTTGACACACATGAACTAAAACTACATTTCAACTTTTTTTTGCTTGGGGAACAAAATTTTGATAAATCCATGTAGGTGAGAATGTGGGACTCATTAAAATGTAATTAAGTTAACCTAAAATTACTTTCTTTTTGGCATACTTTATGGTATAAGACATCAATAGCATGTGAGAAATTGATCTGTATTTGCTCATTGTATGGGCATTTAAACATTTGGTGAACATGTCTAAAATACAAGGTTTGATAAAATCCGCTTATCAAACTACATATTCCACCAAAACATGTTGGGATTGTAAAAGCCAAGGGTAAGATCAGAATATAGAGAGAAACCCAAAATTTCATTTGTCTACTAACACTTAAAAAAATTAATCTTTATATTTATATTTTTCATTTAATCTAGGATGAATAAAAACCCATCAACTCTAATATTGTAGACAGTGTCAGCACAAATTTTCTTAATTTATGCTCTTCATATTTTTCTCCACTCTTTCATCTAGCTGTATATTCCACACAGTATTTGAAAGATCTATACTTGCCATATTGAACTCCCACAAGTTCATCTCTGATGGAGATATTTTAATTCTTAGAGGAACAAACCCTAAACAAATAGGAAGAGAAATAGTGTTTTAACTGCCTTAGAATTTACAAGTCTGTCTGTCTGTCTCTCTGCAATGAAAGTGATTCAGGGCAGGGGAGAGTAATGGGGAAAAAATGGGGACAACTGTAATTGAACAACAATAAAATAAAATAAAACCTAAAAAATATGATTCTTCATATTAGTATGAAAAACTATTTCGTTTCCTTCATTCCCACCCCTTCCTAATTTTAAATTTTATTTTTACCTCTTTCCACTTTCAAATTTTACTTCTTGGGCCGGACAGTTATAAAAATAGACCCCTTGCTGAGTTGGTTAACTATTACTAGATAATCCCTTATATACACAAAGATCAGAAAAGCTTCAAAATGATCGATTGTAGGGATTCCATTAAAGTTTTAGCTAAGGCCTGGATACCCTCAGCTGGAGGGTGAATGGGCTTAGGAGCATTAAAGTGGCAAAACAAAACAATGGTTTTATTCTCCCACTTTTTCGTACTTCACTTAACAAATATTTACTGATTTCCTAATTTGTGTCCAACACCATCGGAGGACCCAGATGGTCATTTCCACCAGCTCCTCCTCATCAACGAAGCCCTTAAAAAATTTCTGATTTCCCCCAGATTCCGCTTTGGTTCCTTTTTTTCTCACTAGATGTGGACTTCTCAGTCTCTTTACTGAATTTAATACTACAGTTCTTCTCTCTCACTATACATAATCAATTGGTCTATAATTTAAAAGGTCAGATAAATAATATAAAGAGGTTATTAATTGAACAATTTTATTTTTGTCCTGAAAGCAGAAGTTTTACTAATAGATAAATATATGTAAATATGTGTAGATAACAATAAATACATGTTCATAGACATATGTAATGGAGACACACACACACATATTACATGGACATATGTAGGTCTGTTGTATACATAATGGTGTAATTTTAGGTCCTGGCTGTGTAACCGAAGGAAGAGAACTTTCTGCACCAGGGAGGTTTAAAAATTTCATCCCCGTAACACACAACATTTAGGCCATCTTCTCTAGTGGGCAAAGTGGGACTATTTCCCCAAACCAAAGTTGTAATGGGGTTTATTTCCCTTCTGGAGATAGAGTAGTTTAGAAGGAGGTAGATTTCTTTTTACAGAAAAAGTCTCACCAGGCTCTGAACAGTAGCTCCACTACTGTGTAGAAACATTAGCAACCTGTTTGTTTAAGAAAGTCACACAAGGGCTCCTATTTATAACAATATCTTCCCATTGCATAACCCTTTCTCCCTACCGTTTCCTGTGGTAAATTTGTTGTTGGATTACAGAAAAAGAAATAACTTGAGAGAAACTAAGATTTCTAGATAAGATCGGAAGAACTCAGATTCACTCTCTGAGGAGAAAACGCCTCTCTAGAGTAGAGCGGAGGAAATTGGCCTGATTTTGAAAGGTTCCTGGCCCATAGGGGAGGACATGGTGCCCTGATGGGGTCAGGTCAGCGCCAGTTGTCTCCTCAGGCACCTTATAGTCCAGGACTCCTGAGGCTGCAGGTGGATGCCTGTGGCTGGTGACGTGACTCAGAAGCAGTGGCCAAAATTCCATGAATCTGTTCTCTCTGGCAGGTGGTCGAGGTATTGAAAGGGCTGGGCCTTGACAGCAGGAAAACTTGGGCCAAAACCAGGAAGAGTCTTAGCATGGAAAAGCTGACACTTGGCTTAGAAATCAAATTCCAGGCACATGTGGCAATGTGGTTGCTGTTTTACAAGAATGCTCAGGAAAAAGTCTCAGAAGCTGCCAGGCCCAGGTCATATGCGTCCTGACCCAGATCAGCCAAGGGTCACAGGCCGGAGATCGCTGAGTTTTTCACCCCTAAATGCCTAGTGCCCTCCTCTGGCAGAGTTCGCCCTGCCCTAGTCCCTCTGCTGCCCGCCCCCCCACACTGCCTGAGTCCCATTAGTGCAGGAGTTCATTTTGTGCCATGGATCCCCCTTTGTAGTTGCTGAAGTTCAGGGGCTTCTTCTCCAAATAATGTTTTTAGGTACAACAAATAAAAAACAGGATTATAAAAGAAACCAATTCTATTCGAGTTATCGAAACATTGTTTAACATCACTAATCCTCAGGGAAATACAAACTAAAAATGCAATGAGATACCATCTCATATCTGTGAGAATGGCTGTTATCAAAAAGTCAACAAACAACAAGAGCTGGTGAGGATGCGGAGAAAAGGGAACCCTCATGCACTGTTGGTGGGATGGTAAATTGGTGCAGCCATAATGGAATACAGTATGGAGATTCCTCAAAAGTTTAAATATAAAAGTACCATATGATTCAGCAATTCTACATCTGGGTATTTATCAAAAAGAAAATTAAAACACTAATTTAAAAATATATATGTACTCCCATGTTCACTGCAGCATTATTTAAAGTAGCCAAGTTATGGCAACAACTTAGGTGTCCATCAATAGATGAATGGATAAAGAAGATGTAGTAAATATATACAATGAAATATTACTCATTCATTAAAAATAATAAAATTTTCTCATTTACAACAGTATGGATGAACCTAGTGGGAATTATTCTAAGTTACATAAGTCAGACACAGAAAGACAAATAGTACATGATTTCACTTATATGTGGAATCTAAGAAACCAAAACAAACAAATAAAACAAATCAAAAATGGACTCATAGATACTGAGAAAAAACTGATGGTTGCCATAGGGGAGAGAGAGGTAAAGGGATGAGTTTAAAAGGAAAAGGGGAATGGGAAGTACAAGCTTCCAGTTATAAAATGAATAAACCACATGAGGTAGTGTACAGCACAGGGAGTATCATTAATATCATAATATTATTGCATGGTGACAGCTGGTTAATAGACTGATTGTGGTGATCACATAGTACGGTATATAAATGTCAAACCACTATGTTGCACCTGAAACTAATATAATATTTTATTCCAACTATACTTTAATAAAAATTTTTAAAAAGAAATGCTTGTGGTCAACTCATTACCTTTTAAAAGTTTGCCCAGTCATTGACCGTAATCTAATTGGGCCATAGAGACTGAGAGAAGGTCTGTTGGGGGCTCTTGGAATCCAAGGTGAGAATCATTTCTGTACTCACTTCCAGAGTTTGATGTTCAAAGATAAAACACCTGGAGCAGCCCTAGCCAACTGTGGTCATGACTGCTAGGTTGAGAATGGCAGAACAGAAAGTTAAAATAATATGGTTCCCTAATGAATTTGTGGAACCTTTGAATTAACCTACTCTATCCTCCCTGCAGACATTTTATGTGAGATAATAAGTGACTTAGTGTTTGAAATACATTTGGCTTTCTGGTTTTTTGCTCTTGAAACTCTGCTGTGTTCTCTAACCTATTGTTGTTTACATTTATTTTTTCTTTAGCTAGATCATTTTTTATCTGTCACACTCACTCTTTTCCTGATCAATTTCTTCATAGATAAGTACTGAATTGCCCACCCTCCCTTATTGCTGGTGGCAGCTATATGACACAGCAGGGTTAATGAAATAAAATCCAGAATTAGTTGAGAAGTTTTAAACTACAAAACTTCTGACAAAAAACATAGTTGACTTTCTTGGTCCTTCCTTCTGTCTTCTTCTTGTCCTGATTGGAAATATCATTTGAAGTTGTAGTTAGTTATATGGTGACTTTAAGATGAGATGCTTTTGAGAAATGCCAAAGAAACTTTAGAGGCATCATCAACACTGACATGACTGAACTGCTGAAATAATTTTACTAATTGTCTAACTCTTATCTTCTTATTAAGTGAGTGGGTGAAATCTTTGTTTCTTTAAGCTGCTGTAGTGAGATTTTCTATTATGGTCAAAGGTATTTTTTATTGATAGAAAAGTATTCAGTAAATTTGGACTGAGTACTTGATTAAACATAATGCATCAAATCTCTCAAGAGACTCCTACCTTCAAATAAGGTCAAGTAGGTGGTGGCAGATCCATTATGATGAACAAAAGAACTAAAATTTTAGAAAGTGGAGAACTGCTCAGTGTTTTGATGACAATCACAAGCCATTTTTTTTCCCCTTGAGACAATTTGTTGATATTGGGTGCAAATTGAGAATCAGAGCCTCTTCTTGGGGAAACAACTCACAAGGCTTTCTTGGTCATTCAGTAACAAATTGGAATCTTGAGGTTTTTTCACCTGGGTCATTTCTTTAGCTCCGAGGTTATGCAAAGGTTGTAAGCTAAGACAAAAACAAAAATACAATATCCTGCAGTCTTTTAGAATTTAAGATATGAAGAATCTCTCTTAGGATGAAATCCATTTTAAGTATACTACTGGCCTTCCCTTTAAAACTTGCAAGATTTGGAGGCTGATTAAAGTAGGAGGCAAAAGAGCTAAGATAGAAAACTTTATGGGCCAGAGCTCCAGCAATCATACAGATCTGAGAAGATGGACAACTACTAGGTCCTCAATCAAAACCCTGAGAAGTCCACTCCATAAAAACAAAGACAAGGCAGAGGAAGAGAGAATATTAACAAAATTGAATTTTAGATACATTTAGCTCACTCCTTTGCCCTATCTGCCTAATAGGGGGAGAAGAAATCCACCTTGCCTAGATCCTCTAGAATGATGCAATGTCCAGAATAAAATAAAAATTACAAGACAGAGAAGAGGAAAAAATATGATTGATAATTAAAGAATAAGAAGCAGATATTACAGCTAGCCAACAATGGCTTTAAAATAATTTTTATTACATGTATAATGAAAAAGATAAAAAATAAATGAAAGGATAAAAATGTAATCAAGAAATGGATTTATATTACGAAATAATTAAATAGACACTCTAGAACTGAAAAACTGCAGTACCTGAAATTAAAAACTCATGGCATGAGTTTAGCAACAGATTGGTCACAGCAGATGAAAAGGATTAGTGGCCTACAAGTTAGGTCAATAAAATATACCCAAACTGAAGCACATGAGGGACATGTGGGAAATGCTTAAGTAGCCTTATGTATAAATGATTAGAATTCAATGAGAGAGAGAGAGAATTCAAAGGTAATGACTAAGCATTTTCCAAAATTAAAGAAATACATGAATCCACAGATTCCAAAAACTCATCAAACCTGAAACAGTACAAACACATAGATAACCAATATATTCACATGATTATCAAACTTCTGAAATTAAAGAGAGAAAGAAAATTTTAGAAGCATGCATAAAATAAAGAAACACAAATTAAATTTAAAAAACCAGAAATGATTTACATCTGATTTCTCAGAGGAAATGATGGAAGCCAGAAGAAAATGGAATAATTTCTTTAAAGGGCCAAACACGGGGTGGAGGTGGGGTTAGGGGATATTCTTCAAAGATGAAGGTAGAATAAATATATTTTTATTGAAAAAAACAAAGAAAATTAATGGCTAGTAAAACTTTCTTACAAGAAATCTCAAGAGATTTTTTCAGCCAAAATAGAGTTACTCCAGGTAGATAAATGGGAGGGCAGGAGTGAAAAAGAGAGTACCTGAAAGGAATGTATGGGTAAATAAGCAAACACTGTGTCTAAATATCTACATGGGTATGTACGTACATTTTGGCTGTAAGAAACAGTTATTATGATGGCTTTTGAAGTTTTAAATGAGTATACAACTAAAATACAATATATGACAACAATAATGAAAAAGGAGGGGAAGGGGGAAAATTGAGTTTAAAAGGTTTAAGTGTACCCAGGAAGTATCAGATGTATAAATTTGTATTAGAATCTAATAAACCATGCCAGAAAAACCACTCAAAGAAAGCAAAAGAATATATAACCAACAAATTGGAGAAAGAAAGCTGGAATAATAAGTAAATGTCTGATTGACCAACAAGGAGACAAGAAAAAAGTGAAGTAATATAAAACAGATGGACTAAATAGGAAGAAAAAAAAAACCAAACCCTGGTAAGATGGTAGATACAAGCCCTATTACATTAGTAATTACATTAAATATAAATACTGTAAACAAAATAAGATTGTCAGACTGGATAACGACAAAATTTTACAACATGCTATCAACAAAGGAAGCATTTTAAATGCGAAACCAAGAAAATGTAAGAGTAAAAGGGTGGAAATAAGCACACGATGAAAGAGTTAACCAAATGAAATTGTGAGTAGCTACACTTGCATCAGATAATAAGGACTTAGAGGAAAGAGGCATTATCGAAGATAAGCAGACATTTTATAATGATAAAGGAATTAATGTGAAGTGAAATAATCACGATCTTAAATCTGTGTGCCCAATTACACAGATTCAAAATATATAAAGCAATAAGTGACAGAAATAAAAGAATCCACAGGAGATTCACAATCATAGGGGGACTGTGATGGATGCATATATTTTAGCCCTGAAGCAGGGAGGGACGCAAGTTTTCTGTCAAGGGCCAGACAAAATACTTATGTTTTGCAAGCCATATATTTTCTGTCACAAGGACTCAATTCTGGCGTTATGGTGTAAAAGCAGCCATTGACATAAATAAATAAGTGTGGCTTATTCCCATAAAGCTTTATTTATAAAAACAGGCAGTGGAATTGATTTGGGCCGCAGGACTTCATCCTTTTCCCTAAAGGAACCACTTAAATCAACTAAAAAACATAAAAATATTAATAAGCCAATGGTAGAGATATAATGGAATCATGAAGTACTCTCAACTGATCAAAAAGAAGTTAAAAAAAGAACACATATGACTCAAAACAAAACTGAATAAAACAAAACAGAGCTACCTGCTCACTGATGAAAGTGATACTTTGAGCTCCATCTTCATATCTCTTATGTCTATGTCTCAACTATGTCTGACACATATAGGGAAAAGAGAAACATTTATGGACTTCCTAAAGCACTAAAACTTGTCAACTTCTAAACTGAGCTCTGCTCTGTGTGTATTTTCACACACACACACACACACACACACACACCCTACTCACAGAAGCCTCTGTGTGTACATAAAAGTTTACAGAATGTTTGGGGAAATGAACAGGTTTTACATCACAGGCACTCAAGAACTCCAAATTGCACATTAGACATGATCGTTCTTAAAAGTTCTCCTTCCAGCGAGGATGGATTAAGTCTTGGAAGCTACATACTTTATTGAAGAACTAGAAATATTAACTAAATTACAATAATTTTATATTCGAGGGGCTGGCAAACCATACCCTGCAGGCCAAATCCAGTCACGCTTATTATTTTGGTTGTGCGGTGACAGCACATCTAAACAGCTGTGACAAAGACCACATGACCTGCAAAACCAACACGATTTACTATCTGGTCTTGACAGGACAGTTTGCTGATTCCTGAGGTATTCAAGGTGCCAGAGTGCTTCGGAAGTATTGAAGACAACAGGGAGTAAAATTGATGAGAAAAAGGAAATATTCAGAGAAAAGCTTAGGAACTACAACTGTACTTGGGGACATTATTGATTCTTGGAGAAGACTGGAATCTGAGAATGTAGATTTGGCTTGGACAGGAGACCATGAATGGGAGATGAAGAAAGCCGAGAGGGATTTTGGTGGTCGTGTGGGACAGAAGCAACAAAACTGGAGAGTTGAGGGAACTTTTCCATGAATTCCAAAGCTGCATGGGACAAAAGGCTACAGACTAAGCCAAAGATTTCTGCAAAGCAAAGGTCAACTGAGGGGAGGAACTGTCTAACAACTGATGAAATTCTGAAGCCCTAGATTAATTAATAGTCCGTTGACATGTACAATCCTGATCCATAGCTCTTTTACCCCATGTGAGGGAAGCTTGCTCACCAGGGCCATCAGGAGTGGAGAATCCAGGCTTTCCTCAATGGAGGGTTATTGCTAGGCAACAGAGAAACAAGACATCCAACAATCAATACCTCCCTTGACAGGATAAATACCAGAAGGGGACAAAATTGGGGGGAGGTATTGATAATATTTTTATTTCATAGTGTAGGTATGTTTATTTTCTAAAACTTCATTGAGTTGTACACTTTGGATTCATGCACTTTAGTGTATGTGCATTGTATTTCAATTAAATTTTCCAAAAAATTAAGTCCTTCAGTTAACCATCTCTAACTCTTTCCCAATCCATAAATTCCATTAGTTTCCAAGCTAGAACAATTTACTCTTTTGTTGACTCTTTTGTTTACTTGACTCCAACTAACCCATGCCGTCAAGGGCATCCATCTACCTCAAGCTACTTAGTAGTTTAATTTCCTAAATACAGTTTCTTTCTTAAAATAATTCTAACTTGAGCTATGAAAACAATTTATTTTTACCTCTTTTCAGAAATAATGTCCACATTGCATTCCGTATGGGTCAGGTAGCAGAGCATCACATTTAAAAGAGAGCACAGACAGACTGGAGTGTGATGGTATACAGTAAGTCTTCAATAAGGAGGGCAAGTGAGATAGAAAAAAAATACATGGGAATTATGTTGTCTGCGGAACATTTGAAGGGTCTGGGGATTTTCACACTGAAAAATAACAGGATGGAGTCAGAGGGGTAGTGCAATCTCTACTTTCAAATCCCTAACATATTTGATAAGATCCTAACTGTTCTCCTGCCACCAACCTGGCCCCTTCAAATCTGACTTTACTCAGGCCTTAAGATCACTTTTCTAAAATAAAAATGGATCATGTCGATGTCCTGTGTAAAGTCCTTCACACACGAATGACGTGTAGAAAAGACCTCATTCCGTGGCACCGGATGTGAGGCCCTTTCCTCTTTGGCTCCTGCTCCCCAATCCAGCTCGTCTCAGAACAGCTTCCCGTTTGTATCTGCCCTACATTTTGGTGGTCGCTGACTCATTTCAGTGACCCAGTCACTCCACACTGTTGCACACGTCCACATTTGTGTTAATCATTTTTGTTTTCTCGGAAACTCTGGTTCTCAGCTCATCCCTCTAGAAATGCTACTCAGCTCATCCCTGTGGAAATGCTACTCACCCTCCATGCATCCGCTTTAATACCAATTCTATGAATTCTTCCCTGACCCCAACACTTGAAAAACAGACAACTTCTTCATTAGTGCATTTACTTTCTTTCTGCGGATCTCTAAGATAATCTGGTTTTGCCTCTTTTCTCACCAGGCTGTGAGCTCCTGAGGACCATGAACAAAGTTGTACATCATAGTGCACTCCGAAGTCAGGCTGCCTGGGTTTAAATTCTGGCTTCGTTTCCTATCTGCATATCTTTGGTTTCCTCTGTTTGACTCAGTTTCTTCATCTGAGAAGTGGAGGTCATGGTACCTACCTCACAGGACTGTTATAGGAACAGATGAGATATTTACTATAAAGTAATTAAAGCAGAGACTGAAACATAGTAGTAATTCCTTAGCAAATGTGATCTGTTATTATTACTGTTACTACTGTTATCTCTACATGGGAGGTGCATAGCTCAGGAGATGGTATGTAGTAGACCTTTGATAAATACTTAATGTATTTTTCCAACTGTTGCAAGAAAACTTAACATTGGAGTGAACACACTCTCAGTGCTCTGAGAACTAGAATCTGAGAAATTTACATGTCACAGGTATTACTTATAATGATCCACTTCTGGTCCTCAAACGGAAAAAATTTTCCTCACAGTCCAGTCTCCCAGTTTTACAGTCTTCTTGTTGCCCTGTAAACTAAAGCTCCCTCAGCAACATTAATCTATAAAATAATAGCAGCAGGAGGAAACTTGGAGATGAAAATCTTAACCCATGGACAGCCCTTTGACTGGTCTGTTTAGCAGTAAATTTTCATATAACTTGCACTAAATCATGTCTATGCTCCAATCTGAAATATAAAAACTGTCATTCAAGCAAAAACCAGTAACCATGAGCTTTCATAACATTAGAATTTTATATGAAGGGTCACATACTGCAATCTTTGTAATGGCACCACTTTTTGCTGGCTGTTGTCACCTTGCCACACCAAGACCTTCAAAGTCTAATTAACGGTAAGGTGATTAAAAATATCCCTGGATTCTGAACAATTTTGTTTGACGTGCAGAGTGTTTTTTTCTTTATATTTCTAAGGAAACTTTCATAAAATGATGGCCAAATTATTTGAAAAATGCTTTCCTGTGGTGATGTCATTGTGAAGGAAAAGCATACTTGGGATATGAAGTATTCCCATCAGAAATCTCCACGATCTTACATCTGCACTCTTAACCTCAAGAGGTTATCAAATGATAGTAGATGATTGTAAAAGGGATGACTTCTAACGGGGTGTTGGCAGGCAGGCTGGCCAACAGTCATAGGTCACTGCACAAATATTTATAGAGGAAGAGAAGGGTTCATTTTTGCTTTCACTATCAGACAGCTTTCACAAATGTACAAAGAAAGACTAATACTCAGGATTAAGATACCCTGTACATGAGAAAAATCCATATACCAAAAGCCCTGTTGGCAGATTCTTACATGGTGTCAAGTACCAACCCATAATGATACAGTGTGGGCTGCCTAAAAGGTTTCCTCAGTGAAAGCAAAAATATCCCAGAAAAATAAGGAAAGCCAGGCCAAGAAGTTCAAAGAAAGACACATCATTTGCCAAAATAGAACATGAAGAAGCTTTTTCGAATTTGTAGCTATTAATGTATAAAAATATTTATTCATTGATGATGTTAAGATGGTTGCCAATACAGAGAAACATTTTTATTCCCTCCAGGCCAAAGGCATATTGTGGCAAGTCTTCTGATTAGCTATGCATTCACAGAGCAAGATGTACATGCACATAATGGAAAAGAAAAAGAGGGTAATTTGGTTTTAGGTGGTCCTTTGTTTAGCTCACTGTGGAAGCAACATGGAGTCATGGCCAGGGTATAGATGTTAGAGCACGAAAGACTCAAGTCAGGAGCCTTTTCTGCTCCTTATTAGCTCTGCCTTGCCAGAGTCCCTGAACTTTTCTAGGCCCCATCTTCCTCTCCTGTAAAATGGAGACAGTCTACGGGGTCATCGTGAGAATTAAGTGAGACCATGATGATTAAATCTTTGTCATGTGTCCTGACATTCAAACATTATTACTAAATGTCGTACTATGGAATCAGTGACTAGAGAAAGAAGTCACCTTCTATTTCATTTAGTTCATAGAAACTTGGTTTTTCTGATAGTGTTGACAAGCTTCTCAGAGACTGGTGTCAATGTTTTCAAGCCCAATAGGAGAGCGAGAACCCAGATACCAGGTTTCCCAGCTATAAAGTGGGAGAAAGGGTTGTTAAAGTCAATAGCAAAGGCTGTTAGTCTGACTTACCAGACGGTTTATGTTGATTTGTTGATTCATCACTGTGGGTGATGACCACTGCAGGAAGGACAGGACCAAGGTGATGGCAGCGGAAATGAGAGTTCTGAGATGAGTCACAGGATAATCACAAGACTACATAGCATTGTACCCCCTGCTGGACTGCTGATGTTTTTCATTGTACCGACTGAAAGACTACCGATGAGCATTTATTAATCTAATTCCAAGTATCAAAGAGAATGCAATCAATAAATGGTAAGGCTTACAGCTGATTGGCAACCCATGAGTCTCTGGTTTTGATAATGTTAGAAGAACCACAAAATACAAATAGCGTGTAGCAAACTCTTTTACACTCACCCACTGGGAAAATCTATGGCAAATACTTTCTCCACATATATCACAATTAGCTGGCAACGGCAAAAGTAAACTGTTACCTGGGTACTCTCTAAGTTTAGAAAAACTCAAATTTTAATATAACCAACCATTTCCTAATATTCAGCTCTGCCCTGCTAATTTTATTTTGAATTGGGTATTTTTACAAAAATTGACAACTTGAACATGTGCTGTTCATTAATAAGTGTATTATATGTGCCTCCCCATCCAATAAATACATACTGTACCCATAGAGCATTAATTACTTGAAGTTTTCAAAGGACTAGACCAAAACCAGGTTCTGCTCTTTACATTAAATGTATAAAATTAGTTACCTTCATCTATCTACTAATGATCCAAAACAGGCGACAAGTATGCAGCAAACTCAGATAAGCCTTTGTCTCAGAGTGCTCTTAAAGAGCAATCCACTGGGGCATGATTGCAGCTATGAGCACATATATGCATTATAAATGTATGTGCACATGTGTGTGCATAACTGAAGGAAAATGCAAAATAACTTACACCATGCTGCAAAGCTAGGTTTATAGTGTGTGGAAAATATTGCAGTAATTAATAAAAGCATAAACTGTGTTTCATTTACTCACCACTGTAAGCCTACTTTTGCCATATACTGTATTATGATAAGTAGTGGCATTATAGCCAGTTCATTTGTCCATATAACTACATTGTTGTTACGTTGCTTTTACATTTAAAATATTATAAAATGAAATGCATTGCTCCAATCTTCTGTCTAAACAGAATATAGTGGCCTCTCTTCCAGGCAATTTAGGATCATGTAAAGAATCACAGTTAACATCCTGAGCATACACATTCACATGGAAAATGGAAGAGAGAGAAAGACAATAAATTATAGTGATCTCAGAATATGATGTCCCCTGTGTATTAGTCCCCTGTGGCTATTGTAACAAATTATCACAAACAGGGGGGCTTAAAGCAGCAGAAATGGATTCTCTTTCAGCTTTGGAGGCCAGAAACTCAAAATCAAGTTGTCAACAGAGTTGGATGCTTCTGGAGGCCTTGAGGGAGAATCTGTCTCATGCCTCTCTCCTTGCTTCTGGTAATTGCTAGCAATCCTCCGTGTGTCCTCTAGTAATGCTTCA
The DNA here is from genome assembly GCF_022682495.2 of Desmodus rotundus. Taxonomy (NCBI): domain Eukaryota; kingdom Metazoa; phylum Chordata; class Mammalia; order Chiroptera; family Phyllostomidae; genus Desmodus; species Desmodus rotundus. The sequence continues at coordinate 30,481,288 of NC_071394.1, read as the reverse complement.
CTCCAACCTCTGCCTCCATCTTCACGCAGAGTTCTCCTCTGTGTGTCTTCATCTCTTATTTTTTCTTCCAGGGGCATATCATTGACTTAAGGTCCATTCTAATCCAGTATGATCTCAACTCAAGATCCTTAACTTCATCACATCTGCAAAGACCTTTCTTTTAAATGTGGTTAGATACCGAGGTTCTCAGTGAACATTCCTTTTGGTAGTTCACTATTCAACCACTATAATGGGTGATTTTGGGTTAAACCCATTACACCACTCTCTAAGCAGATGGTGGTCACAAATAAAACAAATCTAGGTTACCGGCCTGATTTCCTTTTAATGTTGACTACCCAGGAGCATTTAGATAATTTAGAGTGCCACCTGAGTTTCCATGAAAAGTCATGATAGAATACTTCTATTGAACTCACTCCTGGTTCCACTTTGTGGCCATGGTTGTGTTTCTCTTCTTTTTCCCCCTGTTTTTAATTTATGCAGTTTTTGCTGTACTCTTTGGAAACAATTTAAAACCTTTCTGAAAAAGGGCAGGATATAATATATGTGCCTGGTATAGGCTGAATTTCGTAGCCCCTCCACTTCATAGTTTGAAGTCCTAACCTTCAGTACCTCAAAATATAATCATATTTGGGGATAAGGCTTTCAAAGAGGTAATTAAGTTAAAGTAGGTTCATTAGGGTGCACCCTGCTCCAGGATAATTAGTTTCCTCATAAGAAGAGAGGATGAGAACACAGAGGGACAACCATGTGCAAAAACAATGAGAAAATGGCCATTGGTAAACCAAGGAGAGAGGCCTCAAAAGAAACCAAAGGAACACTTGGATCTTGCATGTCCATCCTTCCGAACTGTGAGAAAATAAATATCTGCTGTTTATGGTCTACCGTATTTGTTATGGCAGCCTTCACAAATTCATACAATGCTTAAGTATAAGGAAATCTTTTTTTGTTTTCAAAATTAGTATTGAGAAAGGAAGAACTTGCCTAATAGTCAAGACCTTAGAATATTATAGGGCACTCTGTGAAGTGTTTTATATTAGACAATGAAGTACAGTTGGGAGGAAAATTAGCCTTAAATGACTATAATTAATGCTATTTGGGATGTTTTCAGAAGGTCACCTGGCAAAATTAATAAAAGGAATCATAAGAAAATGAGGTGAATTATTTCACAATTATATGCTAGTATATAACTTCATAATTACAAATGTGAAATGTTATTTTAAACAATGTTTTAAAAGAACACTCTAAAACCAACACATTAATTAAAGTATATGTCTTCTCCTGTCAAGATGGCAGTGTAGGTAAATGTGGTACTCAAATCCTCGCACAACCACGTCAAAATTACAACTACACTACAGAACAGCCATCATGCAGAGCCAATTGAAATCTAGCTGAACAGAAGTCCTACAACTAAGGATATAAAAAAGAAGACACATTAAGACTGATTGGAGGGGCAGAGATGTGGAAGGAGCTGACCCCACACCCATAAGTGGCAGATAAAATCAGGAGAGATATTTCGCTACAGAGGTGTCCCTTGAAAAAGTGAGGGGGCCCAGTCTCACACCATGCCCTGGGTTCCAGTGCTGGGAAGAGAAGTCCCCATAACTTCTGGCTGTAAAACCCACTGTGGATTGTGGCTGAGTGAGAGGGAGGGCTGTGGGAGTCCCATGGAATTAGTTTTGACATATAAATTCTGGGGGGACAGAAACATTCAGCTCATAGCAGATAGCTAACACAGATTTTGGCATCCAGAGGAGGGGTACAACCAAGAATGAGAGAGAGTATATTTGTATCAGGTAGTAGTGGTAAACTTTTCAAGATTTTGAAAATAATGTTAGTGAAAACCTGATGTTTCTTGAAGACACTATTATTAGAAGCTTGATGTCCTTTGAAGAGTTTAAAGGAATATAAGGTTAGCATACTAGAAATGTTTAATAACTGCAGGAAAGGAGGTTTTTGTGTACTGCCAGAGTTTAGCCACACCGCCATCAGTAGGAACAGGAAAGAAGGAAATACAACTAAAGAACTATATGATTTAGATAAGATTTGCACATAGAGTAATGAAGCTGCTCCCCAGTTTCTCTGTGTTGCTAAAAGCAAAGTACAGGAGAAGAGTAAAGGATACAATGTTAAACAAAAGGAAACAATGACTTGTTTATAAAATCCCAGTCTTTCTGAAGTTCAATGATATTAAAATTAGTAATTCCTAGGAAAAGATCAAATCTAGCGCCTTGCTGGGAAAATGTTTTAATAATAAAGCTTTTGGTATACCTGTAAAAATCCTTCATTAAGGCCTCAGGAGAATTTAAGATGGTACTTTAGAGAATTGTTTGAACAAACAAGTCTTCTAAAAAGATCATAAATTTCATCAGAAGCCAAGGTATAGGACCACTTATCTTCAAGAGATCTGTGGACATGTTTTTTGTTTAATGAGTAAACAAAAATATGGATTCATAGAAGACTCATGAAGATTTTAAGAGACTATCAAACACCACCAGCTTGCATTAGAAAAGATGGAAACAGTAAGAAATAAAAGGGGGACTTTGGACCACCAAATTTCTACAGGCTGCAAACAGATAGAGAAAGGTACTTAGATGAAAACACAGTTTTACCTTTCAGGGAAGAAATATTAAAAAAGATGGAACCAAAAGCTCAAAGGATGGAGCCAAGAGTCATGATGAATAATTCCTAAGAGGTGGGATAGCATTCTAATTAAGGAACTTGCAACATAATAAATAGTAGAGGAAGGCAGCAGCTAAATTTATATTATTACTATTACCTAGTATCATTTTTCTGTTTAGCCCTCCAATCTGTGTTAAATGTTTCTTATTAGAGTTTAAATAATCCAGAGTGTTTTTACATATATATAATATGTGAATACACATATATATATATACAGACTAAGGTCTGTCTGGAAAAAGTCCAGACATTAATCTAACAAAAATGGTTTGTGTGACACAGATGTAACTTGGCAGCCAAGGAGAGCGAACTGAAACGCACATGAATGAACAATGACGACTTCACTGTACTAGTCAGTGGGGGTGGTAGACACCATTGAGTGAGCAAGTGTGTGGCCATCGCATTCAAAATGACTGGGCTAGTAGAGCAATGAATCTGCATCAAATTTTGCGCTAAGTTTGAATATTCCTTTGTGGAAACTATTTAGATGATTCAGAAGGCTGCAGCTGTGGGCAAGTGATTGGCAGCTTCATCATGACAAGGTGTCCAATCATACATCACATCTCCTGCAGAGTTTTTTTTGTGAAACATCAAATCACCCAGGTGACTCAGCTCCTCTACAGCCTAGATTTGGTCCCTTGAGACTTCTGGCTTTTCCCAAAACTAAAATCACCTTTGAAAGGGAAGAGATTTCAGGCCATCGATAAGATTCAGGAAAATATGACAGAGTAGCTGATGGCAATAGGGAAAACTGTGTGAGGTCCCAAGGTGCCTACTTAAAAGAGCACTGAGGCGTCATTGTCCTATGTACCATGTTTGTTGTATGTTGTACCTTTTTCAATAAATGTCTCTATTTTTCATATTACATGGCAGGATACCTCTGGAGGGACCCTGTATGTCCAACTGTATTTCATAATTGCATGGGTTAGTGACCTTTGTTACTTTTAGGGTCACTTTGCATTGAAATCCCACTGGCAGGGAGATAAATGTTGAAGAAATAAAAAGATGGAATAAAATTGTTTTATTAAGTATGAGAGTAGGATAAAACATTTTTCAATTTTCACATGTACCTACATATAAATCAATTAAGAAATTAAATATTACAAATTTAAAGTTGATTATTTTAATTTCATTCTCTAAAAATGGTATTTTATAGACTTGAACAAAATAATTATTTTTTAGATATTGTCACTGGGAAAATGGAAGATTGCCTTATGGGTGGCATCATCTTCTACTCAGGTATACACCAAAAAAGTTTTAAAGTCATTAATTTACAGCTATCTTATAGTGCTTCCCAGAATGTGTTCTGAAGAACAGTATTCCTTGATTTACTCAAAAAAGGCTAATTTTTTCGAGTAAGTTTAGGGGAAGCTGTGCACACTGCCTCTCTCATAGGGAATCCAGGCCCTATCAGCACATTAACGGCTCTGAAAGCTCTTTTAAGAAACTAGTTTAATTTTATTTGAGCCAGCATCTTCTGATCATGATTTATTCAAAAGACAACCCTCTCCAGTTTTTAAAAATAGGCTTTATTTTAGAGCACTTTTATATTTACAGGAAGATTGCCTAGAAAGTACAGTGAGTTCCCATATGCCCCCATCCCCCCTACACACAGCTTTTCCTATTATTAACATCTTTCTTGCATTATTATGGTACATTTGTTATAATTGATAGGTCAATATTGATACATTATTATTAATTAAAGTCAATAGTTTACATTAGGTTTCAGTCTTCGTAGTGTTTGAACAATCCTCCCCATCCCCAAGGCCCACACAGAGGCAAGGATAACCTGGTTTCTTCTATCACAGCCCAGGTTTGCCTCCTATTGATCTTCACGTAAATGGAGTTGCACATCATGTACTGTTTTGTGATTCACTCTCACCCACCATGATGTTTTTGAGATTCATCTAATATTGTTTTGCATGTCAGTAGATCATCCATTTTTTAAGATTTTATTTATTTATTTAGAGAGAGGGGTCAGAAAGGAGAAAGAGATGGAGAGAAACATCAATGTGTGGTTGCCCCTCAATATCCCCAACTGGGGACTTGGCCCACAACCCAGGCATGTGCCCCGTCTGGGAATCAAACTGGCAATGCTTTGGTTTGCAGGCAGGTGCTCAATCTTCCATTTTTATTACTGAGTAGTATTATACCACAATTTGTTAGTCCATTCTCCTGTTTATAAATATTTGGGTTATTTCCAGTTTGACATGGTCATGACTAAAGCTGAAAGGGACATTATGCTATAATTACTTTTTGGACATATGTTTTCATTGTGGTGTTTGTGTGAAGGAGTATAAATATCTAGGAGTGCAATTTCTCAGTGGCAGGTAGATGTGTTTTGAGGTTTATAAGCTCTATGAGTTTTCAAAGATGGTTGTACCATTTCAATTTCCATCATCAGTGTATGGGCATCCCCGTTCCACATCCTCAACATCTGGTATTATCAGTCTTTAAAATTTTTTATTAATTCTAATAAAATAAAAAAATTATTGTGGTTTAGTTTGAGTTTTCTTGACGACTAGTAATGATCATTGTGGTATGTCATTTTTTGTGAAATATCTGTTCAAGTCTTTTGCCCATTTTTTTAGAGATCGTAGAATTTCTTTTATTATTCTAAATTCAAGTACATTGTCAGTTATACATATTACAAATATTTCTTCTGGCCCATGAACGTACCTCTTCATTTTATTAAGGACTATGTATTCATGAAAAAATAATTGTTTGTAATTTTGTGACTTGTACTTTTTGAGTTTTTCTATGATGGCTATGTTAGACCCATAAAACAACTAGGTAATATGCTCCCTTTTCCTATATTCTGTTCAGAACTGCAATAATTTTTTCTTAATTGTTTAGAACTCTCCAGTGAAGTCATCTGGGCCTGGAGTTACCTTTAGGGAAAGGTTTGTAATTTAAAAAATCAATTTATTTAAGAGATACGGGGCTATTCCTATTTTCTGTACTTTCCTGTGTTTGCTGTGTTTCTCTAGGAAATAGTCACTTTTACCTTTGTGGAATTTATTGGCAGAGTTTTTCATAATATTCCTCTATTATTTTTAAATTTCAGTAGTATCAGTAGTGATGTCTTGTATTTTTACTTCTTGATATTGCTTGCTAGTTTGGAGTCACCAAAGAATTTGAGAGGAAAATTTATGCATGACAAGTCTGTTTCAAGTTATCCCCCTTAACTCCCAGCAGTGCTGACCTCCCAAAATTCAACCTGGGACTTCTCAAGTCCAATAAGACTGATTCTTTCTGTTTGAGTTTTATCCTTTATTCTCATGCAAATGAGGGGGTTCCCTTAGAAGAAAAGCTGGGTAAATTGGAATCTAACCTAATTTGCATCCCATCTCTCAAAGGCCTTATCTCCTCTGGTGTCTGCCTTCTTTTGGTTTATCTCTATTGCTTCCCAAGACACTTTTTTTCCTAAAATTTATAGTTATCATCAGCAAGAGGATCAGCCCAATATAATGTACTCTGCATTATGAGAACTGGAACTCCCTAATTACCTGGTTGTTATTTAAAACACACTTTGCAAATAAATACATGAGAAGGCTTATTCAGGAGTTACCTCTAATACTACAATTGTGGTTCTTGGTTTATTTTTTAACACGTCTCCATAAACATTACATAACTTCCTCTGAGTCATTTCAAATCATTAAAAATCTCACAATGAAGTGTAAACACAAATCCGTTTTGAAGAAGTGCAGAACCTCATTCAATATGTCAGCCCTGGTTGCCCTGAGTTCAGTTTATGTATTAAGGGAAACAAGAGCAATTTTCCCATTGACTGGGAAGGCTCTGCCACCATATGCCTTAGCATGTAGAGGTTGCAAACCTCTTAGGCACATACACATGCCCGTAGTTTACTCTACACTTACCCACTTATTAAAGTTTCCACAAAGCACAGACAATTCCTGTTATCTGTTCTTTTCCAGAAAGTTCCATGTTTGCATAGCTTTATTTTTTAATCCAAAAAATGAATTCACTTTTTAAAGCTTAGTCATCTCATAGCCTGAGTCTAGGCCATCCCAAAAAGGACAAGCAGAGGAAAAACATCTTGGGAATGAGAATGTTGAACTTCGTGTCTCCACTGGATTCTGCTTCTCACCTTGGCCATTTTAGATTTTAAAATTCTACTAGTGCAGAGTTATGAATTTGTGACTCTCCATTCCAGGAACTATTGTATGTATTTATACCTGTTAATATATTTCATCCCCACAACAGACACATTTTACAGTTGAGAAAGTGGGTACAGAGATTCCTTTACTTTCCCAGGGTCAGATGCAAGTGTGATCATAACCAAGTCTGTTATTTCACTGGAGATCAAAGAGCCAAACTGTGATTTGAATCAATGGTCTGTTCTCCTCACCTATTGGAATTTGCTGCTTCTCATGCCCTGTTAATGCCCTTACTCCTTGTGCAATGTTGAGAGGGACACATGACCATACCAAGGCTTACCTCCTCTGTGATTGTTGCACTTTCTTCCTCAGTGTTTGCGTGGTCATTGTGCCGGACTTCAGCCATGCCTGAATGTTTTCCTCAGGATCATTTCCTTTATCTTAAGTGTTTCCTCTACGTCAGGCATTACCAAGCTATTGGATATAGAATAAGATTGCTTCTGCCTTGAGAATTTCAGGGTCTGGTGGGAAAGAAATAGATGTAAATGCACATGAACAGATAATAAAACTCTATGGTAGATACAATACATGAGCAAAGAGCCTGAGATCCCAGAAGAAGCAACTAATTCTGCAACAAACCTATTTGAGGAGTTTTGGGAAGGTTTCATAACAAAAGTGTTTTATAAACTGAGTCTTGGGGCATGCATAGAAATAAGCTGTGTAGATAAAGCAAGGAAGAGCATTTCACACAGAGGGAACAGCATGGTCACAGTTATAAGGCGGGACTGAGCGTGACTTTCTGGAGAATATTGAGAAGGTCAGCCTAACTGAGTAGGAAGGAAAAGAGAGGATAAGCTATGTTAGCAAGCAGGAGACAGAGTATGAAGGCATTTGAATTTTATCCTACAGGAAGCAGTAATATAATTATTACTAATCCACAGCTTGATTTCTTTCCAATTCTTTGAGCAAACCCTACCTACTCTTCACATCTCAGGCATATGAAGGTAGCATTCTTTCAGTCCTCTCTTTCTGCCCAAAATGAGTGTACAACTTGGTGAGAATGTATGTATTTCTCTAGTCCTGTTGAATTTAAGAATCTTACTTTGAAAATGTTTCATAATTTTTCTATTGCCTCTCTAAAATGGATTTGCTAAGGATCTAAGGGGAAATCAAAATGAACAGAAAATTAAAAGGCTCAGAAAAATATAGTTCATTATTTTCCTTTCCCCTTTTATCTTCCCGCTCACTTTTTCAAAAAATAAAATAACCTGTGGCTCATGCTCATTCAATCTGGGCATAATATCTCTGTATTTTATTTAATCTGTTGAGAAATAGGGTGTCAGTTTCAACTAGCTATTGTCTTTTTTCTTTATGCTATTTATAAAGCCCTCTGCCCTTTGCCACAACTGAAAGGCCGAATTAGGCCTTTTGACTTCCTACCTTCCCAGATGTGTAGCTTCAGATTAGACTGAGGTCCAGAATAAATGTTGTTATAGGCTCTCTCTTCAAGTCTCATCCTTTTTTTCCAGAAGCTAATAAATTCTGAAAGTGTTGCCATAGCTGTTTCTGAAGTCAGTTTCTGAAAAAAGACCTGGTGTGCCTGACTTCCCATTTGACCACTGTAATCATAGAATAGAGAAAGAAAAAGAAAGGGCAGTTTCTGACTCATCCCATCTCTTTCTTCCTTATGTTGCCTTCCTTCATTCCTTCCTCCTTCTTCCCTTCCTTCCTTCCTAACTTTCATCCGGCCTCCCTCCCTCCCTTCCTTCTTCTTTCCCTCCTTCCCTACCACCTTTTCTTTCCTTATTTCTTATCTTTTGCTCTGATCTCCTTTATTCTTCCTTTTAAATTTTTTTCTTGCATTTCAAAATATGATTTCTTTATTAAAAATAAGGTGAATGTTTACAATGTGCCAGTCTCTGCAAATAGCAGTGAGGTTTCAAGAAAATAGAGCAAAAGAGCAAAATAGAGTTGCAGCTTTCAGGGAGCTTCCAATTTAGTGCAGGGCAGTAACATGCCAATTAATAAGAATAGTAGATCAAAAAACCATAGTACATTTACACAATGGAATACTATGTAGCAGAAAGAAAGATGGAAATCCTACCCTTTGCGACAGCATGGATAGAACTGGAGAGCATTATGCTAAGTGAAATAAGCCAGGTGGTGAAAAACAAATACCATATGATCTCACCTATAAGTGGAACTTAATCAACAAAAAAACAAGCGAGCAAAATATAACCAGAGACATGGAAATAAAGAACAAGCTGATAGTAACCAGAGGGGAAGGAGGAGGGGGATAACGGGGCAAAGAAGGAGAAGGGTCATTAAGGCACATGTGTAAAGGACCCATGAACAAAAACAATGGAGAGGAGCATTTAATGTGGGAGGTGGGGGGTGGGTAGGGCAGGGGAGACTAGTGGGAGAAAAATGGGGACAACTGTAACTGAACAACAATAAAAATAATAAATAAACGAATAATATTATAAAAAATTCAGATTTTAGACTTATTGTGGAGTTATATAAATGTCTAACCACTATGCTGTATAACTTAAATGAATATAATATTGAATGTCAACTGTAATTGCAAAAATGTATAAATTAATATAAATAAATAAATAGGTTCAGAACACTCATAGTCTAAGGAGGGTCCAACACACACTGCAAAATGATTGGACCACGTATGGGAATGGCTCAACCTGCCCTTCTCAAAGCTGTGAAGGCTTCTGTCTCCCTTTGGGTTCTTGCTCTCTGACTATAGCCTCTGGATTTATTCCATTGTTACGGCAACCTAAACGGCATTTTGTAACTCCAACTTGAAACAAGTCACTGGACAGCAGTAACGGAGGCAATGAAACTTCCTGTGTAAAGCTAAGACACACCCCTGTGTCTGCAAAGGTGAGGAATCACCACTGTTTACACACTCCACGAGCACCACTGTGTAAGCTACACAAACTACTGGGAGGGGAAATGGAGTCTGGAAATTCTTTTGCAACGCGTGCATCACCTAATTTGTTATTAGCACCTGAAAGGCCTCTCAACCAATATGCATTTCTTTGAAACTTTTAAGTTGAAAAGTGTAAGTTTCTTCCAGTCTTTAATTTTTAAAATTAATATATATTTAAATTCAAAATAAATCATTTTTGAAAATTAAAAAAATATCTTTTATTGAAGCTGTGGACTTGGCGTTAACCGTGTGAGCTTCGGATTTCTCTTTCATGAAACAGGTTAGATCAACAATCAGCTTGCTAATGTGGGTAACCTAGAGATAGGAAGTGTGGGAAGCCGATGTGCAATGAGGAGGAGGGCAGCTTTGGAAGAATGTAGATCTACCTCACGAAGAAACGTGTCTTCCCTAGAGGGAAAGGAAAAGGCTTGGTGCTCACAGCCAAAAGCAGAGAGCGAGTGCAAAGGAACCTGTCTAAACACTCGGGGTATTTTTTTGCTGTCATTCATGACTCTCTCTGACCTTCCCCTCTCCCTGCTCTTATGGCTCCAAACTCAGTGACTTGACTGTTTTACTTCTCGACAAGTTATGTTGTGTTATGTAGAGACGGCCTTAATTAAAGTTTGCATGTGGTGAGTGAGAAAGAGAAGGGCATTTAAACGCACTGAGTCAGGCCCTGTTACAAAAAAAAAGAGACAGAGTGTCAGAATGACACAAGGAAAAGAAGGGAGGTGCAAAAAGCCGTTTGCTTTGAGCTCCTTTAATGCAGGCCAGGGAAGAAGTAATGCTGAGGCCCGAGGGGGTGAATTAAGGACAGACTTTTCTGCCTTCACTCTCGACGTGCTCAGTTTTATTAGTTTAGGCCAGGCGGCTGCTAACATTATTTTAGTATCTATTTTGTGAGTGATTATGTTGTATGCATGGGCAGGAGGTCAGGCAGGTCAAGTCTCTCTGCTCCAGACCATCTCTGCATGAGCCTTTCGCCTTTAGATCTCGCTGAAACTTGCCACCTGTAAAAGCAGACAACCTAATGGGAAAAAGAGCAGCACTTAAAATGCTGTTTTTTCTCCACCGCTCTCTAGTGTAAAGAACGTTGTAAAAATATTTCAAACTGGATTTTTTGTTTTGGTTGTGTTAACTCTTTGTTTGACCGTTGTCACCATTTTCCCACAAAATTTACTTTCGGTAACCAGAGATGTTTTGGAGAAACTGAATATTATGTCTGCAAACAGAGGGAAGCAGTTGGAGAAACCCAAAGGGAGGCTTGCTAATGCTCTGATTGCTTAAACTCGTCTGTTGTATCACACACAATGACCACAACTTCGGAAAGTTAGCAAATCAGCCTACTTTTTAGGGGCTCTCTTTCGTTCCTGTTTGAACAAAACATCCATGAAACTTGGACCAACTCCAAGCACAATGGTTTGATAGCCAACACTCCAAAGAAGAGGTGTCATCTAGATTTGATTCCCAATGTCTTGTCCAACTGCTGGTATGACCTTGGGCTCATCATTGTACCTAAGTGACTCTGTTTAGTTATTAAGAGAGTCTGCTGCTCCAGCGTTTGGGAGATTGAACTCACTTATTCATTGTCGATAACTTAGGTTATTAGGCAGGAATCATGAGCGCACAAGGGGGCAAAGGGGCTTTGGTATAAATGGACCCATGTGTTTCTATTCTCCAGACCTTGGCTTTGCCCTGCAAGATTTCATTGTAACCAGCAGGGGTCCAGGTCTGGTATGGACCAGCAGTGTGGGGGATGCTCATTCAGTAACAAGAGCCAGGGGCCTCACTCTTTCTAGGTCAGATCTGCATCCTGATGCTCTGAAACCACCTCAGCCTTCCATCTAACCCTTGTGGAAAGCTATCCAGGTATTTATTTATTTATTATTTATTTCTCACTCAACAAATACTTGTGAAAACCTGTTCTGTTCCAGACATTGTGCTAAGGTGTTCTAGTACCCGACACCACATGCCCATCTCATGAGCATTCTACTCAATGAAGACATCATGCATGCTCAATAAATGAATACATAAACACACAGCTTGTCACATGGTGATAAGCGCTGTTCAGCAGAATAGAAGGATGAAAAAGTGTGTCACCTCTAATGAGGGAAGAATGAGCAGAGTCTTAGAATCTAAGTGAAAGATTGAGCCATGCAGGTATCTGGGGAAGAGCACGGCAGGCAACAGGAAGAAGAAGCACGCAAGCTGTGAGGTGGAAGGAACTTGGAATGTCCACAGACAGCAAGGGGTCCTGTGTGGAACGGCAGAGTGAGTGGGTGGGGTGGGGCTGAGGGATGGAGGTAGTGCATGGGGTTAGGGAGCAGAGTAGGAAGCAGTTGGTGTGGGGTGTGCGGGACAAATTAAGCACTTTGAATTTTATTTTGAGTGACATGGGGGAAACCAATCCACTGTTCTGATCAGAGAAGTGTTATGATCTGACTTTGAAAGAGGACCACCTGCTGGTCTGTAGAGAGTAGATTAAAGAGGCCAAGAGTGGAAGCTCTGGGACTAGTTAGGAGATTATGTCAGTGGAACAGGTGAGTGATTACAGTGATGTGGGTTAGGGTACAAATACTAACAAGTGTAACAAGTGGTCTGATTTGGCATGCATTTCAAATGTGGAGGTGGAAGGACTGATGATGTTTTAGACATGGGATATAAGAAAGAGAAGTTATGAGTGATTCCTGAGCAAGTAGGTGAGTGATTGTGTCATTACAGAGAAAGAATATTACGAAGGAAAGAACATGGAGGAGCAGGTAGCCTGGGGGTTTCAGAGGCTAATGGGAAAACCCAAAACTGTGTTTCAGGTGTGATTTATAGGAATCTGTCTGAAAATCAGAGTGCCTGGTTTTTAAGGCAAAGCTAATTCATAGCAGGTAAGGAACTAAGGATGGTCTCATGTGAGCCAGAGTTGAAATGGCTTATTTTATAGGGAGGAAGCCACATCTAAGCTGTGACTCTTGGATAGAATGATGCCATGATGAGGCAAATACCTCTCTTTGGCCAGTGTAACCAGTACTGACCCCTGGACACCAAAGGCTATTGGGTCTGGATAGAGGTGGGCCTGTGGTTAGAGTGTTAGGGTGTCTGGAGTTCCATTCTAAAAGCAGCTTGTTTGGAGGTGAGATAAACAAAGAGCAAAACCTGGAGGCCCTCCTACCACCAGCCTTACACCCTCCTCCCTGAATCCCCTGTTGCTCCCTTCCCAGAAATGTGGCAATGAGCACTCGGAGGACGTAGCTGCAAAGTAGGGGGAATGGAAAGGGCAGAAAAGCCCAGCGTAGGCAACACTCAGGAGTTTGGCAGCATAATAGATAAAGATCCAAGCAGGTAAATTTGCAAGTGGAATGGTTCTACCATGGGATTAAATTAGGGCATGATTTTAAAGAAGTTTATTTCTTTTTTCTTTCTCCCTTCACTTCCTTCCTTTTCTTGCTTTTATTTCTCTACCCTTCTTTTTGGTCCCTACCTCTTTCCCTTTTATCCCTTCCATCCCTTCCATCCCTTCCATGCTTTGCACTGAGCATTCCTGCCTTCAGCAGACATTTATTCAATGCCTGTTGTGTACCAGTCACTGAGCTAGGCCTTGAGGACATCTTGAAAAAAATACAAGCTGAACCTCCCTGAAGCTAACAATTGAGTAGGGGGATTGCCCAAATTCTTTCCTGGGTCAATGTAACAGACAAGAGTTGAGTTGAGGGGCCATGAGGGGTCATCTAACCACACACATATTTGTAGTCTGTTTTCAATGTACAATATAAAACCATCCTGCTCTATGCTCTCTTTGTTCTCTTTTGTGTTTTTGTTCAGTGAATGGTACACCTTTTTTTCTAGCAGGTTCATTCAAAATTTTATCATGCACACTATTCTGATACTCCATTTTCATAGCAGAAGTTGACATTATATGAAATCATATATCATTGGCTTGATATCTTACAGTAAAATCTTCCATTTGTTTTCATTGAAATAAGTATTTTTGTTGTCATCCTAGGCAGGAAGGTATAGTGGTCAGGAGAATGGGTTCTGAACTCAGATGGATCTGGACTGAACTAGACTCAGACATAAAACAGCTGTGTGACCTCGGACAATTTACTTGGACTTCCTTAGCCTCACTATTTTCATCTGTAAAATGTAAATAATAATTTTACCTAACTCATAGAGTTGTCACAGGTACTAAATAAGATGGTGTAGATGAAGCATTGGGTACATAATTAACACTTAGTGAATGGCTGTTACGAGTTATCAGGTGTCAAATCCACAAATGCTAGCTCTTCCCCCTTTGTTTACCTGTGTTACTGTGTCCCTTACCTCTCCACATGTTTATTTAACATCAGTTGCTCAATAAACTCATCATGTGTGCCCAAATTGTATTATATGTCACCTCACAGAACAATCACTCCAGGAAAAAAGGTGCAAGATGCATCTTGAAAACCACTAGTAGCATGGGATTAACACCCAAGTATACATTAAGCTCCACTGCAGGGACACAATCAGGAACAGCAATTTGGGGAACACTGCGTTTATGGACTACCCTCAGAGGGAAACTGAGGGCAACTGCCCTAAAGACATTAAAAGTAAGAGTTAGTTTATAGCACATAGAGTTACTTAAGAACAGAAGTCCTCAAAAATTCAACTGCAAGCTTAAAAATATATGTATTTTTTGCATCACACATTTTGATGTTGTTGAAGCAAAAATGCTTTAATAGATTTGCAATGGCAAATGGAGTTCTTGACATGTGCCAATTTTAGCTGATTGGGAGTAGTTATCAGGAGAGCTGTGATGAAGGCCTGAGGTTTCACACTGGATACATGATAAAGAATGTAGTGACCTACTAGCAATATCTTACACGGGCACAGGCATGGGGGGTGTTGGTATGAGTATTCCATGGTTGTCATTCCTAACATGCACCCCTGCTAACCTGAGACATTTCCAGTTTTAGCGATACTCAAGATGAAACAAAGCATCTACTTATCCTAAACTCTTGTCAGGTTCTATTACTTTGGATTTTTTGTTTTGTTTTGTTTTGTTGTTTGTTTCGCATCAACTTACCCCTTTAACAGAAAATGCTTTTGAATCTATGTTCTATTGTAATCCAGAATTGATTCAATTCCGAAGAACATGTAAGAACATTTACAAGTACTTTTGAGGTGTGTACAGATGAGGCAAAGCAGGAGTAAAAGATGGTTACTCTAGAGCAGGGGTGGCCAACCTTTTGGTGTGTCTGGGCCACACTGGAAGAAGAAGAGTTGTCTTGGGTCACACATTAAAGACACAAACACTAACAAAAACTGATGAGCAAAAAAAAGGTCCGTACATAATTTTTATGATATCTCTCACCACAGATAAGCAAAACAGTCCTCACATAATAACCCTATGTATGCAGCAGCCCTTTCAATCATCTTTTAAAATCGTCAAGCAGGTCCCAAGTTTGTTTCACTAATATAGAAAATGTACACATGTAAGTCACAAAACTTAGTAATGTCTTAAGTAAACTTAGAGTTTTGTGCCGGGCTGCATTCATAGCCATCCCGGGCCTCACACAGACATTCCTGCTCTAGGGGAGAAGGGGACCTGGTGGACCAACGGAGAGAAAACTGAAGTTGAAAAGAGTGAAGGCTGCAATGATTCAAAAGAGCACACTAGACGTGGAGGACAGAAAACAGAGCTCAGCTCAGAGGTGGAGGTGTTTTCAGGGAAGAAACTGAAACAATTAAAGAGAAGTCATAGTCAAAACGCTCACAACAGGGACACAGAAAAGAAAAGAATTTGAATCTCGAGGTCAAAGTATATTGCTTTGGGAAAAATTACCAATCTTAAGGGGAAATATCACGATCCTCTTTATGTTTTTATGTGTGTTAGCGGCTACACTAACACATGTCCCATTAAATAAATCAGTCAGCAGAATTATTAAAGCATCTGAGTACGTGTGTGAATCCCCCAAAGTAAATAAGTAAGTAAATCAATATTTATTTTACAAAAAGAAAGAAGAATGCATGCAAATGTCAAATAAAAAGTAAAAACAAATTAGAAAACCTACATAAATATTTTTTGTTTCTTTCATTTTTAACTTTCCCATCCACAATTTACCATAAATTGGATACTAACTTGATTGGGACATAGTTAAATAAACTATGAAAGTAAAAAATTCCTACTACTCCGGAATAGTAATTACGAGAACGTAAAGTGATGACATTGGGCTGCCATGCCCTGAGCGCTTATTTATATTAAAAGCTCTCCACACTCGGTTCATTTGCCCTTTACGGTAAGCCAGTCAAATCAGTGTTATAATCTGCCCTGGTTGGCATAGCACAGTGGATTGAGTGCGGGCCTGCAAAGCAAAGGGTCGCCAGTTTGATTCCCAGTCTAAGGCACATGCCTGGGTTGCAGGCCAGGTCTCCAGTAAGGGGGCACATGAGAGACAACCACACATTGATGTTTCTCTCCCTTTCTTTCTCCCTCCCTTTCCCCTCTCTCTAAAAATAAATAAATAAAATCTCTTTTTAAAAAAAAAGATTGTTATAATCTTTTTTAAAAATAAAAATGTTATAATTATGATCTCCATTATAATCTCCATTTTAAAATAAAGGCAAGAAGGCTTTGAGAATGTTAAATATGAGAGCCAGGATTCAAACTTCAGTTTGACCCTGAAGTCTGTGGAGTTCCAACCCAATACAGACATCCTAGTTCTCCAGCTGGAGGGTCCCCAAAGCTCAGAAAGATGACCCTTGGTGTCATGAACCACAGGAAAACCAGGGGATTATCCTTTAGGACAATAGTACAACCTGAAGGCCCCCCGTCATTGAACCCAACCACTTTGGCGGCACTGAACTAACAAATTAGCACGGCCAGTTGGGCATGCTACGGAAAAAACTTACTACTTTATTGTTTGCCTCTTGGAAAAATAGGCACTCTTTACCAGCAGCTTGGTTGAAGGCATTGTTATACCCTCCCTGTCGCTGGGTTCTCTCATTGGCAGTGCCAGGGAATCTCTCCAAAGCTTCCGCGAGCACAGACTGTCCAGGCTGTGGAAGTGCTCGCTCTGCCGCCTTCCGCAGAGCCAGTCATCTAGAACCGATTTTCTGCTGTGGGAGAACTGAGCCCACTCTCAGCCTGGTTAGTACTTTTCCTCCTCAGACCGTGCTGGAGCTGAAGATTTGCAGAACTGCTGTGTGGCGTCTCCGTGACTCACACGTTTGTGTACACTTTTATCTTTCGTTCCAGACACACCAGTCCTTTAATTTGTTAGAGCACGTAGCTCGATTAAATACAATACCATCTTATATGGAGAAGTTTTAAAACTGTATGTTCACTGTGAGAGGAAGAGGGACTGGTAAATGCTTTTATATATAGTTTTTAATAACATTCTATTTTCTTAAGTCACCCCTCCCCCACCTTGATTTCACAGTGGCTTTGGAAAGAATTTAAATCTGATACCAAATCGCAGTATTAAATTTCCCAAGTCCCCAAATTCACCTTTAAATTCCTTTCATCCTTCCCCGCTGGATTACGACTTTCATCCAAGAGTCCCCCACAGCTCTGTGGTCCCAGAACCAAGAAAACTCCTCTTTACGTTGGACTGATCTCTTGGCCAGTGAAATAAAATTGCCTGGTTAGTCTTCCCCAATCATACTGTTATGATTAGTTTGAAATGGAAAGGACCACCCTTCATTTGGACTACAAGAGAAACATTCTCTCCTTTTAAAAAAAAAAAAAATAATGAAAACAAACAAAATCTAAGGAATAAGGGGGAGTCCTGTCCTGGCCTATGTTTATAGGACACAAAGACCAACACTGAAAATTGGGGCTGAGGGCTAGTTGGGGGACAAATAGTCCATCAGTTTTGCTTAAGTTCTGCCAAAGAATTGGTTTTAATCATTTTTAATGTGGTTTTGGCTCCGTGTACACACAGTTCTGGTGATATTTTCTGAGTACATGAAGTATTTACTCAGAGCCAATTGAGTGTCCTGTCAGCAGTTTATCCAACGAATATTTATTGAACCCTTGCTATACATCAGAAGAATATTATGCTAAGTCCTGAGGACTATCTTGGTGACGATAGACCTACTCAATATTATGATGGGCACTTAGAGGTGTTTCTAATTAACTTACTGCTTTGCTCTGTAGAGAAAAAATATATACTTTTTCATGAACGGCTATCGTTGTTTCATAAATAAATAATAGTTTTAAGTACACCTGATTTATGACAAGGGGATGGCTAGTATCTCGGTGAGCTCTGATGTTAAAATACCAAACGACTGAAGAAAAATGAGTTTTCAAGACTCAGCTCACAGCCAAGGTGCCTCACAAGAGATGGGCAACTCCCACTGATTTGCACAAAAGGAGAGCACCTGAGATGTGGCTAAGAGAATGTCAAATAACAACCACAAAACCCTACACCCCTTTTTGTCCTTTCACACTTGCATTTACATCTGGGTGTTTGTTAGTGTCTAGGAATGCCTTTCCGGGGGAATTCTGTAGTCACCCTGTGAAGACGTGACTCAGGAGAGGCTGCCGGGCTTCCAGTTTCCTACTCCGGCCCCAGCTCGACATCGCCTCCAACCACATCCACCCCAGTGCTACTCCATCCCCTCCCTGATTAAGACCAAGTGCCCATGTTACAAATCTTTCCTGGAGTAGGAAGTCGCTTAAAAGTCTCATTTTCAAAGGCTTGCTGAGCAAGCAAAGTAAACAGAGAAGTTTATTGAATTAGTAAGGTTGAAATTAAGCAAATTAGTTTCCAGCTTTTAATAGGAGCTGCCCACGATGTCAAAGCAGGGGTCGGTGTCAGAAATGCCAAAGCAAGGCCGGCAGAGCGCGCCACCACGCGCCTGGCCCAGGGCACAGAGCAAACTGCCTCTGAGCTCCTGTGTGCGTCCAGTCTCCAGGAACAGCAGTGGTGGTTGTTTACTTAACCTGTCTCCCTGCGGGTAATCTAGATTGGAAACTGGAAAAAGTGTGGCTATTAAATAATATTAAAAAGAATATTGGTAACGATGATGATGATGGTTTCTCTGTCCGATCTGGTGTTAGCGGAGAAACACACTGAGCGTTTGCTTTGCTAACTTCCCCAGGCCTGTGGGTTTCCTTCCACCCACATTTTTGCTGTAAGCGAACAAGTATTCTACACAAGAAGTAATTTTCACGCACACAGTGTGTAATTCCATCCATAAAGAAGCCCAGCTCCCTGCAGAAGCCTGGGTTTACCATGGTTGAGATGTACTGATGACGCCTCAGATTGTACCCTCTCTCTTGATTGAAAGCAGAAGGACCTCCCCTCCTGCCTGGCCTTCTTGCTGAGGAACAGTGTTGATCCATTTCCTGTTCCCTTCTGTTAATTCAGACCAGGACAGACACAAGATCAGAATGACGGACCCTGCATTTCGGCACCTCCGTGGAGCAGTGTTGATGGGAATAAGTGTTTGCAGACTGCAGGTTCCTGTTCAGGCTACCAGAGGATGACTTTTCAATTTTTTTAACCAGTTCCAGCCCAGAAAATGGCCACTGTACACCAGCACCCTTCAATATTGTTGTTGTTTTAGTTCTCCCCTTGAAGTAATGACCACCCAACCATTATCACTCCCAATTTAGAATGAAATACAGAGCACCTCATCTGAGTTTCAAATAAGATGCAATTGTCCCTTTGTTCTGCTGAAATCAATCAGAATCCTGCCCAAATGGGGGGTTTCAGGTTACCACAAGGAATGTGTTTGCAGGGGTGTTAGTTCTGAAATAAAAAAATGTGATAATCATTACATGGAGAGCCAATAATTATAAGCATTTCCTCTTGGAATCACAGAGAAAAAAAATGTGAGGAACATATTAACCTCAGAAAAAAAAAAGTATCACTGAATTTCTGTCTGGTATATTAAGGCACCTGGTTGGGGCCTATAGCTACACTTCCTTTGAATGCTGCTGCATTTTAACATCATTGTAACCCTGATTGAATCTGCCACACTGTTTTGCTAAAAGTAGTGCTGAATTTGTCGACTTTTTTTTTCCCTTAAAGTGGAACACTCTTTAGCAGAAACATAGCTGAAATTATTTGTCAAAAGTGCAACATTATAGTTTGTCAAATACATTTTAACCTGTAAATAACCATTGATTCTAGTTCTAAGAAATGTCAAGATTCAGTAGAAAAACGAGCTCCCTGTGGGCAATTATAGGCACATTGCATGGACGATCGTGTGTATCATACAGTCTGCACTTAAAAGCACCACATGCCTAGTGCGTCGGAGAAAAATGTTTCAAACTTAGTAGGTTATTTTCCGCGCACATTCTTGTCTTTTTCACTAAGTCCAGGCACATGGCCTCAAAGATCGGGCCGATTTAATCTGCTTGACTCAAAAAAGACTTTGTTTTTCTTCTGCTGCTTTATGCTCACCACATAAATACATTAAAGACAAGTGATATTCCTAACAAAGGCTATTCGCCTGCCAGGCTGGGGTGCTCCACAGTGCTGCTAAATCTACCTTTAGGTTTCACGCCCTGAATCTCTGCCCACTTTCAAAGGGATTAATCAGGCAAAAGGGATCAGGCTGGTCGTCAGAAATGGCCTAGTTGAGAGGGTAGCAGAACAGGAAGGTTGCTTGTAGAGCAATTAACTTCCACAGTTGTGGACTGGCTGTTTCACCGAAAGCTCACACGTCGGAATTAAAGCTTCAAAACTCCCCAGGATTCTGCTCTAGAGATAACCCAGCACATTGTTTTGGATTCTCAGAAGGAAAAAGTCACACCTACTTTCCTCTGCCTAGTTTTGCCCTCACCTTTGACTAAGCACCGATGACCCCTGTGTGGTGTAACTGGTAGGAACTGCCAGGACACCCACATCAGTGAAAATCAAGCTTAGGAAGTGTAATGGAAGGAAGGAACGATAACTAACAAGACTGAACATTCCTATGTGTGTTTGGCCCTGCAGGGGCTCTCTCATGATATCCTCAGAAAAACTCAAAAGCCATTGTTATAATTCTCACTTTGAAAGTGTAGAAACCAAGATTAGAGAAGGAAAGCACCTTTCTTCCCCAGGCTGAATGTTAGTGGCATTTATCTTTGTCCTACTTCACAGGCACGCCCTTCCTTTTGTCCAGGCAGTCACTCAATTCACGGCAGGGGGAGGAGTCCACAAAGGAAGAGGCCCAGGACATCTAGTTGAGCCCATGGCTTGGGGCCTGAGAAATCGGAGGCTTAAGTGACTCATCTAGGGCCAGCAGACGTAACACCAGGTGTAGTTGACCTTGCCACGTCACTACGCAGATAGTGCCATTTAAGGGCACATGTGGTTTTCAGAAATGTGTGCTGCTAACCCCAAGTATGTTCACACCCCACTTTGCTGAATGCTGCTAAAATTTGCAACTGCCTTATATCCATGGGCTTATTTTTCCTTCATTAATGAACTTGATAGTTTATGGTCAGTGAGAATTTCCATAACACTCCCTCCATAGTTAGGACCTGAGATTTTGAAAGGGAATAATGTACCTGTAGTAATATTTTCCTTGAAAGTACAGTTATAATGATGATCACTTATGTGTCATTTATGTAGCGATCCACTTGGCTTTATGCAGAGTCTACAAAACTTCTGTACTTGTCTCCTCCTAAAACTCTTTGGTACCCATTATCTTATGTTGTTACCCAAAAGAACCTAGGAGGAAAAAAAAAAAACCCGCAACAAGACAAACCTTGGTATGCATACTATTTTTGTGGGTTTAAAATTTCTTTTAATTTGATAATATAATGTGGATCTGCTAAAAGTAGGAGAGCAGAGGAAAATATGCTTAGGACAGAGGGAGGAGAGGAGAGATGGACAGCAGATCTAAGTAGACATTTGAATGAGAATTTGCATACAGGAGAACTAGGCCCCAAATTAATTCCTGATAAATATCAGAATTTAGTAAACTCATGGAAGGAGAACCGAGGGCCAAATGGAGGAGATTAAATATGACCCAGGGAGATAGAGAGGCAGGTGGGACAGATAGAACCGTTACAGTAACACAGCATAAACAACTCGAGTCCTGTGAAACGACATGCAGTGGCAGCTCACAAGGGTCTCCGGGGACCCTTCTGTGCACACATGCCACGAGTGCCCTCTGTTGTCTACCAGGAACACCGAGGAGCTTCGGGAAACCGAGGCTGCTAGTGTTTTTACTTCTTTGCTCACAAAGATTTTTCCCCCCACGCCTGGCAATGGGTCTTGCCTGAGAACGAGGGTTTAATGAATCCGTTGCAGAATATTAGAGTTGAAAGAAACCTTGACAATTCTTGTATGATTCTCCATATATAGTTGGGAAGAGGGATGCTGAAAATGGGGAGATATCTTAGGAGAATGTTGAGTTAGTGACAGACCCAGGACTCCCAGTACAGTGACACATCTTACCCAGCTTCCTGACCCTTACTTTTTCCTCCTCG
Source organism: Desmodus rotundus (assembly GCF_022682495.2). Lineage (NCBI taxonomy): Eukaryota > Metazoa > Chordata > Mammalia > Chiroptera > Phyllostomidae > Desmodus > Desmodus rotundus. The sequence goes on along the minus strand of NC_071394.1, from coordinate 30,459,144 downwards.
ATCCTTTTCAAAAATGGATGATAACCTTGTGAAATGGAATAATATGCTCATGAAATGCTTGACTAGAAGGAACCTCAGAGACCGTATCTCAAACATCCATATTTTGCTGAGAGGAAACTGGACCCCAGATTATATTCTGACAGATATCAGAATTTAGTTAATTCATGGGAGAACCCAGGCCCAAATGGAGGCTTGGCCACTTATTAAGGACACTTAAGGAGGAGGGTGGACCCAGGATTCCAAATTCAATCACTTTCCTGAAAAACTATGAAGGGAAATAAGAAGATCTGGGTAAAATACACTCATTTCTCATTTAAAGATGAGGTCCTCCCACCCGCTTTCCTGCGTATGCTCCACACCCCCGCCTTTCCTGAGTATGCCCCCGCCCCCTGCCTTCATTCCCGATTCTCAGGCTCAAGCAGTCAGGTGTGCCATTGAAAAGCCTAGTGGGAGTTCAGGCTGAAACCAAGAGATGATGGCCTGGAACCCTGGGGTGACGATTGGTGGGGTGGGGAGTGGGGATGGTGGCTGTCATTCAAGGTGGGATGGCAACAGTGATGGGGCCTGGCTGCTGTGTTTAAGGTGGCGGCCTAGGCAGGCTGGGGACATCCTGCCTGCGATGAATATCAGAGTACTTCTCTCTCTGCTGCTGCACAGAGTGGTGGCAGAAAAGCCAAACGATCAGTCCTTGTTGCCCTGAATACATTTCTGAGCAACAATGTCCCATGCTTTGCCAGAACAAGCAAGTGAGGAGGTCCTCAAGTGGCTGCTGCTCCGAGCTGCCTCTGTGGATCACGCAGCCTTGCATCTCAATTCCTCAGATCAACCAATTACTACTTATTTTCTTTTGCTAGGCAGTAGGGTAATGTCACTGTAGAAGTGGCTTTTCCTGAAGAGAACGAGAACAGAAATGAATTTGAGTAAAATTTCTGTGGGCTTCCAGTATTCCAGACACTGGGGTATGTTTCCTATGCATTAGTCCTTTTAATCTTCATTTTTCAAGCCATTATCCTGAGTATACAGAGGATGACATATACAGTAGGGTAAGTGACCTTGCCCCAAGTTCTATAGCTGCATTTGGGGCATAGCTTTTGTTTGAATCCAGTCCTTCCAAAATCTAAGCCATCTCCTTCCCTTACAGTAAAGACAAGTGGAGGCTGGTTAGCAAAGTCTCAGTTGAGTCTACGTGACGTTAACACAGAGTCTCTGTCTCTAAGCTCCTCGTGCCCCTGGCTTCTGGCCACCCTTCCAGTTGCGGGCCCTCCGACTCTCTGGACAGAGGATGTTGTGCTCATCTACTTCTCAGTTGTGCAGCTGGGCTTGGGTCTATGGTTTTTCCAACTGAGTGATGAGGTTGACCTCCTCTTTCTCCAATCCTTTCTTACCTGGCTGACACCTTGAGCCAGTTTCTTTTACTAAATGGCAAAAAGCCCAGAGGTTTCTCAGCCACCCAAAAGTCAGTGCAACCACTGAGAAGGGATCACTAGTGGGAGGCCCTGGACTATAAGGTTAAGGGGGAAGTCAGTCCCGCTGGTGGAAGGGCGTGATGCACAGGACACCTTGGATCCAAATGCTACTGCTGACACTAGCTAAACATCCGGGGTAAAATCACTAGTTTCCTATGCCTCCCATGAGCTCTGTAACGTGGTGTAATGATATTGGCCTCTCAGTGTTGCCCTAGGATTCAATGAGGTCACGGTTGCAAACTGTGAAGCACACACAGTAGGAGGAACTCAGGAAGTACTCCCACTTTGTGTTCCCTGGGAGGCTGAGCCAGTATGTCAGTTATTTGGCAAAGATAATTATTTATCCTGGGTCATGAAGATAACTCAAATCTACTTTCTCCCTGTTTTATTTTCCTCACGGATCTCTCTAGAGACATCTGTAAGTGACAGAGTTTAGATGCACAAGTCCTTTTTGTCCCAGAGGGACTTTGCAAACAGTGTACTGTTGAAGCAGATCCCAGGCCCTAGGTTTCTCATGTGATCTTCAGAGTACCTCTGTTACAATAGAAAGTCCACTGGAGAAATTGGAGCTGCCCAAGTCTCGAGCTGGTCCCCCCACTAATTTCCATTCCCGTGCCATTTACTAAAAGTGATACAGGTGGGTGGAAATCGGGCGAGGCCTGCCTCTCAGAAGTAACCAATTCTTCCTGGGGATGCCAAATGCAGTCAGGTGTGAGGCCTGGGCTTGTAGAGATACCCAAATATTTTCTTGGAAAGTAATCTCAGTTTATTAGAGTGCCTTGTCTCAATTCAGAGTATAGATTTTTGAATGCGTTTGCTGACAGATTGACCTGGACTATGTTTTCCTCTTATTCAGGGAGCGATCGATCTTTATCAAAAGGATTTGTTGACTGACGGGCTTTCACGGTTCTAATGTGTTGTTTGATACTTTTAAGAGACATATGCCCCTTTGTATAATGAAATTATCTGATAAAAGAGGGAATGAAGCTCAGGGTTTCAGCAGCATCTCAGCTCTTGGCTGCCTTGGTGACTGCCAGGGAATTTTGTTTTTATTTGCCTGTGATGGAAACCTTACAACCCTTGGTGAAAATGTTTTCGAATATTCAAGTTTCTAGACCATATACTGTGTTTCCAGGCCTAAGGGCCTGAACTAAACCAAGATTGTGTTTCCCTCAGGTAAGTACTTCCAGACACTCTATCCTCTGCCTTTGCAACCCTCTTCTCCTCATTACTGTACCATGTAACACTAGACGCGCATTATATTCCACATAAAAAGCCATTTCTGTAGCATCTTGTCATCGTTTCATTGACGCTGCTTTGAAGCCGTGTTGAGTTCTGAACTCAGAGCCTAACAGCAATGGCTCAAGTGCACCGCGCCGTATTATTTACCCAGATGGGGTTAATTGTTGAATAAAAGAATGGTCCCTTTCAGTTTACCTCTTCGCAATCTCTCTCATACTGGTTATGGAAGACAGGGAAGTCTATGATAAATATCAAACTTTCTAATCAGAAACGAGTCCAGTTGTATTTGAAATCTTGAACTTAATCCAGAATCAGGAAGTGTAGCCACTTGTGTTACTGTTGCTGAAAGAAGAAAATGACCTTTTTATTGTAGCTGACATTCACTATTGTGCTTGGGAGCTACGGGGAGCGGAGCAGGTAAACGTAAAGGCTTAAGTAGGTTTTCCCTTCTAACAGGAATGGTACAACTTGATGTGCTGTCTTTATATTTTCAGGGTTTTTTTTTTTTTTTTTTTTATAGGGTGAAGCCTGCACTGGCCTAAAAGACATCTTTACTTAAAACATTACGTCAAATCTCTTTAGGCTTCCGATTTCACTGCAGCTAAGTGGCCACTACTACCGGCTTCATTGATTGATTGAGATGTAAATTTTGAAGAGTAAATTTCAAAAATTTGACCTGTATAGGGTGACAAATTTTTGTAGATGTAACTTGTACCCATATAACCACTGTCCAGATCAAGAACATTTCTACTACCCAGTAGGATTCCCCAGTTGTCTGCCAGTCAGTGCCCTCGGGGTAACTGGTCTTCTAATTTCTATCACCATGGACCAGATCTGTCCACTTAAAAAGTTTGTGTTAATGCAACTATAAATATGCGTACTCCTTTCTGACTGGCTCTCCCTTCCCCCCGCCACGCCCCCCCCAACCAGAATGATGTTTTGTCAATGAAATCATATAATTGCATACTATTTTCTGACTGGATTATTTTACTCAAAATGCTTGACCATGTTGCATGTGTCACACCACTAGCTTTTCAGACATACTATTTGGAAGATAATTGTTGAAATGCATTAGATTTTCTGAAGAGGGTCGTTAAAACATTGATTAAAAAATGAAAGTTTTACTTTTTGTACTTCAATCTGCTCAAGTTGTTGATGTTACTTTGGTAATATAAAGAGGTTCAGGGAGGGTTTTATGTACGTGCATGTAGATCTCTAAAATCTAAATCTCTCTATTTCTATAAAATCTGTGAGAGTCGGGGAGCATTTTCCTCATGGATCTTGCATTCTAGTTGGGGGTGATGGACAATAAAAAATTTAAAGTAAATGGGTAAATAAACTAGTGAATAAAATTCATTTTAGATAGTGACCAGCGCTAAGAAGAAAAGATAATGGGGAAAAGGACAAGGGGGGAGTTGGGACTGTTTCAGGCGGGACGCCAGAGGAGGCGGCTCTGAGGAGGACATACCCGAGCAGAGAATAGGGAGAAGGAGCTGGCTGTGCAAAGAGCTGGGGGCAAATGCGTTCCAGGCCTGAGGCAGAAAGAGGCTGCTCTGGTTCAAGGAACAGAAAGAAAGCCAGTGTGGCCAGAGCCTGATGGGAGAAGGACACAGTGGCAGAGATCAGGTCAATGAAATGGTCAGCAGGGTCCTATAGGCCTTGGTAGGGGACATAGTGCATCTTGGTTTTAATTGTGATGGGATGGCCTTGGAAGATTTTAAATGAGGGCAATGGGATGGTATGATTCTGTTACAAAGGTGCACTCTGGCTGCGGGGTGGACAGTGGATAGTAGAGGGACAAGAATGGAAATGGGGAGACCTGTTAGGAGCCTGCTATTGAAAAATGACTTTGACTTACGCCTGGATAGTAGCAGTGACAGAGGAGAGAAATAGTGGCACATGGGGTTTATTATTATTATTTGGGGAGACAATAAAACCAATAGGTTAACTAATAAATTGGATATAGGGTGTAAGAGTGGTCACCTTTTCAGTTTTTGACCAAAGCAAGTGAGTAAAAGATGAGACTATTTAATGCAATAGAGAAGACTGGAAGAACAGCAGTTTGGGAAGGAAAGACCCCAAAGTTCTCTTCTGGCTGTGTTAAGGTTCAGATGCCTATTAGATTTACAACTGAAGGCATCAAGGAAACAGCTGTATATATCCATGTGGAGCTCAATAGAGAAATCAGGCTGGAGATAAAACTTTTGGAGCCACCAATATAAAAGTAGGTGTATAAAGCCATGGGGTGGATAGAATGACTGAAGAAGAACGTAGGGAAGGATGAGAGGGAATCCTGGGGCACACTCATCCCTGCCGACTGAGTCACCACCAGCTTTTCACTGCCATCGTCATGGAGATGGTTATGATCAGCAGCATATGTACTGAGCACATAGTGTTCCAGGTACAATTGTGCCAGGTAAAAGAGAAATATGTGTCCATATATACATATATAATGAAAAAATAAAAAAAGAATCTCTGCTTTAAGAAGAAAATGAGAGACAGTGAAAAGTTGGAAAAATACATTCTATAATAGTGGTTAGCTCAGGGAACAGAGGAAGTAACAGGCTCAGAAGACCAGACTTCGAAGAAGAAGTGACATGTGAATATTTAAACTGAATGCTTAGATCCAAAGTCCTGTGATTCCCTAGAGAGAGATGTTTTCAAGTAAAGAACAGCATTTACAAACGGCAAAAGATGCAAAAGGGCAGGGAATGATCTGAGCTGAAAGCAGTTCTGAGTGAGCGTGGCTCCGAGAGTGCACATGCCAGCAGGTGAAGCTGGGAGGCGGCAGCAGCTGGGTCGTCCAGGCCCACGTTCACCGTGCTGTGGAGATCGAAACTCCACCTTAAAGACAGCAGGAGGGGGGCGAGTGGTAGGATGAGAGGGCTTGGAGCTAGAGAGAACAGAATTCATACCCTGCCTTCACTATTTACTAGCTTAGTGACATTGAAATATTGCTTAGCATCTGTAAGCCTTAGTTTCCACATCTGTAAAGTGGGTAAAACAATAAATGCACGGCACAGTTTTTACGAGAACTGAAGATAATAAGTAGAGAGCACATGCACCCAATGGGGAAAATAAGTGGTAGTGATTATTTTGCTATTACTGTCACTCTTATTTAATAGGCCTGTAGTTTAAAAGAAGTTTATTTTATAGCAGAAAGGTTAGAAAATGCTAGAAATTATTATATTAACGTGGGTAAAAGTGATGAGCACTTGATGTTAGGGAGAAGGTGGCCAAAGTCAGAAGGTGGCCAAGGTAGGAGGGTGGGAAGGGACAGGTTCTAAAATGATTCAGGTTTTGAACTAGGCATTTAGGTACTGGGTGGTGTAGCTCATTTAAACTGGGGACATTGAAAAATCAGCACATTTTGTTGGGAATGGGGTAAGTTCATTTGTAGATATGTTATTTTGAGAGTCCATAAAGGCTACTTAGTGGGTCTGGAGCTCAACAGAAAAAACTGGACTGGAGATACAGATTTGTGTGGATAAAGTGGACCAAAAAAAAGTGTATTGAGTAAGAAGTAAAAAATGTGAATTACAGAACGCTGGGGAACATTGAAATATAGGGGATGGAGCAGAAGTTGTCAGGAATGGAAACTAAGGGAAAGCTGGCAGAGAGGTAGAGGGAGAGCCGAGAAAGGCAGCTCTGGCACGTGTTCCTCATCCCACTCACCTGGTGGGATGCACCTGCTCACACTGCCTGTTCTTAGAGGAACAGACATCTTCCCCCTCTTCTCTTCCGCAAGCATGAATGATTGAGGTTCAGACTGGGACAGGCTGAACTCTGGCAAACGTTATACAGAGATTTGGCCTCTTCCAATCTCCCTCTCAGTGCCACTCTGTTTCTGGCCTGCAGATCCCAATTGCTGGCTGTCCTGGGTCCGATCCAAGTAGACCCAAAGGATTGTAGATCTCAGAACTGACAGTGACTTTATTGATCCTTTAATTGAATTCCCAGCTTCCTTGTATAAAAGATTAGGAAACAAAGCCTCAGAGAAAGAAAGATATTCAATCAATTAATATTTTAACTGAACATAATTAAAGCTCTTTCCCAAAGATCTGTACTCAGCAATACTGCCGCTCCAACTCGTTCAGTGATAATGGTGTAAAATAAAGGTCCTCCGTGGAGTTCTAACATCTGACCTGGACTGAAATCCTGCCAAGCCCAAATCTAATGGGCATCTGGACACAAGAAGCAAAGCATGAAAAAGGAATAGGAGAGACAAGGCCTGGCTTCAAACAAATACACTGTTAAAATAAAAATTAGGAAATACTTTGAGAATAGGAAGTACAGAGAGGATAATTGTGATTTCCTAAGATCATCCTTAAAGGAAGTGGTCCTGGAAAGGCCCTGGATGGGATGCTGAACAAGGAAAAGGGAAAAACGTGGTGTGATTTTTTCCTGTTTGTTTCTGACATCGACAGAATTAGAGATTACGACATGCAGCCCTCAAGACCTTCCTATTGGTTTATCCAGAAAACTCAGATTGAGAGGTGAGCCAGAAAAGGGATGATGGCCTAGCATACCTAGTAATTAGCAGATTTGACTTTCTAGACATTAGTTCTTAAGGCAGAGGTGGCTAGATGCCTACCTTAGATTTATTCTTCTCTTCCTCCTTAGAAACAGAACCCTGGATTTCAGTTGGATGTCTTCTCACACTATAACAACAAAAAAAGACTCCATTTCCCAGGCTCCCAATGGAATATTGGGTATAAATAAAAGTAAAGTGTTCTTAATGCGAAAGGTGTCCATGCTTCTTTTCTGCTTTCTCCATCCATCCATCCAACTGTCAACATACAATGATGACACTAATTCTACCAGGCATCTTGACCATGACAATGAGGGCCAGAGAGGAAGGCACCACACTAGCCCTGGACTTGTCACTTCAGGACTTTTCTTGCATGAGAGAGGAATAAACTGCTTTAACAAAGTTTGAACAAAGTTTTACAAAGTTTAAGCCCCCTGTCTGTTCTGTTAATGCGGCCTAACTTAATCCTTACTGATGAGCTTGTGTTCTTTCATTGAGTTTTGAGCACTTATGAGAGTAAAAGCCCTCAGTTGTTCTAACTTAAAGAATATGATTGAAAAGTAATGTTTAACACATTTACTGCATTTTGCCGTGTAAAATGCACAGTTTTTGCCCAAATTTTTGAGGAAAAACTAAGGGTGCGCATTATACCTGGGTAGTACTGATACTAATGCTGTATCTACATAAATGTTTTTAATTCTTTTATTTATGCTTATATTGTAAAAGTGTAACTCTAAAAACCAATAACGGTATCTGTATGTGCAAAAGTAAATGCTGAAATTCCTTTGTGATACAAAAAACAAGTATCTAAATATAAATAATTAAAAAACTGAATTAAAAAATTAAAATAAAAGATATTTTTCCTTAAAGTTTGGGCCAAAAATGTGGGTGCCCATTATACATAGCAATATGGTAATTAAGTGTTGGCTACTTAAAAGAGTACCTTAAATTTGTAGAGTGATTAACATTTCACAAAGCACTTTCCTTGATTTATTCTTAAAATAACTCTTTATACTCAAGCTGTATTGCTTAAAATTAGACTTTTGAAAATAACCAGAAATTTATATTAATGTTGTTATGGTGATTTTCAGTTTAGCGACTTACCTGCATCTTAAACGAAGATCTTTGATCTCTAAGTTTCATTTTTCTCATTGGCCAATTATGCATAATAATTTATTATTTACAGATGGAGTAAATAAAGGGGTAATACAGCATAGTAATTTAAAGTGTTAATCCCAATTAATTCTCAAATAGCTGTGTGACCTCGAACAGATTACTCCTCTGTGTCCTCATTTTCTAGTCTGGGAAGTGGGAGTAATAAAGCCTATGCCGCTTAAGGATTTTGTGCAAAGTAAATGAAGTACTGTGCCTGCAGCAGAGTCCTGGACACTTAGTAAGGGCTCAAGAAGTGTTAGCTATTTTTTCAAACTTCCTAGGATAGGACCTTAATACATCACCTCCACTCAACAAGCTATATTGTCCCTGATGTGCCTCTTCTGCAACTCTGAGAATTAATCTCGGAGAGATTCTATGTCACGGTGAGTACTGACCTCTAGAAGTAAGCAGCAGTTCTGGCTCAGTGAAATGGTTCCTGAGAAAGGAGCAGGGGCCCAAGGCAGGAGTCAGCAAAAGAAAACCTGTCCACCTGCCATACTCCTAGCTCCGGAGGAAGTCTTGGGTCCTGTGTCGGCATAAGAACTTGCATGACAACAGACAAAACCCATTTTACTCTGTATCTTCATGCTTCCTTGGACATAAAAGAATCTCAGACACAGACAACTACTGAGAATTGAACCAGCCTCCAAGGTCATTTGGAGAATGATAAAGACTTTGTGGGAGTCTCCTGGATAAAATGCTCCAGCCAGATGGGTGCCGGTGGCAGATGGGGAAACCAAGCACAACAGAAGTTAACACTGTGAGAGCAGGAGACAGGCTCCACGAAGGCAAGAGGACCTTCAAAATGCACATACTCCATGGAGGCAAACAACCCAGGGCATCCAGAAACACCCGGGAGTAAAACCAGACCAAGGAAATGCCAGAGATGGGGATCACACACCCAGCACCGAAGATTAGGCTTGTTGGAGAAAGTCTGCTGTGAGGCTACAACAGCTACCCAGGAATTCCCAAGGAAGCCTCTACCCTGGAGTCTCCACCATCACACACCAGTCATTGGATCTTTAAGTAAGTCACTGAGTGTAAGGAACAGAGCTGCAGTCAAGAGCAAGCAAGGATCCTGGAACTGGATTCAGGCCTGGATCTAATGCACAAGCTCTGGTTACTTTTACTTAGCAAGTCACATAACCAATAGAAGTGTCCACTTTCTCATCCATAAAATAGGTATCATAGTACCTGTATCTACCTGTAGTGTTGCTCTAGGCCTGCACTGGTGAGTCTCGGGCAGTGATGGTAATGTCCTGCACCTCTGTAGTTCAAGACAGTGTCCACTAGCTACGTGTAGCTGTTGAGCCCTCAAAATGCAGCTAATGTGACTGGGGAACTGAATTTTAAATTTTATTTTATCTGAATTTATTCAAATGTATATTGCCACATGTAAGTAGTTGTTACCTTATTGGACAGCGCTGCTTGTATGGAGAGTCAATGAGATAATGTGTTTTATCACCGTAGCTGGCATCAGGGCATGATAACTTCTAGCTGGCATTGTTTTAAACTTCTTATAACCTCAGCTTCCTCATCTATGAAGTGGGGTTAATGATAGTACCCACCTCATGAGATTGTCGGGAAGATTAAATAAGATAACATGGTAGAGGCAATGCACACAGTGCTTGGCACAGTGCGGGTGCTTAGCAAATGCGAGTCCTTTTCCGATTCGTTGGAAGCTCTTTGGCCCTACTGAAATAACCGCGCAAGTATGTATGTCGAGAACCTACAGTGAGAGTCTCAGCAAGCAATTGGGTTGTTTGGTAGTCACCTGCACGTCTCTAGTGCTGGCTTTGGCTGGAAAAAAAAAAAGAGTCTGCTTGAGCAAGAAAGAAAAAAAGTATTGGCAGTGATACGTGTACTCTGAGAATTTCACAAATATGCATTTGGCAAAGCCTGACTGTCCAGACAGATCACAAACCACTAGGCAGTGCACCTGCTAGACAACAGGGAATGTTATTGCTGTTATAAAGATATGATTTATGAGTAATCCATACCCCAGACAAAGACTCGCTTATAGCAGACCTATTGTCCAGACGAGTCCTCAACCCTCCAACTGGAGAAATGACAGCACTGATTGAAGAGACAGCAGGGTAGGCTATGGGATTAAGCACAAACACTTGACCCTGTGGTCAGTGGGAGGCTTGAGACTCGAGACATGAAAAGGTGTTGTGTTGTAGCTACTTATCCAGATGTTGCAAAATGGCTAGTGTGAGAGAAGAAAACAGAACAAATTGCAGGTTTGTTGGTCTGTAAAGGAGTGGCTGCTTCGGTCTTCTAACAGCAAGGGGTTGGGGGGGTGGTTAAGCGGTGTCTTATCTGTAAGAGGTCAGAAAAGAGAAAAGATACAATCAAAGATCATCTCAGGAGGAGCAGCTTTGCCCTTGCTCCAAATTATTTTCTGTATCTGCTCACTGATTCTTGGCATTGCAGGTACAGACGAATTTCTTTCAGTTGAAGATGATATTAGATTTGATTGCATTTATAATTTTAAACTTTTGGGCTGTGGTACCTTCATTTTTTTTTCTTTTGAACCTTCAAATCTTACAAGTTATTTAAGAAGTTTTCAGATTCTTCCTGAAAAGTAGTGGGAAGTAGGGCGACAACCTAAGCACATGGAGTCATGGAAGAGGTTTGTGTCATGGATGGATGATATTTGTTATGGAGAGGGTAGAAATCTGTTAAAAGGCAGAGGGTTTCCTGAAGATTTTAAGACTCAAATAAACAGAAAATACTCTAAAAAAAAAAAAGAAGGGGTTTCTACCATGGCTGTGCACATTTATTTGATGACAGTGACCAAAATGTTGTAAGAGCCACACCAGAACCTTTTTGAGGAAAGAATTTGAATCCCTTCCTCCTTCTTCCCTTCCATCATCGTCATCATCACCATTGTCATCATCCTCACCATCATAATCATCATCATCTGCTATGTAGCAGTGTGCTGGATGACTTTCAAACTTATAATTTATAATCCTCATAGCAATTATACAGCATAGGTATTGTTAGTCCCATTCTCCAGATGAGGAAACTGAACCTCAGAGGGTATAACTTGAGTAAGTCAAGGCCATGTAGCTCATAAGTGATGGAGCCAGGATTAAAATCCTGATGTCTTCTCCACATGCCTGTTGTCTCTAGTACCCAGCCCTCTGCTTGCAGCAGGTACCTAACGTGACTAATGTGAGTGAAAACCTGAATTTTTGGTTATTTAATTAGTTAAAAATTAAATTTAAATAGCCACACATGAACAGTGTCTATATTACTCAGCACAGCTCTTGCGACTAAATGAGATAATGTTCTTTATCAGCCTGCCTGGTCTTCTCACCTGGTCGGTGCTTGACTAGACTGAAGGCTGCTGGACCTTCATTATGGTCTGATTTCTATAATTTGTTGAGTACAGTCATGGACAACTTCACCTCAACCAACCATTATTTCAGTCACTCAATCAAAACCAGTCATGATAAATAGTGAGGGACTCTGACCGTGTGGTTTTTCACTCCTTCACACTGGCTTACCTGTCCTCTTTCCTTGTTTGAATTAGTAACGTATTTGCAGCAGCTGTAAACTCTGTGGTGTTCAAATCAAATTTTTTCCCTAAAATTAAAAAATGGTATTAGTCAAGGTGTGTAAATGATAGGATGACACACTACCCAAAACACAAAACTGCAGATATTTATAAATGACAGTTGTGACATGGTAATGTGTGACCTTGATACTTTCAAATACTTAGGACCTTTCATTGCGGTTTTGACCCATCCCCATATCCGCCAGCCTTTTTTTAACCTTTATTCCACTGGTCTCCTCCTGCTATAGATGGAGAATTTGTGTTCCCTCCCCCAAAATTCATATGTTAAATTCTAACACCTAATGTAATAGTAGTTGGAGTGGGCCTTCTTGAGGTGATTAGGTCATGAGGGCTCCGCCCTCATGAAAGGCATTAGTGCCCTTGTACTAATTAGTGCCAGAGAGTTCCCTTGTCTCTCCCCCATGTGTGGACAGACTGATAAGATGGCCATCTATGAACTAAGTGAGCTCTCACCAAACACTGAAACTGCCCCTGCCTTCATCTTGGACTTCCAGCATCCAGACCTGTGGGAAGTGAATTTCTGTTGTTCGTATGCCAACCCATTCATGGTATTTTGCTATAACAGTCCGAGCTCACTGAGACACATCCTTTATGCACCTTTTCTTATAGGTCACTTCTTATACTTACGAAAAAGGTCAAACTTTAACCACACCACACCAATCAAAACATGTGAATGAACCCAAATAAAATGACTAATGGCCTCATTAAGGAAAAGGAGAAACATTGACATAGAAGAGTGTATTGAATCTCTCTTGACCTTACTTTTGTAGGCAGCACTAAAATAATATTTACAGCAGAGAATAAGTGATACAGTTTGTGTGTCCCGGTAGACAGACAAACACAGAGGGACAATTCCATGTCAGCCACACCTGAGAGGGATTGCTTCTGCTGACTCAGCTGTCCTAGCACCTGGATGGATCAGGACTGATTTTTCTAGAAGGCTGTCTGCCAGGAGGATGAAACTGTGACACCCCCCACCCCCACCAGGCCACAGGTTCCCTGGGTCTTTGTTGCTAACTGCCAGACTCCCTCGCATATTGACTATCCCATAAACTTGTCATTGCTGTTCTTTTGAAATCTAAAAAGAGGTAGAAATGCTCCTCTTCACTGCTTCTTAGATTTTGGATTTGTCTTTTTTCTTATACTTCAGGTCATCCATTCCAAACCATTTATTCTATCTAATATTACGGATATTATGAGTGTTAAGTGCTCTTGTATACATGATCTGACTTGGTCTCTCAGAAACCTGTGAAAGATGTGTGATTGTTACACATTATTCAGATGACGAGGCACAATAACCTGCATTCATATATTTAAGTGGTAGAAAGCCCGTGTCTATCACATGCCAGACAGTTCACTCCCTGCTTGCCCCACAATATCTGCTTAGTCTTCGGAACCACCCTAGGAGGTAGGTTTTATACTTTCTTTTTTAGTTTAGAAACTGATGCTGAGGGAATTCCTATAGCTTTCCCTACTATCAACCACAGTGAGCTAGAATGCTAGAATTCATGGAATCCATGTCTGTCTAACTTCAAAGACCATGGTCTATTTATGTTGCCAGATATGAGATGGAAGAAATATAGTTGTATTCTTTTATCCATTCCTTTACTTAAATAAATATTATATGTAAAACCTTTTGGCAGTGGAGGAATGGGGTTTCTCTTCCACTAAGAATGTTCTAATCTTATTCTATGATAATTCTGATGTAACCAATTATTTCTTTATAATTGCTATAATTCGGTTCAAAATTTCAATAAATTTTGGATACCTATTTCCAGTGTGGAAAGTGTGAATCAAACTGAGGCTAAGAGTGAACTTATAGTCTATAACTTTAGACTGTATATTTCAAGTCATTCTAAATTAAGATTAAGGCCAAACTGTACCATCCAGATGCTAAGAAAGCCATCGACTGAGTGATAATGACCAGAAGTTCCTGCAAGCCTCTGAGAGCAACTGAATACAGATAACAAGTTTGGCTGCCAGCCTGTCCTTCAAAGCAGCCAGCAGCGTTGTCCTTTCCCTGCCCTTCCCTCTGTTGAATTAGACCCTCATTCTTTCCCTTCCAGTCCATAGTAGAAGCCCTGGAGGTTACTTTGTCTCCAGCCTGGGCCCTCCAGGAGCTCTGACTTTGCCAGTCTTTGGTGAAACGTTCTTCGTAACCTACACTTTTAGATTAAGAACCCCCGAAACAAAACCTCTGAGTTATGTTGCTGGGGGGCACCACCACGATGGGAAGGGGAAGAAGGGGTTCGTGGCCTTGACCCTTGCTTCTACTGGAATAACTATCTTTTTGTCTGCTTTGTGGGTTGAGGTCCCCTGTGACATTTATTTTGCAAAAAGAAAGGTTTGAAGCCCCCAGCCTTCTGAATCATGTGTAGACATCTTTTGGCCCTCAAAACCCTCCCTTATCACGACCTTTTTCCATAGTCATCAGTTAGACCCACGGTAAGAAGACTGATATTGCTTTGTAGCTCATGAAAACTATCCTTAGCCCAGGCGCTATCTCCCCGGCAGCCAAGCAAGTCCTCAAAGGTCCATAAACTAGTCCTCCATGGTCAGTGAGGCTCATGTCAGAGTTTTGCTTATGCAATCCCCTAACTTGTGCATTTGCCAAAGTGATTTGCCAACTCCAGCCTTTCTCTTAAGGACCTACCTCTACTTAGTTCAAATTCGCTGTAAGAGTTCATTGGCGGTGTGTATCTATTGAGTTGGTAAGACATGAGTCTTACATGCACTCTGTTCTAATCAGCTGTGGTCCGCAGGTAGTCATGTGTTATAACAGTGGGACCTGAGCTTGTGCCTTCATAGGAGCAATGGAAAGGGAAATTCCTCGGATAGGACCTTATTGGCAAGGGAGACATTCCAGACACGCCTACTGTAAAACTCTATAAAGCCTAGTTGTCTTTAGACTCACTTGTCCACCCCACTATTCTAAAGCTGTCATTATTTTAGTTTGTATCACACTCATGGTTGCATCCTCAGTACCTGGCATGAAGCTGATGTACGGACACTTAATAAATGTGTATAGAACAAGTGAATAGATGGAGTGACGGATAGAGAGGTGGACAACGTTAGATGAATGGATAGATGGGGACAATACAGCGTAGTGGTAAAGAGCATGTGCTCCAGAGCCAGCCTGCTGGGACTTGAATCCTGGCTCCATGCTCACTGTGTGCCCTTGGCAAATTACTTAACTTTTCTCAGCTCAGTTATCACATCTTAAAACAGGAATAGTAATAATACCAACTTCATAAGGCTTCTGTGATCATTAAAATGAGTTAATTCTTTAAAAGTACATTATTATATCACTATTATTATTATTATTAATATTATTATATTACTATTATTATTGATGGGTAATAAGGCAGCAGGCATATATAAAGGCCAAGAAGAAAAATGGATGAAATGGTTTATAAAAATCAGAAACAATCTCTAATGACAAAGGAAGACACAATGGAAAATTGTCCCCAGTATCAGAAAAAATATAAATGTAAGCCTGCATCCCCTTCCTCAGGTAGAGAGAAAATGGAGGAAACGATGTCATGGAGAAGGGTGCCTAAGCAAAAATCTGTATCCAAAATTTGTGTTCAGAGAGCCAGTCATCGCCTCACAGAACCGGACAGCACAATGGCAATCAGTGTTATTATCTGTCTGTTCATCGGTTCCACTCGATGAACAAAAGTGTTCGTTAAGTGCAGAGGGTGAAGAACGCAGGTATCAGCAAGGGCACTTCGTTAGAAGAAAGTGCATTCCAACTCTGGGGACTAGTTAGTGCCTGTTTTGTGAGCCGCAGACGAGACTTTGGGACAATGAGACAGTGGGGTCCAGCTGGAGGAACATGTGAGGACCTGAATTCCAGCCCTTGCTCTGACTGCTGAACCCCAAGTCCTGGTACAGGCCTGAGGAGCCTGGAAGAAAGCGCACCTTCACTAACTGGTCTGTTAGGAGGTGGCTTTTTTCTGCAATTCCCCTTCCGAGATGGGATATCTTTTTCTAATTAGCACTGAGGCCCTTCAGTGCTCACAGCAGCCCTATTTGCAACCCTGGGAGGTTTTTAAACCAATTGCAAGATAAGTTGGTTTTCAGGAAGGGAAGAGATTAATGGGGCCACAGAAAGATGGATGTGAGCTGGGCGCTGCCGCCGCCTCTCTCCACACACGCTGTGGCTAGCAGTGAGGCCAACGGGAATGACCTTGAGTGGAGTTACATATTTTTCACACCTCCTACTAAAACTCAGCAAATGCTTGACTTGCTGTGACCAGCATAATTTTTCTTCCTGCAAAACGTGTTGGGATTATCGCTTTTAGCCACACGTGGGCTGGAAGCACTTTGTAGGAGCCCCACGGGCTGCAACTGTTCAAATCCCCGTCCTTGGGAGGGAGCTCAGGGAATCAGGGACCCATGGTGCCGGTCCGAGAGCTCCCATGTAGAGGCCTGGTTTCTGCTAATTAAGTCCAGTTTCCAAGACTCCATCAAAGCTGCCATCCAAATGATTCTGAAAGTCAGGAGGTAAAATACAAGTTTCAACCCCAACACCTTCCCCTTATCCATCTTCTTGAACCACTTCAGGACATTAGGTAACATATGACTTTTTTTTTCAGTCAATCCGAGATATTATCTGCTGAAATAGCTCTACTGGTACGGGAGAAGGGTTTCAAAATATGGAACAGATGCACAGCTGCCACCTGAGATGATGCATTATGAATTCAGAACTGTCATCACCTCCCCCACCACCCCTACCCTCTCCCCTAAGCACATATTTGTTCATGTGGTTTACACCTGTGGGATTGTGGGATGCAAGACAGGAATCTGATTACTGTTTGGGAGACAACCCAGTCTCTAAAACAGATTCATGTATCTTTGTTTCCCTGGAGAAACTTGAAATCTCCTGCCAACTCTTCATGTGGTTCAGCTGGGTTAAAACTCCAGTCCAATTTTTTCTGGAATTTGGTACCAGTGACTAACTCTGAGGCTTTCATACAGTAAGTCTTTTTTTAAAAAAATTATTTTATTGTTGTTCAATTACAGTTGTCTGCATTTTCTCCCCACCCCTCCCCCCAACCCCATCCAAACCCACCTCCCTCCCTTGCTTCCACCCTCCCCCTTGGTTTTGTCCACGTGTCCTTTATAGTAGTTCCTGAAAACCCTTCTCCCCACTATCCCCTCCCCACTCCGCTCTGGCTATTGTTAGATTGTTCTTAACTTCAATGACTCTGGTCATATTTTGTTCGCTTTTTTCTTTTGTTGATTAGGTTCCAGTTAAAAGCGAGATCATATGGTATTTGTCCATACAGTAAGTCATATAATATCCATTTACCTGCCTCCCATTCATGCCCTGCTGTGAGTGCAGTTATTTTTCAGTGCCCTTGTACATAGATGCTGTTATGTATTTGGGTTGAAGGGAAAAGACAGCTCTCGGCCCAGGATTGTGCGAGGAAAAAGCCATTGTTTCACGCTCTTTAGGGAAGAGGGGGCCCTTAACATTGTCTGATAAGCAATCTCCTCTAAGTTAATGCCAGTAGGGGGAAAATAACTTGGGAAGAGAAAGAAAAACAGAGGGCTGTCCCAAGAGGTTGGTGTGGGCAGAGAAGAGAGAAATGTTGGATGTCTGATCAAAGACAGCCCTCTGCATAAATGCAAATCGAAAGGATTTCTGCTCACTGAGAACTTCACGCAAGTTTTAATAACATGTTGATATATTGGATTATTGGACTACATTAAAAATTCCACTAGGGCAAGCGTCTGCTTTGCTCATCACTGCATCGCTCATGTGTAGAAGAATACCCAACAATATACTAGGTGCTCAGTAAATATTTGTGTAATGACAGATTACTCTCTGAATATAAGCTGAACGTCTAAATAACTGGTCTCTAGGATAAATCTCCTGTTCTGGCTGTAGATGTAAATGTGGAGCAAGCTTGGTATGTTTCGTTCAAGCCTTTGCTATGTTGCACACAGGCTGGTGAGTGGTGCTGACCACCATAAAGCCTGCCTTCCCAGTCTGGACTAGGCAGCCGCCGCCTCCACCTCCTCCCCCTGGAGAAGGATCTGATCCTGACCCATGCTGGAGCTGAAGCTCTTCTCAAACTAATTTAAAGGCTTCACCGCTGGAGGAGATGCAGAAACTCTTCCATCCTTTGCCCTTGCTATATAAGCTGCTACTTCCATCACTGTGTAGTTTGGGGGTGTTCCTGGCTGGGTCAAGGTTCACCAGTTGAGCTCACTAAGAGTCCCAAGGTATAAAGCGATATTCCTGGCCTCCCCAACGCATCTTGATTATCCCCATGGCCCCGGCCTTTGTCAACACATGATACCCTTAACTAGTTCATAAACCTAGAATTTGTTCCACGGCAGCTTGATCCTGGCACCAATCCCATGTCTTCCTTTCTATTCTCTAAGTCAGCGGAAGGGAGGTTGGTGAGAGGGCCATCTCTGGGGAACTCAGAAAACAAGCACAAGAGTATTTTGGGTTAGACCTTCTTCCTTCTCCAGTAAGGGAAATCAGACAAGGCTTTGGCTTGGAACGTCCACAGACAGAGACATCTGGAGTCAGACAAGGGGCTTGAGTTGGATGCTCAATTATTAAAGCAATGAAAATGAATGTCTCATCATTACAACAGTACTGAACACCCATAAGCCTACCAGAGAGAGCCCAACCCAATCATAAGCCATTTCAGGACAGAAATTCCAAAGAAGATAGGGAGAAATAGATGCTTTTACTACAAGCCCTAGACAGAGAGATGAGCTTTCAATTGACCCTCTGTCCTTCAGTTTGTGTTAACCTCTGGGTCTCTGTTCTGACTGCCTGGGGATGAAGGATTCTTGGCTTGGTCTACTGATGAAAGCATCTTCTTCTGATAGTAATTATCAGGTACCCAGGCATGTGGAGGCCTCAGAGGAGCACCTTGGACCTCTTTCTTCATATTTGGGGGCTTTGATTTGACCAGCCCTCTGCTTTCCTCACCCTGGGCACACACCTCAATACTCCACATGGCAGATGACTTAAAATCTCAGTGCATACTTATACAGATATGACGTGACCGTGAGGAGGATCCAAATCCCAAGTCTCTTCCCGGATCTGCTCTCATCCAACGGAGAGAAGTATGAAATGAGGTGTAACTGGAAGAACTGGACTTGGACCACTGTCTAGGTTTACAAGAAACTATTTATTCCTTTCGAGCCTTCATGGCTCATATTAGTATATATTGCCAAAGAGTCTTCTATTATTGCCTATGTACTCTGAAAAGGCAGGCTTTTCCTAGATTTAATAAAATAAGAGGAAAATAATAGCAAATGGTTTTGCTTCTGCTTGTCACAGGACTCCAAGAATTTTTTTTTTAAAAATTCAATACATATCTATATGTTTAAAGAACAAAACATAACTACTAGTATTTTTGATTTGTTTCTTAGTTAAAGGTGAAGGGCAATTTAGGACAAGACCTAAAGAAATTCAAACACCAAGGTACAGACAAATTCCTTACTTATTGATCCTTATCTGGTATTAATTTTCCTGCTCTTTCCTAACCCTGAGTGTAACATTACTCATCTCAATAGGCTCTCTAAAGTTAGGGTAACTGCTTACTGGGCCATATAGATAAACATAGGAGACTGAAGAGCAATTTGATGTTAAAAACATTTGCTGGAAAGTTGCTCTCAAGTTTTCATTGCTTTCCTTCTGTCACTAGCATAGAAATGACACTTGCAATTAAAGGCTTCGCGATCGCCCTGGATCTTCCGCTCAGCTTTTTCTTATTTCCCCTTTTATGCCTGTTGCCCAGTGTCTCCCGCCAGCAGAACTGACTGGGCCTCCTTACCTTCTCTCTGCATGCAAGGGGCCCATTCTCATCTTCTGTAGGAAACTTCCCTCTTGCTCTCCAACCCCCGGTGTAAGTGAGTAGTCATAGCAGCACATTTTAGTGTGCACTTGAGAGACAAAACTGCTTCTTATTTTGAAGTGAACAAGTCCCCACCCTTGGTGCCATTTCAAATTGGTCAGAACGTGATTTTAACCCATTAAATCCGAACATGACAGGGCTACCGTTTCACCAAGCCCAGGGTCTGGCAAAGCTGAGCTAACATGTTATTCAGTCTTACATATATGCTCAATGTAGCAGTGTATGTGTATGCTGGGATAATTTGTACAGAATGTTTTTAAAGGCCCTAAAATTTAATACAAATTCTTAGCCTCTGGCCATATTTCTCACCAGAGATCATTGTTATTGAATGATGCTAATCAAGCAAGTACTGGATTTCAATTTCCTCATTCACAAAACAAGGGTTTTGAACTAGATTGGTGGTTTTCAAATAATGCTTCTACAATTATAGGATTTCTGAAGCATATCCCCAGTGGCAACAGAATTGGCTACGTGGATTTGGAGAGCTGAGTGGGTTCCTACTTCATCCAGAGGAAATCTGCTTTTTGTCTGTTTTACACATAGGTC
Organism: Desmodus rotundus; assembly: GCF_022682495.2. Classification (NCBI taxonomy): domain Eukaryota; kingdom Metazoa; phylum Chordata; class Mammalia; order Chiroptera; family Phyllostomidae; genus Desmodus; species Desmodus rotundus. Next base: position 30,438,723 of record NC_071394.1, on the reverse strand, counting down.
CTCTGGGTAAGATTTAATAAAACCAAGTGCTTTACATCTCGATCTTTTCTTTAAAAACCATTGGCTTAAATTATCCCTAAATTTGTCCTCTTGCCCTAACCTTTCATAATACTGATCCAAATGGTAGTGCTTATTATGTCTCCTCGGTGTAGGCACTGCAGGGTTGGGGTGGCCTGGGGGGGAGGGAATGGAGACTCGACCGGCATTAAAGAACTGGATTTTAAGCAGAAAGTCTTTAGAATCCTAAAATATATTTGGTCCACAAAATAGTGATACTTACTATTTTTAGGTGTGAGAAAAATTCTTGCTCTGGCTCAAGAAGCCCCCCAAAACTTCCTGAGTGAATATTTTTATTGTTGTTAAATCTGGTAACCAACATTTCAGGAACTTCTAAGCAGGAACACTTAAATTTGTTCTGGAGCTTGAAGCAGTATTCTGCCTAAAAAAATAAATAAATAAAGTGAAATGTCAGTTATATGTTAGAGAAAATTCCCCTGCCAATTAAAAGCAAAAAAATAAGTAAATTAAAAAAAATAGATGTGATGACTGAGGCCCATTTTCTATGGGGTGATGCAACAGCCTGTCTGCCTGGGCAGCTCAGCCTTTTCATGCCCAGTCTCAGCCTGAGCACACAGCTCCTGTGTCCCCAGAGTCCTGTGCCCCGCATCCCCTACCCCCCTACCCCCCCTACCCCACCCCCAGACCTTCTGAGTGTTCATTGGCCCTTCACTCTCTGTCAGCCCTCTGTAGTACTAACTGAACCCTGACCTCTAGTGGTGGGAAGGAATTAGCAAGAAAAACAATGGGGGAGTCTCAATGAAAGCCTGACCAAGGGAGGTTCCTGTTTGTAAATTATGTTTGAGCAACAAGATAACATAAGAATAAAAATGTGCCTTGCACATAGCTTCCTAAATATCTGTTAGAGGATTTAATTAATTAATATTTCAGTTACATTTTATCACCAAAAGTAAAGAGACTGGGTTAGAGGAGGAATAAGAAGAAGAGAAAGAGAAGAAAAAGGGGAAAAAAATAGAACAGTCTTTTTGAAAAATGGGAGAAAGACAGTCCTGGGAGAGGTTGCTGGAGAGGACAAAACATAGAAGCAGGAAGGAGACAGCCGGAGCAGAGTGGAGAGGAAGAACCATGCGAGGGTGAGAGAGCTATTCTCACACTTGCTCTTCTCTGTGGTTGCTCCTGAAAACCATTCTTTCTCTCTGTCTGTCTGTCTGTCTCTCTCTCTGTCTTTGATATAGTCCCTTAAGCCACAGCAAGCATCTAGTCTATGTTTAACTTCATATTTTCTTTTTTTAAAATATTATTTCATGAAATTCTCAAGTTTTACTTTTAAGGGATAACTAAAGTTGTAGATTTACACTTTGAACCTGAAATTGTCTCAATTGTCTGTAAGATGTATGAGCTGTTCTCTGAGAGATCTCCCCTTGAACACATGTTTGTTGAACCCCCATCTCATGCCAGACACGCCACTGGCTACCAGGTGTGGCTGTGAGCAGAGCAGGCACAAACACAGCCAGCCTGGGGTGACACTCTTCTGCTCCTGTCTTTACTGTTTGGGAATTCAGGAATATATAATTTCACAATGTCTAACAGTTAGTTACCTTAGAAGGGACCATATCTCTCTTAGCTATTTTGTTGTTGTTGTTATTTATTTATTTTTAATTCAAGTCAAGTATTGTTATTTGTTCAGTGACTGACTGATTGAGGGAAATAAAAAAAAAATCTAACAAAGCAAAAGCCCTTCTGGGTTTGTGTAGATATGCATGTGTGTATGTATGTATGTATGTAGGTATGTATGCATGTATGTGTGTGTGTATGTATGTGTGCATGTAGGTATGTGTGTATGTATGCAGCTGCCAAGCTGCCCTCAGGGGCACTCTGGCTCTTCTTTCCTTTGGCTGAAGTGGCCCGGGTGGCCCACCAGGGCTAAACTTACGACTCAAGCTTTGTGGCCTGAGCAATAGCCTCTTATACTGAACAGGGTGGCATGAAGCAATAAGCCAGACACTGAGTGTGGGTTCAAAATACTCCACCCCTGCTCTGAACTGTCACCAGTGAAGAGCTATTTAGAGTTTTCTGGAGGGTCTTCAGTGAGAATTTCCTCCCTGCCGCAATGCAAGTATGAACTATAACAGTAGCAAACACTTGTTTACCACATACTAAGCCTTTATTTTGAGGACTATGCATATGTTGACTCATTTAACTTACAACCACCACCCTGCAAAGTAGACACTAATGAAGAAACTGAGACACAGGAGTTGAGTGACATGGCCAGGATTCAAACCGAGCAGTCTGCATCCAGCGTCACCTTTTTTTTGTGGCTCATTCTCATGGTTTTTCAGAGTTTTCGCAACTTTATGAAGTTGGAGAGAACAGGGCAGAGAACAAGGATTGCCTTGGTTTTAGACCTTTCACCGCTGCTGCTTACTAACTCTGTAACCTTAATTGCTTGACTTATTTTCCCCTCAGTTTCCACATTTTAAAATTAAAGGTGTTGGTCTCGTTCAGCCTTTATTCTTTTTGAGTCTATGCATCTTAAATTTGAAGATGCCTTAAATGTCATCTAATGCAACAAGGATTTTGCCTGGGTGATGGTTAGAACCATCTGGAGAGTTTTTCAAAATGTGCAGAATCCTGAGCTTCCTCACCGACTGATTGAGTCAAAATTTCAAGAACTGAGACCTTGAAATTTTTTTATTGTTGCTATTATCACCGATGTCCCCATGACCCCCTTTGCCCACCTCCCCCAGTCCTCACCCCTCCTTCCCTCTGGCTGTCACCACACTGCTGTCTGTGTCTATGGGCTGTGCTAATGATGTTCTTTGGCTCATCCCTTCACCTTCTCTCATCCTGCCCCCCTCGGCCCCTCCCCTCTGACATCTGTCAGTCTGTTCCATTTGTCCATGCCTCTGTTTCTATTTTGTTCATCAGTTTATTTTATTCATTAAATTCCACATATAAGTGAGATGATATGGTATTTTTCTTTTCTCTGACTGGCTTACTTGGGTTAATTCACTTAGCATAATAATCTCTAGGTCCATCCATGCTGTCGCAAAAGGTGAGATTTCCTTCTGTCTTACATATGCTTAGTATTCCATTGTGTAAATGTACCACAGCTTTTTTTTTTTTATCTACTCATCTACTGATGGGCTCTGGGCTATTCCCAGATCTTGGCTATTGTAAATAATGCTGCTATGAACATAGGGGTGCATATATTCTTTAGAATTGATTTTGGAATTCTTAGGATATATTTCCAGAAGTGAGATCACTGGGTCAAAAAGCAGTTCCATTTTTAATTTTTTTTGAGGAAACTTTGTTATTATTTAAATCTACTCTGAAGAGTCTGATTGTTTGAGAACCATTCATTTAGTTCCTTTTCCTTCAGTGCTAGAATTCTCTCCATATTTCCTTTTCTCCTCTTTATTAGGGCGATGTTAAATGTATCAAAAAGTACAGAGAATAAGATAAAAAACCCACCACTCGGTTTCAATAACTATGAACTTATGACCAGTCCTATTTCAATTTTACCCCCACACTCTTCATAGAATTCTTGGTGGGTGATAGTAGCCCTGTTTCTCTTCAAACACTTCCATTGATGGAGATTTATTGCCTCCTCAGACCACTAGTATTGGTTAGAATCCTTTGAGCTAAAAGTGACAAAAACCCAACTCTAATTTAACAAAGAGGGACCAGCCTTTGGGATGATACTAAAGTGTTTCACAAAATCCAAGAAAGAGTTGAGTGACCCATGAAGTTGTGGGAGTATAAGAGTAAGCCTCAGGAATATCTGAAATTCAGTACTCAAATATTTCTGTTTTCTGTCTCTCCACTGCCCTCCCCTCCTTCCCTTCCCTTTGACATTCTTCTCTCTCACTCCTCAGAGTGCTAGTTTTAGGTTTCCTTTATTGCTGTATGTCAGTCTCCTCTTGGTGAGAAACTCTTCCCTAGTTTTACCTCTTACAGTTTCTGTCAGAGGCAGCCTACTCTTCCTCACTCCTAAGTCCCCAAATCCCTGGGAAGGATTCCTTGGCCTGAATTAGGTCAGGTGCAACTTTCAGTATATTCCAGTAATAACCATGAGGAAATGGGAAGCAATTCCCCAGAAGTGTGGGTGGGGTTGCTAAGGTGCTAAAACACTTTTTCTGCTGCAAACAATGTGTGTAACCTATAGATTTTCCAGACTTCAGTGACTATTGGCAATGTCTCCCCTGTAGAAAGCTGACCTCTCCCTGCTTCTAATATCTACCTTAGGTCTTTTTCTCCACTCTTAAAATACAAAGAGTGAGTCTATTTCTCCTTTCACATGATGTTATTTGAAAACAACTCTCAAATCCCCCACTTAATCTTCTCTCCCTCAGGCTAAACAGCCCTGGTTCCTTCAACATTCCCTGGCTTGACATGATTTTGAGCCCTTTCTTTATCCTGGTCACTCTACTCTGGATGGGCTCCAGTTTGTCACTTAAAAATTGGCACCCAGAACTGAAGCAATAAATGTTCCAGATGTGGATTGGCCTGCAGAGCCAAGAGCAGGACTAAGCAAGCCCCAGACATATATGCACACGTACACGGTGGACACAGCCCTGTCAGCATAGCCCCAGTTTGCACTCCTTTTCCGGAGCCTTGAAATGCTCAGTTTACGCTGGGTTTGCAGTTAGCTGGATCCCAGCTCTCTTTATGGGAATGGCTGTTAATCCAGCAACCCTCCCCACCTTCTCCAACTTTTTTATTGAACCCAAAATATCAATTCCCCGATTTTAAATGCATCTTTGTCAGTTTGGCCTGATTATTTCAGTGTGTCAGATCTTTTGTAATCTTTATTTTGCTTTTTCAAATATTAGGTCTCCCTCTCACTCTCTCAGCAGCACATGTGATAAGTAGGTCTTCATCTTGAAGCTTCGTCATCCTCAAGATGTTGAAGAGAACCAGTCAGAACCCTGAGACAGGAAGCCACACTGTTGGGGATCTCCTTCATGCTGATGTGGTTCCATTGATCAACTTCCTTTGCATCAAGTGTTAAGTCAGCTTACTGAACTACAGGTTCACGATTCCTTATTCACAGTTATAAAACAAAAAAACATTAAATGAAATTAAATGAAAAGCTTTCTTCTCAATAAAATACTAGCAAACTAAATCTAATAGCACATGTAAAGGATTATACACCATGGCCAAATGGATTTATTCCAGAAAAGCAAGAGTAATTCAACATAAAAATAGATCAATGTAATACATCACATTAATAACAGAAAAGGAAAAGATTCACATGATCATCTCAGCGGATGCAAAAAATCATTTGACAAAATTCAACACTCTTTCATGATAAGAACTCTCAGAAAAACCGGGACTAGAAGAGAAGTTCCTAAATATGACACAGGGTGTTTATGAAAACCACATAGCTGACAGCATACGCAACGGTGACAGTCTAAATGCTTTGCCTCTGAGATCAGGGGTCTGCTTTCACCACTATTGTTCAACATTGTACGGGAAGTTCTAGCAAGAGTGATTAGATAAGAAAAAGAAATAAAAAATATCCAAATTGGAAAGAAAAAAGTAAAATTATCCCTTTTTGCAAATTACATAATCCTATATACAAAATTCCAAAGAATCCATAAGAAAGCTACCAGATCTAATAAATAATTCAATATAGTTTCAGGGTATAAGATCAACAAGAAAAAATAAATTGTGTTTCCATATGTCAACAGTGAGCAATCTAACATTAAGAAAACAATTTTATTTAAAATAGTGTTGAAAAGAATAAAACATCTGAGAGTACATTTAACCCAGGAAGTAAAAGACTTGTACAATGAAAATTCTACAATATTGATGAAAGAAAGTGAAGAACGCCTAGGTCGATGTAAAGACAGCCTGTTTTCATGGATAGGAAGATTTAGCGTTATTATAATGGCAATACTATCCAAAGTGCGCTAAATATTCAACACAATTTCTATGAAAATTCCAACAGGTTTTTGTTATTTATTTATTTGAAGAAATTGAAATGCTGACCTTCAAATTAATATGGAATTGCATGGGGCTCTAAATAACCAAAACAATCTTAAGAGGAAAGAACAAAGATGGGAAATTAACAGTTTTCAATTTAAAAACTTACTACAAAGTTACAGAAAGAAAAATGAATATGGTACTGGTATAAAGATAGATATATAGACACACTGAATATAATTAAGAATTCCCAAATAAATCCATATTTTTTGGCCAAATGATTTTTTATAAGAATTTTAAGTCCACTCAGTAGGAAAAGAATAATCTCTTCAAGAGATGGTGATATGGGACAACTGGATTTCCACATGCAAAAGAATAAAGTTGGATCCATGCTTTATACCATGTATAAAAATTAACTAAAAATGGATTAACAACATGAATATGACATCCGAAACCATAGAACTCTTAGCAGAAAATTTATGGGTAAATCTTCATTACCTTGGATTTGGCAGTAGATTCTAGGATATAAGAACAAAAGCAAGGGTAAAAAGAAAAAAATAGATAAATTGGGCTTAAGCAAAATTTAAAACTTTTGTGCATCAAGGGGCATAAGCAAGAAAGTGAAAAGAAAACCTACTTGTAAAATATTTGTAAATCACATATATGATAAGGATCTAGTACCCATAATAGACAAAGAACTCTTAAAACTAAACAACAACAAAACACTCAATTTAAAAATGAACAAAAGCCCAAATAGACATTGCCTGAAAGAAGTTATACAGATGGCCAAAAGCATTAGTCATTAGGGAAATGCAAATCAAAACTACAATGAGATTATACTTCATACCCTTATAGGATGGCAATAATAATAATAATTATTATTATTACTATTATTATTATTAGTAGTAGTAGTAGTAGTAGTGGTAGTAGTATCAGTATTGGTGAGAATGTAGAAAAAAATCCTGTAAATGTGCACATTTTGCTCTGGCCTTATCTTTTGCTCCATTTTATTCTCTCACACCTAAATTTAAGGTGTAAATTTTAATGTCACGAAGCAAAGACCTGGGAAGGACACTGATGACTGACCTTATGGTCATACACAATTGGTAGAAAAAAAGATTTTCTTTAGGTTCACTTAAGAGATCTTAATGATAGAAAGAGAAAGAGAACAACATTTTGAGGGTCTAGTAAAATTTACATTTCCCACAATTGTAAGAAAAATTGCCATGATTTATATAAATCACTTTAAGGTTTACAAAGGTAAAAGGAAACCAGCTCTCAGGGAAGTTAAGTGATATGTCTAAGACCACATAGCTAGAAATAGGGGAGAACTGAGGCCTCCAGTCCCATGCTGTTTCCATTATCCTGTGAGCTGTTGACCAGAGCTCCATTAACCCCAGGTGAGCTCCCTGAAATGGGGAGTTCTGAGCAGGAGGAGGTCTCTTCTTTAACAGATTTTCAAATGTTTCCATAACTTAAAAAACATTACATGACTTTGTAAAATAGAATAATTGGAGTCTAAATGTGCAGAAACGTTAATTACCAAGAATTTTTGGTCTTCGGTTTTAGAAGAAATGGCAAATACCAGGCAAATAAACTCATACTGGGGTTTTATTCCAAAAAGTGACATATTCAACGCTGCCCCCTGCACTTTGCATGCCAACATTAACAGCAGGGACTCTAACAAAATATACTCCATCAGCAGCCGGAGCTTCCTGGGTTCCCTCTTGGAGTGTTTCAGGTAACTGAGGTTTACCATCTAAGTAACATATAAGATAATCACACTTCTTTCTTAAAAGAATAAGTGAAGTCCCCATGAATGCTGGTTGCTAAGTGTCCTCTGCAAGGAGTAATGGGATATTTGTCAATTTCATACATCTGAGAGTCATGGGGGACAGGAGCTGAGGAAAGCTACACTCGAAGGAATGTGGACCTCCATTTTCAAGGGAAAATGGATTTACATAGCTTTTGGCTCTAAACATCTCCATTTCAATGTATTTGAATATGAAGTATTCCCAAGTTTCTTGTGCTGATGATATAAGTGTTCTAGAAGGCTATTGTACATTCAGTGCTTGTCATGAGTGATTGCGTTTCTGGATCTACTGAGATACATGTGTAGTGAAAGAATGACTTAAGGGATTTCACTTGATTAGTCTCAAGCTCTGTAATAATATTCTTTTCAAAAAGTCTTCTTGGGCATAGCTGAGTACATAAAACAGCTTTTTCTATCCTACTGACTGTAATCTGGACACAATAGGAATTTTGTTTTTACAACATAAAGAGAAAAGTCAGTTATAGCTTATACAAAGCTAAAATAAGAACAGGAACTCAAGTTCAATTTTAATGTCATAAATGATAATAATTCAGACAGTTCGTGAGGAAAAAAACAATCAAACCAAGGGTGGCACCCTTACCGGAGTGTCACTGACACTGACGTAGGGCAATTTGTTATAGAGCTAGTTCTCCATGGAATCTTGTCTGAGCTTATTAAGAGATCACCATGATTATGAAATATTCCAACAAACTTCAAGAAATTTATTTTTACTCATATGAATTGATTTTAATCTTGCCCGTGACCTTTCATATGGTCAGGGAACAAGAAAATTCATTTTTCTTTATAATCAAACCCCACAGACTCCAGTTTGATTGCTGAGAAGCTAGTGAGTAAAGTGAAAAGTCTTCCTTGGAATCACAGGCTTATTCTGTACCAGGGACCATTGACAGTGCCCTCTTGCCTCTTCTGGCTGCTTCATCAGCAGGCAGAACTGCTGGACATTGATTAGCCAATAATAATTTAGTAGCTAACATAGGCAGACTTATTAGGAATTGTCAGAAAATAGAATAATGACCACACACAAATCAAAACCATCTTGCCTATAATAAATTATAACCATTATAGGTTAGACTGTGCTTTTATAGTAATAAATTTTTCTATCACATGGACAATAAAGACTTGGGAGAGAAAGGTCAGGTGGCCTTAAAGTCTCTGATTTAATTTGAAATTCAGTCTCTGCAGCTTCATATTCTATCACCATTTTCCAAAGCAGAGGGGCATTCTTTTCTTTTCCTACTAGCCTGACAACCAGGAATGCTACCAGCTGAGTTATAGGAACAGTGGAAACATTAGTCAAGCCCTGTTCTTATGGGCAGGTGGCAGGAAGAAAGGAAGGGGTGTATATAATCTGGGAGAGTGTTTCCCAAGCCTGAATGATTATCAGAATCACATAAAGAGTTTTTCAAAAACACAGAGTCCTTAGCTTCAGAGTGTGGGCTTCAGTGAGCTTGCAGTGGATCCTGGTGTACTGGTCAGTTTTTGCTAGGGTAACAAACCACCTTGACATCTCAGGAGCTCACACAGACATTTGTGCTCACGTTTCATGAGGGCTATGAGTCTGCTGCAGCTCTGCTGGGCATGTCTGGGCTTGACCTAGAAGCATGTGTATTCTCATTCCAGAACCCAGGCTGAAGGAGTGTCCACTAACCAGGACATGCCATTCTCATAATTGAGGTCTGAAGTTCGTGGGGGTGCCAAGCCGAACCATGCCAACACATCTAAGATTTCCGCATTGGTGTGGCATGCATCATGCCCACTTATGATTCATTGACTAAGGCAAATCTATGGCCATGTTTGATGTTCATGGGGTAAAGACTTAACACCACCTATAGGAAAGCATGGTATGTATGACAGGCTGAGGGTGGTGAGGGAGGTAAATTGTGAACAAGCGATATTGCTTACCGCACTGAAGAATATATAATTTTAAAAAGCTCCCCACACAATGCTAATGAGCCCCCCAATCCCTGCTTTTTCTTGTGGAAGGCATATCCCTTTATGCACCTACTATGGCAACTGAGCATCCATTAGTAGCCTCTTCAGAAGCGTGGTTGAATTATGTAACAGGTTAATGCAACTCAATCACTCATCCCACCAGCAGGCACCCAACACACAATCATATCTGAGGTTTCCACAAGTCCTAGAAGCTTTCACAAAATACATTTGTGTCCTCTATCTCGTATGATCTTTCTAGCTCTCTCCTTAAATGGGTATTGTTACTTCCATTTTTCAAGTCTCAAAATCGAGCTTGGGGAGATTAAATGCCTGATGACAACATATCTAGAAAAGGGTAGACCTGGCTGATCCACATTTAAGTCCAGATCTTCTTCTACAATGGATGTCATGGGTCCCAAGCCTTGTTATTAGCATCACTTCCTCTCTAAGGCATGTTTGCACGTATATTAGGATCTGTGATGTGCATTTTGATTAAGTCATTCATTTGACAATGTATTAATTTACAGGCACTGTTCTAGACACTGGGGGAACAGCATCAACAAAATTGAAAAATATCCCTGCTTACAATTTAGCCAGTGAAGATGGATGTTAAACAGTTAAACATATGAATTCATGTCCAGAAGCAACAATACGAACATATACCACATGCTGGGAGGAAGAGTAATGGGTTTTTGTCATGGTCTGAGTCAGCCATAGCTAGATAGTTCAGGAAGTAGGTCCTTTTTAGGAAATGAAGAAAGATTATTAAACAGTTTTGATCCTCAGACTTCACCAGAAGGCAAACTATTTCTAGCACCTCCCCGTATCAGTCCTGTGCTTCAAAATACAAACAATAAAGTCACACTGAATTTCATGGCCTAAACCATGTTTCTTTTGACTGGTCGATTACTGAAATTCTGTTCTTATTAAAAAGATTCATGTGGGCATTCCAAAACCTTTATTGAGTAGAGTAGGAAAAGTAAATGAAAACAAGCCCATTTTTCTTCTTATCAGCTGAAGAGCCATCAAATTTACCACATTTCATTTACATCCCAGAAGAAAGAACACCCATTTTAGTATCTCATGTTTTAATAAAGTAAATTCCCCTAGTTAGCACATTCACAACCTGCTTATTTTTATTAGGACCTCTCTTTCTTTGAGGAAAACTGAGGAAACACATCCCTGTTGGATTCTCTTTTTACTCATCCACTTAACAAATATAAATTGAGCACTTACTATGTGCCAGCCATGCATCTATGAGCTGGACATACAGCAATAAATGAAACAAAGCAAATGCCTTGCCTTTGGAGCTTATATTCCAGCTAGATGGAGACAGACAATGAACAAAACGGTTTGCTTGTTTGATGGAGGTTCATGGTGTCTTTGGGGGAAAAGTCCAGACACACAAGTGCTCTAAAGCCCCGAGGTCGTTTGCAGGCAGGAAGCAGCTGAATGTGTCAGCACTTAAGCCTTGCTGCCACTGACACAGTTGTTAGGTGTGGGCCCTGGGCACATCCCACACTGGCAAGTGGGTTGGGAGATGTTGCGCTCTAAGACTTCTGGCCCCGACGTGGATCATCTGTCAGGCAGTATTTCTGTCTAACTCTCAATTGTGGTTATGGGCCATCTAAAAGGAGTGGGACATGATCAATCGGTGCAGAATAATTTGTCTGAAGAGGCATCGTGGGGCCACAGCTGGAAACGAGCACATTAAGAATGACAGGATCTTGGCATTCACAGAGGCTGAGACTTTGAGTCTTGCTTTTCAACCAAACCAAGTGGGATGGCTGGGCATTCATTAAGAAGGAACAGCCTTCCTCACACTGTGGCTCTCACATTGCGTCACCCCCTGTGCCCCCACGGACTGAGGGAGGCAGGCCCATGGTTCCAGTTCATCTATGTATCAAGAGTACGGTTGGTCTGCTTTCACTATAGAATTAGAATTTATTTTGAAAGTCTTAAAATTATATCATAAAAGCATTGATAATTCTGGAGTATGTACTCTATTACGAATAGCTTCAATCATTCAATAAAAACACATAAACAGAAGAGAATTCCTATAGATACTTTGTGTTAAAAATCAACACACTTTAACCAAGAGTTTATTCTGTAAACTATATGCCTGAAATCTAGCCATTAACTCAGTGGAAAAAATAGACGTTGGGAAATTGTCTCAGCAGCTGGTAGTCGTGCACTGCAGGCAGAAGGATCCTAATACCATGACTATGTGCAATACTTAATTGGATGTGACTGTTATATTCCTGCTTTGTGCCATGTACCTTGCTGAGAGCTTTACGCACGTGACATTTAAGCCTCTCCAAGCTTTATGAATTAGTGCTATCATCACCCATTTGACATCCAGAAAACCAAGATTCAGAGAACTTAAGTAACTTGCCCAAGGTCAAAGATGAGACTCAAGCCCAGGTCTCTCTGGCCAAAACCAAGGTTTTCTTTTCACTCTTTCAAACTGACCCAAGTCTTGTTTTTATCTTGCAGTGGGAGAGACCCAGGACCTGGCCACACTTCAGCTCTTTATTAAAGACCAAGGGCTAATGACAATCCCTTGAGGGTGGCACTTCAGGGCAATTTTACTTTCTCAATCATATACTATACATCTTTTTTCTTTTTAAAATAAGGGGCATATAGTACTTTTGTAATAATAAGAACATAGCGTGTATTTTAGAGTTATGCAACATGGCTCAGTGCCCTGAAAGTTTACTCCTAAATCTCCTGTCCTTCAACTTCCCCTTTTCTGATGCTGTCTGATATGGGACCAGGAAAACCTATGTATTCTTGGGCAGAGGACTCACTGCTTAGTCACTAAGGAGCCAGTGGCCTAAAGAGCACTTGGATTGCAAATGGGAATTTATATTCAAAATCTTCCGAGTAACACTGCTGAAGTGGGCCATGCTGAGGAGTCATGGGCTTTTCTACCTGAAGGCTTGAGAAGAAAGGAGAAGCCTCTATCCTGGTAACTCAGGAATTCATGCAAGGGCTGGACCAAGTGATCCTTTATCTGTAAAACGAAGACAACATCCCAGCCCTAGAACTATAGTGAGGATTAAATGAAATGAGATATTTAGAATAATTATTGTAGAGCTCAGTGTATACAGGGTCTAGCAGAAGTGAGGCCTGTTTGACTGTGGTTGGTAGGGTAATAATATGGGTGTAATAATTTATAGTTTTAATGTGAACACTTCACATAAAATGTCATATGGTGTGCTTGAGTGTGATATTGTTATGTTACAGAATTACATGCTTATTATTTTGTAATAAAATATTTTGTAATTAAAAGTGGCATTATTTGTGCCACTTATATATTAGGAGCTCAACTAATGTGACTTCTGTCCTGTCATTGACTAATGGATGCTGACATACGTGAAGTCATCTCCAAGGAGAGAGATCTGTTTGATGCAAACCTTTCTAAACTCACATGCTTGTGTGCCTCAGAATTGCATCAAACTGAATTTTAATTTAAACTTAACCTTGGTGAGTTACAGGTTCACACAAATAAACAGAGGCCAAAAGAGGAAGTAGAGGAGGGGCATTTTTTTTTTTTTATCTCCTTCTCTGTCCTGCAGCTGGGCCCTGAAACTGCTTGGTTTCAATCCCTCTTCCTATTTTCCAAGATTTTGTCACTTACTAAACACTCAGAAGTTCCACTGGAGCAGGATTATTTTGTGTGTGAAAACCTTCACAGCAAAGACAGTTCATATTTCCGTACGGAGACTGCACTATTAGTCAAAACAACACTTTGGATCATTCCAATTAGTTATTTACTTAAAGTGTCACATCTTCTTTCTATGACCATAGATAGTCTCTGGGGAGCATGACTTGTTTTTTCCTATGGCCGTTATTATATTAGGTTACTCGAGTTAACGTACTGCATCAGGAATGTTCCACTTGCTAAACTTTTTGAGGGTTTCTTCAATTCACTAACATATTCATTAGCCCGATGCGAAGTCCACGTTTGTCATTTGTTCTCTTTTGTGTTTCTTCCTTGGCCCTGGTGTGGAAATGTCAATTATAAGGTCGGTTGGGGGCATCTGTAACTCTGTCAGAGAAGTGCTTCCCAGGGGCTGTGTAGTTCAGCTTGGATTCTCCTTCAAAATATCTAAAAAGCTGACAAAGACACCATTCTGATTCAGCCTGCCCATTGGCGTGCATTTTCTCTCTTCAGAGAGGAAAGGAAAAGGTCATGAAAAGAAAGACAAGAAGGTCAGGGAGGGAGTTGAGAGAAGACAGAGAAAGCTCATTGGGGAGAAAGGAAGAGGTGGAGACAGGACAGATCAGAGCATCCCAAACCCCAGGAACTCCTTCTCTTGTGATGCTGCATGGAATCACTTCTCATTTTACCTGACAAACCATGTCCTTCCTGAGCCCCGTGACCAAGCTGCTAAGGATCAAAATTACCTGTGAGTATGGAGTCCTAAAATTACTCACACGGCATTCAGACCGGGAAAATTAGCTACTTTTTCCCTTTATACCTGTGCTGATTTTCTTCATGAGCCCTTTATTTGTTTGAGTAACAATAAAAACAAGACAACTACATTTAGTGTAATTTAGTTTGAAATTGGTTCTGCCTCCTCCTTTATGCAGAATCAATCGTTAGATTCATTAGTTTTTCTGTTCAGTTCTTCAGAGTTCTCTTCTCTCTGTCTTACTTCTCTCTCCAGGTCCTGTGGCCCATGGGCTGGGGGAAGGGAGCCCCTGGATTTGCACTTGTGCTTGGGTATGAGGTGCCTGGTGTCTGCTGAGGAATGCTTGGCACCACCCAATGGCTGTCGGCCACAGCTGGCTCCCGCAGCTGACATCTGTGGCTGATGTACTTGTGGTCTATTTCTGCTTGGCTTGCTCAGAGCCTGAGGGCCCCTCCCTGAAGACTTCTTCTGCTGTCCATCCTGCTCTTTCTGGTGAAGACACCTTTCAGCCTTCACCATACCTGCAACCTGTGGCCCCAGCTGTCAACCCTGCAGGCTCATCTCAGCCTTCATCCCAGCAGGCCGAGGCAGGTCTGCAGCCTCACAAATGGGCATTTATGCCATGTAAAAACAGGGAAAGCTCATCTCTACAAGCCTGTCTTTTTCACAACCCGAGCATTCCATTTTACACTCTAAATTATGTAGGGCCCCTATATATTTTCAGGGCCAGTTTTCTTCATCCAAAACAAAAGGTGGGTCAAAAATACACTAATCAGAAAGAATACAGGACCCTAAAGTTCATAGAAGTGTGATTTATGAGAGCCCAGATCTGGAAACAGCTCCAGTGCCCATTGGTAGCAGAGTGGATAAAAAAGCAGCGGTACATTTATATAATGGACTACTATGCAGTCGTAAAAAAGAAGGGACTTTCACCTTTTGCAACAGCGTGGATGGACCTGGAGATTATTACACTAGGTGAAATAAGCCAGTCAGAGAAAGAGAAATACAATATGATTTATTTGTGAAATCTAATCAACAAAACAACCTACGAACAAAATAGAACCAGAGGTATGAGTATGTGGAACAGACTGACAGCTGTCAGAGGGGAGTGGGGAGGGAGTTCTGGATGAGAGAAGGTGAAGGGATCAGCCAAAGAACATATATGAATAACCTATCGACACAGACAACAGTGTGGTGATGGCCAGAGAAAAAGGGGGGCAGGGAATGGGTGGAGGTAGGCAAAGTGGGGGAAATGTGGACATTTGTAACAGTGTCAATGATAAAAAAAAAAAGAAAAAAATGTTTCTGTTCTCACCGTACTCTCAAAGTATCCTCTGCTCCTCCTCACCCCATCAGGCTTTCAAATCCTAGAGAGGAGTTATGTTCAGCAAGTTGTATTCTTTCTCATCACCTCAGGGTTCCATCATCCTCTCTCCATGGTCTTTTAGGCCTGAAAGGGGCACACTTTTCTTTGAGGCCTTCTTCTTCTCTACATTGCATCAAACTATCCAGTGTGTTCTGCCAGGGCTAGCCCCGACATGTCACACGGGTACTAGTGTAATTCAGAAAATTCTTGCTCCATAATGCCTGCTTTGAAGACTATTGTCTTGCTGCAAAATCCTATTTTGGACATGAAAAATCGAATAATAATTTCTCCTTTATTTTTCATTACTTTTCAATAATCTTACTTTACATTGACTAGGAAGGCAGTGATGAATACCTAAAAATAAAAGAGAAATGCTATTAATATCACTCAAAATATTATGCTCTTGTATCTGTTCTGAGGAAAAGACTGAACTCCTGAAAGTGAGATAGCTTCTGGGAGAAGGGACGTCTTTCATAGCTCCTGCCTCAGTGGATCGTGCCTCAGAATGGCTACTGTCTCTGATTGTTGTTGGGGTTGTCAAGATAGCAGCTCCAATTCCATCTCCTAGAAACTGTGTTGCTGCCTATCCCTGTCCATCCAGGTTCTAGACTATGGGGGCCACCTTCCCATGGGATGACACCAAGATCTTGCAGCTAAAAATGAAGTATCTTGGGTCTTCTATCCATTTATCAAACATTTCTTCAGTACCTATTATGTGATATATACTGATTCAAATGCTGTAAGATACAGAAATAAGATGGAATAAAACAAATCTACCTGAAAATATTGTAGCCAAGAGTTTGAGCCTCTCTCCCAGTACCACTTATCCAAAGTATCTCCAAGTAGTAAAATTAGTTGATTTCAGTTTCCTTTTTCTGCTTTTCTGAGGACTGAGAGGTAGTTAAACATTATTCATTCATTTGTTCACCCTTATATCAGACACTTATTGATTATTCATTATATGCCAGGCACTTTGCTAAGTTCTGGGGTAGGTGAAATGATTGAGATATTCTGTGTTCCTTAAGTGTTCTAGTTCATTAAGAAGATAGACATTTCAATGGCAAGAGTAATACAGTATTACAGGTGTTCCCATTACCCCTTGTCAGTGAACTCTATACAGGGTTTATTAGACTACCTGCAAGGAGCACCAGAAAAGGTATGGTCACATCGATGTTTGGTTGAAGGAAAAGGTGATCTGGAAGGAGACATGAAAAAGATAATGGCTTAATGAGACTTCAAATATTCAGTTTGTTTGCATGTCTGTTTTCTTATAAGCAAGCAAAGGTGTTGAGGCAGAGTGAGGTGAGCAAAGGCTTGAAGGTGGTCAACAGCATGAAGAGGCCAGGGAGCTGCAAGCAGATGAAATGAGTAAAGGGAGCATGTGAAACAGAAAGAGGCACAGGCTGGCTCCTTATGTACATGCCAACCAGTGGGAGATGGGGCCATTTCTGGGTGGAAGTTTTCCTGGATCTTTTTACATCATACCCTGTAAACAACTATCAGCTCGTAAAGTCAATTACGAGTGCTTCAAAGAAAGTCCATGTGCAAGAGCTGGAGAGAAAGGGGAACTGGTACTTCCATAGTGGAAACTCAGGGATCATCTGGAAAAATCTGACTGTGACATCTGCTTTTTTTGTCATGTCACTTATTCTGTATCCCTAACCCCTGAAACTTCAACAAAACCATATCTCTGGAGTAAAAGTCAAAAGTTTTCAGTGCTATGAAAACTTTTCCAATTATTTATAATATCATATCAAATTATAGTGACTTATATATTATTTACCTAATTTTGCTTTTTATTTTAAATCTGTCTTATTTTAGATACTCATAAGTTGCTTGTACCTACACACAGTAGGTCTTTTATAACTGCCTACTTCCTCCACAAAAACTATACAAGGGAAATGCAGAAAATATAAATTTCCCTGGTTGTTTTTTTCAGATAGAACATGAGAAAGCAGAGGCAAGGACAAGTTAAGAAATAATGATAATTAATGATTATTGAGCACTTGTATATGCCAGACAATATTATCAGCAATTACGTGGATTGACTCTTCAAATCATCATAAAAATTTTGTATTGTGGGTACTATTTTAAAGATGAGTAACTGAGTCATAGTGCCTTTAAGTGACTGTTCCAAGGTCACACAGCCAGATAGTGACAGAGTGGGCCTTCAAATATTGGCAGGTTGCTTCAGAGTCCATACTCTTATTGACCACTCCCTCTTAGGCAAGTGAGATATCCATGAGCAAATATCTGGGTAGTGACAAAGCAGGAAAAAAACCAAGACTTTATACACATACACACACACATACACACACCTGGGGAAAAAAATAATTCATCAGAATCATCCTAAATATTGTGAACAAATGGAGAATTGGAAATAACATTTGTTAAGTGCCTTCCATGAACTAAGCCCTGTGGTAGATGCTTTAAAGAGTTTACCACATTGAATGGTATCAACAGACTGAGTCTGCACGAGGAGGTGAGGTCACTGGCCAAGGACACGTGCTGGAAGTGGGGGGTTAGGTGTCCACCTCAAGTGACCTTACTCCACACCTGCCCTACTGCCACCACTGCCTTTTACGTGCACACTGTGTGGAGCTCAGAGAGGTCCCAATGATTCTACAAAGTCCATGTCAGGTTTTAGGTAAACAGGGGGAAAATGAATAAAAAAAAGGAAGATTCCCTCTGAAATAATTTTAGTTTATAATGGATGGAATCCAACCAGATGCCAAGTCCTAGCTCTGTATTTCTTTATTTTTGTGGGGTTGAATAACCAACAGGCAGCCTGCCAGGTCCCTCCTCTTTGAGCTCAACTTGCTGCAGAGGAAATGCCACACATGGAAGAAAGGTTTGAGGAGTGCTGGCAAATGACAATTTGGTTACATATGTCTGGGGGACAATATAAAGTAACCACTGAAAGATGTGGAGATCTGTGACTTGGGTAAGCCAACTCTCACCCTGCCTCACTCTCATTGTGACCGTCTGGTGAATTGAGAAAGGCAGACATTGTTTTTGCAACTAATTTTTACAGAACCCAGACATACTTAAATATCTGTTTACTTCTGTCACTTGAACATGACCCGTGTCTGTAAAAAGCAAGAGGAAACAACTTGATTCCTACCTTTTTGACCTCATTATTCAAAGCAGGCACGAAGAGTGGGGCATCACCCATAAACAGAACCCATGCCCAGCAGTCGCTGTGGTCTTAGGCATATCACCAGTCTCTGTGATCTGGGCAAATCACGTGCCCAGCAGTTTCCTCCTCTGTGCTCGGGAGGTGCATGAGACCAACACCGGTGTGCTTTGAGAAATCGGTGGTTCCAGGTCATCAGAGGAGACAAAGGGGTCAAATTTTTAAGAGCACTAGTAAACCAGACCTATTTAAATATCAGCATTCCACTTATAAATCATTTATAACCCCCAAGTTTCTCATTCTTCATCTGTAGTGTGGACATGGTAAGTGCCCACCTCAGTTGGTGGTGTCAAACTCTAATGAGCTAATGTATAAAAGAGCCTGAGCCTCGTTCCATGCTAAAATTAGGGGATCTATAATATTCACACTCTTTATTAAATAAGTTATCTTTATTCTCTATATCAGCACAGAACTTTTAAGTAGGAAGCACTTGGGAAAATACGAAAGCCAGATGATCAGACTACATTGAATGGGACACTTGGCATCAATAAACAAACACGCAAACAAATCTGAAACAAAGCAAACCACTTTTACTGGTATTTAAAACCTTCATGATTTTCAAAAAGTTCCCAAATTGGGTAATTCCCCCAAAGAAATCCGTAACTGAGGGTTCTGGGCAAGGGAATAAAAAACATGGTTTTGATATGCAGCACAGGAACGCTGCACAGCTGCGGGAAGAGAAGGGAAGGGTGTGGAGAGCTGCGAGGATGGAAGCGCACGGGATGTTGAAGATACACAGGCAGGTTGAAAGCCTTTGATTTGGATTTGGTTTACCAGCCAGCCCTGAACTTTTACCACGTGTCTTCTTTTCAAGACTAAAAGCATTTGCTGGAAATCTATTATGTGCTTCCCCCCACCCTGAAATGTCCTCAAGAATTGTGTGAGCCCTGACCAGTGAGGTTCGGTTGGTTGGGGGTCATCCCACAAAGCAAAAGGTCACCCTTTGGATTCCCAGTCAGGGCACTGCCTGGGTTGCAGGTCCTGTCCCCAGATGGGGCGCACATGAAAGGCACCTGATGGGTGTTTCTCACGTCAATGTTTCTCCCCCTCCCTTCTCCTCTCTTTAAAAATAAATAAATAAAATGTTTAAAAAATTTTGTATGAAATTTTCACACAACTAACTCAAACATAATGGATGCTGTGACAAATCCTTTGATAAAGACACAACCAGACACTCTTGGAGCACAAGGTAGAGAGTGAGTGTGGCTAATGAAAAGGACAAAAAAAAAAAAAAAAGGAAAAACAGGTAAGTCTGGCCACCAGAGGCTTACGGTCCAGTTAGAGAGACAAGACAAAAGGGTTAGAAAAAGTTTGACAACTGAAATACAAGTTAAAACTAAAAAGTTTCAAACTGTTCCTGAGTGTATATATATATTTACTCTCTTCTTAACTCACTTGCTAATTTGTTTGCCAATGTATTTGTGCATACAAATTTGTGTTTATTAAAAAGGCTATTTTGGCGTGAATTATTGGATCAGGAGAAAATACCGTTGTGCTTACCCAATGCACTAGAGAACCCTTACTTCCTAGACTTGGGGAAGTATATTTTTTAGTTCTATGCCTTGCTGCTTTAGATCTACTATTTAAAAAAAATGTTGAATCAAGAATAGCTGCCCTACATGCACAGGAGGTCTCTGCCCGAGAGGAACTGCTGGGTGATTGGTGTGGGCTCTGGAGTGAGGCTGCCTGGGTGTAAACCTGACTCTCCCACTCACTGATTCTGGGACTTTGAGCAAGTCACTGAACTTCCCAGGCCTCAGTTTCGTCTTCAGTAAAATACACATAGTAATGGAACTTGCTTTATAAAATTGTTGAGAGGATTAAATAAGGCGATGTATTTAAAGCTCTTAGTAGTATCTAACATATAACAAGTGTTCAATAAATGCATAAATCATATTATGATCACAGCATAATGTTATTACAATGCTCACATTTTGTTTTATATATATGCACACACAAAACATTTATACTTTTTCAACTATTGCAGAACCAATGGAATTGTGGCTGCTTAGAATACCCTCCTACTTGCCTTTCACTTAACCTGACAATCTTTTATTCATCCCTTAGGGGTCTTCAAAGATGCCTTCAAAACCAGGTTGAGTGGCTCCTCTGTGTGTCCCTGTGGCACCATGCATGTAATCTTGCCAAATGAGTTCTGAAATGTGTTGCAGAATGTGATTTTCTGTCTGTTTGTCTGTTTTTGTCATACTCATCACTGCCACTCCTGCACCAAGAGGGGTGATTCCTTGAAGGAAAGGACATCTTGTTTTCCATTATATCTCTGGGACCTAACATACTGTCTCATAATATTAAACACGCATGTGTTAAATGGAAGGAAGACAGGGAGGGAGGGAGGGAGGGAGGGAGGAAGGAAGGAAGGAAGGAAGGAAGGAAGGAAGGAAGGAAGGGAGGGAGGGAGGGAGGGAGGGAGGGAGGGAGGGAGGGAGGGAGGGAGGAAGGAAGGAAGGAAGGAAGGAAGGAAGGAAAAGGAGGGAGAGAGAGAGGGAAGGAGGGAGAAAGGAAGGGTGACACAGAGAAAGGGAGGGAGGGTTAGGGAGAGATGTGGGAGAAAAGAAGAAAAAAGAAGGCAGAAGAGGTGGGTAGAGGTGCTCTGGTCCTGGCAGTGTGACATTTGAGTCTGCACACCCTCTTCCCTCTCCCTCCCCTGTCCCTCCTGCCCTATAAAGTGGAGGGAAGTTTGAGCAATGAGAATGTTTTACTTACCCCAAATCACCACTGGAGAAATCCATTGCATTACTGAGCACTGGTAATGGGTTGGCCCCATTTCAGAATATAGTGTTTTGCTGCCCCTGCCAAGCAGGCTTATCCACATGGAGCTAGATGGTGCCTTTGCCCACACCTGTCTGGCTCAGGGAGCTTGCTGGGCTGTCAAGGGGAGAGCTGGGCATTGAGAAAGGCTGATGGGCTTTGACGAAAAAGAGAGCCGGGCACACAGGTCTCATTTATAATCCATTCCAGCTGCTCCTCTGCTGGGGGAAACTGGCATTCTGTTTTGTTGGCCCCTTTTCCATCAGGACAGCTGTGAAACCCTACTCAGTGAAGTAATCGCAATAACAACCACCACTTTGCATGTTAATGCCTTTCTTCCAAGGAACTCAAAGTTCTTTGGAGACATAACCTCATTAATCCATCCTGCATGAAGTGGTGGCTGATGGGGAGGGGTAGGAATTCTTACTCATATTTCCAAGGCTGGGGGACTAAGAAGGGGAGAGTAAAAAAAGGAAGAGAAAGAGGCTTCAGAGCTAGGAAAGATAAGGGGTGGTATCTCTTTCCCCCTGTACCCCACTCTGGCACAAAGATAAACACTTCGTAGGACAAACATCAGTTAAATGTGTGAGCAAAGACACACACTGTATGCTCACCATCCCCCAAAAGGAAGAGAATTCTAGTTGGGGAGTTAGGAAGTTTGATTTCTAGCCCTGATATTGACACTAAATAGCTGTGTGACCATGAGCCAGCCCCACCTTCGGGGTAGCAGTTTCATATTCGAGCATGTGACCTCGTGATAATGTTGAAAGAGCGTAGAACCAGAGTTGGGGCACTGATGCCTGCCTCTACAGCAGCCTGGTTTCAGGTGTTATTACTTCAGCTCCTGAGTTTCATTTCTTTTTTTAATCTTTGAAATAAGGAAATCAGACTGGATTAACTCTAAAATTCTTTACAACTTCTATTAAAACAATGATTGTAGAACTGGTGGGTTGGGAAACATCAGATCTGATTTGGCTTAGAATTTAGGAAAGCTGATAACTATCTGTGTCAGTTATCTATCACTGTCACCTCAAAACTCAGTAGCTCCTATAAAACAATAATTTATAATTTTTCACCATCTTGTGATTTGCCTGGGCAACTGTGGCTTCACCTGGCTTCACTCATGTCACTGAGTTCAGCTTGAGTTTCGGCTGGTCTCTGCTGGGAGGGACACCTGCCTCACCAGCCTCCTCTCAGAGTGGTGGCAGTGCTCCAAGAGGGCCGATCTCAGGGTTCAAATGCTCTACACACTTCTTCTATGTTGAGTTGTTGCTATCTTGTGGGCCAAGTGAGTCACATAGCCCAGAAACAATGAGGAAGGTGACTACACAAGGACATATTTATGGGCTGAATTGCATCCCCCCAAAAGATAAGTCGAAGTCCTAACAACCTGTATAAGAGAATGTGGCCTCATTTGGAAATAGAGGCTTTGCAGATGTGATCAGGTTGAGATGAGGTCATACTGGAGAAGGGTGTGCTGCTAAACCGGTATGACGGGTATTCTCGTAAGAGGGTAAGTCCCACAGACACAGACAAAAAGGCCCCGTGAAGGCAGAGATTGGAGCGGTGCTGCCCAAGGCAAGAAACACCTGGGATTACCAGAAGCTGGAAGAGGCAAAGAAGGGTCCTCTCCTGGAGCCTTCAGAGGGAGCGCGGCCCTGCCAAAACACTTTGATTTCAGACTTCTGGCCTCCAGAACTGTGAGAGAATGCATTTGTATTTCAAGCCATCCGGGTTGTGGTAGTTTGTTACAGCATCCCTGGGAAATCAATATAGGCATAAACACTGGGAGACATGGTTCTTTGGTGGCCATTAGGATAACAGTCTATCACGCCATCCATTTTTTTCTTATTTTATTCATGTATTTGTTTTTCAATTACAATTTATATTCAATATTATTTTTTATTGGTTTCAGGTATACAGCATAGTGGTTAGATAATCATGTACTTTACAATATGTGATTACTTCTGATATTTCAAGTACCCGAGCGGCATCGTACATAGTTATCACAATGTTATTGATTATATTCCCTATGCTGTATTTTACATTCTCGTGACTGTTTTGTAACTACCAATTTGTAGTTCTTAATCCCTTCACTTTTTTCACTTGGTCCCCAACATCCCTCCCATCTGGAGACCATCAGTCTATTCTCCGTATCTATAAGTCTGTTTATATTTTGTTTGTTGGCTTTGTTCTTTGGATTCCACATAAAAGTGATATCGTATGGCATTTGTCTTTCTCTGTTTGACTTATTTCACTTAGCACAATACCCTCTGTTCCATTTATGACGTTGCAAATGGTAATGTTTTCTTCTTTTCATTGCCAAGTAATGTTCTATTGTGTAATGTACCACAGCTTTTTTATCCACTTGTCTATTGACGGCCATTTGGGTTACTTGCATGTCCTCACTTTTGTAAATAACATTGCAATGAACATGAGGTGCATATATCCTTTCAAATTAGTGTTTTAGGTTTCTTCAGAGATATACCCAGAAGTGGAATTCTGGGGCGTAGGTGGTTCCATTGTTAAATTTTTGAGGACCCTCTATACTGTTTTCCATAGTGGCTGCACCAGTCTGCATTCCCATCAACAGTGCACAAGGGTTCCCTTTTCTCCACGTCCTCACCAACATTTGTTGTTTGTTGATTTATTGATAATAGCCATTCTGACAGGCATGAGGTATTCTCTCATTGTGGTTTTCACTTGCATTTTTCTGATGATTAATGACACAGTAATTTTTTCAATTGTCTATTGGCATCTGTTTGTTCTCTTTGGAGAAGTACCTATGCAAGTCCTCTGCCCATTTTTTAACTGAATAGCTTTTTTGGTGTTGAGTTGTATGAATTCTTTATAAATTTTGAATATTAAGCCCTTATTAGCTGTATCACTGGCAATACTTTCTCACATTTAGAGGTTGTTTTTTCATTTTGTTGATGGTTTCATTTGCTGTACAAAATTTTGTAATTTGATGTAGTTCTTGCCTGAGGAGATATATATAAAAAATATTTCTAAGAGAAATGTCAGAGATTTTTACTGCTTATGTTTTCCTTTAGGAGTTTTATGGTTTTGAGTCTTACATTGAAGTCTAATCTATTTTGAGTTTATTCTTATACCTGGTATAAGAAGGTGGTATAGTTTCATTTTTTTTTGCGTGTATCTGTCCAACTATCCCAACATCATTTATTGAATAGACTTTCTTTCCCCCATTGTGTGTTCTTGCTATGTCATAAATTAATTGATCTTATAGACATGAGTTTATTTCCAGGCTCTCTCTATTCCTTTCCATTGATCTATGTGGCTGTTTCTGTGCCAATGCCATGCTGTTTTGATTACTGTAGCCTTTTAGTATAGTTTGATATCAGGCAGTGTGATACCTCTGATTTTGTTCTTTCTCAAGATAGCTGTGGATGTTTGAGATCTTTTGTAGTTTCATATACATTTTGGATTATTTGTTCTACTTCTGTGAAAAATACCATTGGTATTTTGATGGGAATTGTATTGAATCTATTGATTGCTTTGGTTAGTGTGGACATTTTACTGATGTTAATTTTCCCTATCCGTGAAGATGGTATATGCTTCCATCTGCATCTTCTTTGATTTCTTTCTTGAGTGTCCTAAAGTTATCTCAGTACACATATTTTGCCTCCTTGGTTAGATGTATTCCTAGGTATTTTATTTTATTTTTTAATGAAATTATAAATGACATTGTTTTCTTAGTTTCTCTTTCTGATAGTTCATTATTGGTGTATTAAAAATGCAACTGATTTGTGAATACTTCTTTGGTATCCTGCTACTTTACTGAATTCATTGATCAGTTCTAGAAGTTTTTTGATGGAATCTTCAGTATTCTCTGTATACAGTATCATGACATCAGCAAATAATGACAGTTTTTCTTCTTCTTTTCCAATTTGGATGCCTTTTATTTCTTCTTCTTGTGTGATTATTATGTCTAAGACTTCCAGTACCATGTTGAATAAGAGAGGTGAAAGCACAATTTACAACAGCCAAGTGCTGAAAGCAACCTAAGTGCCCATCAGCAAATGAGTGGATCAAAAAACTATGGTACACACTGAAGTTGGAAACAGTCTAGCAGTGGCCAGAGGGGAGTGGGGTGGGGACAGTGGGAAGAGGGGATTGCAGGAACTATTATAAAGGACACATGGACAAAATCAGGGGGGATGGTGGAGGTGGGGAAGGGAGATGGGTTCAGCTGGGGTGGGGTGGAGGGATGGGGAGAAAAGGCATACAACTGTAATTGAATAACAATAAAAATTTTTAAAAAAAGTAAAAAAAAAAACCTATGGTACATTTACACAATGGAATTCTACGAAGCAGAGAGAAAGAAGGAGTTCATACCCTTTGTGACAGCATGGATGGAACTGGAGAGTATTATGCTAAGTGAAATAAGCCAGGCAGTGAGGGACAAATACCATATGATCTCACCTTTAACTGGAACATAATCAACAAAAGAAAAAAGCAAACAAAATATAACAAGAGACACTGAAATTAAGAACAGTCTAACAATAGCCAGGGGGGAGAGGCAGGGGACAGTGGGAAGAAGGGTTTTCAGGAACTACTATAAAAGACACATGGACAAAACCAAGGAGGAGGGTGGGAGCAGGGGAGGGAGATGGGTTTGGCTGGGGTGGGGGGGAGTGGTGGGGAGAAAATGCAGACAACTGTAATTGAACAACAATGAAATAATAATAATATAAAAAGAGTGGTGAAAGCAGAGATCCCTGTCTTGTTTCTGATCTTAAGGAAACATTTTAGTTCTTCTCAGTTGTATATAGTATTATCTGTGGGTTTGTCTTATACAGTCTTTATTATGTTGAGGTATGTTGTGTGATTATTGTGTTCTTTCTATTCCAACTTTGTTGAGAGTTTTTATCGTAAATAGGTGCTGGATTTTGTCAAATGCTTTTTCTGCATTTAATGAAATGATCATACAATTTTTACTCTTCATTTTATTTATGTGGTGCATCATATAATTGATTTGCAGTTACTGTACCAATGTTGCATCCCTGGAATAAATCCCACTTGATCATCACACCATGTATTTTAACGGAAATAATTACATGTATGTGTGATCACTGTCCAAAATATGAGAAAGTACAGGTGTCTTAGATGGCAATAATAACCTAAATTCATTACCCTTCCTTAAATCCATGGCCTTTGACATTTGACTTTACCTGAGCACCACACCCCACTAAATAAATAGGGTGTATCTCCTCTTTGTCTGTGTGACTTTGTAATGGTTCTGTTACTTGCTCTAGCCAATAAAAAAAGAAAGAAGTGCCATTGTGTCCATTTCTTAAGAGGCCTTTATATTTTTGCAACCCAATTGCCTATTGTCACTGCTCTATGTAGCCAAACTGCCTAGGATGCTGTCTCTTAGTCCTTCCAGCCCCATCCCTCCCTAGGTATGAACACAGATCCATTCCCATCACATTCAAAATTTCAGAACTAGAGAGAATGACCCCCCTCTACAGGGATCAAACTGATACATGGACTGACCAAGGCCTTCGCTCCTGCTGTCTCCTTTTTCTCCTCTAGATACAAGTGTCCCCAGCACTTCTCTGTGGTGCCCTCCTCCCCCTTGCTGAGCATGCATACCAGTGGAATTGGTATCCAGCTTTTTTACTTTGATTTCATAAATACAAATGTCTTTATTACTGAGAGGTGATCACACTATGCCAATTATTCTGCAACCTGCCATTTTTAACCTATCATATCATCTATGCTCTTCCATTGCTATAAATACCATTTGCCTTCATTTTTAATAGCTATATGTATTTCCATGTGCATACGACATCTTATTTAAACAACTTCCTATTATTGAACATTCTATTTGTTACCATTTTTACTTATAAATAATGCTATGATGAACACACTTTTACATAATCTTTATATACTCGTTCAGTTATTTTCTCCAGATAAATTCAGAGAGATATAATTGCATACACAAAATATTTTTAAGGCTTTTGGTACATGTTTATACAGAAACACAATATTAATTTATACTTACCAATGTATAACAGTGCTAATTTTTAATTCCCATGTAACCATTGCAATTCTTTAAAACTTTTGCCATGTGATAAAACAAAGAGTTTGAGTTTCATAGCATATTCTTCAGTCTCCCTTTAAACAACCAATATACTTAGAAACATGTTCCTAAAATTGAGAACAGGGACAGTAATAGAGGATACTAATGAAATCATAAATGAGCTCACAGAAAAAAATCAAGAGCAAAAAAGGAATGGATGTGTAGTGTCGGGGAATTGTTAGTAATGGTAGTGCCCCATGGATTTTTATTTGGCACATTAATTTAAAGTGGCTCAGGTGTGAGTGAATTCCAATGCTTTAAGCCAACATAACACTCTCAGAGAGATTGGAAATGTGGGATGGAGATGACAACTAAGAGAAGATCTGAGGAAAAGTAAAATCAGAGAAGACTATCTCAATAACATAACATTAAATAGGAGGGAAATACAGTGCTCGGAAACTACGCTGAGAGTAAACAAGTTAGAGATGGGCTTGCAGAGGGAGGAGGGACAAGATCAGCTGTGGTTAATGATTGACATATGGGGTGGTTTCTGCTGTACTGGTCTAAGATGGGCTGAGTGCTGCAAACTGTGGACAAGTTCATTTGGTTTAACACCTTTATGTTATCTACAAAGGGTGGTGGCTCTAGGAAAGGGAAGAGATTAGTCTATCTAGGATGTCAGCATGAATTAAAAAATAACATTTTTTCTGTCACTTTTATTCAGTGCTGGTAGGAATAAGTTAGTTTAATCTCTCTAGAGGGAAGAAAATATATGTATGGTTTATATCACAGGTCTTAAATATGTATATTCCATGCAATTGGCATTCTCACCACTAGGAATTCATCCTGATGAAATAATTTAGCATCACCCAAAGATTTAGCTACAAGGCTGTCCTTGAAACACTGTTTATAAATAACTTAGGGTAAAATCCATACTCTGAAACCATTTAAAATGATGATATAGAACTATATTTACTGATAGGGTTGGATGACCATAATATACTGTATTTTCAAAAACAGATTATAGAATACAATTCAGTATTGTGTGTGCGTGTGTGCATGTGAACAGTAAGAACAACTACTACCAGTGCCTGAGTTTTATTAGCTCCTTAATTGTTTTTTATGCTCATTGAAAAGAGTCCTACTACAAGGTTGTTTGGAATCCTGAATTTTAAGCTCGCTCCTTTGCTTCATCATTGTCTTCTCCAGAGTGCACTAACTTGGGGTGTTCAGAGAAGAGTGGGTGGGAATTGAAATTACAGCAGCATCTTGAAACCAGAATCATCACTTTCTCCTTCAGTCCACGTTTCTGAATTTGACCCAATAAGCTTGTTATTTAGAGTAAATTATTTCTCATAGCTTTCCTTTGATATCTGGTTCCTAATTAGAGGAACGACACTCTAAATGCACACACACAGTTTGCTAGATATAGCTATACATATCTGGACCCCAAATTTGGACGTATCTTGAATTCTATTCTCATAAATCTCCCCAGTCTCCATGTGAATCATGTAGAAGCAGAGTGATGTTTGTAAAGTGCTGGAAGTGGGTAGGGGTGGCACCGAATAGCATATATCAAACATATCTGCATCTTAGCTCTGCGTACACAGGGTATCTTGTCACATGTGTGTGCATATAGAACTGTAAGATATATTAATGTGAAGTCCTGAAGAATATACATCAAAAACATCAACAGTCTAGGGGTGGGGTTGTAGGCAATCTTTATGAGCTTCTTTTATCTTAATATATTTATTCCAATTTTTCTACAATGCTCATGTGTGTCTTATAAATCATAAAACAATAGAAGTAATTTTTAAAAGGTGCTCTTAAAAAATACCATTTTAAACACCCACTCAGATGTGTCTGTTAGTTCAACTCCAATCTTTCTGTTGTGATAGCTATTACATTGGTTCTTGATTGCAGGACCATCAACTCAAGTACTTTTGCATTATATAGTAATTTTTAGGAAAAAAATAGACATTTTTTCCTGATCCAACCCATTATTTCACAATAAGCCTACAGAGGATTGTTTATCGGGGGACTGATAATTTTGATGAGTAATGTGGAGAGAATAGGTAAGATATCCAGGTTTGAAAATACAAGAAAAAGCTTTCCAGAGAAGCTTGATGATACATTTAGGAAAGCAATTGGGTATCATTATAGGATTATAAGGGGGGCTTTACAGGCTACATGGTTTGTAGTATGGCCAGATTCATGGTCAAGACATTGGCTTAAAGTCTGAGTTGGAACGTAATGTGATTGTATGCAAAGAACAAATACAGACTCTAGTAAAGATTGGAAGGTGGGGTCAAAGAGATAAGAGCAGATTCCAAATCTACTGTAGAAAAAGAGGAGGAAAAACTTGGCAGCAACTATGGGTCGACTCCTTCAGTTTCTGTTTAATTTTTCCCCAACATTACAGCCCTTCCTACTTTCTGTGGTGCCCAGTGGGCTGCTCCACCCTTCAGGTCCACCCAGCCTTGATCTCAGGAGTGAACTCCATGTTCACAAAGGTGTTCTGCCACCATTTGGTCCGGTCTCAACTCCACCACCTCCTCAAGGATGTGGCATGTCAAAGGTCTTTTGCTAGCAAGTAGTGAAAGTTTGAGTCACACTCTTGCTTAAGAGGATATTCTATGCATTTTCAGACATGTGACTAACTGGGCAAGAGGTTTAAAAAATATAAGTTGGAATAACACAGTGTTTAGCAAGAGAGTTATTTGTTTTTTGTGTTGTTTGGGGGTGGGGTGGAGGCATTGGGAGAGGGCAGGGGATTGGCCTGAAATATGGAACACCATAAAGAGACAGATAGACAAACCGAGGTCCCTGAATGGCATTTAATTCCATGTTGCTGTTTTTCCTGGTCTGGTTTCAGAAATCCTCTGACAGTTGGACTATTTGCTTTTTAGTCATTCTACTATACTCATTTTACTGACAATCAACAGGCTTTGCCTAATTTCACACTCAAATTAATAAAAAAGACTGATGTAAACTACAAAAAGACCAATGTAAATGTAAAATATTTAATTTTTAAAACGTTTAATTTGAAGGTTTTTTTGAACATTTCCAAAATAACACATAAATAGTAAAAGCAGCAAATATACAAGGTTGGAAGACATTTAAGTACGTTCGGGTTTTAGCCAAAACAGCTTGCAATAACTAGATTTAAAAAAATCCTAATTGGAGGCTTTCACATTAGGTTCTAAAACACATTTTTTTAGTCCCCTTGTGCCTTGTTTCCAAGATGGTAGCACCTGGAAAAACATGCAGCTTGATTTTCGTAATAGATATGAGCTCAGATAGTGAGGACTGCATTACACCAGTTCCTTTGAAATGGGTGGCAGTTTTTGCTGGAATCCAAGTGGCTGAAATGCATGCTTGGAAATAGGAGTATGTTCATCTGTTTGTGAAAATCACCAGGCATAGACTGTTTCCACCCAACACACCTTAGAAACTCGCAAGCCTCCTGTTACCAGCAAGAACTGAGGCCAGACTCAGAGCAAAGCCAGATGATTGCTGTTTTCCTTCTGTCTTTATTTTGAATGCTGGACCTTGCATTACTAACTATACATTCTTTCTAAGTGAGAACCTTCTCCCAGGCCGACAACAGTGTCCTCCGTGAAGCAGTGGCAATTTCCACCGAATCCCCGACCAAAAGGTGTCCAGTGTGTTTTCACTTTTCATCACGATTTGATTAATTACCCCAGGAAACTTCATTTCATTCTGCTTGCTAAGATGAGAGTAATTAGAGCAGCCTTTAACCTTTCTTCTCTACCCCTCTTAGTTTACAGTGGACTGTGAAATGTGATAAGTTAATTCTTAAAAATATACTTTTATGCCACGAACAAGTATCTCCTATTTGACTTGCAGCTCCTGCACAGGAACTGGGTGTTGTTTATTTAAGAATTTGACATATAGCGTTTTTGTCAGATGAAATTGAGAAGAAATGTCCTCCAGGTGACACAACAGCCTTATCGGTAGAGGGTTCAAAACTTGTCCCTTCTTTTAATATCTGTGTTCATAACTGAAGCCTTTTGTTCCTTGTGGAAGGTACAATTTTCATTCCTAGCTTGAATTAAAAGTGCAACAGTGCTAGAGATGTGGTTAAGTCCATTGTAAAGAAATACATAAGCACCCAAAGGATGTCATTTGAAAGTCAAGTACTAAATTTTCCAGGTGTTTGAAAAAATAACCTTTGATACCTATTGAGGTACATTGTGGGCTAAATGGAAGCCATCTTGAATTAATCCAAAAGGATGAGTTTTCAGACTTTTATTAATATATTTTTATTCTAGATTATAGGGGCAGTTTGTGTGTACTGTAGAAAGTATGGAAAATAAGGAAATGATGAAAATTAAAATTATTTTAATCCTATCTAAGAGATAACAACTTGTAAAAGTCCAGCATATTTTTTGTAGTCCACTTTTATACAATCATATAAACATATATTTTACCAAAAAAACAAACCTGGTTTTAATTTTTTTTCACTTGACTTACCATAAACATTTTTCATGTCATTAGGCATGTGTCAGACACAAAATTTTCCATGGTTGCAAATGTTTCATGACACGGGAACTCTTTCCTAAGGCATCCAGTGTTGCCCGCATTCTTGCTGAAATGCGGCGACCCAGCCGCATCATGTATTTGACAGGACCCTTCAGTTGCAAGAGATACAAACACAAGTACCCTCTCAATTCACTGTTTTCTATGGCTAAGAGCTCCCTTTGGACACCCCTCTCTTCAGCATTTCAGCTATTGCCTACAGGTCTCTCTCTCTCTTTTCCTCTCCTACCTTTTCCTCTCTTCCTCCCCACTCTTTCTCTTTTCCTTCCTCTCACTCTCTCTCCCTATTTTCCTTACTCTTTGTTTTTCACCCTTTTTCTCTCTCTTCCCTCTCAATTTCTCTCTCCTCATCTCTCCCCCAACCCCCTTCCCCCTTTTTCTCTCTCTCTCTTATCCCTCGCTTCCTCTCTCAATTCACCCTCTCTCTATCTTTCTACATGACCTCCATTCCTTCTTCTTTCTCTCCATCCTTTCCCCTTTTCAACTCCATTTACCTCTTCTTGGCTTCTACCCAAGCAGACAAGGAATCTCCTTCTACGTAGAAGCAAGATACCATTAATCTCTCCAAGCTTATACCTGCTCATAGATTGAAATCAGAGAGAAAGAGAAAGAATCTTTTTAATGGTCCCACAAGGCTCTGATTGTCCTTAAAGGTGTCATATGCTCATCTCTGAGTGAAACTGCAGTCAGGAGGATGGAGTGCTCTGATAGCCCAACTCTAGACCACCTCGGGGTTGCATGCAAAGAAATCAGCTCCATGATATTGGGCCTTAGGCAGGATGTTAGAAGAGCTTATGTCCTGTCTCCACTGCTTTTCCTCCTTTGCATAAAGTTTGTTCTTACTAACTATCAGTACCAGTTCAGCAGTGTGATGCATGTCTTGCATTTCATATGCTGTCTTTGGATAATGTACTGAGTGTATTTTTGAACCGTGCATTAAAACCAGCAAAATTGTTTTCACTGGACTCAGAATAAAAGTTAATTGCAGAGTCATTTCATGAGAAAACCATTTATCTTTGCATTTTCAAACCGTGGACTGTCATTAACATTAGTAGACATCAAGTGAATATAGCATGGTTCCAGGATGTTGAATAGAAGGTCATGGTGCAAAAACTCTGAAGGAGTACCAACATCTACAATTGCAGGCACACTCCATTTAGTGCTGCCACCACCACAGTGCCGTGCTTCTCAGAAGGACAGGTTAATACACCATCTTCCATAGCTCTTTAGCCAGAATGAGAGAGAGTACAAATCGTAGGTTTTCAGCTGTGCCTGATACAGGGATTTCCTCAGGCTCAATGGTGCTTAGCAATCTTTTTCTTAGTCCTCTGGGGGTAGATTTGTGCACTGCATTTTTTTAAACAGTAGTATTTATTCTATTTTTCAATTACA
Source organism: Desmodus rotundus (assembly GCF_022682495.2). Classification (NCBI taxonomy): domain Eukaryota; kingdom Metazoa; phylum Chordata; class Mammalia; order Chiroptera; family Phyllostomidae; genus Desmodus; species Desmodus rotundus. The sequence goes on along the minus strand of NC_071394.1, from coordinate 30,405,255 downwards.
GCTTAGATTCAATGTTATTTTATATTAGTTTTGACCAAAAGTGGCTGACAAATCACATACATGGAATGGTTTCAGAGAGGTTAGATGATATCTTATTGCAACTTAGAATGCAAATTCTACAGGAGGTTGAGTTATCTTTGTGGAAATGGTCATGGACATTAGGACTTGAGCTCAGCAGGGCTTGAGGAAAGTGCCTTGATTTTGTGAAGGACATCCGTGTAATGCAGTCTGCAAAGATTGGCAAGTAATTGTAAGAATGCCACCTGGAGGACAGCTCTGCTGGTGGCGTGTCAGGGCTTCAGGGGCTTCAAAGAAAACAGAACAGGGATCACCAATATATGATGCCCAGGGACACTTCTTCACAGAGACTGACCCTGCTACACTAACTCTGGATAGCTCCAATCCCCTAAGTACTTCCATTGCCTGGAGTGAATGCTCTGGATTAAACACAACATAGCTACCTGGCTGAGAAGCCAATTATTAACCAGTGAGGATAAAAGGACCCATGGGTAGTTGATCCTTCTCTGGATAAACTTCTCGAAATATGTATTCTGGGCAACTGGAAGGTAGTTTTCTAGGGGAAATCAAGTAGAATAAATTTATGGTCATCCGGAAAAGTGGAAGTAACCTCCATTTGTGTTAGCTTTTAATGAGGTCCAGAATGTGTCACTACCATAGCAACTACTACCCTCTGCTCGAATCGTCTGCCCTCTTCTTGATTTTCTCTCTGGACGGTGTCATTCAGGGGCTGGAGTGGAGTCTTACCAATCTTTGGATCCTATAATCTAGAGGAGAACCCTATAGGTAATCAGTGTTTAATAAGTATCTGTTGAGTGAGTGAATACATGCACAGGATGGAAATCTGGGAGTCATACTTGATTCCCCCTTCTTCCTTATCTTTATCTCCGGTCTATCACTACACTCTCTTGAAGGAAAGATAGCTCTTTAATCTGCCCACTTTTCTCCTTCCCAACTGTCACTACCTAGTCTAAGCCACTAACATTCCTTCTCTGGACTATCACAACTACCTCAGAAACACTTCCATGTTTCCCCTATTGCAGAACACAATCTTCTTTTTCACAAAGTCATAGTGATTTTTCAAAAATATTAAAATACACCTACTGGCTTTTCATCCCACCTGGAGTCAAAGTCAGAACCCAGCTCCTACCTCTCCAGGTATATCTCCAACACCTCTCTCCAGCTTCCTCCCTCTGCTGAGTCACTTTGGGCTTTTTTCCGTCTATGTCACTTGTTAGGATCTACTCTGACTCCAGTTGTGCAAAGGCTCTCTTCTCTGTGATGCCTTTCCCTATCCCCTCTTTTCTGGCCACCTCTGGCCCATTCTCCAGGTCTCAGCCTAAATGCCTCTTGCCCAGCAAAGCCTTCCTTACCATTCCAATTTATGGTCGGCCGGCCTATTAATCTCTCTCCTGGCACCTGTCCTTTTCCTTCATAGTGCTTATCAAAATTTGTAAGTAGGTAGTTTGTTCATTTATTTAATATGTATCTCTGTTACCAAACTGTTAGCTTTTCCTTGAGAGCAAGGATCATACCCATTGAGCTCTCTGCATCAGATCTTGCTCATTACCTCACATCCTTTCACCCTCAGCTCACAGATCCTCAGAGTTCTACGAGGTTTCAAACTGCTCTTTAATGACAGTGCTTACCTCAAAAGTACACACACAGCACACACACTTCAGCTTCCTGCCCGGGAGCTTTCCTCATTCCCCTGAGTGGGGCACCTGCAAGTCTGCTTGACATTCATGCCTGTACAACCCAGAAGTGTGCAAATATTAATGCTGTATAGGGTGACTCCCAACCAAAGCAGGTCAGAGTCAATGAATAAATGCTTCTTCCTCTAATCTCTCCATACATTCCCCAAAATGTGCCAACAGGACTGGACATCACCACCTGCTTTGGTGGCCAACTCTATACTGTAGCTTTGTATTGGCTTTTCCCCTTCCCTGTTTTACTCTTCTTGGTTCCTCACTCCTGCTTTCTAAGATCAACTAACCATCTGCATTCAAGCTATAGTCTCCAGCTCAGTTTTAGGGGAAACCCAGGCTAAGACAACCACTGTACACCAACTGCACAGGACAGTACCTGGCTAGATCAGTTATTCAATAACTCTTTTTAGGTCAACAAATAAGCAAAGTATCAAGAAATAATAAGCCGAGACCAGTGTGGCTCAGTTGCTTGGGCGTCATCCTGCAAAGTGAAAGGTCATGAATTTGATTCCTGGTCAGGTCACATGCCTGGGCTGCAGGTTCGATCCCTGCTCAGGGTGCGTATGAGAGGCAACCAATGGATGTTTCTCTATCACATTGTTTCTCTCCCTCTTTCCCCTCTGTCTAAAAATAAATAACTAAAAACTTTAAAAAAGGAAATAAAAACTACTGAAAAACTAAGAGATAAGAGACGAATCAGGAAATAAAGATGACATTAACATAATTCAGTACAAGAAAATTCAGCATTGCTTAAATTTATCAATTTACCAATTCAGCAGAGACCCTCAGCACAACATGATGGTCAACTCAGAAATGTGCTTTCTTTTTAAGTGCGAATTCCCACCAAGCCTATCTATTTAATCCTCTCTACCCAGCTTGAGATAGCTTGGGATAGTGGAACAAGAAGGAAGTTTGAAACTAGACCTAACTGGGCCTGAGTCTCCACATTGCTACTACCTTCTACCATATGACCCTACCAAGATCTTCACGGTCCATTTTGTCTATTAATGGGATCATGGGCATTGCCTTCTAGAATTGTTATAAAGATTAAAAAATAGGTCCTCAAAAATATTGATTTCCTTTCCTTAAAATATCTACCTTATTCTCCTCCCCTCTCCATCAAAACATACACATTGCATTTAGAAATTTGTTTCTAAACTTGGGATGCATGGCTCTGAGCTGAAAACTTGGTTCAAGAATCTTATAATTTTGTCTTCACAGTTTCTGCACTTGCAATATACCAGCCAGCTGTCCCATTATTTGAAAGAAAATCTTCCTTAAGTAAAAAACATGGTCCCCTAGGGACAGCACAGTGTATCACGGACCCTGATAAGAAGTGTGTGTGGACACAGGTGTCTTGTGAGCCTTCAGTTTGCCACCTATCTTTTTGCCTGCCTGTGCTCTACAAGGTCATATATCCTTGTGAAAAATGCTTGCTCTATTAATCATCTTGGAAGACTGCTCCAGACACAGTTTCAGAAGGGATGCTGTAAGTTTTGTCTGCACAGTGCACCCTGGGAAAAGAGTTTCCCTTCTGGAAAGCAATCTTGCCTTTAGCCAAGTCTTGTCTTTTCTTTCTTTCTTTCTTTTTTTTTAAGCAATGGAATTATTGCATGTTCTGAAGGTGTTGGGAGGCACAGCCACCCCTTTGGCATAGGCATGTTTGTGTACTCAGGAGTTATGTGCTCAATTAGTGGGTTTCACATGACTGCTGGTGTTGGCAAATGATCTACACCCAGCTGGTGCTCAGTCTTTTGGGGAACAGTGGAAGGTTTAACTATTATTTGACATGGACTCACTCCGCAGAGACAGTGGTATAATGGGGAGCTATATGCCTAGAGCTAATGATTAGACTGACCTGCAATCAAGGTAGTAATTTTTATGCTCACAATTACACCACAGAAACAAACAAAATGGGACTGATTCTCCACACTGTACTGCTTATGAAGAGGGGCTGGAAATGTTATGCTCTTCTCTCACTTTTTCATCTGGACTTTAGAGGTTTTAGATCTTCAAACACGGTAGAGTAACTTCTGCCCATCGTTTGAGTGTAAACCAGTCTCACCTGCCTATGTTGCCATTCAGTAGGGAATCACTTCGTGCGTGCGATGGTGAAGGAAACCAAGATGATAGTGATTCCAGGGCTTGTCTGTCTCACATAAAATTTTCATCTTTTGCCTTTTCCACTTGAGTCTTCCTACTCCTCAAATGATCTAAAATTTTATTCCTCATAGCCAACTCTTGACAGTAATGAGGAAGAAGTCTTAATACACGTGTCATTTGTTCTTTAAGATTTCTTTGTCGTAAAGGTAAGATTTTTTTGTGAAATCATAATACCTGTGATATTTCATATATTATTTGAACAAACCTCTGTCTTTAAATGAAATCAGGAGTTATTTCCATAGTAATTCTCACTTGGGACGAGAAAGAAGTGATGAGCAGTGTCCCACTGGGAGAGACCCTTCCGAAACACCATGGGGAAGACTGCTATGTTCAGTGAAAATATTTAATGCCCTGGACTGTTTCTCAGTGGGATCAGACCAGACAAGAAGAACAGTGCAGGCTGCTTAGGAGATTGTCTGGGGAACTTCATGAATGGCATCTGCGATAGATAGGTATTTCTTCCCCCTCAGATTCCTTCTCTTGTGTATGTGCAGGGTTTATGACTGAGTCATATTTTTCAAGAATGAATGTGGGTGTCATAGTCAGTGATCTGTGGTCTATACTTTCATAATTAGTTTGTTCCAAAAGTACTCTAGGCACAGCTGAGCCCAGACAGTCCCTGGAGTGACTTTGCTCCAAACCCATTTTAATATGCCTTCTTTCTAGTATCACTGACTCCCTGAATCCCCACAGCCAGCTAAAAAATCTTTCAATGAAGAACCATCTTTGAACAAAAAGAATAAAGGAAATGGAGACCAACTTGTAACTGAGGGATTTTGATAGTAGTCCTAACACACTGTTTCCCAGACTCAGCCAGGTATGGGAATTTAATAAGTCAACAGTGAACTCTCATGCAACAGACAGTGAGCATCTGCTAAGGGCCAGGCACTATATTCGGTTCCAGGCAACAGAAACATAAAAGAGAACAAGTTTTCACACTGTATCAGAGGAGATTTCGGGGACAGAAATGTCAACAGTTTTTCTTCATACAATGGCACTTGAGAAACTCTCTCAAGTGAGCCCTGGAGAAGGGGTCACAGGGAAGCTAGTCTTTCAGAAGGAAGGGATTGGTCTGTTAGAAAAAAAGAGAACGCAGCCATTCTGAGAAGAACAGCTCTGATGAACAAAAGCATGGAGGTGTGAAAAATTCTGGCAAGTGCAGAGAACTGGATAGTGTGGTATGCCTGGAGTGAGCCAGAGCACAAAATGAATTTCTTTGTCAGGCAGCTGCAAAAACATGATATTTCTAAACTAGATAAATTAGGGAAGATTTATTATAAAAAGGTAGGGATATTTCATAGAACACCAGAGCAAGAGGTACAAACACATAAGCTTAGGAACAAAAACAGTATCAGGAAATAAAGCTAGAGCCACCCTGTCTACCTCTTTTTTTTCTATTTATGGGCCATGTTGCACTTAGTTCTACAGCCCAGGTCATTGATACACAGTTCTGAATTGATTATTCTTTCATCAGTTTAGTAGGAATGAATGTGCTCAGCCTCAGTGTTCAGTGTTTTCCAAGATAGTAGGATGCAGACCACGGCTGGCTTTGTGACCAGAGACCAGTGCAATCAAATGACCCCACATCTGGTTTAATGCACAGCTGTGACCATTTTGCAATTCTGAATATTTTTACTGAACTCCTCTTTTGTCGGTCAAGTCTGATGGGACAATGGAACATTTGCATGAGTAAAGGAGTTACCCACAGTTCTTTGCCTTCACATTCACATATAGTGTTGGATACACTCCATGAGCACAGAATTTCTGTGGCCCACAATTTGTGGGCTTTCAAGGGAGACTCAAAGCTAGTATAAGGAGAACATGTTATTGCTGCTACTCAGTAAGGTGGGGAGATAGGAAGTGTTTTTTGTTTTGCTTTGTTTTTGAACAAGAGGCAGGACCAAGAAACCCTTTCACATCCTTTCTTATCCATATTACTTCCTTGTATTAGTCAACCACTTAATGCTGAAATGATGCCACGAAGGAAAGAGAAAGGTAGAACAACATATACAGTTGACACTTGAACAACACAGATTTCAACTGTATGGGTCCGCTTATACACAGATTTTTTCAATAAATGTGCAGATGACCCTCTGTGTCCCTGGGCTGCACATCTGTAGATTCATCCAACCTTGGATAAAATACATTATTTTTGATCTGAGGTTGGGAATCCACCGATGCAGAGGACCTAATCTATAACATTATACCGTTTTATATAAGGGACTTGAGCATCCATGGTGGGGACAGGGTTGTCCTGGAACCAATGCTCCAAGGACACGAGGGACTGTAGTCAAGTGGATTTTTGATTGTGGGGAGTGGGGGTATTGGTATCCCGGCGTTGTTCAAGGGTCAGCTGTAGTTCCTTTTCCTTTCACTCCTTCCTTACTCATTAGTAAGCTGAAAGCAGAGAATGTCAGTAGAATGCATCAAGAAGCGAAATAAAAACTGTTGAGTCCGTTTTTTACAGCATTTCCACTGTCCTGGTAAGAATGGAATTACATGCATATGCATGTACAGGTGGAGAAATGCTAATTGTCTAATTCGGGTGACTTTGCATATCAGTTAAATGCTCTTATATGTGCATTTAAAACTGGCATTATGTGATATAAAGATAAAAGGTAAAATCCATGCTAGTAATTTACAATTTCAGCTTTTCTTTACTAAGAATTTCATTAAATAGCAAATAAAAGACAAAATGGTGAGCAGAGAGAGAGCCCACTCAAGACAGTAAAATGTTTGATAACTTATCACCTTCAGCAACACTCCTTTCCAGACTTTTGAACAAAACATTGTACATGTTCATTTTGCACTGAGCTCTACAAATTGTGTAACCAGCCCTGTTCTGGAGATGGGTGGGTGTCGGGGGGAACAAAACAGAAAGGGTGCCTGCTTATTGTAATGGAGCTCCATTTGCACTGGGGAGAACAGTAAAAAATAGTAAATAAATAAACAAACAAGGAAACATCACAATTTCATAACTGTTTTGAGGAAACAAGCAGGGTGACATCATTATTAAGAGGAGGTCATCCATAGCTTGGGTGGAAGAGAAAACCTTTCCAAGGAAGTGTTCTTTTAGCTGAGACCTGAAGCAGGAGCAAGTAAAGAACTTTGTTGAAGTGAAATCTTCTTCCTACTTAGACTACTCCACATTCTCAAGTCAGCCATAAGAAGTCCAGTTCCCCTGCACAGGTCTGCAGGTGATGGTTGAGCCTTTCCCAGGCTTCTCCACTTCTCTCCGCTGTGCCTCTGTCCCTGGGTGACCCTCTTCCATTCCAGAGACTTTTCTCATCAAAGCTACCAGTAGACCAGAGAAGGTTGAGGGGAATAACACGAGGTGCACCTATTTCTGCCCAAGAGCCTTGAGGAGTTCAAAAACAGTCCCTAGAGGAAAATTTCCCTTTTTCCAGTAACTCCTGGGAAAAGCCGCCTGACCAAATCTCCTGCCTTTGTTAGTCATGCAAAGAAAGTCACATCAGAAGGAAGGGTGATTTGAACAAGGCCAGATGTTTCATTTAAAACCACTTCCAGTCATAGTATTTGAGCATTTTTTTTGCAGTCATTTCTTTTTATACCATGCAAGTGCTCAAAAGTGGTCTAGCGAGACAGCATGTCTTAAAAGAGGACAATTGCAAATGGCAGCAAATAGCAAACACGATAATAATTTGTCGTGTTTAACACAAAGTTACAGTGAAAGCAAGCTATTTAGCAATAAGCAGATGTGGACTAAAAGGTAGATTGCAGAGAGCTAACCGTAGGCAGGTCACAAAGCATTTTGTCATCGATTATAAAAATACTACCTGCTATAGAACATATGCAGTAAACATGATATTTCAGGAAGGATTTAGAAATATGCAAGGTTTATTCTGTGAGTTTTTTTAAAGGGCGGTTGATGTCCCAACCAGAAGAGTTAAGAGTTTTGCCACGTGAAGCACAATACGATTATGTAGAGGATTTTAAACTAGGTTTTATTTTTTTCCAGAAAGAATGCTGCACTTGGCAGCAACCTCAATTCCAGCGCACAGAAGTCAGTAAACTGACGGAATAGCAGGGGATCCTTCTAGAGAAGCTAATTGCTATGTCAACTTCTGTCAGGACCATTTGAAAATAAATCCCTCTGTCCTATTTTCACCGTCACTGGAAAGAGATTTAGGCTGACAATTAAGAACCAAACAAGTAAGAGCTAAATTTAGGTATTTAGGCATAAAGGATCAAGTCTAGAAGTTTAGGTTGTAGGATAGTCTTCTGGACTGGGTGATGGGAACCCTGAGTGGTTTACAATGTCACAGTCATAGATTCTTACACAAGCATGTACATATATGTGTAAATATCTAACATATATGAGCCAGTAAGTCCTAACTACATGCCCATCGTGAATTTGAGAAGTGTGGTCTACACATGGGAAGGATGAATTCACTCGTCAATGGGGCACCTGCAGTGAGGCGGTAGCTCCACTGGGGTGCCAGACTATCATCGCCTCTGCCTGCAAAGGTTCAGACTGTGACCTTTGTGGGCAAGTCCATTGTGGGATGTGATGCAGCAACTGATTCCAACTGTGACTATTCTCCAAGCCGGTCCCCACAGACATGGCCAGTTTCTGAGATATTTGGAAGCAGTTAAAGCAGCAGGGGCAGATAATGTTTATTTTCATGCTTGCAGAGGGGGAAACTTGATGATGAGATTTACTGAGCTGCTTCCTCAGATCAAGGACTTTAGGGAATTGAAGGACTAAGGAACCCAAATTGTCAGAGTGCTTGTTGATCACACACTGGCGCTTTCTTATGGTTGTGACAAAACACGGAAATACATTGAACTTGAAATTTAAAGGGAAAAACAAAACAAAACAAGGAGCATCACTCTACCCCAGAAGTACAGTTATTTATGGTAAAACTGGACAGATAACTTTTGAAGAAGGTAATTATCTTATAATAAACAAAAAATAAATCAATACAAAATATGAAGGATTATAGAACTATTGATAAAAACACAGTTGCTATTATAGAAGTAGTTTGCCAGCTTTGGTGGATTAGAACCACAATTTTAACAAATGAACAAAGATTTATTCTGAAAAGGTAGCACAATTTAGGAGATTCTTTGTTTAAAATCACTCATAGAAATTTTTTTCTTTTTTTTTCTTTTTTCTCTTCTTTTCTTTTTATTTAGTTACAATTGTCTGCATTTCCCCCATCCCTCCACCCCACCCCAGCCAGTCCCACCTCCCTCCCCCACTTCTACCCTCCCCCTTGATTTTGTCCTTGTGTCCTTTATAGTAGCTCCTATAGACCCCCTCTCCCCACTACCCCTTCCCCACTCCCCTCTGGCTATTGTTACATTGTTCTTAATTTCAATGTCTCTGGTTATATTTTGTTTGCTTTCTTGTAGACCTAAAAGCAAAGCAAAGTCCCACTGACTATTTTGTTAATAAGTCTGTGAATCTAAGAACTGAAATTTCTACTGTGTATCAAGCCCTGGTGTTGGATTCTCCTGGGCCTGTTAAAATGTGCTGTGTTCCCTCATGCTTCTGAAGACCCAAGCAGAGAGTCACCGTCAGTGCCACAGACCTGGAGTTTAAATTAGGATGTGTGTCCTTGCCGTGTATTAGAGATGATTCATTATGTTAAAGGTCAGCATTCTCATAAACATGTTCAAAATGTACCAAAGATATAATTGGGAAAATACTGGGTGTGCAGGCAGGGAAAAAAATGGATTAAACTTGTTTTTTAGAGGGACTTTAAAAATTATTATTACTTTTTAAAAATCTCCCATAATTTTTAATAGCTAATGACTTCTACTGCTGTTCTTTCCTACACGCATTGAGATTTCTAATCCTGTGTCCGATTACCAAAAAATAAATAAATAAATTGAATTTTTATAGCTCTAAGCCATAAGATTTGCTGAAAGTCAACCTTGCCTTAGAATCCACTCCTTCCCCTCTGAGGCTACTTTGTGCTCCCTCTGAGCAGGAAGTTAGTTTGATCTGTTTATCTTTAGCCTTTTTCTCACTGGCCAACCAGCTCACACGCTGGCAAAGAGATGTCTGTCACCTTGCATTTCATGGAGGACTTCACCCCAGTCTCAGGAGTCCCATGACCTTTGTGACTCAGTCATTTATGGTCTATTCTCTTCCACACTCTCAGGATCCAGGATACTGGAAAGTGATTTCAATGGCCCGTCATTGGCTGGTTCTGAGAAAACTTCCAAGAATAACTGCCTCAAAACTTTTTAACAAAACTTTGAGTTATACGATCTAGGATGTTGTCCATCAACCAAGGTCTAGAATGGAGACTACAAACTAGTGACCAAATCATCCCACAGGCATGTTTTGCTTGGCCAGGCCAGTGTTAGCCTGCTGAGTGTTTAAGAAATATTTAATTAGTTCCCAACATTTGAAAATCAGAAGATTTCACGTAAAAACCCATATTTCTGGCATCACTTGATTTGGTAGTGCAGAGTCTGCATTCCCACCTGCTAACTACTGGCTGCAGTTCTATAGCGGTGCCCCAACTCAATGGGGCAAGCCCACAGCCGCCCATCAAATTCCATAGCACTCTATGCCAGACCTGCTTCACTCATCTTCATAACAGGCCTGGCTCACATAAACTGTTGAGGTTGGCATCTTTACTTTAGAACTATATTGTGCCTAGCATTATGCTGAGAAGTGTAGGGAAAAACAGAGAAAAGAGCGTTTATAAGCTTTCCTGGGTTATCATATCATCCGGTTAGAAAAAAACAAGAATAATGACAACAATAATAAAGCTAATTAATGGATCACTTAAGGTCTTAATTGCGAGGTATCGAGCATAGAAGTTGCCCCTGACCTACACATTTCTTGCTCACAGAAGCAATGGCCTAGAAGAACCAACCCTGTAGGAGACCAGTTGAAGAGTCCAACAATTTGTCCAGTTAATGCCATGAAAGTGCCTCCAACATTGAGTTTAGAGATTCTTCCATGCATTTATCCACTTCTTCCTTTTTTCAATAAATATCTATGAACTGGTGGGTAGGCCATACGGGCTCACCACTCAGAGCTCTCTCCAAGTGCATCTTCATGCCTCATGGATGGACCGTAAGCCGGGATGTTGTTCCTTTGGAATCACTGTGGATCCAGCTTCCCATTTTAAGCAACTGTCTGAGCACAGGGCAGGTCCCAAAGTCAGGCCATTCCTGTTCAACTTGGGACTTCTCTAATGGGCAACCTTTGTGTAAGCCCCTCTTTTACCTTTGCTAAGACTTTCTCAGAACTGCTCTGTAGTCTGAAGCTCTTCTTATCCAATCTTCTTTTCCTTCTCTCCTTTTTCAGGTATCAGACCCTCTCTCAGTCTGAAAACTCTCTCAGCTTACTTGTGCTTCCTACCCTTCATCCATCACAGATGTTTTCCACAGTAAGTTTCTTGAATGTCTAATCCTATCTTGGCCTATCTTGAGTCTTTAGAAGACTCAGACCGACACAACTGCCTATTGTGTGTCGGGCATTGTTCTAGATGCTTGGGAGATAAGAGTGGATAAAACAAATAAAATCCCTTTCATTCATAGAGTTTGTATTAAAGCGGGGGTAGATACACCATAAGCAAGAGAATAAATAAATAAAACAAAATAGAAAAAACGGATGACTTATAGATTGAGTGTGTGGCCTAGGAGGTCATTCCAAGGTGATGGTGCTTAAGCTGACACAGAGTGATGAGAAGGACTTGGTTCAGTGATGTTCTCATGGAGGAATATTCCAGTCATTCGAAGAGCAAGTACAAAGGGTTGCAGAAATGTCTTTGGCATATTTGAGAAAAGAAACAGGCCAGTGTGCCTGAAGAATCATCAAAGAGGGAAGAATGGAATGAACAAGGATGTTAAAGGACTAGCAAGGAGCCTGACTGCTTTGGGTTTGTAAGCCACAGTGAAGTGCTTAGAGCAGGTCATGGAAAAGACCATCCTCTGTCTCCAAGGACAGATTGACTCTCCTTTTAGGTCCAGACAGAACTCTGAAAGCTTGTGTTTGCTGGTAAATGTTGCTCTAAAAAAACAAGGGTTTTCATTCTTTTATAAATACAAAACCTTTGGATGCAATTACATTGAGCAGGCTTCATGGACCATCCTGAGAAACTAAGTGCCACACAAATATTACCTCTGTACAAAAGGCAGGGCTCCAAGCTGTAAATTTACATTGTGTGCGTGTGTGTAAAAGCAGCCAGTCTGTAAGCTGAGCATCCCTCCTCCATGCTTTTAGAGTTCAGAGAAGGAAGAGAGGATTGTGGACTGGAATAACTCCAAGTCCAAGAGAACTTCTTGGAGGAATGGGAAGTTAGCTTATCAAAAATTATGCTGCCTGTTAGGAAAAGGGTAAAAAGCCAGATAGTTTATTTTGCTAACACTAGCTGACTGGGTTTTCATTAAGAGAAGAAAAAAAGAATCAACAACACCCGTTGATAATATACCACTACTTCACCTGATTCATTGGTCACTTGTAAGGCTGTGGGAGCTTCTGGACAGATGCTAATGAAATTTAGAGAGGGACTCGTGTCCTAGGCCTAGAGAGAAGGTGTGCAACTTGCTTGGAGAATATTCTCTGGATAGCACCGTCAAGAGTTGTCATCTCTGGCATATAGCTGTTGCTCTTGGGGGGGAGAGTCCTGGGAATATGGTTCTCAACCAGTGGACCAAGCCAGCTATTGTTAGTTTCAGCTTCTGTGGCTGCCCGAAGTATGGTTTGTGTTTTAAGAGACTTTGCCTTTTCACCCTGCCTTCCACCTCATCAGGGTAGGACAGTAAGAAGCAGATTTGTGGTAGCTCACCTGGCCTTTCCTTTGGAGAGTTGCTTGGCAGCTACACACCTGGGAGCTGAAAAGGTGTTGGAAAAGCTCACTTAACTATAGGGAAACTGATGAAGGGCCTGGGTGGTTTCCCATTGTCTGAGGAGCTCAAATTCTCTACATAGGCTCCCGAATGTCCATCATTCAGGCCTTGCTAAGGTTGAGTCAACCTGATGGCAGACAACTTCCTAAGCATTGAAGAATCCAACTGATTGTATTATGAGAAAATATCAAGTATTGGAAATATAAGTTGGAGTTTTAAATTTTCATCAGAATGCTTTAAATGAGCTTTTTATTGATATCTAATAAACATAGAGAAATTATACATATTATATGACCAGATCAATACATTTTCAAAAAATATATATAACTATATATCCATACCAGACCAAGGCCAAGATCTTACAAGCACCCGAGAAATCCCCTTCCTGCAGAAGGTAACCACTACCCTGGATTCTAACACATAAGTTAACTTTGTTTTGTATTTTATATAAATTGAATCCTAGCATATGCTCTCTTGATCTTAAGAAAGAAGTCTTTAGCATTTTACTATTGAATATCATGCAATTTATATATCAAATTAAGGAAGTTTCCTTCTGTTTCTAGTTTGTTGTAAATTTTCATTGGGAATAGGTGTTGACTTGTGTGAAGTCCTTTCTTTTATTCCATTCAGGTGAAGGGCTTTAATCTGTTAATGTATTGAATTATGTTAGATGACTTTTCTAATATTAACTCAACCTCTTGAAACTGGAAGAAAATCTATGGGCCGTATTGAATTATTCTTTTTATATGTCACTGGTTTCAATTTTCTAACTTAAAGATTTTGCATTTTTTACGAGGGTTGATCTATAATTTTAATAACAAATTTTATTCTTAAATAGATCTTATCTTCAACTATTTGGAGTTTCTTTAATTCTTGTCTGTTGTAATAAAGAAATATTTATTTGAGGAATTTGAGCATTGTATCTGAATTACCAAATGTGTTGGTGTAAAGTTTATTGTAATACCCTCTTGCTATTGTTTGATATACACAGATTTGTAGTCATGTTCTTGTTTTTAATTTTCATGCTATATATTTTTATTTCCTGATAAGTTTTACTAGAGATTTATGAATTTTATAAACTTCTCCAAGGAGCTAACTTTTTTTTCATTGTATTATCTTCACTCTTTATTCAGTTTTAAAATATAAAAAGCCATACAAATACTTTCTGCAAGTACAATGCAGCCACTGCCTGCTGCATTTCTCAGCATCTTTAATGTAAAGGGATAAATGACACACTTTTTTAAAACTTTTAGAACCAGTAAAAATGTTACCCAGGACACTTACTTGTTTCATTGTCAGAGAAAAAAAATCCTTAAAACCCATCACTTTTTTATCTTGATCTCTTTGTGTGCTTAGTGTCTGAAATCTAAATTTATGCTAAAATTCAAATAGAAATCTTTTTTCCAGGTCTCTAGTAGAATCATTTTTCTATAGCTTTATCAACTGGAGAGCATTATGCTAAGTGAAATAAGCCAGGCGGTGAGGGACAAATACCATATGATTTCACCTTTAACTGGAACATAATCAACAAAAGAAAAAAGCAAACAAAATATAACCAGAGACATTGAAATTAAGAACAATGTGACAATAGCCAGAGGGGAGTGGGGAGGGGACTATAGGGAGAGGGGTTTACAGGAACTACTATAAAGGACACATGTACAAAATCAAGGGGGAGGGTGAAGGTGGAGGAGGGAGGTGGGATTGGCTGGGGTGGGGAGGAGGGATGGGGAGAAAATGCAGACCACTGTAATTGAATAACAATAAAAATTAAAAATTAAAAAAAGAAGCTGTTGTTAAATTCTGTTTCACTAAAGTTTTTTTTTTAACTTAGGAAATGTTGGTAAATATTGTTAAATGCCTCTTTGCTAGGATGATCATGGCTTTCCTGCAAAGGTCAAGGAGTATTAAAAATAAAATTGGAACTAACTTTTGTTTTTGCTCAGTTTCTATTGTATGTTTGTGGAGTTTTTAAAAAAATTCATTGGTTTGTCCTTTTAATTATTTATTTCTATTTACCTTTCTTGAGTTTGATTTGATGGGCTCTTTACTCCTCTGTACTCATTTCTTGAGATGAAAATTTAAATTATTGATTTCCTGACTTTCTCCATTTTTCTCCACTTAGAGGTATCAGTTATCCTCCAAGCAGTGCTCTAGCTGCATGCCACAAGTTTTGACATCTCATATCTTTTTTATCATTTAGTTCAAAAGATTTTGATTTTTGATTTGATTTCTTTAGTAGATGGAATACTCATAAAGCTTATTTTAAATTTCCAGGTAGTTAAAATTCTCCTAATTAACCTTTTGTTACTGACTTTCTTTCTTGTATTCCACTGTGGCCAAAAAACATATTCTACATAATTTCAGTCTTTCGAAACTTACTGAGACCTGCTTAATGGCCCAGCTTTGGTTAATTTTTAGTAAATAGTTATGTACACCTGAAAATAATGCTATTTGGGGGTGCAATATTCCATATTTGTCAAACAATCCAAGTTTGTTAATTGCATTCAGATTTTTTACATCATTCTGAGTTTTGTGGTTGCCTGGTTCTATCAGCTATTGACTTAAGTATGTTAAAGTCTCCCATCATGATTATAGTTTATCTATTTTTCATGTAGTTTTGTTAATTAAAAATATGTTTAAAATTTATAGGGTACAATCAGATTTAGGGATATGATAACTTTGAAATAAATTGAACCCTTTATTATTAAAAAATGCCCCTTTAAAATACACAGTTGAGTATTTTTATAAATTCCAATTATCCATAGATATGCATATGTATATAGATAGAGAAGATAGAGATAGAAATAGAGATAGAGAGCAGAGGGGGGGAGGTAGAGATAGAGACAGAGATAGGTATAAAGGTAGAGATTTTATTGGTCCTGTTTCTCTGGGACTCTGACTGATACGCCAGCATTTTATGCAGCCCCAGAACTCAGCAAAAATTCTGTGAGAAAAAGCAGTCATGTGTATGAAGCTCCTGATGTTCATTTTTTTTATTCCAATCTCCTAAGACTACTAAAATCTTTGCTGGTTTCTTTTCCCCAGCAAGATTCACTCCCACATATTTTCATGGCTCCCTGGCCTTTCACAGGCAACTCCCCAAATTTGCAATGCTCTCTTGTCCTAAAGATCAACTGAACTTCCAAACTAGGACTTTAGATTTTTTTGTGTGAGATTTTGTTTATTCACCCAGACATCCATTTCACAAATTTTTTTCTTGATAATCTGTCATGTCACCTTCCTGCTGTAATGGAGTTTTTAGTTTTAATTAGAACAATTAAATCCCAAAACAAGGACCCACGATTGGGGATAATGTTTTTACCTGTATTCATTGAAATGAGACAAGGCTAACATAATGTATATGCTGGTGTAAAAGAACTGATTTCACTTTTCTTTGGGAAAACTTTATTCTGGAATCAAGTCCTTAATATTTTCAATGCTGAATGTCTTTTCTTGCTTTCGCTTCCAGAAAGCATGTGACAGGTTAATAGCAGCTTCAACACTCAGAAAAGGCCAGATATACTTTAAATAATACATTTTTAAAAGTCTCCGAGGGCTGTGGAAATAACAAGGACTAAATGAACTAAAATTTGAAAGAGCGGGGAACATCTCCTAGGTGGCCTGGGAGCATTTGTTGACTGTGAGTATGAACTCATGATTGGTCTTCACCATGGGGGTGAGTCATGAAAATATATGGAGCATTTAGATGCTGTGAATATATTTTCAGTACAAGCTGAGGGTGGAAGAAAAATGAGAGATGAGGCTGGAAAGGGGGTAGAGGTGATAGGGGAGGGACATGTACCAAAAACACTCATCTGCTGCTTATTCCCTATGGCAAAAAGGGAGCCATTGAGGCATTTTCAATAGGTGACACAATTCCATTCACACCTATTGTGTTTGACATATCACTTACAGTCTTTCCAGATGACAACTGCTCTTAAATAAAGGAGCAGTGAAATTTATTAATGTACTCTTCCCCCGCCGCCCCCAACTTACTGCTGTGCAGCATCTCTTTTCAAGTCCACATTCCGTTACTTCTGGTTGATAACAGGAGTCTTTACACAATGGAGATTGGCATTTACTATAATCTATGGCTTTTTTTTTCTTTCTGGACAGCCAATTGTTAAATATTTACCTGCAGGCACCAGAGTTGGGACCACAGAGGATAGGGGTCTTCAGTCTGTTAGGGACCATGACGGTAGTACACAAAGAGGCCTGTGTACTCTAGAACGTCAGGGAGTCTCCAGGTGTGGGCCAACAAGTCTCCTGAGTGACCGCCAATGCCTAGGGGAGTTGCTCGGAACTGAGTTCCTAGACTCTAAACTGCTGTAGCCATATGTCTAACCTGCGGTCAGGCCAGGAGGTGTACTACAACTTCTGACAGTGGATGGACCTAAGTCTTAGTGCCAGATGAAGCTGCTTTGTCAACTGAAATGACAGTAGAGTTCATTAGACAAAGATGTGGATTGGGGGCAGTCACTAGGAAATCAATCAATCAATCTCATTTGTATTCCAATGTAATTGAAATGTCCTGTAAATTAAAGAGAAATAAACTTTGTAATTCAGAACTCTAATTACCCAGAATTCAGGTTCATTAACTTAATCAGAGTCTTAAAGTACTACATCGGTAATCTGATAAGGATTTTGAGAGACAGGTATTTATCAGTAATAAGTTAGATGAGACAGGGGGCTGACCTGATTTCCCCAGAGGGTCTCCCTCCCAGGCCTAGACCTATTTGAACTATAACTGTTCGACCATACATTGCTCCAAGTGCTCACTTGTACTTTTTCTGGATTTTTAGTGAATAATTAAAAACTGAAATCCAAATCCACTTAATTTCCTGATACCTGGAACCGAGAATCCAGTTTGCTAATTCTCATTCTGCCCTTTGTGTCGATGTCTATATATGTCTTTGGGCCAATATCAACTCCAAAGAGAAAACTTGCTGAGACAAGAGAAAGGAAAATTAAACTTTGCTTTGTACTATAGCAATTTTCTAGCTCTGATAAATGTGCGGTAAGAGAAGGAGTTCAAAAGGGGTGGTTAATTGAATTTTAAGAAGGTGTCTACTGATTTTCTTCACCCGTGCTAATTGTATCCTCCCTTATCATGTCGCTCATAGTAGCAGAAGATTAGTGGGAGACATAATTACAAATAATTATGGAGTTTTTTAGCCATGGACTGACTATTTGTTATTTTATCAAGTCTTAACAAGGACTCTCTTGAGGTAGGTGTTATAATTCCCATATTAAATTGGAGAAAACTGAGGCTCAGAAAGGTAACGTGACTTGAAGGTCAGAGAGTAAACAGCAGGGTCCGTGTCAGCTCCAGGTGACTGGGTTCAAGTCCAGTGGTTTTCCCACTACCCCAGTGCCGTCTTGATGTGCTGCCTCGGTGTCATAGTAATTGTACTATTGGTCATGGTAAGAATATTAATGAATACAATTACCAATGATTTAGTAAGGGAACAATTTTAAAAGCTTAAGTTTATTAGAAATGGCCAATTTAGTTTTATAAGGGGTAGGTCATACTGAAATAAGTGACTGGATTTTTCTAGGATATAGTTTCCATAGTGACCATGGAAATACTGACATTATATTCTTGGAATTCCAAAAAGGTTTTGGTAACATCTCAGAGATCATTAGCTAAGATCTTGGCCTGAGGATAAAGTACCTTAGTAGATAGAAACCAGGCTCAAAATAGCAACTGAAAGAATGGATTTTTCTAGCTGAGAAGAAGGCAGCCTGGAGCACCTCAGGGTCGGATTGGGTACTCTACTTGTGATTTATAGGAATATTTAGAATTGTAAGTGTGATGTTCCTGGTGTATTGACAATATATAAGACACAAAAAGTCATCTACCCCAGTTTGAAAGAATGTGTTTATTTTTAATGCACTCCAAATAATTATTACAATTAATCTAAATCTTTTTTAAAAATATAATGAGTCACGTGGCTAAACAATGATCTGAATGTAGAGACCAGCTCAGCGAGAAAGTATACAGAGTACTCAAGTCATTGTGTTTTGTTTTGTTTTAGTAGCAAGAAAAGTACAAATAATAATATCTAAGAATTAAAAACAAGATGGAATTACATAGAAATATATGCATCTTGAAGTCAAAAGAAACAATTGTCACCTAATTTTCAATCCATGGTTAACAATTTTCCACTGACCTCCAAAATTTTCATTAACTAATTTACTCTGAGTTGTTATCTATCGTCTCCATATACCTCTCTCCCTCTTCCTCTCTCTATCTTTCCTCCTTTATTGCTATTCTACCTCATGCAAGCTTTCATTCTTACTGCTGTTTTTTGTATGTCCATAAAATGTCTCTTTGTTCTGCCATTTTCAGTTTGTTCCATTTTGATGCCCAAGCTCAAAGCTTAATCCCATAAACAAATAAATGATTAAATGAATAAGCTAATTTATCTCTTTTTGTCTCCAGGAGTCAACCATACCTTCATGAATGATATTTTCATGTCTTGAAGCTTCAATATTTCTCTGCCCCATTTGCATTTTTAAAATTTCTATTCATTTGTTTGCTATTTTATGATTATTAAACTACTTTAGATATCCCTGTAAATACTAGATATCCTTGTAAAGTTAAAAGATCCTAGAGAACAAGGATGATGCATCTCATTTCCTTTATACCTTCTATAGCATCTGGAGGGGAGGCAGGAAAACTATGACTCACGAGCCAAATTTAGTCCCCCCCCTGTTTTTATTTGATTTTTTTAATTTTAATTTTTTTTTGATATGACTTTCCTTGCAATGTCTTTGTTGAACATTGGTGCCAGGATAATTCTGGCCTCTTAGAATAATTTAGAAAGTGTTCCCTACTATTCCATTTTTTGGAAGAATTTGAGGAAGATTGGTGTTAATTCTTCTTTAACTTATTGGTATAATTCATCTGTGAATCCATCTAGTCCTGGGTTGTTCTTCGTTGGACATCCAATTATTTTTGTATGGACTGTGAGCTAAGATCGTTTTTATACTTCTACATCATTGAAAAAATAAAAAAGAAAACATTTTATGATGTGAACACTATGTGAAATTCAAATTTTAGTACCCATAAAGTTTTATTAGACTAAAGCCCTGTTCACTAATTTATGTGTTTATTGTCTATGGCTACTTTCACACTCCAAGGCAGAGTTAAATAGTTTCCATAAAGCCCAAAGAACTAAAATGTATGTATTTTTAGAAGTGCCAAAATCTATACAGGGCACTTTGCATGTGATATTATTTTTAATCCTCAAAAGAGCTCTGCCAGATATTATGTCCACAGTTTTATCGCTAAGGAAACAGAGATTCAAGGTGGGAAGGGATAGTAGGGGTAGAGGGGGAAGAGTTTTCAGGAACATGTATAAAGGACACAGGGACAAAACCAAAGGGGGTAGGATCAAGGGTGGGAAGTGGGGATGGCTGGGGTGGGGGGGGGAAATGGAAACAACTGTACTTGAACAACAATACAAAATGTGGGGGAAAAAAGAAATTAAACATATACTTACCATGTAATTCAGTCATTCCATTCCTACATATTTACTAAAGAGAAATGAAAGCAAATGTACATAACAATACTTGAAAAAAAAAAAAAGAAACAGAGATTCAGAGAGGTGGTAATTTGTCCTATTGCATGGGTGGTTAACCAGTGGATTTGGAAGTCTTCTAGTCAGTACCTGATTCAAAAACAGATATTTCTCTATATTGTACTGTCTACCAAAGGGCATTACTCAAGGACTCCACTTCTGTTTAAACCTCATTTTGTTATCCTCAATACCTTAAAGGTGGTAACAAATCCTAAATACATGGAGTAGTTGATGTCAAAGTAGATAGAACAGTTGTGTAAAGTTGCAATCAACACAGCATTAGTTTTCTTCCAAGAAAGTATTTTACAGAGAGGTGGTCTGTTGCTTGTTAGCACACTGCAGGCTCCAAGTAATCAGAATTTGCCAAAGAAACAGAACTTTTTAATAAGGTTTCTCAATATAGTAAGAACTCCCCAAAGCCCCCAGATCTTAAAGTATCTTATTCGTACAGTGTTTTATTCCTAAGGTAAAGATTAGATTATAGTCAGTCTACTTCTAATTAGGTTTTTTCCTTCTAATTATATATAATTCTAATGCTAATACATATAGAACAAATATCAGTTAAAAACATAATATTTTATTAATCAAAACATTCCATTCCTTATCTGGGCTACATTGAGGTGAGTTAATGGGTCAGGACTTAAGACTAGGATGTAATTCTAGGTCTTGCTGTTACTATCATGCTCAACTAGTAAACTGCGTTGTAGTATCAATGGTCAAGATAACATATCAACAACAAAGTTGTACCAGACAAGAGGTCGTCCACTGCTGAAAGTGTACCTGCCGTTCATGTTGGCTTTAGCAGATGACTGTGGTTGTTTTTACTTGCATTCTGGGAATAGAAGGTCATCCATCATTCCAATTCTCAGTCCACTGCTTCGCTTGGGTCATGTGGACAGCTGGCAGATGCACTCTCAAATGTCTAGCAACCTACAACGGAAGAAAAGAGTCAAGGATTACAGTATGTTTCAGTGTGAATATACACTTGGAGTCTGGGACTGTTGGTGAAAGCCATCATACTATTGGAAAGAATCTATTGTAATATCTCAGGGAAAAAATGGCATATTTTGCTAATACTATTTGTTGTTTAATGGCTGGTGTTGCTCACTTATCTGGTTTTTCATATGAATATTTTAACTTCTACACCTTGGAAATTAAAACCACTCTGTTTTATGTTTCGGCAATTTATTTCAATTGTTCATGCTGTTCTACCTGTTATATTAGACTGGAGAATATGGTTAATTTAGATCTATTTGACCTTACTTCTAATATATGTTTACAAGAAAATTAATGTTGTATTCATAAGGAGACGTTCATCCCAAAGACCGTCCATTATTCATCTGGGCTTTGATCATTTCATTATTCTAGTCAAAATCCCTCACAGAAACATATTTTTTCAACAGTAGAAAAAATTGAGAAATAAAGCATCTATCCCTGAATTTTCTTACATATCTACTCAGGTGTTTTGACCTAATTTTCTTTAAAATAAAAACAATAGATCCTGAAATCTTACTTAATGTTCTTTCTTTGGAAACAACTTTTCTCTAAAATTGAAAGATAGCCAACTAACCCAACTTCTCATTTATATTGCTCAGGCTTTATTTCTCTTTCTATGCTATTTATTTTTACCAAAAGTTCCATTTTCTGAGAGAAAAAATATTTCAGAAAGTCCACACTGGTGGCTTCTAAGTACCATTTTTGCCGGTGGACACAGGTGAAGAGCTGTAGTAAAAATCATCAAACTCTAAATTCCCATATCATATCCAATCCCCCCACCAGGCTTTTGAAACTATACATTTAGCAACAGTCCAGGAAAATTCACAGGGGATGGGAACTTCATTTCCACATCTGTCTCTGGTCTCCTACCACGTGAGGTTCTCCAGAAGCCCTCTAGCTTCTTTGCCTTATCCTAGAACAAAGAGGGCTGCTCTGGGTTTCCTATTCCTGGGTTCCACAGTGTCTTTGCCTTGACTTACAGGCTGAGAGCATCTTCCTGCTCTAGCATCACCTTAGCACAGCTTCATCATGAAATAGCAGAGAGAGGACCACTAAGAGGGAAGATAAAAGAGGGACACTGCTCACATTCATTTTTATTTACATAATCCCTTCATTTTTTCCCTCAGAAATTATATTCCTGGCATATATACACACACACACACACACACACACAACCAAGAACTTCATTTGTCTTTGAACTTCCTCTTTCTCTCACTATATATATGTCAGGCATTGTGCTAGGCACAGGGCCATGATGACGCACAAGGCAGCAGAGTTTGAGCTCATGCCAGGTTATAGAGTTGCTCCCGGCTCCCGCAGTTATCCATGTTCTCCTTAATTGTTTAAAAATTGTGATTATCATGTGTCCAGCTCAAAGGATAGTTGGATAAGTTCTAACATTACAATAAATGATACAGAATAAGCTAGGTACAAAGCACACTGAAATATTTCTCCTCACTTGACAAATTTTTATGAGTACCCTCCCTATCCCAAGCACTGATGTTTATGCACACTGATTAACATAAACTAGCACGTGATGTGTTAACAGTAACATTAACTAGTCACGAACAAGTTTAACAAAGGTCTGCATTTTGTCAAGTAGCCCCTACTCTGGTGAGAGGAGGTAGATGTTATGGAAGTACACAAAGAAAATAGTGAATCTGATAAATGCAGAGCGAGGTGGACTATGAAAGCAACTGAAGTGTATCATGAGCTTGAGGGTGACTAGGGCGGAGCAAGTAGGAAGGCCTGCATTGGCCGTGGTGGTGGGTGTGAGGTGCATAAACTGAAACCCACCTGAGCAAAGGTCTAGGGGAACAGTACTCTGGATAGAAGAAGAAGCATCTGTAGAAGCCTTAAGCCGGGATAAAGCTGGCATGTTCTAGAAACAGAAGTGTCCCCATAGAGCCATCAGTGCCTGATGAGTAAGTGATGGTGGGCTATGGGTACAGGATGAGGAGCAGGGGTAGCAGGGGCTGGGTGGTGTAGAACCTGGTAGGCCAAGACCTGGCCTTGGATATGACCCAAAGTGAGATGGGAACATCTTGGAAGGTTTTAGGTATGTGTGGTATGATTTACACGTTTAGAAAACCCTGCTGGCTGCTGCGTTGCTTTGTGGACAATATTAGGAGGGAGGCAGGAGCAGAAGCAAGGAGATC
The DNA here is from genome assembly GCF_022682495.2 of Desmodus rotundus. Taxonomy (NCBI): domain Eukaryota; kingdom Metazoa; phylum Chordata; class Mammalia; order Chiroptera; family Phyllostomidae; genus Desmodus; species Desmodus rotundus. The sequence goes on along the minus strand of NC_071394.1, from coordinate 30,381,783 downwards.
AACAGGTACAGCATGATATAGGATGCCTCCAAAGTTCGATACTGCAGTCCTGTTCAGAGAGTGAAAAACAACTGCTGAGTTTACTGTGCAAACAGACCTAGAGGTGGAGGGCCTCCGCCTACTCAGGGTGCATGAGGGCAGACCTCAGGGTATTTTCCTATGGAATCCTCCTGTCTCCAAGCAGACTGTGTAAACAAAGTAGCTGCCTTTCAAACAAGACTGGCTGTGCAGGAATCCTGTTCTGTCACGTAAGCTCTCCAGCCTCAGTTTTCCCTTCTGTGAAGTAGAACTAATGATCCCTCCTCTCAGGAGGGCTGTGGGATTAGATAAGACAGCACAGGCAGAAGCATTTGGGAAAGGTTAGCTTCCCTTGTCCCTGGGGGTGGCATATTTCATGGAAGTGGTGCAAGAAACAACTTACCATCCCCTGCATCCCAGACTAGAAGGGGCCATGTTCAGAAATGACTTTTCCATAAGAAACATGAAGGTAATGTGATTAGGGGACTAGGAAGGTCATTTCTACTTACTTTATTCAATCAATAAAAAACTAGAACTAAGGGAGTAAAAAAAACGTCAAGAAAAGCAGTCATGGAAAAGGGTTGCCCAAATCCATGCCAAACCAAACCTCTGCGTCACACCTTCTCATAGACAAAGCGTAGTTGCAAACTGTTTCAACATGCATTCCTTTTTGCAACATGCTCTGGGAATGTGATTTGGATGGTAAAGCAAATTTGGACAGTTTGGATCTGCATGTAAAAAGGGCCAAAATGAAGGTTGGAGTAGTAACTTCCACCTGACAGCCAGTGGAAGGGTTTAGTTGGGTAAATGGTTTTCTAATTGACAGTTTTAGGCCCTGGCAACTGCAGTAGAAATGGATTCCAAATCCTTTTGAGGGACTGTAACTCTGAAAGCTGTGTTAATGCGATAGATTAAATGTACCAAAGCTGAGGCAGCCCAGGAGTGGACCCCTGTGTTGGGAATTGCCTTTTCCTGATTTCATAACTGTTTGTTTTGATTGCTCTTAGTGTTGCAAAGTCCCATTGCCTCCGTTTCAACTTTCTGGCCCACCTCTACCCATATTGCTGGTTCATTTGAGCTTCCTTCCAACTTTTACTTCCTCACAAAGGCTGTGCTAATCATGTGCTCAGAGATTTGGGGTGGTCAAGTGTGGTTACTCTAAACACCCATGTTGTCCAGGATTCTCCTTATTCCAGGTATTTTTCAAAATGTGTTCACACATGTTGCATGTACAGTAGTCAACTCATGCTGAATAACAACCTCAAAAATCTCAGGACCTCATGGGTCAGTAGGTGGACTATGTTTTGGCTAATTTAATCTGCGATCAGCTAGCTGAGTGGCTGTGCTTTGGGGCATGTGTTTGCTGTGTGGGCTTCAGGCTCCAGGTTGGGAGCAGGTATGCCCCACTATGCCCCACATTTCCTTTTTCATACCAAGACAAGCAGCTACTTGGGACCAGCCATCAGGGCAGATGGAAGAAGCTTGTGAGGGCAAACCAAGTACACATTTTAAGCCTCTGCTCACCTCACTGCCTTTCATATCCCATGGGCCAATGCAAACCAGTCATATGGCCCAACCTAAAGTCAAGGAGCTTGGAAATATACTCCTCCTTTAGAGGAAGAAAGGAAAGTCACATGGCAAAGGTCATAGAGATGGGTGAACAGTTTGACACCAATGAGCCGATCCACTCAACATTCTTCTCCAAGTCCTGGTCTTGCCCCAGGTCTTAGTCCCCAGTGGGAAGAGGAGACATGGAGAATATGGAGCCACTATAAGATGTTACATTCATTTCCTCACCTTCTACTCCATTTACTCTAATATTTGGAGTTTTCCTGGGTCTTACTAGCCTATGTGTACTAATTAAGTCACTTTAATAACAACTCTAACTTTACGAGTTATGCTCCCATTGGTGTAATATAAGATCCACTTGAAAAACTTCCCCCAATTAAACCTGGGACTTCCCAGGAGTGGTTGACATGGTGTCAGAAAGACTCATTTTGTCCTGCTCTGGCAGCCCCTTGCTGAAGTCGATGCTGATGCAGATGCCTATAAATCATCCAGTATCCCCAGAGCCCCTGTGACAACTTCCCAGAGCTCTCAAATTCGAAACCTCAGTGTTTTAAAGAGGCAATGCACTCCCCTAGTTTCCACGATGAAGCCAGGGAAACAAAGCTACATGTTCCTCTGCCACATTCTGCCACCCTTTTTGCCATAATTTGAAGAAGAGCTGCCCACCGTCCTCATGTGAAACTAAGTACAGCAGGTGGCATCAATGTCCCCTGATGTGTTCTTCAAATCGTTTACACCGCTCCAGCTAACTTCCAGCTGCAGGTATCTGCATCTCTGTGACTAGGGGAGCTGGAAAAGCCTGCTCTGCCCTCACGTGTGGTAGGCCAGAGGGGCCAGGGAATTAACAGTCACCCTCAACCAACGTCTCTGAGGCAAGGTTTATTCTACTTTCCCCTCCATATGGGCTAATCCTGTGGCTTGAATTTTACACTGTTGCCCAGAGTTTCTTGGCAGAATGAGGTCCCAGTCGTCTACTGTGGTAGTCAGCATAATATCCTATCTTTTATTGGCTGCCCTTCCTTCCCTGGATCACTTTCCTGCTCTTCAGTTTGTGTTAATTTCACCCCTTAAATAAACTACTTGCTCCTGAATCTCAGGGTCAGTTTCTGGGAAACCAGACCAAGCCACTGAGTCAAGGGAAGTGATTCCTTCAATTCTTGCCTCTACCCTCAGTCTCCCCATAGGGCTGATTTGGAAAACTTCCAATATGTCATTTCCAGGTAACGTGTATCCCTACCCTGCTTTCCAGGGTAGAGGCAGCTTCTGATAGACCCCTTTACCCACATAAACTGCAAAGAGCCTGATTGTTACAGAGCAGCCAAATTTACCCAGGTTAATGCCTGGATCCAGCCGTGTGCTCAACTCTGGCTCAAATAGACTAAACAATCAACCAATCATCGCATTCTTCGAATCACCACAATATTCCCAATCAACAGTCATCACATTCTATAATGTTTCTTGAGTCGTTTGTGTGAAGAATTACGATAGGCCCTGGGTGCTGGGACACAAGTTATATAAGAAATTCTCCATGACTGAGAAAAGGATGGTCTGATGGGAGGGTTCTTCTCACTGAGGCAAATAAACTACTTCTGCACTTTCTTTTTACCGTCCCCATTATATTTTGAGAAGAGAATATATTAACTTTTGTAACTAGAAAAAAAAAGAACACCAAACGGTTAAATTTTGGTTAACCTAGTTGGTTCAACAAGTGCTTATAAGACGATTCCCCCTATTTTCCTGTGGCCAGAACTGGGCCTTGCAGAAGGTATGCTTACAATGAGTGCTTAGTCCATGGACGAAGTGCTGACCCTGTGCTCTGCACGGCCCAGGACTCCCCTGGGAAAATCATTTCACTTTTGAGCACCTTGTGGTGCCCCTGCAAAATCAAAGCACTTCATGCAGTGGACTCTAAAGTTTCTAACAGTCTATGGATCTGAATACTCAGACTATGCATTCTAAAAAGGAGGTTTTATACCATTTCTAGGATATTTTCTTGGGCCAAAGACAGTGACCACTCTAGTGGTGAGAGTGGGAAAGTTCTTGGGAGAAATGTGGAGGTTTCTTGTTAGATTTTACTTACTAAATTTGTTCCAAACTCTGGTTGTTGGTCAGAGTCATGAAAAGGAAGAAAACCCATACTCAGCTCACCAAATATTTGTTCAGTGCCTACTAGTAGCCCCAGGCTGTTCCAGGCACTGCGGCTACCACATTAAACAAACAAATTCTCTGACCTCTCATCTCACAGTTTGCCTGAGCCAGGTTCCCTTGGCGACACATTGATCCCAATTTTGCCTTTCCCCAGTTGCTCAGAATAACTTGATTGCATTCACACATGTTGTCGATATTCTATCATTTTATCCTATCACCTGTTTAGGGTTCAATGCTAAGTTCTTAATATTGCCCGAGTATCACCTGAGAACAAGACAGGGAGGGCCACACATGCAAGTTGTGTCCCGAGGGAGTTCACGGGCCTCTTGTTCCACTGTGAACAGCAGCTGCTCAGAGCAGATCAGGGAGGTGCAGGACTGCAATGCCCAGCTACATGGCTGGTGATTTCCCATCAGAATTTAAAGAAACATTCAGTGAGGAAAGTGGAGCTAGAGTCCCACAGCTGCTTTGAGAAATTCTGAAGACAAGCACAATGAGTAAGGAAGGGAATGAGAAGATAGAAGAATGATTAAAAAATATCAAAAGGGAAATCAGTAAAGCTGAAACCCCAGACCTGGAAACAATTAGAGGTCAGCTGGCAACTGTCAAGAATCAATATAAGCAAGACGTAATTTTTAATAACTCAGAAATAAAGTATGCTGTTAGCATGCTAGGAATTGGGGTATGGGGTGAAAAAAAGTGAGGGGAGAGAGAGATGTGGTCTGTTAGCAATTACTGTGGATACCAGGGCCAGCAGGGATGACTGTCACCTTCTCAGTGCATGGCTCTGTGTCTCAGCCTTACTGCAGTACCCAGGCTGCTGTCCCCAGAGCACGACCGGCACTTCTAGTTCTGAGCGAGTTGAAAACCCAGTGTCCCCAGTATTCCTCTACATGCCATCAACTCAAACAGGGGAGTTTCTACTACCCTCTTCCTCCCCACAGGGGTTGGGGCCATGAGATACTTTTAAAGAGACAGAGATTTTAAAATAAATAAATGTTTACCCATCTACTTATATATGTGCTAATTTTATATCTTTAAATACAGGGTGTGATGAGTAGGTTTACAGTTGTGAGTACATGAAACAGTTTATTCTTGTATTATTATTTACTAATCATATTATTTTCCATATAAACAACTGCAAGCCTGCTTTTGCCCCATCCTGTATTAAAACCTTCCAGGGGCAACTCAAAAGTAGCTTAAGTTAGGAATTTTGCATTTGGCAAGTTTTATAAACCTCACCAAGAGAGCAGTGTGCAGCCAAATTGGAGAACATCTCTTCTTAGGACTTGAGGATGAGTGCAGTTGGAGATCACTTCAGAGATGCACACTTCTCCAAAGGAAGAAAGAGTGGCAATGGCCTTGAAGACCATGCCATGTGGCAGACAGGAGGATCCCTGGAAAGTTTAGACAGGCATTTTCCAAAAAGTGCTCCAAGGAAAATTAGTTCTGAGTGCTTTGAATAGTCATTGCATTAGGAAAAGAAAACGCCAGCAAGCAAACAAAATGGGTCCCAATGTCAGATAAATTTGCAAACGTTGCATTACACAAAGTTAAACAGATTCTTGTATGGTGGGACTTTTTAGATCTTGTATCATATGTGAGTGGGATTGTGAATCTCAGAGTTTGTGTGGGGGTTGGGATTGACTAGTGTATCATTAAAAAGTTATTCCATCATAGGACGATATTCTTTTTGATCACCTTGCCAAATTCTCACATAAGTTGGGTTAAGTTTTCCTTTAATTCAGGAGATGTCAAAATCTTAATTACATTGGAATTCAAATAGATCGTTACAAGGACAAGAATTACAGAGAACACCTCTATTAAGGCTTCTGGGATAACACAGAACTCTCATGTTGCTTGATTCTGACTCCCTCTGATCTTCAAAACTGGATCAATTTCATCCTGGCCCTGTTAGTTTGACTAAACTCAGGATCCCAGCTGAGCATCAGGCCAGTCTTAATGCCAGTCTCATTTGACCTTGGAGTACAAGTAATTGTTCCCTGCTTTGTTTCCCTGTAGCTGAAGGTTATTAGAGGTGAAAGGGAACTTAGAGATTGCCTCTCCCAGCAACTTCACTTCACAGCTAAAGAAACTGAGGCCCAGAGATGGGAAAGAAGTTCCTTGAAACCACACAACCATTGTTTCTAGCATCCAAACCTTGCAAAGCCCACCCAGGTGACTAAACCCTGCTCCCCTCCCTACCTCTTCAGCATAAAGAACCTCACGTTTCCTTCAACTTCACATCCCACTGGACTCTTCAGGGGTCTGAAGCAATTCGAATGAGCCTCCCTGCACCCTGTCACAGACTGGAGCACATTAAGGGCAGGAAATTAGGCAGGGCATGTTTGTAGATCCGGTGCCGATTACTCTTCCACTCAGATGTTACGACGACCAATACGGAATGGATTTATCTCTAATTTATTAAAGGTCAGTCAGCATGGATTGATAAAGGGAAGGCCATGTCTGATAAATTCACCTAAATTGAATTCTTGGGCCATATTACAAAATCAGCAGACATAATTTATCTGGGTTTCAGGAAAGCATTTAGTGCTGTACTATATAACAGATGCATTTACTAAGGCCCAGCATTGTGTGACGGTTAAGTGTCAGGTGGCAGTTCTGGAAACAGGTTTAAAATGGCCCAGAACCCAACACTGGGTGCACCGACAGGAGACACTTAAGAGTACAGACAGAGGGGTCAGTCTGGGGGTCATTATTTCAAAGTCCTTGACCCTAATTATAATTTAATTTCCACAATGGTCATATCTCTTGAGAGCAAAATTGGGATGAAGGGGACAGTTTTAAAAGAAACAGACTGAAAACAAGTTCTGAATTTCTTTTTTCAATCAGACTGGCTCAGCAAGGGATGAATGAGTTATTCTTCCGCCAAATGAACACAAATAAACAAAAGGACAAAGGAAGCCACAGACTTGCATCTAACAAAGAAATGCAGTGAAGAACTCTGAACAGGGTAGACATGGAAGGGGGTGGGTTTCACGAATACTCCACGCTTGGAGTGTCTGAGTTGATACCACAAGAGCTAAAGAAATGGAATGTAGGGTTCTGGAGATATAAGCAGACTCAAATAATTATGTAACTGTGAGTTACTAATACCTTTGTTATGGCCTCAAAAGGCATGAGCTCCTAACTCTGGTTTGAATTTACCTCATCTTAAAGTCAAGATTTATGCATCAGTCTTACATCTTTATCCAGGCAATATGGAATGGATTTCTCTCTAATTCATTAAAGGTCAGTCAGCATGGATTGATAAAGGAAAACCCATGTCTGATACATTTGCTTAAATTGAATATTTCCTCTGGGCTACCGCAAAGGTGACCTGAGGTGATCGTCATCTAGACTTCACCCAGGCAGTCTTAAGCTGAGAACTCTGCTAACATCCTTATCAACTCCTTGGGAATCCAAGAAGAGAGCAGTAGCTGAATGCAGGCTCATTCTCGTACTCAGTCAGAAACAAGCTGTGCTATTTGGACTTGGCCTCGGCCTCTATAACTAGTTTCCAGGTCTGCCCCAGGGTTGCAGCTGAGTGTGTCCACAAACGCTGAACACCTCACGGTGGCACTGAGCATGTGCAGACTTGCACACATTTGTTCTGTCCGCATGTCTCCCTCACCCTCTTCACCCTGGATACCTATCAAAGCCAGCCACGTACCAGAGCCATCTCTGACTGACGCTTACTTTTCTCTGGGGGATCTCTTCTTGTTTGGGACCACGTAGTGTGTGATGGCCAGTTGTACGGGTCAACTTGGAGGGTGTTTTGGAATAAGATTAGTACTTAAATTGGGGAAATTTAAGTGAACAGACTGACCTCCATAATGTGAGTGAGTCTTATCCAATCAGCTGAAGGCCTGATTAGAACAAAAAGTTCAGCTTCCCCTAGCAAGAGGGAATTATTCAGCAGACTCCTTTAGGTCTTCATCTGCTCCTTTGACTTTTCTGGGTCTCCAGGCTGCTGATGCAAACTGCAGATTTGGACTTGCCCCTTTCTGATCACATGAGCCAATTGTTTATAATAAATCTCTTATATCTATCTATATCTGTATCTACACAGTATCTATATCTACATCTGTAACTGTATCTCTATCTATGCAACCTATTGGTTCTGTTCCTCTGGAGAGCACTAATGTACAGTGGTATCAATCATTATACTTCCACCTAGATTTCTGGAACTGCTAACTGCAGGTGACATCTCAGCTTCCACTTCAATTCTCTGTTTCTAGGAAACTCTACATTCAAAAATTCAGGCATAGACGAGTAACGACCTAGGTGTGCATAGCAGGGACTTGATTGTAGATCCGGTCCAAGGATTAAGGGGATACTTTGGGATTTTGGAGCAGGAGATCTACGACCTGGTGGGATATAGTAGAATCGTGACACTTTTTGCAGACCTCCCCTATTGTGTATTTGATCTCATGGCATTTGGCAGTTGAAGTGAGGCACAAGAAGAATTAAGTTAATTAACTCCCAAACATTTTTTTCTCTCCTTAATTTGAGCCTGTAATTGAGTCAGAATGGTGCTAGTATGACTTTTCTTGGCTTCTCCAGGAAAAAAAACTCATGGTATTCATATGGAACTTTTAACCACAGGCTCACAGACATTACATACAAGGTGCATTCTTTTACATATCTATTCAATTAAGTAGCATCTATTAAATACCCAAAGTCCTGTACTAGGTGCTGGAAGAATTAAAAGAATTCCTTTCTTACCTATGCTCAAGGCACTTTACAATCTATTTGACTATAAATATAAACAACATGTGTGAAAGTTTACAAAGTATGCTTTCTCCATTTAGAAAAGTGATTTAGACTATCACAAAGTTCAGAGAATAATCTAACAATACCCCCTACGAATCAATAATCCATGACCTGCCTGGATGCATGCAGTGCTGGCAGAGCCAGCCATGGTCTTCACTGAGCCCATGAACTGTGAACAACAGTTGGGAGAAAACAGGTGGGTTGGCTCATAGGGACGGTACTAGCATGGGACTGGACTGAGTACGTGGAGAGGAGAATAACTGGGTCCATCAGTATTTATGATGACCCCGGTGCCAAATATAGTGTACGGCTCTTAGGTGCTTACTGCATAGATATGAAATGAATGACTGCATGAATGAAATCATTGGGATGAAGAAGAACAATTGCATAAAAGACACATTGTAAACTAACAGGAGAGTAAGGTGCTGTTTTTAAAGCTGCACTGCAGCCTGGTTGTATGTAACTCCTTTCATCAGGCACCAGAGACCATGGGATTGCTGAGGGGCCTCAAACAGGAGTGATGAATACAATCAGAACTGTCAATTGCCATTAAGTGTTAGGTTGAATGAAAAAGTAAACCACAAATTAATCAATTCCTACTACATGTGGAAATTGGATAAGGTTAATCTAGGAAGACCTGAAGTAAGTCAGTTTTGTGCTAAAATGTTTCTTCTTTAGAATTTTACAAAATAACTCTTATTAACAGTGTTTCATATATATTATTTACGTAGTATATTTATATAGTATATGTCTATACTATATGTATACAGATACACACATACACATGTATATAAATGTAACATCTGAATGTCTCAAAGTGTCTTTACAGATATTAAATCAAATAATTCTATGCTTACGTGACACTTATTTTCCTGCTAATCAATTTTGGATGCAATCACAGTAGAGTAGGATTTCCATCTGGAGTTCCAAAATATTCGGTCCTGTTCCCATTCTGTGGGCCCTGGGTGCCGTACACTTTTTGCTTCCGGAGAGCTGCCTGTTGTTCTCTCTGCCATTGCTTTTCCTAGTGCTGCTCCTGCTGCTCCATGCAAGAGACTGTGTCCTGCTTCCCAGAGTCAGAAGCCATTGCTCCTTCTGCATTTGAGTGATGCAATCTTTTTATATCATCATCCCAGATTTCTAAAAGATCAGCTTTAACTCAGAAACTGTGGAGTTTCCCAGCGAGTGGCCTGAAGGATTTAAATGCCAGCACCCTGAGTTTTCCTCTTAACAGTTTCCTTGGACCATCAGCATATCCTTCTCAGGGCATCATTCCTCTGTCCCTGGGGTTCAGAAGCAGTTCACATCTCCTTTCTTTGGCTAAAAGGCTTACGTCCCTTGTCCCGGAGCCTTTCATTGTTTTTCTCATGGGATCTAGAGTCAAGGATTGCCCTTGGAAGAGGGGGCTAAAACCAAGGCTAAGAGGGGACCAAATCAACCCAGTTCCAGGGCAGTCATGGAGAACCAAGGGGGCATCAGACCAGAGAAAAGGGGACAGGGTACATTTTTTAATGAGCAGACTGGAATTATTAGCAGTGTCGCTTACACTGACAGTTCATTCCCAAAACAAGTCAAGAAAGAGCAGAACAAGCTCCCCAGGAAGCAGACAAGAATGCCTTGTCATCTGCCCAGTGACATAGAAACCCCAGAGACCCCAAGAGACTCAGGTGGAAGACAGCAGGCAGGGCCTGGTGCCCCACATTAAAAATATGAAGACTGGGAAACAGATGCCGGCCAACAGCATTGGGGGAAGTCGTGGCACATCCACCCTAATGCTAAACTGCGACAGTTTGTGGGTTAAAGACTCTTACAAGGTATAAGCCTTTCATTGTTTGAAGAAATAAAATGGACCCCCTTCACAAAGTGGATGTTCCTTCCTAAAGCCAAATGGGGTTAGAATAGGGTCCATTTGTGGGCCCTTATAAAAGTGAGATTTCTGAATTGATAACCTCAAAGTGGTATGCTCAGAAAAAAAAAATTGGTAGACTCTTTTCTTCTTGACAGGTCTTCAAAGATTCAAGTAGATTTTTAATTTTATATTTGGTTGTTTTGCTTATTTGTTTGTTTTATAAATCTGTGAGTGAAAGGTTTAGAGCTCTAAGAACAGATATAAACACAAAGAATTTTTTCAGCCAAATTGTCACTATTTCTTTTTCTTTTTTTAAAATCTCAGTAAAATTAAATGATAAAGTATTTGACTGTATTTGTTTGTCAGACGCCCAGTGGTACTCTGAAATGTTTGTGAATTCTAAACAGAGATTTGAGAATTGTCCCCACCCCCTGCCCCACACATCTCCCATCAAGACTTGGATTCTACAGACAGAAAAGCTCTGCCCACAAACACGCTCTGGTTATTCTTCATTCCTTCTCCTTCTCTAACGGCCTGCCTCCCTCGTTTACACCCACTATGATTGACTCTGATGATGTCCAATTACAGCATTTCCTTTCGAATGTGTTTGGAGCATGAAGAAACGGGCTTCTTCGATTCTCTAATAGAGATGTTGTAAAAGGCAAGCTTGCCAGAATGTCTCTTGACAAAATACAGGACATAAAGACTGGAAACCATCCTGTGCATTCCCTCAGGATAATTACATAAATTATCTCCTGGGGCTAGAAACACCAATCCTAATTTCAAAAGAACAGTTTTCCAAATCCACATGTGGACAGATGGTGAAAATATTGCCAGTGGGGAACTGGCCAGGAGCATCATCAACGTGCATCTGCAGGGCTGTCCGGGGCCTGCGGCCCAAGGGCATGTGCCAACTCTGGCTGGCACCTGCACTGCACTCCCACACACAGTTCAGTGGGCCATTGAGTGCCATTGTGCCCTCTGTACGGACAGCGACACTGAGGGCCAAGAAGGTACGTTGATGGATTTAAGTTTAGACAAGCTATTTAGAAATGGAGCTCAGGGGACTCAGTCCTGAGCTATATCCTCATTAGCCAAGTGGGCCTGGCCTTCCTCTAGAAAAAGGTTGCTGTTGAGAAATCTTCAACCTGATTTAAAGTAGGGGCTCCTGAACCTTGTCTCCCACCCTGCACCTCATGTACTGTAAAACAAACAAACAAACATACAAACAAAATATACATGAAGAAAAGGAAGAATTTTATGTCCTCTTGTCCTGGTCCTTCTTGATTCATTCACAATCTTCAAGCTTTATATGTGATGCTTGTTTTGACCTGATAGATGAATGACTCCTTAAGCTGCTAATGCAGTTTAGTTGTTGTTGTAATGTTAATTTTGCGTGGCAGGCAAGGTCTCCAGGGTATTTACTGTCATGACCCAGTGGAGATGTTTGGTTTAGGCCACGTATATAGTACCATGAACTAGCTCCCAGTGCCATTTGAAGCATCGCCAACTCATTTATCACGACATTTTCCTTAAGAACAGTGATTCTCTTCTCTCTTCTCCTGTCAGCTTGCCAAAAAGCACTATATTGCCACAGTCAGCTGCAAGATGGGTTGGGATAGAAGTGTACATTATTTGTGTTCTGAAGCCTGCCATAAATTCACTGGATGGGGAGATTAAACAGCATTTAAGAACATTTTCCAGAAAATTCTTAGAATACAAAATAATGGTTTGTGTAAGACAGACATAAGATGACGTAGGATGACTCTGATTTATGTATGTTTCATCTCGGATCACCACTCTTCACGGGAAGGAGTGGATCTTCGCTCTGTACAGCTGCCCATAGAAACTGCTCGGTGTGTACCCACTGAATGACGCTTGGTGGACCGTGCCATGAACTGGACAATGCCGGGCACCCAGGGGACACAGGTATCAGGGTCTGACGAAAAAAGTGACAAGTAATTGACAAGGAAGAGACTGAGAATGTGAGAGAAAAATTACAAATATTCGAGGTAAATTCTGGGTGAGCATGTAATTTATTGTCCAAACTGGGATCTTTGAGAGAAAGGGGGACACTATGAATATTATGCCAGGACAGCAGCATAAACTAGAACTATCTTGGCAAATTAGCATGTGTGATCACCCTAAACACAATGCTCCTTGGCAAAGTGACTTAATACTAGTGTGAATTAATGGCAAGGTCAGGAAGAGGTACTATATTAGTTTTCTACAGTTGCTATGAGAAAGCACCACAGGCTGTGTGGCGTCAACAACAAAACTTATTGTCTCACAGTTCTGGAGGCAGGAAGTATAATATCAAGGTGTCAGCAGGGTTGGTTGGTTTCTTCTGAGGCTTCTCTCCTTGAATTGTAGATGGTCGTGTTCTCCCTGTATCTCCACATGGCCTTCTGTTTGTACGTGTCTATGTCAAATTTCCTCCCACATACAAGGACACCAGTCTTACTGGGTAGGGCCTACCTTAGTGAACTCATTTTTAACTGAGTACCTCTTTAAAGACTCTATCCACAAATACATCGCATTCTTACCTGTTGGGAGTTAGGACTTCAACCTTTGAATTTGGGGGTTGATGGGTGACACAATTCAGCCCACAATGAGTACAAACTCCTAAACAAAGACGAAAGTACATACAAAGCAGTTCATACATCTGAGAATGGCTGCATTCTTCAAAAGGTCAAGAATTCCAAGGTCTGAGACGAGGCTCGCTAACTTTCTGTGGTCACATGCCAGCATAGCAGATAAAGCAAAGTTTTACAATGGAGAGCAAGAGTGATGTTTAAAATATTGAATATGTTACAGGCACCGACAAGTCAGTCTGAAAATCAGCCACCGCCAAGATGGAGCAAGCAGCTGTGTCCCGGAGGTTGCCTGTTGTGCCTGGGTCTGACCTTTAGTTGAAGGGTTATGAGGAAGGCTTGCTGGTAGGGTTGGTCCCAGGGCCAAGGCTGGAGGAATTAGGGCAGCAGGGGTAATGCTATGCCCACGAGTGGCTGTATATCAGCCACTGTCAACGGAAAGGAAATTTGAGTCTTACCACTGACAAGCTATATAGTCTTGTCTAATAATGTCACCTCTCTAGGCTGTAGTTTGGGAATCTGTGTCTACGTGTCCACGAGGCTCAGGTACTCGAACGTTTGAGGCATTTTCATTGTCATGTTGGCAGTTTTTCTTTCTGTTTACTGGCACAAAAGCCCCACCTCTCAAGGGGCAGGAGGGTACCAATTTTCTTTCATTTTTTTCCTTTCCTCTTCCCTTCCTGTTGCTGAGAAATTATCTGGGAGAGTACTGGAGGTCTTTCTCACATAATCAGAGTCACTACTTTTAGCTTGCCACAATAAATTTAGCTTTTGAAAGTGACCTGTTGACACCTTGAAAATTTATTTGAGAATAAACATCCAGAAAGGTATTCGTAAGCCAAGGAGAATTTTCAATCTCACTCAAGACTCACTTACATGGACATTTCAAATCTCTTAAACAACAAATTATCTACTGATACTAACAAGTTTGCACGTGTTCAGCTTGAACTGTTCTCAATTCCCTGGGTTTCTTCCACTTGTGATTTGGGCATTAGATTTTTCATGTCAAAAATATTTTCATCGCTGCAAGTTAGGAGTCCCAGAAAATGATAGTTTATTCACATCTCTACCATAATCCAAAATAAGAAGTGGGCATAAGAAATCATTGTAAGGAAGTATTCCTGAAGTACCAGGGTTCCTGAGGGAAGTAGCAGAATTTTATGTTTTCACAATGTTTAAAATCAAAGAAGAGTCTCCTCCCTGGAAGTAAGAGAATAGACAGATAACTTTTAAATGTTTCATTGAGCTTTGTGTGATGAGAATTAAAATGTATGAAGACAGTAAAAGTCAAGAATGCTGAGTTAGCAAGGATGGGTATCAATCCTTAAACAAACAAACAGAAAAGCCCTCTGATTTTCTTTTCTAGATTTATTGTAAAGCCATTTTCAGGGAACTGGGGGAAAACCCAAGAACTAGAGATGATTTTGTGTAGTAAATAACTTCAACCATAGGCCAGACATGTATCTCAGCCCTGCCTGACAGAGGAATTGAGAAAACCCACCAAGCAGACAGGATTATGTTGTATTGAAGTTAAATCTTAGAAGAAAATATTGCTGGGGAGATCTTCATATGCTGTCTCTAATACAGAGGGTGGAAAGAGAGGAAGATAATGACCACCAACAGTGGACAGGAAATGTAACTAAATATGGCAGCTCCAAGAAGATATATGGGATGTGGAATCCCAAAGCGCTCAAATTCACTTTAGAGTTTACAGGTGATGATTCCCTTTGATTCATGGCTGCAGTTCGTAAGGGCAAAAGAACTTAGTTAGCTGGAGAAGGGATGCAAACAGAAAGAAAGGCTTATCCAGCTGGGAAAACAAAAGATGTTTGGGATGATGTTGATGAAAGTTTTTTTAAAGTGAGAGGTACAGAGAAAGTGGAAGGGGAAGGCAGCTGGAGCCTTTCCAGGTCGGCTGATGATGCATGGTGCGCTGACACAGCAGTTCATCCAGCCAGCGCAAGAGAGAGCTGCCTTGGGGACCTGCCCTTTTCCTTAAGGTTGGACCCTGAGAGTCCGGGCCAGGGGAGGCCTCACCACTTGGCGTATAAGAGTTTCCTTCACTCTAATTTAAATGCTGACCACTGGGACTTACTTAACTAAAACTTAGCTTAATTTTTTTTCCTTTTCAGACTTCATCCCCTTTAGCAAGTATTTGGTTCCTAAGATCAGAAATCGATAGTGGGGAGCCCCAAGATTGCAGCAGAGTAGGTGAAAGCTATATTCACTTCCTCTCAGGACCAAACTGAAATTACAACTAAATTAGAGAACAATCATCCCAAATAACCAGCTAAAGACTAGCTGAAGAGAAGTCTTATAACCAAGGATTTACGGAAGAAATCATATCGAGACTGGAAGGAAGGGCAGAGACTATGAAAAGGGCTGGCTCTGCTCCCACCAGCAAGCAGCTAAGGTTCCAGAGGAATACCTCAGCTGTAGAGGATTCCCTCCAGGAAGTGTGAGATCTGAACCCCAAGCCAGGCTCCCCAGCCAGGAGCACCATAGCCAGGAAGAGGCACCCACACAGCATCAGGCTGTGAAAAGCAGCAAGGTTTGTGTCCGCTAGAAACATATGTACCCTCTTAAGGGCCAACACACAAAATTTTGTTTGCAGCCACTCACCCAGCACTCTGGCAGAGGGAAGGCAGAGTGGATTAGACTCTTGTGAGGAGAATCTGGGGTTTGTGGTTCTAGGGAGGGAGCTGAAGGAACAACCGCCAGAATCCCTATGCTGAGTTATTCTCCCACACCATGGATGCCATTTTTTCTTGGGTGGAACACTCTCTCTCCAGCATCAGTCTGAGGAAAAGCAGTAGTCCCACCCTTTGGACTCCCTTTCACCATGTGGAGCTTATACCCTGCTGGAGTATAGCCAGAAGCTCTTTCTGTTACTGAGCCTAACAGGCAAGTGGAGGCAGGTGGAGGCAGAGCTCAGGGAGACTTGAGACTTTTGCTGATATGCCCCCAGGCACACCGCTGTTGAAAACCAGCTTTGGTGCAGAGCTTGGTCCTTCCTGCATGCACCCAGGCCTAGCAGAGGCAACCACAAACTGTAGATCACTGATAGCTCCAAACAGGTTGCTGAGGGTCAGTCACAGGCAGTGTCTTACTTTGGCCTGTCCAGAACCCCTCCCAAGAGGCCCCAAACCAACACACCCAATGTCCAGCTTCAAACGACATCAGAGAAGGATCCACTAAGCTTCTCAAGCTGCATGTCCAGAGGGAGATATCAGCAGGCACCAAACACTGTTGAGGCAAATTCTACTTTGTGTGGTCAGCACCTGCACAGCCGCTCACATGCCATGATCCGGGCTGAACCTCACAGTCAGCCAGTCTGAGGGTCGATACCACACACAAATGGGTCGATAACAATTAAGATTCAATTACCACAAGATCATTCCTACAGCACCCAGCTCAGGTGATTGGGCACACTGCACCACTGGCCCCAAAAGACACCTACTACATGAAGACTGAAGGTCATAGCAGATCTATTTAACACATAGCAACAAACCCAAACAGGCAGCTAACATGGGGAGACAAAGAAACAGTCCTCAAATAAAAGAACAGGAGTAATCTCCAGGGAAAAAAGAACTCGATAAAATGGAGGCAAGCAATTTATCAGATGTAGAGGTCAAAGTAATGGCTACAAGGGCGCTCTCTCTCTCCTTCTGCTACCCCTATGATGCGGGTGTTGTGGTATTTCCTGTTGTTCCAAAGGTCCTTTAAACTATCCTCACTTTTTAGCATTCCTTTTTCATTTCTTGCTCTGATTGGATGTTTTTTTCTACCTTGTCTTCCAAATAGCTGATTCGATTCTCTGTTTCATTCAACCTACTGTTTATTCTTTCCAATATATACTTCATTTCAGAAATTGTATTGTAGCCCTTAATGAAAAATTTGAATACCCCTGGCATATGTTCTCCCCAAGTCTTTCTGATCATATTGCCTTAAATTCAACAGTCTGTTTGTTTACCTGGATCTATATCTGCAGTTCATTGTTTACAAAGCTTTTTTTAAACCTTTGTTTTTAACATAATTTATTTAATTATAAGTTCATATAATTTAACTTTTCACTTTTATTTTTTAATTTAATTAATTTTTTGTCTTTTAAAAAAATTTTATTGAATTCATTGGGGTGACAAAGCTTTCTACACATTGCCTGGGACATACTAAATTATTCATAAATGCTTGATGAATGAATAGAACCACTTCCATTATTAAACAAATGGGATGGGGTTACAGAAGCTTCAAAGGTGAAAAGCCAGTGGTACTTCTTTTTTAAGCAGCACAGCACAAAGATGTGCAGATTCTTGATGAATATGCACAGTGGGCACCAAAATGTCTGCCCCCCTCTCTGTATGACAGGTAGTGGTTCTAGGCTCCCTGACTTGTAATTACAGAGCAAAATCTCCTAATGCCAATAATAAGACCAACCTCTACACATTTCAAGTGCAATCTTCTTGATTATAAGCAACCACTGACTAAAGACATGAATTAGAGGGAGATTTCTTAAATGCTGGGGCAAGAGTTTAGTTAAAAACAACTTGGAAAGTGGTTTAATTCTTTGACAATCACCCAACCCCAGCACACATCATTAAAGTAAAGCCATTATTGTACATAATGTTGAAGAAAAGGATTATTCTGTGTTTACTGTTGGGTGGCTCCTGTCTCCTAAACACCATCACCCTTTTAAAACTAATTTGGAGGAAATGTGGGCAGGGGAGATGGAATTCAGTTTGCTTGTTCCTGTATCACTATCCCATTTTAAAACACCTGGTCTTGGTTTTAGAGCATCTGGAGCTTCACAACCCTTTGGACCACTGAAGACATAATTTGAAGCTATGCTTGCCCAACAGACCCAAAGGGACTACTTACTACCATATACCATCTCTCAGGCAGAGTCAAGCATTCCTGCAAAACAAGCCAGACAGGAATAGCAAGGAGTAAACTACTGAAATTCTAGGAAGAGAACCAAGAAATGCCTCATCTCTCAAATAGGAATATGCATCTTATCGTTTTTCTTCAAGCATTCAGAATGAGAAAATTTATGAAATCAAATATAAAGTAGAGCACTGCACACCCATATGCTCATCCAATCACTTACTAATTTTTTCTTTCACCTTCTTTTTGAAGCCTTCTTTAAATTATTGGGTTGGACCAAGTCACTGCTTTTTCATTATTCTCATAGTTTTTCACATTTGGCTTCCTTTCAATCCCTTTGCATTATATAGTTTTTTAATGACTTGCTGTTAGTGGCAAACTTCAGCCTCTAGAGGGAGTTCAAGTCCCCAAACCTTTAAGAGGAAGAGTTCTGTTGTGATAAGTGGGTCAAGAACAAAAATTGGACCAAAGTGTCTGGGGTGAAACATTTGGTGGGAGGAGCAAAGAGATTCAAAGCATTTGCTCCTGCCTAGAGTGTCCAGTCTAGGCAAAAGGATCCTGCCAGCTCACATGCACTCTAACTAGCTAATGAGGGAGAGAGGACCAGATAAGCATTTCATAAAAAGCTCCAATTAGTAATAAGTGATAAAATAAATACTGAGATAACAGCATTCACAGACTCAAGCCCCAACCTCACCACCAGAGCAAATCCATTATTTGTCAGTGCAATTTCCAAAGCCTCCTCTCCATTCTTAAAGAAGAAGGCTTCTTTCTTCTTGGGAGCAAAGCTAAGTTGATGACAAGAAGGTACAATGAGGGGAGATGCAGGCATGGAGGCAAGGGGGAGAGAAAAACTATGTGGGCTGGAAAGGAGGCTCAGGAGAAGTTGCATGAGTAAGGGAAACGGATGGGAGAGCAGAGAGGGTTTGAAGAAGCATTTCTATGGATCCCCTTTAATGTCCCTTAGAGAATAAAGATTAGAAATGCCTTTTATTTACTCTTGGCTGTGAATTTGTTTCTGAGGCACAACAATGTTCTGAGACTGAACTACAGGGCCTCTGGGTTAACTTGAATTACATAGAAAATGTTCCTTTTGCCCCGTCTTCTTTGCACATTTTCTTTGAAACCCATGGACGATGGCTGGCCGAGGGACAGTTTTGGAGGCTTGCTCCTCCACTCATGATGAGTGCCTGGCATAGTCCAGCAGATTTCCCACTATGTTCTTTGTGATCATGTTTTATAATGAAGTCATTACTCTGGAGTTCACTTTATATTATAATATATGATCCTAAGGATTTACCTCAATTTGGTATCCATTCACTCCAATGTCATGTATTAAATAATCTTGAATACACACATATTCTAACAGAAAACTAGTAGAAAGAGTGACAAAATGTTATAGGTCTATACCCAGCCTCTGACACCAATGGGCTATATGACTTGGGACAAGTCACTTTGCTTTGATAGCCATCACTTGAGGCATCTCTAAAATGAGTGGATTGATTTCTCTTCCAGAATTTACATTTGGTGACTATCAGAAAAATTCATGACTCTTTCTTAGGACAAGATAGGCGTTCCATGAACACTCCTCTGGAACGTGGAGATCTACCACTTTGATTGCTGCTGTTTGCAATTCTCAGATAATTTACAAAGAAACGTCTCTGGGGACACAGCCATGCTGCAAGCCTGGGATCCAGCATATTTACTTCATTTAGAAAGGCTGCACAGGATATGCCTGGCTGACATAAATGGTGCCTAATGGGCTGTAAATAACTTCTGACCACTTGACCTTGGTCATGTTGATATGACCCTCATCAGGACTCTTCAACTGTGGGATCATATGGATGCCCATGACCCACTTCATGAATGAAAAGGATATTTCCCTTAATTGGGGAGAGGAAGCGTGGTAATGTGGAGCAGTGATAAGTCACACATTTGGTGAATTCGTGACTTGATTGGTTGAGGTAGTAAATCACCCATGGCCCAGCTCTGTCATTGTCTCCTTTTGAGCTAAAAGACCCTAAGAGCCACAGCCTTGAATTACCTGCCTAAGTATGAGTTTCACCCCATTCTCTACCCCTACCTCAAGTTAACCACTACCACAGTCATCCTCCACAGTCACCCTCACCCAGCAGCACTTTCTACCATGTTTGCATGTTCTTCCGTTATATGCTATTCCTGCTTTCTAGTCAAAGCCATCTTTCCTGTTACCCTACGTACCCCAATACTTTTTATTTCTGTGGAGTGTTTGCTCAGAATCCAAATTCCCTGAGAAGTTTTTCCTGCATGATGACAACAATCGCTGCTACTACTACTATTGTTATATCACCAGCATCACCACTGCCATGGATTGAGCCCCTGCTCTGTGATTGGCACCACTTACCTGGCAGCAAGCCTGCCCAGTCTGAATCTTATCTCTGCCACTTACTGTCTGTGTGCCCATGTTTAAGTCACTTCTCCTGCCTCAGTTGCCTCATCTGGAAATTGGAAATATGATTAGCATATATTTCATTAGGTTTTTGTGAGGTTTAAATGTGAAGTACTCAGAACTACACCTGGCACGTAGCAAGATTCTCATAAGGGTTAAGTAAAAATGACACAGATATTCCTTGGAGATACAGATGGTTTAGTTCCAGACCACCACAGTAAAACATATCACAACAAAATAAGTCATACAACTCTTTTGGTTTCCCAGTGCATATAAAAGTTACATTTATACTATATTTTATTATGTGTGAAATAGCATTATGTCTAAAAAAACAATGCACATACCTTAATTTAAAAGTATTTTATTGCTACAAATGAGCTGAGCTTTCAGCCAGTTGTAATCTTTTTGCTGGTGGAGGGTTTGGCCTCAATTGTCGATGGCGGCTGACTGATCAGGGAGGTGGATGCTGAAGGTTGGGGCAGCTGTGGCAACTGCTGAAATTAAGACAACACTAAAGTTTGCTGTATGAATTGGCTCCTCTTTTCACAAATGATTTCTCTGTAGCACGTGATGCTATTTGATAGCATTTTACCCACAGTAGAACTTCTTTCAGAACTGTAGTCAATCCTCTCAGATACTGCCTCTGCTTGACCAACTAAGGTTCTGTAATTTTCTAAGTCCTTTGTTATTATTTCAACAAACGTCACAACATCTTCTCCAGGAGTAGATTCCAGCACAGGAAACTGCTTTCTTTGCTCACCCACAAGAAGCAGCTCCTCATCCGTTTAAGTTCCATCGTGAGACTGCAGCAACTCAGTCCCATCTTCAGGCTCCACTTCTAACTCTAGTGCTCTTGCTCTTTGCACCACATCTGCAGTTACTCCCTCCACTGCAGCCTTGAACCCCTGAAGTCATCCATGAGGTTTGGAATCAACTTCTTTCAAACTTCTGTTAATGTTGATATTTTGACATCTTCCCATGAATCACAAATGTTCTTAATGGAATCTAGAATGGTGAATCCTTTCTAGAAAGTTTCAATTTACTTTGCCCAGATCCATCAGAGGAATCATTGTCTATGGCAGCTATAGGTTGACAAATATATTTCTCAAGTAATAAGATTTGAAATTATTCCTTAATCTATGGGCTACAGAATGGATGTTTTGTTTGCAGGCACAAAAACAATGTTAGACTCATTGTACATCTCTATCAGAACTCTTGGGTGACCACATACATTGGCAGTGAGCAGTAATATTTTGAGATGAATCTTTTTTAATGAACAGTAGCTCTCAACAGCAGGCTTAAAATAAAGTTACAAAGAAATAACCCTATCTGGTCATACTTCAGACTGGTGTAACATTAACTTTTTTTTTCTGCAAAACTGTATAAAGGAAAAGAATCAAACATTTATTTTGCCTTTCCCATACACCTGCATTTCAGAGTAACAGAACAGATGTCAAAGTAGTGTTCTTTTTATAGAGCAATTCCAGCCAATAACTAAAGAATAATGGAATTATAGAATCATCACTGTGCCATTCCTAATGAATTGATAGCTTCAGACATGATCCCTATTGGATGCTAAACCCATAAGGTGAAACTTAATAATGGAAGGATCTTGTTGATATAGCATCATTAAAAATTATACACATCATAATATAATGCTGTAGAAAAGATACAGCACTACCTGTGTGAAATTATTGCCTAAAGAGTTAAAACTGAATCTAACAAGCCCCCTAAATCTAACTACAAGTAATCTATAGGAAATACAAGGTATACAAGGGAACAAGTTAGCCATTACCACAAGAAAGCCATCAGTCAAATCCAGGATGGGGGAAGAGTCAACAGGACAAATGACCTGGTTTCTCTAACAAGTCGATGACTTGAAAAAAGGGTGGGGAGAAAATCTGCTCAAGAAGAGAAGAGAATTGCATGTAATGGGTGAACTTTAAATTCTGATTTAAACAAATCAGCTGGGGAAAAATCTTTGAAGCAATTGTAGACATTTGAATATGGAATAATTATTATGTGTTATTGAAAATGTATTATTAGTTTTGTTATTGGCATGGCGGTTGAAAAGGAAAACTATGGCACTCCTCTACTACTCTTAGAACACATCTAACACCAGGTACGAGGAGGTTTCCACACCAAGAAAGTCCCCAGTGCTTGGTGGACGCTAACTGGGTGTTCTACAATTAAACTCAGCTCTGACACTAACTGTCTGGAGTGAGCACAGACCTCACAGGTGACGGCTCAGACCCACATGGCTACCCCTCTCCTTTACAAGCCAGTTACAAGACTCAGACAGTCATCTGTACTTCTGACAAACTGTAACTGAAATGCAGATCCAGCTACCTGCCACTATGAAAGCCAATACTCAAGAGGCAGGTACTGATGTAAAGGAAAGGGGTTTATTTTCAGGTGTTGGCCATTTGCAAGGTGGGAGACTCATGTGTCAAAGACCATCTCCATGAGAAAATGGGGGACTCACGTCTCAAAGCCCTTCTCCACCTCTCAGTGGGGGCAGAGGTTTTTATAAGGAGGGAGAGGGGAACAGAACAAATAGGTCAAAGGAAGGGTTGAAACGTTCTCTACATGCAGACGAGCACAGTCCATTCCAATAAGGCAAATAATGGTCTGGTGAGCATCATCCTGGCCTCACGCCATTCCGGCGTCACATCATCCTGATTCTACATCATTCTGACTCCATGGTTGAAGGTCAGCAAATCTCTGGGAACTGAGAACCCTGAAGTCTGTATCTTTTGAAGCTATCCTATGATTCTTATACAAACATCCTGTTCATTTACAAGCTACATTTTAGAGTCAGCACTTTGAGAAACAATGTGTAAAGAGTGGTAGGATGGGTTACAATTTCCCACTGTTACAATTTTCCACTGTAACAAAACCAGTTAAATTGGAGGTCCTCATGGCCTCCTCCTTGAGTTTGATAATTTGCTAGAACAGCTCAAAGAACTAAGGAAAGTGCTTTACTTAACCATTTATTATAAAGGAAACAGCCGTATGGGAGAGACGCATAGGGCAAGGTTTCCATGCTTCTCTGAGCATGCCACCATCGCTACTCCTCCAGGTATTAACCAGCCTGCAGGCTCTACAAACTCCTTCATTTAGAATTCTTTATGGAGGCTTCATCGTGCAGGAATAAGTGATTAAATCATTGGCTGTTAGTCATTAACTCAACCTCCAGACCTTCTTCCTTCTCTATAGAGGTGAGGGAGTGGGTTGAAATTTTTAACCCTCTAATAACACGGTTGGTTCCCTGGCAACCAGCCGCCAATCCTTAGAGACTTTCCAAACTTTATCTCATTAACATACACTCTGGTGTGGTTGAATGGAGCATGTTATGAATCATAAAGAAAATGCTTCGTTCATTTTTACCACTCCAGAGCTGTTGCAGGAGCTGGCATAATCAATAGAGTTGCCCCACGCTTGTCCACAGGGGATGCGTTCCAAGGCCCTCCGTGGATGCCTAAACCCACAGATAATACTAAGCCTTACACATACAGCATGCTTTCTTATACATACATACATTTTTACTTAAAGAAAATACTTCATGGTTTCTCTTTGGCATGTCCAAATTGGCAGCAACCCTACTCTTTCACTTCGGGGCCACTACTAAGTAAAACAAGGGTTACTTAAACACAAGCACTGTGATACTACAACATTGATATAACCCAGATGGCTACTAAGTGACTAATGGGCAGGTAGCATGGATAATGAGAATACACTGGACAAAGGGATGATTCACTTCCTGGGAGGAACAGAGCAGAACAGCATGAGATTTCATCGTACTAGTCAGAATGGTGAAGAATTTAGAGCTTACAAATTATTTACTCTGGAATTTTCCATTTAATATTTTTGGAGGATGGTTGACTGGGAGTAACTGAAACCATGGAAAGTGAAACCATAGATAAGGTACTACTGTCTTATAGCAGAAGATACTCCTATTGCTCTTATCACTTTGGAAATTACATGTGTTTTAGTAGCTTTTGCCACGAGCTGGGGATGAATACCAAAACATGTCTTTCTTACATCACACTATTGCAGTGCTGTTAAAGATAAGGTCAAATATCAATTAAAGTTATACATGAATTTGCACCAATTCTCTGAACACTTCCTTTGGATTTTCTGTCACATTTATTGATACCTTTGCTTAAGTTTCCTGCACTGTAATCTTGATCCCAATAGCTCTCTAGATAATGTCTTTCTTAATTCCATTTAATCCTTCTCTAAACCAAACTAATTTTTAAGAATATATGTGACTTCAAATTGATGATAGTGACTTGAATAAATAGAGGTCTATTTTTCTTACTTAAGAATTCACGGGTAGGCAATGACTGGCCTTGATTTAACAGAGAACAGTATTGGAACTAATCTCTATGTTTTTTCACTTGAGTGTTCTTATATGATAACAAAATGTCTACAAAAGTTATATCTATCACATCCATGTACATGACAGGAAGAATGAGTAGGGATATGTCCAGTTGCATCTGTAAACTTTTATCAAAACAAAAACATTCCCAGAATTTCCCCAGTAGATTACCCCTTATTTCTCTTTGGCCAGATCTGGAGGGAGGCTGGGAGTGTGGGTCAGAGTTATATTGCCTGGCTTAGACAATTGTGATCCAGCTCCTGGAGATGGGCATGGAGCAGCTCTGAACAAATTTGGGATTTGTTTAGCAAAAAAGTAGGGAGAAATGGATATTTAGGTGATTAACAATCTGTAACAAACATTAATATCATCAGTTCTTCTTTTTCACTCTTGCTCAAAAGTCTTCAGTGGTCCTTGCCTAGATCAATTTTCCTTTGTAAGGAAAACAAATGTTTTACCTTATAGAAATGGACACATATTTTGGGTTTGGGTTTGGGTTTGGGTTTGCCTTTCATGCCTGCCTTGCCTCAACTAGCACCGCTCCCCAAGAGCTCATAGAGTGACATGGGGCCCTCCCAAAATTGCCTCAGACTAAAGGGCCAACTCTATAACAAAAGAGGCAGTGGGCACATCACAGTGAGATTCCTGGCTTCACCGTATACAGCACCATCCAGAAGCTATTAGCATTGGGATGGCCTCTTGCAGGGACATCTAAGGCTTCTGATTGGAGATGACCCTGAAATAATGGGCTGTCATCCTTAAGAATATGGTAAATATCTTAAATCAGTTACCATCATATGGTGCTGTACCCACCCCTAAAGGGAAGAATATGCAGGTCTGAGAACCAAGATGTGGAAGTAAAGAGTCACCCAGTTGACCATCCCTTCCACTGACCTACTTGGGGAATGTGTGCTTCCCATCTCCAAAACTTTATGTTATGTGAGTCTAGAAGCCCTGGGTCCTAGAAGAAATACGCTTCTATCAGAGGATACAATAATAGTTCCACTGAACCTAAAAGCTAAGACTGTTGCCTGACCTCTTTGGGCTACTTGTGACAGTCGACCAGAATGTGCAGAAGGAAATCACCCCATGAGCAAGGAGTCATTAATTCTGATCGTCATGTGGAGGTACGACTGCTGTTACTAAGTGGAGCCTGGTCTAAGTGGGAACATGGTCTAGTGGGTCACCTTAGTACTCCCGTGCCAGGCTCTTACTCTAAATGGTTAAGTAGAGCAACCAAGGCATAAAGGGATGATAGACAGAAGCTCAAACCTACCCACCTCCCCTTCCCCATCAAACCATTTCGACTAGCAAACGTTCTAGTCAAGTGGTAAGGACAATATAAAGGGAGGGAGTTTGTGAGAATCAGCTATAGTCTTAGGACCAACTGCATGCTGCAGCCACTAACTGCTAATCTTCTTCTTAAAAGCTTTACCATAAAATATAAAAATCTGGAGGAAAACAGAAATCTGGAGGAAAAAGTGCCTGAATGGAGGAACTTAATGTGAAAGGCAAGCAGTTGTGAGCAGAATTGGGATGGAATGAGGTGAATGCTGTTGGAGCCGCACTAGATCCCCTTCACCAGGCTGATGCCCCCAGTCCCCAGCTGCTGTGCATTAGCTGCTAGCCCCTTACAGCTACCTCCTTCTCCAGAGAATTGCCTTGGGCCAAATGAGAGCAGCCTTACCTGGATGTTCTGCCCACTTCACTGACTGGCTTCCTCCATCTGCTTATCTAGTCTGCTTACCTCCATCTTCATATCTTGGATCACATTCTCCAAAACTCATCTGTTCATGGTTCCCCATTTCAGAATCTACTTCTAGGAAATGTGATCAAAGATTTGTTTTGGGTTAAATCCTGTCCTCCCAAAAGACATGTTCAAGTCTTAACTCTCAGTAGCAATGAACTTGACCTTTTTTGGAAATAGGGTCTTTGTAGATGTAATCAAGTTAAAATGAGGACATATTGGATTAGAATGGGCCCCAGTCCAATGACTCACATTTTTATAAGAGGAGAGATAGAGAAACAGACAGGCATACAAAGGGAGAAGACCACCATGTCATCATGGCTGCAGACACTGGACTTATGCTATCACAAATAAACACCAAGGATTTTCTGAAACCACCAGAAGCAGGAAGATGTAAAGAAAGATTCTCCCCTAGTGCCTTCAGAGGCAACATGGCCCAATCATAAGCCACCCAGTTGTGTTACAGTAGCACAGGAACAAGCATATTGTTGTTGAAGGTCCGACTTAAGTTTGAACTCCGAAGCTTTCTCTGGTCAGTCCTACTGGCACCTCTGTGTCCCCTGAGCATCCATACCACATATTCTCTCCTTTATTCACTGCTGTTTGCCATGCACAGCCCGGCCTACATTTTCACTTGTCCTGGGTGCTAGACTCTAAGCTCCTGGAGAGCAAACCAGGATGATACTTATGCCAATTTCCCAATTTAAGAGGTCTCTTTATTTTTTTTTTTAAAGAAAGTTTGTTCCTAAATTTTAAAAAAGATTTTATTTATTTATTTTAGAGAGGGGAAGAGAGGGAAAAAGAGAGGAAGAGAAACATCAGTGTGCAGTTGCCTCTCATGTGCCCCTTGTTGGGGACACGGCCTGCAACCCAGGCATGAGCCCTGACTGGGAATTGAACCAGTGACCCTTTGGTTTGCAGGCCAGTGCTCAATCCACTGAGCCACACCAGCCAGGTCTAAGAGGGCTCTTTTTTTAACATTATCTTTTCAATAGAAAACATGGAAGCATTTTTTTGTATGTGGATTCTTATTTTAGCTAACACTCCCTGTGTGTAAATGATGGGAAAAAATAAAGTTGAAAATTGATAAAACTAAACTTTATTTTGCTTTGTTTTTTATTATGAAAGATTTTGTTTCTTTAATGAGCTGGACCACTTGGCACATGGAGGAAAATATAGAGCAATGACAAAGCTAGAGGAGTAGAATGAAAAAATACCATGGGCTAGTAAAAAAAAAGGGTAGATAAAGAAAACATTCGAAAAAGTTGGCATTTGTTAATCTCCTGGCTTAAAAAGACCCTGAGACTATTTGATTCTCTTAATTCATCTCATTTTCAAGACTAATGCCCTTAAATTCCTCTGGAAGCTGAAGCATATCTAAAACAAATACAGGTGAATGGAAAAGGGTTATTTATGGATTTAACAGGAAAGTAGAAGCATGCAGGTCTCAATTTCAAGCTCTTTGATTTCAGCATTCAAGAATGGTTATTAATTAAGAAGACTTTCACATTCTGACCTACCCATTGCTTGTTAGTGTCCCTAATTTACATCTGGAATGTCTCCTTTGAGAAAAAAGTGTCCTACAGAATGCCCGTGATCTATGAGGACCACATTTCTGGGACTCTCTTTCCTGATTAGGCTCTTCTAGAAGCGGGATGACAAGGAGAGTACTGCTAGTCCACAGTGCAAGAGATAAATAGCATAAATAAAAAGAGCTCATTTTTGGAAGCCGTGTTGGAAATTGTTGCCCTAGCGTGCATTCCTCAAAACCAGTGTGGAGCACTGAACTTCACTAGGTGATGTGGATAATGACAAATCTTTTAAATTTAACATTTTAGCCTAGTTAACTAAAAAAAAATTCTATAAAGTCAAATGTAATATTTGTTTTCTCCAAAGTGCCCAAAGGAAAGATTCAATTGGATATGATTTAATTGTAAATCACTAGCATGACTTGAAGTAGAGTAGAATAAATCATTGTCAGAGTTAGCCATTGATCAATATGATGAGTAGGATAAAGGCAAGATCACTTACTGACATATCTAATTTTATATACATAAAAGAATTAAAAATAAGAAATACCTTACTGAGTATTCTGGAAGTTTTTTGTTTTCCCCCCATGAAGGCTTTCTTGTTTTTTCTCCTTTTTCATAAAATATGTCAAAATGTTAGCAGAATGAAGACAGTGTTCTTCTGCCCTAAATGTCTTATATTCAAAATATTCAAATGTAAAATCGGATAAAAAGAGAGCTCCAGTTTTGGAAGGCAAAGAATACGAGAACATTTAGAGTATCTGGTGTCATTCTACAAAAACCTTTTCTTTCCTCACGAGGGCTTGTGATACTCTGCCCTGGAAAACCAATACACAGTATTGTACAGTTTGATAATGTGTGTGGACTGCTCTGTGAGAGTTGGCAGCAAAAGTCAAGGGAAGAAACAGAACTTGTGGTTTTAAAGGTAAGTAATAAGGTCACTGCAAGTAGAATTTTTCTTTTGTCAAGTCTCAGTACCCATCATTTTTCTGAAAATTGAGTTTATTTGCACCATACTGGATGAGAAAACTTCATCATATTAGTTCCATCAGCTCACCTGCCTATGATAATCTCAAGATTTTACGAGCCAGACCACCAAACAGGAAATCATTGTGCAGATTAAGTTTTGGAAGTTATCAGTCCACCAATCATACTTATCAGAAATATTTTTTAGAGTCTGTCCAATATTTGTTATTATCACATAAATTTAAGACATGAGTGTTTTGTTTATGTCTTTTTACATTAAACAGATAAAAAGATATATCCCAGGGAAAGTAATTCATTTGCATTTATCTACTTATTTATTTACATTTGTTTATTCATTAACTATCATTCATTCCTTTAACACAAATGGAAATTCTGATAAGTGATGAAAATATAAAGATGAGTAAGACACCGTACTTGCCTTCAAAGAGCTCTTAGGGAGGGAAGTGGGCAACCACTAAGATACAGTGTGATTTACAGAGATGCAGCCACTTCCAAATAGGCCAAAAATGCTCCACCCAAGTTGAAAAAAACCATTTTGGGCTCTTTAGAACCACTGAGACAGTTAGCTCTGATCTCAGATAAGTGCGGAAAACAAATCCCCACTCAACTGGGAATTTCGTTCTTCTGTGTCACTTTCTAAATCCATGAAAGCCAAGTTCTTCATTTTCTTCTTTATTCTCATTTCAAGAGCAGGTAACTTTGAGTTCACTCTGCCCAAATCCCCTCTTCCAAGAGTGTTGGTATTTCAAGTGGTTTTAAGTAGCTCTCCATGGTCTTTTTTTGTTTTTGTTTTGTTTTCAATACTGAGGAGAGGTAGGGGGAGGGCAAGGACTACATGTGTTTAAAAAAATTTTACCTGCTAGTGAGTAGGACCACTTACTGTCTCTATTCTTCTCACCTGGGCTCTCAATACCATGCAGCTTCATGTCCTTTATAAGACAGGAGAAGTAAAAGACTCTAGCTGGCCTCACCCCCATCAGCTGTTCTTGTTCCATCCTCCCCACACTCACTGACCCTTGGTTCCTGGGCTCCGAGTTCTTTTGCTCACATAATAGGTCTGTTACTCTGCTTATCTCTGCCTCCTCATTCTGACTGTGGATAACTACATATCACACACTGTCTGTATCATGCTGACATTCTAATGACAGCATATGTATGCTTACATATGTCTGTATGTCTAATGTATGCTTACACTCTATGACCTTTACATTTTACTGCCACTTTTCTTGTACTAGATACCTTACTTACTCTCAAGAAGGAAGAATAGTATAGTGGAAAGAATAAGGCTTTGAAGACAGTCAGAACCGGGATTACCTCTTGAGCATGGTGCTTGTTTGCTGCGTGACTTTGAGCGAGACCAAACCTCTCCAAGCCTCAGTTTCGGTTATTATTACCTGACAAGGTTTTTGTAAGGATTAAATTGTATGACACTGTTAAAACACCTAATATATAATGCAACCAATAAATAGGAGCCATTTTTATGATTATTTGTATGCACTCCTTGCTTATAACCAGGGCTGGACATGCCCACTTACTGTGAAGTGCATCCATTCATTTTGCAGTGTATCAAGAACCATGCAAAATTCTGAGGCTACAGTGTGAGCTACACCAGGTCTCTGTCCCAAAGGAATTCACAGATCTTACGGGAGGAAAAGTACACACACACATTATTATGGTATTAAGTAATCATACCAAAGTAGGAAAAAAAGCCACAGTGCTTTGGAAATACAAGGGACAAAGACTCTGTAGCGTGTAGCTCACCAGAGAGCAATAAGCCCTGTTGAGATAGAGTTTCAAAAAAGGAATTGTACTCATTATTTTGCTGACTCTGAGCACCAGAATCTTTTTAAAAAATATTTATTTATTTACTTATTTATTTTTAGAGAGACGGCAAAGGAGGGAGAAAGAGAGGGACAGAAATATCAGTGTGAGAAACATTAATCGGTTTCCTCCTGTACATGTCCCAACCAGGGACTAAACCTGCAACCCAGGCAAGTGCTTTGAGCCGTCAGGAATTGAACCAGTGACTTTTGCTTTGCCGAACAATGCCCAACCAACTGAGACACACCGGGCATGGTAGCACCAGAATCTTGATAGGGGAAGTCCAATTAGCATACTTACCAACAAGAAACTATAAAAAGTACACAGTAATCTCCACATCTTCCAGAGTGGGTTTAATCAGGCTTTAGTCAGAAAAACAGAAATCATTCCATTTCAAGCAGGAAGATTTTAATGCAAGGAATTGGGTGCTTATGCAAGCACTGGAAGGATGGCAAAAAAGTCTGAGAAGGCCACTGCTAGATCTCAGGGGTACTGTTAGCTTTCAGGAACTGCAGGAACTCCAAGAAACTGCAGGCAATGATCACCAAGTGGTCCAAGATGGGCGTTCAGCAGGAAATGTCTCTGGGGTTACCACAAAATCACACCTCTGCCAAAGCCTACACATCTGCCTTCTGCTACATGGAAGAAGAACAATACCTGACTTCTGCTCCTCTTCAGTCTTCCAAATCTCATGTTAATTTTCTATATTTCCTGCTGCTTTGACATCTTGGGACCTTGCTGACTCAGGAGGGACTGCCCCTCCCAGGATTAAAGACTGGCAAAAGAAACCCAGGGACAACCCCTTTCATATGGAAACTAACCAATCCAGAGTCCTTAGCCCCAATCACCTCTCACACTCTGGGCCACTATCCACCTGCCCTAATTGTCCCAGGACCAGGCAACTAGGGACAGCCCCTGTGCCCCAGAACCCACTGAAATTACTCAAACTAGCCAATCAAACCAGCCTGTCAAACCTCCTCTTTTCCTTCCCATGGGAAGCACAATAAAGGCTCCTGCTCACATGCTCCTCCCTGCTAACCCCCCACTGACCTGGTGCTTCTCTGTGATGCCCCCTTTTCTTGAAGTCGATAAGTATAACAAACTACCTTTTCAACAGCAGTCATCGCCTGACCTCTTGGCCTCACCATACCTGAAAAAAGTTTGGGCTTTCTTTTGTTGTTGTTGAACACATTATTTATTTGTTTTTAAATTAGTGTTTACTGTATTTTTCTCATTACCATTTAGACCCCTTATACTCCCCTCTCCCCAGCAATCACCACACTGTGGTCCATGTCCATGAGTCCTTTTTCCTTTTTGCTCAATCCCTCCACACCTAACACCTCCCCCCTTTAACTCATCTGCTCACCATCTATGAGTCTGTCTCTGTTTTGCTTGTTAGTTTAGTTTGTTCATTAAATTCCACATATGAGTGCAATCATATGGCACTTGTATTTAACTGGCTCATTTCACTTAGCATAATGTTCTCCAGGTCCATCCATATTGTTGCAAAGGGTAGATTTTTTTTCTTTTTTATGGCAAAGTAGAATTCCATTGTGTAAATGCCCCATGGTTGTTTTATCCACTCATCTACTGCTGGACACTTGGGCTATTTCCATATCTTGACAATTATAAATAATGCTGCAATGAATATAGGGGTGCTTATGTTCTTTTGAATTAGTGTTATGGGTCCCTTCAGATATATTCCCAGAAGTGAGAACAATGGGTCAAAAGACTGATCCATTTTTAATTTCTTGAAGTATATTCACACTGCTTTCCACAGTGGCTGCACCAGTATGAATTCTCACCAACAGTGCAAAAGGGTTCCCCTTTCTCCACATCCTCACCAGCACTTGTTTGTTGATTTATTGATGATAGCCATTCTGACAGGTGTGAGATGCATGGTATCTCACTGTGGTTTTAATTTGCATTTCTCTGATGATTAGTGACATTGAGCATCTTTCCTTATGTCTATTGGCCATCTGTGTGTCCTTTTTGGATAAGTGTCTATTCAGGTCCTTTTCCATTTTTCAATTGGGTTGTTTGGTTTTGAATGTTCAAGCTTAATGCAAAATTTGGTGCAGATCCATTGCTCTACTCACTAAGTCATTTTGAATGTCATAGCTACACAGTACACATGTTCTCACTCAAGGGCATCTACCACCTCCACTGACAAGTACAGTGAAGTTGTTATTGTTTACACAGGCACATTCCAGTCCACTCTCCTTGGCTGCCAGGTTACATTGATGTCATGCAAACTATTCTCATCATATTAACATGGCTGGACTTTTCCAGACAGATCTCCTTGTATATTCTCAATGTCTGTCCACTAAGAGAGCCTGGAGGAAAGGACACTAAGCTCATCTAGCACTGAATCTTAGTTTGGGGATGGCTCTGAGTGATGAGTTGAATTTAGACTGTAGTAGGGTGAGGTGAGAGCAAAGAGACTTGTTAGAAGGCTATGGCAATAGTCTAGATAAGAGAGAACGGTGTCTCTAGGTCAGGTGGTAGAAGTGGAGGCGTGAGGAGCAGTCAGATTCTGGATGTGGTCTGAAGCACCTCCAGAATGATGGATCAGGTATGGGATGTGAGAGAAATCTGGATTCCAAGACTTTGGGCCCCAACAAATAGCAAGATACACTTGCCATCACCTGAGATGGAAATAGCTGTGTTGGGAGCAAGGTGTGGAAGGGAGGTCAGGGATTTGGTTCTGGAAATTTTATTTGCAGATGCTTATGAGACATTCAAATGGACTTGTAGAGCAAGCAGGTGGAGTGGGATTTAAGAATTTGGAATTTGGGAGAGAAGTCTGGGCTGGAGATATAAAATTAGCAATCATCAGCATATTGATGACCTTTAAAGTCATTGGGATTGATGACTCACAAAGAGAATGAGTGCAAACAGGGAAGAGGACCAAAGACTGAGTTATTTTACATCATTAGTGGCCATGACAATAGCATTTTGTAAGGAGTCTTGGGAGAAAACTTATATTGGAGTAGGTTTTAGAGAAAATGGGAGGAAAGAAATAGATAACTATAGGAAACTCTTACGAAGAGTTTTGCTGAAGAAATGAAAGAAATGAGCTAGTAGCTGGTAAGGAAAGTGAAAGCAAAGAAAGTTTATCTTTTAGGATAGGAGAACTAATAGCAGGTTGAATGCTGATAAGAGTGACCAGTAAGAAGAGAAAAATGTTGATGGTGTGAGAGTGGAAGAATTGCTGGAGTGTTACCGTTAGTAGGTGATGTGGGGTGAGAGCAAACATACAAATAGAGAAAGTGGCTTTGTACAGGGGAATAGAGTGCCAATCTATAGTCACAGCAGGAAGGCTGAGTATGCCCACTGTAGGGTGTCATACTGATGGAAGGATGATAGTGGTGGTAGGGAGAGTTTGGGGACGTTCTCCTTTGACTACTCCAACATTCTCCGTGGCATTGGAGGCAAAGTCAATAGTCACATATAGTTATTTTTAATCATGTCATACCCATCCTCATATGAACCACAACTTGGAGACCTGAGAATGGGAATGCCTTCTCACAAAGAAGGAAATTTATCTGAAGTGTGGGGATGGGAGCAGCATTGAGAAGGGCACAGGAACATTGCACATAAAGGTGTGGAAGCTGAAAAGACCAGTGAAAAAATAATTTTCTGCACTTAGAGCATACATGGCATGTTTGGACAGAGATGGGAGAGGGGCTAGGATGGTACTTAGGGCCAAATCATATGATAGTCTGTACACATTTCAATATTTAAAAGACAGCTCAAATAGGAGAGTAGAATAATAACCTTTGCATTTTACAAAGACAATTTCTCGTCCTTGTAAAAACTGAATTCCACTGAAGATAGAGGTTCGAGTCAGGAAAACAGGTTGAGAAATCATTGCGATTATGTAAGTTCAACATGATGAGGATGTGAATGAAGACAGCAAGAGAGGAGCACTAGAAAAGTATTAGTTGATATATATTCAAGAGAACGGAAGTGGCTTGGTAGTTATTTGAATGTGGGGAATGAAAGGCAAGAAAAAATCCAGAATATGAAG
The DNA here is from genome assembly GCF_022682495.2 of Desmodus rotundus. Taxonomy (NCBI): domain Eukaryota; kingdom Metazoa; phylum Chordata; class Mammalia; order Chiroptera; family Phyllostomidae; genus Desmodus; species Desmodus rotundus. The sequence continues at coordinate 30,347,019 of NC_071394.1, read as the reverse complement.
CTTCCTAACTTAGGTAAATGGTGAAGACATTGACTGCAGTTGATAAGGTTGGGAATGCAACTGAAAGAGAAGGTTGGGGTGGGGAGGGAAAAATGAGTTTGGTTTTAGACAGTTGGCGTCAAAGTACTTTCAAGTCATCCACAATAAGAGTGGATTTTATAGAATGGAGTTAGGCTAAATATTTAGATGTGAGAAATATATAAATGAGATCACTGAGAAGAGAGTATAGAATGAAAAGAGAAATACATCAAGAAGAAATATCAACATTTAATAGGAAGAAGTATCAATAAAGGCAATGAAGGAAGAATGGCCAGAGGGGAAAGAGAAGAACCAAATAAAGTGATGTCGTGGAACTCAAGGAAAAGAGTTTTACAAGGTAGGAGTGGAGGTAGAAGACTTTAATAGTGCCTGCCACAATGTGAAGTTGGTCTATCAACACAGAGATGACACCTGAGAAGTGATCCAACAGGAGAGGTGGAGAGTGTTTTCTTATAGTATCCAGATCTGGATGAAAATTTCCTTCTAGTTCTTTATTCATCCTGAGTTTTAAATAGCTAGTAATAGCTTAAACTCTTAGCTCTCCTAGGAATAAAGGAATGATGTCCCGAGTTCGGGGGTCAGACATTATTCAGCTAAAATAGCTGGGTTTTGGGGAAGGGAGTGGGAGCCTAGAGGTTTTCCTAGAGCTCATAGCATCACATCACTTCTCACTCTGTGGTGGTTCTTCCAGTTTCACATATAACAAGACATTGAACTTTTTTACTCTGCTGGTGCTGCTTACAGTGATTGCTATCTGTTTATAGGTTTGTAGCCAAAAAACCTAATGTGTGGTCAGACTCCTTTCCATGCTGGGCACATGTGCATGCTGACGTGTGCTTGGCAGAGGCATTCCTGATTTGCACAGCCTGTTGCAATTTGCCTCTTATGTGCACAATAAGCCTGTGGATTTTGCTCAGAAATAGCTATCTCATTTCTTGGAATAGCATTCTGAGACTGCCTCTCTGAACTATATTTATGCTCATCACCAAAGGTGATTCTTTAATGCTTCATGGTTTCTAAAGCACTTTCACATTCAATACATTTAACTCAAGCTCCAAAATAACCCTATGAGATAGATGAGTCAGTTGTTAATATTATTTCCATATTATGCATGAGAAAACCAATGCTCAAAGAAATCACATGACTTAGTAAAATTTGCACAGTTAATATTTGGAAACATGATAATAGCTAATAGTTTTATTGTATTTTCCATGGACTAGCACTGTTCTATATAGAGTTAACTCTATATAGAACAGTGCTCTATAACTATATAGTGCTATATATAGTTATAATAATATAACTATATATTTATAATTAATTATAAATATAAAATTTATATATTATATAACTATATAATATATAAAATATAATATATATTATGTACAATAGTATAATATGTATACTATACTATTATATTTATACTATTGTACAACTCAATCTGGCAAGGGAGGTACTACTATTACCCCATTTTATGATGCAGAAACTTGGGCAAAAAAAAGGGTAAATAATTTATCCAAGCTAATAAGTAGAAGAGGTATTTAATGTCTCTCTCTCTCTCTCTCTCTCTCTCTATCTCTCTTATTTTTAGCATTTGCCAATTTCCATGGCATAAATATTCATTTCAACCACAGCTTATTTCAAGCTACCACTGTGATGTCAACCAGCTTGCAAAATCCCTGAAAATTTAATAACCAGTTCCAGTTCTATCCTGAGTGTTTTTCTGTAACACACTTAAAAACTCCTGACAACAGCCTTGTAAGGAAGATTATGTTTATTAGCCATAGTTTACACATGAGGAAACTGAGGAACGAAGAGGTTAAGGAAATTGCCCCAAATCAAACAGTTACCAAGCAGCAGAGTCAGGATGTGGATGTGAGCACAGAGTCCCTGAGCCCCGGCTCATATCTGCTACCCTGTTCTTCCAGCTTCTGCAACATGGCCTAGGCCTTTCGGTTTCATCTTCACTGTCTCTTTAAAAAGAAGGAAAAAAAAAAAACAATTGCTTTGAAAGTTCCCTGCCTGGTTGTTCAGCCTCCCATCTCTCCATTCTATCTTATGTACTATTAACAAAGTTTTGTCTGAAGAAAACAGCTGATTACATCAGCCCCCTGCTCAAATACTTTCAAATACTTTGCTGCTGCAGATAGGATAACGTGCAAACTCCACCCCTTAGTACTCATGTCCTCTGTGCTCAATGCTAAATACCTTTTCTAGTCTTCATTGCAGCTCTCCTGAAAGTACTGTCTGCTTCAGTTACAGCACATTAATTGTGATTTCCCAAATAGTCCACACACTTTTTTAGCTCTGGGCACACACTAATCTCTCCATCTGTCAAAGTCCTACCATCTTTCAAGGTTCTGTACAAACACCACTTTCTCTCTGAGGTCTTTCCACATGCTTCCAGTTGAAATACATTTATTTTCTCCTGCCCCATTGTCTCCCTACATTTGGTTTGTACTATCTCGATTACAGCACGTAGGACAATCTGTTTTTTATTATAGTTATATTCTATAGTGTGGGAGATATGCGTGTCTCTCCTACTATAGAACGAGTCTTTGAGGGCAGGGGCCATGATCGATTCTTCTGTATATCTCACCCACAGAGTCCAGGACCTTGTCTTGCTAAAAGCAGAAGCTGAATGAATATTTGTGAATTTTATTGCTAGATTATATCAAAGAAAATCTGAGCATCGTGTAGACTGAGTATTTACTCTCCTCTTGCCCAGTGCACAGTAATTTCCTGACCACCGGAGTGCCAGTCTCCTCAGTCAGCCAGGGAACTCGTGAGAGAGCCACAAGGGGTGAACTGGAGAGAGAGCAACGGTTGTCTGAGGGAGGACCTGTAGCAGGCCCTGTCCTGGCCTTGTCTTCCTCCACTCATCTGAGGTGGTGATGATGGTTTCCCCTGAAACCCTCCCCTCGATCACAGACACAGCCACCTCTAGGTCTGCACATCCATCCTAGAGGGTGAGGCTTTTCATCTTAAGGAACCAGAGCACAAAACTTCTTTTTCTCTCCCCATCTTTTTATGTCTCTGCTGTCTTATTTTTAAGGCCTTCACAATACAATAGATCCAACAATCAGCTTTCCTAAGGTGGCTGCTCACATACTTCAGAGGTATTGTGCGTTCACTTGCGGACAACTGCCACAAAGCAAATAAGGCAATAAAGCAAATCACACAATTTTTTTGGTTTCCTACTGCATAGAAATGTTATGTTTACACTATGCTGTAGTCTATTAAGTGTGCAATAGTATTTTATCTAAAAATGTACATATCTTAATTTAAAAAATACTTTATTGCCAAAAAATGGTGGCCATAATCTAAGCCTTCTTTTTGCCAATGGAGCGTCTGGCCTTGATGTTGGTACTGCTGACTGATCAGGGAGGGGGCTGCTGAAGGTTGGGGTGGCTGTGGCATTTGCTGAAATTAAAACAGCAATGAAGATTTCCCACCTCAGTTAACTCTTCCCACATAATTTCTCTGTAGCACATGATGCTATTTGATAGCATTTTTCCCACAGCAGAACTTCTTTCAGAACTGTAGCCAATCCTCTCAGATACTGCCTCTGCTTGACCAACTAAGGTTCTGTAATTTTCTAAGTCCTTTGTTATTATTTCAACAAACTTCACAACATCTTCTCCAGGAGTAGATTCCAGCACAGGAAACTGCTTTCTTTGCTCATCCACAAGAAGCAGCTCCTCATCCGTTTAAGTTCCATCGTGAGACTGCAGCAACTCAGTCCCATCTTCAGGCTCCACTTCTAACTCTAGTGCTCTTGCTCTTTGCACCACATCTGCAGTTACTCCCTCCCTGCAGCCTTGAACCCCTGAAGTCATCCATGAGGTTTGGAATCAACTTCTTTCAAACTTCTGTTAATGTTGATATTTTGACATCTTCCCATGAATCATAAATATTCTCAATGGAATCTAGAATGGTGAATCCTTTCCAGAAGGTTTCAATTTACTTTGACCAGATCCGTAAGAGGAATCATGATATATGGCAGCTATAGCCTTACAAAATGTATTTCTTAAAGCATAAGACTGAAAAATTTCTGCAGAATGGCCCTGGCTGTAGTGGCTCATAGGATTGAGTGCCAGCCTGCTAACCAGAGGGTTGCTGGTTCAATTCCCAGTCAGGGCACATGCCTGGGTTGCGAGCCAGGTCCCAGTTGGAGATGTGCAAGAGGCAACCACACATTGATGTTTCTCTCCCTCTCATTCTCCCTCCTTCCCCTCTCTCTAGAAATAAATAAAGAAAACCCCAAAAAACCTTTGAAAAAAATACATTTCTGCAGAATAGATGTTGTGGTAGCAGACATGAAAACAACATTAATCTCATTGTATGTCTCCATCAGAGCTCTTTGGTGACCAAGTACGTTGTCAATGAGCAATAATATTTTGAAAGAATTTTTTTAATGAAAAGTAGGTCTGAAAGCAGGCTTAAAATATTCAGTAAACTATATTTAAACAGATGTGCTGTCATCCAGGCTTTCTTGTTCCATTTATCGAGCACAGGCAGAGTAGATTGAGCATAATTCTTAAGGGCCCTAGGATTCTCAGAATGGCAAATCAGCATGGGCATCACCTTAAAGTCAGAAGCTGCATTAGCTCCTAACAAAAGAGGTAGCCTGTCCTTTGAAGCTTTGAAGTCAGGCACTGACTTCTATGTAGCTGTGAAAGTCCTAGATGGCATCTTCTTTCATTATAAGGTTGTTGTGTCTGCACTGAAAATCTGTTTTTTAGTGTAACCACCTTCATTAATTGTCTTAGCTAGATCTGGATAACTTGTTACTGCTTTTATAGCACTTGCTACTTCACCTTGCACTTTTTATATTGCAACAATGGCTTTTTATGTAGACCTCATGAGCCAACCTTTGCCCACTTTATTTATTATTATTATTTTTTTGAGGCTTCCTCACTTCTCTCAGTGTTCCTGGAATTAAAGAGAGTTCGGGCCTTGCTCTGGATTAGGCTTTGGCTTACGGAAAAGTGGCTGGTTTGATCTTCAGTCCAGACCACTAAAACGTTCTCCATATTAGCAGTAAGGCTGTTTTGCTTTCTTATTATTTATGTGTTCACTGGAGGGGCACTTTCAATGTCCTTCAAGAGCTTTTCCTTTGCATTCACGACTCGGCTGATTGTTTGGAACAAGAGGCCTAGCTTTAAACCTGTCGTGGCTTTGGACATGCTTAATCATTTCTAGCTATTGATTTAAATTAAGACACGCAACTCTTTTCAATTGAATGCTTGGGGGTTACTGTAGAGCTATTAATTGGCCTAGTTTTAATACCGTTGTGCCTCAGGGAAGAGCGAGGCGGGAGGAGAGGGTGAGAGTTGGGGAAATGGCTGGTCCGCAGAGCAGTCTGCACACCCGACATTACCACGTCTATTGATTTAAGTAAGCCACCTTTCATGGGCGCAGTTTGTGGCATCCGCAAACGTGTAATATAGTAACATCAAAGATCACTCACCACAGATCACCACGACAAATACAATAATCACGAAAAAGTTGGAAACATTGTGCCATTTACCAGAATGTGGCACAGAGACAGGAAGTGAGAACACGCTGTTGGAAAATGGTGCTGATAGGTTTGCTTGACATCGAGTTGCCACAAACTGTCAATTTTCTGTGAAGCGCAACACAGGGAAGAGCAATAAAAAAGGTATACTTGTATCTGGAATGTCTATACTACCTACCGCCACCGCAAGGTGAATAGAGTTGACTTAGTGCCTTCCAGGACACTCAGGTGTGCTCACGTGTGCTCAGGTGTGCTTCTGGTACTCTTCCGGACAGAGCAGAAAAATGAAAATAGCACCCTCACTTCATTGTACACAGCCCAATCCCCAGCAGGCACGTCCCTGCGTTAATACAGGGCGGGGTATCTCCACAGCAGCTGTCCCGGCATTTGGGCCTGGGTAAGTCTTCGGTGTAGGGGGTATCCTGCGCATTCCAGGGTATCTGCCAGCACTTTTGGCCTCTACTCACTAGATCCCAGTAACATACCCTCTCAGTTGTGACATGCAGAAATGTCTCCCCATATTATTGCCAAATGCCCTTGAGTGACAAAAACTCCCCCAGGTGAGAACCACTGATACAGGGCTTTCCTGACACAAACTGCCACCTAAGTGACCCCAGTAGGCTATAATTTCATTGGTCTCTCCAGCCCTTCCATTAGTAGCCCACGATCAGCTGCACACTGTCTTTGGGGTTAGTGTTCACAGTCCCAGTCCCTGGCATATGGTCCTGGATGGCTGCCTCCAGGATGGGTGACAGGATGGCATTGGCAGTGAATCCCAGAGAGAACAGACGGTGAGACGGGAATACTTCCAGCAGATGTTTTGTTCAGGTTGGCTACTGTTCCTTTGAGAGTTCTCTTGCCTCCGAGTCTGGCACTCTGAACCAGGCTCCAGCAAGGAGAAGGAAAAAAAAAAGGCAAATGAGTTCAACCTGAAGGCCCTTGTTCTAATTAGCTTGCATTTCTTAGCAAAGAATAGTTTTGGAAGGATCTCATTTTATGGGATCTTGCCCTAAATTCAAACTACATAAGACATTCTCCTTAGCTGCTTTAACAAAACACCTCGAAAGGTCAATAAGTCATTTGGGGGAAGGGAGAATATATATAATTTAAAAAAACCCTATTGTCAAATTCCATCCTCCTTCAACACAAACACATCCTTTTCTACCCAGATTCTTCTTTCCCTTTTTGAAACACTTGGTATGTATTTCTAAATGAGGATAAAATATCTCGTTGATGAACATTAGAAATTGTTCACAGATCTTCCAATAACTTGCTTTTCTGTAAAATGCAGCAGTACAAGTTTACATTATATTGGTGTTCAGAATGTTTCTTTATGAAGCTTTTTCCTTGGTGTTAAATGGCCTAAAGTACCATATGTTTCTTAATAAAAAGCCACGTAAAAATGTACATTAATAAACTGAACTCAAAGAAAAGCTGCCCCAAGACGGCTCTAACTAATCCTTTTTATGAGCTTGCCAACAATTTCAAGATTGTTTTAATGAAAAAAAATTTATGTTTCTGTCTTTGAGAACCACAGCACGCCAGTTTCCTCCAGTTGCCCGCCCCCCACTCCCAGGCCCCGCCCCCCACCCCAGTCCCCGCCAGTTCTCCGGTGCCCTGCAGAAGGGCTCACTCGTACCTTGGTGAGCAGTTCACTGGAAGGGCTCAGCTGTCTGGAAGTCCCTGCACACACACGTGGCCAAGCAGCCGCTTCCAAGTCCATGCCTTCTTCTATTTCCAGGCACCACACTGCCACCTTCACCGCCACTCTGTCCTCTCCTTGACCACACTGTGCAGGGTAAGCAGGGGGCCCTGCATGGTCCAGTGGTGTTAAAAAGAAAAATTCCTTGGAGCCCAGCCCGAGGAGCTGTGGGCACGTTTTCAGATTTACTGTCTCTAAGTATCTTGGAGGAGAAGAAATGTGGCCTTTACAATCCACATGGTATTATATCATCATACAATACTGTAATTGCTTATTTATTTGTTGGTCTCGGATATTGGATGGTAAATTCCTTGAAAGTGAGACTATATTTTGTTGATTAAATATAGTGCTTAGCATAACGCCTGGCTTACCAATAGATATTCAATCTATATGCACTGAAATTTGATTGCTTTCAAATTCCAGTGTGACCACATACTGGCTATAAATTACATAATGCTTATTGATTAAATGAGTGAAGAGAACACGTTAAGTTATTGCTATATGTAACTACTATCACATATTATAATACATGATAGAAATCACTCAGTAAATGATGTCATCTTATTATGTTTTAATTATATTTTTATTATTATTGTTAGCTATGAGCCTCAGTTTCTTTCCCACCCTTAAAATGGGTTTCATAATGCCTGCTACCTTACTAGGTTACTTTGAGGATTAAGAGACCCATAGAAAGGGCCTTACAAGGTTGATTTTCCTAGTTGCCTTTTGTCAGTAGAAGTAATGACCACTTTGCATCCTTCCACCTAATGGAACACAAAACACAGCAGTTCCCACCGCCACATATGATGGAACACTGCCACAGTCCTTCAGAAGGAAGGTCGTATGATTCCCTTGCAGCCTCCCCTTGCCAGCCTTAGAGAGAGCACGCAGAGGGGGGCACCCTGGTTGGGAGGAAATACCAGCCAAATTTGTGGCTGATGTCTGTTGATTATACACTCATCATCTGTGTTTGTACTTTTTTCTTTTTTTCCTCTGTCTCAATATATTTATTTTTGAGAAATGCTAGCTTGTCTCCATAGCACTAGTGAGAATAAGAAATCACTGTTAACTCTTGGTGGTTCTGCAAAGACAGCAGGGCATTGCTTGAGACTTGGCATAATTGTGATATCTCGGAGGGTGAACTTTTCTGGGGGTGGGGTGGAAGTTGAAACAGACCTTGTTGGGCATGGCATCTCTTCCTGCGTGGAGTTCTTTCCTCTGTAAGCTGTGGATTTGTGCTTATTTTTTAATCTCTGAAGACTTTGTATTTTAGGTGTTTTTAAATATTTTCATCTCTTACAGGTTTTCACGTAGAGAAAAAAAGTTGTCTTCTTGGGTGACCACAGGGACAGCAGCAGGACAATGAAGAGCAGTTATGTAGATAAAATTCTTACAAGAAAGAACATTCCAGCAATGAGAATGTTACAAAAGGATGGGGATGGCTAGAAGGCGGCAAACTCGCCACTCCAGGAGATGTCCAGGCAGAGATCTGGACAACCTAATCAGAGATGCTGTAAAAGAAATTTTTGCTTTGAGGAGGGAATTTAACTTGATGATATATAACCAAAAAAATATTGTTCCACACCCCACCTTAAGCTAATTTTAAACCTGATTGTATCTCTGAGTTCACACATGTACTCAAGCAGGATGATCCTACTCACTTTCTTCTATGATTGGCCTTAATGAGCACAATATTGAGTTGGTTTCTATCTTGGCTGATGGCGTCTGGAGAGAAAATGGAAGATGCCTTTCAATCAAGAGTCCTTTGTGCCCAAGGCCTTACAGTTGTTTTCTAGCCCCCTTGTTTGTTAAGTTTACTTTTTTTTTTATCATCAGACTAGTTTCCCCCCTCTCTGGTTTTCATCCACATGAAAAGGTTCTGACCCTTGACTTCTCTTGACTCTTGGTTGCTGCACATGCCCTCAATTTTGCTTGTCTGCTTGGTGTCTGTATTTCTGCTTTGCCTTGATCTTAATTTATATTTGTACCCAATTCCTAACTACCTGCAAATTTGCTATGATGGTTAAGTGATTGAATTATGAATTAGCATGAGTTCAAAATATGATTCTTGCTAACTGGCACACCTTGGACAAGTTACTCTAGTCTTCTAAACTTAATTGTTCTTAGCTATTAAATGGAAATAATTATAGTACCTATATGACTTGGTTAGCATACAGTCTGTGCCCAATAAATATTACTACAATTGCTATTTCACAAAGATTGATTCAACTCATACTCTCAGATTCCAGCTTCCTTAGTGATGCTCTAAAACCAACAACCACTATCCCAATACAAAACAAAACCTTAATTTAGGCTTCTCTTTCTTAATAGAATAGACATGTTCCAGCTATGCTGACTATAAACACATTTCCATAAAGCAAGTCCTATTTGTCTGTTAAATTTTATTATAAAATTGAGAACCCAATTCTCTCAAAAATTATTTTGGACCCTGAGTATAATGAAGTTGAGCTTCAGAATTAAGAAAATCTTTAAAATCAAAAATAACTTACCGGTGAGATATTACGCATATTCAAAACAGTTGTCATAAGTACACACTGTTTACACAGTTATAATAAGAACAAGACAAGTGCAAGAAGCGTGGCACCTCCAAATTCCATCCATCTGTATGTACAATTCTTTAAAATGAATGTGTCACAAAATTCACGGACTTTTGAGTTTATAAATCTATCCAGCAAAGTGAGACCATGTGTCGGTGTTGCAAAACTACCACTCACTACTGTGTTTAGCAGTGTTATTCCAACTCAGGACAAGAGAACCAGACATCATACAGGTTCAGCAAAGACGGGCCTGGAAATATTCATTGTTGTTATTGTTAATTTTTATTGAATTTACTTGGGTGACATTGGAAATGTTTTTGATGAAGCAGGCACAGTGCGTTCTTGTTAGCCATTGGCTATTTCCTGCATATGTCCATCAATCTAAATTCTACTCCAAACCAAAATTCAAATAGAACTGAACCCAAATGTTAATGTTTCACTAAACCATGAATTGAACCAACCTTCCCTGGGGGAAAAGGAAAAAAAAAACTACCCAAGAAGTTTGATTTGAAGCCAAAACTATACGTTTTATGAAACTATTGAACTGGAACAAAATCAGATCAAAATATACCATGAACTGAATTTAAACTAAACAAATAAATTTTTTATTTCTTTCAAATTGAATCGCTGGCTACAAATAAGGTTTACTTTAGTGCATATGATATTTATTTCAATACATGTAGAGTTTATCTTGAGCAATTTTTTTCCACGTCAGTCTTCTCCTTTACACAAAGGGGACAATGATTCCTACCTACTTCATTAGGGTTACCATGAGGATGGAATGAAATAATGAGCAAGCACTTCCATCATCATCATATTCATGCATGGTGATGATGGTGACCATCATCATCATATCTGCATTTTGTCCAGCACGCAGGGGGTCAACTTCGCATTTTAAGTCCTCCAATATGTCCACTGGCCACCAGAGGGCAGCAAAAAAGTAGAAACCCTCGCTGGAACTGACTGGAACTTGAAGAAGCACTGAGGGCTTACTATGTGCCAAATTGCTCTAATGACCCTGCATATATTAACAAATTTAACCTTTAAAACAGTGCCACATGGTGGCTTCTGTTATTATTCCCAGGGAACAGATGAGGAAACTGAGGCATAAAAATAGGTGAAGAAATTTGTTCAAGGTCATCCAATAACAGATGGCAGAGCCAGCATCTGAACCCAGGCATCCTGGCTACAGAGGCCCCACTCTTAATGTACCACAGTAGACTGCCAATTTGAAGTTCTTTGGAGGGTGCTAACTAACCCGGGAGAGGTTCACATCCTGGCCTCGTTCATGTACAGAGATGGAACTGCAATGCAGGATGACCTTGTAAAATCTGTTCACAGTGTAGGACCCAGAGCACAGAGAATTAGCACCTGAGCCAGAGAGTGTGGTATGGTCAACAGTATTGTTAAAGACTACTTCCGGGCATGAACCAAGTAAACAGAAGAACATTCAGCAAGAGGGATAGGAAGATGGGATTCGGGCATAAATGTAGGAAAATGATCAGGATAGTTGCCTTTGATAAAAAATAGTATTCTCGTGGTGGCTGAGTCCAACTGGATCACCTGAACCTTCAATGAGTCTTAAAGTTTAAAGTGCCAGAACTAATAAGACAACAGAAAGCTGACTCTGTTCCATTTTCATAGCCATTTCTATCTCAAGGGGCACTATTTAGTTTATTTTTCAAAATAAAAAACAACACAACAACAAAAAAACCATCATCCTGCTCATCACAGCCAAGCCTCTCAAAATAACAGTCCATACCAACTTCCTGAATTTTCATTTCCCACCCTCTCCCCAGCCTGCTGCAGACAGACACCTGCCCGCGCCACTCCACTGAGACTAACCTCACCAAGGCCCCCGTCATCTCCCAAATGCTACATACAGTAGCTACTTTCACCTTTTCAGATGGGCCTGCAGCTTTATTTTAACATGGCCGGCCATTCTCACTCTTACGAAACTCTCCAGCCCTTGACTTGAAGCACCTTGTTTGACTGTCCTCGCTCCTGGGTCTACCACTGCTTCTCTGTATGCCACTTTGTAGTCGGTTTCCTGGCTCCTTTCTCCACCACCTCTGGTCAAAAACCAAAGTAATGGCTTTCCACCGGCTTCCCTACCTCCACTCTGGACACTCTAATTCCATCCTCAACATTGCTGTGGAGAGAGCTTCCCAAAATACCAAAGTACTAGTCCTATCATGGTTCTCCCTTGCACGAAGTGATTCCCCAGTATGAAAACTATTTAGCATGGCATTCAAGAGTCCTCTTCCTGCTTTTCCATGTGGTTCTGACAATGCCTTCACACGTGGCCTTTGTCTCCTCACAGCTCCTCAGAAATCATTCCAATACCCTTAGCTTCTCAAGCCTCTTTTCATTTGCATCCTTCAAAATTCAGCTCGATCATCTGCTGAGTCTTTTGCAGGATTCCCTGGAATTCTGCCTCCTGGACAGAGATGCTGGCTTCCCTCAGAGCAGCCCAGTGCCCCTAGGCCATTGGATGATTGTGGCTAATTCACAGACATGGATCTTCTGGGCCAGACTCTGCTCTTCTCGGGTGAAGAACCATGTGGAGTGTAGCTTGGTATCCTAAGTACCTACCACAGAGAGGCAGTTGATATAGTACATATAAGTAATGAATAGGTTTTCTTAAGAAAAAAATCAACAGGAATGGTGGAACTAAGATACAGTGACTGATGTGTTAGCGCACAAAAGGATGGGTGATTTACAACTTGAATCTTGATTTTTAATATATCTCATTAGTTCTTAAAGAGCTGAAGGACAAAGGCAATGCTGAATGCTGCAAATTATAAGTTAAGTGAGAGTCATCATATTGATTTTATTTCTCTATCGATGAGAAGGCCGTGAGAATGTTAATGAGAACCAGCAGGGTGGTGCTGAGCAGTGGGCCCAGTCCAAGCAGGTCTGCCGGCCCAGGGAGCAGCCTGCAGGACTGGCTTTCCTCTCCACGTACCACTCAGCGGAACAAGTCCTGACAGTTTAACATGGAGCATAAAATGCACTCTCAGAGTAACAGGGCACTTAGCATATTTGACTAAGTTCATGTGGACCAGAGTTTTTCGTTTGCTTGTCTCACCAAAGGAGTAGAATCTGTTCACCCTGCCTCACTTCTGCCTCCTAATTTAGAGGTCATTTAATAGTCTGAGAAAAATTGTATGTACATCTTCCCCATTTTGTTTAGTAAAGCTTCAGAGAAACATCACTTTTGCTTTAATCTGCTGTCCTAGCAGAGAACTAGGCCACAGCCAGGAAAGGCAGAGACTGCAAAGTGCCCTCATGGTAACCATTCACCTTTTTACTTTTTGCCTTGACTTTAAGGGCTGAGAGAGGGTAATAAGTATGAGCTTCTAGTTCCTCTCCCATCTGTTCTCTGACCACCAGGTGGAAGGGGAAGAGAGCAGGGCAAGCTTCTATTCTAGTACTGTAAACAACAGTGTGTGTCATTTCATTCTTTCCCACTGGACTTGCCTCCAGTCCCCAGTGTAGCATGGTAATTATGCACATGCCCTTTGCATTCAACATTCTGGGTTCAAATCCTAGCTCTTCCAGTTAGAGCCATGTGAATTTCAGACAAGTTTTTTAACCCCTTGGGTCCTCAACACTCTCAGTTGTAACATGGGGATAATAATAACTTCCTCCGAGAGTTGCTCTAATGAGAAAATGCCTATAAAATGCTTGGCGTCAAGCCTGAATCAGCACTTTGTAAATGTGAGCTGTTATGACTTTGAGTTTAAATTCTTAGAAACTGGATTGGCTTTCATGAAGCTCCAGATCGATCCAAGTTCAGCGTTCCTTCACCTCTGGCCTGAAAACGTTTGGAAACCTCAAGATGACTGCCATGACAGCAATGGCACAGCACCGTGTCAGTCGCCAAGAATGCGTGGACTGGCTCCCCGAGGGCCGATGGGAACCGCGCTGGCGATCACAAGCAACTCTTGCTACTGTCAGCATCACAGAGCCAACGTCAATCTGGATGAGAAAGCTGGATCACCCTGAGTCCGTTCCTACACAAGCCAATCTATCAACAAAATTTCAAATGCCCCCTCTTCTGAGTGATGAGGTAGCAAAGGAGTTGACAGGCCAGGTCACTGGGTCTGCAATCCTGCATCCAACTGCATCTTGTTTGTTGAATGTCAGATCAAAGTGAAAAGAAATCATGAGAGAATTGAGCCAACTTTTAATGTGCAAGACTAAACATAATTTGATTTTCAAATTTTAGACCAAGTTCTCAGGACTGACCACTGGAAACATTCTTTATGAATTTTCTTCTCTAAAGTGACATGTATAAATCATAGAATAAATAAAGATGCCATTTCCACAGACATTCTCTTAGGCATAATCTCCTTTCTGTAGATATAAAGTAGACTGGCCAATAGAAGGATGCCAGTGGAGAAGAGGATGGAAGAGAGGTTAGTAAAAGAATCTTGGAAAGTTTTCCAAATTGCACAACTGCGGCTCTTTTAAAGTCATCTCTCAAGGGAGGTGCTGAAAAACCACTACAAGAGCACTTTCTCTAAAACACATCACCCTGAACAAAATGAAGAATGGATTTCAGCAACAAAACAGCAAAAAGGAAAAAGGACTCCTGGACATGGACAACAGTGTTGTAACTGCAGGGGGTGGGGGGTGCAAGGGGAGTAAATGGTAATGGAAAAAAATACAATAAAGATTAAATTTTAAAAATTAAAAAATAACAAATCTAAGCCAAGCATTAATACCAGTGACATAGTTGGTATAACAGTCAGGATTCGCTCAGAAAAGCAGAGCCATAGGCTATGCGTGTAGTCACACGTACAAATACACGTGTGTGTACACACATGTATAGCCTGTAGTCACACACATGTGTAGCCTGTAGAATCTTGACGGTACGCGTGTGTGTAGGAAAGATGGGTGTAAAGTGAGAGGAGAATCCATAAGCATGAGCTAGTGTCCCATGAGACAGACTGACACCTGCATCCATTCTTGTTGCCTCTGACTTCAGTGCAAAGGACAGCCGGGCCCTTCATCATGGAACTGAACACATACATACACCTGGCCCAGGGGTTAAGGACTCTGAAGGGGAATCGAGAGGAAGATGAAGCAGTCACAGGTCTAGCTCCTACCTCACACCAATGAGGCAGCTCAGCAACAACCAGGTGAGCTGCGAACTGGCTGCAGCTCACCAAACCTCCCTCGTCCTCTCGAGGCCCGGCCTTCCTGGAAACACACGGGAAAGGAAATTCTGGGAAATGTAATTCAGCCTAGCCAAGTTGATATCTAATGAAGCCACCACAGATAGAAATCAGACCTCTCTATCCCTGATTTTTGTATAACTCTTCTTCGGAGAATGTCTGTTCCTGCCTAGAATGGTTAAAAGGCCATAGAATGAAGACCCTTTCTTCACCTCACCATATCATTCACAAACTAAAAATAATTATTGTACTTTCAAAAGTAATGTGGATATTTGGAAGTCTCAGTTAAATTCTCAGGGGCTAAGACAGCTTGTTCTAAAGGTTATAGAATTAATTGTATCAAGATCCCTGTCAGTTCTACACATGTATATGGGTGTACACACACACACACACACACACACAAATATCTAGTCCACAACATCATTTCCAAAGTTCAAGTTGTATGTACTCCTTACATTAAGTAAGTGTCAGATTTTGGCAGGAATGTGAGGTGAGAGTGCTTGTCCTCACTGTCCACTCTGAGCACCGACGGCCTTGAGATGAAGAGATCAGTTTGCCTGACACCCGGGCACCTGGAAAGCATCAAACCTGGGCTGCTCAGCTGCTCTTTAAAGTTCCTGTGTGTCTCTTAGTTTCACAATAACCACAGTGTATTGGGATGATAGAGGTGAACATTACCATTTTAACTAACACTTTAAAATAGAAACAATGTAGGGAGCAATCACATGGCAATATTAAATATTTTTCATTATATTTTCTAATAACTCTCAAGCACTGGCAACCATAAAAGCCTTAATAATGTGTTTATTGAGACCAGTAATCAGTGCAGGATAGAATTTTCAATATAACACGGGCAGGTTTTCTATGGAAGTGGCACAGGGAACTCTGCCCCTTTGCTGGAATATAAACGTGACTCCCTCTTTAGGGCACTGGGGTAGTAAAATACAAGAGAACTTCCTAATGGAAATGCGACTATTCTCATTAAATTAAATGAGACCATTTAATGTGGGTGAAAGTGATTTAAAATTCGCGCACCTCCTGCAAGTATGTTCTTGATTTACTTTTTAAAGAGTAAAATGGGTTTAGTAAATATTGCCAGGTATAATAAATCATAAAACATTTAACACCGATTTGTCAAATGTAGTTTACATGAAGTAGCACTTAGTGTTATTTATGCCAGACTGAATGAAATGGTTGCTATGTTAGTAGGCTTTTCAGCCAGTTGGGAAACATGCAGTGAGCAAAACTTTGTACTGGGTGGTATGTTGGTTGTACAAAATTACTGATACTACATTATACCCAAAGTGCTTACAGTCTGGATGGGGCACTCAATCAACGATACAAGGCTGAATATGAGAAGGGCCTGTCCAAAGCATTTTACTTTCAGCCAAATCAACCAATTAAAATCAGCCTTTTTTATTGGATTCCATCCATCACTCCCACCTGGCCACCATCAAGAAAGTCCCAGCCCTCTAAGACAGTAAACCTGAACTTCCCATTCCAAACTTATTTCATATTATTTTGCACTGCACTTCTATAAGTTTTAGTTTTTCAGGGCTTGATCTCTTGATTGGATAGCTTTACAATCTGTTCTGTGACGAGCCCTGGGCTCCACAACTCAAATATGACTGCTACTTTACTCCTTAAATATGTATAACTTAAGCTGCTCTTTGTAGTATCCTGATACCATTCCCCATCCTGATACTACATACCCCAGCATTCTGCCCTAATGTAGGCTGATTTGGTTAATGCCATTACCTGCCCTTGCCCCTGTTCCAGCAGTTGTATAGATTCACAGAGGCGCTAGAGGAGTTTGCATCTGTTTCATCAGAAGTCAAGTTAGGTCACAGAGGGAGAATGGGAAAGTTTTACTAGTAGAAGTCTGTTTCTCCAACAGGCTCATAAGCTGAAGCTTGAGAATAACAGGGAATTTTACCGGGAGAACAGACCACAGTATCAACATTCAAGAGCTTCCTAAAATTATAAATAACAGCCCTGGCTGGGCGGCTCAGTTGGTTGGAGTGCCATCCGTACACCAAAATGTTGCAGGTTCGATCCCCAGTAGGGTTGCATACAGGAGCCCACTGATTGATATTTTTCTTTTGCATAGATATTTCTCTCTCCCTTTCTCTCTCTCTGAAATCAATAAAAACATATCATCAGGTGAGGATTAAAAACAAATAAATAAATCTTTCTCCTTAGAATAGACACTAACTTATCCTCTTGAGCAGAACAGGATTTTAACTGCCAATACTAACATGTATTCTTTCACCTCCCAGTTATTTTATCATGGGTAGGGCATGTACTCTGTTTCATGTGTAACCCTGTGGTCAAGAACTCCAAGCTGATCCAGCGAAGCCTTTATGGTAAGGACGTGAATTCTGGGGGAAATGAGTTCAGATGGAAGGAAGGGAGATCAAGCATGGCTATAAAGCTGACTTGGTATACTTGGACTCAGGAGATGCAAAGAAAAATGTATCCCCTTACCTAGAAAAATGGAGATTAATAATTTGGAAAGCAGCAGGTTGTGAAATCATTTGTCTTGCTAATATTGTATAACTCTTTAGTAGGCACCAAGTCTTTTTTAAAGTATTCTTCAATAGTGATAGCAAGTCAGCGTCTGGTTGAAAGGATTTAGGGCTTAAGGTTGTTTTCCACCAGCGCTATACTTACAACAGTGCTGGTGTGTGCGACAGAAAGACACCAAACTCTAAGTGTGAGGTAAGAAGTACAGAAAAGGAAATGGTTGGAAAAGAAGCTCCAGAATTCAAGCCAAAGGAAGTCTTTCTCTCAAGAGAGTCCTGGCCTTCTGTATCAAATGGGAGCACCACCAACCACCCAAGCTTTGCTCAGCTATATATTTTATTTGTTCTCCTCTGATGGCAAATGTATAAATGTTTGAAAGTACAGCCACGCTATAGGATCTGTTTATCTCCAAAATTATAAATTTCTACAGGAAATACATTAAGACCAACCCTTGGTTATGGCCGAGTCAGACTTTCTTCCATGGTCTAGCACTGCGGGGCGCTGTGTTCTGACCCCACTGAAAATCGTGCCGTAGTGGACACTTCTGGTGCCTGTGCCAAACTCCTTGGCTCAGCCTTGGTTCAATTCTCCAGGAGAGCCTGAGAGAACTGCCCGAGTCCACCTCAAGAGTGTCCCTGGTTTCTTCTTCCATTTCACCTCCAGGGCCTTCTCCATTGCCAAAGGGGTGTGATAGGTACAGGAGCAAACACAGAATTTAATGCCCCCAGAGAAAACCAACGTCTAATCCTTTTGATATATAGTTCTTACACCTCTTAGAGATCACAGCAGACTCTAAGTCCATTTTTACACTGGCTTTTCCTCCTGACCTCGCATCCCCACGACCACATGTGTGTTTAGAATTATTTAGAATTATTCTTCAAATAACTAACTGAACCCAAGTAATAGTCTCATGTTCTGACTTTAGGAAAGTCAAACTAGCACCCATTCTAAACCAGAAATCCTCCCTTTTTCTTTCCCAAATACACACATGTATGTGTGTGTGTGTGCAAAAAAGCATATACATTTTTATAATCCATTATAATATATTAAATTAGAACTTCCCTTAAGTTATGAGGCTATAAAAATTTGTGTTTAAAAGAGAAAGTAGGGAACATTTACTTCTTCCCTTGAAAGATTTATTGCTATAGAAGTTGCCCTCCCAATATAAAACTGGACAAAACATACAAGACAGTAGCTTTCAGACGTTGGTCAGCAAGTGACACAGCAGTAATTCCTGAGACAGAGGAAGCAGATCAGGTGAGCTCTATGATTGCAACAGCTTACTACCCGGAGATAGTGTAGACATTGCAGTTCAGATGGTGTTAGCCCAGACCCTGTCATTCTTGCTGAATAGGGAAAACAGATATTATAGTTAAGAGAAGCTAAGATGTCTGTGATTTATGGGGGAGAGGACCAGAGAAGAGCAAAATGCCGAGTGAGAGTTCTGAAAAGTCAGCAGAGAGTACCCTTGAATTTTGGTTGAGTAGTGATGTGATGTACACATTCGTGAGGAGAAATTCCCCAAAGGCAGGGAAGGAAACAGTGGAACTCAGTAGACCAAATAATTCCTGGAGCTTACAAAAGTGAGTCAGTGTGAAGTGAACTTGTACAATAATTCACAGTCAATTTGATACACAAGTCTTTCACCTTTGTAGTATAACTAAATTATTCCTAACATAAAGGTTACTTTGGATTTGACTTAGAAATTAAAAGCATACTTGAAATGGATAAAACTGATCCAAAATAACATAAGTGTGTGCCAGAACAAAGATCAACTCTTTAATAAAACACAACAAAATACATCACTCAACCATGCAAAACTCACAGCATTCAGCAGCCAGCCAAAAATTAACATACGTGTAAAGCAGAAAAAAAGATGAACCATAGTTAAGAGAAAATCCAATCACTATTACCAGACTCGGACATGACAGAGAGGATGAATCAGCACACAAGCCCTTCTACAAAAAAACATAAAAATGTTGCAGATATGTTCAAGTATGTAAAGAAAAGTATGAACATTATTGGGGAAGGAATAGAAGATAATTTTTGAAAAGACCACAATGGAGCACATACAGGACAAAAATGAGTCTGAATGAAAAATATACTTCATGAAATTAACAGATTGGGCACTAAGGAGAAAAGATGAATAAACTTAGACAAATATCAGCAGAATCCGTCCAAAAGAAGCAGAGAAAAAAACAGAAAAAACTTATGAGAGCCTCTGCGACAACACCAAGTGTCCACTATAGGCATAATGGGCCGTTTCAAAGATGAAGGAGGAAAAATATTGGGAAAAAATGGCTGAAATACTTTCAAATTTTAAAAAAATGGCTGAAATGTTTCCAAGTTTTATGAAAACTATAAAACCATAGGACCAAAATATTGATGAATAACATACAACATAAACATAGAAACTAAAGCAAGGCACGTAATAATAACAAGATTGCTTAAACTAATGATAAATAGATCAATGTAAAAACAACCAGAGGAAAAAAAGACATATAGGTAAAAATATATGTAAATGCAGCATGCAAAAATTAGAGATTGTGCACATCAGAAGACAATGTAGCGACATCAACAAACTGCTTAAAGAACAAAGTAACCAAACACCCAAACTCAAAATCTATACCAAGTGAGAGCATCTTTCAAAATTGGTACAAAGTCTTTTTCAGACATCAGTCCTGCACAGAAATGTTAAAGGAAGCTTTCCAGGCAGAAGGATAATGATACCAGATGGAAATTGGGAATTTTACAAAGAAATGAAGAGGGCTGGAAATGGTAAACACATGGATAAATATTGTATTTATTTCCTATTGCTGCTTTAACAAATTACCACAAACGAAGTGGCTTAACACAATACAAATGAGTTTCTTGCAGTTCTTGAGATTAAGAGTCTGAAATGGGTTTCATTAGGGCTAAAATCAAGGTGTTGTCAGGGCGGAATTCCTTTCTGGAGGCTCTAGGAGGAAAAAAGTCTCCTTGCGTTTTCCAGCTTCTACAGACTGTCCACCTTCCTTGGCTCATGGTCCCCTTGCAGCTATAAGTGAGAAACGACTGACTGCGCTTTTCTCGTGATGTCTCTCTGATTCTGACTTTGCTACCCTTCCTCTTCCCCACTCAGGTGCCCTGTGCCTGTATTGGGCCCACCTGGGGATCAGAATGTCTTCTCTATTTTAATGTCAGCTAGTTAACAGCTTTAATTCAATCTTCCACCTTAACTTCCCTTTGACTTGTAACATGGTATTCTCAGATTCTGGGAATTAGGATGTGGGCAGCTTTGGGAGAATATTATCCCACCTACCACAAATATAAATAATCTTTCCCCAATTTTAGTCCTTTAGTGCACAATTCACTATTTAAATTAAAAAATAATAAAAAGTAAACCTATTTAGATGCAGAATTATTAATAAAACAAAAGAGGCATTTAGCATTTAACTTTATAATGCTAAAGAGCACATTTTATAATAAAGATAAAATTGATGTGAATATTTTGTACCACAAACCATCCCTGATCACACAGCAGAACTAGAAGCCTACCAAGAAACTTAGGACTTTAATAATAAAACCTGAAAGTGGAAGGCCCATTCTTCCTAAAAATAAAAAACGAACATTTAAAAAATAAAACAATAGCATCACCAACAACAAAACTTTTAACTCTTCTGTCTTAAAAAAAAAAAGCAAGGTAAATTCTGCGAACATGATGACGGTATCACCCTAGGGTTTGTTTTTTTAAATCTTCCAAATCCCTGCATTAAAAACAGAGTACGAAGATATCAAATGATAAGTTGTAAATTAAAAACACAATTTTCATGTATCAGATTGTCAAACACCAGGAAGTTTAAGAACACACTCTGCTGGTCTACGCGTGGGGAAATAAGTGTGCCTGCTTGTGTTCGGTGGGCACGTAAATCGGTTCAGCCTCTGTGGAGGGCCATTTGTCAACATGTCACAAAGTTGAGTATCTAGGCATCCTGTGATCTTGTACATTCACTTTTCAGAATTTATCCGAAAAGACACACCCATGCACTGAAAATGGCGTGTATATAACTTTACACAGTTTGTGGTAATGAGGTTGGGAAGCAATCTAAATGTTCCTCAATAAGGGGCAGGTTAGTGTTTATTCTGCAGCCACAAAAAAATTTAGGAAACTCTTTACATATTTATTGGAAAAATTTTCAAGACAAATTGTTAAGTTATAAACCCAAAGATATTTTGGCATATTTTAAAGTGCACAGTAAGGGGCACAGCACTATATAATATGAGGAAAATGTGTATGTGTGTGTGTGTATCATACAGGAGTGAGCGAAAGTATGTTTACAGTTGTGAGTATGCAAAATGCAGAATTTATTCTTAATTATTGTATTCTTTATTTGTATTACAACTTTAAACCTATTTTTGCCCATCACTGTATATACACATATTATATACATATGTATATTATATATACATATTATGTGTGACTATATATAATAGATATGTATATGCCTGTGTGTGTATACATGTTTACTTGTATGGACAGAATAGCTCTAAATAAAATATCTGCAGAAAACTATTAAAGAAATTAATATTATTTCAGCATGGGGAGAAAAACATTGTAAGCCAAGAGAATAATGGCAAGAAAATGACTTTATACACTTTTTGAAGTTTGTTTTTAGCTTTATTGAGGTATTGATATACGAAAACTGTACCGATTTAATGTATACATCTTCATGAGTTTAGACATGTGTGTACACCCATGAGGCCTCCACTACAACCAGCGTCACTACTGAAGAAATTTCTCTCTTCCAAAAATTCCCTTGTCTTCTTTTGGGGTATGTCTGTGGGGGTTTCTCTATGTTTGTTTGTTTGTTTGTTTTTGGTAAGGACACTTAACATGAGATCTGTTCTCTTAAAATATTTTCAAGTGCACCATGAAGTTCTATTTTGTAAGATGAATAAATTCTAGAGATCAGCTGTACAACATAGAACCCTTGGCTAAGGTTTTGAAGTCTAAACCATGTGTACGCACTAACAACAAATATATCTATGTGTATGTGCATAGACATAAATGTACACATTAACATACATGACAACAAATCATATATGTGTACATGCATATCCCTGTATACAAAAAACACAGACTCTTAATTGCAAATGACTGGTTGGTATGATTATTGGTGATTTTTCTCTTTTACATTGTCTAGGTTTTCTGTGATACTTTATATTATAACTAAGGAGCTATAGAGGGGTCTTAGTATAGTAAAAAGAAAAAAGCTCAATATGAGAATCAAAACACCTGGGTCTGATTCCAGATCCAGCATTTACCAGTGGGAGGCATTCATCATATCTTTTGTCTTAAGTCTTAGTTTTCTCTTCCATAAAATAGGGATAATACTGCTTGCCTTGGTTTTCCTGAATTTAGGGGAAAATCAAATGAGAAAATTATTTGAGGGTGCTTATGAATCATCACACTAGAGAAATGCATAGTATTGTTATAATTAATGATGTAAGAAGCACTTCTGAGATTTCAGCATGTCCTGCATAAGACACAACTTGGACAGTGAGTTGAGCAACACTGATTAAGGTCTCAAAGAGCTACAAAGCGATTGAGTTTTGTTCTCCACTGTTATTTCCATTTGGAAAGTGGAAAGAAGGAACACGTTAAGAGAGGTCTATAGTAACATTCCAAGGGAAAACTTTCTCACCCAAGGAAATAGCCTTGCTTTGTGCTCTCCTGAAGCCAGATGTTACCCCAGTGGACACATCCAACTCATCCATTCCATTCCAGCAGGACCAGTTCGCTTATGCAGCACCAACTGGCTGCACTGTAAACATGGTGCTTTGGGTACAGTGCTTTTCTGTTTATACTTAAAACAAAACAAAACAAAACAAAAACCCCCTGAATGGACTCAAATTCAGCTGGACTCCAATCCAGCACTCCACTGAGAGATTTTCCTCCCCACCCCCGCACCCAACACACACACATGCATAGACATGTACACACATCCTTCTAGATACTTTTTTAAATTATGCATAAGGTTACCAGAGAAGATGCGAAAGCCTTGAAAGAATAATAGTTATGTCCACAGGAATGTGGGATTGGAGCTCAGTACCGCTTATAAAACAATATATCATTTCAATAAAAACAAGGCCAAAAGATCAAAACCAGTTCCAAATCAGTGTTCAAAAAGCTCCATTACTAAGAAATGGTTTCAAAAGATTTTCCCCTTAACATCTGAGGCAACAAACCAGACAGTGGGAAGCAGCTGGATTCCCCTCACCTTTGCCAGTTTGCTGGTGCTCTCTCACACTCTTTTTTTCAGGCATCAGGATCTTTCAAAATATTTTAAGTGGAAAACCTCGCATTGTAAGTGCTCAGGAAATTCACTCACTTAAGGTCACAGACCAGTGCACTTCTATCTGCTTCACCACTAAGCAGGGTGCCTGCAAATACCTTGAGGGGTGTTGCAAAATGCTGAAAATAAATGGGAAAAAACACAGTTTAATTGGTTCAAGTTTTTTCCTTTATTTATACCATAAATAGCTTTTATTTAAACCATAAACAGTCCTTTGGGGGAAAACAGAGTGGGTTAAAGAAAACCGGCCACCATAAATGTTATAAAAAGTTGGAGATTGTTGCTCCAGGCCTTCAGGAGACAATTCAGTGGTATTATGTATGTTGATTAGAGTGTGGTCCAGGAGTTCTATACCATCTGGGTCCAAATCCCAACTTCAACACTAGCCATACAACTTCAAATACTTCTGTAATCAACCCTTCTGTGTTTCTGTTTCCTCTCTCAGAGCTGTTGTGAGGATTGAATAGAATAACCCCTGAAAAGCACTGAGAACACTACATAGCCTATAATAAACATTCAATGAATGTTAGCTATCATTTTAATTATCGTTAGTGGTACAATGACAAAAAAAATCATGATGGTCCAGAATACCTTACAAGATTTGATTCTCTTCCTTAAGCACCCGCCCTAAGCAGTTACTACTATAGAGCCACTGGGAGACTGTCGAGAATCTAACACTCAGGATAGGAATCACCATGTACTTCTTGTCTCCAGCCAGAGATTGTCTTTCTGCATGGACTGCTAGTATGTGCTTAAAAAAATACATGCAAGTAGGCCAGCACGGTGTCTTGCATCTTGCAGTGAAGGATGCAGAAGGGTTGGCATGCCGCATTTGATTTTTATTAGACGGACTCTTGTCTTACTCATTCCAGCTCATCTCGGAGCTCAACGGGGGGTGCGCAAGGCAGGGGTAGCACAGAACAAACACACTGTTTTATTTTGGTGTCTTAACACTTCAGGCAGATGAGAAGAATAGCCCTTAAACTGGCCCTTTTCTGTAGACTGTATCTTCAACAGAACATACTTCATTTTTTCCATTAGTACGACCAAATGACCTGTTGGTAAATGTTTTAGGGAAGAGATCACACAAAGAAGAAAACTAAAGGCATATTTGAGTTTATGGAGATACCTAATTTTCCATCACTGAGAGATGTTCCTCTTTATCTCCATGTATGTTATTCATCAAGGCATCATGACAGTATTTACTGGAAAGTAATGGCGCTGTTTACCAGAAAACCAGCTTAATCTGCTACTCATTGTGTTCATCAGTTAAATGAAACTGACCTTTCATCTTCAGCATTGTACGTCCAACAAAATCCTGCCAAAGTCACTAATGATCTGTGTTCCTCAGACAGCTGCAAGACATTCTCCACGAGCTAAGGAATAGTGGGATCATCACCCCATCCAGAGATAAAAAGGCTCAGGCTTACAGGCCCCGTTAACAGGTTAGCACTCAAGCCAAGCCATCAGGGTCCAGGGGAAAGATTAAAGGAAGGTAAGAAACTTGAAAAGAGGATCCCCATGCCTAATATGGAGCCCCTAAATCAAAACCATTTAGTCATTGAGACTTATCGACAAAGCTCAGAGTTGAGGGTAGAGGTAACAATCAACTGATAAAATCAAATTTGGTAGAGTTTCACACCACAAAGTTAGTACAGATATTTCACAATGAAGCCTGATGTACCCTAATTAGAGTTCTTCAGGCATCAAGATGAGCTGAAGACCTGCCAACCCTCCCTGTCACAAAGAATGATATCACCCTATACCCTCTTTGGGGGAAAAATACAATAAAACATGAATTATTTTAAAAAGAGAATAATATTAATATGGCACATAAATTTATTTTATTGCTCACATTGAAAAAAGTGCTTATGCAAACTTAAGGTCAGTCTCAATTTACCTCTGAAAGACCAAAGTTTACCCATTCATGTACTATAGGTTGGTTATTTTCAGCCTAACACTAACACCCAAGCACACCATCAGCATCTTCACACAGTTCAGTCACATTACAAAAGTGAAAAAGCATTTTATTTGAACGGGTGAGGTGTCAAGTCTTGGGTGTTTGCCTGATAATGTTGCTCGCCCACCACCCATCCTTCCTGCAGTAAGAGTGGCTTGATTCTTCTTTGAGAAACCATTTTATCCCACTTCCATCTATGTATTTTAATTTGTACCCCAAGATATATGTACGAGAATGTTCACTGAAGTAAAAATGTACAAAAATCTAAATGTTGTATATTTAGTAGGGAAATAGTTAAAGAAGTTATAGGGCAATTTTACTCCCAATTTTTAAAAATGTGGCAGATCTCTATGTCCGAAAGCAAGCCGCAGACAATGTGTGTAGTTCAATTGAATTTTGTAAATGTGTCATAGGCACATAAATACACAGGTAAATACACAAAAATTATCTCATTAGATGCACACTGGGCCGATAACAATGGTTACCTCTGAGAAGTGGTATATTGGACGGGAGGAAGTAGAAGTGAAGGAAAACATTAACATCAATTATGTTAGTCTATATTTGAATTTTTATAAGTATGCAGTTAAAATATAAACACGTAAGATTTAAAATAAAGTTCATGAAAAATTCTAAGATAAAAAATTTTTATAGAAGTGAATTACATCCTCAGTATTGGAAATGATTTGGGGGTGTCATCAAAGGTGGTATCTCTGAACGAATGTGGACCTAGCAGTGATTTCTCTTCAGATACAGACAATTGAAGAAGCAAATTTTCAGCATATAATCAAGTCATTGATACAGCAGTATAATGTGTCTTTCAAACAACTCAGCTAAAGCTTTGTCTCCCTTGTTCCAATCCCAGACCCCATACTCCCATACACACATATTTACAAACACACACATGAATATTAAAAACACATATAGTTTTGTTCCATCTTTAGAGTACTCAGATGGGTTTTGAACATTTACCCTCTGGGCCCTTGGGCTGCAGGAAATATATGTCAGCCTCTTCAAGCGGTCCCCCTGTAGTCTCTTTTACACCAAAAAACAAGATCCTCAATTTTCAACTACAAAATTTTAATTCTTTTATACCTTTCAGGTGCCGCAGAACTAGTTTATGGGTGGTCCGGCATTTGCTTTGAAATGTAGGAACAATTGCTACCTATTGCCTTGGAACCTCAGCCAAAACAAAAGATGAATTGGATTATTGTGTTAATACAGTAATGTATTGTTTAACAACATGGAGAAATATTGTTATTATTTCAATATTCTATAATATTGAAATGTTTTTAATAATATTAAAATTATTTTAATATTATTTCAATATTAAATAACAATATTCTGAGAAATGCATTGTTAGCCAATTCTCTTGCTGTGCAAAGTTCATAGACTGCACTTACACAAACCTAGATGTATACATCTAGGCTGTATAGAATAATCTGTTGCTCCCAGATTACAAATCTCTACAGCATGTTACTATAGTGAATACTGTAGGCAACTGTAACACTATGGTAAATATTTATGTATCTAAACATATCTAAACATAGAAAAAGTGCAGTTAAAATACAGTATATAATACTTTTATACAACTGGCAGTGCAGTAGGTTCATTTACACCAGCATCACCACAAACACATGAGTAATGCATTGCACTATAATTTTCAATGGATACATCATCACTGGGCAATGGGAATTCTTCAGCTCCATTATAATCTTATGCAACCCCTGTCGTATATGCTGCACGTTGTTCATTAAAACATCCTTAAGTGGGCAGATTATATCCAGTTAGTCAAATTTCTTAGACTACTTAATTTTAATATGTGGGTCTCATCTTTAGCCACTTTTTAAACTCTAGCTAGATTTATGAGTTATTTGTCTTTGATGTTTATTATAAAATCATTTTTTGCCATAAATGATAATTCTTGTCTTAGTGCATTGGTTAATATCTACAGTACAAAGTTTAGAGTCTCAGTAATTTAGACAGTTTTGTCTCTTTTCTAACTTAATTAGAAAATTCTAATAGCTCACCATTAATTATGATGTTTACTGTAGATTTCTGTTAGATACTCTAAATTTTAAAAAATATATATATCCTATTTCTGTATGACTAAACATTTTTATGATTTATGGGACATTGAATTTTCTCAAATATTTTTTCTGCATTTATTTGAGATGAATTTCCTTAAATTCATGTTAAAATGGCTATTTTCTCCTTTAATCTGTTTATCAATATACTAAATTACATAAGAGAAATTTTCTTGCATTGATCATCTTTGCATTCCTAGGATAACTCTCCTTGGTCATGTGCTTGGCTTTATTCCTTTAATACAAAGTAGTGTTCTATAGGGAACTGTTCTGTGTTGTATGGGGAATGTAGTCCAGCCCCTGACTCTGAAAAACCAGTGGGGAGCGAGTTGGCACACAGGACCCAAGCCCACAGATCGGTTTTCCCATGGGGAATCAGGCCTGCATTGTACCTAGGCTGCTTTGAGACTTGCTTTTGCTAAAACTCCCTCACCCTGAATCGAGGCAGCAAATGTTTACTGCATATCTTTAAAATGGATTCATAAAGTCTGTACTAAACCTCCCAAGTATGGAATGTAACCAGTTCATCCACTTTTCCCCTTGATCTGCAACATCCTTCTCTTTGAAGTGATTAGGAACATTCTTTCCTTTGTGATCTGTTAAAGGTAATCACCTACAGTGAACCTGTGCATAGTAAATGAGGACCGTCCTCAATGTAATGTACCCAGAAAATCAATAAAAGCCTGTCCAGGCAGGGGTCGGGCCCCTCTCTCTCTCACTTAGAGAGCGACCATGCCGTCCCTTTTTCTCCAAGGACTTCTGTAGTCCGTGTGAATTTGTTCGTCACAGCTACAACACGGACCCCCCCGAGTTACATAGCTTTCCAAATTTTGATGGACTGGAATAATTCATGGATTATGGAGATTATCTGTTTTTTTAAGTTCTGGTAGAAATCATCCATAAATTTATTTGGTTCTTCTACCTTTCCAATGGTACTGTATTAGAGGTTTATTCAGTGTGCTACTTTTTTACAGATTATTTCATATGATTCACATTCTCCTAAAAATTATGCATGTTAGGTAATCTTTAAAATATACTATTATGAAGTTTTACATTTATCTAACATTTATTCTCTTTTTTATTGGTATTAATGGCCCTATATTTCCTAAAGATACTTAAGTTGTCTTTTTTATTCTTAAGATTTTCCAAAAGGTTGTTGCACCATTATTGTTTTTAATTAATAACTTCCTTATAGATTAATTCATGAATTACTATTTCTCTTCACCATTTCCTCCCCTCCCCCATTAATCTGGAAACTGTTTGCTCCAGAGGTGACTAAAAACTGTCTTTTCTGCTTACTTGGAGTGACTGTGAAACTGTCCTTTTCTAGTTAATTCAGTTTAACCAGATGTCTGGTTCTGTTTGCTCCCTGCCTTTTTGTTAATATCTGACTAACTTCCTATTGTAACAAAATGAATAGTGGCAATAGAAATAAATAGTGGTGATGACTGTACAGCACTATAAATGAACTTAAGGCCATCTACTGTGCACTTAAAATAATTAAAATGACAAATTTTGTTATGCACATTTCACCACAATAAAAAAGGAAGATACCCATTTGCCTGGTCAAAGGGTAAGCCAATGACCTCTGCCCAACCTAGGCCAAACAACTGGTCGGCCTGAACTACAGATCTTGAGCCGAGCCACAAGATCGATGTCTTAGTTGGTTTGGGCTTCTGTATCAAACTACCATAGACAGAAACTTATTTCTCACGGTTCTGGAGGCTGGAAATCTGAGATCGATGCGCCGGTATGGCCGGGTTCTGGTGAGAGTCTTCTTCCAGGTTGCAGACTGCTGGCTTCTCATTGTACCCTCACACTGCAGAGAGCAGGGAGGGGAGGCACTTATCCCGTCATGAGTGCTCCATTCTCCCGACCTCACCTAATCCCAACGTCCTCCCAAAGGCCCAGTTCGTAACGCCATCACATCAGGGGGTGGTGGTTTAACACAGGAATGTGCGCAGGACCAACAGCCAGTCCATAACAATAGACATAACTTAGAATAGACTCATTCTGCTTGTTCGGCATTTTCTTATATTCCGTGAGAAACGTATGTCATGCATTTTAAATGGGGTTTTTTTTTAGAGCATTTCTTTTCTGAACTCTCAAATTACCCAGTTTTTGTGGGTTATGTTTCCTGCCAGGAGCCTGACAGAAGCATTAGCTAACATCCATCCAGTGCTCACCTTTTGCCAACACTGAATGTATGATCAGGTTATCATTCTTTCTCTCCCACCCCACGCAGGATTGTTTAGGTGTTATGGGCTCCTACAAGAGCTTTGTGTCCTCCTCAAGCTACACAGAAGTTGTGAGTTGTTTCAAATTCTCCTTAGAACTAGCTAGGGTTTCTATCACCTGTTCCCCGGAATTTTGACACACCTGTGCCAATTTGCTCATTCACAATTATGACAATCTTTGGGGGACTAATTAGTAGCCTCTAGTATTTGGAGGTAGAAAAGATCTATAGAGGTGACCCCTCACAAGCTCACTGAGAAGTTACAGTAAAGGTGCAGTTTGGATTCTTTACCATATGCAGATGCTATTTCCCCGCAGGCGCAGACCTCATACAACCTGTTCCACAGCCTCACATTAGATGAGGCTACAGTTATTTTTTCCTTTTAGATTCTGTCACAGTACTTTCAAAATGGGTTCATTGAGGCAAATACTACAAAATTTTAGAGCAAGATTCAGCCAACATCACAGTCAGATTCAGGAGTCCAGAATTTTCTATCAGTAACTGAACACAGGACCGTATTAGAATTAAGCTTTAGGTATAATTCTGAAGGGTACATACAGGTCATTGGGTTGAATGGATTGTTTTTATTTTGTCTATGCAATTGCTTCTATGCAGAAGTAATTTTACAGTTTTTCTAACCTGTCCATGTGTCATGAACTTCCAGCTCTCACTGATGAAAAGCCATTTATTATATTCATTATGTTAGCATAGACCCACCTCTGATGTCTGGGTTTCTAATTAGAAGTTTGAACATGCTATCTAAACACTCCTAGATAGTGTATCCCTAATCAAAATACTAATAATCCCTAAAATACAGATTAAAATTATACATAAATATCACACTGCTTAAGTAGTTTAAAGTAAATTACAGACAAGAAGACAAAAAAGCATAAGACAATAGCAATTTCTTAATTTCTTATGAATTTCCAATCCTTGAAAACAAAAGGCCTCCGCCCAACTCCATGTTTCTCTCCTTCCCTTTACAGACGAACTTCTCAGGAACAGACTGCTCTCATAGCCTCTGACTTCTCACCTCTCCCTCACTCTTCATTCTGCTCTGGTCTAGCTTCTGCCTCCACCAAGCCCCTGAAACAGCTCTTGCCAAGGTCACAGTGACCTCTACATGATAAGATCCAATGCAAACATTTTAGTCTTTCTTCCCCTCCTTCCTGAAACACTTGCTTCCTTGGCTTATGTGCCTTGTTCACTTTCCCAGTTCTTCACCAATTTTCTAAAGTTTCTTTTCAGTCTCCTTTGCTGGTCAACCACCTCCTCAAAGTTTTAATATCTACTCAATTTATTAACTCATCCTAAGTTATTTTATCACAACATGACCTCCATCACCATTTACAGGCTGATATCCAAATACAGATTTTTGACTCAGACCTCTGGACTTTAGACGCTAATACCCAGCTGCCTATTTCACATTTCTCGTGGATGTTTCAAAAACACTTTAAACTTCACATTCTTTAAAAAAACAATTTTAATTACATTTTTCCATTACCATTTAACTTCCTTATATTCCCCTCTCCCTTGCAATCACCACACTGTTGTCCATGTCCGTGAGTCGTTTTCCTTTATAAAATGTATTATAATATTCTAAGCAGGGTCCTTTCCTAGTAATTTCTATTTCAGTAAATGTATCGCTACCTCCCTCTCTAATCTCCCTCTACCCCCTCCCACACACATCCAGACATTCTAGTCCAAATTCTAAAAGTTATCTTTAAGGCATTCTCTTCCCCAAGCCTGGCTGAATCTACTTCTTTAATACCACGTGGATCTCAGTTTTTCTGTATTTGCATTGCTGCCATCCTAGTCCAAGTCATCACCATCTCTCACCTGGATTCTGGCAATTAACCAGTCTTGCCAGATAACTGAGTCTCTCATGATTTAAAATTCAGTCTGCTCTACGTAATTGCTTATCACAATTTATTTTTCCTGTTATCTCTTAGATACCCATCTTCTTCAAGAAAACATTTATTTTACCTGGGATTCTACAAAAGGACACATTTTCCCGTCTCTTGGAGCTAGGTATGGCTCTGGTCAGTGAGATATGAGTTCAAATGATATGTGGGACTTCTAGGAAGCCCTTCCTGGAAAAAGACAATCAGCAAAGGGAAATGTCTCAGCTGGGAGGTGTACCTCTTTACCCTTCTCCTCTTTTCCCTTCTTGGTGTCTAGAACACAGGTGTGAGGGCCAATATTCCAGTAGCATTGTTGAGATCCTGTACCAGAATCACCTAACTGAGCCCACCCTGTGTTTATGGCCCACCAAAACCATGACTGAATAAAACCACTGTTCTTGTTTTAAGTCACTATCTTTTGGAGTGAGTTTACACAGCAAGAGATGGCTGACATCATCCATTGATCAAGTATAGGGGCTTTCAGACAGATGAATGGTGTCCTGTGTTCCCTTTAAGAAGACAGCAAGGATGCTGTCTGATCTGTGAGCCCCCAAAAAGCATACATGGGGTATTCCTTATGCTTCTCCTTTTCAGGACTCTGCATGGAGGAGGGGTCAGGGTGCCAAGCACTTTTCAGAGGCCCATTACTTTTAAGCTCTAGTTGTTTCCTCTCCTAAGTTCCTCCCCCTTCTAACTAGTTGAACACAATACTATTCCCTTTTGTTCGAAACTAAGTCTTATATTATTGGGCAGATTCTTTTCAATCTATTGTTGTTGGGTAAACCCTGTGCTCACTTCCTTCCTTACTTGATTCCAGGCGAAAGACCTCTATTCTCTCAATGGTGCTTGAGTTCAAAGGCATGGCTTTTACCACACTCGTCTCTGCTATATATCTATAAAGTTCAACATGGTTAAAGTAGATAAGACAACAAATGTTGTGTTATGTATTTTTTCCACAATAAAAAAGAAAAAGTCGGTGTAGGTGCTCAGAAGCCAGGATTCAGAGTCTGTGAACTCTATGTATTAAACATTTCTTGAGAACACTACATATAGAAAAAGTTAAGTATGGAAGCAAAAATAATTTAACAATAAAACCATATAATTTACTTAATATACTCTTTTAAGTGAATTTACATTAGTTAGAATGAATTTTTTTTATATTTATCTTGATCTATGAGAACCTGCATAATAAGGCCCTGGCCTACTTTTCTAATTCCTTGCTGACCCACTGTCCCCTTCACTAGTACACTCTGGCCACGCTGGGGTCTTTCAGGTTTTTGATGCAACATACTTCTTCCAGCACTGACGCATGCTGTTCCCGCCACCCGCATCACTCTTCCCCACGTCCTTACTTCCTCAGAGAGGCCTCCTTGATTTCCCAGAGAGAGTATTTGCACTATTAGATGCTCCTTGAGCAGTCTATATTTCTGTTATAGTGAAATAACTGTGTGTATAGCTGTTAAATGTTTTTTTTTTCCTTCCCTAATCTATGAATTCCATGACGAGGCCAAATCTATCCTATTTACTACTGTATCTCCAATGCCTACACAATAGTTCATGCATCGTAGCTGATGAATAATAGTTATTGAATAAATACATAAGTGAGTGAATTAGTAGGTGGCTTTGTAGTTGTTGGATCATACCAAAAACTACAAGAGTTGGATTGTACAATGTCAAAGATGGATTCTAACTCTAAAATTACATGTTTCTATGATTCTATTTCCAATTAAATAAGGGCCATTAATCACCAACATAGCCCATACATATAACAGTATAAGTTTAGGCCCATGTAAAGTTTATATTATACAGATGTTTTTACCAGTACTTGCCTTTCCAGATATTTGATGGATGCCATGACTACAAACATAATGGAAGACAAATGCAATATGGAGCTATTTAGCCAGGCTGCCAAGCAGAGCCTGCCTCTAGGGCAGTGCAGTAATGGAGATACCGAGGGTCAAGTGACCTCAGTCACGTCCTCCTGCTTTGGGGAAGTATTGATTTGTCAGGGTTGTAACAAATTTTAGGCTCCTGTGTAACCCAGTAAACTGTGCATCAAAGTAGCACCTGAAATAAAGTAGTTATTCAATAAATATTTGATGAATAAATGCATGAGAAGCCTGCTGCTAGTGAACATGTATGTGCAGCCCATCCAAATTTGTCTGTAATCAGTTTGTCAAAATTCACAACCTCACCCCACCTACTACTGAGGAAGTGTGATCCATGGGTCTCTGGAAACTAATTCTGGATACCCTGACCAAAGTCGAATTGCTTCAGGAAAATATGCTGACCTGGTTGAAAAATCTCTCCAGTTAAGAACTTTTGCAGGATTACCAGCTATTGAGTGAAAAAGGTCCAAAATGTTAGGTGTAATATTTGTGCCTGGTGAACTTCAGAAGTAGAGAGTCTCATGTGGGCTTTTCAAAAGGGGTCACTTGTTGCTGCAAGATAATCAGGATAGGGTAGCAGGGATGGAAGATTAAATGGCCCAGCACATCCTCAAATTCTACCATTTGAAAATTGCTTCAGTTGAAGTCTCTTTCTATGGTATAATTCCTAAATGGAGTAATAATACTCTCTGAGTAGCCAGTGGGAAGTGGGCTGGCAACAGGCATTTTTTTCACACAGCTTAAGTAAGTAGAGGAACCAAGTGCAAATTCTAACACACAATATTACATGAACCGTAGCCAATTCTTCATGGATTTGATTCCATAAAAATGAGTTTTGGCAGTTCAGGGCAATAAGATATAGTTTCCTTGTCCTTAAAAGAGATTATATCTAAGAACCCTTCTTTTCTCCTCCTGCCAGACCACTTAAATTTCAATCTCTGCGTGCTTAAAGAAGAAATACCTGCATAGATTTGTGTCCAACTTCAGGGGTCACATTTTGTTAATTTCATTATTCTAACAGGGTGACAATGAGCAACCTTGTTCTAGAGTGAAAAGTTCAGGTTTTCTGAGATCTGCTGATCCGTGATAATAATTACCTGGCATGCCAGAGCTGGTGCTGGGAATTGGATAAATTCCTGAAGGCTGCTTGGAGACTCCATAATCTAGGTCCTAGCCTCAGTGGGTACTGCTGGACCCCGATAATGAAAATAAGCCAAGGAAGACCACTGATTAAACTGAAGAAGGATGGATGCTTCTTTAGGAAAAAATGCTGAGGTCTTAGGACATAGTCTGGATGGCCATGAAACATAAACTTACTCCTGAAGGCCAGGAGACAGGCAAACAGGGGAAGGAAAAGTAATAGATCAAATTGCTCTGTCATAGAGCACCAGAAATAGGAGAAATGGCTTAATTACAGCTGTATGAGAAAGAATTACTGGAAGTCAGAGAAGTCTCACAGAAGAGGAGATGCAGTATCACAGAGGCAGAATCTGAAATGACTCGCCTAGAGAGGGGCAGAATCCAGGTAATGGTTGAAAGCCTGAGCCATAAGTTACAAGTACACAGTGAACAAATACCATATTATCTCACCTTTAGCTGGAACATAATCAACAGAAGAAAAAAGCAAACAAAATATAACCAGAGATGAAGTTAAGAACAATCTAACAGTAGCCAGAAGGAAAGGGGGAAGGGACAGTGGGGAGAAGGGTTTTCAGGAACTACTATGAAGGACACATGGACAAAACCAAGGGGGAGGGTGGAAGCAGGGGAGGGAGGTGGGTCTGGCTGGGGTGGGGTAGAGGGGTGGGGAGAAAATGCAGACAAGTGTAATTGAACAATGATAAAATAATTTTTTAAAAATAAAATAAAATAGTGATCTATGCAAAAAAAAAAAAAAAAAAAAGCAATCAGAGAATTGCCTTGGGAAGGCCAGGAGAGCTGTTTCACGTGGCTGCAGAAAATCTGGACAGATTTAAGCAGGGAAGGCCAGGACATCAGAGAAGAATACTCACAGCGTGATTTGTGAGTTTTGAGGTGTACAACCATTATAGACAGAGATAACAATATTGTCTGCACTCTAAGGAAGGCTGCCTTAGGAATTCATGAAATTGGACTCTAACGAAAGGCACTTATCTAAGAGATGAGCCACAGTAAAGGGGTACCAGGCAGAGTAATGATAGATCAAAACCAGGCCTGGGGTCAGTGTTTGTCTAATGGTTGGGAGAGTATCTCTTGTCACTCCCCTGCTCCGAGTCCTTCTAAAGCTCTCATTCCAATGAGAGTAAAAGCCAAGCCCCCAGATCAGCCCACAAGCCCTAGCTCTGCCCCATCTTCTCATCTCTGCCTCGGCTCTTACTACTCCCTTCGCACTTTCCACCCCTTTCTTACCACCTCCTTGTATTCCAGCACACTCCTGCTTCAGGGCTTGTGCCCTGCTATGCCCTTACCTAAAACACTCTTCCCCAGATAGGAGCTAGGCTCATCCTTCACCTGCCCCTGAGGTCCTGGCTCAGATGTTCCCTTCTCAGCCAGGCCTTCCCTGACCACCCTATATTAAGCTACAACAAACCTGCCCCAATCCCCAGGCACCTCTAGATGTCTCTCTGCTTTTTCTTCAAGGCACTTTTCACCATCTGATATACCTACATTTTACCAAGTGCGTTTCTTGTCTCTCCCTCCAGTGGAATAATGCTATATATTGAAGACAAGGGTACTTGGCCCTTTGCACCGCTAGAGGCCTAGGCAAAGAAAAATCCCTGGTATTTAGTTGATGCTTAAAATATACTTGCTAGCCCTAGCCAGTGTGGCTAAGTTGGTTGGAATGTCATCCTGTACACTGAAAGGTTGAGGGCTTGATTCCTGGTCAGGGCACATATCTAGGTTGTGGGTTTGGTTCCCAGTCAGGGTGCGTATGGGAGGCAACCAACTGATGTTTTTGTCTCTCTCTCCCTCCCTCTCTCTCTAAAAATCAATAAACGTATTTTGTAAAAATTAATATACACATATATATTTGCTGAATGTACTGAAAGATTGTTTGAATAATGGATGCTTTTAATACACCTGGAATTGAATCACACCACAGCTTTCACTGTGGGAGACCCTGTCTAACAAAATCTAAAGGAATATACCAGAAAACACAAGTGTGAGATTAGAAGAAAAGAAAATTTGAAAGGAAGATATGTGTTCTTTCCCAGCCAGAAGCTTTAGTGCTGTATGTATTAGAGAAGAAAAGGGTTTAATCGTTAGAAGAGTTTTGCCAGGGGAGGAGGGGAAGAGCTGATGGAATAGAAGCAATGAACGCATGTTCCAGGGTTGCAGAGAAAGATGCAACAGAAAGGAAGTCTCCTCAAGGTCTGAAATATTCAGAAATCGAGAAAAACAAAATCATGCATGAGGTAATAATTTTTGAACCTATGCAATAGGTAAATAAAGAATTCATTATATTATTCTGTCTACCTTTGAACATGTTTAAAATTTTCCACTGGAAATGAGGTTTTTTTTAAAAAAAAAAAAAAAAGGAAAAGCAGAAGAACAGTGCCCTGAGAAGCACATGGCAGAGGTAGTGGGAGTCACCAAACTCCTAGGGACACAATCTTTAGGAGCAATGATGACAGCTCCATTTCACATATCTGCTAGGGGCAATTATCCTGCTGAAAAAACATGTGGGCATGAATGGGGCCCCTTCCATAAAGGCAGGTGTTACAGAACTAAATAATCCCCTAGCAGCAGGCTGTGGAGAAGCCAGTATGGCTCACGGAAGATGGTGGGGCTGTGTCACCATACACAGCCCACCTCAGTGCTGGCTGAGAGTGTTAGAAACTGGGTCTCCCGGGGAAGTGGAAAAACAAGTTTGGATGTTGATTGAAACAACAAAACCCATCTCACCTAAGATCTGGGGACTGAAACCGGCTCCATTGAAAATTTCTAAGTTTTGCAAAGTTTCACAAGTCTCAAAGCATCTCCCATCCCATAGGCAGTCATTGCTGAGTGCCCTCTTAGTAGAGATTTCTTGCATATGAATTGACATATGATTCTGGGTGACTGACAGAGTCTAACCACCTTCTAAGAAACTGAAATTGCTTCTCATCTCCGATTGCCATTAGTTCTTAGTTTCCTGAATATGGTAGGATGAGAGGTTTGAGGCCTCTGCTGTCATAAACTTGCCTGTTTCTGAGGTTTTTTTCAAAGGATAAAAAACTTAGAGACATGGCATTGAACTAGTACAGCTTTAGAAGTCTCAAAGGAACCGTACTCCAGAGAGACATAGTCCAGCCCAGGCAGCCTCTGTGGGGGGAATTCCAGCTGCCCACCTGACAAGCAAGAACCCCTCAGTTGGAAATTGGGCAGAGGGTGAATTTTGGACTTAAAATAAACCTTCCAGGGAAAGATTATTTCATTTGGTTCTTAATTTCATTGAGCTTTAATGTTTTGAGTCTTTAACTTGCAAGAGGAACTGTTTTGAGGTTTTAGTTACTTCAAGAAAAATTGATAAGAGAGCTTTCCCTATTTAAATTGAGGACACTTCTATTGGCATTTTATTAATGTACATTTACACATTTTAATATTGGGCCATGTTAAGATTCCATTTTGAATATCTAATTGCTATATTTTACACATTGCTAGAAATAATATGGAAATAATAAACCAATATTTTAACTAATATTATAACCAATCTTTGGCTGTGGTTACAATGTGGCATGGAATTGCATTTAAATAATGCTCTGCTCTAACCCATTTCAGAGCTTCCTGGGACAAAATCTACTCTGCTCTTTGGAGGTCCCTGAAAGGAAGGAGTGGCCTCACACAGGTGGGACTGACTGCCTTGATAAGTCCACCTCCTCCTCAGGGGGAAAGCCACACCCATAGGTTACCAAGCACCTGTTGCGTAAAGCCAGTGAGTAAAGAAAATTAAAACCAGGAAATCGGTGGAGAGAAGAGCTCATTCCCTACACCTCCTTTCCATGAGAAAGGATTTCCCTAAATACTCAAGGTCTCTCCCTCATCCTCCCGGGGAGATGGGATGAGATACCTGGTCTGTAATTCCTGGTCAGTAGCCACAGCTATTGTTCTTAACCACGTGGAGCTAATCTACCAAAGGCCCTGCATACAGGGAATTTTCTCGTTTTCTCCTCCTGTCTCAACTGGCTTTAGTGGGAGGTGATGGCTTTGAGGACAATATTTGCTCTGCCAACTCAAACTTTCCTTCAGAATGGTTTTTTCCAACATCTCGATAAGAAGTTAGAAACATTATTTTGGTGTCATCCCAAGCTACATTCACTAAAGTAGCTCTTATCAATAATAAAGTTCATAGTTTGTTACTCCACCCTTTCCTTTATTTCTCTGCTGGTTAGAATCTCAGGCAGAGAAGAGGATGATGCATGGGACCCAGCGGTTGTTTGAGAAATTCATACAATAATTCATGTAACGCTCTCATGCT
Source organism: Desmodus rotundus (assembly GCF_022682495.2). Taxonomy (NCBI): domain Eukaryota; kingdom Metazoa; phylum Chordata; class Mammalia; order Chiroptera; family Phyllostomidae; genus Desmodus; species Desmodus rotundus. The sequence continues at coordinate 30,307,645 of NC_071394.1, read as the reverse complement.
GGTGCCTTGGCATATTCTACGCGCTCGGAAACTCTGATAACTGTTGCTGCTGACATCTTGTACGGAAGCACTCCATGGGCCATGGTTCCGTACCTTTTGGGTGTTACTCACCCCTTCCTGTTTTATTTTCTAGTTATCTGTACTTGTATTGTAAGGGATTATAACTGTTTGTAGGTCAAGGATCGTGTTTTAATTATCTTTGTATTATCTGAAGCACCTAAAAGTATGCCTTGGGTGAAGAGAGTGCTCAATGCATAATTACTTTAAAATAAGATGAACATTAAGATGCCAGGTAGAATTCCTTCTCAGACAAAGTTCTGAAGAAGTAGTGCAGCTTAACACATGGGTCACCCCATCACTGAAATAAAACTGTATCCCAAAGGAGCTGACATAGTTGTTTCAATCAGAGAAGCTTAAAGCACTTCACCAGCAACACAACGTCCAGGCTCCCAGCAGTCCTGGGAATAGCTGTGTGATCCTTCATCGCTACCTAAACACTCCATATGCAAAGTGTTTCCCCCATGAGATCTTTCCTTCAGGGCTGGCAACCATGGAGATGCTTAATAAATATTATTATAAAAAACAACAATATTTATTTGAGGTCCCACAGTGAAGCGAAGAACCGGCCCGGCTAAGTCTCATAGCAGAATCTGCAGTCTCCCTCAGTGAAGTGGGGCCTCTGTGACTGCAGTCGTGTGCCAGGCAGTGGGCAATGTTGCCCGTGCTGCCCAACAGCAACCTGAAGGGAGAAATACCACACACTGAAGAAGGAATAGAAAACACTGAGGTTTATGGCTTTCCGTTGCCCTCTATCAAAAGGAAACAAACAAATCTTCCCAAAATAACAATATGTGCCATTGAACACATACAGGTGTACAAAATTTCTTGTCTGCATGTAGCTATAAAACTATATGATAAACAGTTCTCAGAATCAGAAAATACTGTTTGATCTTCATTTTGCTTTTACTTATGGAATTAGTGCAGTTGTGAGCTTTTCAGTAGAGCAATTGTGGCCATACCATTTACTGCTGGGTGATCTGGGGCTTCACCTTTTTTTTTCTTTCATCTCAGCATCACTGTCTATAAAACGAGGATAAAAGTAGTACTAACTTCAGAAGATTGCAGTGAGGATTACATAAAATAATTTATATAAAATTCCTGTTACATAGAAAGATTTCAAAGTGCTGTTATGATTTATCTGCTTTTTGTATGCGTCCTAAGTCTGAATTTGACTAACTTAATTTAGTGGGACAATTTATGGAAAGCCAAACTTTTTGGGGTCCAACTTTACTTCCATGTAATTCCAACTAAATAAAATATAGGTTGGTCATTAGCTGTTCCTGCCTAGTCTTTTGCATCATATCAATAGCATCTGTTGAAAAACATAGCTGCTGAGCATGGGCCTCAGGCTGGGTCCACAACCCTGGTTCAACCCGAAGTGGCAAGTTCTTTCTCCATCACAGTAGTGTTAAGGAAGAATGTGATCTTTGGAGCCCAAAAGCTGGGTTTAAATCCAAGATTCACTGCCTTTTCCCGAGTGTGCCTGTGTATTGAACTGCTCTAAACTCGTTTTCTCAGGTGCCTGGCACATGCCAAGCATTAAATAAATATAAATGATCATTATGAGTAGTGGAACAGTAGGAATGAAATGAACCGTAGTGACTGGTGAGCAATGTCCTCACCAAATATCGGTACTGCCGTGAATGTATGGTGACATGGGTCTAATCTGAACCTCTACCCATTACATGTCTAAGCATTCATTCATTTGGTAATTGACAAGTTTTCTAAAATACCTATGATATTCAGATCACCATGTTAAGAACTGTAAGGAACCAAGAGATGAAAAAAAATCCATCAGTTTTGTAATAAAAGGCTGAAATACTCAAAATCCCAAACTGCACCAGGAGATGTCCTTTTGAAATGGATAGTGTTATTAGTTCTCTATGACAAGATGCATAAAACACAATCTAAAACTAAAGTGATCAGGAAAATGGGTTCCCTTTCACCCATACAAATAGTGGTCAATTCCCAAATTATTAACGCCATAAAGTTGCTCTCAAAAAACTGATGCCCAAGGGTTAAAAGCATACACATGCTATAAAAGAGGACATTATCAACACTGTTATTAACTGTGTTAAGAATAGACGGACTCAGCACTGCCACATCAAAGTAAGATTTTTACTACACATTTTTCTCAGTGGGAGGAGGAGAGGAACTAGAAATGCATAGCCAAGCACACTGTATGTATTTGGATATGAAATGCAGAAACACTGAGTCGTGGACACACAACACAGACCGAGGGCCTTATAGGAACGTTCGGCTCTGATCTCTCTGCGAACTTCGAAGTCAGATTGACATGCTTTCAAATTCGAATCTTCTCTCTCATCAGCTGCTTGAACTAGAATAAAGTTCTCTGAGCTTCCGTCTGTTCATCTGTACAATGGAAGGGATGTTGTGAAGACTGCGTGGAACAGGCGCAGGTACGGAAATTGCCTATAGTATATATATAGCATTTGTAAGCAGTCAAAAAAAAAAGGTAGCTATCACAATAATTATTTTATCATTGGTGGTTAATTTCAAGCATTGACTTAAGAATTACTGCCCACTCTATGGTCCCCTTATGTCAGAACAGGCATGCTTGCAGGCTTCCTGTTGGGCAAAAGGACAGCAATGTTGCCAAAGAGCACTGTGCTTGAGTCCCAGTAGCTGCCTCTGGTGACTGCCTGGTCGCCTCAGGTTTTGATTTGGCTTCACTTCTGGACTTCAAGGGTCTCTTTCTTTCTTGTGTGAACACTCCTGTGCTACCTGCTTACAAATCAACACCCTAGATTCCTAACTACCCTTGAGGTCTGAACTTCGTCTTTGGTAATGACTCAGTTCCTGCTTAGGTATTCTTTCTGTCCCACCCGCTCTGCCTTGCGTCTCAGGAGAAATGGCTGCAGAAGGCTCTGGGGGATCCACGTTTATGTCAGGGAGTTGTATTCCTATTTTAAAATCCTCTGTCTTCATCTCTCTGCACTCAGGGCCCAACAACACAAAGCGGAAGGAAGTGGTGGAGGAGGAGTGAGGCCTAATTGGCAATTCCTACTTGGACCAACGGACTCACTGTTTGCCTTGGAAAGAAAATGGCCTGAATGCTTTCCCCACTGTTTGCATGAACCTACCAAGCATCTGATCCATCCAATTATATCCCATAGTAAGGGCTAATGGATATCAAAATTACATGGGTCAGGGCTCAAATACAAGTGCAGTTCTCTCGGCTTGAGTTAAATCAAGTATTTACTTTGAGACCAAAAGTACAAATTGTGAGCTGTTGAATCAGCTGGGGTTCTCAAAATAGAATTTGACCTGAATAGAGATAATTCCATGAAAACACTACTGGAAACCAAAATGCTTATCTAATCTCTAAGTCTGGCAAAATGTACAGCATTACTGATCACTGGTACTGGTGAAAGAGTCTTAATTTTTATGTCTAGAGGAAATTAAGCCAAGAAAAAGAGTACCATTTAGTTCAGAGAAAAGATGTTCATACATTTTATATTTTAAATGATTCCATTTGAGCACTTGGAAAATTAAAAGGCCGTTAGCCAAAAACAGCCCTATGTCACTCGGCTATGCAGAGCTTAACTAAAGCTTGGCCTTATCTAACTCCTCAGAAATACACTAACCAGAGACTATATAAGAGTTCCAGAACTAGCATATGCCTACAAGGGATTAGAGAGAAACCAAAGAGAGGAAAAGCAATTTACTCATAATGGAAAGTATAATGGTTATAGATACCAAGAATGAAGGGCCATTCCAGATTGTCAAAAAGAGCTTCAGGCTTGCCATCACTAAAACACCCTTCCAGCAGGGGCAGGAAGAGCTCCAGTCATTCCTAATAATAGTGAGAAGTGGGATTCCTCTTGAGACCTTTAAAAGCCCATCTTTCCTAACAGTGAAAAGCACACAGTCCAATGAGGAAGAAAACAGCTATTAGTTTTCAGAAAACTATGTCTATTTTTACTCTTATTAACAGAGCACCCAAATCCAATATGATTAGGACAGGCTTTTAAAACAGGCAACTAGCTAGGAAGTATGGCTTCAGGAATACCGAGAATGTTTTCCCATGATACTCATCCTACCAATATACATGTTTTTTCAGTTTTACAATGATTGTTGTTTCTTGAAATCATGGAAATTCATTGCAGAAAAATTAGAAAACATAGGTAAGCAAAAAGAGAAAAAAAGCTAAAGTGAGAGGTGGGGGTGGGCAGGGCCGAAGTGACTAATGGGGGGAAATGGGGACAACAGCAATTGAACAGCATTCAAAAATAGGAAAAAAAACCCAAAAATATATTTAACTTTTCATTTTAAATAATTCATAATTTGAACATAATTATTCACAGTTTCATAAAAAAATAGCTAAAACCAAACCATAATCTTGCAAGCCATAGCTAACCACTGCTAATATTTTGGCGTATAAAACTCCCGATGAGTGAAGAGTGTGTGTTCTCCATCCAGTGGGTCAAGGCCTAAAACTATATCTTACTTGAACTTAGTTTTCTTTGTCTAAGTCAAATAGGAAATTGGTCCCTAAAAGGGGACCTTCACTGACCTTTAGCAGTCATTTACACCTTTATGGAAAGGACATCATCAGCTGCTTTCGGAAAAGCTTATGAGTCATTGGAAGTAGAAGTTAGAGTTTAGGGCCATTGGTCACCTAAGTTCAAATGTTTAACTGTGGGTTGGGGAAATAAAAGACACAAAAAGGGGATGCTGATAGATGAAAAACCCACATAACCTTCAGAATGATGCTGACAAAGGTCAGTCCTAGCCATAGCAATTAAACGTTAGAGACCAAAAAAACCCCAAGATTCAGGAAAAGTTGCAAATTCTAAACTGCGAAGAAAATGCGAGCAACCCTCAACTGAGTTTGTCAGAGATTGTTTTCCCTGTTGAGATGACATTTGCAGTTTTATTTTATAGTATGTCACTTCATAAATTTAAACTTCAGTCTCTTTTGCAACTACCATGTCATATTAAAAATAGACATGTACACGTGTGCATGTGTGTCTATGTGTAATATATGTGAGTGGTATGTATATGTAAAAAGAGACATATATAGACATGCATAATCAATCCTAATTATTCACAGAATCTTTATTTGCTCATCACCTATTCACTAAAATGTGTTCATAATCCCAAAGTCAATACTGGTGGTTTCCTCTGACTGGTGTAGCTCCGTGGATTGAGTGCAGGCTGTGAACCAAAGGGTTGCCAGTTCAACTCCCAGTCAGGGCACATGCCTGGGCTGCGGACCAGGTCCCCAAGTATGGGGCACTTGAGAGGCACCTACACATTGATATTTCTCTCCCTCTCTCCTTCTCTTCCTCTCTCTCTAAAAATGAATAAATAAAATCTTTTTTAAAATACCGGTAGCTCTTTCATAATCATTTTGTTGTACACAGAACCATAAAAATTTGACTTGCTCAACACACACTTTCCCAACTGAGATTAGACAAAGCAAAGCTGTGCCTTCTTGTTTCAGTTCTTATATTGTACTATAAACAAGGGTCCTTTTTGCCCTCTGTTTACCACCATGCTCTTCAAATTCTTGAGGTTTTTGTTGGGGATTTCACAATTTAAAATAGAGCATAGTGCTGGAGTCCTGTTTTGTATCCCTTAATGCAAGAAGGCTATGATGTTATTACGAAGAAAAGGTGTGTGATGGACAAGCTTTGTTCAGGCTTAAGTTATGGAACTGTTAACTAAGAGCTCACTGTTAATGAACCAACAGTAGATATGAAATAAGGTGTCCTTAAACAGAAACATACAAAAAACAGGCTTAGATTATATTGATTATTTGTTAAAAATGTTGTGACCAGAGGCTTATGGGAACCTAACTTTGTATTTCTCCTAGGAGCAATGGTTCAGTATTCACTAATTCAGTGTACAAAGAAAATGTAAAGAGCATAACTACCGCAAAGAATAAGAAGTAACTGTATATATATTTTATTGGGAAATAATTTAAGACTCCCAAGAAGTTTCAAAAAATACTAGAGTTTATGTGTATGCTTTATTGAACTGTCTCAAATGAAATATCTTATTTTTAAAATGAGGAAATTAATGTTGGTTTAATACTGTTAACTCAAGTACAGATCTTATTCAGATATCACCAATTTTTCTATGTACTTTTAAAATCTATAGTGTTCTATGGAAGTTTTTCACATGTGTAGATTCATGTAACATCACCACAGTCAGCATGCAGAACAGTTCCATCACCACAGGGACACCCCCTCGCATTACTACTTAATAGTCACCCCTCACCCCTGGTGTCTACTGATCTGTTCTCCATCACTGCTATTTTATTACTTTGAAAGGTTATGTGAATGGAATTATACAATGTGTAGACCTTTGATATTAGCTTTTTTCCCCTCAGCCTAATGTCAATGACATTCGTCCAAGTTGCTGAGTCTATCAATGGCTTGTTTCTTTCCTGCTGAGTAATATTCCATTTTATAGTCTGGTTATCCATTCACCCATTGCTAACCCATTCGGGTTGTTTCCATTCTGGAGCTATTACATATCAAGTGGCTTACCATGTCTCTTTTTACATTAAATTTATTGGGGTGACATTGCTTAACAAGATTATTTAGGTTTCAAGTGTAAAATTTTATTATACAGCATCTGTATATTGTATTGTATGCCCATCACCCAAAGTAAAATCTTATTTTATCACCATATATTTGACCCCCCCCCCTTTATTCCTTACTATTCTCCCAACCCCTTTCCTTCTGGTAACCAGATACTCTTGTCTTTCTATGAATTTTTGTTTGTTTGTTTTCTTGTTTATGCATTTGTTGCTTTCAGTTTTATATCCCACATGTAAGTGAAATCATATGGTTCTTACATTTTTCTGTTGGATTTATTTTGGTTAGCATGATATTCTCATGACCCATCCATGTTGTCACAAGATAAAGTATTTCATCTTTTCTATGGCTGAAGAGAGGTGCACTGTATATATTACCACATCTTCTTTATCCAATCATCTATTGAGATACACTTTGGTTCTTGGCCACCATGGATAACATTGAAATGAATATAGGGGTGCATGTATCTGTGAATAAATGATTTCAATTTTTTCACATAGATACTCAGAAGAAGTTTGGCTGAATCATATGATAACTCTATGCTTAATTTTTTGAAGAGTCTCCATGCTGTTTTTCATAGAGGTTGCACTATTTTACATTCCCACCAACAGTGAATGAGGGTTCCTTTTTCTCCACCACCTCTCCAATACTTCTTATTACTCCTCTTGTGGATAATAGCCATTCTAACAGTTGTGAAATGGTATTTCATAGTAGTTTGGATTTGCATTACCATGTCTTTTAAGATTTACTTAAAACTGATTCAAACACCATACCCAGTATAGTGGGAAAAAAACTGTTTTTCTCCCTAGGGACAATTGGAGTAGGGGTGTGACTGAACACTTATATTTCTACTAGTTGTCTCTATCTTCAAGATTCTACTTCTTTTGAATTTTTGTACTCCATTCTGCCTTTTACCTTTCTTGTGTACTAGTATTTTTTTAATTTCATGTTGCCCTACTTGGAACTACTATGGTCTTTTTACTTCCCCACTGAAGGCTGTGTGTGAGGGGCCTTCCCTGAAGTTTTCAGACAATGGAAGGGGATTATGTCACTATAAACTATATCAACAATGTGCACCTCTCTAGTTCCAAATGTCCTTGGATTATTCCTGCATGCAGGATTTTGAATGGTCTCTCTGGTAAGCAGGCTATTTTTCTTCTCTGTCTCTAGACATGTCTCTGTCTTGTTTCTTTGACCTCCTTCTCTTTCCAATCTAGCTCATCAGCCAACAACTCATACCCTCTCTTCATTTTTTTTTATGCAGAAGCAGGTTAGTTATCTTTGTCTCACTTTTAGTTCATTCTGGACTAGCCCTGTGAACAATCTTTCCAGAATCAAAATTGTTCACCCATTAAGGCACTTTACTAAATAACACCTTTCTAAGAGAATTCACCCATCAGCTCTTAAATGACAACATTTTCCCTCCTCTATGACATTTGTAATGGAAGTCCTCAGAGCATAGGACTACAGAAAATTGCTTTGTAGCCAATTTTGTATTACTTGAACCCCTTAAAAATATTTAAGCATGCTTTCCAATATGACACTTTATTAAAAGGAAGTCAGATACTGGCCCCACTGGAAATCTGCCTTTACAGCTCCTACTAAAGGTTGTCCGTGAGTGCACTGATGGACCTTTCCAAAGCATGAATCCTTCTGTTTAGAGCTCACAGTCATTCTAATCGTTATACATGGGGCCAAGTCCTTTTGCTATGCCTGACAGAAGGAGGGAATCAGTGGTGTTAGATGGAAAACAATTCATGAAGAGCTCTGCTGACCCCTGGGAAGGGAAGGAGGCTCCTCACTTCTCCTAGTTGTCTCTATCTGCACCTGGTCAGGGCCCCCATTCCCAAATCATTTCTATGAGCACTCACTCACTGCTCTCTAGGTGCCAAGTCTACAAATGTAAGAAGCACATTATTTTGTCCTCAGAGTACTCTGATTGGCTGCAAAGAAAGATAAGCAAAAGACTAATCATTTGAAAATGGTGCTTTTCTGGAGATGCAGCCCAGCTGGGAGAGTTAGACTGTAGGTATCTAAGCCTACAGAAGTGCAAGGAGGAAAATAACACCATCCACTTTGTGGGAGGCAAACTGTTTGGCAGCAATGTTGAAGGGAACAGGCAGGCTTGAATCAGGAGGAACTAGAATCAAGGGGCTAGAAAGCAGATGTAATAATCTAGATTAGAGGTGATCAAGTTCTTTTCCAAGGCAGAGTTCAAGGAGATGAAGATGAAGACCAAACACAGGTTTTGGTGACTGACTAAGATGTAGAAAATGAGAGGGAAGAACCAGAACAATGCAAGATGTTTGCAGGTAGGAAGGCAGGGAGAACAATGTTCTGTCAGCTAAATGGCCTCAGGAGAAGGAACAGATTGGGAGTTGCTGCAGAGAAATAACATGGGTTTATTCTTCCCTCCTCTCTGAGGCAAACAATGCTTTTAGACATGCAGATGGCAGTGAGAAAGGGGACAGGTGTGCAGATAATTGCTTCTTGAATTGTACGCTTGAAAACCCGAATGGTTTGCAAACCAATGTCACCACAATAAATTCAATTGAAAAAAGACAGTCTTAAATCTGATGAACACACACTAAGCACTCCATAACTGTTGGATGAAGCACAACTAACTCAGAACTCAGAAGAGGCCTGGAGATTTAGGGTTATCTGAAATTTAGGGTAATAGATGTGATCAGTTGTCATCCAAGAAGCCTCTTGTTCCAAAATTACATTGCAATCCTTCCCTTCTTCCTCTCCACTCCCCTCTACAAAATTCCCTTTGTCCTACTAGAAAAATGCTTGATATTGACACCTGAAATACTTAGAGGTCACCCACGCATCTTTAATTTAATTGCTTATATTATTTTTATGTAACTGTATATGTGTACTTTAATACTATTGAATTTTTAAAACATATTTAAAAAAAAACTTGTTTTGAATTTTTATTCCAGTCTTATGTCCTTTTGATGAAGTCATTTCTATACATTAGAGATCCTCTAACACAAAATAGTAGAATTTTCATCAGTTATGTGTCCTGTCAGGGAATCTTGTCACTTGCTACCATCGTTTTAATAAGTGCTGGAATTTGTTATATAATTCCTCTTTTTTTCTCGCTCTTTCTTAGGTAGACCAGATAGAACTAAATAGGGATATGGAGTAAAGTTTACATTCTCAAAACAAAACTGAAAACTTTTAACAGCTTTGTTACTCAATAGCTGGAGTCAAGAATAAAGGGGATTTTACATGAAGTCATATATTAATCAGAAGTTCCCAGTTACTTCCACACCATACCTTAAAGGCTTTGTCTATTTAACTAAATACTCTATTATTGCTTTCTTACATTTTCCGTGCATGTCTAGAGTGGCTTTTGTGTTACCGAATAACTAATATGCACCTGCTAATCCTTTCAGAAGTGTTTACCTGCAAGAAGCTTTCTTTCATAGTGTTTCAAGGAGCTCTGAGGAAAATCACTTTGAGCAAGCAGAAGCTACTCGCCTCTTGCCCCTGTCTTTTATGTGGAGAGAAGGGCTTGTGAGCCCCCACCCTGGAAGAAGCTCCCTGGAAGAAGAGAAGAGAGAGCCATGTCTCTACTCTAGCAGGCCTAAGGTGACTCTGCCTCCAGATGAGCACACACTGCCCCCTTTGACTGTTGCGCTCATCCTCAGAGTCTGGAAATCAACAGTAATTTGGATCGTTGGGGCTACTTGGCTTGATGATAAAAAAAAAGCGGTGGTTGGTTACTCTCTTCTTCATGAGAGAGACAAGCCAGGAACCACATTTTTTCCTTTTCCCTCCCACTTTACAAGCCTATTACTTTGGGTCCAAGTGAACTCTACAAATGCTTGGTTTGACTCTAAAAAAGGAGCTCCCTATACAATGTTCACACACGCCTTATTAAATTTATTGTGAATTTTATTTGATTACAACTCAAATTTTTCTTTCCTTTTGCCAGTCTCCACTGTTTGTATAACATATGTCTATTTATTACTGTTAAAAATAGAGCCATTGAGACACCAAAACTAACCCTAAAGGTTTATTAAAAGTACAAATAAAATAAGACTCTTTGTTTACGATGTAAGTGAAAAAAATTGAAAATTGCTTAGACAGGATGAAGACAACTAATTTTAAAAGAAACAAAGGGGTAAAATGTGCATTGGAAAGAAGGTTAAAACTTCCAAACTCTGGTAATTGTCTCTGGGCAGGGGCGGGTGGACTGTGGGTTGGTCAGTTTTTAGCCTTCTTGCTGTGTTCTCCATTTTTCATTTTTTCTTTAATGAGCATGTGTTTCCAAAGTTTCTGCCTCCCATTTGCTCAGTAAGTAATGACACTCATGTGCCCTTTTGACTCTGTTGCAATTTTTTGGAACTGCCCCCGGCTCCTCCAAAGCCTGGTTTCTCACTGTTGCTGGATAACGTGGGAAGGCCACGATTTGGACAAGGGTTGACTCTATGCTTCTGCAGTTAAGAATGAGAACGAGTGAGAGCTTAAGTAACAAAGTCATTGAAAAATGAGAGAAGTGACTCACAAAATGTGCCTAGATAAGTTTTCTTGCTCATCTCTCCATTTGCCCCTCCACATTTTAGCTTTGATGAGCATCACTGTGTGTTTCCCTGTGGGGATAGCCCGGCTGAGGTCAGCCCTGTGCATTCCAGGTCCTCAAAACAGGCTGTATCGCAACCTTAGTCTGAGACTAGATGGTTCTTCAACAGACTCTACTAGCCTTTTTGTTCATACATTTGTTTTATTTCCCATTTTATGACACTCTGTTGTTTTGGTTCCCTTGTTAAATAAAGTATTTTTTTTCCTTTCCTTCCATATATTTCTAAGAAATAAATCCAGAAAGATAGAGACAAGGACTCTAAGGTCCACCTCAGTGGCTCACTGGTACATTCAATGTGTTAAGACACAGAACTGGGAATAAAGCTACAAGAGACAGATCGTGCCTTTAATGAGATCAAGGTCCAACAAGGCAGATTGACAGGTAGAGCAATTGCAACATCCTCTGGAAAGTGACATGTGGATAAACAGAGGCTTTAAGAATGCATGGAAGGCTTAACTCAGCTGAAGTAAGGCTGTAATCAGAGAAGACTTTCCAGAAGAAGCAAAGACCTGAAGGGAAAACAGAAGTTAGGGAGTGGGGAGAAGCGAGTAGGCATTCCAAGCAGAGGGAACGGCATGTTCAAAGACCAGAATCATGAAAGACAGGCTGTGATTACTCCAGGATGACTTGGATTCTAACTATAAGGAAAGAAGAAGGGAATGACAGAGCCAGAAAGGCAGATGGAGGCGTATCATGCTATACTAAGTCAGGGCAGTAGAAAGAGCACTGCAGGACATTAAAGCAAATGAGAATACAATCAGATACTGTGCCGTTTTAAAGCTAAGAAGGATCTCAGAATTTGGCGCGCCATCTTGCAATTGAGGACACTGAGATCCAGAGAGGTTAAGCAACTTGCACAATGCCACACATCTTGTTAAGAGTACAGTTGAGTCTAGAACAGTTCAGGACTCTACACTTCATCACGTTGTCTCTCCCAAAAGGCAGATGGCTGATCACAGTCCTGAGTCAAGCTACTTCCTCCAGAGTTTTGTATAAGACTTTATGTTCAAGAATAAAGGTTGCTAGCCTGTGAAGTAGTTGCAAGGCTAGCCACCCTACTGTGAAAGCAGGCTGCACTGCCAACATTTCTGAAACCAGTGCCATGTTCAAGATAGAAATTAATTCATTTGAAATAAATGAAAAGGTGGGATCAGTAGAATAGAGAGATTATTCTTACAGCATATTCTCCTCCTTGGATTTCTGTCCAAATGACTTTAATCCTTCCCATTCCCCTTACCTTTCTACGTACCTTTGTTCTCTTCTGATGTCCTTTTTCATCTTCTCTTTCCCATCACTCTCAATTTCTCCTTTTCTATACCCTCAATGGTGGGCAGTCAGAATTAAAGATTAAGGAGCAGCTTGGAATCCTGAAGAGGAAACTCAAAATATCATAGGTGCATTTTTCCTCCAATGTTGGCTCTTGGCTCAAAATTAGCTTTCTTCTAACCTCTTTGCCACTCTGCCATGACACAGTGGAAGCCCCAGAAATGCTAGAGAAAACACACAATCAATGCCACTGAATCCCCAAGGCTGAGCAGTTGATTCGTCACTCCCAATCCTCCCACCAGAGATGAAAAGCCATCCAAACACTAAGCAGATTGGAATTCCAGCTGCTTCTGAGCCACCTAGTCAGGGTGAGTGGAGGACAGAAATGAGGCAATGGGAGGGTCAGCCACTTTCGGCCCATCAGGATCTGGCTGTTGGGCTTTGGCCAACAATGCCAGATAGAGACTAAAGCCACTGCCCCTCTGGAGCCAGGCTGGATGGGTAAGGGAAGAGAGTCAGCTTTATCCCTCTGCCCTTCTGAACTTGTTGGGCCGCCAGCAGGAAGGCCGCCAGGGCGCCAGGGCACTGAGAGAAGGAGATGATGCTCCTTGGTGGGAGTAGCTCTGTCTTTGCATGATGCATCGGCCCACAGAAGCCAATCTCACTTGCAGATAAAGTGCATTTATTTTGTCCAGCTTGGAGCTGACAGGAGGAGGTTCACTGGCGGGATGGTTTCCGGCCTATTCATACTTCTGGTAAAATCACCTCTGTGGGAAGGCGTCTAGGTTGCTTCCTTTCCTCTGGGACTGCTAAGCACCTGCTGACGGTGGGGCCTTTAGCTGACTCCAAAAGGCCTCCACTCCACTGGGGCTTTCTCTGCAGCCACCTGAGCCACACAGGCCTGTTGACAGGGAGCAAATGACAGATGAGACAGAGGATCTCATCCCCTTCCAGGAAGAAGATGGAAGCAGCATGGGGTCCATATCCAGCAGTGGCGATTGGTGTTTCCTCTGGCCGGCAGGCTGGGAATCTGACATAGGGTGGTTCAGAAGGAATGTGCCAGAGAAGATGAGGGACTGGACAAGGGAAGCTCTTGGGGAGGGAGAATTCCTGCTCACGGCCTTGACATCAGGCCAGCCACTTTGAACGTCTCAAAATCTATGGGAAAATTGGTTCTAGCCTTTTTATTTTTTGATTTAATGTCTAAAGTATTTAATTTTAGGTGCTTCTTACATTGCATGTAACAAAATGGCCCAATTAAAATATATCTTCTTTTGTATACCACTTTGTTCCAGTCCTGCTTTAATAAATTCACATTATTGGGTCACTCAGTGATTCTAAAAGCACTGCTGAGCATCTACTGTCTGCAGGGTCTGGGGGCACAAAGATTAATGGGCCCGGGTCCTGTCTTTGGAGAGTTCCATCTGGAAGGGAAGAAAGCATGTACATGAGTACATCGAACTCCACTGGGATAGACTCTGAGCAGGTGTTGAATCCAATTCTTTGGCACTTGGGCCAAATCAGAGACTGTTCAGAGCAGATATTTGACATGGGAGGGGAGGGTTGAGTAGGCAGAGAGAGCAGTCAAAGGTAGATGGGCTTGCAAGCTGGGGTGTGTTCAGGAGTTGTGAGAAATACACTTGGACTACAGCAAAGACTTCTTATGGAGCAATGTTGGGAGATGCTCTGGAGAGGAAAATCAGGACCCCCCCCCCAATAAAGGGCATTGTCAGCTGTGGTACTGGCATTTGTATTTCACGATGGCAAGGGCTTCCCAAAGTTTCTGAGTGTGAGGATCCCTCTTTTGATATCAAAATGTTAGCAAACTGAGAGGAAACTGAGAGGCCATTGAGTGAAACAAAAAAATAAATAAATAAAAAGCACTTTGTTGTCTTGGATGATAGCTCTAATAAACCATTAATTCATTCAACAAAACATATTTACTAGACATCTACTTTGTTTGGTTCTGGAGACATACAATCAAACAGGGCTTGGGAAGCAGATGTAAAGGACACGATTCTCCAGTGCAGTGAAAATTCTTATTATAACAGCTGTTACCCAAATTTCTTTCAAGGAGTTAACTGTGCTTGACAAATTACTTTAAGTTCCTTCAATTAGAAGATAGCATAAGCAAAAAACAAACAGAAGCTATTCTCTGCGAGAAAATAGGAACTTCCCCTTCAAAGGATAGGATGGGGGGTGGGCAGAGATTCAAGTGCAAGAATAGAGGGCTGAGCAAGGAAAGGGGAGGAGAGGAACACTAAGACAGCAAAAGGCTAGATACTGCAAAGGGTAAAGGGACCATAAGTAGCCCTTTAGTATCTAAAATGAATTTTAAGATGGGGAATAAATATTACAACATTGTCATTTGTTTTTTCAGAATAGCACAATATAAACCTTCACTATGATGTCCATACATTTAATAAGTTTTTATAAGGACTAATGCTTTAAGGGAAGGACATTTTTTTAAAAATAATTATTTTATTGTTGTTCAATTACAGTTGTCTGCATTTTCCCCCAACCACCCCCCCCTCCACCCCAGCCAAACATACCTCCCTCCTTTGCTTCCATCCTCCCCCTTGGTTTTGTCCATGTGTCCTTTATAGTAGTTCCTGAAAACCCTTCCCCTCATTATGCCCTCCCCACTCCCCTCTGGTTACTGACAGTTTGTTCGTAATTTCTATGTCTCTGGTTATATTTTGTTTGCTGTTTTCTTTTGTTGATTATGTTCCAGTTAAAGGTGAGATCATATGGTATTTGTCCCTCACCGCCTGGCTTATTTCATTTAGCATGATGCTCTCCAGTTCCATCCATGCTGTCACAAAGGATAGGAGCTCCTTCTTTCTCTCTTCTTTGTAGTATTCCGTTGTGTAAATGTACCACAGTTTTTTGATCCACTCATTTGCTGACATGCACTTAGGTTGCTTCCAGCACTTGGCTATTGTAAACTGTGCTGCTATGAATATTGGGGTGCATAGGTTCTTTTGGATTGGTGTTTCAGGGTTCTTGGGATATAATCCCAGCAGTGGAATTGCCAGGTCAAAAGGTAGTTCCATTTTTAATTTTCTGAGGAAATTCCATACTGTTTTCCACAGTGGCTACACCAGCCTGCATTCCCACCAACAGTGCACTAAGGTTCCCTTTTCTCCACATCCTCTCCAACACTTGCTTGTTGATTTGTTTATGATGGCCATTCTGACTGAGGTATCTCATTGTGGTTGTGAAGTGGTATCTCATTGTGGTTTTAATTTGCATCTCTCTGATGGCTAGTGATGCTGAGCATCTTTTCATATGTCTCTGGGCCCTCCGTATGTAGGGAGGGACAGTTTTTAAAAAAATTGGAGACACAGCCTAAGTTCATGTTTGAGTCAGGGCTGTTGGGAACAGAGACAACATACACAGCAGCCGGAACCCAGAGGTCAAGTTCGCTGTGAGCATGGATGTGTTCCTGGATGATGAAACTGACCTGGACCTTGACTTTTTCAAAAGAATTTTAGGATCAAATTATTGATTCTATGCAAAATCTCATTGATTATTTTAAGTTAGAGTTGTAATAAATTTATACATTTATGAAAAGTGACCCTTCCCATCCATGTATACAGTATCTCACCAAGTATGTAGGTTTCTTTTATGTTCTTCAATAAATTGTTATAGTTTTCATAAAAACTGTACAGATTTTTGTTAGACTTATTTTAAATACCTTATAATTTTAGTAGCTGTGAATATGATCTTTCTTTATATTACACTTTCTAATTGGCTGCCTCTAGTGTATAAAAACAATACTAATTTTGTGTATTGATCCAATGCCCACTGACTTGGCTGAAATCTCTTATTTGATCTAAGTTTGTCTATGTTATCTTAAATTTTCTATGTATAAATAATATTCTGAGTAGAATAAATAATTGTGATGGTTCATTTTATCTGTCAGCTTTGCTGGGCTACAGAGTTTCCAGACATTTGGACAACATTATTCTGGGTGTGTCTGTGAGGCCTGTTACTGGGTGAGATTAGCATTTGAATTGGCAGGCTGAAGAAAGCAGGTTACTCTCTCTAATGTGGGTGGGCCTTGTATGACTAGTGGAAGACCAGACTAGAACAAAAAGACTGAGTAGGAGGGAACTCCTCCTGCATAACTGATTGAGCTGACACAGTGGTCTTTTCCTATCTTGGACTGAACCATCAGCTCTTCTTGGGCCTCTAGCCTGATGGTTTTCAGAACAAAACTCATAGTACCAGCTCTCCTGTTTTTCAGGCCTCGGACTCAGAGTGAAACTACACAAAGGCCCCTGAGTCTACAGCTCGCTAACTGCAAGTCTTGGGACTCGTCAGCCTTTATAATTATGTGCACTGATTCCTTATAATTGATAACTATACACACACATTCCATTGGTTCTGTTTCTCTGGAGACCACTAACTAATAATAAATATTTGTTATATAACAAATAATAAATAAATAAAACTGTGGGTAAAATTTTCACTATTAATTTAAATTACTTAATAATTATAAATATATCCAGGTTGCTTATGCTTCTTACTTCAATTTTAGTCATTTACATTTTTCTGGAAAAAAATTCTCCTAATGTTAAAATTTACTGACAGATTCTTATGATTTTTGTAACCTCTATTCTTTTGTAGTTAAAGTCCCTATTTCTTCTTAATATTACTTGCATATTTCTTCTTTATTCTCATCAATTTTGCCATAGCTTATCAATCATCAAACCAGTGTTTAATTTTATATTTACTGTTATATCTTTTTAAAAATTATTTTCTTAATTTTACTTTATTGGATTTTTGATTAGCCCATTAATTTTCGGTCTTTTTTAACATATGCACTTGATACTATAAATTTCCCTCCTAAGCACCACAGTTTTTTATTTGTAGAATGTTCTTGTCACCTGTTTAGTTGTAAATAATTAATGTTTTCTTTATAATTACTTATTTGATTCATAAATTGTTCTGAAGTGTAATTTTTAGTTTCTATTCTGATGGGTTTTTAAACAATTCTTTCATTGATTTTTGACTTCAATGCATCGTGAAAATGTTATTTTTATTAAATTAATTATTTAATAGCTGCTAAGACTAGAACCAGATAAAATTTTTAAACTGTTTTACATGCAGTTTGAAATAATGTGTGCCCCAGTTTTGTACATATCTCCATTGAAAATGACATAATGACATTTTCAGATCTTCTATATCCTGACTAAATTTTT
The DNA here is from genome assembly GCF_022682495.2 of Desmodus rotundus. Taxonomy (NCBI): domain Eukaryota; kingdom Metazoa; phylum Chordata; class Mammalia; order Chiroptera; family Phyllostomidae; genus Desmodus; species Desmodus rotundus. Next base: position 30,289,943 of record NC_071394.1, on the reverse strand, counting down.
ATTTGTTTATTATTTCTTGAGAGAAGTATATTAAAATCTCCCCCTATAATTTTGGTAAGTCGGTTTCTCCTTATAATTTTTTTCCATATTCAAGCTAAATGTAAGCTGCATACAGATTCAGAGTTTAATATATTACAAGTAAATTATTTCTTTTATTGTTAAATAACAACTTCATTACTGGTGATAATTTTCCTTAAATTTTATTCTAATAGATTTAATATACTAATTTAACATATAATATTCTGATATTATAACTTAATTATGTAATATATTATAATAATAGTAATTTATATTACATTTAATAGTTATTTTAATGTTGATATGTATGTGTGTATATATATACATATATACTTACATCTGTTGGTTCTGTTTTTCTAGAGAATTTAAGTACACTGTATTTCTTAAAAACAGTACAAAATACAGTTTTGTGCATTGACCTAAAATGATTGTCTTTTTCTATTAATATTGGGAGGTCAATAAATTTACTTTTTGTAAAAACTCATGTTTGGCCATCTGTGATTTCACATTATGCTATCCATTTATTATTTGTCTCTACTCTTTCTTTCTGAACTATATTTTATTATAAAGACTATATAGTTACTTTTGTTTCTTTGTTTTGCTTTTTAATAAGTTGGAATGAATACATACAACTTTTAGTTATTCTTATAGTTACTTTTATATTTTAAAACACACATACAAAGTATCCAGCCATGTAATATGAAATATAGAGACATTTATTGAAGAGGATAGAAGAGACATCATACATAAGACAATGACACCTCAGTCCCCTTCAAAGCAGGTACCTTTGGACCTCACATAGTTCTCCCAATCCCCATCAGCTGCCCCATCATATTTTTCTGAATTTCATTGACAGTCTGAAACCTCTTCCCTTTCAAAGGTGATTTTAGTTTTGGGAAAAGCCAGAAGTCACAGAGTGCCAAATCTGGGCTGTAGTGGGGCTGAGTCACCTGGGTGATTTGATGTTTTACCAAAAACCTCAACATGAGACATGATACATGAGGGCATTCATTGTCATGACTACCAATTGCCCATAGCTGCAGCCTTCTGAAATATCCCAGTGTTTTCTGTGGAAGAATGTTCAAGCTTAATGCAATTTTTTCCCAAACTAACATGATCATTTATTTATTTTTTTTGGGGGGGCATAGTATTATTTTGTATTATACTTGTTTATTGATCAATTATAGTTGATTCTCTTTTTTTATTCACCCAGTTTTCAAGTTATTAATTGGTTCCTTGTCATCCTTAAAAGGTGACCAATTGATTTGTCAAAAAAATATTCCATGGATTTAAAAATATTAGATGGGTTTTAATCTATTACAGTTTTAACCTAAATAAAACTTGAATTTTGTATGTTAATTATATCTCAAAGTGGTTTTTTAAAAAACTCATAATATTTAATATTTGGCTAGTGAGATTCTGCTCCAATTGGCTATGAGGGTTTGGGTTGTTTTTTTTTTTTTTTGTATTATAGTAAATTTTGACAGCTTTTTTATTACCTGGTATGATATATAAAATAAATATATTGTTAACTGTATATTTTTACATATATATTAATATACTTTATAATTTCATACTGGTATTTCCAATTCAAATTTAGAACTACAAGATTTTTGCTTAACCTTTTGTATATTATATCTGTATCTCCTTTACATTACTCTGAAAATCTTGGTTCTCAAAGACATGAAGGATGGTAGAATTAAAATATCCCATAATTGCTTCTTTCCTTTATCAACTCATCGCATACAATAGTCTCAGAATAACAATTTAATATTACCACAACCAATCATAGTTACAAAAACAATTCAAATTTTATTTGCACGTGTTCACCTCCTTCTTCCTCAATTTTTTTGTTGTATAATATCTGTATTTTTAGTTTATTTGGTCATTGCATATTATAAATTCTTCCTTTTAAAACTCATTTAGTCTTATTTCAGCAAGTAACTATATGTTTAATATTTACCACAAGTCATTAGGTCAATGCCTTACTATTCATTTAGCTTATCTGAAACTTGTTTTTAAGATTCCTTAGTAAAATCTCATGGAAACAATATTTCCTGAGCTCTTGAATGTTGATAACAGTTTCTGTCTCCTTTATATTTGAAAGCCAGTTTTGTTAGACATAAAATTCTTGGCTCATATTCTATTTCCTTGACTATCTTAAGTATGTTACTCCATTTTTTTCTGATGTAAGTGTTAATGTCAAAAGTCCAGTGATAATGTAGTTTTATTTCCCTTGTAACTTACTTGCTATTTTTGCCTAGATGTTGAAAACTTTTTCTTTTTCTGTAATGTCCAATAATTTTATTAGAATAAGTCCCTCTTCTTAGGTATACAGTGTACTCTTTCAATGTATTATTTAAAATCTTATTTCAGCAAAATATTCTTGAATTATAGCCATCATTATTTTTCTGTTTTTTTTCTTCCTTTGATAAGACTCCTATTGTCAGTATTTTGGATCATCTTTTCCTGTCTTCAGTATTTTCCATTTTCTCTCAATCCCTCTTTATCTCGTTTTTCCTCTTGATTTTAATGTTTCCTCCTTTTCATCTTCTATTTCACTTTAGATAATTGTCATGTTAATTCACTCTTGTTTTCCTTCTAAGTCATTTCAAAAATGATGTTTTTCTTATATTTTTATTATTTTACTGAATGTCATCCTGATTTTTAGGTTTTTTAATTCTCATTTATGCTATTCATCACAGTGTTATCTATTTTTTGAACATGTCTCTGGAATGCTTTCCTTGTCTGTGGGGATGTTACTCTACTATTTAATCTAGTTTTTTTCCTGTAATAACTTTGCATAGGATTTGGCCTTAGTACTTTTCTGATGCTTGTTTTTAGGTGAATTTAATTTTCCTGAACTTTTAGAAGGAACCTTTGTTCAGAGAGTCCTTCTGATTGCACAGAACAAACTCTTCTATTGTTTTTATATAGTACTTAAAAATATGGTGACTTATTTTCTAAACATCCCTGTGCTCTGTTGCCTCTACATTTCTTCTCCCAGCAGTTTTTCTTGGTGTGGAGCCCAAGAGAGTCCTGGTGGGTCTGTTTATGTTATAGTCTTTCCACAGAGAGGTTGAGTCTATGTCCCCTACCCTTCGACCTGGGCTAGATTATGACTGCTTTGATAGCAGATGGGATATTATATGACTTCCAAAGCCAGAGTGTAATAGACAGTGAACTTTCTGCTTTGTTTGCTGAAAAACTTGCACAGGAGCCCTTAGTTCAGTAGAAAGTCTTACTACCCTGAGGCCATAACATTTTAGCCCAAAAATGGAGAGGCTATTGTGAGAGCCCTTTGACTGAATTCCAGCTAAATGAAACCTTTAAGCTATCTCAGTCAGGCAATAGGCATATAAGTAAAAAAACATCTAGATAACTTTATTCCCAAGCCTTGGAGTCATCTAAACTTTTTATTCTTCTCAGCTGTGGCCCAAAATATCACAAAGAAGGAACAATATCTTCCTATACTCTGACCAAGTTCCTGACCCACAGAATCCATAAACATAGCACAATGGTTGTTTTATGTCTCTGAGTTTGGGGACAGTTTGTTATGTGGCAATAGTAACTGAAATGGGTGCATTGGACTAGGGTTTATAAACCTCCAAAGTGACAAACAAGGGAATTATTTGACACATTGGTGCAGATACTGATAAAGGGAAAGACTCAAGAGACTGGGTAGCTCTTGTTGCTGCATGTCTTGTGGTTTCTGATTCTCTGCTTTCAATAAAATTATAAGAAGGACTTTATTAATTAATCAGCTGCAGATAATTTAAATAACTTTTGATGTTTGGTGGCTATGTGATTTTGGTATACAAGTCAGAAAAAAATTCAAAGAATACATAACATTGCTAGAAACAAAGAACAAAATTCTTTCTTTACTTATTTGTGTGAACAATATTTCTCTTCATCTGTAAAAATAAAAATAGAATGGATGATGAATCATAGCTCATGTTAATATTAAATAATATTCATCGATAATCATATGAACTGATTGACCAAAAGATGAATGGTCCTATCTTGTTAAGAACTGTACTACCCAAGAAAAGTCAGAACAGAAGATGGAGGCATAGGTAGAAATGCTTCGCTTCCTCACACAACCAAAAGAAGGATAACAACCAATTTAAAAACAATAAACAACCAGAAGTGCCAGAAAATCAGACTTCGTGGAACTCCAACAACCAAGGCGTTAAAGAAACATTCACCCAGACCCCGTAGCAGGGTCAGAGATGGGAGACAGGCAGCCAAGTGGAGAGGATGCTCAACAAGGCAGTGGACTGTGAGGGTGAAGTGGGCTGGCTGAGGGGATGCATGGCAAAGTGGCAGACTGCGCAGGTGAGACAGGGTTGGCTGAATGGGAAACTAAAGACCCAAAAGTAGCTGTAAAATACTGCAGAGGTGGGGGGGGTGACAGCAAGAGAAACACCCAATCTCATAGGAGAGTTGGTTGGAAAGTAGAGCTAGAGAGGAGCAAGTGAGCAGCATTGTTCCCTCTCTGAACCCTCTGCAACAGAAAGCTCCACAAGGCAGCAAAGAGGGTTGCCCAGCCTAGGTGAATACCTAAGGCTCTGCCCCCTTACAACATAACAAAGAAATATGGCCCAAATGAAAAAGAGAGATCAAAACCCCAGAAAAGGAACTAAGCAATGAGGAGATAGTCAACCTATCTGATGCAAAGTTCAAAACACTGGTAATCAGGATGCTCACAGAACTGATTGAGCTTGGTTGCAAAATGAAGGAAGAAATGAAGCCTACCCAAAGTGAAATAAAGCAAAATATACAGGGAACCAATAGTGAAGAGAAGGAAACGAGGACTCAAATCAACAATTTTGAACGAAATGAAGAAATAAACATCCGACTGGAACAGAATGAAGAAACAAGAATTCAGAGAAATAAGGAGAGGCTTAGGAACCTATGGGTCAACTTTAAGCACTCTAACATCCAAATCATAGGGGTGCCAGAAGGAGAAGAACAAGAGAAAAAATTGAAAATTTATTTGAAAAAACAATGAAGGAGAACTTCTCCAATCTGGTGAAGGAAATAGACCTCCAGAAAGTCCAGGAAGCTCAGAGAATCCCAAAGAAATTGGACCCAAGGAGGAACGCACTGAAGCACATCATAATTGAGTTACCCAAGGTTAAAGATGAAAAGAGAATCTTAAAAGCAGAAAGAAAAAAGGAGAGCGTTACCTACAAAGGAATGCCTATAAAACTATCAGCTGATTTCTCAAAAGAAACCTTGCCGACAAGTTAGGGCTGGAAAAAAGTATTTGAAGTCATGAAAGGCAAGGACCTACATCTAAGATTACTCTATCCAGCAAAGCTATCATTTAGAATGGAAGGGCAGATAAAGTGCTTCCCAGATAAGGTCAAGTTAAAAGAGTTCATCATTACCAGGCCCTTATTATATGAAATGTTTAAAGGACTTATCTAAGAAATTGAAGAAGATCAAAAACTATGAACAGTAAAACGACAACAAACTTATAACTATCAACAACTGAAGCTAAAAGACAAAAACAAGACCTAAGCAAACAAGTAGAACAGGAACAGAACCAGAGAAATGGAGATCACATGGAGGGTTTTCAGTGGGGAGGGAGAGGGGAAGAATGCGGGGGAAAGGTACGGGGAATAAGAAGCACAAGTGATAAGCATGAAATAGACAGGGAGGTTAGAATAGTATAGAAAACAGAGAAGCCAAAGAACTTATGTATACAACACATGGACATGAACTAAGGGGAGGACAGAATGCTGGAGGGTGGGGTGGTGCAGGGTAGAGGGGGTGATAAAAGGGAGAAAAAAAATTGGGACAACTGTAATAGCATAATCAATAAGATATACTTTAAAAAAAGAACTACATTACCCACTAATGTCTCCATTTAAAAGTCTTTAACATGGGAGGTGGTAGAGTAGGTAGAAGTTATACTCAGCTCCTCCCAAGACCAAACTGGAATTACAACTAAATTATAAAATGATCATCCTGAATAACCAGCTGAAGATTAGCTGGAGAGAAGACTTATAACTAAGGATTTACAGAAGAAGCCACATCAAGACTGGTAAAAAGAGCAGAGACACAAAAAAAGACTGGCCCCAATCCCATGAGTGGTGGCTGAGGTTCCAGAAGGATGTCTCAGCTGTGGTAGTGGTGGTGGTGGGGTTCCCCCTGAGAATTGTGGCATCTAAACCCCAAAGGAGGGTCCCCAGCACAGAGCACCAAAGCAGAGAAGAGGCAGCCACATAACATCTGGCTGTGAAAAGCAGAGGGGTTTCTGTCTGCCAGGGAGAAAGAATCCACTAGAGACACAGGTACCCCAATTAAGAGCCAACACCCAAAATCTCGTTTGCAGCCATTCACCCTGGGCTCCAGGGCAGGGAGGACAAACCATAGTTTTGTGAAGAAAGTCTGGGTTTTGTGGCTCTGGGAAGATAGCTGAGTGCTGAGTCACTCTCTCATACCATAGATACCATCTTTCTTGGGTGGAGTGCTTCATTCCATGCAATGTTAGCCTGGTGGCAAGCAACAGTCCCACCCTCTGGACTCACTCTTGTCCCATCCTGTGGAGGTTATACTCTGCTGAGGAGTATAGTCAGAGGCTCTTTCGACCTAACAGGAAGCCTTCAGGCAGAGGCAGGTTGAGGCAGAGCTTCTCTGGCTGCCTTGGGACTTTTGCTGACCTGTCCCAGGGTCCTGTGCTGGTAAAAGCTGGTCTTGGTATACAGCATGGTCCCTCTTCCACACACCCAGGCACAGTAGAGGCAGCTGGAAACTGTGGATTGCTGATAATTCCAAACAAGTTGCGTAGGGACAGTCACAGGCAGCATCTTCTATTGGTCTGCTCCACAGTCCTTCCCAAGAGGCCCAGAACCAATACACCCAGTGGCCAGTACATAAATATATAAAGCAAATCTTGATGAACATAAAGAGGGGGATTGACCATAATACAGTCAGGGTAAGGGATTTTAACACCCCTTTGACATCAACATATCTCTTTCAGAGAGAAAATCAACAGTGAAATGGTGGCCTTAAATAATATACTAGATCAGAGGGATTTAATTGAGCTCTTTGAGCGTTTCAGCCCAAAGCAGCAGAATATACATTCTTTTCAAGTACACATGGAATATTTTCTAGGATAGACCACATATTAGGACACAAAACAAGGCCCAATAAATTTAAGAAGATTAAAATCATATCAAGCATCTTCTCTGACCATAATGATATGAAATTAGAAATCAATCACAAGAAAAAAACTGAAAATCCACAAAGACTTGGAGGCTAAATAACATTATTAAATAATGCATGGGTTAACAATGAAATCAAGGAAAAAATTTAAAGACCTTAAAACAAATGAAAATAGGAACACAGCAACCCAAAATCTGTGGGACACAGAAAAGCAGTCCTAACAGGAAAATCCATAGCATGACAAGCCTGTCTCAAGTAACAAGAAAAATCTCAAATAAACAATCTAACTTTACACTTAAAGGAACTTGAAAAAGAACAACAAACAAAGTGCAAAGTGAGTAGAAGGAAATAATAATGATCAGAGCAGAAGCAAAATAGAATCTAAAAAAAAAAAAAATACAAAAGATCAATGAAACCAAGAGCTGATTCTTTGAAAAGATAAAAAAGAGTGACAAACAAGAAGAAAGCAAGCCCTGGCCAGGAAGTTCAGTTGGTTGGAATATCATCTTGATGTCTTAATGTTGAGAGTTTGATCCCCAGTCAGGGCACATACAGGAATCCGCCAGTGAGTGCATGAAGAGGTGGAATAGCAGATCTCTCTCTCTCTCTCTCTCTCTCTCTCTCTCTCTCTCTCTCTCCCCTCTCTCTTTCTCTCTCTCCTCCTTCTTTCTCTCTTGAATCAATGAATAAAGGTGTGGAAATAAAAAATACAAACAAGTGAAAAGAAACAGGAGGACCCAAATAATAAAGTCAAAAATGAAAGAATAGAAGTAACAGCTGACACCAAAGGAATACAAAGGATTGTAAGAAAATATGATGAACAACAGATGCCAACAAATTGGAAACCTGGAAGAAAAGGATAAATTCCTGGAAATATACAATCTTTGAAAACTGAATCAAGAAAAATCAGAGAATCTGAATAGACAGATTACAACTGGTGAAATTGAAGCATTAATCAAAATACTTCCAACAAACAAAAGTCCTACACCAAATGACTTCACAGGTGAATTTGACCAAACATTCTAAGGAGAACTAATAACAATTCTTCTCAAACTATTACCAAAAATTTAAGAAGAGGGAAGATTTCCAAGCTCATTTGATGAGGCCAGAATTATCCTAGTTCCAATACTAGATATAGACACTACAAAGAAAGGGGGGAAGGGTTTTCAGGAACAACTATAAAGGACACATGGACAAAACCAAGGGGGAGTGGAATCAGGGGAGGGAGGTGGGGATGGCCAGGGTTGGTGGGGGGGAGTGGTGGGGAGTAAATACATACAACTGTACTTGAACAACAATAAAATAATTCAATAAAGAACTTTATGCAAAAAATGAGAAAATTATAAAAGGCAAAAGATTTATATGATCTGAAGAGAAACCAGAGTATAAAAAAATGAGAAAATTATAGGCCAGTATCCCTGATGAACATAAATTCTGAAATCCCCAGCAAAATATTAGCAAACTAAACCCAGCAATATGAATACATTAAAAAGATTATGCACCATGGTCAAGTGAGATATATTCTAGGGATACAAAGTTGGTACAATATAAGCAAATCATCAATGTGATATGCCACATAAACAAAATGAAGGATAAAAACCACATGATCACAGACATAGATTCAAAGAAAGCATTTGATAAAATCCAGCACCTATTTATGATAAAAACTCTTAGTAAAGAGGGAATAGAGGGAACATACCGCAATGTAATGAAGGCTATGTATAACAAAACCATGACCGATATCATACTCAATGGGCAAAAACTTGAGGCATTTCCCTTAAGGCTAGGAAAGAAAGGGATGTCCACTTTCACCGCTCTTACTCAACATAGTACTGGAAGTCCTAGCCACAGCAATCAGACAAGAAGAAGAAATAAGTTTTCAAATTGGAAAGGAAGAAGTAAAACCATCATTATTTGCAGATGACATTATACTGTATGTAAAGAACCCTGTAGATTTCACACACACATACACAGACACACACAAACTACTAGAACTGATAAATAAATTCATTAAATTAGCAGGATACAATATAAATATCCAGAAATCAGTTGCATTTTTATTCAGCAATAATCAACTATTGTAAAGGAAAACCAAGAAAACAATTCCATTCACAATTGCTTCAACAAGAAGAAAACACCTGGAAATAAATCACCTGGGCATAAATTTAACCAATGACATAAAAGACCTGTACTCAAAAAATTATAAGACATGATAGAAAGAAATTTAAGAAGATACCAATAAGTTCAAGTATATACTATGTTCATAAATAAGAAAAATTAACACCACTAAAATGTCCATACTACTCAAAGCAATCTATAAATTCAATGCAATTCCTATCAAGACATCAATGGTATATTTCACAGAACTGGAATAAATATTCCAAAAATTTATATGGAATGACAAAATACCTCACATAGCAACAGTGATCCTGGAAAAAAAGAACAAAGTTGGAGGAATCACACTACCTGATATCAAACTATACTCTAACACCATAGTAATCAAAACAACATGATGCTGGCATAAAAACAGACATCTAGATCAATGAAACAGAATGAAGAACTAAGAAATAAACCTATGACTTTATAGTCAATTAATATTTTACAAAGGAGGCAAAAACCTACAATAGGGTAAAGACAGTCTATTGAATAAATGGTGCTGGGAATACTGGATAGATACATGTAAAAAAAAAAAAAAAGAAACTAGACCACCTTCTAACACCACACACAAGAATAAACTCACAATGGACTAGTGAGAAATGTTAGACTCAAAACCATAAAAATCCTACAAGAAAACACTGGTGGTAAAATATCAGATGTTTATTGTAGCAATATTTTTTATATATATTACCTTGGGCAAGGAAAACAAAAGACAAAATTACCAAATAGGACTACATCAACAAAATGAAAAGACAACCCACTGAATGAGAGAACATATTTACTATTTATACATCTGATATGTGTCCAAAATACATAAAATACTTATACAACTGAACACCAAAATAAAAAAAATCTAATTTCAAAATAGACCTGAATAGACACTTCTCCAAAGAGGACATACAGATGACCAATAGACATATGAGAAGATACTAAACATCACTAATCATCAGAGAGATGCAAATTAAAACCACAATGAGATACCACCTCACACCAATCAGAATGGCCATCATAAACAAATCAACAAGCAAGTGTTGGAGGGGATGCAGAGGAAAAGGAACCCTAGTGCACTGTTGGTGGGAACGCAACCCTGGTACAGCCACTGTGGAAAACAGTATGGAATTTCCTCAGAAAACTAAAAATGGAACTGCCTTTTGACCTGGCAATTCCACTGCTGGGATTATATCCCAAGAACCCTGAAACACCAATCCAAAAGAACCTATGCACCCCAATGTTCATAGCAGCACTGTTTATAATAGCCAAGTGCTGGAAGCAACCTAAGTGCATGTCAGCAAATGAATGGATCAAAAAACTGTGGTACATTTTCACAATGGAATTCTAGGCAGCAGAGAGAAAGAAGGAGGTTATACCCTTTGCGACAGCATGGATGGAAATGGAGAGCATCATGCTAAGTGAAATAAGCCAGGCAGTGAGGGAAAAATACCATGTGATCTCACCTTTAACTGGAACCTAATCAACAACAACAAAAAAGCAAACAAAATATAACCAGAGACATTGAAGTTAAGAACAATTTAACAATAGCCAGGGGCAAGGGGGCAGGGGACAGTGGGGAGAAGGGTTTCTGAGAACTACTATAAAGGACACATGGACAAAACCAAGGGGGAGGGTGGAAGCAGGGGAGGAAGGTGGGTTTGGCTGGGGTGGGGGGGAGCGGTGTGGGGAAAATGCAGACAACTGTAATTGAACAACAATAAAGTAATTTAAAAAAACAAAACAAAGAAAAACAACATGATGCTGGCATAAAAACAGACATCTAGATCAATGAAACAGAATGAAGAACTAAGAAATAAACCCATGACTTTATAGTCAATTAATATTTTACAAAGGAGGCAAAAACCTACAATAGGGTAAAGACAGTCTATTTAATAAATGGTGCTGGGAATACTGGATAGATACATGTAAAAAAAAAAAAAGAAACTAGACCACCTTCTAACACCACACACAAGAATAAACTCACAATGGACTAGTGAGAAATGTTAGACTCAAAACCATAAAAATCCTACAAGAAAACACTGGTGGTAAAATATCAGATGTTTATTGTAGCAATATTTTATATATATATTACCTTGGGCAAGGAAAACAAAAGACAAAATTACCAAATAGGACTACATCAACAAAATGAAAAGACAACCCACTGAATGAGAGAACGTATTTACTATTTACACATCTGATATGTGTCCAAAATACATAAAATACTTATACAACTGAACACCAAAATAAAAAAAAATCTAATTTCAAAATGGACCTGAATAGACACTTCTCCAAAGAGGACATACAGATGACCAATAGACATATGAGAAGATACTAAACATCACTAATCATCAGAGAGATGCAAATTAAAACCACGATGAGATACCACCTCACACCAATCAGAATGGCCACCATCAATAAATCCACAAATGAATGCTGGAGAGGATATGGAGAAAGGGGGCATCTCATGTACTATTGGTGGGAATGCAGATTGGTGTAGCCACTATGGACAGCACTATGGAATTACATTAAAAAATTAAAAATTGAACTGTCTTATGACCCAATAATTGCACCTCTGAGAATTTATCCAAAGAATCCTGAAATACTAATTTGAAAGAATATATGCACCCCTATGTTCATTGCAGCATTACTTACAATAACCAAGATTTGGAAGGAGCCCAAGTGCCCATCAGTAGATGAGTGGATAAAAAAGTTGTGGTACATTTACACAATGGAATACTCAGCCATAAAAAAGAAGGAAATGTTACCTTTTGTAACAGCATGGATGGACACGGAGAGCCTTATGCTCAATGAAATAAGCCAGTCAGAAAAAGTCAAGTACCACATAATTTTACTCATATATGGAATGTAATGAACAAAATGAACTAACATGCAAAATAGTGACAGACTCACAGATAGAGAACAGTCTTACAGCTGTTGGGGATGGGTGGTGCTTGGTGAAATATTGGTGGGATTGAACAAAAAGGGGAAAAAAAGGAGGGGGAAAAACTCATGGACACAAATAGAAAGTGTGGTGATTGGCCACCCCTTCCAGGGGTGGAAGGGTGTGGTGAGAGGTGCAAGAAGGTAAAGGGGGGATAAATGGTGATGGATGGAGACTTGACTTGGGGTCACGAACACACAGTACAGTGTACAGATTATGTGCTATACAATTGTGTGCCTGAAACCTGTATAATTTTGTTAGCCACTGTCACCCCAATAAATGCAATAAAAAAGAACTGCATTCCCAATAAAATCACACTTCTTATGGTTAGTAACTATCAAAATATGTAATATATTTATGTTATTTTGATCAATTAGTCAACAGCAATTATAATGATAGCTCAAACTAGAAGAAATTTATATAAGTCTTAGAGTCTATATGTTCATAGGAAACAATTTTAAGGTAAAATGTATATTCATATTTCTGGTGCTGAAAATATGATGATCAATTTTTAAAGTGCTTAAAATACATTGTATTAATATAAATCCTCTAGAGAAAGAACAAGTAAACTGAAAATGTGGCTAACTATTTTAAATCTCCAAGTGTTAGAAATAAGCTTGTTCATGTACTTTTTAAAGTAGATAATAGTTATTTTAAAAATAATTATAGCATTTAAATTACACTGGACACATTTTAAATAGTGGTGATATATCTTTTTTTTTTAAATACCAATGTTTATCAGCTATTACTGGTCAAATTCAGGCTTTCTGCTGCTTCTTCATGCAGTTGAAATTAGATTTCTTGCAACTCTTTAAACTTATATCACCTTCATGTACGAAGCATTTAAATTTCTTCACTACCTTTCTTTATCTCATTGAGTCTTTTAATCTTGTCCTACATCCTAAACAACTCCCTCTTCATCTCAGTCTCCCGTCTTCTCATTTTGTTTTTTCTCTTTCATTTGATAGGGAATTTTATTGAGAACACAAAACAGATGCAAAGATTTACTTCATGTTCCTTTCATTAACTGTTTTTTCTAACACAAATATTTTTATTAAACTATAGTTGACATACAATATTACATTGGTTTCAGGTGTGCAACATAGTGATTTGACATTTATTTTCATTGTGATGTGCTCATCTCAATAAGTCTAGCAACCATCTGTCACCATACAAAGTTATTATGTAAATATTGACTATTTTCCCTATGCTGTACTTCACATGCCTGTGACATATTTTTTTAATAACTGGATATACGTTCCTCTTATTCCCCTTCACCCTTTCATTTTCTTTTGGTCTTTAATGAAGCATTTACCTTTTCTTAGATTACATAATATTTTCACAAGCCATTTGTTGATTTTTTTTCTCCTTGTAGATGCACATGCCTCTGGTTGTCCACTTCCTCCTCAGAAGTGTGATTGTGTTCCCTGTGTTTGTAAGCAATAGAGTTGGGTGGGAATTCCCAGTACATTCCTTCCTAACCCTGCTCTTTATTTCTATATGTCATTAGGCTAACGCAAATTCTTTCTGTGAAATGGAAGACCCTTGACCAGTCCTCCTTCTGGTGTTATTGGAATATTGCTTTGTTTTCATGAGTGTTCCTACAACAAAGCAAACCAGGACTTATTAAACCAGTCACCCTGATAATCTTTAAGTTACAGATAGGAAACTTACAAATGCTTATATCAATGTGTCAGTCCTTATTTTTATGGAGTCATAAAGGGAATGGAGTGTGTTGAGAATGCTGTACTGGGTCTTCAGTGGGAAACAACAGAAAGTAATGACTCTCACAAGTGGCAGGAAGGGTGTGTGGCAGTGAATCACTGAAAACCAGCATGCTACAAGCTGCTGATCTTTGATTCGAGCATTTCCTCAGCCCAGCTTCTGCCTAAGAGCCTTTAATTAAAAGAAGTGCAATACCCTTCAAACCATGATGTTGGCTAACATTTGTTTGTATGTTTCTTACCAAGGCCAACATTTAATGCCCTGGGAAGAGTGTGAGCCTAACCTCCTAGGACCAAAAATATTCCCCAGGCACAAACACAAACGCAAACACAAATGTGGGTTCCTTTCCACACTAAGCTGAAGAAACATTATTTTCCTATAATCAGCAAAGTGGTAAGGAAAACAAGCACACAATGGGCACTTCTCCAAGTAGTATAGAATTGTTTAAATGCCACCTATGGCATTTCTGCGCAGTCTTTCCTTGATCCTCATGATTAACATGGAAACTTCTACGTGAATACAGTTCGGCCCCGCCTTCCACCCACAGTCAACTGACCGAGAGGTGGGTACCAGATCAAAGCAAGCCAATCTAGTGCCCCATCTTTTCAGATACAGCAGATTGTTCTGGTATGAATACCTGTACCAAACTATGCCAGTAAGTCCCGCATGGAATATTTGGACTGAGAACTGAGGGTTTTAGATCAGTCACTTCTCAGTGAAAAAGAGGGAACTTTGCATTCTTCTTTCTGTCACGTGGAGAAAGCCTGGTGGCACCAAGAAAGATATTTCCAGCTAGGATAGGGGCCCATCTGCATTGTGGCCACTTTTAGAGTTAAACTCTTTACCTTTGAAAAACCTTGTGTTCCCTGAAAACCCAAGGATCTTTAAAATGAATTCCTAGTTTTCGTTAAAACGGTTGGAGTTTGGTGTCTGGATTTGAAACAATTGATTCCTGACTTTAAAAATCAGAATTAACAGACCTGACTAAAAATGAGTTACCAGTTTTTATTACTATGAACTAGAAAAGTGCATTATTCCTCTTGGTCCTTGACTCTTTCCTGTGCCAATTCTTTAGAGTTTTCTTTTTTGCTCCATTTGGGGTTAGAAAATCCTTTCTTTGAAATGGCTTCTTGTGAACAGTCATTGCTCTGAGGGTTTATCTGGATAGAACTGTTTCCATATGCACAGTGCTTGACTGATAAATGCAGTAAAATATCCAGTACTGTGGCTTCTATTGCCAAAATTCTTATAGCAATGGAAAGCAGAACAGCCTTTTTGTTCTTTTTAAAGATAGGCCATGTGCCAAGATTTTGTTCATTTAAGGAAGAATATAGGAAGCAAAATAAATGAAAGAAAAACAAGTCATGGCCCCCAAAAGCATTACGTTCTGCTATGCAGCAGCTGCTACGCAGGGACCAAGAGCACACAGCTACCACACAGCATGAGTAGGGCTCACCGGGAAGGCTGGGGAGTCCTTACCCTTGCCGTGTAGGTGGAAGCTGTGAGACTAAGCATCTATGTAATGACAGAAGGAGATGGGATGTGTGTGTATTTTCAGTTTCTCAAGCAATTGGGATTGTGAATAAAAAGACAAATTGCCCCCAGGATTAGCATAAGCTAAAGAAGGCAGCGGGAAGGGGAAGTGGTGGTCTCACTGTCATACACAGTTAGCCACACAGCAGCTTTGGCATCACAGCTCTTCAATGTGCATGCCTTGCCTTTTCAGCCTCTCTTCTCAATTGTATTTCAGGGTCACTCTCATAAACACATGCTGCAAGACGGATCCTTTCCTGGGAATTCTTACTTGTTCAAAGGAACTGCTGCTGAAATGTTCTCTTGAAAGACACACGTGCATACACGTGTCCCACTCCTTCTGAAGGACAGCCGATGTTAAAATTTCCATCTCCATTTTCATTTGAAGATAGATGTGATTAAAGCATTCCTCTTACTCTTTCATACACAGGGGTTGGTTAGCTACTACTCTCTGAGGTTGCTTATGCAGAAACCTGAAAATGAACATTAGTCCCTGGATACACAGAGACAGAGCCAATGCACCGGGATCTCAGACCCTGTCCCCATCCTGTTCATTTCTTCTGTCCATCCAGAAGATGCTGTTCTTGCTGAAGGCGTTGACTGCAGATGTTAAACTTCTGTCATGTGGAATTAATTAATTGTCATTTTGGTCAACACAAGTAGCCTTGCTTTATTTGTTTAAGATTCTTCTCCTGTCTAGTTATTTACAAGAAATTGTGGAATCAGGCATCGAGGAGCAGTAATTGTACAAAAATAGGTAGTCACAGCAGCATGTAGGGCCCAGCAGCAGTTTGGCACTGCCAGTTACAGAACCAGAACTCAGGAGCTGAGCTCTGTTGTCTGATGAGTTTTGGGGTGAATCAGCCAGACCCAAGAATCACACCAGGGAAATAGCTCCTACAGTTTGCTGGGCTGTGGTTCTGCTGTCCAGAAACTTCCTAAGACCCAGAACAAGAGGCCACACATGACCATCAAGGGCAGTTCTTCAAGGAGCTCTTCTTTGGCCATACTGTTTAGCTCTGGCAGTCAAATGAACTAGTAGAACTGCATGGATTCTAGCCTTTAGATATCCTCCAGCAAAGTTACAGATGCAGTGCATGTCCCCGCATTAGTGGTACATCACAATATACAGTTTGAGAGAGGTGAGAAGCAAGCTTACATCAAGCTGAGGCTTTAATTAGGGAAAGTCTTGATCACCCACTATTAAAAACATCAGCCAATATTAATGAACATGTTGGCCTGGACACAATTCCTTTTGAAGAGCTGGAATCTTCTAGGAATGAAGTTCAGCACAGCAAAGCTGCAGGTTTATAGGGACAAAGTTAGCATGTAGGAGTTCAGGTCCAAGAATGTTTCTTATGAAGAAGGAAAGGCTGTATGTGGCACATGCTCCACAGCAGCAGCTGCCCTCAGACCCTGACTGCAGGTGTGCAAATGAGCAGCAACCCTGGAAAGCTGCACCTCCTTCAGGTACAGCAATGTGCATGAGGGTCAATCCCAATTAACAAGAATATTCAGGGCTCCCTTAAAAGCAGACAGGAGCAGTTGGAGGGCCTTACCAGGCCTCAGCCCTGTGATCTGGAGCAGATCATTACTCCTCCCACTCTGTTTTCTTAAACATAAGAAGAATGGTTTCAATGAAATAATCTCTAAGGCTCTTTATGGGAGAGAAGATCAAGATTATTCCATGATTAGTAGATTTCAAGGAATTCAGTGGCATAAGTTTGGTTTAATTACTAATATGATAAATGACATACTTGGAATATTATTAGTGCAATAATCAGGTGCTAGACAGCACACAACATACTATTAATATATTCTCTCAACTCTTAAAAAGAACCAACTGATGTGGCAGAAATGATTAGTGTGTGAGGTAAGTCCTTTATTGGAAATATGACATGTATTCTAAACACCCTGTTTATGACAAGGCAAATGTTGGTCACATCTTTTACATTGGCTCTTAGCCAGGAAAACAAATCTTTTGAGCTCAAAATAGGGGATATTACAAAGATTAATAAAATCTTATGGCGACTTTAACTGATGTCAGTACCTAAGGGATTGAGGGATGGGTACTTACATGTACAATGTGAGCCCTGGCTTATTTGTGTATATGAAAGCTAAATGAATAGTATATGTTGCAAGCAGGTTTCTGCATGTTTTTGCCAACAAAAACACAAGTGCTAAATTCACAGTTTGGTTTTTTTTAAAAGAAAGTTAAAACTGATTTGAAAGTAACAGAGAGAGAACTGATATTGTAATAATAGTCATTAAAAAGCAGACATAATCTATGAAACCAAAAGGTGATTCTTTGAAAAGATCAATATGCCTCTGGCCAGGCTAAGAAAAAAGAGAGAAGACATAAGTTATTAATATTAGAAATAAAAAAGGGACATCAATACAGATATGTATCTCATGGAAATTAAAAGGATAACAAAGAAATACTATGAATAGTATACTATTCTCTACAAATTTGATAACCTACATGAAATAGGCCAATTTCTTGAAAGACACAATGTGCCAAAACTCACACAAGAAAAAACAGACTACCTGAATAGGCCTATATCTATTCAAGAAATTGAAGTAATAACTAACAACCTTCTAAAATAGAAAGCTCCATGCCCAGATAGGCTCACTGGTCAATTCTATTAAACTTTTATGGAAGATATAACACCAATTCTCTACAATCCCTTTCAGAAAATAGAAGCAGAAGAAATATTCCTAACGCATTCAATGAGACCAGCATTACTCTATTACCAAAACCACACCAAGACATTGCCAAAACAAAAACAAAAACAAACACAGACCGATATTTCTCATTACATAATGCAAAAATCCTCAAAAATATGTTACCAAGCTAAATCCAACAATGAATAAAAACCATTATACACCACAACCAAGTAGGACTAATGATTTGACCGTTGTGGGACTGAGGTCCCAGTTTCTAACTGGCTGTCATAAGCTCCTACAGGTCCTCCCCAATCCCTCTGAGCCTTTTCTCAACCTGGCAACTTGCTTCTTAAAACCCACTGGACAATCTTTTAATTTTAAATTCTCTGCAAGAAAGTTTTTTTTTAATTAACTAACTAATTCATTAATTAGTTGACTAAATATATTTAGTGTTTTTTACTTTTTTTCAACTTAATCATTAGAATTACATCCTATTATCTTTTCCAAATTCTGCTAGCTAGAAGCAAGTCTGAGGTCCCACCCAAACTCAAAAGGAGGGGATAATACAGTGTGTAACACTCAGGGTAGGGGGGAATCACAGCACCCTTTTCCTCTGTTTCTCTTTGACTTTGCACTAGAGGTCCTAGTCAAAGCAGTAACAAAATTATAAAAATAGATAAATAAGATGTATAGAAATTGAAAAAATAAGAATAATATTGCCTTATTCAAGAACACTTGTTTATACTTAAAACTCAAAGCAACAATAAATAAGTTATTGGACTTAAGAAGAGAGTTGAATAAGGGATAAAAGTCAATTGCATTTTTTTTATACCAACAGCTGTTGGTAAACATTAGTTTTAACAGATAATTTATGGAGGTAGAATAAAAATAAGTTGCTTACCAAAAAATCTAAGGAATGGTGTACGTGAACTATATGGAGAAAATTTTAAAACTACTGGAAAATACTAAAGAAAACTGAAGTGAAATAATTGATATACCATGTTCATAGATAAGAAAATCCAATATTTTAAAGATGTAAATTCTCCCAAGTAGTTAATCTATAAAGTTAGTGAAAAAGCTAAAATTCAATACAATTGTGTATGTGTGCATATGTGTGAATCTCTGATATGTTGTTACATTTCTTAAATTGATACACTCTTAAGGAAAGGGACCAGAATAATCAAGACAATTTTTAAGAACAAGATAAGGACATTTGTTCTACCTAATATCAAGCCTTCATGTAAAGTTATATTGATGTTGGTTGGGAGATGGCAGCAAGGTAGGTGGGAGTGGAGCCCACTTCCCTCTGCACACAGGTGGGAAACCTAGCTGATCTTCTGAGGAACACAGTGAGCAGCCAATGGAATCCCAGCATATAGGAAGGCTGAAGGTCAAAATTGTAGAGGACATTGAAAAACAGACAGTAAGGAGATTCCTTTGGGGCACTAAATTCCTTGGGATCAGCACAGGGACAAAGGCTGCTGTAGCCCCAGGCCTGGCGCCTGCTGCAGGTGCGTACATGCGACTGCCTGGCGCCTGCTGCAGGTGCCTACAGGCGCCTGCCTGGTGCAGGATTCTTGGACCAGAGACAAATAAACAGCTCCTTCCCCCGCCAAACTGGGAGGACAGAGTGGCGCCAGGGTGGACCTGGATGCTTGAAGTCCCTGGGGCGAATAAAGACAAAGTGGGAGATGCATAGGGGTAGTGTTCACCCACTGAGAGTCTCTGGTCTGGTTGGAAAGTTGGGCTGTATGAGAGGCCAGGCGCTTGTTAGGAGTGGCAGGCTTGAACAGGAGGATTTTGTTCAAAAAAGGCTTTTGGTTGCTGTGTAGGGAACTCTCCCCCAGTGGCCACCCCTGCAGCTGCCCTGGCTGTGCCCCTACAGGCCCCTTGGCAATTTCCCGCTACAACCTCCACCACATCCCTGCCCCTGCCACCACAACTGCAGCCAAGCCCTGGCCACCTCAGGCAGGGAGGTCATGCCCCAGCCCCTGCCAAGGCAGCCACAGCAGCGCCCCCACTCCTGTGCAGCGGGCTAGCCTGCTCATAGGAAGGAAGAAGTACCCCCGGCAAAGGCGAGGCACAAGAGCTCAAGGAGTTAGTGGTCCCCAGAAAGACTTAACTCAGTGGCAGGGACAGGGGGGTCTGAATCACCCTGAGGAGACTTTGAGAGTGCGTAGCACCTAGGACAGCAGAGTAAGAAGGTGGGGTGTGAGTTGCCCCTGACTGGTGCACCTCAAGGACAGCAGAACTGGTGGATTGAAGGCACCGGCCTGGCGCAGACGGGCAGTGGGGGCCCGGCACATGGAGGAAGTAGGTTGGAGGCTGGGCAACTGTGAACAATGCGACACAGACCTGTCCCCCATCCTCGCAGAACCATAGGAAGGGAGAAAAGCAAAGCCCAAGCCCCCTCAGCCTGTGGCATCCAGGAAGACCAGCAGAACTCGCTTGGTTGGTTTAAAGTCATCAGGAGGCTTTTTTTTTTGTAAATTCTTTTTTTTTTCTTTTTTTCTCCCGAAGTGAGACAGTAAGACCTGGAACTGTGAAAGGTCCATAGACAAACCCAAAGAGGGATCACAAGGCTAAATCCCCAAAACTGAAAAACTGACACAAATTTCACTTTGCTATTCTGGGGAACTTGAGTGTTATTGTTTATTTGTATTACTATTATTTTTTCATGATTTTTACTTCTTTTATTTTATTAGTATTTTTAAATTTCTCTTCTTTCTGTTTAGTTTTCTTCATTTTATTTGTTTGTTTAATTGTATTGTTCAGTTTTCCTTGTTCTCTCTTTCATAGTGTATTTTAATTTTCCTTCTTTCACTTCACTTGTGTTCCAATAGCATACTACTCTAGGTCATGTACTTCTTATTCTTGTTTTCAGATCATATAGTTTCTGTCATATGATTGTTGTTCCAGTATTATTGTAATAAATTGTTGTTCCATACAATTGTAAATATTACACAGCACCCCTCCTGAATCTTATCCCATTTCACTATCTTCTGGAACTTTATTACTGTTGTGGTTAACTCTATTCTCTCTCACACTATGACTATTTTCTATCCTTTACTATCACTATATCTCATAATCTGACCTCCCACAAACTCTCTGTTTTCTGGATTCAACTCATAATCCTTCCCCCCTCTAACA
The DNA here is from genome assembly GCF_022682495.2 of Desmodus rotundus. Classification (NCBI taxonomy): domain Eukaryota; kingdom Metazoa; phylum Chordata; class Mammalia; order Chiroptera; family Phyllostomidae; genus Desmodus; species Desmodus rotundus. The sequence goes on along the minus strand of NC_071394.1, from coordinate 30,268,582 downwards.
AGAGTCTTATCCTTTTTCCATCCTTTCTAAAAAGTGGCTAGATGGGTGAAATATCACAGTTAACACTATAACACAGTTAACACTATACTATTAAAGGATCTCCTATCTCTTCTCTATGGGTTGGTACTTTATTTTTTTATTTTAATTTTCAAGTATATTTTATTGATTGTGCTATTACAGTTTTCCCAATTTTCCCCCTTCTCCCCCCTCCACCCTATGCCCCCCAACCCTCCAGCATTTCCCACCTTAGTTCACATCCATGGGTTGTACATATAAGTTCTTTGAGTTCTTTGTTTTCTATACCGTTTTTTACCTCTCCCCACCTATTTTATGCCTATCAATTATGCTTCTTCTTCCCTGTACATTTTCCCCCCTATTCGTCCCTTCCCTGTCCCCACTGAAATCTCTCCAGGTGATGTCCATTTCTGTGATTCTGTTCCTGTTCTTGTGGTTTGCTTATTTTTTTGTTTTCATTGTTTGTCTTTTCTTTTAGGTTCATTTGTTGATAGTTGTGAGTTTGTTGTCATTTTACTATTCATATTTTTATCTTCTTTTTCTTAGAAAAGTCCCTTTAACATTTCCTACAATGAGAACCTGGTGATGATGAACTCCTTTAACTTGACCTTATCTGGGAAGCCTTCCATTCTAAATGAAAGCTTTGCTGGATACAGTAATCTTGGATGAAGGTCCTTTCCTTTCATGACTTCAAATATTTCTTTCCAGCCCCTTCTTGCCTGCAACGTTTCTTTTGAGAAATCAGCTGATAGCCTTATGGGCACTCCTTTGTAGGTAATTCTCTCCTTTCCTCTTGCTGCTTTTAGGATTCTCTCTTTATCTTTAATCTTGGGTAAATTAATGATGATATGCTTTGGTGTGTTCCTCTCTGGATCCAACTTCTTTGGGACTCTCTGGGCTTCTTGGACCTGGAAGTCTATTTCCTTCACCAGATTGGGGAAGTTCTCCTTCATTCTTTGTTCAAATAAGTTTTCAATTTATTGCTGTTGTTCTTCTCCTTCTGGTACCCCTATAATTTGGATATTGGAATGTTTCAGGCTGTCCCAGATGTTCATAAGTCTCTCTTCACTTTTTTGAATTCTTGTTTCTTCATTCTGTTCTGGTTGGATGTTCATTTTTCCTTTTTGTTTCAAATCATTGCTTTGAGTCCTGGTTTCCTTCTGTCACTGTTGGTTCCCTGAATATTTTGCTTTATTCCATTTAGGGTATCTTTCATTTTTCAACCAAGCTCAATCAGTTCTGTGAACATTTTGATTACCAGGGCTTTAAATTCTTCATCAGGTAGGTTGTCTATCTCCTCGTCGCTAAGCTCATTTTCTAAAGCTTTGATCTGTTCTTTCATTTGGGCCATATTTCTCTGTATTGGCATGCCTGTTAAGTTGTAAGGGGGTGGGGCCTTAGGTATTCACCAGGGTAGGGCAACCCTCTTTGCTGTGCTGCGGCGCCACCAGCCTGGTTGTTCTGGTTGACTGTTTCTTTAGTTCTTTGGTTGTCAGAGCTCCATGCAGTTTGATTTTCTGACACTTCTGGTTATTTATTGATTTTAGATTGGTTGTTACCCTCCTTTTGGTTGTGTGAGTAAGAGAAGCGTTTCTACCTATGCCTCCATCTTGGCCAGAAAAATATACTTTATGAGGCCAGCATTACTTCAATACCCAAACTAATAGAAGAAACCAGGAAACCCCAGAGGAGAGACTGGGGACAGAAGCTTTGGGGAAAGTACAGTGAGAGTAGCCACAGGTAACCTGTTGCTGAGTCATCCCATCAAACCACAACAGCTCTACCGTTCGGTACTTTAAATCCCATAGAATACACTCCCATTTTCTTAATCCATTTTGTCTCCCCCCTCCACATAAAATAGGTGGAAGCTGTGAATACTGATATATCTGATGGAAGAGAGAACTCACAAACAAAGGAACCACCAACAGATAATAAAGGAAGATGGCAGAGGAGTGATTGAAAGGCACACTAACCTCCCCCCAGGACCAATCTGGAATTACAACCAAATGGTGGAAAAATTATCCAGAACAAACAATAGAATGATAGCGAGAGAGAAGCCTCATAACCTCGGACAGACAGAAAACCAGCTTTGAAACAACATGTCCGTATCTGCACGATAGCACACAAGACGTGGTGGGTGAAGTGACTCACAGTCAACCAGCTGCTGGGAAAGACCCATCAAAGAAAGACCTAACAACAATCAAAACCCAAATACATCCAAAGAGCCAACATAAATGACATCCCAAGAGCAGCAAGTTCAGGAGCTCAAGGAGACTGCACCACTAAATCTCATAGGTCTCCTACCATAGAAGTTCACACCACAAACCCAGGGACTCAGAACAGATCAATTTCAGAAGTAGAGGCTAACAACAAGAGTCTCACAAACAGTGGGAAGACAAAGAAACAAACCCCAAACGAAAGGAAAGGAGGAAGCCTCAGAAAGAATGCTAAATGAAATAGAGGCAAGTCAACTATCAGATATTGGGTTCAAAACAATGATTATAAAGAAGCTCAATGAGCTCACAGAATTACCAAAAACTACAGGGAAACTACGATGAACCCACTACAAACTACATCAACATGAAAAAGGAAACAGAAACTATCAACAAGAGCTAAGAGGAAATGAAGAATACAATTTCTGAATTGAAGAACATACCAGAAGGAATCAAAAATAGGCTCGATGAAGCAAAGGATCAAATCAGCAAGCTGGAGGACAGGTAGGAAAAAACTCCCAGAAAGAGCAAGAAAATGAAAAAGGACTCAGAAATAATAAAGAGGTGGTAAGGGAGCTGCAAGACAACATGAAATGGAATAATATCTGTATAATAGGGATACCAGAAAGAGAAGAGGAAGAGAAAGGGATAGAAAACCTGTTTGAAAAAGTAATGATGGAAAACTTCCCTAATTTGATGAGAAAAAAAGTCACACAAATCCAGGAAACACAGAGAGTCCCAATCAAGAGGAACCCAAAGAGGCCTACTTCAAGACACTCATAATTAAAATGGCAAAATTCCAAGACAAAGAGAGAATGTTAAAGACAGCAAGTGAGAAACAGGAAGTAACATACAAGGGAACTCCGATAAGACTAGCAGCTGACTTCTCAATGGAAACACTCCAAGCCAGAAGCAAATGGCAAGGAATATTCCAAGTAATGAAAACCAAGGACCTGCAACCAAGACTACTCTATCCAGCAAGGCTCTCAATTAAAATGGAAAGCCAAATAAGGTGCTTCGTGAACAAAAGAAGCCTCAAAGAATATACCTCCTCCAAACCAGCTCTGCAAGAGATGCTAAATGGACTGCTTTAAGAAAAGGAAGAAAAAGAGTGAGAAAGAGAGAAACACAGGTACAAAGGAAGTAAAATGACAATTAATAAGTACCTATCAATAATAACCTTAAAAGTAAATAGATTAAATGCCCCAATGAAAAGACATGGAATAGCTGAATGGATACAGAATCATAACCCACACATATGCTGCCTACAAGAGATCCACCTCAGAACAAAGACCTGCACAGACTAAAAGTGAAGGGTTGGAGAAAAAATATTCCAAGCAAATTGACAGGAAAAAAAAAGCCAGGGTAGCAATATTCATATCAGACAAAATAGACTTCAAAACAAGGGCCATAAAAAGAGACACAGGAGGTCACTTCATAATACTCAAGGGAAGAACCCATCAAGAAGACATCAATATTGTAAATATATATGCACCCAACATAGGAGCACCTAAAAATATAAGAAAAATCTTGGAGGATTTTGAGAAAGATATTGACAGCAACACAATTAGAGTAGGGGATTTTAACACCCCACTGTCAAAAATAGATAGATCTTCCAAACAAAATATCAACAAAGATATTGTGGCATTGAACAATGTCCTAGATCAAATGGACTTAACTGATATATATATAGAACCTTTCATCCCGAAAAAGCAAAATACACATTTTTTTCCAAATGCACATGGAACATTTTCAAAGACAGACCACATGATAGGACACAAAACAAGCCTCAACAAATTCAAGAAAATCAAAATCATATCAAGCATTTTCTCTGACTACAAGGGACTAAAACTAGGAACCAACCTCAAGGAAAAAACTCAAAAACACTCAAACTCATGGATATTGAACAGCATGCTATTAAACAATGAATGGGTTAAGAATGAGATCAAGGAAGAAATCAAAAAGTTTCTGGAAACAAGTGAAAACGAACTTACAACAATCCAAAACCTATGGGACACAGCAAAGGTAGTCCTGAGAGGGAAGTTCATAGCAATACAGGCCTACCTAAAAAAAGATAGAAACATTTCAAATAAACAACCTAACCCTATACCTACAAGAACTGGAGGAACAACAACAAAGACAGCCAAGAGCAAGAAGAAGGAAGGAAATAACCAAGATAAGAGCAGAATTAAATGACAAAGAGACTAAAAGCACAATTGTAAGGATCAATGAATCCAGGAGCTGGTTCTTTGAAAAAATAAACAAAATCAACAAGCTTTTAAGCAGACTCATCAAGAAAAAAAGAGAGAGGACCCAAATAAACACAATCAGAAATGAAAAAGGAGAGATACCACAGAAATGTAAAGGATTGTAAGAAATTACTACGAAGAACTGTATGCCAAGAAATTTGAAAACCTAGGTGAAATGGACAAATTTCTAGAAAAATAAAATCTTCCAAAACTGAATGAAGAAGAAGCAGACAGCCTGAACAGATCAATAACAGCTGATGAAATTAAAGCAGTAATCAAAAAACTCCCGGCACATAAAGTCCCTGGACTGGACAGTTTCACAGGAGAATTTTACAAAGCAGTTAATGAAGAGCTAACCCCTATCCTTCACAGACTATTCCAAAAAATTTGAGAAGATGAAAGACTCCCAAACTCCTTTTATGAAGCCAGCATCCTCCTAATCCCAAAACTAGATAAAGGCTAACAAAGAAAGAAAACTTCAGTCCAATATCGCTAATGAACATAGATGCTAAATCCTCAACAGAACATTGGCAAACTGCATCCAGCAATACATTTAAAAAAATCATACATCATGATCAAGTGGGATTCATCCCAGGGATGCAAGGATGGTACAATATTCGCAAACCAATAAACATAATATATCACAAAAACATAGACAAAAATCACATGATCATATCAATAGATGCAGAAAAAACATTTGATAACATATACAGCACCCATTTATGATAAAAACACTCAGCAGAGTGGGAATAGTGGGAGCATTCCTCAACCTAATAAAGGCCACATACGAGAGACTTACAGCCAACATCATACTCAATTCGCAAAAACTAAAAGCTTTCCCACTAAGATCAGGAACAAGATAAGGATGCCCTCTCTCACCACTCCTATTCAACATAGCATTGGAAATCCTAACCACAGCAATCGGACAAGAAAAAGAAATAAAAGGCATCCAAATAAGAAAGGAGGAAGCAAAATTGTCATTGTTTGCAGATGACATGATAGTGTACATAGAAAATCCTATAGACTCCACCAAAAATCTACTTGATCTAATAAGTGAATTTGGCAAACAGCAGGATAAAAAGTCAATATTCAGAAATCAAAGGTTATTTTGTACACCAACAATGAAATATCAGAAACAGAAATCAGGAAAAGAATTCCTTTTGATATAGCAACAAGAAAAATAAAGTACCTAGGAATAAACCTAACCAAAGAGGTAAAAGACCTGTACTCAGAAAACTACACAACAATGAAGAAAGAAATTGAAGAAGACATAAACAAATGGAAGCATGTACCATGTGCATAGATTGGAAGAATTAACATCATCAAAATGTCCATACTACCCAAAGCAATTTATAGACTCAACACAATCCCTATTAAAGTACCAATGACATATTTCACAGATATAGAACAAACATTTCAAAAATTTATATGGAACCATAAATGACCTCAAATAGCTACAGCAATTTTGAGAAAGAAGAACAAAGCAGGAAGGATCACAATACCTGATATCAAACTGTATTACAAGGCCACTGTAATCAAAACAGCCTGGCATTGAAATTAAGAACATTGTAACAAAAGCCACAGGGGAGTGGGGAGGGGATAGTGGGGAGAGGGGTCTATAAGAGCTACATAAAGGACACAAGGACAAAATCAAGGGGGAGGGTAAAGGTGGTGGAGGGAGGTGGGACTGGCTGGGGTGGGGTGGAGGGAAGGGGAGAAAATGCAGACAATTGTAACTGAATAAAATTAAATAAATAAATTTTTAAAAACCCAGCCTGGTATTGCCATAAGAACAGACACATAGACCAATGGAATGGAATAGAGAGCCCAGAAATAAACCCATTCCTCTATGGTCAATTAATATTTGACAAAGGGGACAGAAGCATAAAATGGAGAAAAATAGCCTCTTCAATAAATGGTATTGGGAGCTCTGGGCAGCTCCCAACTTGCAAAAAACAATGAAACTCGATCACCAACTTACACCATACACAAAAATAAATCTAAGGTGGATAAAAGACTTAAATACAAGCCATGACACCATAAAAGTCCTAGTCCTTTAGGCAGGGAAATCTCAGATATTCCATGCAGCAATATTTTCACCAATATGTACCCTAGAGCAAGGGACATAAAGAAAAGAATAAACAAATGGGATCTCATCAAAATAAAAAGCTTCTGCATGGCCAAAGAAAATAGCATTAAAATGAAAAGAACCAACTGTATGGGAAAACATATTTGCCAATGATACCTCAGCCAAAGGTTTGATCTCCAAAGTTTATAAAGAACTCACACAACTCCACTCCAGGAAGACAAACAACCCAATTAAAAAATGGGCAAAGGACCTGAATGGACACTTGTCCAAGGAGGACATACAGAAGGCCCAGAGACATATTTAAAGATGCTCAGCATCACTAGCCATCAGAGAGATGCAAATTAAAACCACAATGAGATACCACCTCACACCAGTCAGAATGGCCATCATAAACAAATCAACAAACTACAAGTGTTAGAGAGGATGTGGAGAAAAGAGAACCCTAGTGCACTGTTGGTGGGAATGCAGCCCTGGTACAGCCACTGTGGAAAACAGTATGGAATTTCCTCAGAAAACTAAAAATGGAACTGCCTTTTGACCCAGCAATTCCATTGCTGGGATTATATCCTAAGAACCCTGAAACACCAATTCGTAAGAACCTATGTACCCCAATGTTCATAGCAGCACAATTTACAATATCCAAGTGCTGGAAGCAACCTAAGTGCATGTCAGCAAATGAGTGGATCAAAAAACTGTGGTACATTTATGCAATGGAATACTATGCAGCAGAAATAAAGAAGGAGCCCCTTCTCTTTGCAACAGCATGGATGGAACTGGAGAGTACTATGCTACGTGAAATAAGCCAGGCAATGAAAGACAAATACCATATGTTATCACCTATAAGTGGCCCAATCAACAAAACAAACAAGCAAGCAAAATATAACCAGAGACATAGAAACTAAGAACAAACTGACAGTAACCAGAGGGGAGATGGGAGGGGATAATGGAGGGGAAGGGGGAAGGGTTTCCAGGAACAACTATAAAGGACACATGGACAAAACCAAGGGGGACTGAGATCAGGGGAGGGAGGGGGACTGAGGTTGGCGGGGGGAGTGGTGGGGAGAAAATGCAGACAACTGTACTTGAACAACAATAAAATTAAAAAAACAAAAATAAAATATTTTTTAAAGTTATATTGATGTTATTTCAGTTACATTTATGTTATCAAAAATTATATTTATTTCACTTAGGCAGTGAGGAACAAATGCCATATGATCTCATCTTTAACTGGAACATAAGCAATAGAAGAAAAAAGCAAACAAAATATAACCAGAGACATTGAAGTTAAGAACAATCTAACAATAGCCAGGGGGGAGTGGGGTGGGGACAGTGGGAAGAGGGGATTACAAGAACTACTATAAAGGACACATGGACAAAATCAAGGGGGAGGGTGGGTGTGGGGGAGGGAGGTGGGTTCAGCTGGGGTGGGGTGGAGGGATGGGGAGAAAAGGCATACAACTGTAATTGAATAACAATAAAATTTTTTTTAAATTATATTTATGAATTTAGTGCTTTTTGTTGTTGTAAAGTTATGTTTGTGAATGAAATAAGTATGTTTTTGGTATGAAAATAGACACACCAAATGACCAGAACAGAAAACCTAGAAAGAGACCATAAATATTTGAATGCAGATCACTGGAGCTGGGGTGGCGGGTATGAAACTATGTTCCTACTGCATGCCGTGTACCCAAGTCTGGGTCTAATAAATGGTGTACCTAAGAGCTAAATGTGAAGTGCAAAATTTTTTAACTTTTTAAGACAATATAATGTCTTTATGACCTTAGGGTCATATGAGAAGAAAATCTTGAAATAAAATTTCAAAGTTTTTAACAAAAACACACCAAAAGCAAAATTAAAGGAAAATATTTGCAACAAAGAATGGCTTCCAGATACTTTGGGGTGGGGACAGAGAATATAGGATTGACAGATGTGGAGACAAGTTGGATATAAAATGCAAGAAAGAGCACTGAGTAAAAAACAACCCCAACTTTGTTACTGAGGCAATTCAGATTTGTTCCTCCCACTCCTGCAATCTTTCTGCTGAGAACTTGCTGTATGATAATAACATTGTTTGCTTATAAGTCTGTCTTCCCCACTATATTGGGCTCCTTTGAATCCAAGAGTCAAGGGTTTGAATCCACAGCCTCAATGACAAAGTGGCTACAAACAATTTTGGAGCCTGAGATTTCACCTGGCTTAACCATTGCTGGCCATGGGAGTTTGGGCATATTCTTTCATTTTCCTGGCTCCAGTTTGTTCACTTGTATGCTGCTCAAAATAATAAAAATAATAGAATCTACCTCAATGGTCATTATCAATATCCAATGAGTTCAGACATATAAAGCCTTTACAACAATGCCTTCTCCATGGCAAGAACCTCATAAGCAGTTGTTGAGTGAATTAGCCATATGCGTAATATGAACAAACTTTTCTTTTTGTCTCCCTGTAGGAACTTAAACTGCACAATTTCACTGCATTCCACCCACAGCTCAAAACAAATACATACCTCAATAATGTATTTTCTTTCTCTCATTCCAGGAATCACCAAAGATGATGAAGATGATACCATAAATCAAGGATTTTCAGAGTTTTGAGAGAGAAGTAATGAAAGATGGAGGGTGGTACCTAGATTCAGCCAAACTATGAGGTAAGGGTACTCCAGATTGCTAATGCTATCCAAGACTTCTGACTCCAAAGACAAGGAGTTAGGGTCCAACGACAAAATTAGAGGGAAGCATCTATAAAACATAAGCCTCATTTATGACACCAATGAAATTCAAGTGCTTCCCCAAACCACCCTCAGATTCCATAGTTCACTAGAAAGACTCACAAACTTGATGAAAGCTATTATATTCACAGTTACATGTATTACAGGGAAAGAATACATCGAAATCAGCCAAAGGAAGAGATGCATAGGACAGAGTCTAAGAGAGTCCCAAACTTGAAGTTTCCATTGTTCTCAGGATGTGTTACCCTCCCAGCATTGATGCTGGGAGTATTTATCCAGGGAGTATTGCCACCTTAGGACTCACCTGAGCTTCTGTGTCCAGAATTGTTTTGAGGCTTCTTTGCACAGACATCACTGATTGATCAATTGTTGCCCACATGGATGAACTCAGTTTCTAGGTTCATTGACTTCAAGTGACTCAAAGCCCCGACTATAAATCATAAGGTTGGTCTTTCTGGTTCAGCCAGCCCCCATCCTAAGACTTTCATGTGTGGCCAGCTGGAGGAAGAAGGAGAGGAGGAGGAGGAGGAGGAAGGATGGGAAGAGAAGGAAAAGGAGAGAAGAGAACAGGACAAGAAGCTTTTCTTTGAAAAGTGATTAATTTCACAAGTTAATCATCATGACTCATTAATAACTTGCTTTGCCTTCCATATTAGTCAGAGAGTTTGAATGGTTCTTGACCTTCGCAACTACCCTATGAGGTGTTCAGAGTGTTGTAGATGAGAAAACCAAGAGTCAAGAGGGCCAAGTAAATGACACTAAGTCCCCCAAGATAGAAAGAAAACATGTAGGATCGGAAACCAAGTCTTCTGGCCCCACATTTCTGTTCTTTCCAATTCAATTTACAGGCTCTGTTTTCCACATTTAGGTCATTATTTTTCACCTTACCCAAAGTTGTAAATTTTAGACTTTTCCTAACATGCTCATAACAGTCATTTTCCTACTCTATAAGTTTTGTGATAAAGAGATATGCATCTCTTTAATTTTGGAACCTAGAAACAATAATTTTGGGTCAAAATTCATTGTGAAAGTAATTTGCAAATCTTTGCTTTGTTCTGAAATTTTTTCATAATGAAGTAGTCATTTGCCTCTTAGAGCCTTTCTTCCTAGGCTCTTTTATTCACCTCCCCAACTCTACCATCACCAGTATCTATTGATAAAATAAGCATATTTGTCAAAGAGCTAAGATGAATCTTCCTGGCAGGCCTTATTACATACAACAAAGGATTAATGGGCTTGGATATGATGGTGGACTGGGGAGCGGTAGGGTGAGCCTGGTGCAAGACATTTTGACCCCACTTTAGACTCTGCCCTGCATCTGATTCATATGACTGTGCCTTTTGCCAGTTGCTTCAATAAAACTTTCATAACTAGTAGCTCTTCATCCAATTCTTATAGAATATTACTGGAAAAAACAATCAACACAGAACAAAACTAACACTGACTAAAACTGTATGTTGTAAAATTTGATATAGATAGAAAATTGAATAATTAAAAGTGGGAAATAGACATGGTAAAAATGTTTTCTAAAAACAAAATCAACAGTATGTAAAATTGTACATGATTTTAAATGTTTATTAGCTGAAAGTGAATGAAAGAATTAAATCTTTACATTCATAAAATTTGACCTGAGAAATAAGCTTGGTAGAAAAAATTTCTATGAAGGAAAACTCATAATCACAAAATGTACAAGTAGGTAAAAGTTAACTTAAAATAAATGAATCAAGCCAGAAAACTAATTGATCCTAATGATAACCCTTTTATTCATATAAAATTAACAATGGTTTAACTTTTATGGGAATGTTATCAAATAATTGAATTGATCTAACAAAGATTGATCCTAGAAAGCTTTTCAATAAAAACCTATCAATTTTTCTGTAATTCTTATTAAAATATTTCTGTTTTTAAATGTAGATAAAATACCTACTAGATCAATAATAAAGTTTAAAACAGTGTGATTGAAATATGATTTTCTCTTTTGTTCCTTTCTATGGAGTTAATATAAAATTGCATAACTACTAACTTTACCAAATGCAAGGAGTTATCATTGAGAATAAGATCAATATCTACAAAAAGGTTGCCGATGCAAACGCTAATTTGCACTTTGTTCACATAGCACCTGAAATGTGGGAAAAGTTGTCTGATCTAAACTTGCAGGTCCTGCTTGGACTTGCCTTGGACCTGGGGACATTAAAGTAGAGAAGAGCAGACAGTGAGTTAAATGGTTGGAGTCTCCCTTACATTGCAAATTCTTATGATGACCTACACAGCCTCACCTGATCTAGAGTCCCTCCTTCCATGACTTCATTCCTTCCACTGATCTTGACCCTTTCCAGCCACATCTGTGGCAGAGGAGAGTTGGGAGAGGAGGATGAAAGGGAACAGAGACTTGTGATAAGTAGTTTTGGTCTAATTCATCACATTAGCATCAGTTTGCCTGATTTTGAGACTCAGTTTAACACATGGGCATCTGTCAGAAGTTAGAATGAAGTTCCCACCCTGAAACTCAAAAGAATCCCCTCTTGCAGTTGCTATGCCCGTATTATCACCATTACCATCCCATTCAGCTCTAACTTTTTTTTTTTACTAATTATGCTATTACAGTTGTCCCACCCCCCCCACTCCACTCCATCCTGCCCACCCCCTCCCTCCCACATTCCCCCCCTATAGTTCATGTCCATGGGTCATACTTATAAGTTCTTTGGCTTCTACATTTCCTACACTATTCTTACTCTCCCCTTGTCTATTTTCCACCTATCATCTATGCTACTTATTCTCTGTACTTTCCCCCCCCTGCCCCTCCCACTCCCCTATTGACAACCCTCCATGGGATCTCCATCTCTATGGTTCTGTTCCTGTTCTAGTTGTTTGCCTAGTTTGCTCTTGTTTTTGTTTTAGGTGTGGTCGTTAATAACTGTGAGTTTGCTGTCATTTTTACTGTTCATATTTTTGATCTTTTTCTTAGGTAAGTCCCTTTGACATTTCATATAATAAGGGCTTGGTGATGATGAACTTCTTTAACTTGACCTTATCTGAGAAGCACTTTATCTGCCCTTCCATTCTAAATGATAGCTCTGCTGAATACAGTAATCTTGGATGTAGGTCCTTGCCTTTCATGACTTGGAATACTTCTTGCCAGTCCCTTCTTGCCTGTAAGGTCTCTTTTGAGAAATCAGCTGACAGTCTTATGGGAAGACCTTTGTAGGTAACTGTCTCCTTTTCTCTTGCTGCTTCTAAGATTGTCTCCTTCTCTTTAATCTTGGCTAATGTAATTATGATGTGCCTTGGTGTGTTCCTCCTTGGGTCTAGCTTCTTTGGGACTCTCTGAGCTTCCTGGACTTCCTGGAAGTCTATTTCCTTTGCCAGATTAGGGAAGTTCTCCTTCATTATTTGCTCAAATAAGTTTTTAATTTTTTGTTCTTCCTCTTCTCCTTCTGGCACCCCTATAATTCGGATGTTGGAACGTTTCAAGATGTCCTGGAGGTTCCTAAGCCTCTCCTCATTTTTCCAAATTCTTGTTTCTTCCTTCTTTTCTGGTTGGATGTTTCTTTCTTCCTTCTGGTCCACACTGTTGATTTGAGTCCCAGTTTCCTTTGTATCACTATTGGTTCCCTGTACATTTTCCTTTGTTTCTCTTAGCATAGGCTTCATTTTTTCATCTAGTTTTCGACCAAATTCAACCAATTCTGTGAGCATGTTGATAACCAGTGTTTTGAACTGTGCATCCGATAGGTTGGCTATCTCTTCCTTGCTTAGTTGTATTTTTTCTGGAGCTTTGAAGTGTTCTGTCATTTGGGCCATTTTTTTTTTTTGTCTTGGCACGTCTGTTACCTTAAGGGGCGGAGCCTTAGGTGTTCCCGGGATGGGGTAATGCTGGTCACTGCGCTGTGACTCTGTACGTGGGGGAGGGGCTGAGAGGGAGCAATGGCACCCGCTCCACTCTCCACCGGACTCCAAACTTTCACTCTGCTACCCACAATCAAACTGGGCCCCTCTGGTGCTGGTTCCCGAGTGGGTGGGCTTGTGCACGCCCTAGGCCCCTGTACGTCTCTCCAATGACCTCTCCTGTGAGGCTGGGAGTCTCTCCTGCTGCTGCCCCAACCCCCACGGGCATTTGCAATCAGAGGTTTGAGGCTTTATTTCCCCGCGCTGGAGTCTTGGGTTGCTGGGTCTGCTTCGCTCCCCGCCATTCGTCCGGTCCATCTGTGTGTGAATGTGGGGCCGCGGGGTGCCACCCGCCGCTCTGCCTGCCCCACTCTCTACCACTCTGAGTCCAGCCCTCTTGGTTTATCTGTGCGCGAATGTGGGGTTGCAGGGTCCGCCAGTGGTCAGACTGCCTGCCCCGTTCGTCCCACACTCCACCAGTCTCGGTCCCCCCACAGCCACGCGAGTCCTCTCCGGCCTGGCTGCCCGTCTCCGCCCCTCCTACTGGTCTGGATGAATGTTTATTTTTTATTTCCTTGGTGTCGGACTTCCTTGCTGTTCTATTCTCTGTCAGTTCTGGTTGTGCGAGGAAACACAGTGTGTCTACCTATGCCGCCATCTTGGTTTGATATCCAGCTCTAACTTTTAATACACACTGATCAGAATTTTGCCTCCAAACTCCGGCCTTGTGGTTGGGCCAACCTCTTGCTGCCAGACCAACCTGGGCTAACCACTAAAATGGCTGTCTGTCTCCAGGCTCCAACCTGCCTAAAGAAGACCTCCTTTTTGTTCAGGTCACCTCCATTTGCCAGGGCCACTGCCATAATATAAATTTAGTCTATACAACCAAATTTCTATTATTTGTTCTTGGGTTGTCTTCCTCCCCAGGCACCTGTCCCAACCCAGTGGATGTGTCTGATGCAAAGTCTCCAAACCCTCTGTCTAATGCACTCCTGCTCTTTCTCAGTCCAGTTGGCCTCCTTCTCATAATAGCATTCACTGTCAAGCCATTCTAACTCAGACAGGCAGGGGTCCAGCAGGCTCAGATGGATGTACAGTGATACAGAAATGCCTGTGAAGTTCCTGTCAGGGGTCTCTGGATAAAGTTCAGGACAAGAGGCAACTACAGATTACATGTGTTGAAGAGGTCAGTCAACAAATTCTAACTAAGCACGCATTGTGTCCAGACAATGCCTCTTCTTTAAAACAAAACAAAACTCTTCTCCTCTGGCCATCATACTCCTACCCTCAGGTATTCCTTCAGATTCATGACCACTGTTTTCTCACCGAATTCCATTTGAAATCTCTCAGTCCCAATTTACCTGGCAATTCTAAACCCACAACTTGTCCTGTAGAGCTGGCTTTCCAAAGGAGTCTTAGGTTTCACAATTATAGGCATGTTACAAAACAAAAATAAAACAGAACATCAAACTGGGTTGAGGCCATCTCATGGATTTTTTTTTTAACCAGAAGTGTGGATTTGTGACATAAGCAGCTGCTCCAAAACCAAACAAATGACAGGACTCAACTCAGAGTTTGAGCCTATCCAGGGGCTGAATTATGTTTGCTTTGAGGTTTTGTGAAAGGTCATGAGGCCTAACAAAGTTCAGATGAAACTTGGCTGTTTCTCCATTAGGCTCTGGCTCAGAACTTGTGGTGTTTCATGTGGTTTGGAGTTTTCAAACACGGCGCTTTTGCACAGCGCTAATAAATGATTCTTTCTCAGCATGGAAAGCAATTAAATGTATGGCCTCTTGGGTTTTTGTCTTAGAATCAGTATTTATTTATTAGGAGCCAGGACAAGGGCTAAATGACTTAGAAGAGGGATCACACATAATGAGGTCGGTGAATTTGCTGAAGACACCACATTTTAGATGACTGGAGGCCTGAAAAGCAGGAGAGGAACTCCTGAAGAACCAATAAAATTAGGCCACTGGGAAACTTGCTAATGAATGGAATTTAGCATCAGCCTACAAGGAACAAGTTAGAACTGCTTGCAAAACCCCAGGGAAGGCCACATGAAAGGACTCCAGCACCATCTGTCTTCAGCCTGCACTGGCCATTCTGAAGTAGTCCCATGAGCTTTCCAGTGCTTGCAACTCTTGGAGCTTCCTCTATAAGTAAACCTCCCTCAGGCAGTCAACTTGAACTTCTCTGATTCACATTGGGAGTGAGGTTGTGAGACTTCCTCAAAGCGAGTCTCCCTCTACTTACTCCCTTTTAAGAAAGTGAGTATGTTGATCTGCTCGAGCAACCATAACAGAGTACCACAGACTGGTTGGCTCACACAACAGAAATTTATTTTCTTACAATTCTGGAGGCCGAAAGTCCAAGATCAAGGCATTGGTAAGCGGGGTTGGTTTCTTCTTCTAAGTCCATCTTCTTGGCTTATAGATTAGATGGCCACTTCCCCCTGTGTCTTCACAGGATCTTTTCTCCATGTGAGTCTGTTTCTTATTTCTTATCTCTTTTTATAAGAACACTACTTATATTGTATTAAGTCCCATCAATATGAACTCACTTTACCTTGATCACCTCTTTAAAGACCCTACCTCCATATCAATCTACCTGATATCAAACTATACTACAGGGCTATAGTAATCAAAACAGCATGGTACTGGCATAAAAACAGACACATAGATTAATAGAACAGAATAGCAGTTTGAGAAATAGACCCACACCTATGTAGTCAATTAGTATATGAAAAAAGTGGTAAAAACATACAATGGGGTAAAGACAGTTTATAAAATAAATGGTGGTAGGAAAATTGGACAGATACATGCACAAATTGAACTTATACCACCAAATTATACCATACACAAACTCAAAATGAATTAAAGAATGAAATGTTAAGTCACAAAATCATAAAAATCCTAGAAGAAAACATAGGCAGTAAAAACAGACATTTTTATAACAATACTTTTGCTGATATGTCTCCTTGGGCAAGGGAAACAAAGAAAAAAAATAAACAAGTAGGACTACATCAAATTAACAAGCTTTTGCACAGTAAAGAAACCATCAACAAAATAAAAAGACAATCCACTGAATTGGAGAACATATTTACCAGTAATACATCTAATAAAGAGTTAATTTCCAAAATATATAAAGAACTTATACAACTCAACACCAGGAGGACAAACAATACAATTAAAAAATGGACCAAGGACCTGAATAGATACTTCTCCAAAGAGGAAATATAGATGGTCAATAGACATAATAAAAAATGCTCAATGTAAAAAAAAAAAAAAGCTCAATGTCACTAATCATCAGAGAAATGCAAATTAAACTCACAATGAGACATCACCTCACAACTGTCAGAATGGCTACCATCAATAAATCAACAAACAACAAGTGCTGGCAAGGATGTGGAGAAAAGAGAACCTTTGTGCACTGTTGATGGGAATGCAGATTGGTGCAACCACTGTGGAAATTAGCATGGAGTTTCCTCAAAAAATTAAAAATGCCTTTTGACCCACTGATCTTCCTCTGGAATATATCCAAAGAAACCTGAAACACTGATTCAAAAAATATATATGCCCCCTATGTCCCTTGTAGCATGATTTACAATAGCTAAGACTTGGAAATGGCCTAAGTGTCCATAAGTAGATGAGTGGGTGAAAATGTTGTAGTACATTTACACAGAGGAATACTACTCAGCCATAAAATTCAAGGAACTCTTACCCTTTGTGACAGCATGGATGGACCTGGAGATTATTATGCTAAGTGAAATAAGCCAGTCAGAGAAAGACAAATACCGTGTGATCTCACTTATATGTGGAATCTAATGAACAAAATAAACTGACAACCAAAATAGAAACAGAGGTATGGCTACATGGAACAGACTGACAGCTGTCAGAGGAAAGGGGTATTGGGGTGCTGGATGAAAGAAGGTGAAGGGATAAAAAACCATATATATATATGTATATAATGTGTGTGTATATATATGTATTTAATATATGTATATTTATTTATATATATATAATGTGTAAAAACATATGTATAACACATAGACACAGACAACAGTGTGGTGATAGTCAGAAGGAAAGGAGGGTGGAGGTGGGTGGATGTGGGCAAAGGGGGAATAAAAGGAGATGGAAAGAGACTTTGCTTTGGGTGATGGGTGCACAGTGCAGGGTGCAGATGATGTTTTGTTGAATCGTACACTTGAAGCCTTTATGGTATCGTGAACCAATATCACCTCAATAAATTCAATAAGAAATAAAAAATAAAATATTCATATTATGAATAACCATTTGCAGAGTACTCACATAACTAATAAGCTCTGAGATTCATTCATAAAAGTCCCAGAAATCTAAAGAAGCAACCCTGTACTTTCCTCATTGATTATCCTGTGGGGAAAAAACACACAATTTCAGATTAAATGTTGGGTTTGTTTTTGAAGTGGCATTTCAGTCATTGACCAGCCTCATGCAGTTGTCACTTTTTAATTTATTATGTAAAATTGATATTAAATATCGATGAGTGGTCAAAAAAGCTGTGGTATATACAATGGAACACTACTCAAACATAAAAAGTAATGAAATCTTACAATTTGTGACAACCTGGATGGACCGAGAGGGTATGATGCTAAGTGAAATAAGTCAGAGAGTAAGATAAATACCATATGATTTCACTTATATGTGGAATCTCTAGGGCAAAATAAATGAACAAACAAAACAGAAACAGACTCATAGATGCAGAGAATAAACTGATGGTTACCAGAAGGGAGGGAGTTTGGAGGGCTGGGTGAAGGAAGTAAAGGGATTAAGATGTAAAAATGGGTAGCTACAAAATAGTCATGGGGATATAGAGTATCATCAATAATATTGCAATAACTATGTATGGTGCCAAGTGGGTAATTGAATTAACCAGAGAATCACTTTGTAAATTACATAATTGCCTAACCACTATGCTGTATACCTGGAACTAATATAATATAATGTTGAGTATCAACTGTAATAGGAAAAAACCCCACCTCCAAATACAGTCACATTCTGAGGCACTAGGGACTTCAACATGTGAATACAAAGAGGAGGCATCACACCCTTCAGTCCAGCGAGGTCATCTGTTCAAGCTGTACCACTGAGTCAACACCCCAACCCCTAATGGAGAGTTATGAGGTGAGGTAAAGCCCTAACTGAGGGACAGCTCATCTTCTCCTTGTACTTTTCTGCCTTTGACTAATTTCACCCAGCTCAATCAAAACATAAAAGAGAGAAATTAAAACGGCAATACAGCAAGCTTAAATGTGCAGGCAGAAGCTTTATTTGTGCTCATTTGTCTTTAGAGATTATTGTCTACTTATGAGCATCTGTTGAACTAGAGTAGGTTCATAAAGACCATTCTCCAAATAATTCCCATGTGAACCCAGCAGGATACTCTTATGTTTGGATGAAAATTTACTGCGAGCACATATGTTAGAGTCACAGAGCTGTGCTCTGTCAGGGCTTACATTTTAGTGGAAGTTTCTGACAATAAACAAATAATCTGATAAATTGATAAGTCTTTATTGCTTGGGTTAAGACATCCAACAATGACTGGCAGATTGATTGAATTGATGGTACCAGTTCTTTATCTGCTCCTCCATCCATGCCATTTGCCATGTGACTTTGCAATTTCTCTCCTCAAGAGGTGGAATCATATGACTCACTTTGACCAATAGGATGATGGCTGTTGTGATGCAAGTGGAAACTTAGTAGAGCCTGCACATTTCTGATTCTGCTTTTACGCCTGGGCCATTTTGCTTAGAACCAGCCTGGGTCAGCCTACTGGAGGCAGAGGAGAAACATGATGAGGAAGGCTGCATCAGAAACCATTGGACTGCCAGCCAGTTCCTAGAGCCTTCAGCCATTAGGCAGGATGACCCCCAAATATGTGAGAAGCTCAGCTGAGCCCAGGAAGCTCCCCAGTCTAAATCACCAACCTGCAGAATTTTAAGCTAAACAAAGACTAAGTGTTCGAAGCCCCAGAACTTGGAAGTGGTTTGTAACAGCATATTTACGGCAATAGCTAACTGATCCAGTCAATGAAGGCCCCCAATAAATCTAAACATTATCCGAAAGAGGTAGCACATTAGGGCATTATTGGCCATTGACACTTTGGCTGACAAACAGTATATGAGATCAGCTTGTCAAGGCTCTGAGAGATGCGATACAGACAAGCTATGGAAACAAGGTAGAATCTTTACCCTGTTGGATGAAGGTAGTGTGGGAAATGGAGTGGTAAACACACTTCTAGAAATGTTCAGAGAGCCATTCACTGACCTGCTACTTCTGTGTAAAATGCAGATTCTTTACTCACAACATACAAGGTCCTCCTGTCTGGTCCCTGCAGTTTCCCCTCCAGACCCACTTTCTTCTGAGTCACAGGAACCTGAATTCTCTGGACTTTGTCCCCAGGCTGCCTTGTCCCCTGGCTTCCCATTGGGTTTGTCAAAGGAAAGCAAGAACAGCAGAATGAAAGGTAGGAAGATGAAGACATCAGAGTTTCTGTTTCTCTGCCTCCCTCCCGTTGGGCTATAGTTTGGCCATGACTGTGTTTTTATATAAAAGACCACAGCTCTTGCAGGGTGTCCCCTCT
Source organism: Desmodus rotundus (assembly GCF_022682495.2). Classification (NCBI taxonomy): domain Eukaryota; kingdom Metazoa; phylum Chordata; class Mammalia; order Chiroptera; family Phyllostomidae; genus Desmodus; species Desmodus rotundus. The sequence continues at coordinate 30,248,785 of NC_071394.1, read as the reverse complement.
TTTAGTCAGAATTCTCCCCATCTCTCAGTGACTCCTCCCCATTGTCCCCATTGTCCCCACACTTCGGGATGGTAACCCTTCTGGCTATTGCTGGTCCTGGAGTACTTCAGCATCCCTTGTTGCTATTCCTTAACCCAGCCCAAACATTGCAAAAGGCCACCTCATAGAAATGTTGTAAAGGGACCCATTTATTGTGCCCTTTGAAAGCACCATCTGTTTCTGGCCAGGTCTTTCTAGCGCATAACTTCTCCAGCCTGCTATAGCAGCCAGCACGCTCTTCCTCAGCCCCTGCCCCACAGGCACGGTGCCACCCCGCCACGCCTCCATGCCTTTGCTTCTGTTGTATCCTTTTCCCTTTTTTAATTTCAACTCTTTACTAATACCTAAATTATAAATCGAACATTGGCAACCATGTATAGACATGTTTGCTGTGGACAAATTAAGATCGTGAGGTCATACTTCCAATACAACTTCAGAATTAATACAATAATAAATCAATTTTCTCAGAAGTAGTATAATTTCCTTCTATTTACAATCCATGATATGGAAAGTCTAATATGTTAAATGATTTACCACCTATCCTAAGAATAAGCTATAGAAAATTGAATCACTATCTGAATCAAATAACAACAAAGTTTTTAACAACTCAGTCATTTTTCTTAAAAGTATATATATGAATATGAAAGGGGACCAAAGAAAAATCGGAATTATCTTCTGGAGCATGGGCTCATTGTAGTATGGACTTTCCCAGCTAGATGAGTGTTCTAGGAACTCATCAATATCAGTGTGCCAGCTGGCATTGTTGTGAGAGGCTGTATTTGGTTTCAGTGAATTCTTTTGAAGACACTTTCAGTGCATTTGCTCATTTAATAATGGGTGATTTATCAATAAATTAATAAATATTTATGTTTGGCCATGAAAAAAATAATAATGGGTGATTTATGAGCATACCGGCCCACACGGCACTGAGTGTTCAGCAGTTTTTAACCAAAAACAGCAGGACCCCCATGCCCCACCTTCCCTACTCACTCAATCTCTCCCCAAGCAGCTTTTTTTGTTTCCCCAGATGAAAAAGTCCTCAAAGGGAAATGTGTTGCTGATGTGGAAGAAGTGAAATGAAAAATGACAGAAGCACTGAAAGGCATCAAAATCAATGAGTTCAAAAACTGTTTTGAGCAGTGAAAAAGTGTCTTAATAAGTGTATTGCATCAAATGGAGAGTATTTTGAAGGTAACTGAAGTTTAAACATGTAAATACATAATTTTTATAAATGAATTCTGTTTGGAGAGATATACACGTATATAATATATATATAAAACCCAACAGTTCTGCCACAGTGCACAGGTAATTTCATTTATTATTATTTTTTTTTTTGCCCAATCACCCACACCAAGCAGCTTTCAGCTTAGAATTCAAAGATGTAGAAAATCACACATCCTACATGAAATAATGAAGACAGAAACCGTATATAAATAATAAACTTTAAAATTCCATATGCTGACATCAGATGTCTATTAACAAGATTTTCAATCCATTTAATTAATACTCTATAATCTCAGATGGCAGTGTCCTCTCGCATGTCGTGCAGCTGACTCAGATCTGAGGTCTTTTCCTATTACAGAGAAAGTGGTCCTCAGCCTGAAACAGGACGAGCGTTTGTAGTCCGTCTGCTGGGGCCTACTAGAGGGAGCCTGGTTGATGATGGAGGGCACATGAACTGTGTGAAGATGAACTGTGTGCAGTTTTCTGGATGTACTGAGGAAAGTCCTGCAGAGCACATTGGCCCTGGCAACTTGCTCCTCTACTCTGGCCATGTTGGCACTGATAATCCCAATTATGGCCTCAAGCCTGTTGACCTAGCTGTAGCCTTGCTGCCTGGGTGGCCCTTTCGTAAATGCCAGGCCCACCTTCGATGACAGCATGGGAGGAGTCACTGCACAGCACGTTCAGCAAGCCCACGAACTCGTCCACCCCGGTGAGCAGGTCCTCCAGGCTCTGGGCAGGGCCTCCACCGTGGGCTGTGCCTGAGCTCCTGGGAGCAGAGAGGCGATGCAGCCCTATAGGTTGTGCCCAGCTCCAGGCCCTCATCCTCCCAGGGCCCAGGTGCTCCTGTTGCTGTACGACACATTGGGGCTGTCTCCACTGCAGGCAGCACCCTGGGGCTCCACCACAGCGGATCCCTGCTGCTATGGCCAGCCAGGGCTACTAGCCCTCCCCTTTCCTTTTTTAAGAATGCCTTTCCCCTTTCCTGGACAGACTCTCACATGAGCTAAAAATCTGACCTCAAATGTCACCTTTTCAAGGAAGACTCCATCTCTGCTGACCCATCATCACACACCTTTGCCCTCCTACAGAACTAAGTGCTCTTCTTACCTGCTCCTATAGTTGCCTCCACACCCTACACTGCACCCCCCTCCACATTAGAGCACTAATCCTTGTCTAAGTCTCTGAGGTACGCAGAATGGTAACCTCCCAAAGATGTCCACGGCCTAATCCCCAGAATCTATAATTAGGTTATGTTACATAGCAAGAGGGAATTAAGTTTATTAATCAGCTGGCTATAAAATCAGGAGATTATCACAGATTACCCAAGTGGGCCTGATAGGGGCCCTTAAAACTGGAAGGGCAAAGTGGAAGAACTTTTACCAAGGAGATGGCAATAGGAGAAAAGACTTGATTGGCCATTGCTGTCTTTGAAGATGCAGAAGGAGGCCACAAGTCAGAGTGCAGACAGCCCTTAGAGGCCAGAAGGGGCAAGAAAACAGATTCTTCCCTAGAGACTCCAGAAAGAATACAGCTTTGCCAGCGCCTTGGCTTTAGTCCAATGAGATCCATTTTGGACTTCTGACCTCTGGAATTGTAAGATGATAAAATGTGCCACTTAAGCCACTAAGTCTGTGGTCATTTGGTACAGCAGCAAAAAGAAATGATATAATCCCCAGTAGAGGGTCCAATCCTTGAGAACAGGGATCATGTCTTTATTTTGTGTTTTCCAAACTCCCACAAAACTTGTCTTGGTGTAGTTCTTAAATATATTTATTGAAGGAAATGTAGGATGCAAAATGATCTTGTTCACCCTATATTTTCCGGATTCTTCTTGGTCCGTGTAGCAATAATTTATTTGAAGGAAGAGATCTTCATTTGTCCACAGAATAGAAAATAGTGCTCAGTTATCCATCTACCATATCATCACTGAGAAAAATAACTTAGCTAGCTGCCAAGGAGAACCAGGATGCAGCAGTGTGAGGAGCTCACAGTGCCCTCCCTCTCTGGAAAGCAGTTGTGGTAACTAACAGCGGCCTGCCATAGGACATGCCCAGCTTCCCAGATGGGCAGGGAAAGAACAAATTGTTCCTTCCCCTGGAGCAGCTGGCCTTGGTTTTGGCTGGATGTGGATTCCCGTGCACTGGTTGCTACAGTTTGGCAAGAGCCACCCTCCAGCCCAGCATTTCCAGAGGGTCTGTCCTATTACTAATCAGGAGCAGACACCTCCTATCATCACCACAACATTGTTCTTACAGCAGCACCAGCAACAGATGATCTGCAAATCCCACACCCTGCTCATGAAATGAGAGCTGGTGCCTTACTTTAAATCCCCTTGGACAATTCTGTCTACATTGCTGACAGCTCTGGACCAGAAGCCAGGAGCCACGGGGCCTAGTCTGGCTCTGCCTCCCTGTGACTCCTTGACTGGGTCGCCTCCTATTCCTCACCTGTTGAGCGAAGGGGGTGGACTTCTGTGGCTGCTGAAGGCTGTTGCATTCTGAGAGTCTATGACAGTTATACAATTCCCAATTATGCTTGGAAAACACCAGTGACAAACTGTCCTCATTAAAGAGAATGTTTTATTAGGAAAAAAGTTAGAGCTAGAGCCTGAGAAAAGAAAGGTGAGAAGGAGAGTGAGCAAGAGGGAAAGAGGAAGAAAGAGAAAGATGAGAAGAGAAGAAGAAAAAAAGGAAGGAAAGAAGGGAGAGAGGAAAAGAGGGAAGGAAGGACAATTTATTGAGCCTCTTTAACCTACCTCAGCTCACCCGCACCCCAGGCCAGAGCCTCAAAAAGTTTTGCATAAAAGTACCTCTGCCCTTAGAGGACAGTAACAAGGAACACTGGAAACCAAGCAAGTGGGAAATCTGACTCCTCATTTAACCTTAAAAATTAATGTGAATTTTGTGTTCTACTCCATAAACAGGGGTTTCATTTCCTCAGTGGAGTAAAACTGTTGCTACAGGAAGATACAGCATGTTAATGAATGCGGTGCTGTGCAAAGCCCAGCCCACGTCTGCTTCCCTTTGAGGTGGGACACTCTGGTTTGGGAGTCAGGGAGCTGCAAGTTGAGAGGTGGGATGTATTCTCCAACCCATCCAGGTCAGGAGAAGACTTGGAGGTTACCCAGTTTACTACAGCTGGAGAAACCAAGCGAGTAAAGTCAAATTCAACACCCCCATCTATGTTTGCCTCCAGAAAATTTGGATGATAGTTTTCTGGGACAGTCTGTGCCAGAGGACGCCACCTCTGTTGACTATAGTTTATGACAGTGGGATGCACTGATACTCTGTAGCACTGTCAGCAACTCGTTAAAGCAGGTTTTTTAAATATTTATATTCAAAAGCAGTAGAAGTTGGGGGCAAAAGTCCCAAGGAAGAGAGACCACAGGCTTGGGGGTTAAGCAGAAGGTCCAAGCCAGAAGAAGGTCTTAGCTGCCAGCTGGAGGGGGGCCAGATGGGGCTTAGCCATGGACCCAGCATAGTAGGGAACTGACCCCATGTGAGAGTACTAGAAAGTCAGCCAGGGCCAAGTTCAATACAAAACAGTTGTGGTCAATACAGCATGTCTACAATAGGCAGAGCTGTTGTGGGGTAAAGATGAGCTAGTATGTGCCTGACACAAAAGTACAAGCATTGGTTAGTGTCGTTGTTGAATGTGGTCACCTGGCTTGGTGGCAAAATCAACCATCAGGAGAGGAATCTAAATCCATGCAGTGGGCAAGAGACAGGATAAGCTGGAACAGACCCACAGGCCAACAAGACTCTAAAGGACCAGGAAGAGATCTGAAAGGGACTTCACGCCCTGCCCTCCGGGCTAATAGGATTTAGGACTTGAAGGATACAAAGGGATGAAACATCCTTGGGCACAAAGGGATAAAACATTGCCACAGTTGAATTGACAAGAGGAGCAAGTGGCAAGAAATGGGGAAGGGAAATCTGTTATAGGATTCAGGCACAAAGACATAGGTGGGACCCCGACAACCACATCTGGCTTTGCCACTTTCAGCAAGCTGCCTGAGCTCTCTGAGCCCTTTTCATCCTCTTTAAGATGAGGATAATTAGAGTACCTTTCCCTCGGGATTTTGAAAGATTAAAGTGAGACAATTCAAGGGACCTAATACATGCTCAGCAATATTAGTTTTCTTGCTATTAGCTGTTATGTAGCAATTGCAGAGTGAGTAAATGGTACATTGTCTATATTAAGATTCTGAGATCAGGGAGGGAAAACAATTTCCTAGGAAAATCAATGTGTCTTCAGTATCTCTGGATTTTTATTTCGGACGAGTCAAGAGTTAAGGAGAGAGAAGAAGAAAAGCAGAGAGGAGGAAGTGGAGGAGGGGAAGACAGAGACAAGGATGGCGAAAGAAAGAAGAGGGGGGAAGGAGGAGGAAAAGTGATGGTGGAGAAGATGATGGGGAGGAGAGGAGGAAAAAGAATAAAGGCAAGGAATAACAGGTCCTGGTAATCCTCAACAATTTAACATGAGAATATTCCAAAACAAATCATAAATTGGTCCCTTCTTCTCCACTTAACTCACTCTTCAGCTTATTCCGTAAATGTGAAAGTTCTCCAAGGTCCTGCCTTTGGCCCTGTGCTCTTTGACCTTTACAAGATCTTCTTTGGCAACGTCATTCATTCCTGTGGCTTTACTTACTACTCATTCTTTAACCCTCAAACATTTATTTCCAGGCTGGAATCTCTCTTGACTTTCAGACACTTACTTCCAATCACTAACATCTGTACCCTAATAGATCCAAGTCAACACATACAAAACACATCTTGCACCCCCTCACATAAAACCCTTTTTATTCTTACTGAGATGAAGGGCACCTCCATCCCCTCAGGTCAGAAATGTGGAAATCATGTATGACTATTCTCTTGTCTTAACCCTCTGACACTTCTCTCTTCTTAATTCTTCTCCAAGTCTGTTTCAACTTTCCACTCTTATATTTCCTGCCTCAGTTCAACCCCCCAGCCCTCAACTACACCCAGTTAACAATCTCCCGACCTGTCTCTCTGCTTCCAGGCCCCTCCCATCCAATCTATCCTCTATAATCAGGAAAGTGTGACATGATCTATGACATTCCCTGGTAAATATTTCACAAACTCCTTTCCTATTGTACAGGATAAAAATATAAATTCCTTAGCCTAATATACAAAGCTCTTTACCTGACACCTGCCTATTTTTCCAGCTTCATCCATCTTCCTCTTCTCTATTCCCCAACCCACATGCACACACACGCTTCATTTCATCCTGACCAAACTACAAGTTTGAAGCTGTTATTCACCATGCCTGGAAATTTTCTGATTATCTCTTTTACCTGGCAAACTGCTGGTCAATCAAATGTCACGTCTTATGGGAAACCTTCTTTGACTTTGCTATGTGCACAATTAAACATTCTTATGACACTTTTATTCTTTAACTCTGTCCCAGTACTTAACACATTATGTGATTATTTGTTTAAAATATGTGTGTTTTTCCAAGTGGCCTGGGAGCCCTTAGAGGGCAGAGATTGTGCTGTACCCGTCATTGTATTTCCAGTATCTAATAAAATGCCTGGAACAGAGTGCTAATCAATAATGATCCGTTACATGGATAATTGAATGACTGGATGAATAACGAACACTTAGAACATAAATACAAACCAAATCCAAGCTAACCAGAATTTCAACAGATTTAAAACAAACTAACACTTACCTCTCTTACATTTAGAAAGAAGGAGATGAGTTCATTAGTAAGCCCAGCGGCCACTCAGAATCTGCTCTGGTTTGTGTGCCCCATGGTGCTCAGGCTTGGGAGAATGCCATTTATTAATTACCATAAAAATATGATTGCCAAAGACTTTAATCGCCAGCTTTCTGTCCTTAGCACTTTCTTACTAGGAGAATCTACAGGGAAAACAAGGTTATAATCAGAAGGTTGGCTTGGTAAGCATAGAATAAGCAAGGAGTCAGCCTGGCTTATTCATCCACACACCCACTCAGCATAATCTTGCTATCCCTGATGAACAGTTGGAAAGGGCCCCAAAGATCAGCCAAAGTGTCTTCTCCCCTTGACGGTGATAGAGATACTCAGAAAAATCCTTCCCCTTTTTTAGTTTCTCATTTTTTAGACTTTATGCCAGGGGTGTAAACCTCATTTTCACTAGAGTCACATCAGCCTCACGGTTGCCTTCAAAGGGCCAAATGTCATTTGAGGACTGTATAAATGGGACTACTCCTTAACAGTTAAGCGAGAGCTCCGCGCTGCCACCAGGTAGAAACAAGGTGCCAGGCCGGATAAAACAAGGTGGAGGGCCGGGTTCGGCCCGCAGGCCTTGTGTTTGCCACCTGTGCTTTATGCAGTCAATCCTCTTGGGTTGACTGGGAAGACACAACTAAGCCAGTATCAGTTTTATTGGGTTGGCCAAAAAGTCCATTTAATTTTTTTCTGTAAAATTAAAGATACATTTTTCATTTTCACCAATAACTTTATTGATCTGACTATTTTGAGTATGTCAGCTGTTTCCCGCTATGGGCTTCTAGTGGGTAGAGGCCAGGGGTGCTGCTAAACATCTTGCAATGCATAAGACAGCAAAGAATTATTTGGCCAAAATATCAACAGTACCAAGAAAGTTTACAAACCACTTTTGACACTTTCGACTAGTCACAGCGTCTTCTCCACACACTACGCAAATAATTTTTTTTTACATTTCAGTTGCGTTTTTACCTTTCTTGAAATAATAAGGCATAACATGCCAAAAATGTTGCATATTTTTTCCATCTTTAATACTAAAATGGTTACACAAAACTTCACCAGTTTTGATACTTTTTTTAAATGCACGCAGATATGACAACTGTCACAATATAGTGTAATAATATTGTTTTGAATGAAGCTAAAGACAACTAAGCACTATTAGAGCCATGGTACTGATGGAAAAGACTAAACGAACTTTCTGGCCAATCCAGTAGATAGGCTGGTATAGTCATATACATTCCTGAGGCTACACTCAGATTAATTAAACATTTCAGCCATGTAAGTTCAAATTATTGCTTAGGGAAAGGTAATGTTCTCAGAAGACTGATCTCACCCCAAATAAGTTTTCTGTGTTTTGTAGGGATCTTGTTGTTATGCCTTAGTAAAAATAAATATGTATATATTTTATATATATAGGTGTGTGTATATGTGTGTATAAATGTAAAAAACATTCTGAATTATTAAAGCTTTACTCTACTAACACACGTTTAACACAATTGGAAGGCTAAACAAAAAATGATACTAGGTAATAGTAATAATATAAATCTAGCTGATGCCTTCCTCTATTATTTATTAGGGTTATTTATCTATTATTTTTCTGTTAGGTTGTGGATTGGGAGGATTCAAGGCTTCTAAAAAACATGAAGCCATCACAGAAGAACAGGATTTAATTTCTCCACCTGGAGGTCTGGGTCTTTTCAACAGCACCATGGGTCATAGGTTCAGAGGCTGGTTTGGAGAAAACAAAGGGGCATGTGCTAGAGAAGAGCAGGCAACCTCTGGCAAGAAGATGTGAAGGACCAGGTGGTGAGGCAGAACTATTGGAAGAGGGGAAGCTCCTTAGTTGTGACACCTGTGAGTCTGAAACATACACAGGTGGAAGCTCAAGGTTGCCCCTGGTTTGGACACAGAATTAGAAGTCATGGTCAAAAAGTGATTCCCAAGAGACCCTGAAGGAAGCAAACTGGGTTAAAACGTCCTCCCAAGAAACTCAAAGCAGTATCTTCTCTCACTGAGATCAGATGAAGAGGGGAATTGCCTACCTTTGGCCTTTTTTTTCTTACTTCTAGTTTTTCAAGATGCTTATAGTCACAGGACATACTCTAAGAGAATTCTGATTGAGGTATGCACATGGACAGATCCAGGATACAATGGGGTTCCATTTCAAATAGCTTTGCATTGTTTTTATTCAGGAACTATTTCTACATTTATTTTTTAATTTAATAGTATAGAAAGTTGAATATTTATTTAAAATGAGAAGAGTAATTTTAACAAATTATAATTTTTAAAAGGTGACAAATACCATGGGCATCACAAATCCAGAAAAATATCATAATAATAATATCAGTATATTATATATTGCACTAAATATTATTATATTTTATTGTAATATTGTTAATTAACTTTGGGCAATTTGGAGGCCAGACAGGTTTTAAGCAAAGGAACCACTTAACCAGATTTACATTTCAGATTTACGAGGAGTCGTAAAGCAGAAATTCTGCTTAAAACTTCTATGTACAGTTCATTTGTTGAGAATGTTTTGTGAAATTATTGCATTATGAAAGAAACTGTCTTTTTCAGTTACATGTATTTAACAATAACTTTAAAATGCATCTTACTTTTTCATGGCCTTATTTAGGAAAACATCTTTAAAAGCAGAACATCATGCACAGTGCAAAGCACTGACTCCCTGACCGAGAACTGGTGAGAGGGTCAGGTTGGATCAACACCCAAGTTGGCTTGAGACACAAGCATGTGAGAGGATTCTGGCCTCCACACATAGCAGAGACATCTGCTGATGGCCCGAGCTCTCTGGCCTGCTTCTCCAGAACTGAAAAATGAGAGATTTTGTGCGTGCGTGTGTGTTTCTTGGGTCTCCATGTATCACGTGAGCTAGATCCTGAAAGAAACATTTGGCTGACAGAGAACACAGACAGCCAGGACACACCAAATCAACAAACAGACCTTCACAAGGTCATCCCACAGGTATAGGCTCCCCCAAGGGGAGTCTTCTACCTCTGAGAGCAGCTTCTATCACCCTGACACTCCTGAGCATGACAGAAGCCAGGTATTGCGCAACCCATTGTATCTGTAAAGAACGTCGCTTCTTTAGGGACTTCTGTATCCTAAAGTTAATCACACTTTTCTACATGGTGGCTACATATCAGCTCTAAGCAATATGCCTTTTGAGGCTCTTTTTAATTCACTTGTGACCTGACTTACTTGTGACCTTGTCTATTTTGCAAACCCCCTCCCAATTGCTAGGCATTTTCACATGATTATAAGAGGGAGACCCAGTTTTCCCCCTGCTTCTATCAGAGGCAGAAAACAAGGAAAGCTGTGTACTGCTTTTTGCTTGAATGTGTTCACTTCAAAAATTCACAGCACTGGGATACTTTATGACAGTTATTCCCTGCCCCGCAAAATGTGACACGCATGCATACTACCACTCCAAGGTCCTGCAGCTCCATGAACCAATTGGATTTAGAAACTGTGAATGCTTACTGCATCACTACATGCATAGACTAACACATTCATCTACTTGAATATAGATCTATGGATTTTGATATCAAGGGCAGGTCCTGTTATAAAACTAGTCTTTTCCTTGAAAAAAAATGATTCATATTGTGGTCCATGTACAGAAAAATGCTCAAGAAATTATACTATCAATAATATACAACTTATTTTAAAGTGTAGAAATGTATGTGTTTCTTTTAAAATGAACCTACTTCGTGCCACCTGGAGGAGATGATCTTATAAGAAATGGCATCATCACTCATTCACACTAGCTGCAAGTTTTACAAATTTTATAGATTTGTTCTCTGTTTATAGCTGCTTCCGAGGCAGTATCATTATGTGGTGTAAACAGAACAAATTTAAGCTGGGGGAAAAATGTATTCTTCATGTGAATCCACTGGGATCCTGGCCAAAACACTTGAAGGTTAACATAAGAATGGACTGGACAAAGTAAAAAAAGAAATTTGGTTTCCTTTAACTAGTCTACTTAAGCTAATAAGTGATGAGTTTAAGATTAAGGCAAAGTATCTCTCTTTTCTCATTTCTGAAGAACAGTAGATACCTTCCCCTCTCCCTACACTGAATGCTTCAATTTTTCCCTCTTCTGTCCTTTCAAAGCATGGTACTCCATGCATTGGCTTAGTAAAATGTCTGCTTCCTGCCTAGCTCTTCCCTTGTTCAGAGAGGACCTCATACTCATGTAATACAGTAGATTATCTAGGGCAGCCAATAAATTTGCCCAATACCTACTATCTTAGTCTGTCCAGACTACTATACCAAAAATACCACAGACCAGGTGACCTAAACAACAAACCTTATTATTTCTCACAGTTCTGGAGACTGGGAAATCCAAGATTATGGCTCCAGCAAATCCAGTACATGTCGAGGTCCCACTTCCTGATTCACAGACAGCCTTCTTCTCTCTATGTCCTCACATAGCTGAAGGAGCAAGAAAGCTTTCTGGGGTCTCCTTTACAAGGTCACTAAATCCCTTTCACAGGACCTCCACCCTCATGACCTAATCACCCTGAGAGGCCCACCTCCCAATACCTTCACATTGGGAGTTAGAGTCTCAGCATATGAATTTGGGGGAGACTCAAACACTCAGTCATGACACTCACAGAAATCCCTGCTGGCTATCAGGGAACCTCAACACTAACGTTTCTAGAAAAATATGCAACTCTGGATAAATATTCAATTAAGACAAATTTTGTAGGCCAAACATTGACCTATAATAGTAAAATTTTAGAACATGGAAGAAAAGCTGGAAAAGTAAAGGAACCCAAATAGAATGCATCTGGTAGAGCTAAAGGAGTTCATCATCACCAAACCTTTATTATGTGCAATGTTAAAGGGACTTATTTAATAAAAAAGAGAAAATTAAAACTATGAACAATAAAATGGCAATAAATATATATCTATCCTAATAGAATCTAAAAAAACAAACTAAGCAAACAAGAAGAACAAAGACAGAATCATGGATATGGAAAGTGTTTTGATGGTTGCCAGATGGGAGGGGAATTTGGGGGAATGGGTGAAGAGGTGAGGGGATTAAGAAGTACAAATAAGGAGTTACATAATAGCCATGGGGATGTAAAGTACAGTATAGGAAATGGAGTAGCCAAAGCACATGCATGCATGACCCATGGACATGAACAATGGTGTGGGGATTGCCTGAGGGAGTGGGGGTGCTAGGACAACTGTAATAATATAATCAATAAAATGTAATTAAAAAAACAAATAGAATGCATCTTCTTGGGTAATTCAACACATCTCTATTAGTTATTGACAAATCCGGCAAGCAGGAAATTAGTGAGGACATGGTTGAACTGAGCGGCACCACTAATCATCTGCATCCGACAACATAACACACATTTTTTTAAGCTCACGGAACATTCACCAAACTCAGGGTTATGCAACACATCTTAACAAATTTCAAAGAATGGAAATAATACAAAGTAATTTTTAAGACCATGATGGAACTGAAGTAGAAATCCATAACAAAAGGTAGCTTGAAAATTTCCAAATAATTGGAGATGAAACAACATACTTCTAAACAACACATGAGTTGAAGGGGTCTCAAGAAAAATTTAAAACCATTCTGAACTAAATAAAAATGAAAATACAACTTATGAAAATTTGTGGGATGCATAAAAGTGATGCTTAGAGGGAATTTTATAGCATGGAGTGCATGCATGAGAAAAGAAAGATCTAAAGTCAATAATCTAAGTTTCTACTTTAGGAAACTTGAAAATAAAAATCAAATTAATACCTTCACTTTTTTCACCCACCCCAAAATAGTTATGGGGATGCATAGTACAGCACAGAGAATATAGACAATAATATTTTAATAACCATGCACAGTGCCAGGTGGGCATTAGATTTATTGGGGTGAATCACTTTGTAACCATTATGCGATACACCTGAAATTCATATAAAATAATATTGAATGTCAATCCTAATTTTAAAAAATGTGAAAAAGTCAGGAATGAGGAAAGTCATCTTATTTTAATGGCTTATTTCATTTGTTCTAAACCAGTTGACATTCAAATAACACATATACAAGAGAGCTCGTACAGAGCCTGCGTGACTGGAGACTGTCCCCTTGCTGGACATGGTGGCCAGAAGCGGAGCAAAGGCAAACATGGCCGACACTGGCCCTGATTGGTTGGAAAGCTGGACACCCTGCTGGCTTTTGGCATGCATGGGATTCTGGAAGAGGACTTTTAAACAGCAAGTATAACTCTCTCTTTTAAACAGAGGGATGTAAAAGGTCAGTTGGCTCTTTCCCCTCCCCCAGGCAGGGGCATGTCCATAGTTGCCAGCAAGCATGTGAGTGGAGGCCTGGGGGCAGAGACTCCAAAAGACGCCTGACGCTGGACACTGACTGGAGGGCAGCTGAGCCACCTACGTTTATGATACTGTGGGGTGGGAAAGAGGTTCCTGCCACAACCTTGAACTGAACTGGCAGAGGCTGACAGGGTGGTTTTTCTTTGGGTGTCTTAGAGGAGACAGGCTTTCAGGCAGACACTTGCCATTATTTCTAAAGACTTTGGTGAAAATGGTCAGCACTGTGGACAGGTTATTGTTCTTGCGATATTTTCAGTTCTTGAACCTATGTAGTAGTTGTAACAACAAATATTTAAACAGCCATTTTTGATGTCATACTCTGACTTTTCTGTCCCCTTACTTTTGTTCCCCAGATATTTTAGGTAGAAACTTGCCATTAAACAAAAGATTCCTTTCTTTTTCCCCAGACTCCACCTTTGGAGATTTGTCTGGTAGGCAGCAATTGGTAGGACCCCCTGCTACTGGTTGGGTTTGGTAACACTATGGTCACTTGGAATCATCAGTGTCCATAGCTACAAAATGTTCTGATTTGGGCAAGTCAGTATGACATCCCACTCCTGTGCCAGAGAAGACATGGCTTCCTGATTGGCAGCCCCCTACCTAATTCAATGGAACGGGAGAAAAACCGTTGTTCAAATGGAGAGATGTTAGAGAGACAAAAATGTAACAGCCGACTGCCACAGAGAAAAAGGCAAAAATGAAGATGAGACAGGAAATAATCTCAAGCAAAATCCCTTAGAGAAAGGTGAGGGGAACCACTTAATAGAAAAGGAGGGAGAAGGGACTTTAAACAGAGAAGGGATGCTCTTTTGTAATCTAGATCTGTACTAAGCTGCCTCAAATCCTTAACTGAAGTTAATAATATCTACAACACAAACAAGAGTACAAGGGCATTGTGTCCTGGCAAATAAACCTTTTTTAACCACTACACATATGTGTAATCTATAAATTTTATTTTGTTATGTTCTGGCACATAGGATTACTCAAAATAATTTAAAAAGTATGCCAAATGGACATCTTACGGGTTCATGTTTAATGATGACAGAAATGCCATTAGTAATCTTAATAAGTGTCACATTAACTGTTGATTAGCAAATGTGCAAATAGCTAAGATGCTACATGTTTAACTGTGCAGATTTGGAAACAGGAAGACCTGAGTTTGAAAACTGACTACACCACTTACTACCTACCTGACCCCAGGAAAGTTACTTAATGTTAGTGTCTGTTAAATGGTCCACAGTGGGCCTAAAGTACATTAAGTTATCTGTTATAGAACTTTAAGCAAGTTTATTTAATACATTCAATACCCTCAACTGCCCATCATTTTGATTCTTCCCTAATTCTAGTTGGAATTAGTGAGGTTTGACTGTAGATTATTCAGTAGAATATATAAATATTAAAAATAGAATCACCAACCACTGTGCCTTTTTTTAATCAAAAATGCCTCTTGATTTTTCTTACTTAGAAATCCTTTCTAGGCATCCCCTTTGAGAAACATAGCCATACCATATAACTCTCTCAAATCCTCCTTATACTGAAAGAATTCGACCATATTTCTGTTGTCCAGTCAAAAACATGGTAGTTCCCACTTTTAAGAGCATGTTTTCTAAACATCTCTGGTAAATGGAGATCTTGACTTTATGCCCAGGACACCCTGAGAGCTGCTCCTACAGAAAAAAATGAATAGGATAATACATCCCAAGGCCTTTTTTTCCCACCCTGAACAAGAGTTGTTTTAGTTAAACTTGCAATCGCTTTCCTCTGAAGGCTGTCCCCGCCCTCATCCGACCATTGTGTTTAATACAGGACTTTTGACTCAGCCATCATTACTCACACTTTACTGATTCTACTTTAAACACTGTTGACTAAAACGACAATTTATCACAACTGTTTTGCCTAGCAGTGGGGGGATAATTTATTTTCCTGTTGAAGGGTTGGATATTTATTAGCGCAGAAGCAAGCTGGTCAGCGGAGGTCCACACTCCAGGGGACGAGCTCTGAGTCCAGCTTCGTGGCCTGCTCCACCCGCTTCTGCTCAGACTCACCGGCCTTGCTCCTGAGGCAATCCCTGCCTGGTGCAGGAGGGTGCAGAGATGTAATTGTGGAGCGTGATGTCTTGGGTTCTCCCCTTCTCCTGGGAAGTTGGACCCTCAGCTGTGAAAGAGCAGAACCAGCCTCTCAGGAAGAGAAGCAGACCTCAAAGCCTGCTTAGAAAAGCCAGCAAGACCCATTGCAGAATGGAGGACCAATCACAGAAACGCCTGCATCTGTAAGAACTCCCTGGGGAGTAGCCAGCTGGCCTCAGCAGCCAAAGAGCATCTGATTGGCAAGAGATTGCTCAGGTAAGGTGGGGCCTGTTTGAGGAGTGGAAGGTCCCAGGCCTCTAACACCAATGGAAACCCATTCCTGTGAGGGACAGGCAGCACCTTTGTATTGCAACTGCAGTGCTTGGTGAGAACAGGCTTTTATACATAGTTCACTGTGGCAGCAGATTAATAACTGAAAGAAATGGAAAGGAATTTGGATTGATTGTGTGTCTGTGTCTGCTGTGCGCCTGGCACTGTGCTAGATTTATAAGCATCATTTCATTTCACCTTTGCAATAATCCCACAGATAAGTGTTCGTGTCCAATGGGCCCTGGGAAGTTATGTAAATTGCCTCCTTTATTTTTCCATGGCTGATTAAGCGGGGGAGCCAGGGAACTACCTCAGATCTGTCTGACCAAAAGGCCATGCCGTTTGGATGCTGCGTACCACTTCCTTACTGAATGAAAGGCACTGGAAAGCTTACTCTGAGGACATCAGCCTGATGCCTGGAGGTCCCACCACTACAGCCGCTCCCGGACTTAGGCCATTACCTCTAATGGAAATATGTTATCTGGACACATAGCTAAGTAATCCATTAGCACTTAGGTCACATCAGCAAGAAATTATTAGACACGTTTTTCTTTTCCAGAATAGAGGGAATGGGACGTGGCACAGTGAATCTCAGATGCTTCAAGTTCAGTACAGTAGTGGGGGTGCAAGTATGAAGAGTGCTGTTGGGGGAGGCGCTGCTGACACACAGGAGTGGGGACTGGTGGACACACACAGCTGGAGGAGGAAGAAGGAAGGAAGAACATGTTACTGAACTGACAAAGGATATCAGGTCATAACACTTAGTGCCCCCACCACAGCGAGGCGCTGAGCTGTAGGCACCAGGAGATCTGTAGTCTTAGAAATTTCCTAACATTTGTGGTGGGCTTATTATGGTCTAGGTACTGTGCTGGAACTAAGGGTACAGATCTAGATCAGGTAGAGTCCCCATCCCTGAACAGTTTATGATCTCTTCCCCTGAGAAGTTGAAATTCCTAAGATGTCAGGAAAAGAAAAACAAATCATGGAAGGGATTTAGGCAAAAAAGGTGGGGAGCACTTTAGGAAAAGTGTGGGGCACTGAAGACAAAGTTCCAGTCCTCCTGGTCCTCTGTGGAGACACCCAGCGCAGTGGCACCTGCCCAGGTAGGGGTAAAGCCCACCCATGCCAGAGCAGCCTTTTTTGGGGGAGACTTTCAGACTCAGCCAGTCCTCAGAACCCACTGGTTGATATAACCTTCCTCATTTGCTCAGAGCTCCTTTGCAGGGGATGAAGGATGGGTCAGGGAAAGGGATTTCACTCCCCTGCTTCTCAGCATGTGAAGAATCTGACAATGGCGTTAATACCCCCATGGAACCACACCCCCACCCTGCCGCCCTCTCACCACCTCCATCTGTCAACTCCACTTTCTCCTTTGCTATTCCTGCCAAGTGGCTCCTTTCCATTTGCTCCTCACTCAACCCAAACGCATCCCAGCCTGGATTAGGTAACACTGCCGTGAAGACATGAGGTGGGAAAACATGCCTCAGAAAACAAAGTCACGGAGGGATGCTCAGCTGTGAGGACTTCAGAGGCGGCTTGTTTGGGATTTACAGTGATCGGAAACTGACAGCAGTCCGAAGGCCAAGCCGCACATAGTGTCCAAGTTCCACCATGGTTGCGTCAGCGTGGAAAGAAGTTGCAGCGCGGCCTCACCCAACCTGACCAGCCGTTCGTCAGGGCCCAGCTCCCAGGCCTGTGCGTCCAGCCAATCACGGAAGGTCCCAGCTTATTGTTTTGTTGAGTCCACCATGAAACAAAATTCTTTCCAGAGCCTTGATTAACCTTATTAGAGCTCATAAAACTCAAAGTACTTCAGCCTGTCCAAATGTCTCCATTTTCTTCTAGATATTTGTGGTTGAGAGCATTTTTGCTGTCAGTTTTCAATTAGCAAAGAGATGTGGCAAAAAGAAAAGGAAGGCAAATTAGAACCCCGAAGCATCACTTTTTAATACCCTGCAAAAGACTGTGACAGAGGCCTAGACCCCAGGAAGGGGGTGAGTGTGGAGGACACCGCCATCAGGCTCACGGGCCAAGTCAGCTGCTGGCTTGTGGGATGCATGTGATGCGATTTCATGGCGTACTATGAGCCATTTTATTTTTGTCACAAACTGAAAATCGTGCTGGTGCATGGCCACATTTATTAGGATCGGTTGTATTTCGTGGCTTGTGTGTGGTCATGGGCTGTGTGTTATCCATTAATGATGAAAAGTTGACCCTGGCTGTGTTCTGGGTTCATCAAACAGTTCAGTAGGGTCCGGCAGAGCCTGAGGCATTTTTGCCAAAACTCTCTCCACAACCCCTCTCCTCCCTTAATTGTAAAACCCATGTGTGTTTTAACAAAAATCCCATCCATCTGTTTCTGATTCATTTACACTTAACTCGTCAAATCTCTTATCGTCACAACCATGTCCCCCAGGTTCCACACTGGTGCATTGTGTTGAACCCTCCTTCCCTGAGTATTGAGAAGTCTTGTTTACCTAAAGGATGACATGCTGTGCTCCCTGGGGTTGAAGGAGTACAGTTGGAAGGGAGGGTGAGAAGAAAGAACTTTCCAAATTCCAAGCCCCCTGGTGCTTCAGTCCACTGTGGGCTTGGCAAAATATCCCCTCTCATTCGCAGTGCTGACGTGAGTGAGCTGTTATTGTTATGGTGGGTGAGTGAGAGTGCGTGTGTTTGTGAGTATGTATGTGCACCGACTGGCCGTGATTAAATATGGCTTGTGGCATTCATTCAGACTATGGGTGGGCTTCCCTTCTCTGTAATCAGACCAACTGGCTGACTTCAAGAGTGTGAGGCTGGACTGAATTTCTCCTATGACTTCCACTGTGCTGGGTTTTATCCACCTGTCAGCCAGGAGCAGAAAAATGAGAAGCAAGAGTGCTCAAAAACAGGAGTAAGGACTCAAGTTCTGGGAGTTCTCTAAGCATTTTCCCACCCAGGCAGCTTTATTCCCAGATGGAGAGAGGGCACATACATGAGTACAGGGTAGATCCACTCTCAGCATGAACTGGTGAGAGGCACGATCACTCTCACACAGCTGTGTTGGCATCATGTCAGTCCAACCAGAATCCTCCTCAAATGGAAGCCACAAAAACCTGGCCACTTAAGACTGCCCCGCAGCCCAGGTAAGGACGGCCATGTCATATGGTGAATGTTCTCCCCTACCTGTCCCTCAAGAGACAGAGAAGGCCATCGACATCTAAACTCTACCAAACCCCAAATTTGCTTTAAAAAAAAGGTTTATTGAAATCTTAGTTATTCAACATTCTGCTACTTATCTATGTTGAGGTGATGGCTTCAATGTATCATTCCTGTTTTCTGTGTAAAAGTTTCTTTTCCTATAGACTTGGATTACCCTATTCTTCATAGTTTTTGAGTAAGTTGAATACCATACCTAGAATTTATCACAAAGTTGTACTTGTGGAGTGACATGGAATATTTGGACTTACACATTAGGTTTCCTAAGAAAAAGACTTCTCGACATCAAGTACAGCACTAGCTGCTAACTTAATAAACAGACATTTAGGTTAAATAAGAAAAAGAACTTCATTCTGGAAATGTGAGAGTTGTGACTATGTGTGAGAGTAACAGTTCTCTACCACAGTGTAATGACACACTTGCATATCACAGTCAGTTGTGAGATATGTTACAAGTTATCTGTTGCTCATAATAATGGAAATACTGACATTTGTGAATAACTCACTTTTAAATAAAACTGAGAAGTAGCCTCGAGGTTACCCCTACAATTGTGTTGCATTAAAACACCACACTCCCTGACATGCTTTACTGAATTGGAGAGAAAGGCTCATGTTACCACAAAGGCCCCTGGAATCACACATAGACACAATGGATACACCCCTGGGAACGTGTCCCACATGTATAAACATCACCCATCATGCGTGTTGTGGCAGAAAACAACTGGGAATCACTCCTCTGGAAATTCAGAGGTGGAAAGGTTCTACTCCTGATATGTTCAGGGTTCCTTTTCTCTTTGAGTCTCTGGCCTCTTCCACCTGTCAGCTTTATCCTGAATCTGACTTCCCTTCTGGTATGAGACAGCAGCCAGCAGCAAAAGGTAGGGAGCAACTTTCCTACTCATATCCTGTGAAAGAAGAAACTGACTTCTGTCCTGTTCTCTTAAAGACAAGAGAGAACTTTCCCTGAAGTCTCCAATCACCCTCTCTTAGACCAATATTAGGTTATATGTTCATTCCCACAGCATCATTGATGGGTGAATTACAGTTCTTTGATTGCCTGGGATTAATTGAGTCTCACTTCTGAAACTGGAAAGGGAGCAACTTCTCCCTAAATCCTATGAATAAAACTGGGATGTCATGTGAAGAAAGGAGAGAAGGACACAATATCATGCGAAGAAAGGAGAGAAGGATGCTGGGTAGACAATCAACAATGTCCACTAGAGATGTTGGGTACTTTTCATATTAAGTTCTGTGTCAATTCCCTTCATCTGTTTTGATGATAAAATGATATAATCAATGAATATAAAATAATTAATTGTGAAGTTCCACTCTGTTGCCTTTTTAGATTATGGAGGATCCAAGAGCTTCTTTGACATATGGAGACCACATCTGAAAGGTATTGTGGTCTTTGGGTTCATTCTCCTCCCCCTGGGCAGCCGTTACATAATGAAGTAACAACTAGGCCTAAAAGCTTGTCTGAACTTAAGCTCCCTTCCTGGAAAAGTAGCCAGCTCTACATTCCCATGTTGCAAGGCACTCAATCCTCTGCATGCAAACTCCTCAGTCCTAGGATTTCAAAGGGCAGGCCATCCCTCAGATGGAGAAGGCAACTGGGCAGGGCTCAGGCACATGGCTCACATTTTCCAGCTCACAGTATTTTTTCCATTGACTCAAGCAGCAGCTGCATTTTGGAGGGCCATGTTTGTTTCTGAACTCTGAAGGGGTCATCTTCAGATTGGCCGGTGTGATATAACCTCTTTGGAATCAGACTCCTGTTGCTCTGACTGCCCTTATGATTCTGAAATAGGACCTGGGGTTGAGGAACCACTCATTCATGAACATGTAGACATAGCAGTTTCCTCCAAGCAAGAAAAGAAAGGAACCAAGATTGTTATTGATGATCCTTTTGGCATTGGCTGGTTCAAAGTTACCCTTGCTTAGCTAGTTCATTCCTTATGTTCATACCCTGTAAGGTTCCAGAACCTCCTACCCTTCCCTCAGCCACATCCAAGGACCGCTCTACAGATTCAACATTGTCCCTTGAATCTACGTCCTAGGAAACCTTCCTGCCCTTCTCACAGCCCTGCCCTGACTGACCTAACTTACTACTTCAGTCAGTTCCAAACTCTGCCAAGAAGTAGTTCAGTGCTACTGCACTTGCATTCCTGACTTTCGCACGAGCAAGCCCTAGTTCCAGCTCTGCTACTTCAATCTGAAGTTCCATTCAGCGTGCATTGTTTTGACTAATTAAAAATATCACTCAGTGTGGGTAAAATGTGTGCTTCATCAATTACAATCGAACTTAAGCACATTTTTACCTCTCATCATGTAGTTGATGGGTATTTATTAAGGGCCAACTATGTGACAGCACTGTGCTAATTTCTAAGACAGTTCCTTCATCTATAAAAAGAAGCTAATAATAAAACCCATCTCATAGGGTTGTTGTAAGGATTGAATAAGATAATATATGTCAAGTGCTCAGCACAATGCCAGATGCATAAGAAACTTGCATAAATGACAGCCAGTGCAGCTATTATCACTAATGAGACAGCACCTGGCCCATCCACCTACCCCTACAGTATTATCCTTTTGAGGAGTTCAGGAGTTCTTTAATCTCTACAATAGTCATTTCTATTTATCATGCTTTCTGGATATCTTACAGCTATAGATTGCACAGCTACTTAACATGGGTCTGCTGGTGATGTTGACCCAACTGGGTCCCCACACAAGGTGCTTGGTGCAGGCCAGCATGCCAGAGCATGCTCCTAATGGGAGATTGGCACAAGGTTCAGTCAGCCCAGGCTCAAATCCCAAGTCTGTGCCCCTGGTCTGCCCTGATGTGGGAGTGTGCTGTGCCTGTGTAAGGGATGCACATGTCTTTAGCCATAAATGTTGCACGGCTGTTATAAACCGGGAGGTCTGGTCACACCAGCAGCAGCTTATCGGGTTTCAAGTATACCACATTCTTCCAGATTTCCAGATGCTCTTTTCTCTCTCTCTCCCTCTGCCACCCACTCTATCCCTCTCCCCATTCTAAAGTGCCTTAGATTGCTTACTGCAATCTAGCAATTTGAAATTAAGTTGAATGAAATTTCAGGAGGGGAAAAACCAGCTGGGAGTTTATATTTAAGGAGAAACAGGAGTGGAAACTTACCACTTGCCTCATTATGCCATGTGCTTCTCACGAACCATTCATTGCATCCAGGCAGACCAAATGAAGGTGGCTCAGCACCCTCCAACTTAGGGAAAAGAGTGGATGAGAGGGGCTTGATTAACATCATCACGAATGTACAACTTACTTGAAGCTCCTTGAAGGAAAAGTGTGCATTTGTCAGTATACAAGATCCATTCTCTTAACAAAAAATAAACCATTAAAATAACCTGCTTACCACATATAATCTCTTGCCTGCAAGGAGAAACCCCTTCTCCTGGGTCAAAATCTGGGCAAAAACAGCCCTGGTTGAAGTGCTATTAAGACAGACAACTTAGGTAGTGACTCTTCCTTGACTTATCTTTTGCTTTGTAAAATGGAAATAAAAACACAGCACTATGCCCTGGCTGGTGTGGCTCAGTGGATTGAGCACTGGCTCTGTGAATGAAATGGTTGCTGGTTCGATTCCCAGTCAGGGTACATGCTTGGGTTGTGGGCCAGGCCCCCAGTGGGGGGCACATGAGAGGCAACCACACATTGATGTTTCTCTTCCTCTCTTTCTCCCTCCCTTCCCATCTCTCTAAAAATAAAGAAATAAATTAAATATTTTTAAAAACACAGCACTATCTCTGTGCTTGAAAGGATCTCTAAGGTCCTCCTGGTACCATTCTCTTCACTAGCCCAACATGGTGTTTGAGAGACTTCATTTGTACTTCGTAAGGACATTCTTAAGAAGATGTCTGGGTTAAGTCAGCATAACCCTTCCCTGGAAGTGATATCATAGAGAAGTCATCCCACTGAGAAGTTATTTTTCCTATTAAATTATTGCTACTCATTGGCAGAGGGCCCATGAGTGGTAAAATCACAGACAGGGCAGGAAGCCTTGGCAAGGACAGGAAGTCAGGAGCTCAATCACCTGTGCCTGGAGTGATGATATGGCTCGACTGGGTTAGCAGCAAGGAGTTAGGAAGAGCATCCCAGGATGTTGGGGAAGAGGAGTGGCGGTGGGAAGCTGTGTTAAAAGGATGGGAGAATGTGATTTGCAGAATTCCATAAGTTACAGGGAAAACTTAAGCCACCCTGTTTGTGGTACAATGTGGAAAACAGCCACAGGAAACTAATATGGATTTTAGTACCCAAAGTGAGGTGGCTTAAAACAACAGAAATTTGTGGTCTTGTGATTCTTGAGACTAAAAGTCTGAAGTCAAGATGTCAACAAGGCCATGCTCCCTCTGAAACCTTTAGGGCATCAAAATTCCTAGTTTTTCAGGGTTGCCATTCCTTGGCGTTTCTTGCAGCTCTATCACTCCAAACTCTGCATCTGTTCTCACATGGCATTCTCCCCCTATGCTCGGGTCCCAATTCCCCACTTTTTATGAGGACACCAGTGATATTGGAGGTAAGCCCACCCTAATAACCTCATCTTAACTTGATTAAATCTTGAAAGGCTCTAATTCCATATAAGGTCACATTCACACATACCAGGCCTTTGGACTCCGATATATATTTTGGGGTGGAGGGGACACAATTCAATTCTCAATAAATGTCAAAGGACTTCTAGTTGGCGACAGTCAGTGAGTGGCTATTGAAAATGAACTTGAACTTTGAAAGACTAACTTCGGAGCAAAAATGCCACAGCAGGCAATGAAAATGGAGGCTGGACGTGGAAGACCTCCAGCCCTTGAGCATGCTCCCTCTTTACTCAACAGCTTTCCAATCTCTCAGGAGAACCTGAGGAGGTCTAAGAGAAATTACGGACCTTTGACTGTTAGTGAAATGGATGTAGAGTCGTGAAAAATTGGTGCAAGTTATCAAATGGTTTCAGACAACACTGAATGCTTTACTCCCAGCAGGCAGTCTGATCTCATCAACTAAACACACTGAATTTCCCAAGCCACTGGAGAGACGTACTCACAACTTTCAGACATACTAATCATTCTAGCAATGGAGTTTTCAAAAGGCAAAAAAATTGAGCGTTCTTTGTCGCTAAAGCAAATCTAAGTGAGGACACAGGAGCACCACGGCTGTGCGTCCTCAGTGGCGGAGGGTTACGTCCTCACTCTGGTCCAAGTGTTTTCAGGTGCAACCACAGCTCTGTGCTTGATTATTTCCTCTCCACAAGCAAGGGCTATTCAGGGGCACTTTCGGCATCTGGCAACATAGATTTCATGACCACAAAGTAAAAATGAAATAACGCACATACCAAAACATAAACACATTGTAAAGTGCATTCAGCCTCAGATTCTAAACCCAGCGCCCCTGTGTGATTTAGCAGAAGGGAAGCCAGACTCCCCTCTTGGGGGTAGGGGGCGGGAACCAGGCCTCCAATCTGACAGCTGTTATCATTCCAAAATAAGTCATTGTTTATAAATGAATTTTTGGTGATAAATTATTGAATTACATGAAAATTCTGTGATTGCCTGCTGCTGTCTGATTTGGTTTTGGTCTCCAAAGCCAACATGGAATGTTCTACAGACAGAAAGCAAAATTCAAAACTGCTGGATCTTCTCAATTCTCAGTCTCCCACTGACACAGAATTCTGGTTCTGGCTTTGGACACCCAGAAGCCCCTTTAGAACATTTATAATACACATGGTTTTAGATTAGGGACATTTCGACCTATTCTGAGAAAAATGTAGGAACGAATCACCACTCGTGATTTACGCCATGATTATTAGTACCTCAAAATCTAAAAGCGAAGAGGAACGTAGCTTTTCGTGAGCATTCATCACGTGCCAGGGTTTACGCTGTTTGCTTTGTATAGTTATCTCATTTAATCCTCAAAGCAAACCTGAGTGGCCATTATTATATCCATTTTACAGATGGAAAAACTGATGTGTGCAGAAGTTAAGTGATTTACCTAAGCTCACACAGCAGTAAAATGAGAACTCCTGGTCTGGCACCAGGCATCCGATTCCAAAACCCAGACTCTTTCCCCAGTAACACACTGGTTTTCACCACAGTTTAATACATGACAACACTCGGTACCAGCACACAAAGAAAACTACTGTGCTGCTTTCCAAGCTCTCACATATATCTTTCAAGCAGGCCTATTTTAGAAAAAATAAAATTGACGATGAAAAAATTACAATCTTTCTCGATTTGCCTCTTCCATGAAAACTGGGCACTTCGTATTTTTGTGCCTATACTACATTCCTGGGAAAAGTCAGCTGAGTCCTGTGGAAGCAGGAGGAATAAGAAAGAACAGCATGGGCTTCTGACCCCAATTTCACTCCTCATTCCCCAGGTACATCTCTAAACTCAGCCCCTCCCTTATGCAGGAGAGCGATAAGACTTCATCTGCCTATTTCACAGGTGCTTATAATGCTCGAATGACATAATGTCAGGGAAAGCATTTTGTAGCTCATAAAGCTCTGAATTGGGTAAGCAATTCTTATGCCCTAGATTCTTCTCTGATAGTTCAATGAAAAAGATTTTTTTTAGAACAATAGTCCAGTGTTGGCCAGTGGTCTGCTAATAAGCGGGATCTCTGGAAACAACAACAACAACAACAACAACTGATTTTTAGTGTTTACTGATTTATCTCATTTGAATTCTCCCAACAAAGCCAATTTCAAACTACCGACATGAAATCACTGAGCACGGAGATGGGAAGGGGTGCTCTTATGAACTCATACAGGCCAGCTCTAGCATACCACTACTTCTGACTAAATTTCAAAATAGCATTTTTAATAAAAATATTTACTAGCTGCATGAGCTACACCTGGCTGGTGTAGCTCAATGGATTGAGCACGGGCTGCAAACCGAAGGGTCGCAGGTTTGATTCCCAGTCAGGGCACATGCCTGGGTTGTGGGCCAGGTCCCCAGGCGGGGGCTCGAGAGAGGCAACCACACATTGATATTTCTCTTCCTTTATTCCTCATTCCCTTCCCCTCTCTCTAAAAATTAAATAAATAAAAATTTTAAAAAATATCTACTATATTCTACTATAGTTTACAGTATGGCACCATACTGTAAACTATCCAAAGTTTAGCCCTCTCCCCAGCAAAGTGTTCTCTTGATGATAGCAAGATTGTGCCTTCAGGCTGGGACAGAGAGCCTGGGCCCCCATGACCCAACCAAACTGATCCTGTCATTTCCTGCTTTGACCCCAGTCTGATAAGTGAACATCTGCCTCATATAAAACTCATATATTGCCTAGAAAACAGCATGCACTCCAGGGAAAGGTTATTGCTGTAAGCAGACACTGGGTGCCAAGAACAAGAATGCATTCCACCCGCTCTTTCATTGTTCACAGTATAACAGTTACCCCTATATTTGGCTATATATCACACACAGAGTGGCTTACTACAAGATTATTTCTCTCTTATGTAAAAGACTGAAAATATGTCAATCAGAACTGATGAACATCAAGGACCCAGGCTTCTTCTAGTTCCCCTCTTCACTGTCCTCGTGGTCCAAAATATCTGCTGGAGCTCCCGCTGTGACATGTGAGTTCCAGTCATCAGGATGGAGAAAGGAGAGAAAAGAAAGACACACTTCCTCACTTTTAAGGGGAGTTTCCACACAATACTTTGCTAGTATCTCATTGGCTAGAAACTAGTCATATGACCATACCTAGCTACAAAAGAGGCTGGAAAATATAACCCTACATCTTAGGGGCAATATGCCCATCTAAATAGCAGGTACTTTTACTAAGGAGGAAGGAAGAAGAAATATTGGGATAGGCAATTAGTAGTCTCTGGCACATGTTCACTTGTATCTGTACACTAACTCCTCAGAGGATAAAAAGAAGGAAATGGATGTTTTTCTTTCTTCTACCTATAGCTCAGTGGTTTGTTCTCCGATTCATCTTCTGTGGGTAAGATGAGAAGTTAGCAGTCTACCAGTAATTTAAATTGCATATCCATTGAGGGCCAAGTAAAAAGGAACTATATTTGTTTCTGGGATGTGTATGCAAAACTTATCATAATATTCTGATCATGATTATTTGGAAGATAGCCACAATCATATACAGTCATTACTAAGATTATGCTAGAAGTACATGGAAATTCTTGTCTTTCTAGATGCATTTGTCTCAATGCATCAGTGTCAATTACCTACTTTGATAAAAGTGAGATATCCATCTGACTCTAGTTGATGCTAGAAAAATGGAGGGGAATTCTCCTCTTTTCTAATACCATCCATCCAGACTCTTTGTGGCATGGAAGTTGGAGACCTGTTTATTATATGAGTCCCATTCAGAATGTTTTGTTTGGTCTCACAAATGTCTGCCTATGCCTACCTCCTTTACCCCTTACTCCTGTTGGAGCCAGTGAGTAGCCAACCAGGTATAGAAAAAATATGCTGACTCTCCTAAGGAAGGAGTCTCATGAAGCTAAACTAGGATCTTCATCTGTATTCTGTCCCAAATGGCATGGGCGTAGAATCAGGGAGACATTAATTTACAGAGAAGCTTTCCAGTGACCAATGCAAAAGCCATAAATATGTGTAAAGGGATACATAAGAGCACAGAATAGCCATCATGCTGAGGCTAAAAGTATTTGCAGATTGTCAACCCACATCCAGAGATGAGCTGTATTGTGGAACCACCAGCCTACTCTTATCCCGTTTTAGACCAGAAGAAAAACAAATGCTACTGGACATTTCATTTAAATCTCCAATTTGCAATTTTACTCTAATTCTATTTAATGTACTATTCCATGACCAGTCAGATATACCAATTCTTTCCACCTCCATTCATCCCTAAATAGCTAACATCTTTGGCCTTCCAGGTTTTAGCTATCTTTTAACATATAGATTGTCCAGTCGGTGAACCCAGGCCTGCAATTGGTGAAGTTTTTCTTTAACTTATTCGTTAACTTAGCAAACAATGAGCACCTGTTCTGTGCAGGTGTTGCCAACAGTGGTGGTGTTCCCAGTGAGCAAGATATTCCTGGTCTGCCCTCACAGATGTTGCAGGATGAGGGGAAAAGACTGTGGTTGAACAAAGGGGCAAGAGGGTCTGAGGAAGCTGGTGAGGGAAGGAGGGGCTCCATCAAACAGGGTGTTTGGGGCCATCTCAGAAGTTGGAGGCTTTATCTTGAAGATAATGAGAAGTTATGTAAGGAGTTTAGATAGTCGGATTTGCATCTAGAAAGCTCATTTGCCATTAGGCTAGAGGAACAAGAATGGATACTGGGAGACCAGTTATGACTACAGCTGGTGATCGGGTCTTTAACTGGCAAGTGTCCATGGAACAGAAAGAAGAGGACGGAGTCATGGTGATGTGGAGTATGGAGTCAAGTACACAGAGGCCACAGCGGTCATGTATCCTCACCCTCAGAAACTCTCTGACAAAGTGTAGCCTAGTGGCAATAAAAATCACAGGGAGGGCACTGCACCTCTTCTACGTGCCAAGAGGAAGCCAAGAACTCAAGGAATTACTTGGGCAATAATGATCAATTCTGAAACAAGGAGTGTTTTCAGTGAAAGTTGGAAACTTGGGAATATAATACCATTGGAGAAGCTTGTTGTAGATACAAAATGCTCTGCCCTCAGATCCTGCCTGGATACATAAATCACAGTAAGCTTAGAAACCGAAAAGAGGGAGCTATGTTTCTTTTTAAAGATATCTCATGGTATCAATACACAACATCTTCTTTATCCAATCATCCACCAAACCACACCTCAGTTGTTTCCATGCCTCGACCACTGTGAATAATGTTACAATAAACATAGGGATATATCTCTTTAAAACAAATGTTTTCAAATCTGGGGGGCAGATACCCAGAAGAGGGATTGCTGGGTCATACAGTAGCTTTATTCTTAATTATTTGAGGAAGCTCCATACTGTTTTCCACAGTGGCTGTACCAGTTTACATTCCCACCAGCAGCGTGTTAGGGTTCCTTTCTTCTCCACGACCTCTCCAATACTTACTATTTCTTGTCTTGTTGATGATAGCCATTCTAACCGGTATGAGGTGACATCTTATTGTGGTTTTATTTGCATTTCCCTAATATCTAGTGAAATTGAGCATCTTTCCAAATATCTGTTGGGCATTTGTATGTCTTCTTGCAAGAAGTGTCTGTTCAGGTCCTCTGCCCAATTTTTAATTGGATTGTTTTGTTGTTGTTGAGTTCCACGAGTTCTTTATATAGAATGTAATACTACTCCGCCATAAGAAAAGATGAAATACTGCCATTTGCTGCAATACGGATGGACCTTGAGGATATCATGCTAAGTGAAATAAATCAGATGTAAAAAGTCAAGAACTGTATAATTTCACTCATATGTGGGATATACAACTCAAAACAATGTATAAACAAACAAGACAAACAAACAAAAACTCATAGACCCAGACAAAAGTATAGCGATTACCAGACAGAAAGGGGAGTGAGGGGGAGGTGGTAAAGGCTAAAGGGGGTCAAGTAAAGGGTGATGGAAAATTTGACTTTGGGTGGTGGACACACAGTGCAATATACAGATGATGTATTATGGAATGGTACACTTGAAAACTATATGATTTCATTAAACAAATGTCACCCTAAAAATTTAATTTTAAAAATAACAAGTAAATAATAAATATTTTTATCAGGATATATATATATAATTTTTTACTTGCATCAGATCACTTTCTCCAGCCTGGCGAGGCTGCGGGTGCCAGAGTGATGTCAGCCTCTAGCAATACTTACCTCTTGTCAAGCCTAGCATTGGTCACTATTAAGGCTATTGTTTGGGGACAGCCTGCCTGGGATGACCCTGTCTGTCAGATCCTTCTGGGTGGAGAATCAGAATCCTTTCAATGTTTACACTTCAAGTCACTTAAACACATCACCTCTTAGCAAGGTCGAGTTTAAGAAGAAGCGACCAGCTTTCCCTGAGAGGGACAGGGGCCCCACAGGAGCAGACCGATTTGTGTTGGAGGAGTGAGGTGTGCACAGAGTGGATTTTCAGATGAGTCTGCATAATATGGGGCAACAGAGAGTTTCACTTCCCGCTCAGCCGTAGAAGTGAAGCGGAGATGTGGAGTTCAGCTTTTTGATCAACAGATAAGAACCTGAACACCCAGAGAAGGGTTTTCCTTTGCATTACATGGAGAGAGCATCTTTGGACAGGAAATACAGGCAGCCTGGGTTAACAGTAAAGAAAGAAAATACTGATAACCTCCACCAGCCCAACCTTGAAAAAAAAAATAGAGCAGTACAAACTACCTGACAAACACTATACTAAAGGCACAGGCTGCCCAAATATGTGCTCCCATTTCAAATTTTCCATGTATGTTGGCTAAAGCCAGGTCCTGGAATGTTAATTGAGACCTGATCGCACTACTGGACCAGGAATTATAAAAAGCCTTATGTTACCAGTCATTTAAACCAGATAGTTAGGAGTCCAGTTATGCTTATGTTCAAACTGAGGCTTAAATCTAATATATTTATTGCAAGTAACACTGAACACTCAAGTCCCCTCATTTTAAATCTAAACGACACCACGTATCGTATCCATTTCCTGCATCTTTGAACCATGCGGCAACTGAATCTGTCATCCCTCTTTCTCATTTGGGAGTATTTAAAGTGACATCTCCTACTATGTCACTCTACCTGGGAGAAAAAGGGAAGTTTGGTTGCCATGCACTGTTTTATATTAGGAGAATTTAGTCTGAGCCCCAGCTGCCTGGGCTATAACCATGGTGGTGTATCAGTATCATGGTCATTGTTACTTTTTGTCTTATCCCGATTGTTTCATAAAAACACTTTTATTTTCCTTGGTCCATCATTATGGCACTTCTTTATTTCCTAGAAATATCCACTTGGAATGTGTACTACACAAGGAAATGCAAACACTAACCAGAGCTGAGAAGAGCCCGTGTCCCCTGACATCAAGGTTTTTGTAAAGAAAAATACACAAAGGTAGCCACACCTCACTCTGGCTTCCTAGTAACCCCAGAAAAAAATTCCAGAAATGTGTTTTAATTCTTCAGCTTGAGTGACAAAAAGGTTAAAATGTTTCCCAAAGTCCACTTAAGAATAATACCGACCTTGGGAAAATAGATTTTGTTAGCCCCAAAGCCTATTAAGATTAATGGCAAGAGGGGCTCATTATTCTACCAGAAAAATCTACTCACAAACCTAAGAGGGGAGTTTTATTCTATTCATTTCAAAGAGAGGGGGGCCAGAGTGCCTGACAAATACCAACTAAGAGTGGGGAGCACTTTAGACCCATGGCAGGGATCCACGGTGGCAATCTTACTTGGGGTGGTATTGGGTAGCCCAAGAAAGATACATTACAAGGGATTTCTTACACAGATAGGTCACTCTGTTCTCAATCATAAAACCTACCACCCTGGCAACATGACCAGGCTTTATGGAGCCCAGAACAGTATTCAGAAGCTGCAGCCTTGCTCGGGATATAAACAGTTCTGTGCCTGTTGACTTTATTGCCCCTCAGCAGCAGGGGTTGTTGTTTCCTATTCAAGTGTTTGGTCATTGCAGTGACCCCCAGACACACACCTCTCTGCTTCCCCTGCTTCCACTTCTGCCATTGCTGGCCAACTGACTCCCCGTATGCCTTGAACAGAAACTCGCAGGGAGGGCCCTGCAGTTTGTCTGCTCACCAGGCAGTACCAGGTACCTCCGTGGGCTGGCTGCCTCACAGGCTGCTGAACAGACATGGAGGCTGAATTCTGGCCACATTCTCATCCCTGGTCATCTTGGCAGGGCAGAGTACAGCAGCCTGTTGCTAAGAGACAGGCATTCCCAGACTCAGAGATAGCTACATGAGAACTCTGGCTTTGATTACCAGCTTATGGAATTGATGGGAGGCAGATAGACAGGAAGCTTTCTAAGTTTCTATGAAATTTGGTTCAACCCAAGAAACCCCAGCTTGACTGATAATGGCCTGTAATTACTCAACTTTTAAGGTAAGCACCCCAAATTTATACCATAAAGTAATGGAGTCAAAAGAAGTATGGATCGCAAAAAGGGCATATACATCGAGATCCATCTCAGATGAGCTGAGGAGGACCTTGGGCAAGGGAGATCTTCCCAGGGAGCACGGCCAGGGTGTGCGGACTGGCCGCTCAAGGACTCAGTGCATTGCCAAGGCAGGCACCATCCCTGTCAAGCAGGTTGTGATCCAGACATGAACTGGCAATGACACGGTGTTTTCTCATTGTCCAATTCTTCAACTAAAAGTTTTCCTTGCAGTCATCCCCCACCAGTTTACATTTACTGTGTTTATCAGAAGGAGGTCCAGGCTTGGCTGCTGCAACAAAAAGCCTAAAAATTCAGTGGCTCAAAGCAGACAGAAGTTTACTTCTCTTTCATATAATAGTCTAGAGCAGCATCGTCCAACAGAAATACAATTCAAGTGACATATATAATTTAAATTCTTTAGAAGAACTGTAAAAAGAGAAACAGGTGAAAATAATTTTAAAATATTTTTATTTAACTTAATATGTCCAAAATGTTATCATTTCAACATGTAGTCAAAATAAAACATTACTGAGATATTTTACATTCTTCAGTTTGTGTTTATCCACAACCGATCTCAATTCAGACTAGCCACATTTCCAGTGCTCAATAGCCATATGTGGCCAGTGGCTACCATTTTGGATAGTGCAGAGGTAGGAGGGAAGGAGGCCAATCTAGGGCAAGTAGACCGTTTTGCTCTACAAGGTTAACCAGGGACCCACAGTTCTACAATTTCATTATTCCACCAAGCCCCTAGAGAGGACTTTCTCAACCTCAGCAGCATTATTGCCACTTGAGACCTCATAGGGTCTCCTGCTGTAGGGGTCTGGCTAGTGCATTGTGATATGTGTTCCTACACACAACTATTGTGCTCCCATCCCCTACCTACTAGATGCCAGAAACTCTACCTCCCTCCCTTCTCCCACACTATGACAATCTGAAATATTGCCAAATGTTTGGGGAATAGGGGTACAAATCTCCCTTGACAGTGGTTCTCAAACTTAAGTATGTATCAGAATGGCCTGGAAAGCTTGTTAAAACAAAGATGGTTTGAGCCCTGACTGCTTTAGTAATTCCCTGATGCTTTGCTACAGATAGTCTTTTTTGTCGTTTAGTTTATTTTGTTCGTTAGATTCCAAATATAAGTGAGATCATATGGTATTTATCTTTCTCTGACTGGCTTATTTCACTTAGCATAATGTTCTCCAGGACCATCCATGCTGTAGCAATAGGTAAAGTTTTCTTCTTTTTTACAGCTGCATAGTAAGGACATCTTTCTTATTTTATTTAACTTTTCAAGTTTTTCTTAGTAGAAATTTTGTTCTGCTACAAACTCTTCCATTACAGAATAAAGTAGAAGTATCTGTTAACTTTCTCTGTTGTTCTGCTAAAAGTGTGAATGAATTCGGCAACATTAGAAATATATTAGGAGTAGCGTGTTGTCTCCACTCATATTCACTGCCTGTAAGTCTCACAATAATTCTAGAGTATTAAAATTTACTTGCTTTCTTCATCATATATATTAGCTATGTCTTTACAGAAATATTTATTAATTTTTAAAACGAGAGATGCCTGGGCCTCAGTCCCACAATTTCTGAATCAGCAGTCTGAGTAGGACCCTAAAACATGCATTTCTATTGAGCTCTCACGTGATGCTGATACCCTCTAATAGAGAACCCTCCCTAGGTTGCTGTGCTCTTCTGCCTGACTGGCTCACCACCACAAGGTGTTCTTGCTTTCAGGAAGGGAAGCTGAAAGGAAATAGAGGACAAATAAGTATATTTTAAGGATATAATGGGGAAGTTGCCTGTGTGACTTTTGCTCCATTGCATTCTTAGAATTTGGACTCATGGCCACACCTAGGTACAAGGAAAGCTGGGAAAGGTAGAATCTAGCTGGGCAGCTGTGTGTGTATGCCTTACATGCCACTGATTTGAATCTGACTCCTGGTGATCTTACAAATGAATGAGGTCCACAATGAGTGAGGCCCACAATGTCCTAAATGAGGAACACTCCTGCTCCTGCCTGTAGACTCCTACCTATGGCTTATTTGATGGAGTCAATCCATCTTACATCTGGTCTTTCTCTTTTTCTGTTGCCTTCTATATTTCCCAGCATCATTGTCTTTTCTGAAGAACCCTGCTTTCTTGTGATGTTCCCAGAGTAGGGCATCTTCAGTTTTGTCATTTTTTACTCCAGGGATGTTTCAGCCTTAATTTGCCCTATGTCTACTTACTCACCTTCCTGGGAGTCCAGGGTATCTGTAGAGCTCTCCTCCAATACCATATTTTAAATGAATCAATTTTTCCCCTATCAATCTTCTTCACTGTCTTTCACATCCAGACATAGTAATTGGGAATATGAGGGTATGGATGATCTTAAAAAGCTACAAGTCTATAAGACCAAAACTCTCCAATGACACCTCTTTGCTCTTGGCAATCTTTCCTAACTCTTCCATTGCTGCCCTTCCTAGTCTCAGCCTTGATTTCTTTCTCTTGAGTTCTTGGCTACAGTTTCCATTTGAATTGATGACTGACACAGTAAGCAAAATCTTTAACAATTTCGGTCTTCACTGTCAATGTTGAAGTTGTTTATTTCTTCTGTAGTCCTGATTTTTGTCCTCTCGATGTTCCAAAGATGTCCTGCTTTGGCACTTTCTTCTTTCACTTTCATCAGAAGTCATTTCAAACCACTGCTACTCTCTGCCAGTAAAATGGTGTCATTGGCAAACCTTAAGTACTGATATTTCTTCCACCAACTTTCACTCCTCTTTCCCCTGATCCTACGCTAGTTTTTTGACTGATATGTTCTGTGTACAGATTAAGCAAATAAGGAGAAAAAAAATTCACCCTTGTTTGATCCCTTTGCCTGTAGGAAATCATTCTGTTTTTTCCACATCTGTCCTGACAGTGGCTTCCTGCCCACAATACAGGTTATGTATCAAGACTATCAAATGCTGAAGCACACCCATTTCTTTCAGAGCAACCCCTAGCTTTTGATGATCCATTCATTCAAAGGCTTTATGTAGTCTATAAAACACGGACTAACCTTCTCCTGAAATTCTTTTTTTTAATTAATTAATTTATTTTTATTCAGTTACAATTGTCCTGAAATTCTTTAGAGCACTCCAATTCAGCAAATGTTCACAATTAGATCTTGAGTGCTTCTTCTGTTACTGAATCCAGTTTGAGGGCGAGTTTGGGGGCATTTCTTATTCTATATAACATAGTAAAAATGTGCCCAATTAAAATTCAGAAGTTCTGGCCCTGGTGAGGTAGCTCAGTTGATTAGAGTATAGTCCCAATACACCAAGTTTGTGCGTTCAATCTCTGGTCAGGGCACATACAAGAATCAACCAATGGATGTGTAAATAAGTGGAACAGTAAATCAATCTCTCTCTCTCTCTCTCATCAATTTAAAAATTCAGGAGTTCTGTTACTAAAGGGAGGATTGAAAGGTTAAGTAATAGGAATTATTTGCAGTGTCTTCCACTGGAAAGGATAACATTATGTAGCCATAAGTTACCAGACTATGAAGAGTTCCATCTAAAAACTGACCTAGAAAAAACACATCAGTCAGAGATCCTAGATTTGAAGTTCAAGATGAGACTTGAGATATCTCCTTTTGAAAAATAGAGGCATGAGAATTATGAAAGCATACACCTTTGAAGGTGTATGATTGGGAAGAAAGGAGGAAACCAAAAGAGTGGATTTGCCAATGGATTCTCTCCTCCATATCCATTCCTCTTGCCCATTCTTTTTCTAAAATATGTTTATCGATTTTAGAGAGATAAGAAGGGAGGGAGAGAAGGAGAGAAACATCAATGTGAGAAAAAAACATGAATCAGTTGCCTACCATATGCACCCTGACCAGGGATCAAATCTGCAACCTAGGTATGTGCCCTGACTGGGAATCAAACCCCTAACCCAGGAATCAAACCCATGACTTGACTGGGAATCGAACCTCCAAACTGTTGATGTACAGGATGATACCCTAACCAACTAAGCTACACTGGCCAAGGCTCCTCTCCCCAGTTCTTAAGAAGACAAGAAATGACCCAGCTTTATGGTTGGAGAAGCTTTAACTCCACCCCCAGCTCCAGAAGTTAGTCCAGATTGTCTAAGACAATCAAGGAATCAGATTTCCTGAGTCACAGTGATTTCAGTGATGAGCTCATGACCTACCCTGGTCTAACCAGAGGGAAGTTTATGACTATTGTTTGATATTCAGGGCAGAAGAAGCTATCTTTCCCCCTGGATATAAATGAGGAAACTATAGCTCTTGGGCAGCCGGCAGCCATGTGACACAAGAGAAGCAAACCTAAGGATGAAGTCAAAACACAAAGGAGGGTCACAAAGAAATAGACCTGAAATCCTGATGACATTCTGAACCTCTGGATCAAATCCATGCCTGAAGTCCCACTTCTGGAATTTTCACATTAGTGAGAAAATAAATTTCTTAAATTGTTTCAATCAGTTTGGTTTAAGCTCTCTGTCAATTGTAACCAAAAGCACACAACAATAGTTTAACCTGAATGAGTTTCTTCCTTAGCACCTAAAAGCACTGAATAAAAGCAAGGGCAAGTTTATCTCTTAAGCACCTACTGTAAGCCCCTCAGTATGTAAGCCCTTGGCATGCATTAGTGCATGTAAGTCTCACAATAACCCTGGGGGTAACTACAAATCAGGAAATTGAGACTCAAAAAGATTAGTTAACCTTCCCAATGTCACTCTGAGAATAAGTGGCTGAACTGAGAATTGAGCTCAACCAACTCTAAGTCCAGTGTTCTTTCTACAACTTTGGCCTCATATATTATTTTTTGAACCATGTATATAAATAACAAAGGTTTATATGTTTACTCAAACTCCATGTGGAAAACCATTCTGACTTTTGAAAATCTGATTCAATGATCAAAAACACATGTAGAATATTAGTTAGAAGGTGGTGTACACTGTAGTAGGATTTTATAGGCATCTTGGGCAGGTCCTTCAGAGTAATTGGGATGTGGAATGTGGAAGTCATTTTTATGGGAAAGTTGGGACATGGCCTCCTGTAGGCAGCCTGAGGCAAAAGAGTAAGTATATCAAGAAAAAAAATTACATTGAACCTGGTGATAAGGTTCATGAGGATGTTAATTAAAAGAAATCTCATATTTCAAGGCTGTATTGGTGATATACTTACAAGCAATGGCATGTGATTATACGCAGCAAAAACATAAGGTTTTACCCCAAGATGTCAATATTCTTTTGAAAACGGTATGCTTTGTTTATAATCTGTCTGTGGAATTCTTATCTTGCTCACCCACCTTCTCACAGTGCTTGCTTATGCTTCTCCTCAAAATCTAGCTCCGTCACAGAAAGGAGACCTAATGCCTGTCTTACATTTTGCTTGAGGGTGATAAAATCTGGCTAACCGTGCTATTTTAGCCTACTCTAAAGCTTTTTATTTGAATGTTATTCAAAATGATTATTCTCTTGTCAGGATTAGAAATAAAAATGGTTCATTTTTATATCCACAATAACTAACAATTTTGTTCTTGAAATTGATCCCTTGGGTTGAATACTTGATCCATCTCCTAGGAAAGAAAATAAGGATACACACGCCTTCACCTCTGCTCCATACTGCGGTTCCATTCTCCTTCAGAAAGTTGACATTGAAAATCCCTCCAACCTCCTGAATCTGGCTTGCAGAACTTCAGCTTCCCCAATGTTAGTCCAGCGATAAAAATGGTTTAGAACTCAGCTTGGTCCAGAAGCCCATTTAGAAGAGGCTGCTTTTACCTCCTAAACAGGCACACAATTATGTCTATAAATAAATGCTAAAATGTTAATGAACGGGGCTTGATGGGATCTTTTAACATCAGGTGCTGAGCCATAAAGTAGATTTAATACCTTTACCTTCTCGTTTGTGGTCTTAATTTGTCTCTTATGAAGTAAAATATACTGGAAAATTTTTTCCTGCACCCAACTTTGGCATGATCTCTGTTTAAAAAGTTCCCTATGTAATTATGCCATTTCCCCCTCCTGGTCTATGGCAGGAGTCATTTAAAATTTGGATGTTCACTAAACCCAGTTCCTCTTCATAGGTACTCAGCTGAACCACATTTTACAGCTCCCTTGCCTGAAGGTGATGGCACATGAATAGTCTTCACCTTTGGCATATGAGTGGAAGTGATGCCTCACTACTGAATAAAGGCAACTAAGATCAGGGGATCCTGCACACCTCTTTCTTCATCTGTTGGCTAACCAGATGCAGAGGACACAGCAGAGAGCTCTGAGGCCTGAAGGGACAGAGGAGCCACTAGAAGAAAAGGCCTGGGCTCCTGAACAACAGTGTGGAGTAGAGACCTACTCCTCCAACTCTAGCTGGTCCATATTGCACTGGGACATAAGCAAGAAATGAATCTTTGTTGCATTAAGTCACTTAAAGTTGGGGGCTGTTGCTATAGCATTACTTCATCGCTTAATTTATTGCCCTATAGAGAGAGCAGTTGAATATTGCCTAGTTGAATTCATTATCCTATTGAGAGAGCAGCTGAATATTTGGAAGGCAAAAAAGAAAAAAAAAACAAAAAAAGTACAGGCATCCACCAACCAAGCAACTCCACGGCTCTATAGTCTGAGCCATGCCACTTAGCCTTTCAATTCAGCCTGCCTTGCCTTCGCTTTGCCTTCCCATCTTAACTCCAAGTATCTGAGAAACACAGACCTTGTCTCAACTTCTCCTCTATAGTGCCTATTGCAATTGGCACCATCTTGAGTAGCTTAATGAGAGTGGCTAATGAATACAATTTCTGGAGAACCTGCTTAAATTTGGTTAGAAAGGAGCTGCGATGGAGAAATGAACATAACATTCACAAAGACTCTCTTGAAGGCCGGGAGCCTTATAAGCTGAAATTCAGATACCCCTGGATGTTGTCATCATCTAAGTAAGATCATCTGAAGCCCCCCACTCCACACAGAGAAGAAGTCCAAAGCCTTCTCCGCAAATATCCAGGGAAGCTAGCCCTTCCGTGGTCATCCACAGCTCTGAATCCCTGCCCCTGCTTCATTCAGCCAGTGTATGGATCATCTTTCTATCTCCTACATCCTACACGTGGTCCACCTCACATTAACTCAGCATGACGTTCAGCCCTTCCTTCACTTTTTACAAAAAAAAACAAATCACACTCTTAAAAGGTATTGGTGTGTATGATAGACTTGGTCAAAGATTTAGCCAGTGGTAAGATGGTTTTATCCTAGTGATTCATTATCTAAACATTATCATTTTAGTTCTTCAAGGCCCTTGGGTCCTGACCATCAAGAACTTTTCAGTAGTCCTTCTTACAAGCCCAGGCTTGATCTAGAAGTCAGAAAAGGCTTCTCTGGAATAGGACCATGTGAACTGAGCTCTGAAAGGTGAGTAAGAGTTAACCTGCTAAGGAAGGATGGTGGGAACATTCTAGACAGAAGGAGCAGCTTGCAAAGGCCCGTTGTAAAAGGAATCACGGCGAGGAAGGACAGATGAAGCCAGTGTGGCTGAGCCGAGGGCATAGGAAATCCATGCTGTGAGAGGAGGCTGGAGTAAGGCCGTTCTTATCCCAGAGCAATGGGGAGCCACTGAAGGGTATCATTTCAGTCAAGACTCAGCCACTT
Source organism: Desmodus rotundus (assembly GCF_022682495.2). NCBI lineage: Eukaryota > Metazoa > Chordata > Mammalia > Chiroptera > Phyllostomidae > Desmodus > Desmodus rotundus. The sequence goes on along the minus strand of NC_071394.1, from coordinate 30,209,128 downwards.
TTTCTTATGCATCAGTTACTTACCAAACACAATTCTTCACCTAGGAACATATCAGTAGACCTATTTCCTAGGAAAGGAAACTGAGTTTTTTAAGAGTTAAGTGATGTGCCCAAGGCACACGACTGGCAAATGGCAGAAACAGAATGTAAAGCCAGACTAGCCCAACTTTAAAGTCCATACCTTCTCATCCAGTGAAGAAGGGAAAATGGACAGAACAAGGTGAAAACAAAAAAAGTAATCCCAAGTACCTTCGGATACCTGCAAGAACCTCTGTGCTCCATCCTTCTCCAATCACTTGCCCCAAAGAAGTTGGCCTATTCCCCAGCTTTCTGGCCTCTCAGTGCTGCTCTTCCAAGTCACCCGGGGGCTGTGCCAAAGAGCAGATACCAACAGAGATTTCCAGTCATCGATGGGAAACTGCTAATTAGAACATCAAATAATCTCAACAGTCATCTAGTCTCAAGAATTATAAGAAAAAGAGAGCTCAAATCCATATTTCACTTGGTTGTTTTTTTTTTGAAAAGCTGGAGAGAGTGAAAAGAGCACTGGATTTTGAGCAGAAAAGATCTGGTTTCAAGTCTTCTCTCTGCCATTTGAAAACCTGAGATTTGGTTTACATAATTAAAGAAGCCCTTAGAGGGTTGCTAGGAGCATTAACATAGGTGATGCATGTGAAAGTGCTGTAAATACCACTTCAGACACGAGACCATTCTTCAGGATAATGACTAACTTTCACAGTATTACAAGACATATCTATCGCTCCATTTGCTTTAGGGACATGCTTATTCCTTGGTTTATTTCCCTTGCTGGCTCCTCCTCCAGCAAGCTGAGCACAATCTTAGTCTCCTTCCATCCCTCTACTCTCAGTGGGTGATCATATCTGGACCCATGACTTAAGCACTGAAGATTTCAAAACCTCTCCCTGGAGATCCAGGGCCATCCCCTAACTAGATGTCTCCCACAATATCCTACAGGTATCTCAAGCCAGTTCAAAATGGAACTTGCTGTCTTCCCTCCATCCCTTCCACACCATGCACCCCATCTTGGTGAATGGCACCGTAAAACAGTCTCCCTCTCTCTTCCTCTCTCCCTTCTAATCCTCTCTGTTAACTTTGAGTCATAATAATATGTCATAATAATATAATAATATTTACGGAGGGTTTACTAGCTGTTGGGCATTGTGCTAAGGGTTTATATGCATCTTCTGATTTAAGTATTAAAACAGCCAGTTGAGGTTACAATGCAGTAGCAGCCTGATTTTATGGAGAGGAAAAGGAGGTTTAAAGCGATGTTAAACTGCCTGCTCAGAGGGCCTGGGGCAGTGTTACTTCAGAACTGAGCTGTTCATCCCTATGCTGTTCATCACTGAGGCGCAGAGTCTCATGCTTCCTGTTTACCCATCTCTCATACAACTAGCGAAAGCACTTAACTTGTACCTTAAAAATAAATATTTCACAATTCCGGCCAGCCCCTTTTTTCTATTCCTACTGCCAATTGCTTGGTCTTGACCTTCAGTATCTCTTACCAAGATTTATTTATTTTTACTTAACAATTATCTGTAATTCATTTACTATGTATCAAGCATTATCTTGAGCACTTTAAAAATATTAGCCAGCAATCCCATGAGATGGATTTTTTTTTATCCATCTTGTAGATTGCAAAACTGAAGCATGGAACAAATAAGTAACCTGCTCATGACCACATAGCAAATAAATGACAGGGTTGGGATTTGAACCCAAACGGTCTGTTTGCAGGCTGTGGTTCTAACCATTACAGCACAGTGCCCCTGCAGTACAATCATGGTTGTGTCCTTGCCACCAGATCTCTACTCAGCCTTCAGAAATTCTCCAGAATATACTTCACAAAAAGTGTAACTCTGATCTTTCCCTCACTTGCAACCCCCATTGACTTCCTCCAGTTAGAGCCCCTGCTGCCTTCTGTGACCAGATGTACATACCATCCAGGGCTCCTTTCCCCTTGTGCACTATGCCAGTCACTGGAAAACCATTGCTCATTACCATGCCCATGTGCTTGCAGATATTGTTCCCTCTATATGAAATGCCCATCTCCCCTGAAATAAGTCCACTCATCTTCAGGATTCAAATGTCACCTCCTCTTGAGAAGATTCCTTCCTTCCTTTTTAGTAGTTGCTCTCATTACATTCTAATAATTAGCAACCCTCTCCTCTGCACATCTTCCTCTCCTGCCTCCCCACCGCCGCATATGGAGCTGCTGAACCCTCTAAGGCTGACACCTACCTTGCGCATCATTTCAATCCTTTCAGGAGTGTCCTGGGTTTACAATCAGCATTTGCGGGAGGACGCTGTAGGTTTACACGATTTGTCCAGAGGTTCCAAGGGTGATGTTGGAATACGGGGCTATGAAATTCCAATTTGAGCAGAGAGGTTAAGTAGTTTGAGAAAAGTAATGAAGAGACTGAAAGCTTGCACTTCTTCCCATGGATACAATCAGAGTAATCGACAGGTATACACATTTGAACAAAAAGTTGGAGCCAGCCTTTGGGGAGTTTTCTTTTCATTTACCATTCGCTGTACAACCACAGCCTGGTAGCTGGGGCACACATGTGACTCCCGTCTTCTTGGGTCTTATATTTCTCAGGACAGTGGGACATCTGTGTAGAATTCATGCTCCAAAAATATTCCACAAATATTAACTGATATCTTCATGGGTGGTTACCTCCTCAGGTTTGTTTTTTCCTTTTTTGTTGTTCTTTGTTTTTTACTTTTTATTCTATCTCTAGTTTTCCAACAACAAAAACGGTAAATATTTCCTGAGCGCTGACTGTGAACCTGGCATTGTTCTAATGTTTCTGAAATCAGCTCGTGGACTTCTCTCTGGCGAGCACCTGAGTGAAACAGAATTACTGGATCTGAAATTTGGACAGACAATAAGCATCTCTGAACATAGATTCGTACATACTGGCGCTCTCTCTATGTCAGCTGCAATTCCAAACGTGTGGCTGCAACGTCAAGGGAATAAGCGGTCCTGCTTTGGAGACACCACTCTGCACATTCCCACCAACACAATGCAAGGTAGCTATTCGCCTGCCTGTTGCCACCAACTGATGTCCACAAACTTCTTTTGTTTTTGTTATTTTGATGAGTAAAAAATGTAATGATCATTTCATTTGCATATCTATAACTCTAGAGAATGAAAAATCTTTTCATGCATGTTTGGACATTTTAGGTTCCTACTTGTTGAATCTATTTATAATTTTTTCCCACTTACTACTGGGGTTTATTTTTCTTACCAATTTAATGTTGTCTTTACTTAGAGCTTATAACCTCCCCCTTCCTGGGGTGGGAGAGGGAGGACACTGGAAACAATTAAATGTACGCCAGCAGGGCAATGGGCAAATAACTCACGGCCCTGCCATGCCGCAGAATGCTAGACTCGAGAAGAATGACCTAGATCTGTTTTTACTGACCTGCTGGGACCCATTGTCAGTGAAAAATGCAAGTTGTAGGTAATTTATTTAGTATGATTCTATTTTCATTTACATAAATTAGATAAACCCTACTATGTGCACTTATGTATGTGTATATAGATATATGTGCTATACATATGTATGTGCATACATATACATTTTATTTATTATATACTAATTATTTATACATTTACACACTTATTATAATATACATACATATTTTGTGGCTATGTCTGTAAGACCACAGGGAAAGTTGTGAAAGGGTACACACCAATCTAACAGCTTCAGGAGAGTGGGACTAGAAGGGAGAAGGGAATAGACACTTTCTCCTTACAAGCCTTCACATACACGATGACTTGCTTCAATGAGCATGTATTGAGATATTTTTCAAAAACCTAATAAAAACAGTGAAATAAAAAAGAATGCTAACAATCTTTACCCAAGCCCTCTTCTATAAAGGTATATGGTCCTGAAGCAGGGTGCAGCCAAGAGGAGGGCCCCAAGAAGGGATTTGTAATGGGGTCCAGAGCTCAAGGTGTCCAGGAAATATTAGAAAATATATGTACGATGTCCTCACCCCCACAAGCCTGAGCCAGGGGGGATGGGACACATGGAACAAGGCCATTCAGAGCTGTTTTGGGTAGCAAGAGCTTTGTAGCTAACCCCTGGCACAGTCATTTAACATATCTATAACCTTTAACTGGTTTCATAGATATGTTAAATAGCTGCTGTGGCCATGCTTTGAGCCAGGGGGTGGGAGTGACTCCCACCCAAGATGGGACTGGGAAGCAACTCCCCTGGTTACAGGGCCTGCGTGAGAGCGTGGAGATGATTGGCTCAATGCCATGGGGCCACACCTGCCCAGACTTACTATGGCAGCCCAGTGAAGCTGGAAGAATACGGGGATGCTGGCAGGTATAGCTGACTGTAGGAGGAGTCGGAAATGGGGCTGCAAAGGAAGATGGGTGCTGGGATTTAAACCTAGGCGCAGCAGCCATAGAGTAGAGAGGACCACAGGGTTTTGGGGGAGAAAGGAGTAGACCATGCGGCTCTGAAGTAAGGGGTAGATCACGAGGCTCTGAAGTGAAGAAGGAACCACGAGGTTCTGAGGGAAAAGGAAGAGGGCCATGTGGTTCTGAAGTAAAAAGAGAGAGAACCACGTGGTTCTGAAATGGGGAAAAGGACCACACGGTTCTGAAGGAGAGTAGAGAGGACCACGTGGTTTTGGAGTGCTTCTTTTTGCCACGCGGCTTAGGCAGCAGGAGAGACCTTGCCGGGAAGAAAAGGGGAGAAAGGACTCTTGCTGGTGAGCCATGAGAAGGTGCCGCATGGCTTTGGATTAACTGGAGATTGCAGCAGCCACACAGCTGATGGTGCTGGGAGCCTGAATCACGGACTTTACTTCCTTTCCTGAGACACGGTACCCCGGACTGGGCACAGGGAGAGGGAAGGACTGTGCATCTGTGGGTATTCTAGAGGACTTCAGTATCTTAATGAAGACATTAAGCCATTACTCCAGGTCTGTGTAACTTTTAAATAAACAATTCCTTTCCTTTTCACCAGTCTCTGGCATTGAGAGACGTCTTTCCTCTGGCGGTGGGCATTTCGAACCTAGCAGGTGGGCATAGGGGAAGGAACCTGCAGAGACAGAAAGGGGGAATCCTTTCTGTAATAATTTATCGTGAACCACCCCCTGCCTTGCTCTGTAACAGTCCCAGATATATTTTTAAATGCCAGAAACTAGAAAATTTAAGGCATTTTATCTTACTTTCAAAAATATTTTGCTTATATTACAGTTTAGAGGACCCTGTAGTTTTCTCCTTCTGGGTTAATAATGGCATGTATGTAAACCAATTTCCTCTCTCCCATCCAAACCTGAGACTTACAAACCTGAAAGTCTCAGAATGTGAGTAAGCCCAGGGATGATGAAGAAAGAAGACTTCAACAGGTGGGTTCTGTCACTGCCAAGTTGGCCTCGTCCCGAGCGGCTCTCAGAGGGTGTAGGTTGCTCCCCAGAGCCACAAGAAGTTTCCCAGGTGAAACCGTATCTCAATTGCCCAACTACCCACTGATCACAGAAGTTCTTCCTTGAGAGTTTTTCTGCCTTTTGGTTAAGTCTTTCTTCCCTTCTTAAAAAAAGAAAATTCCCCTAAGAGAAGCTATATACCAAGACTGGTACGCAATTTGCACCTCACTGAGAATGAGTTTATCTGTTTCTTCTCTGGAATAGGATTTAATAAGAGGGAACGGCCTGGGAGGCACTTACAATGGGGGAAAGACAGCACTGGAGGAAGAAATTAGAAGCCAGGGACATGAACATAAAAACTTCACCTAAATCACTCTTTTGCCTGAGGTTAAACAACTCTCTCTGACACTAGCCTATTACAGTGGGAGTGAAAAAGTAAGATATGGAAGAAAAGAGGATTCACATGATTCAAACATACTGATAGCTAATAGCTTTGGGTCCTCAGTGGATAATTCTGTAAATCACCAAAGATCATCCTCCCTTTCAATGTTTTTTTTTTAAATCCATCATCATTTAACACCATCTTATGGGCTTCATGGAAAGCAATAAGGTATGTAAAAATAAATAAATATAATCCAGGCTCAGCCAAGTTACTTAATGGATCTCGGTGACAATTCTTGTCAACCATAACATGAACATCACAATCCTTACCTCTCAGAACTCTGAGGAGCACTAAATGAGATAATGCGTGTCTGGCACAGTGCCTGGCCCTCGGTGGAGGTTAGTGCCATTCCCACTGGCCAAGGGAAATCCAGGCTGTCCAAGGGAGGGTCAAGGCTCAAGACAACTGCCCTTTTTTCTCAATTAAGCCTAAGCATTTTTGGATGGACAATCCATGTTAATTTGTGTCATCTCTTGCCTATTCCGTGCTTTTTTTTTTTTGGATAAGTAGATGACTTCAGCCATCAGCACTGTCACTCCAATCCCCATGAGTGCCAGGAGCATGTGTCAAAGAAAGAATGATAAAAGGAGAAAAAGGAGAGGAGGAGAGAAGAGGGGAGGGGAGGGGAGGGAGAATAAAACTGGTTTGTTGAACAAGCTACTACACAAGCTTATTCTTCGCCTAGTAACTTGACTGACATCTACGTAACACATCAGACAGAGGGCCAAGGACCCTGGCAACCTGTCAGGCATATTGAGGGTCTCCAGTACATTAACACAGGTCCTCTCTCCTTTCTTCTTGTTGCCTTTTGCCCACAAGCATTTGGCTGGCATTAAACCAAGAAAATCCTACTTGTTTTCTGTTTAGACGATCCCTAAACTTTTTTTAAAAAATTACTTAATTTAATTTTGTTAGAGAGAGAGGAAGGGAGGAAGAGGGGGAGAGAAACATTGATATGAGAGAGAAACATTCATTTGCTGGACCTTGCACACCCCCAAATGGGGACCTGGCCTGCAACCCAGGCTTGTGCCCTGACCACTGAGAATCGAACTGGTGACCTTTTGGGTTTTGGTACAACGCCCAACCCACTGAGCCACGACCAGTCCCCTTGCTCGTCCACATGGAGTATCACAAGACCTTTATGTTGTGTAGAAGATGTTACTCCACACCCAGCTGGGGCCATTTTTCAAGATCCTCCATCCAGGCATGAGTCAGACTGAGAATGAGTAACTCAGCCCGCTGGGCCAAAAAAAATTACTCCAAACAGAGGAGAAAGTGCCACCACATCCTAAATAAATCAGATAAAAATTAACTTTCAATTTTAAACTCTTTTTTTTTTTTTTATCAAGAGAGGTAGTGCTGAAGAGGACAAAAGATTTTAAGTTTAATCGTTTTTGTTTCTTTTGCCTCTGGTGTTATCTAAATGTCATTTCTCTTATTCTTTCTCTGTTGCGTGCTTGCACTCTTGCTCTTTCATGCATCAGAAGTCTCTCTCTCATTTCCAACAACATAAACGCATTCTGAAATGCGCACACATGCACACACACACACATCTCCCTTATTCCCCTTCAGATATCTCCATACTTCTCTGTTTCCCTTCGCAACTCAAGTTCTGGAAAAGCCACCTGCTTATCCTGTCTCCTCTTCCCCACTTCCAGCTACTAGTTTGTCAACTAATATTTCACCCATCATCTCCCAAAAACTCCTTTATCAACATCACAAATGATCTGCTTGTAAACCAATCCAAAGAACACTCTGTGTCTCCATAGCTTTGGCGTAATTAATCACTCTCCTTTCTGCCCTTCACCCTAGGCCCACCCCTCATCTTGTTTTCTGCTCACTTCACAGGCACGCCTTCTGTTATCTTAAGCTGGCTCCTCCTCTGACAGACCTTTCTTCCTTCCTTCCTTTCCTTTCCTTTCTTTCATTAATTCCTCCTGTCTCTGATATGTGTTTTTGGCACTCAAGGAAAGAATTGGAGTGACAGTGCTTGGGGCAGAAGTAATCCATTTATCCCCAGAATGAAGTTAGAATTCTCTGGGATCTTTGCTTCTTTAACTACAGCCTCTTTAGAGAGTCCCATTCATTCCATGCTTTAAAAACATATTCATATTAATGACTTCCAACTCATAGATCTGTCTTCAAAACCTCAGGCTTGTATGTACCACTATCTTCTTATTAGTTGTATTTTATAGCTACTTCAAAGGTACCATGGCCAAAATGGAGCTTTTGATTCTCTGTGACCCCCAATCCGCTAGCCCCTCACTGCCAACCAAACCCCTTCAACCCACAGTTTTCCATTTGAGTAAATGGCGCCAACAGAAACTTGGTAATCATTCTTGAACCTGTCCTTACAACACACACACACACACACACACATTATTTTAATCCATCAGCACGTCTTGAAAGACTCTCCTCCCAAATACAGCTGTAATTCCCACCATTCTCCATCTTCACTGTCACCAGTTTGAATCTGGTACCATCACTTCCCACTTAGACTACAGATTATTAAAGCAATTTGAAGACTGGTCTCCTTGCTTCCATTTTTGCTCACCTCTTATGCAGTCTTTAAAAAGGGCCAGAAAGATCTTTATTAAATATATGTCATGTTGTCCTTTGAGGGGGGGAAGCAAACTATTACCATAGCTACAAGGCCTCTAAGATCTGGCCCCTGCATGACCCTCCAGTGGTGGTTCAAGCCACTCTCCTTCTCTCTCAGCAGCGCTCATTCACACCATCCTCCTAACAATTCCTAGAGAACGCTGACCTCTTTCATCTCACAGCCTTTGCACCTGCTGCTGCCTGAAGTGCCTTTGCCCGGGCCCCTTGCTCTCCCTGAGCCTTCCTACGGCTGGCTCCCTTGTTGCTCTGAGTTCCCAGTTTAGGGGTCACTTTCTTAGAAAAACTACCTCAATGAGGCCCCACCCCTCTACCATTGTTTATCACTCACTTTATTACTTTTGCAGCACTTTGTACTGCACATATGATGGTATTGTGATAGCTAGCCTCTAAAATGGCCCCCAATGATCCCCACCTCCTGCTATTCCCATCCTCTATAGTTCCTTCCCACACTGCACTGGGGGTGATCTGGATTGCAGTTGAATATAGAAGCGATGATATGTTAATTCTGAGACTAGGTTATAAAAGAGACTGCAGCATCCATCTTGCTTTTCTCTTTCTCTTCCTTCTTGGTTAACTCACTGGAGAAAAGTATGTGTTATGGTGTGAGCAGTCCTGTGGAGAGTCCCACGTGCAGAAGTACTAAAGCCTCCTGCCAACAGCTACACAAGTGAGCACGGAAGTTGATCTTCCAGCCCACTTAAAATTTGAGGTAACTGCAGCCCGAGCAGTTACCTTCTGCAATCTCATGAGAAACTCTCAGCCAGAATTACCAGCTAAGCCTCTCCTGACCTCCGACCCTCAGAGGCTGTGTTAGGTAATAAGTATTTGTTGGTTTGAGGCAATTTGTTACTTAAAGAAGATATTTAGCATTACCTATTCGTTGTCTGTCTTCTCCACTAGAAAGTCTAACTTTCTAAGACTAAGTGTCCTACTATTTTTGCATTAATAAAACATTCATTTGTTACTTCATAGTTTAAAAGTACCTGCATTTTCTCGGTTAATGCTGTGGTTAATGCGGTTAACAGTAAACTAGATATTTTTTCCATTTCAGGATAAAAAATCTGAGGCCTGAAGATCCCAGGCAATTGTTCAAGGCCATCCTCCCACTGTATTGTAGGGCTGCTGATCCAACGCGGGGCTTTTGGCTCCAGCCTTGTTCTTTCCTCTACACACATTGATCTCTTATCAGTTACCTTCAGGGCATGAGCTTCATCATTCTGCCGCTCACATTTCTGCACAAAGAATCCAGCATATTGGCATCTGAGGCAGCGACCTCCTGCCCATCCAGCCTGTAGCTTGATTCATCAGATGGGAAGTATGTTTGGACATTCAACATAATGGGAAATATAAACTAAAATCTCAAATTACTATAGGGAGTTACAAATAAAATGGTATAGATTATAGAATCACAGAAATGGAGATCACATGGAGGGTTATCAACAGGGAGAGGGGAGAATGCGGGAGAAAGTACAGGGAATAAGCAGCATACGTGGTAGGTACAAAATAGACAGGGGGAGGGTAAGAATAGTATGGGAAATGGAGAAGCCAAAGAACTTATATGTACAATCCAAGGACATGAACTAAGGTGGGGAAATGATGGTGGAGGAAAAAAATGGGACAACTATAATAGTGTAATCAATTAATTTTTTTTAAAGAAAAACCAGAGGTATGAATACATGAAACAATCTGACAGATCTCAGAGAGGAGGGAGTAGCTGGGCCTGGAAGACATTAGACAGAGAACATACATGCATACATGCATTGCCCATGGACACAGAAAACAATGTGAAAGCCAGGGGAGGGGGCTGGATGGAGGGGGCAAAAGGGAGGGAAGTAGGGGACACCTGTAATAGCATCAGTAATAAAAAAAGAAATGCGGTATTGTACATACAATGTAATATTACTGAGCCATAAAAAATAAAATCTTGCCATTTGCAGCAATATAGGTAGACCTAGAGGATATTATACTAAGTGAAATAAGACAGATAAAGAAAAATACTGTATCATTTCACTTATATGTGGAATCTAAACCACTCAGCAAATGAGCAAACAGAACAAAGCAAACAACTCATAGGAGTACAAACTGATAGTTGCCAGGGAATTGGGCGATGGCGGGACAGGCAAAGAAGTGAAGGGGAGTAAGAGGTACAAAATTGCAAGTAAACCACAGGGATGTGATGCACAGCGTAGGGAACACAGTCAGTAATATCGCAGTAACTTTGTTGGGTGATAGATGGTTACTAGACTTCTCCTGTCAAAGCACTATGTCGTATACCTGAAACTAACATAATATTGTATGTCAACTAGACTTTAATAAAAAGAGCTTTATATTCCAGAATAAGTATTTTTTAAATTAACTATCACATTTTTCTGATGGCTTTCCATTATTTCTCATGTACCTGTAAGGAAAACTTGGTCTTGGGATAAAATTATTTTAGTCAAGTTAGAATCCCAGATCTGCTTCAAAAGCATTCTCGATGTGTGGCCTCTGATCTATGAATGTAAAATAAGGATAATAAGATTTTTACATTATAAGGTTGTTATTGAGAGAAATAAGTGGTTAGAAGTGTATCTGGCACATAGCAATTGCTATGTAACTATTGACTATTCATATTATTCTAGTTGTCACTATTATATTATTATCCACATCCACATCATTGCTTCTTTAATACTATAAATGTTTAGTATATATGTGTGTGTGTGTGTGTGTATTTGCTTCCCTAATAAACACACACACATATAAAAATTCGTTTTATGCATGAGGGACCCACTCAAGACAAATAAACATATATACCCTCTCCCACTTCTTTTCTCCTGCAAGGCTATTTAAAGCAAATCACTCCTACACCTTCGATCATTCACTCCCGAACAAAAACATTATTTAAGAAGGATCTTGGAGAGAGTCCCGAATACTGTTCCTGCTTGCACCACTGTCTTCCTTTGTCATTTTGATCAAGAAATGTCTCTAATCAGCTGCTGCCAGATTTCAGGATCCCTGGTAGTGAGAGATGCTGGGTATAAGACTGGTTTTTAGTCTTATTCTGTGCTCTGAGGGTAGAAAGGAGTAAAGGAGATGGGGATTCTTTGTCCAGATGTCTCCAATCAGGATTAGCTTCCCTGAGTCATTTCCAAAATAAAACTTTAATTGCCTTGTCCTCACACACCTGAAATAAGAGGAAATATTTATAGAACAATAGAAATTTTACAGCTAGTTCTGTGATGTGTTCATTTACATGACAGGTTTTTCCTCATCGCCAGTAACAGAGAAAGTAATGCTTTCAATTGTTTCAGATCAACGATGCCCGATAGATAGGTAGATAGATAGATGATAGATTGATAGATAGATAGATAGATAGATAGATAGATAGATAGATAGATAGATAGATGATGGATAGATAGATGATAGATTGATAGATAGATAGATAGATGATAGATAGATAGATAGATGATAGATAGATAGATAGATAGATAGATAGATAGATAGATGATAGATAGATAGATGATAGATAGACAGACATTAAAGAAGCATTATAACATATAATAGAGCAAATCCATTTTCATCCAAAATAGAAATTTAAGAAATTTTCTTTGCCCATTGAAAGGAAGGTTTCTGCGAAGTTTTGTACACATTGCTCGACATATGTTGTGAAGTCTGTGTATTCCCAACAGTAATATTTTAAAATAAACCATAATTAAGACAGTTCAAAACTAGAAACAGAAAGCTTTCTTTTAGCATCTCACCAGAGCCTCCGGAGTCCGACCAGTAGTCTGCATTTTACGTGCTATACACACTGTGTGCCTTCTGGTTCATTCTATGACCTCTTTGCCAACAACAGAACTCTCTAGCTCTAGCTCCAGCCTCTTTCTTGAGCCCCAGGTCCACATTCCTAACTGCCTACTAGGTGTTTGTACTCATATCTGACAAAATGCCTCAAATTCAAATGCTAATCAATCACTCTTGCCTCAAATGTTTCCATGACCCTTTAGATAGCCCACCATTATGGTCCTTATCATACTATAATTTAATGATCGGCTTATGTTTCCAGAATGCTATTTTCCAGAATGTGAGTTCACAGAATGCAGAGACCTTTGGAAAAATCTGTATGTTCTTAGTTTTAGCACATGACAAGCATTTGATAAATGTGTACTGAACAAATACCTGACTTGGTAACTACATGTATGACGCAGGTTAGTAAGAATGTAGCACTCTCACACAGACACAGTGCGGACAGGCTGGCTGACCGGGTGGGGGAGGGGAAGAGAATAAGCCAGGACAAAAGTTCAGGGCACAAAACGGTCATCATTACAGGTCTCTAACCTATCTTTACTGCATATCTGACACCTGAGGTTGAAACCATATGAAGCTCCAAAGTGTCATCATTGCCTTCATCACTTTTCTGTCAGTTCTCTTGGCAATGGGTTTTGCCAGAGTGCGGGAGAATTTCATGTTCAAAGTCTCAGGGAAACCTGATACTTCTTCCTTCTCAAATGGGTCAAATGTCAGGCAGTGAACAGAGGTAGCTCAGATTAGTCAAAACTGCACCAAGATATTTTGGCCCTTTGGAGTCTCGCTCAAATCAAAATTGTCCTCTCATGTTGAGACAACCAACGATGTCATCTCCCAAAGCTGTAAAATTGAACTCTCCCAGAGCTCTAAGACATTTTTGCAGGGCTGCACAAGAAAGAGTTCACCCTGATTAATTTTTTTTAAGTACTATTTCAATGTAACAGAATGTAGAAGGTCATGTAAGATCAGGAACATAGGGTTATAAAAGATACTGTAAATAGGGTGGCCATATAATTTTATTTTCCCAACTAGACACTTCAGAAATGGGACATCAATAATAAGTACACAGAGACAACAGCATAAACTGGGACTGTGCCAGGCACAGCAGGACTCGAGGTTATCCAAGCTGTAGAGAAAGGATCGAGGGATTTAGGAGTGAGTCTACACCTCTGTCCTGGTGCCGCCCATGCTAGGGAAAAGACACAGAAAGTTCTCAGTAGTTTGGACCCTACTAACTCTGAGTTTGTGCTAAGTGAAGACACCTCAGACGCTTTTCATACCTAACTTGATTACTTCATCTGCCAAGAGTTTGTAACATATGGGGTGGAGACATGATAGATCTTGGCCAGTCTATATAAATCCTCTCTATCCAATTATTCATTTGATCTTTTAGCAAGCCTTGGTTGAGCACCAAGTACAATTTGGGGAGGAATTGGGGTTCTGAGCAAGACAGTTACAAAAGTGAATAAGGCATATACTTCCCATCAAAAAGTCCGTGTGTAAAATACGTGAGATACATGAAACCAAGTAATCACAATGCAATTCTTTCAAATGCCAAAAACATATTTCCCAAGAGGGCATACATGACTAGCCAAAATTCTCGAGGCTGCTGGCATCTCTCATTACACTACAGCACCTCATTTTGTGATGTGAAACCCAGGTATATGTCATTCTTCCTTTCCTCACTCTTCTTATTGAGGTCTATTTATATCTTAGTTCACAACATGTACTTAAGACTTATAAAATTACACATATTTAAATATCTTCCATAATTCAGATTGTTAACTGAAAAAGAACTCTCCTCTTTCCTTCCTTTCTTCTAGCTTTAAATTGCATGGTTCCATGATTCTCCTTTGCCTTTTATTCCCTGTGAGTGAAGGTTTGCTTTGCAGTACTTACTTAGAAAATGTGGCCATCTCAGCCAAACTGAGATGCCAAACACACTGCGCATGTCTGAGTGGAAAGACCGTTGAATGAACAGCCTGAAATTCCCCTTCATTTCAGTGCTGCTGAAATGCCTCAGCTGCAAGGCCACATTTTTATGAACTTCTCTTTTGAAGTATTAATAATTCTATTCGGTAGACCTGATCAATTCCCTTCTGAGAGTTGTGATATGTGCTTCTATTTTTCCTAATGATTTTAGAGGTCATTAACACCTCTGGATCTAGTATTTACCCAGACATCTACAGACTGTAAGACATATCACATACAGAGGCTCGCTCTGGCTTCATTTCTCTGAAATTAAGAAAGCTTTCCAAGTGGATATGTTTATTTGAGAAATGTGGACAGTACAAATAATTCATTCATTCTTGTATCTGATGTCTTACATTATTTCCCCGATTTCACATGTGGTGCAGTAAAATTTGGTAGGGATCCCTGACACCATCAGCACAGCAACCCCCTCTCTGTTTTTCTGAGATCTAATCCCTTACTCTCTTCTCCCATAGCCCTAGCCCCTGTGGTTCCTCTGGAGGTCACATGGTCTTACCTGATCCTACTCCCTAACCACATTTGATGGGTTCAGAGTGGGCATCTTTTCAAACTGAGCCAATCATAACACTGTGCTTCCTGCCCAACCACCAGCCTCAACAAAACCATTCGGTTTGCGGTAGGCATTGGCCTGTCTTGGGCCAGTGGAAGTCCTTTAGGGTTCTTTAAAAAGTGCTGGGTGAGATATTCAGTATTCCTCTCTGGCAAAAGAGATGATAACATGCAAAATTAATCTATATTTATATTCAGTACACTTGAGAATTTCACATCCTTCCTATCAGGGAATTACCAACCTTCTTATTTTTTGCTATTCTGATGTTTGCTATTTTTTTTTGTAAAAAAAAAACCCTTGTTATTTGAATTTGTATTTCCTGAATATTAATAAAGTGGAATTTCTTTTCTCATGTGTATTGGCCATTAGATTTCTTTTTCTATGAAACTTTTGCTCATATCCCTTATGTATTTTATATTAGGATATTAGTCTTTTTCTTATTGATTTGTAGAAGTTCTTTAGAGTTCATGAATGTTAACTTTCTATCAGCTTTATATGTTAAGTTTCTACAATTACAAAATAAGACAATTCACAGTTACAATCCAGCTATACCTTGTTAAATTAATTAAACAATGAGACCATTAGACTGATGTGTCACAAATGCCTTAATGGCCTATGAAAGCAAACCAATATCTAGCCCTGTAAATGCCCCAGGGTTGTGAAATCAAAACCCTAAGGACAACAAGTCACAGCCAGCAAGCTGGGGTGGGGGGGAGTGGGGGGGGAAAATGCAGACAATTATACTTGAACAACAATAAAAAAATTGATTTTTGCTCAAATAAAATCTTAAACTTTTTAATATGCCTTAATTTATCTTTTAACAATATTGAGAACAGACACATTTAATGCAAGTAATAGAGAAAGGTTAAAAACATTAAGATGAAAATACATACCAAGAAAGTGCTAACAATAACAAAGCAAGTTTGACAAAACAAAACTTATTCAAAATAGAATTTGAGGGAAAAAAACAGGAAAAATATTATTTTGGCTTTTAATAAAAGTAAAAATCTAAAAAGAAAATTTAAAAGATAAGAATTGTGAGTCTTAGAACCAACCGTATGGGAAAACATATTTGCCAATGATACCTCAGACAAGGGTTTTATCTCCAAAATATATAAGGAAGTCACACGACTCCACTCTAAGAGACAAGCAACCCAATTAAAAAATGGGCAAAGTACTTGAACAGACACTTCTCCAAGGAAGACATGCAGAGGGTCCAGAGACATACGAAAAGATGCTCAATATAGCTAGCTATCAGAGAGATGCAAATTAAAACCACAATGAGATATCACCTCACAACAGTCAGAATGGCCATCATAAACAAATCAACAAACAACAAGTGTTGTAGAGGTTGTGAAGAAAAGGGAACCCTGGTGCACTGTTGGTGGGAATGCAGACTGGTGCAACCACTGTGGAAAACAGCATGGAATTTCCTCAGAAAACTAAAAATGGAACTGCTTTTTGACCTGGCAATTCCACTGCTAGGATTATACCCTAAGAACCCTGAAACACCAAACCAAAAGAACCTATGCACTCCAATGCTGATAGCAGTACAATTTACAATAGTCAAGTGCTGGAAGCAACCTAAGTGCCCATCAGTAAATGAATGGATGGAAAAACTATGGTACATTTACACAATGGAATTTTATGCAGCAGAAAGAAAGAAGGAGCTCCTACCCTTTGTGACGACATGGATGAAACTGGAGAGCATTATGCTAAGTGAAATAAGCCAGGCAATGAAAAACAAATACCATATGATCTCACCTGTAATAGGAACCTAATCAACAAAACAAACAAACAAACAAACAAAATATAACCAAAGACACTGAAATTGAGAACAGGCTGACAGTAACCAGAGGGGAGAGGGGAGGGAATTTCAGGGGAAAAGGATGAAGGGTTTGCAGGAACAATTATAAAGGACACATGGACAATAACAGAGGTGGGGGTAGGGGGTGGAAACAAGGGAGGGAGGTTGGGAGGGCTGGGGTGTTGGGCTGGGGTGGGGGAAAAGTCAGAAAACTGTACTTGAACAATAAAAAAAAAATTAAAAAAAGAATTGTGAATCTTTATATGTTAATAGCCGTGCACTTAACAACACAATTTTGAAATATGAAAAATAGAAATTATGGGAAATACAATAGGAGATCTTTAAGAACTTGGCTCTGAAATCAACATACCATTCAGAGGCTGTAAATTATAAACTGCCATGCAGGTACTAAGGAATAATCATAAAACTTTGTATACAAAAAAGAAAAAAATATGCTCAACATCTATGACATATTTATTGGAAAAAATATATTATCAAAGATAAGCTGAAGCTCATTTAATTTTTTGAATAAGAAAGCAAGCTAGGTGCTTATTCTGAGCACAATAAAATAAAAATAAACATAACAACAAAATATAAATAAAATAATATCTATTCATGTTATTTAGAAATTTTAAAATATTTCTGAATAATTATTGGATAAAAAATATCAAAATGAAGACTGAAAATCTTTGAGATATAGCTAAGTAATTTGACAAGACAAGACAAGAATTCTTGTCTTTCTTATTTTTAAATGAGCCTATTTAAGTGTATACAAATTACTTAGCAACATTGAAATTAAGAACAAACTGACAGTAACCAGAAGGGAGGTGGGAGGGGATAATGGAGGGAAAAAGGAGGAAGAGTTTTCAGAACATGTATAAAGGACACAGGGACAAACCCAAAGAGGGTAGGATCAAGGGTGGAAAGTGGGGATGGCTGGGGTGGAGGGAAAATGGAGACAATTGTACTTGAACAACTATAAAAAATAAATAGATAATAAATGTCAATAAAAATAAGAAAGACAAGAATTCA
The DNA here is from genome assembly GCF_022682495.2 of Desmodus rotundus. Taxonomy (NCBI): domain Eukaryota; kingdom Metazoa; phylum Chordata; class Mammalia; order Chiroptera; family Phyllostomidae; genus Desmodus; species Desmodus rotundus. Next base: position 30,191,483 of record NC_071394.1, on the reverse strand, counting down.
AAATAAAAATCTAAGTATTCAATACTAGAGTATAAACAAATTAAGCTGAAGAAAAAAATTAATAAAAAGAAATAAAAATAAAAAATGAAATAAAACCAAAGTTTTCTTTAAAAGGCTAATGTAAGAAAAAAGCTTTTGGAGGCAAAAAGAGAAAGAACTCAAATAAGCATCATGAGAAATAAAGAGAAAGCCATTACATGTATATAAATTTTAAAATGCAAAGTAAAGGGAAGAGCTTATCAAAATTAAATGTTAATTTATGTCAAAATTAAATCAAATTAGAAAATTTGAGTAAATCAATTTTCATAAAAGAAAAATTAGTCAACAGACTTCATTGCAAGCCTATGTAATTTTTAGACACAAATTTTATAAAACATCTAATAAAAACACTATTATATAAGTGATTACAGAGCATAGGAAAAAGATAGAAAGCTTCCTCTCAACTCAGTTGATGAGATAGTATGATTCTGACATAAAAACTGACTAGTTATAAAACAAAGGAGAAAACTATCAATTATTTTTTCTTAAAAACAAAGATGCAAAAATTTTATGTAAGACAGTGCCAACTCAAAATCAACAGAATATAAAAAATGCTACTCATCAAGACCAGTGACACTTTATTCCAGGAACACAAGTGTGGCTAAACAGTCATTTAATATTTATTGAATTAAAGAGAAAATCATATATATTTGTATATAAATATATACACACATTTATATGATTTACTATTAAATTCACCCAGCACAATACTATTCACCAAGCACTCTTCTAGGCAATGAGGATGAAGTAATATAATGAACAAAACAGAAGAAAGCCCTTCATGGAATTTACATTCTAGTGTGGAGAAATAGGCAACAAACAAATACTACATATATATATATATATATATATATATATATATATAAATTTATATATAAATTTTTACTCTTTCATATATATATATATATATATGAAAGAGTAAAAATTTTGGAAAAGAAGAGGTATTATTGGCATTATTTGAAGACATTGTAATTGACTACCTAGAAAATCAGTGATAATAAAGACTAAAACTAAGAAAGTCCAGCAAGGTAAATAGGTATGAGATCAATATACAAAAATCAACAGCTTTCTTATACCCCAAGATGTATTTGACAAAAGAGACTATTTACAATAACAACAAAAATTATAAAATGTATAAGAATAATCTCATAGAAAATAAACAGGAGTAACACTATAGACTAAAATTATAAAAGAAGAGATAGAGGGAAAGCTTAATATCATTTAAAAAATCAATTATTTTCCAAATAGATCTTATCATCAAAATCCCCATCAAAAATCTAAGAGACTATTTTTTTCTGGAATTTTACAAGCCATTTCTAAACTTCATGTGGAACAAAATATGTAAGAGATGCCAATATTTTGAAAAAGAAGAAAAATGACAAGACTGCCTTACCAGCTAAATGAAGAGTAATTAAAAACATGATAGATTGGCTTAAGAATGGCCAAATAGACCAAGGAAACAAATAAGACCCCAGAAATAGACCTATACACATGGGAATTTGACATATAATGTAAGTGACTTTTCAAATCAATTGAGAAAAATAAGAATGATTGAAAAATACTCTGAGAATAATTGAACATTCATGTGGAAGAAACTTTCTACCCCACAGTGCATATGAAAACAGTTTTAGATAAAGATCTGTCTGTGTTGGTCAACACATAGCCTCCCCCCACATGTGGCGACTCAAATTTAAATTTTAATTAATTAAAATTAAATAAAATTAAAACTTCAATTCTTCACCTCCCCTAGCTACATTTCAAGTGTCTAACAGCCAGATGCTGGTTGAACACTATATGGAGCAGATAAAAAGCACTTCTATCACTGTAGAAAACTCTGTTGGCACCAAAATATTTTAAACGTAATATAGTTTTTAGAAAAAAAATATTTTTATAATTTTGGGGTGGGCAGGCTCTTCTAAAATTCAACCCCCAGAAGTCATCAGAAGAATGCCAACTTGACTATACAAAAATAAAAACTTCCACTTCAAAAAACCACCATCAAAAAAACAACAACAAATGACAATATTTGCAACATGTGTAATAAAAGAGGAATGAACTGCTAAAAAGCAGTGAGTAAAATACCAACAATCCAATAGAGAAATAGGCAAAAATAGCAACAGGCAACATAAAAAAAATAGATGAAAAGAGTTTCTACAACAGACTTATGTTTGCCGGAGGGGAGGGGGTTGGGGTGCCAGTGAAAATGGTTGAGGAATTAAGAAGTACCAATTGGTAGTTACAAAATAGTCACAGGGATGTAAGGCACAGACAGCACAAGGAATATAGTCAGTAATACAGTAATAACTGTATGATGCCAGGTGGGTATTGGAAATATGGGGGGACGGGTATACTTTGTAAAGTATAATGTTGTCTAACCGCTATGCTGTACACCTGAAACTAATACGAAATAATCTTGAACATAAACTGTAATTTAAAACTAAAACTAAACATAAATAAGATATACAACTAAAAATCGTAACACCAAGTAAATGGCAAGGTTCGCCATCAGACGAGGAGTGTCAGTGGCAAATCAAAGTATCCAAGAAGTCCTTTGGTGCATAAACTAATTTCAATTTGTTTCACCCGATGTGTCCCATATTTGCTCATCAGATTTCACCCCCTCCCGACTGCTCTAGGAAACACAGCTGTAGTATAAAAAAGATGGCCAAACAAAAGTTGAATTCTATTTTAATGAAATAGAATTCATTTTGGGGGGCTAACAATATTTAAATCTTTTAAAATCTTACATTTCGGCAAATATCAGATTGTGTATTTCTGTGCTCACATAGCCTTTCCCTCCCACACTCCTGAGTTTCACGGAACAACCTCAGTCACACTCACACGCAGTCACACTCACACGCAGTCACACTCACGCTGCGTTCCTGTGGAGTGCTGTCTCCATCAACACTGGCGCCACGTTCCCTGTAAACGATTAGCACCGAAATTCTTGCTAAATGACTGAGGCCCTTAAATAGGATAAATAAAATACTTTTCTCTAAAATTTTTGCCATGGTTACTTAGTAAACCTTTTTCTTCCAAGAAAATGCCGATATAATCCTTAACTCTTTATTAAATGATTATAAATTTTGACTGATTTAAATTAAAAGTTATTTATCTGATAGCCAAGGTCTTGTTGGTAGAGAGCAATGGGAGTCTTCCTTTGTTTGGCTCATCAGGGGAGAGGGCTACTGCTCCCTTCACCAGGAGGACAAGGGAAGATCTTGGCAGGGAAGAGCAGGGAGGATGCCACGGAGGGCTTCCCGTTTGAAAGAGCCTCCATAATACTCCATTTGTCTCTTTGGGAACATGCCTCCACCTCCAGCTGAGAATTACTGGTTTGGAGAATATACTTTTAGCCAAGAAAAATTTTTATCTTCTATTTTCTACTAATTTACCTAGAAGTCTCTCAACAGCTCATTTAACCAGATTATTTTACTTACATAGTATTCTGATATATTAAAGAGTTCTAAAATAACAAAATAAAAATAAAGTTGATAGTTTTGTGTTATTCACACATCTACTCTGGAACAGGGAAAAGCGATAATTGAAATTCAGCTTATTTGCAAAAATAATTTTACAAAACTTTATTTTTATCTACTAAAAATTATGTTTTCTAGTTTCCAGAACAATATTTTCACATTCCTTTTAAACATTCTCAAACATCACCTTTGCAAAGAAATTTAAAATGTGGCTCCATCTGCCTTTCTTCAGAATTAAAGCTTAAATGCCTTAATAACTGTAATTGCAAAACTGGTTAAAAATTTGTGCCCTCAGTAAATAGAAACATTTATTTGTAGATTAGAAAATGTATTTGTAGATTGCAAAATGCATGTGTATGTTGCAAAATTTATTTTGTAGAAGTACAAAAGAATATCTTGGTATGTTCATATTATAATTATTTAACCTTTGTTCACTATACTTGAATATATTTAGGAATGAAAATTGCAACATGATTATTTTTATTCCCCCCCTTACAATTCTTATCACCAATCCTTTAAAAAATCATTATGTCGTCTACTAGAGGCCACCAAAGTGCCCACCTTAAAATGGTGGATTTTACATTATGTGAATTTTATCTCAGTTTTTAAAAATGATTACTTCATTATAAGTCAGATCTTGGAAAATAAGCTTAAGATGCTAGAACAAATCATCCCTCCCTAATAACCGGCTTTTGAACAACAGAAGATCCTTTGAAGTATCGAGCTCTGTCACATAAGCCTCCTTCCCTGTGGTTCTGTAAATTACAGGCTATTTATTGTGCGTTGAACTCTTCCCACAAACTCATATTTTGGATTCACAGCACTGTAAAACAAGCATTCTTCACTGCTGATGGTAAAGCCACTGTCCTAATCTGTCGTTCAGTTTAAAATCTGATAATAATGGTTACTTTACCTCAAGAGAAATCCTACAGGCAAACATGTCATGAGTGGCCCGGTTTGACTGAGAACAGATCCAAGCCACTGGTCATAAAGGGTAAACACTCAAGACATTTAACCCAGTCCAACAGTACTAAATGGAAGGGGATGGTCATCTGGATTATGAATCACCTAATTGACATGTCAGAAAATAAGCATTTTATTGACAGAAGGTGATTGTAGGGGAGAGTCATTTTTCATGGAAATAGCCAGATACCTTTCCTCTTTCTCTTTGTATTCATGCTTTCTCGGCGAAGGGAGTTGGGAGAGTGAAGGGCAGCAGCGAGAAAAGAAGTAATTCTCCACTACAATTTATCACTTGATATGTAATAGTTTATTTCTTGTTTTGGCTTTTGTTTCAACAGATCTCCAGAAATCTGTAATTGTTCATGGTTTCTAAACAAATGTCAACTTTTTACGAAAGATCTTTAACTTTCTCTGTAGATCCTTATTGGTAGTTTTAAGAAGGAATTTACAAGGGAAGGTTGCAATTACTCCCCTGACCACGTCTTTCTCAGTTGTTGGTAGAACAATGGCATTGTGAAAACACACAGCTCACCACACACACACACACACACACACACACACACAATTGTGTACAATCATGGGAAAGAATTAACTCCAAAATGGCCTAATCTGTAAAACACTTAAGGTTGGGAGCCTGTTACCCATCTTTCCATCCCCTCCTTACCCTACCCTACCCTAACTCTGTTTAAAACAGCTACTTACACATAGTAGCTCCTTGATAAATATGTTGATTTTAATTTGTCAATTAAATGTTTGTTGATTTAATCTCAATTTGTTGATGCTTTGATTCCAGAAAAGTTAGCAGATACCCTCATGACGGGATGAATAAATTTTAACTGGAAAAGCAGTCATTTTTAAATTAAACCAAATTGTTGCACTGATTTCTTGGTTAAAACCTTATTTTATTTTAATTCCAGTATATGTAATGGGCAATTGGTAAGCATTTATAGACATCAACTTAAATGAATTCCTTCATGTGATGAGGTTTCCACACTAACTCCCTGATTTCCTAAAAGTTGTCTCATTATCTACTGCATGTGGATATGTGGCCCCCCTTTAAAGCCTGTCCTGGGAGGAGGGCAGCTTTAGCCTAATTTACTTTTTTCTTGTTGAGATCTTGGCTAAATCAATTCTTTAGCATACTTTTGGCATCTTCACTCTGGGGCAGGGCTTCTCAATCTTGGCACTGTGTGCATTTTACGTTCTTTGTAAAGGGGCTGCTGCAACTTTGTTGCAACATTCTTTGTAGGTAGCACTGTCCTGTGCCTCCCAGGATGATTAACAGTACCGCTGGTCTAACCACTAGATGCCTGGAGCATCCCGCCCCTCAATAGTTCCAAGGAAGAAAAATGTTTTCAGACATCGCCAAATGCCTCCTGGAAAACATTTTGCCCCCAAATGGAATTGTCACCTCAGTGTTTCTCCCTGATTAGCTGTGTCCTCAAGAGAAAACTGTTCACTTCTTTAAAACTCACCAAGTGTGCCCAAAATACCTTGTTTCTGGGGTAACACGAAGAGAACATAAATTCAGAGAGTAGTATGATGTAAGTAACCTGTTTTATAAACTGCAGCTGACCAAAGCACAGGGGAACAAATTTTGAGATTTCTTCCTACCTCCTGCTTGTTTCCTCTTGATGAATGCTACCTTTAATCTTTACCAAGAAACATCTTCCTAGCACTTGGAATACTTGAAGACCAGACCAAGGGTTGTTCTCCAGCCTTCATTCTCAGGGTATTCTGTCTCAATTCCTGGTCCTTGTCTGAGGATATTCCTCTTCATTTAGCTCAGCAATTTCCAACTTTTTCATCGCATGGCACACATTGACTAATTACTAAAATTCAGCAGCACACCAAAACAATGTTATATTTTTTGCTGATCTGACAAAAAATAGCTATAATTTTCATTCATTCACACTAGACGGCTATTGTTCTATTGACTGTTATCATCTGTTTATTTGACAGTCTAAGGGAAAAGAGGTCAGTGCCCCTGACTAAGTAGTCAGGTATTGCATATTTTAAAAATTCTTGCAGCACACTGGTTGGAAATCGCCACTCTGCGTAACTAAAACAGACATTATCTCATCAGGATAACCATAGCTCAATATAAGAAAATAACCATGGCGTTTCTTTATTAAGATGAACACTGCAGTTTCAAAGGGGTTATTTCCTTATGCAGGGTCATACACTACAGTTGTATTTTAATCTAATTATCCTAACAGTCACACATGCACTCATCATTTTTCTGGACACTTCCACTGCTTCCTTATGATCCCTAAGAATTGTTATAAAAGACATGGTTAGAAGGAAATGGGAGGAATTAGTTTTTGGAGGCTCAGTTGGCCGTTGCCTCCTCGACACATCCACCTTGGCTTGCAGTGATGGACCTGCCAGATGACAGGAGGCTGACATTTCTGTTGTAAAGCCTTTCGCTTGTTTTTCATCAGAGTGACACACAATTTCCTGCATTCTTTGCCCCCGGGGTGTTTCCTGCAAAGAGAAAACATTACTTTCTACTTTTAGCCTATCTGCCCTTAATTAGCCTCATAAGTTCTCTGCCCTCTCCATCACCAAGGGATGGAACAAACCCTCAAATTAAGTAGAACCAACAAATGCAGCATTTCCTGGAGAAAGTTTCTGTTGAACAGTTCGGGCTGGGTGCAACCCTCCACACAGACACCAGTGTTGAAGACCAGCTCCAACAGGTGTTTGAGAATGAGCGTGGGAAGTTTAGGGACCGTGCCAAAGCTTCCTAAACCATTTGGAAATACACTTAGGCTCAAAGAGGTGCCTATTCCAAGTGATAAAGAAACCAGAATAGAAAATGTGTTTGTTTTGGAAGCACTTGGGACAGTTTTGGCTTGACAATCCCATGGCATAGGGACTCCCATGCTTTTTGGTGGTACATAAGTCATTTACCCTCCCCAGGTCTCTGTTCCCTAATCTGAAAAATGAGATTCAAAATATGTGTGTGTGTGTGTGTGTGTGTCTATTTTTCCCCAAGGATCTTATGTATATTTTTCAGATTGGAAGTTCTTATAAGTGTTTTTTAATAGGAATGTGTGAGATGAGGATTTTGTCACAAAAACTTTTTTTCAAAATATCCCCTGGTTTTAATTCTCTTGCCTTCCATTAGTGATGTCACTCGTTGATTGGAGACTGCACTGCTTGAACTGTCCTTTTGAACACTTATTTTCCATTTCTCCATCCCCTGCTCCTCCACCTTTGCCTGCCTAGAGCTCGCTCACTTGGTAAATCTTGGCTCAAGCACTAACCTCAATAGGAACACATTTCATTCACCCACGCAGAGTGTTTTTTTCACTGCATAAGCCCATTATTACACTTACACAATATGTTCAAATGATCTGTTTTAGGAAGATTTTTAAGTGCAGCAACCATATCCCTTCTATCTTTGTATCCCCGTTGCCTAGCCTAGTAACTAGTAAATAAAAATATACGTGTTTGGTGATCCTTGCTTAATGAATCTGAGAATATAACAGCTTTCCCTGCAGAAACAAGAACTCTAACCAATGTGTTTCTCTAAAGATATATAATTTTATCTACTAGATATTGTGTCCTAAATGAGGAAAGAGGGACTAAGGGAGAATTTGAGAAGCGAGTGATTATTCAAATTTTAGAAGAGAACTTTAAGTAAATATAAATTGTATAGCCAAAGATAAAGTCCTTACAAGGGCCTATAAGGCCTGCATAATCTGCCTCAACCCTTCTCCTCTGTGACCTCATCCACTGCTTATTTTCTCTCTTCCTCCCCTACTCAAGTGCAGCCAGAGGCACAGTCACACTCTGGTCTCAAGGCATTTACATTTAATATTCCCTTGGCCTAAGTCCCCACTCCCCAGTTAATCACATGCCTCCATTTAGGTCTTTGCTCATAAGTCACCTTCATAAAGAGGTCTTCCCTGATCATCCTATTTGAAATTGCATTAGTCATTGCCCTGACTGATGTGGCTCAGTGGGTTGTGTATCGTACTGCAAAGCGAAGGGTCGCTGGTTCTATTCCCAGTCATGGCCCATGTCTTGGTTGCAGGTTTGGTCCCTGGTCAGGTGCATATGAGAGGCAACCAATCGATGTTTCCCTCACATAGATGTTTCTCTCCCTCTCTTTCTCCCTCCTGTTCCATGTCTCTGAAAAATAAGTAAATAAAATCCATAAATAAGTAAATAAATAAAATTGTATTAGCCATTCTACTCCACTCCCTATTCCCCTTCTCCATCTTCTCTAGACTTTATCACCATCCAGCATATGATATATCTTGTTTACTTTGCTTAACCTTTGTCTTCAGTTAAAAAAATGTATATAAGCTCTAAACATATCATCTGTCCTGCATAGCACTATTTAACTTGACCATATTTAGAGCAATTCCTGGAACACAATAGGTGTTAAGTAAACATTTGTTAAATAATGAATACAATAGTGGTTTCACTTTCTACAGTTTCAGTTATCCACCTTCAACCTCAATCCAAAAATATTAAATGAAAAATTCTGAAAATAAATATTCATAAGTTTTCAATTTCACGCTGTTCTGAGTAAGCTGATAAAATCTCCCCCTATCCTGCTCCATCCTGCCCAGGACGTGAATCATGCCCTTGTCTAGCGTATTCGCATGGTCTGTACAGTACAATAAGATATTTTGAGAGAACGCATCTGCATAAATTTTATTACAATATGTTGTTATGTTGTTCTATTTTATTAGTTATTGTTGTTACTATCTTACTGTGCCTAATTTATGAATTAAAATTTATCATAGGCATGTATACAGGGTTCTATCTGTGATTTGGGGCACCCGCTGAACATAATTCTCACAATATTTCAAAGTTTTTTATGACTACTATATTTGTTATGGTTATCCTCACAAAATGTACTTTTAGATAATAAGATTTGAAAGTGGAAGTTACTCTTTGATTTTATGGGTGGTAGAATGGATGTTGTTTAGCAGGCAATAAAACAACATTAATCTCAGTATGCATCTCCATCAGAGCTCTTGGGTGACCAGGTGCATTTTCAATGGGCAGTAATATTTTGAAAGGAATTTTTTTTTTCTGAGCAGCAGGTCTCAGAAGCAGGCTTAAATATTCAGTAAACCATGCTGTAAACAGATGTGCTGTCATCCAGGCTTTGTCGTTCATTCATAGAGCACAGGCAGAGTAGATTCGGCATCATTTTCAAGGGCACTAGAATTTTCAGAATGGTGAACGAGCACTGGCTTCAACTTTAAGTCACCAGCTGCATTAGCTCCAATAAGAGAGTTAGCTGGTCCTCTGAAGTCTGAAGGCATGTACTGACTTCTCACTAGCTATGAAAGCGCTAGATGGCCTCCGCTTTGATACGAGGCTGTTTTATTTATATTGAAAATCCATTTAGTGTGGCCACCTTCATTAGCTACCTTAGCTAGATCTCTGGATAACTTGCTGCAGATGTCTTCTGCATCGGCACTTTCTGCTTCAGCGTACACTTTTTACATTATGGAGATGGCTTCTTGTCTTAACTTCAAGACGCAATTTCTTCAAACTTTTCTTCTGCAGCTTCCTCACCTCTCTCAGTCTTCATAGAACTGAAGAGACTTAGGGCCTTGCTCTGCAGTAGTAGGTCTCGGCTTAAGAAAATGCTTGGCTGCCGTGATCTTCTATCCAGACCACTAACACTTTCTCCATATCAGCAGTAAGGCTGTTTCATTTTCTGATCATTCCTGTATTCACTGGAGGAATACTTTTAATTTCCTTCAAGAATTTTTCCTTTGCATTCACGACTTGGCTAACTGGCACAAGAGGCCTAGCTTTTAGCCTATCTCGGCTTTTGACATGCTCTCCTTACTAAGCTTCATTATTCTTAGCTTTTGATTTAAAATAAGAGATATGTGACTCTTCCTTTCACTTGAACACTCAGAGGCCATTGTAGGGTTATTTATTAACTGACCTAATTTCCATATTGTTGTGCCCAAGGAGCAGGGGTGGGGGGGGAGTGGCTGGTCAGTAAAGCAGTCTGAGCATGTACAACATTTGTGGGTTAAGTTTGCTACCTTATGTGGGTGTGGCTTATGGCACTCCCAAACAATTACAACAGTAACATCAAAGACTGGGGAGAAAAGGCAGCCAATTGTAATTGAATAAAAATAAAAATTTTTTAAAAATAAAGAAAAAAAAAGACTACTGACAACCATAACAAATATAGTAGTAACGAAAAACTTTGAAATATTGTGGGAATTACTAAAATGTGACACAGAGACACGAAGTGAGCAAATGTTGGAAAAATTGTGCCAATAGATTTGCTCGATGCAGGGTTGCCACAAATGCTCAATTTGTAAAAAGTTGTAATATCTGTAAAGTGCAAAAAAGCTAAGCGTGATAAAACAAGGCATGCTTGTAGGCAGGTAGGGCAAGCACCTTCCAGCCTGTTGTGCTGGCACCTTCCAGCCAGGTGATCAAGCCAAAACTAGGCAGTCATTTGGGGCAGAGATTATGCTGTGTGTTAACAAACCTATTTCATTTCCTTCCTATTTCCTGGGATTCATTTCCCAAGCCCTCCTTCACTCTCTGCAATTAAGCATGGTTAAGTTACTGAGTCTGACCAATAGAATGAAGACGGAGGTGATGCACTCCACGTCCAGCTGGCTCCTTAAATGATCCACTGTTTCACCACACTCTCTCTTTCTGTTCTTGGTGATTTGGGAGGCTATATGGTGAAAATAGTCCCACAAGATATAAGAACCTAAATGTGAGGTATCCATTCTCCTTACTCTCCTTCTAACCCATACTGAACTCTGATGTGAGCAAGAAAATAACTATTAGTGAATTAAGTCACTGAGATTTGGAAGAGGTTGTTTGTTATAGCAGTTTCCACCCTGACTAATACATAATTTTCTTATATTCCATTTCTTTCCACATCCAATCCCTTATTTAAATTCTGACAATACTTTCATTACAACAATCTTCAATTATTCCTTCCCTCCTCATCTTCAACACCAACACCCTAGGCCAAAGGTCTACCTTTCTTGCTGAACATCTACAGTAGCCTCTTATTTTCATTCTTGTCACTCTCAAGTTTATTTTCCAAAGATCTCCAGTAGTTTCCAATGCACTTGTAATCAAATCCACTTCTCTTTCATGACCCATACCTCACCCCTCACTTACATTTTTCTTCTCTGTGTTCACTGCAATCCAGCCTCTTTGGCCATTTCTTTACCACCTCAGGGTAGGAATACTTACAGGTTCTGTCAGTCCCTATACCTAAAGTATGTCCGCAGTGACTTTTCGTGTGGCAGGTCCTTTCTCATCCTTCAGGTCTCATCCTTCTGGCCTCACCATTTAAGAAGAGCTGTGAGTGCTCGGTCTAAACTAGGTGTCCAGATTACTCTGCCATAATACTCTGATTTTTCCTTCATAACACTTCAACAGTTAGCAAGTATATATTTATATTTATATTTACTTTTTTCTACTACTAATTATATGGTAAAATCCACAAGTGTTGAGAACTTGCCCATTGTAGTCATCACTAAACACCCAGCACTTAGCACAGTGCCTGGCGTGTGGCGTGTGCTCATTAAATATTTGTTGAACAGTCAAGTGGAAGGACGCAGATTGATCACTGACTCTGGAATTCATCATTTTCTTTTTCTCCCAACCCATTTCTCCAAATACCACTTTATACATAATTGTGAGGGCATTTTAAAAACTATGCATGCTCTCATCTAATTTTATCTATACCTTATGAATATTTACAAGTATTAATAAAGCAGGACATATTTGATCAATCAAGGTGTATTTTTTAAGAAGTAAATCTATAGATCACATTCTTACAACTATATTCAAGGCACTTTTGTTTAAAGATTTTAAGACTTTTATTTTGAATAAAAGAAAGTGATCAACATCATCTCACTAGCATACTACAAAAACTATTCTCATCATCGCTGTGTGTGGTATGAAGGCGGCCCTACAAGGGCAGAGACGGGAATGTACACCAAGTGTCAGCCATGCTAGAGTGAATTAGTCTGTGATCTGAGCAGAAAGAGGGAGTGGGATAATATGAATTAGAAGAGATCGCCCTAAGAATATCTCCAGAAGTTTCCAAAAAGTCAAAAATCCAGGTGCACACCTGAGTTTGAGAAAGATAATTGAATCAGGAACAGAGTTCTTAGCAACAATGCACAAATTCTAACCAAGGGCATTTTTGTCGTATTTTGGTTTTGTGATAATTTTTCTTTCAATCACCAGGGGTCCTTGGTCTCAGACACTTGTCCTGTTACCTCTCAGTCTACCTACTTCTATATATTTTGTACAGTTTAAATTACAAGGCCATGAAATTTATATTTCATCTTTATGTTACTACAGACTTTACACCATTTTAAAGGCAGAATAATATTTCACCAAGTTGCTATACAATTCTTTTGTATGCAAGACATCACAGCATGGAGTTTAAAAACCTGTACTTTGCAGCTACATGGAGTTCAAACATCAGTTCTGCTGTTTATTAGGGCCTTGAAAAGTTACTCATCTCTTTATAACCTTTTCCCCATCAGTAAAATGGGACAAATAATACTTATTTCATAGGGTTACGATGAAAATTAAGTGATGTATCAGAGGTAAAATATTTAGATCAGTATTATAATGTAGCTATTTTTATTGTTGGATATTTATGTTCTTGATTTTTTTAGACTTACACATAAAACTATAATAAATGTTCTGATTTATAAAGCTCTTTTCTTTATTGTTGACTGTTCCCCGAAGCAGATCTTTTCCACTTTTTGTATAAAACGTTAATTTATATCTCTCAAAAAATAAATAAGTCATATCTCTCCTTTGTTAACTGTAAATCCTTTAAACAACAGACAACTAGAAACCAGACTATGAACAAGTTTCTGCTGGGTCAATATCAAGTAGCAAAAAAAAAAAAAAAAAGCACCCATTTTTGCCAGGGCTTGAATTCTAAGGTTGAACTCAAAGTAAACAGGCAGGTGAAGAGGTTGGGATGATGAAAGACAATAGACCATTACCCACAACTAATGGTGTTGTAAAGGAGATAAATGTCTTTGAAGTAGCACCCTTAAAACCTGCGACCTTTAGGTTAACCTTTCCTTTCAGATTATGGTATGCAGGTTGTCTTGGAGTCTGTGCAAAGTCAGCAGTTAGAAAGATGGACCTTGAGAGAAACAAGTCTTAAAGGAAGCTGCCTCCACAGGTATGACTTCACTTCCTTGCCCCAATGGCTGCCAAATTCCCGACCACTTCCAATGTCGACGCTCTCTGGCTCATGCTCTCACACAGGCCCATGCTCCCAGATAGAAAATGTGTTCAGTCCCACCCCATTATTACAGTCCATGCTGTGAGTGCAGGAAAAAACAACAGTGGAATTTGGACAATTGCCCTTGCTTGTGAGGAGAAAAGTAAACAGGTGGTTAATAACCTTAAACACTAGTAGTCTGCAAATAAACTGATATCCATAAGATTTATTCATTTTGCTAAGAGCATGGAAAAAATAGAAAATTCATGACTTTGCTAGAAGGTACCAGAAATCGTACACCTTTGATCAGATTTAGTAATTTAATAAGTAATTTCATGGAGATTATTTGAAATAGCTCACACGTATACAGTATTTTAAAGTTCTTGAAAAGGTCTCCCTTGTGATACAGAATTTTGAGATATGAAAGCAGCTATGAGTATTATTCCCCCAGTACTTATGACACTTATTATTTGTAAGTGACACATGCCAACCTTTATTGGAGCTTGACACAAAAGAAAAAATAAGCAATGTTGTTCTACATTTACTAAAATTTTGATTATTTTTGGTGCATCTCCTTACTCCATTACAATTCCATTGCCTTTTTTTGTGATATAATCTTTTTTTTATTGTTGTTCAAGTATACTTGTCTCCATTTTCCCCTCACCACTCCCCCTGCCTCAGCCATGCCCACCTCCCACTCTCGATCCTACCCCTCCTTTGGTTTTGTCCGTGTGTCCTTTATACATGTTCCTGAAAAGCCTTCCCCCTTTTCCCCCCCATTATCCTCTCCCACCTCCTCTCTGGTCCATTGCCCTTTTAAGTGTTATTTTAAAACAGCACCACCCTTACAACCCAACCTTAATAGTTAGTAAACTTAGTGAAATGCTATAGAAGTGTGTGTAAATTTTGTACCTAAGGCGAATTCAGTTTTACATGTTATAGATCAGATTCCGGTAGGCAGCTCTGGGAAACTAATTCTCCTTCTCCTTCTCCTTCTTCTTCCTCTCCTTCTTCCTCTCCTTCCTCCTCCTTTCCCTCTTACCCCCTCCCTGTACCTCTCCTCCTACTCGTTCTTCTTCTCCTCCTCTTCCTCCTTCTTCTTTTTATTTCCTCAGTGGAAGTAGAGAGTACTAGGAGATATAGTTGCTTTCTATTTATTTTCTTTAATTTCTTGTTAAAAATATTTTATAAAAAATACCATTATAGAATTTTGTCTTAATCAAAGACTAAGGAGAGCTTAAAATAGGGAATATCAATCTTCTGATCCACTTTTCTTTGTTCTGCTTTTCTAGTCTAACTTCCAGAAGCAACACTTTTAACTTTTGATAACTTATTTCTGATATTTACTTCCATTATTTTAAGTAAGACAGTATGGTTTTACCTCTTGATTTATCAAGGATATGTATTATTTATGCTGTTACAATAGATACTAACTCTTCTTACACCAACATGCTTTTACCTTCCCATGAAATATTTTTAGTAAAATTAATAACATTATTATAATGGCCCTGGCTGGTATGGCTAAGTGGACTGAGTGCCAGCCTGCAAACCAAAAGGTCACTGGTTCAATTCCCAGTCAGGGCACATGCCTGGGTTGCAGGCACATGAAAGGCAACTGATTGCTGTATCTATACACATCCATGTTTCTCTCCCTCCATTCCCCTCTCTCTCTAAAGACAAGTAAATGAAATCTTTAAAAAAATATTATTATAACAACACAAAATGTTCTCTGTACAACCAAATAGTGTAATACAGTTATTCTTCTTAGGCAACTTTATTTTTTACTGGTGTTTCCTAATTACCTTCCTTTTATCTCATAATTATCTATAAACACATCCATCTTAGATGGAAGCAGAAGTTTCTATATTGGTTGATAATGTCCCCCCGATAAATTCAATAAAACTAAAGTAAAATAATGGTAGCTCTTTGGCTGGATGCTCACTAAGCTGAGATATCTGCTGACCCACTCTGGACCTAGGAGAGCTTGATGACATCTCCCAAATTTGGAGTGTGTAGTAATCATTGACACTGATGTCTGTTCAGTGTCTGGATGTAAAGAAGGCTTCAGGCTGTGAAGTGAGAAGCAGCTATGAGGTAGCAAGTTGGAAAAAAATCAGGTTCACTTCTACTCCATCTCAGTACTCCTGGAAAAGGTAAAAAGAGAGTATCCATGGCTTCTCTCCTCCCGCCTAAAAGACCGTGCAGGCTGGAGGAGACAGGAGAGGTTGTGGGGCTGCTCAAAAGGCTCCCGGCAGAAGGGAGGACTGGCTGCCTCACCACCTGGCAGACCTTCACCTGGCAGATGGGAGCATTAAGCTGAATGCCACCCGAGAAAACAACAGACCACATCAGCAAAACCCCCAGAATTATCGAGAAGTACTTGTATAAAAACAACCAGAGGATTTAACAAAAACATTCAAAACCACTTGATGAATAGGAATATATTGCAAAATTTAAAGACAAGAAATTGAGAGGAAACAATTGTATAGAGAGATTCATATTTGAGTTAGTCTAGTAACTTCCTGGCGATACTTTCAACCCAACTTATATGACATCCTTCTGACAGATAAACCTGTCTTGAATGTGCGCATGTTCTGTGTATAGAATTTGGCTTTTGAGAGAACTACAGATTACTGCCTCCATTCCAAAAATATATTTATTCTACTATTACTATATTATTCTTATTATTTGATGCTACTATAAACTAAGAATTTTTCTAAGTCCTTTACTTGCATTATATTATTCCATATTTTTACTACCCCCATTTTTAAAGGTAAGAAAATTAACACTTGGGCAAGATAAGAAAGTTGCCCGTAGACTGCAGAGTCATTAAGTATAGACCCAAAACTCAAACTCATCTGACTCAAAAAATCTGTTTCCTGACTCCCATTTTTTCCCCTAATCCTCCAAATAAACCCTCTTTGGGATCAGACTGGACTTATTATGTGATGACCTTCTCATCTTTGTTTATGTTATTCCTTCTACTTGAAATGTCATTTCCTCTTCTATCATGCACAAATTGTTTTCATTACTCTAAGCTCATCCCAAGCCCCATTGGTCTTTTAAAAGTGTATCTAAAGCACAAAAATTGTATGTAGAGAGTGGGGTGATGTAGGTCCACACACATAAATATGTTTGAAAATACATTTGACTGATTGTACAGAAATAAAAGTTTCAATTGTTTACTTTTATATTCAATTATATTTTTTCACAAAAAAGAAATCCCTGTATTGTCTTGTAGTGTTTAATGTTGAGACTTCCAAAGCTTTTCTCATTGTTGTTTCTTTGTATGTAACTAGTTTTAGGGGATCTTCTCTTTATTTCTGGCATTCTGGAACTTCATGAAATTTCCAGATATTGTACTTTAGGTCTATTTTCATTCATTGTACTTGTTTCTCAGTGGGATCTCTCAGTCTAAACATTTATAGTTTTATTCCTGGAAGATTTAAAAGGGGGGGGCAGAATTCTTTTTAAGTAATTTCCTTCCTTTGACTTTTCTATTCTTTTCTTACATACGGTCTTATGATTGGATTGGACCTAAGTATGATCAGTTTTCCATTTGTTTTCCTTTTTATCCCCCGCCCCCCGAGAGATTTCCTTTGCTTTATCTCTCATCCTAGTGATCTCACTGGGTGTTTTTGAAAGTCCCTATGATTTTCTGTTTTATCTTTGCTCCTTTTGTGTTTTTCTTTTGATATTTCTCATTTTCATGTTAGGTGCTTTTCTCCAGTGACTGTGACTTAAAGAAAGAAATGTCAAAGTGAGCCAGGATCATTCCGTCATTCCCAACAGCGGAGAAACTCTGATTCTGACGTAATGACTCCTTATGTCAGAAGGATTCATTAGCAAAACTCACTGACCAAAAATGGGACAATTTAAGCTTCAATCGGATAATAATGGCAATAGATTGGAACACATTAAATATGTTTAAATCCATAAATGCATAAGAACAGTGAAGCAAAATAAAACATAATTGGCCATTATTGGAAGATATTAATGAACCTCCTCATTAGTTAGAAAACTTCAAATGAAGAAAAAAATCAAGCTTGTATCATACCCCTAGATGTAAGCAAATGTCTAATGAGAGGAAGTTTCTCTTTATGGAAACATTCTAACTATTAGGAGACGGACTGATAGAATTTCACCATTTTGCATCCCCTAATAAATTGATGAGTACAAACAGCTGCTAATATCAGAAAGCAGAAAGACAATGAGATAGCATGTGCCTTGGTAGAAAAATACAATACCATCCTGAAATTGCTCTTTCCAAGAGAACTCAAAATAAATATGATCAGGCCCTTAGACCCAATTTTGGGGAAATAAACAAAACAAAGGAACATGCTAAACTGCACCACACGGATGCAGCCATGAAACCAATATGGACACTGTCCAAGAAAGACACCCTGATTTCCTCAACAAACAAATTGCAGATGAAAAGGGAAAGTTAAAAAGGAACACTATTAATGTAAAAAGATTAAAAGACATATCAACTAATTGCAATGAGTAAAACTAATTTCAGCCTGTTTCAAACAAACTATAAAAATTATGACATTTATAAGATAATTGGAAATTTGAACACTGACTAGGTATTGGGTGATATTAAAGAATTATTGTTAATTTAATTCAGTTTTGATAACAGTATTCTGATTTTTTTAAGAGTCAGTATCTTTAGAAAAAAATGAGATACCACCTAAAATATTTAAGGGTAAAATAATGTAATGTCTGAGATTTGCTTCAGAATAATACAGGTGGGTAAAAGTAAGTAAAGGTATATAGATGGTAAGGTTGGGTATGAGTTGCTAATTGTTCTCACTGAACAATGGCTGTATGAGGGTTTATTGTATTATTCTTCTTATTTTTATATGTGTTTGAAATTTCCTATAGTCAGAGATGTTTAAGTAAGCTATTCGGAAATTCTGTGCAGATGAATGTGAAGTCCTGAAGGACCTGTGGGTTCGTAGCCTCCACCCTTGGGAAGTGTGTCAGCGATTTATAAGGAACTCCCTATTATCGGTATGTGAAAGTACTTTCTCAGGAGCAATTTCCCTTCAAAGAACAGTTTCTTCAATGTCCTGTCTGAGGAGTAGATCCTTGGCTATTTATGTTTACAGAAGGAAAAGGGGGAAGTAGCCTAAGGGTTCCAGATTTCATTATGGAAAATTTTACCTAATCCTCTGCTTCAGTTCAACAACCTCCCTACCCTCTTATCTGAGATCCCTGCATGATTCCAAATAATAAACTTTCATTGCTATTTGGAGGATAAAATCTGTTGACACCTCAGGGAGATCTTGGGGTTCAATGGTTCCCTCTACAGAATTTCAATTCGGCATCTCCTGCTCTTAGTTCCACTGTTCATTCCTGCCCTTAGGGTTTCCTGGCACTGATAAATGCTTAAGTATTATAGGAGCAGGTTTGCAGGGGACAATTGATTTGCCTGTCATCAATATCCTTCTTGGTTCCTCATCAGCATCCCTCTTTATAAGTAATTTAAGCTGTAACCTCCTCTATCCCACTATTCCAGATACAATTCTTTGTTCTGTTTTCAATCTTCCAAGAATTGGTTCAAATTTCTTATCCTTGTATATTTCTTCTTTCTTTATGGGGGTCTCTGGAGATAGAAGGAGAGGAGGAAAATACAGGAAGTCAGTGCATCAGCTTAACTGAAATACTAGTTAAGACTCCAATATAAAATAAAAGCTGCTTTACAGGAAAGACTATATCTATTTTGTTTATCGTCACACCTAACACAGTGTCAGGTGCAGGAGTAATTTTGAATACTGTTTATAATATTCACATTTTTTAAAGATTGTGATGCGTGGCAGGAGGTCAAAGGCACAAGAGCAGATGAAAACTCTTTTGCTCTGCAAAGAAAACAGGAAAACGTCCAGAGTTCAGAAACCAATCGGTAATGTATGGGCCATCATTCTTTTTAAAGCTGCATTTGAAATATTTTGGGCTTTAACTTTCTTTTCCTTATACCAATCATCTTAGTTGTTAAGTTTGTTTAGAAAGTAATTTTTAAAAGATTATACTGATAACCCCAAGACAGTTTGAGACGGGGTAAGTCTGCTGATGTGGAACTCTTAAAATGTCCATTAGTACACTTCTCTTGTCACTTATCACCCAGGGGGTCAAGCCTTTGGTATGAAAGTTGTTTATAAACTGGTAGTTTTATTTTTAAAACAGAAAGGAAGGACTGGGGTACAGCAGGGCAGATGGTACACTTAAAGTTTTAGAGATCTGAACACATTATGAATCAGCCCTGGGTCTGTGAGGATTGTATAACTCAACCATTAACCACCAACCTTCTGTTGGAACTTGATGCAAAAGTTCTCAATCTCTTCCTCAAGCTGAGGTATTGTTGGGAAGCCAATTTTTTTTCCATACAATCCTTTAACAAACAGATAAAATAATAACTTTTATTTAGATGATACAACATTACAAAGTTTA
This sequence comes from Desmodus rotundus, assembly GCF_022682495.2. Lineage (NCBI taxonomy): Eukaryota > Metazoa > Chordata > Mammalia > Chiroptera > Phyllostomidae > Desmodus > Desmodus rotundus. The sequence goes on along the minus strand of NC_071394.1, from coordinate 30,171,320 downwards.
CGATTCTACAGTTATGTTGGCATTATGGAAACCTTCTATAATACTTTCCATTATTTGAGATATGGTTATACAGATTGAATTGACCTAATTCAACCAGCTTACAAGAAATCACACATTCTTTCAAACAACAACTTCCCTCATGACTATAGTGGGTGTTTGTTATTTGTGGACCCAACATTCATTCATTCATCCCTCTAAGATTTTTATTCGCACCACCTCATCTCCCCTACCCAGATATCCATCCTAGAAGCTGAGAGTTCCTCCACCCTACCAAGTGCAGTATGTTCTATTCCCCTGACCACCATTATTGACTCAGGGGTGGGTGTGACATCTGGGAAGCAATGGGAGCGAGCCTGAGGACACGTGCTTTGGAATGTTGAAGCCCTGAAGTGCTACCATCCTCTGTGCCACCATGATGTAGGTCAGCCTGAGAACTGTGCTGACAAATGATGGGTGGCAGAAATAGCAAAATCACAGAGAAACAGACCTGGGGCCACAGCTGTTCATCCACTTTTGAAATCTGACCCAGTTAGGACATCTTCTGAGATTAAAAAAAAAAATTCCCCTTTATTGTTTAAGCCAGTTTGGGGTAGGTTTTCTGTCACGTACAACAAAAAGTGTCTAAATGCCTATTACAGTCCCCTAGGAGTCTACACTTGGGGAAGCACCATTCAAATTAAACTTAATTTCTTTTGTATATGTGGCAAAAACAAGGAAAGTCACACTGAACTTCAGAGATGGGCTTAGAGAGATTGAGCAATTGACCAAGGTTGCAGAGTGTGTTAACTTAAAAATTAAAAGGTCTTCCAAAGTGAATAGCAATAAGAGTTTATTTGAGGGGGGCATGGGGGGAAAATGGAGACAACTGTACTTAAGCAATAATAAATAAATAAATAAAGCCACCATTTTCTTGTTGATTCATGGTCTCAAGACCACTATCCATTGATATCAAGGGATGTTAAAGTCTCCATAAAATTACTGAATGACATTTTATCTCTACCTTTATGTTTGTGAATAATTGCTTTACAAATTTAGGTCCTCCTGTGTTAAGGGTGTAAATGTTTTACTTTATTTTATTGTTATTCAAGTACAATTGTCTCCATTTTCACCTGTTTATAAGACTTATACACTTTTGCTGGACTGATCCCTTTATCGTTATGTAGTGTCCTTAATTGTCTCTATTGTGGCCTTTGTTTTGAAATCTACTCTAAGTATTGCTACTCCAGCTTTTTTAGTTTTAATTTGCATAAAATATTTTTTCCATCAAAAAAAGAGTTTGAGATCAATAAGAATAGCTATTCAGGATGCACAAATTTAGACAGAAACTTGAATACTGTTCAGATTAGGAGATAAAGACAACTGGTATTTATTAGAAAGGGAAGGGGAACAGTTGCATCAAAAGAATAAAATAATTGCTTTTTTTAAGATTTTGTTTATTTATTTTTAGAGAGAGAGAAAGGGAGGGAAAAAAGAGACAGAGAGAAACATTGATGTGTGAGAGATACATCAATTGGTTCTCTCTTGCACATCCCCAACCAGGGACCTGGCCCACAACCCAGGCATATAAAACCTGACTGGGACTAGAACTGGCGACCTTTTGGGTTGCAGGCCAGCACTCAATCCACTGAGCCCCACCAGCCAGAGTGAATAAAAGAATTCCTATTGGTGCACACAATATCATAATGTTAATTCTAAACAATGTTTTTAATTTTCAGCACACTAGTCATCAGTCCAGTAGTCATAATAACTGCTTTCTTGTTCAACCCTTGCAAACAGCTCTTTGGGACACAGTATTGCTCAGGCCCAGTCCAAAGGGTTTTTTGCCCAGTTTTAACTTTCCTAAGTTTGAGGCACAAGACCTGAATGACAGCTCCGGCTCCATTTTAAAGTGGCTTCATTTATATTATTGTTTACAAGTGAGTCAGGAAAACGAAACTGATTTCTAGATGGCTTTCTATGTGCATGCGTGCACGCTCATTCTCTCATACTGGTGGGTTTCTTACGTTTGGTAAAGTATAACTTTCACTCTTTCAACACACCCCTCTACTTTACGGGTGTTCTAAAAACTCATGTAAAATATTGAGATATCCTTTTCACACCAACCAAGCAAAGCACTCTCAAGGAAAGTGGAGAAATAACATCTTCATTAGCCAATGTTGCTAACACCAATGCTGCAAAACTTCTTGGACTATGTGGTAGGCAGAATAGTGCCCCCACCCCTTCCCCAGTGATGTTCATATCCTAATCTCCAGAACCTGTGTGTATGTAAGGCTACATTGCAAAGGAGACTAAAAGTTGTGGATGGAATTAGACTTGCTAATCAACTGAATGTGAGATAGCGATGATCCTGGATTATCCCAATGGGCCCAGTTAATCACGGGGTACTTCTAAGTGGAAGAGGGAAGCAGAAGAATATGAACCAGAGAGGTGGCAGCAGGAGAAGGACCTCAGCCTAAGGTTGCTAGCTTTGAGGATGGAGGATTAGAGCCACAAATCAAGGATGGTGGACGGCCCCTAGACTGGAAAAGGTGAGGAAACAGATTCTCTCCTAAAGTCTCCAGAAGGAATGCCACCCTGCTGACACCTTGCGTTAGTGAGTGACACCCATGTCAGACTTCTAACCCCCAGAACTGAAAGAGAATAAATTTGTATTGTTTTCAGACACTAGGTGTTTTTTGTGATTTGTTATAGCAGCCAACAACTAATACAGGCCACTACTATGCTTTTCATTCAATGGAGCTTTCTTTTACTAAGATGAAAGCACATATTGGTCAGGCAAGGTTAACAGGAAGTCTAACATTGTTTAAACTCTGGAAAAGTCATTCAACACACCTTCTACATGTCTTCTGAATGTAGCTCAACAATAAAAACTGACAGGTTGTTGTTTTTTTAAATCACAGAGACAACGTGTGTAAGATTTTCTGGATCTTCGCTCTCACTTATGCACAATACAAAATGTTTGATTCTCCATAGGAATCTCCCACTACATTATTTTTTTTATGCCCTTGGTTCTACCATATAATCAGGGTATGTTGGTTAATTTTTGTATAAAACATTATTGCTCATAGTCTTTCAAAAATTTTTCTGCTTTTATAATAAAAATGCTGTGTACAATTTAGCTTTTGATATTTAGATGTGATGGCCCTAAATATTTATTTTCACTGTCAAGATATTGTTCATAATAATTAATGTTTATGAAGCACTTTCCATATGCTAGACACTATATTAAGCCCCTACATATAGTATCTTAGTTAATTCTCAAAATAAGTAGTTACCATTGCTATGCCCCATTTACAGATGAGAATACTGAGGCTTAGATGGGTAAAATAATATGTTCAACATCTCAAAAATAATAAATGGAAGCCCTGGGACTTTAAAACCAGGTCTTCCTTACTCCCAATCCCAAATCTTTCGTTCTCTGCATATCAAAAGTGTGGGAGTTTCAGATAAACTCTGAAGTAATCTAACCAAGTTCTGGGAGTCATTTGTGAGTGGTACTTTCCAAATTGTATTTGTTCACTGGGGTTTTAGTCTTCAGTTTGTCTGTTTGTTTGTTTGACTTAAATCCTAACCTTGTTTTGTGTACTCTAAGATTTACTTCCTTCTTTGGAAAGACTCCAGTCCTGGTTACTTGTGTGCTCCAAGTGGCTGTGTCCTGGCTAATTGAGGGTGAACTGTGCAAATCCAGCATAGCACTGCCCTTTTTGCATGCCGACAATAACAGCAGCTTGCACACGGAGCATTGGCAGGTTGAGCCCCTGAAGCAGCATCAGCCAGGACCATTTGCTGCACCTCCAAGAGAACCACAGGTCCTGCAGAAAGTAAACATACTTGACCTAATTCCACCCTGTTGTGTGACTTTTGTGAGTCACCTGATGGGTCTGTAGAATACATGGAAGGTGGTTTCTTCAACAATCTGTGGACAGTGATCACCAGCAACCACCTGTCAACGAGAGTGGCTGTGTATAGGAGCTGGGACCCAGCCTCTGTGCCCTCCCACTGATCTGGCCTGAGTCAAGCTGACCCCACGATGCCCCAGCAAGCTCCATCCTCGCTCTCGGGCTAGGGTTCCCAGCCCACAATTAGAGCATGGCCTTCTCTGCCATGCTACCATTCCACTTTCATTGATAAGAATGAGGGCCACCGTTCACTGAGCTCTTTTCATTTGCCAGTGCTAAACCAACACTTTACCTAGATTTTATCATTCATCACAGAAATCCTTCAACAAAGATACTGTTGTCCCCATTTTGCAGATGAGGAAGCTGAGGCTCAGAAAAATTAAGTAACTTTTATTAGTCATGTCCACAAATGTGGGTTGAATACTTAGTACTCTTCTAGATATTTCACCAGACCCTGAGGATTCACTGCTCTCAAGGTATCCAAGGTCTAGTAATAGCTACAGATATAAAAACTGATAATTATAATATGTTATAGAAAGTCAAATGATAAAGCTACAAACAGGGTAATACAGGAGGAGAGGAGAAGTTCAGGAAGGTGGGAAGAAAAGAAAAATTCAGGGAAGGCTTTCTGGAAGAGGTGACACATGAGCTGAGTCTTCACATTTGCATAGGAATCACCTAGATAGAGTCTGAGGAGAGGAAAAGAGATTCCTGGGAGAGAGCAAGGTAAGTAGAGGCAAAGAGACATAAAGCAATTTGATGTACGAGCAAACTCATGGAGTTCAATGAAGCTGGAGAATAAGGGGAAGGAAGACAAAGGTGGGAAATGAGGCTGGAGATGCAGACAAAGCTTGATTTTGGTGGACTTTATAGCCTATAGTAGGGATCTATGATTTTGCTCCTGGACTTTTAAAGCATTTCAAGTCAGGTGTTAACAATAATACAATGTATCAAGTAAAGAAATACTCATCTTCTAGACACTAAAGTTTTACGTAAAAATGTAGACATGGAAACAACTTAAATGTCTATCAACAAAGAAAATGTGATATATATATATATATATATATATACACACACACACATATATATATGAGAAACAGAACATTATTCAGACTTAAAGAAGGACATTCTGCCACATGCAGCAACATGAAAGAAGCTTGACGGCATTATACTAAGCGACATAAGCTAGTCACAGGACAAGTACTCCATCACTACACTTTTATGAGAAATCTAAAATAGTCAAACTTATAGAAGCAGAGAGGAGAGTGCCTAGGGGGAGAGGAAAATAGGGAGTTGCTGGTATAAAGTTTCACTTATGCAAAACAAGCAAGTTCTAGGGATCCACTGTCCAACACTGTGCTTATGGTTAACAATACTGTATTGTGCACTTACAGACTTATTAAGTGGGTAGTTCTTATATTATTATGTTCCTGCTGCAGTAAAAAGACATGCTGTAGTCCCCCCTTATCCACAGTTCCATTTGTTGTGGTTTCAAATACCCGCTGTCAACTGCAGTCAGAAGACATCAAGTGGAAAATTCCAGAAATAAACAATTAAATTGTACGCCATTATGAGTAGCGTGATGATTCTTGAGCTGTCTCGCTTCATCCCACTGGGGACATGAATCTTCCCTTTGTCCAGGGCCTCCACACTGTATTCGCTCCTTGCCCATAAGTCACTTAGTAGCCGTCTCGGTTATCAGATCGACTGTCACAGCATTGCAGTGCTTATGTTCAAGTAACACTTATTTTACTTACTGATGGCCCCCAAGCCAAGAATGGTGATGCTGGTGATTCAGACATGCCAAAGAGAAGCCATAAAGTGCTTCCTTTAAGTGAAGAGGTGAAAGCTCTTGACTTAATAAGGGGAAAAAAAAAGTGTACGCTGTGTTTGCTAAGATCTACAGTAAGAATAAATTGTGAAAAAGGAAAAAGAAATCTTGCTAGTTTTGCTGTTGCACACAGACTGCAAACTTCATGGCCACACAGCCTGATAAGTATTTAGCGAAGGTGGAAAAGGCATTACACTCGTGGGTGGAAGACATGAAGAGAAAATGTGTTCCGAATGATGGCAACACGTGTTCAGGTGTTGCCCCCGAAAGCATCGAGCTTCTACATTGTAGTCTACGAAGACTTCAGCAAGCAATCCCCTGAAACGAGTGACCACATTTATATCAACTTTTATGACAGTATGTTATTATAATTGCTCTATTTTATTATCAGTCATTGTTGTCAATCTCTCATGGTGCCTAATTTATAAATTAACTTTGTCTTAGGATGTAGATGCAAAAACAAGCCCAACTGTGTAGAACCCAAAGGGATCTTAGAGACACATTTGCGCATCCTCCTCCTTTAGCAGATCATGAAATAGAGGTCATTACACAGTTAATTATTCTTATCTATAAAGATCACCCCAGAGCCCACAGAAGTCAGCCGAACTAGAGAAGTATCCTTACCAAGGCTCAAGAGGAAAGAGCCCCGTGAGTAAAGTGAGTCATAACGACCTCTTCTAATTGTGGGAACCAAACAGCAGCAGGTTGTAAAAGGAAAACGCAGCGTGTTCCCATAAGCCCTGGGGTAAGGCCCGGAGACAGCGTGTAACAGGCTCAAGAGTGTTCTCCTCTATCTTATCAACCATGGTGCTATCCTTGGGGAGGTCACAGGCTAGTTAATAAAACAAAATATGCAGTCCTCGCAAGGACTGTGAATCACCCTGAGAGCCACTTTCATTCAAGAGCAAATTAATAGAAAGTAAGTTACAAAGAGAGAAGCATCCAGAAATAAAGGAATGTCGTACCGCCCTTTGAAAGACAAAGAGAGCCTGTCACTCATGGCCAAGCAGGACACCTCTCACTGCCCATCCACTGAAGACTCGCTCTGGCTGCTTTTCTTAGTAAGAAAGAAGGGCTGCACCAAATGACCCCGCTTGAGCGTACTGGCTTTAGAGTTTAAAAGAGGCCTCTCATAGCAGCCCATAGCTACATTTCTATCTTCAAATCTGTCTGTCCTTTTGAGAGAGCAACATAGTCATGGGTAAAAACGCCATACTCTCTGCAGCTAGCTTCCTGAACTAAATTAGAAGGTAACATAAAAGTGACACCAAAACATCACGAACTTTGACTTGAGCCTTTCTTGCCTAAGACTGTGCCAGGAAGAACCAACTATCAGAGGTGTAGTCCCAAAGAATCATTTCTCACCTCATGTGTGGACACACAAGGTTGCCTTCATACTTGTCAGAAATAATTGCACTCATTCATGCACACTGCCTTATGCTGGTCTCCTTTTAGTTTGCTTGTAAGTCTCATGGGACTTACTTTCTAGAAGAATGGTCCAAAGTAGGGTATGGGCTAGGGGGGTTCAGCAGATGAAGCATCCTGGGGTCCCCACTTTCCTCTGCCCATGGGATTAGGTTCTTAAAAGAGAAGTGCCACAGGCCTGGGATGCTATAATTATCTCAGCCATTTAAGGATTACGCTCCTGGGAGACTATAATTATCCAAATATTGTTGCATTCAGGGATATTTTACTTACAAGGGAGTGCTTTCATTTTTACAGGATCTTTCAAGGGGGCCGAAAGGGTGTGTCCTCTCTAATGTGGTTCCTAAAAGAAAGTAGAAATAAACAAGTGCATTTGGCACAGGGATAGGGCCTGGCTGGATACAACCCACCCAAGGACTTTCGACATGGGAAGAGGAACCAGCTTGCTCCGTTGTCTTAAGAAATAGTTATCATCCACTCTAGACCAAAACCCAGGGACTTTATTCTCTCATAGTCCCACCCTTCTCCTCCTTCATACCCATGCACAAATACTTCTTCTGTCTGAAATTCATCTATTTTGAGAAATTTTTAAAGAAGTTTCTGAGCATTTAAGATGCAACTTCTTCCTGTGGGCTACATATCATATTATTCACATCATAATATGCCTCCACCTGAAGGCTGACCCTTATTTACTCCCTCTAAATTCAATGAAATGCTACTTGCTGTAGAAAATTATATAGCCTGCAATATGGGTGGGAGCTAGAGAGAAAGAAAGAACTACAGTATAATAAGAAAGGTGCTAAATTCACTTCAGTGGATTTTCTTGATTAAATACCTTTAAAATGCAGTTTTTACCAAATGGCAAGCATTATTCCAAGAATTTTATGTATCTCATTAATCCTGACAGCATCCTTATGAGGTAAGTACTATTACCATCCACATTTTACAGATGAAGCCAAGAAACAGAGAGTTTAGGGGAGTTATTCAGTATCACACAGCTGGTATGTAAGAGGAAGTCTGATACCTGGCACCCTGACCCCAAACCCACTCTTAACCACCAGGCCATGAAATACCCTAATCTTAGGTGCTTGTCCCATGCCAGGCTGTGTAAGCAATGTGATGAGAGGAACAGAACAACTAGAGGACATGGCTTCTGCTTCCGGGACCCTATGAGCTACAGGAAAGAGATATGCAAAAATCACTGCAGTACAAACAGAATGTGGCAGATGTGATTAGAGAAGTGTAGACATACTGCTGCAGGAACTCAGAGAAAGGCCAGATGAATTCTGGTGTAGCATTTGGAATGGTCTCAGAAGTACTGGCATTTGACATTTGAATAGACACAGACAATGCATGGGGTGGATGGCATTTTGCACAGAGAAGAAAGAACATGATCAGATGCCCTGGGACATTAAGGACGAGCTGAGACATAGCATGCAGTGGGGCTGTGGGCTGGGGGGGTGGGCACTGTGAGGTTATAAAAGCCTGCTGGAGTCAGGTGTGCAGAACAAAGAAATGGCTGGGACTGGGACAGGAAAGGACACTGTGGCTGAGGGGAGGCAAGGATGAAGACAGACACTGATTTTAGGGTTCGGCCAAGTTTTGATTCACTGTGATCAAGGAGAAGAACATAAGTACCTGCTGATTCAGTCAGAAAGCTGTATTTTCCTTATATCTGTGACCACTTTTCCCAAATTACCTCTCTTCAAGGTTTCATCCAGGCCAGTTCAACAAACAGCTATTGAGTATCCTCTTTGGTTATTGAATACCAAGCACCCCAAAACTTACTGATTAAAAGAACACTTACATATTTGCTCACAATTCTGCCATTTGGGAAGTTTTTAGTGAGGACACCTCCCCTCTGCTCCGCATGGCATCAGCTGCGGTAGGTCAACTGGGGCTGGAAGATCCACTATCAAGATTGCTTCACTCTCGTGGCTGGTCAGATGTTGCTGTCCATCATCAGGGTGCTCAGCTAGGGCCTCATTTCTCTTCCAGCTGGCCTCTCAATGTAACCAAGTTGGGCTTCTTATAGCATAGCAACCTAGGTATCAGACTTCTTCAGAAAGGGCTGCCAAGTCTTCTTAAAGACTTGTTCTCAGAAGTTCCAGAACATCACATCTACCAGTCTGTTGGGCAAAGCAGCTGGAGGACCAGCCCAGATTCAAAGAGAAAAGACAACCCAAGGGCAGCTACAAAAGCAGTGACCTACCATTAAACCTATTGTCGGTCAAGTTCAAGACTAGAGATAAAATGTATTAACATATGTTCCTTGCCTCAAGTAACTAGTAGTGACCCATATCATGGGGATTTGTGTTAGATTAAAAGGGCATGAAGAGACACAACAACTGTAAGCAGTGCCTAGACTTTAATTTGATCCTGCTTTTTTTTTTAATCCAGCCAAAAAGGCATCTCCAGGACAGTGGGAATTCAAATACAAACTCGGTATTAGATTAAATAAAAAATTGATATTAATTTTTAGGTATAATAGTGGTATTGTGGTTGTGTAGGAAATTGTCCTTATTTTTGAGAGAAGAATTATGAAGTATTTTCAGGAAGAAATACTTAAAGTTACTTTCTGAAAGTTACTTTCAAGTGATTCTGGAAAAAAATATCAATTGGTAGAGCAAAATGGACCAAATGTTAACAATTGTTGAGTATAGCTAGCAATAATTTGATTGACCAATATACTACTATTCAAGTTTTCTAAAATGTTTTGCAATAAAAAATTGGAGATGAGAAGATAATAGCCTAGTTCTGACCTCTCCATGGAAGAGGTTTTCCTAAAATAAATCAACAAGAAATACATATAAAAAGAAATTATAATTAAATGTATAAGATTCCTCATTGCATACTCTGACTTGGAAGGTTCTTGTCAGTAAAAACAGTATTCCTTCCCAAATACTATGCAGAAACCTCAGGTTAAAGTCTGAAAAGAGACCCTCCTGGAGAGGAAGGGTCACTGCATTGAACATTGCTGACTACCCTGAGCTTAAGTTCCTGACTCAGGAGGACCAAATGCTTCTCCTTCATTCTCTTCTGCAGCTGAGAGAGACTACAACTGTCGAGAGACTCTCCTTTATGACAAGGGAAAAACAGACTCATAAGAGATCTACAATCAGCAAAACAACACAGGACAATGATCCTACCACAATTTCCCACCAAACCTGCTACCTTGTCCATATGAAAGCATCATCTTGATGCCAACCATGGTAGCTCCCCCAGAATGGCTTAAGTTTGGGACTATCAGGAGGTGCTGACTATACGCCCTCTCATACCTCCCTAGAGTCTTGCTTCTGTCGTTCTGGTCTTGGGCCTGTGGACATACCTCTTTCTTAGACAATGGTGCTCCAAATGATCACACCTGTCCAATGGGACTCCATGCTTGACACCAAAACCACAATTTAGTATGATTTAAGAGCCATTGTGTTCCTGTAAAAATAATACACATACATCCTTCTCTCCACAAAGCCTCCTCTGCCTTCTTCCTTCTCAATAAAAATCACTGCTGCTCCTCTCTTCCTCCACCATGCCTCCCTACCTAACATTAGTTATAAGTTCATTTTGTTTTTTGTTATTGTTTTAATTTTTTTAATTTTTATTGTATTTTTCCAGTACCACTTAACCCCCTTATACTCCCTACCCCCTACAATCACCTCACTGTTGTCCATGTCCATGAGACTCTTTTCCTTTTTGCTCAATCCCTCCATCCCCTACCTAACATTAGTTATAAGTTCATTTTGTCCTCCACCCACTTCCTAGACACCCACACAGTTTCATTCAAGTTCTCTGTTCCCCTGGATTCCATTGTCCTCTTTTAAACCATCTTCTATGTTGCCAATCTCCTCATGCTCCGTGTCTTTCTCTAGCTCTTTTTCCATCTTAAATGAGCTGTTCACCAAGTATGTGTTTTTTCACTCAGTTGATGGTTTTCAGTTCTGGCTGAAGGTCAGAATAACCTGTGGTACTTTGGAAAGAAATATGCATCAAGTCCTCCTCTTTCTCGCTAGAGTTTCTGGTCCAGTGTGTCTGGGGTAGAGAGCAACCATTCACCAGCTGATTCTGCCATACATCTGCAATGGAAAGTGCTGTTCTGCCCTTTCTCTTCATGAGAAATCTCATCAATAAATGAATCAATAATGAGTAAATGAAGGAATGAATAGCTTCAACAATTATGCCTATGTTGATGACACCCTTCTCAAATAAACTACAAGTTTTCCCTGGATATAAATTTAGCATCTTAAGAAGCCATTTATTAACTTTCTTGTGCCACACAGCTAAGATTTAGCTCCAGCCTTCATCACATCATTGGTTTCCTATAAATAATTATGAACAACTATTGTAGCCATGTTATTTCTAGCCCTAACATCCCTTACAGGTTCTAGCCCAACATGTCCACTGTTCACAAGCATGTCAAACTAAATTTACCTAAAACTGAACTTACCATCTTTCATGCAAACACTGAGTTCCTAGCATCACCACTGTCTCAGTCTCTCAGAACTAAAACCTCAGCATCATCTCTGTCTCTATGTGTGTGCAAAGAGTAGATCTGACTAGTTGCTAAATTCTTTCAATTCTTTTCAGCAGTGCACTTTGCATCTTGCCATAGAATACCCACTTTTGAAATACGCTACTTCCAGGTGCTAGATGCAGTAAATTGTCCTGTATTTTGAAGAGGATGTCTTGGTATGTTCTTAGACCACTGGACCTCTGAAGTTTGACTGATAAGGCAGGCCCTTGAATCTCCTACAGTTTATCTCCCATCCTGTGGAGTCCACAAATGTTATCAGTGCTCTAAATTTACTTGCCACTTTTTAGTCATTTGGTTGCTTGGCATGTTGTCATCAGTAGAGTAGATCAGTGTTATGTTCTGAATGTCCAGGTGGACCAGGTTCCTTTGAACTATGTTATAACATAGAACAGGTGAGATACTGTTACAGAACGGACCTGGTGGGGGCGGGGGGTGGTGAACGATATACTATTACCGAATGGATCCATCCTTGTGCTCCTGGGGTCCCCCACCCCATACTAGGTTCGTCCTGCCCGCTGCCAGGGAAAGACATCTCTCAATGCCAGAGACTGGTGAAAAGAAAAGGGATTATTTACTCAAAGAGTTATACAAACTTAAGAGTAATAACTTAACGTCTTCACTGAGATCCCAAAGTCCTTTAGAATACCCACAAACGCACAGTCCTTCCTTCCCCCTCTGCCCCATCCCAGGTATCGTATCTCAGAAAAAGAAATAGAAGTCCATGGTTCTTCTCTGCCAAAGCCTTACTTCCCATGGCTGCCACGCCTGGGTTTAAATCCCAGTGTCAATCTTCCTCTACCACAGTGTTTCCACCTCCTCCCACAATTGGCCACAGCTGCCAGCATTCCTGTATTTTTCCAGTGTTACTGGGCTGCCATAATAAGTTCGGGCAGGTGTGACCCTGTGGTGTGGATCCAATCATCTCCAAGCTCTTACGCAGGTGCTGTAACCAGGGGGAGTTGCCTCCCAGTTACATCATGGGTTGAAATCACTCCTATCCTCCTGGCTCAAAGCATGGCCACAGCTGTTTAACATATCTATGAAACCAGTTAAAGGTTACTGATATGTTAAATGACCATTCTAGAGGTTATCTGCAAAACTATTGCTACTCAAAACAACTCTCAATGGCCCTGCTCTATGTATCCCATCCCCCAGCTCAGACTTGTTGGGGTGAGGACACCCTATATATTTTTTTTCTAATATTTCCTGGATACCGAGTTCTGGACCCCATTACAAATCCCTATTTGGGACCCCCTTGGCTGCATCCTGTTACAAATCCCTCCTTTCAGATATACGACCCCTTTATAATCATATAAAGGACAATGGACGAAGGTCTTATCTTCTTGTAACTACTTCCAGCTGGACATGGATGTCATCCTACCTACCCTTAGGTCAGGGGTGCCCTGAAAGCGGGGGGGTGCAGCACGGAGGGAATCCTTCCTGTAAAGGGAAGGACCTTACAGAGTCCAGGTCAGTTGGCTGTCACCAGGAAGTTGCAGGCTCGATGTCCAAAGACCGGCATTACTAGACAGTTGGCACCCTTGTCATATTCTGGAGGTACAGAATGGCATATCTGGAGGAAGGTGTGCAAGGCATGCTACACCTATCCAAAACCTTTGTGGCCCACTAAACTTGGGCTGAGGAGAATATATTGGAATTTCCCTCCTTTCAGATTTCTGGGCCCTTTCTGTCCAAGTCGTTAAGACAGAAAAGGGAAAATCAGTTTAAAGTGAAGCCCACAGACCACCCCAGCCCAACCATTTAGTTCAGTCAAACCGTTGAGTCTCAGGGACGATGATGAAGATGGGCTCCTTAAGTGAGGCCTATATTGCAACCAATCACTCAGGTAATGAGGTCTTAGGCATACGCCCTATAAAAACAGAAGGAAGAATACGTGTTAATTTAGGTCAGTCTCTGTACCTGTGAGACTGTCTACTGGGAAGACATTCAGTTGCAAGGCCCTTGCTGCAATGACATCTAACAGTAGCAATTTGACAGGTCCTTCGTGCCTGTAAATTGAACATCTTCGGTGATATTATAAAACAAGTTTCAACTTTCAAATGAAAACAAACTTTCAAGACAGTTAGCTGCACCATTCTGATGTCCAATACTGAGCATTGTGATTTTCCTTGAACCAAGATTTTTCTCCCTAAGATCACCCTCATTGTTATTAAAGGGACTACATTGAGTCCAGCTTTTAATTTTGCCTGTTCGTTTGCATAAACACACCAGGAACAGCCTGAATCACCTACGATCTTCAAGCCCTCTTTGCTGGAACTCACACAGGGAACCTTCAGGTTGACTTTTCAGTCTGCCCCTTGGGGCACAGAAGCAGAGCCACACATCTGCCATCTGGCTTCGCCTGTACCAGTTGTTTCACTCAAATCCTGGAGACTTCCATTGTGCCTACAGGTTCCTTTTTTTGCCATCTTTCAGGAAAGCAACCTTAGTTCCTTCCCTGGAAAAACTGCCACGAACCACACAGCCAACCAAAGTACCAGGCTTCTTCTTGTGGGCTTTCACTAGTTTCGCAAGTCAATCCCAATTCCTCAAGACTTTCTGGTGACAACCAGAACCCAAACATGCTCCTTCAGGCGTGACATTCCACTCAAAATCTCGGTTCACAAACCACCATTAATGACTGGTCTTAATGGATTCATGCAAAGGAACCTTATGCCATCACTCACTCCTTCAGAATGCCAAGTTCTGGAGGGATCAGGTAGGGAGAAAAATACCAAGTGCGAAGGAAAATCCTTTTCCTTCTGATATCCTTTCATACACCTTCTTCATTTACATATCTTACACTCTCCCTTGTTCGCCCTCCTACAGCGTGTGAAGTTTTAACCTTCCCTGGAATCTTCAATTTCCTTTTCAGAGCAGATACAGAGCAAAATCCAAAACACAGACAGAGTTCTAGAAGAACAGTACACGGGTAGAGTCATTCTCTTGTACCAGTACGTCCACTGGTGCCTCCGCAGAGACGTGCTCCTCCAGGCCCAGTCATGGCAGAGACATGCTCCGTTGCCTCGGGCTGAAACACTCATCAGCCCTGAATGACCCTTCCTGGGTCCTGAGCGGCAAAGGCATTCTCCCCAACCGGTTACAGGCGACCTTCACTAGGTCGTACAGATGACCTTCACTAGGTCTTCAGGTACAGAAGACTTCTGATCAGAAACAAAACCAATGGCAGAGACTTGCTCCTTTCCCATAAAACCAGAAAATGATTAGTTGAGGTTTCCTTTCCTCTGGATTTGAAACTTTCACAACCTTTCGTACATAGTTTTACCCATCCAGATAACCGTGGGGCAAGGTTGGCCACCTGTTGTCCATTCCAAGTGAATGCCAACTGTTTCTGATCCTCTTTTCTGATATGGGTGGGGGAAATCCTTTACCAGATTCTCAGATCAGTAGCTCCATACCTCTTGTATATCTGAGGCCACGTCAATCTGTTTTAGCAAAGACACTGCATCTGGAAGAGCAGCCTTACATAAGGGCTTCTAATTGGTTGGGTATGTAAGGATCTACTATCATTTTCCATGATCACCTGGTTTTTGTAAGGATCAGACTAATGAATTAAATATGGACAAAATAGGGGCCACCATCCTTGCATGTGTTAGACCTTTAAAGGTGGCAGCCTTCTCTATCACTCCCCTGCAAAGCAATATTGGTTTTGATTTGCTCTCTTGGCTGGAAGGGGAGGGCAGTTGCAGAGACTTCCACTTGCCTTTCTCCACTACAAGAGCATTTGCTCCAGAAGCCAAGCAACCAACTACTAAGTGTTTCCAGGTGTGTTTATGTTCTCAGGGGACCCACTAGGAACCCGATCTGAGCTAGAACTCCACTTGTCACTGAGGCCCTGTGTGTCCTTATCCAAAAGCAGGCCACGATGACACTTTGGGTCCCCAGGTATAAAGTCAATCATGCTTTGTAATGTTTGGCTACTTCCCTTTCTCCGTATATAGTTACAGCATCCATGACAGAAGGAGAGTTCTTTATGAGAGATTTCTAGCTAATAAAGCAGAAAATTATAAAGCACCATTTGTGGACCCTAATGAAAGACTGAATGCGGGCAACAATTGTCAATGGGCAGTAAAACCATTGAAAATGGGCAGTAAAACCAAATGGATGAGGGTGAACCTTATATAATAATTGGGTGAGGCCGACAGCACCCAAACCCATTGCTCCACCTTAGCAGCTCTAAAAGCAGTACACATTATGTGACTCCTGACACAATAGAATAGGAAGTACAACTGGTCTTGCCTAAATAAAATGAACATGAATCTAATTAATCCTAGACCTAACCTAACAACCAGTTTATAGGAAAATAAAAGGAATAAAATAGTGAGTTAAAGGACACCAAAGGAAGCAATCAGCCAAACCTAAAATGTGAGACATTCTACAAAACAAACTACCCAGGCCCTTCAACAAATAAACAGCACGGGGAAGGGGGTGGCTTACATAGATGAAAGAAGACAGGAGACATAAGTAAATGCAATGTATAAACCTTGTTTGGATCCTGATTTGAACAAACCAACTGTAAAATGACATTTAGAGAAAAATAAAGAAAACTGAAAATTAATTGTGTATTCATGGTATTTAGGGAACATTGTTCATTGTGATACATGTGATGATGATACTGTAGTTAAGTTTAAAAAGCAGCATTTTGGTCAAATGATGTGGAACTTGTTTTAGAATGTCCAGCTAAACCCATGCTAATGCATGTTTTTTTTTTATTTATCCTGCTCCCTCCCATTACGAAATATCAGCTAACGTGACAAAATGGAACAAGATGTGACAAAACCGAACTAAAAAAATCCCCGTAGAACATAATGGGAAGCACCAGCGAACAAACACTTCAGGAGGAATTACATTATTTTGGGATGAGACACTGGCAAGCGGTTTAAGCAACAGATATTCAATAAATCCAGTTCAGCAAGCTGAGAGCCCTCAGAAAGCAGATCGGTTCCAGGGCAGTATCGATGAACCAGCCATGAACCCGAGCTTTGAGTGATGCTCATGTGAGCAGAACTTTCTGCCTGTCATGTTGGATTTTTTTTTTAATTAGTGGTTAGGAGCCAGTTTTGCGCAGTATGGCAGGTCTCCCCTGAAGAGAGTTTAATGCGCATATCTTGCTATCCAACACAGGATATAGAAATCAAAATTCCAGAAACAGAGAATATCTCCGGATATCGCTCCATCTCAGCATATCTGAATTTCCTCCAAATGATAATGTGAAACCTTCATACGATATGATCTATTAAAAATCAAGACCTCAAGAGTCAAATACCAATGTGCAAGTATTTAAAACAGCACTTGGAGGCTAGGGGGTGGAGGGATCGAGCAACAAAGAAAAAGGACTCGTGGACAACAGTGTGGTGATTGCAGCGGGGGAGGAGAGTAGTATAAGGGGGTAGATGATAATGGAAAAAATACAATAAAATTCTTTTAAAAATTAAAAAAAATAAAACAGACCTTAACCAAACTTCTCCCTGCAAACCTATATACATAATCAACCTAAACTTTGTGACCAACAAATTGTATGCAGATTGGAGGCCTTCCCAGATTAAATCTTTGTACAGAAAGGACCTTTTAAAAATCCAAACAAATGCAAACTAAATCCAATATAGGTCCAAATGACAATTTTATATAAACATATTTTCATTCACGCACCCGTTTGATCTTAGTCATACCATTGTGCTTTAACCACTGTCCCATCAATAAACACTTGTTGAATGAATGTTTAGGGTGTAGTATTAGTCCAGACTGTTGAAAAAGTATCTAGTGATTTAAAAAGAAAAACTCAAACTGGTTTATGACTTAAAAAAAAACTGATGGTGGTGCAGATTTATTCTCTGACATAACTAGAAAATTTCAGGCTTAGTCTGGCTTTAGGTCCGGATGCATCAGGTGACACAAACAACGTTATGGGGCCAGGATTTCTCTCCATCTCTCCGTGCCACTTTCCTTTGAGTGTCTCTATGTGCAGACATGCTCTGCCCGGGGCCACCGGCACTCCAAAAACACATGCTTCTCTCTGCAACCCCAGCAGAAAAAAGCATCAGGTTGGCCCAAAAGTTCATATACTTTTCTCCATAAAATAAAAGGCACATTTTTCATTTTCACCAGTAACTTTGTTGATTTGGATATTTTGAGTTTGTTGGCTATCTCCCGCATGGTATAACATTGATTGCTCTCAATCAATGTCTAGATTTGATCACTACCAACTGTAACTGTTCTATCGGTTGAACATCATCCAGCGAGAAATCTCCAGCATTAAATTTCACAAACTACTTTTGACATGTTTGATCAGTCACAGCACCTTCTCCATACACTGCACAAATCTTTTTGTGTGTGTGTTTCAGCTGTGTTGTTACTTTCTTGAAATAATAAAGCATAATATGCCAAAAATGTTGCTTGTTTTCTTCCATCCTCAATATCAAAATGGCTACTCAAAAATTCACCAATTTTGATACATTTTTTAATGCATGCTGATACGACAGCTGTCACAATACAATCTAATGGAATTGTTTCAAATGACGGTAAAGACAACTAAGTGCTACTAGAACCATCTTACAGGGAAAAAAACCCCTAACTTTTTGGCCAACCCAATATTGCACAAAAGGTCTGGCGTTCATTCCAATTAAATAAATTTACAACCCTTTGCCCATCCCTGCACCAGTCACAGGGACCAAGAGAATGTGGTGTTTCTGTTTGCCACCCTGAGCCTATGGAGACTCAAAGCATTTGGTTTCCTGATTGGCCAGCCTGTGTCTCGTGTCTATTCCTGGTGTGGAGAGTGGACCCCTACAGACTTGCAGAACAGAGGACAGGAAGGGTAATCCCAAACAGAAACTTGAGCATTGTTACCTACAGCAAGGGGCAAAAAAATGCAAGCCTATTTACATTCGTTTCATACATAAGTTCATGGTTTTGCAATGAAAGAAAAAACTACTGCTAATGTCAAGTTATTTTGCTTATCCACCACCTGAGATGATTCCACCGAGTGGAAAAGTTTGAATTCAAGGCAGTGACAACACATTTTAGAAAATTAGCCCCTGAAAGCATGCTGACATTAACACAGAGATTTTCTCTGGGACCTGGTACAGTGTAAACCCGGTCTTTCTGTGTCCTCCTACAATTCTGAAGGACAAATCTAAAACTAATGCAGAGGAGAAAGGAAAGAAGACACAATAGGAGTCTGACTAGAGAGTAACATAACAACCTTTCAAGAACGTGAGCCTCTAAATGACTGCTTTCTTCAAAGCTGCCATGGGCAAGAAGTACCGTGACGCCAGCAGACATACCATCAGGAACCCCTTTGAAAGTTGCCTTCAGAGTCCATTCGCAAATGGACTGGAGGCCAGGGACCTTGTCCGTCTTGCTGGCTGTAGAAGCTTCAGAGCTGGCACAATTCCTGGTACTTACTAGGTGTTCAATAAATGCTTTTGAGTGAATAAGTAAGATACTTCAAATCTCCTAAGATTGACTTTTAATTTTGACACCACCTCTTACCTCCTGCAAAGTAGTCAGCTTTAAGTGGCTTTTGTCTGTTTGCATCCTAGTAAAGAGGAGAAAAGTTCCTGAATATCAGTAAGGTATCTCATACAATAAAATGTAGAGATGTTTTCAGCATGCTATCACATATATTCTTATCAAAATGATTCAGTTTGGGACAGGGCATTAATATTATGATGATGGAACTGTTAGATGCTAGAAAACTGAGGTACTAAGGTCACGTGGCTACTAAGTGGATCAGTCAAGGTCAGTATCCCCTTCTTGCTCTATCTTATACTCTCTAATCCTCATGTTGCTATAATCCGTGCGACCTGCAACAAATGTCTAAATAGTGCATCCATCTCTAAAATAGTTGAACTAGGTACAGTAATTTTTTAAATATTTCATAGCAGCAGAATCCATTTTTCAAACAAAATATTAACCACAGCCCCAATTTTAAAAATAAGTAAGTAACGTGAGTCCTCCCTGGTTCAAGGAGGAGTGAATGCTTAGATTCCTGAGGCAATCCTGCTGGAGCCGAACTGAACCAAAATTTGATAATCCTAAAGTTTCTTTCCAGTTCCTGGTTGAAAAGAAGAGAGATTTATTGTCATAAGCAAGATTAATGGCCATTAGTAGCTACTACTCAGGACCATCACCACTGCGTTTTCAATAATATCCCACAGATCCCAAAGGCTCTGCCAACAAATGAGTTTATCCCACCTGCCCAAAGCCCCACAAAGCTTTACCCTTTTTAAACTAGACCAGATTCACCACATTATTTTTGATGTGGGTAGAGTCAATGTGTATCTTCAATTTCAATGTAGTCATCTAACAAGTATATCCTGAGGGCCCATTCAGTGCAGGGCACAATGTTAGAGCAGATGATTCAGAGCTGAGGAGAATGAGGCATCTTCCCTAAGCCAGGGCCAGGTCATATGGAAGAGAGTGACACTGGCGTATAACCAGTGACAGCTGTGAGAGGAGAGCCATTATAGCGGGTTCCATGGGAGCTCCAAGAAAAGCTCTCAAAGAAGAAGAGACTTCCAAAAGAAAGGTTGAGTTGGAATTTTCCGAGTGGGCAGAGATGAGGAACATTCCAGGCTCTGGGAGTCACATGGGAAAGCATCCAGGCAGGACAAAGCAGCGCCTTTATGAGCAACTGAGGGACAGCTGAGGGGCTGCGAGGCAGGGGTCAGGGGCTGATTCTGGAGGGCCTCGGAGATCTTTTGCAGAGTTGAGACTTTATACTACAGGTAATGGATGATTTGGAAAGTGTGATGATAAGATTTCCTTCCTTTTTAAAAAAATTATAGAGGCTAGATTGGGATGGGTAAGGCCAGAGACAGGGAGACCAGTTTGAGTGGGTTTAGCCATATAGTCGACATTACTCAAGATCACCCACACACTATTTCCTCTCCTCCCTGAGCCCATGTGGCAGCTACACTTTCTCAGCTGCCTTACAGTTGAAAAGTAATGTGGTGAAGGCGGGGGAGGGAGTTGGGTGGAGGGGGACAAATGGGCGGATAAATGGGGGACATCTGTAATAGTGTCAATAATAAATAAATAAAGATATATACAAGGCCAATTTTTAAAAAGTAATGTGTGTCACTCCCAGGCTGAGGCTGAGGCTTAATAATCAGCAATAGCGTGAGCAATACTTCATTCCTACCACCAAGGACCTTGTCTATTAAAGAGGGGAGAAAATACCAATGAATCCATCCAAGAATAATACAAGCCAATACGCAGCTGAGAGTAAAATCAAGTGGACAGGTTGTCATGTGAGGAGTAGTCTGGAAGGCTTCATGGAGTAGGTAGCCTCTGTCAGAACCTTGAAGAATGTCAAGTAGAACTTGAAGAGGTCACAGAGGTCATTGGGCAAGTGGTTGAAAGGAACATCACAAGTATGCCTGCTTTAATTGGGAAATGCTTGACTTCTCATGGGCAGGAATCTATAAAAGGATGGTGATAGCTCAAGTTCCATCTGATTGTTTTTCCAAGTGAGGAAGATCGAGCCTGGTTTGTTTTTTTAACAAACCATATTTTTAGTGGAGTCCATTATGAATCTTACATTTTTCAAGCTGTCTCAAAGCTTATTTTATGTTGACATATTTCAAAGCTTGCAAAATTCTTGCTCAGGCCGAGATGGGGAGTTCAAAATGAAAGGAAAATGCATAGACAAGAGCATTACTTCATAACCCATTTAAGAAGAGGGAACTCGAGAGAGAAATGCTCATTTGTGGAATCCCTCACGTTATCATCCTGCTATTTTAAAACACTCCTGTTTATAGTCAGCCCTGCTCAGTGAGAACTCTCTGCAGCCCAGGTGGCCACCTTCTGCTCAGTCCCCTCCTCAGAGTCTACTTCAGAACAAGTCACCCTCCCTGATAACCATTTGGAAGGACTGGAATCAGGGTACACAGGGAACCCCTACAATTCCTTTGTCTCTGTGCCCTATGGCCTTACGTACCACACGGCAAAAATGCAGACTCCCAGACTTAGTACTAGACTTGACTCATTTCATATAGTTCAGCTTTTAATACCCGATCCTAATTAATTTGTTTGATGATTCATTCAACAAATGTTCAATGACGAACTACGTATGATACACAAAACGTGGTACTAAGTGCCAAGGAAGAGATGAAAGTGAAAAAGATGTAATTCTTCTCTACAAGGGACCCAGGTTTTCTATTCTCTTAGCTATGTGGTTAGGCCAGAGGTTGCTTCAGAGAGCTGTTCAGGTAAATCTGAGTTTTCCCTCATGTGGGAAATCAAACTACATCCTCTTGATCTTGGAACTATGCCTCTCTACTAGCTATTTCTTGGGCTAGAGCCAAACTAAAGTCTCAGCCACAGCCAAAGTCATCACCCTCTCTTCTTCTAGCCAGAGTGAGAATACCAGTGTGGGACCTCCAAGAGCCCCAGACACTGCTGTGAATATCAAGTCGTCTCTCTGGGCTTCGAAACCCATCTGGGTACCCCAGATTTTCACACAAAGGTAATTCAAGAGAGAAGCTGTTCTCTTGCTGGCCTGCTGGATGGGGTTTTACTCAACCATCAACCAAGTTGGTTAGCAAAATTCATAACTAAGTGTGGCGGACTAAACAGAACTTACACAAAGGAGCTCTATGTTATCCAGAGAGAAGAAAATGTTCCCCCTAAAATCTGATAAGTGACAGTCTTAATTTAATAATCAGCAATAGCGTGAGCAATAACTCGTTTCCTCCACTCTGCTTCCAAGTATACCTGGCTCTGATATGAACAGGAAGAGAGAGTGAGGTTGGACTCAACAGCAAAAATATGCTTCTACTTAAAGGCATGAGCTAAGCAAGTCAAAATACTAACAATAACTTTATCACCTGAAAAAAAATAAGGGCTTTTATTTTTAGCCATTATTTTTCACTTAAGTTCAATAAATCATACATAATTTTTAACATGACAGTAAAATACATAAGTTCACAGAAAACCTAAAATGAGCAATTATGGAAAAGGGATTAATGGCAGTGATTAGTGATGCTCCTATGAAGAAACTTTTATCTTGGTTTTCCTATACATTTTATCTAGTGGCTGGTTTGTCGTATGTACTATCTGATTTATTTGTGGGCCCTGTTTTCAGAAGTGAAAACATTTATTTTGTTTTGTCAAAGAATTGCCTTAAAAAACACACTGTTGTTCTGAGACATTTAATTGAACTGGCATCATCCCGTGTTAAAACATCGCAGTGTTAAGTAAACTTGACCTGTGGCACCAAAGCGCTCTTTCCTCTCCAGCTGTGCCATGCCACCGAAATGCATTTGCACATATGTCATAGCATAACTTCTCCAGCTGAACGAGAGTAAACCTCCCTCTGAGAATTAATAAGGACCTTCTCCTCACCTACCAAACTCTCAGAATCTTACCTCTTTTTGAAGGCAAAGCTCTTGCACCAAAAGTAGAACATTCTTATTTCCTAGTCCCTGGGCAAAGAACCTTCCCTGGAATTAGCTGCCAGAAGTAAATGTCCACCCACAGAACTGGACTCGCCTAATGCACCATGGGGTTGGGTTAAAAATGGGGCAAAGAATCCTAAGAAACAGATAAGGATACATGTGCAAACATATTCACTACAACATTCTTCATAATTTCAAAGAAAAAAGGCAAAATGCTCAATATTGAGAGACAGTTGTATAAATTATAGTTTAATTCTTATGAAGAAATATTGTACATCCTTTAAAATTACGTTAATAGAGAGTTTAGATGGCACGTGGAAATGAACATTATATAACAAGTAAAAAAATCAGAATGCAAAGTACAGAATGGTCTTTGCTTCCTGAAAAACTAGAGGGAGAAAAAAACTACTGAAAGTAATAAACTAAAATGTGTATCTACCTTTGTGATGAGGCAGGGATGGGGATGGAGACTGGGAGGTGCGAGTGATTATCCTGTTCTGTATTTTTTATATTCTACAAATTTTCCACAGTTGCATTTATTACTTCCATGTTTGGTTGTTGCAGTTTTGCAGATATTAAGGCAAAGGAAAAACCAGGGTCTGCCATTCCTGGAACACGGCCCAGTTACCACCACGACCAATGTCTAACTTCTTTCAAGATGGTTTTGTGATCTTGGAATCGCATAGTCACTTACGCATTTGAGAGAAGACTGAATTGGGGGAGAATTCAGAGACACAAAGTCCTTTAACTTCTATGTAAAAATGCATGAGGGAGGGAAGTATAAGAAGGGAACCTTACCGAGAGGAAATGGCGTGGAAATCATGAGGACACCACAGCCTAGCCTCGTATGAGGTCGGGACCAAAATAGCAGGATTTGAATTTACAGCTAATACCTATGTGTCTAAGGGGGAAAAATACATGAAATGCACATGCTCACTCACACTCACCAAGTTGTAAAGGCTTTCTTCTCTTTTTGGGGAGTACCTAATTCCAAGATTCCCAGACGTTGCTTCCCCTTACTCCAATGCTCCAAGCAGTCAAATAAAGCTTGACAAGCCTCAGTGCTATAAATAAGCCTCGCTGTCCCTCCCCTCTTTCGATAGGCAGATAGACACCACCTCGCAGAGAGACGAGTGTTGCCGGGTTCGCTTAGAAAAACGAGAAAGCTGGAAATAGAACCAAGTTATGGAGTCCAACCCTTGTTCAAAATACCCCAAGATATGAGAGAATTTCCTAAAAGCAAAAATAATGAATGAAGAGGAGTAGATAATAAGTTAAAGAGAAATGCTCTGTTCTTAAATTTGGTGCACCTCTGGGTTGTTAGGTTATTTAAGAAAAAAAGAAAAAGAGAAAAGAAAAAAGAAAAACACAGAAAAGAGCCCCTTGTGGTTACAAAAATCACATAGCTATGTTATGAGGACCAATAAAACTATTAGCTATTGGCCCAAAGCCAAGAATCCATTAATGACAGACTGGTATCTATCCAGGAATGTAAAATGTTTTACTAAATAAACACTAGGGCAGGAAACATTCAACTTCTGTCATTATGTAAAAACTTAAGTGTGATTCTATCCTGAAGTGGAACAGCAAACAGGCCAGTTCAAAAAGAAGAAGGAAAAAGAAGCTCTCTGGTACCAGGAGGAATCAACAAAATTTAAATATTCTACAGTGTAACTTACACAGCCTTCTACATAAAGTGCAATACTATTGTTAGAGAATGCCAATGGTGGCATTTAAAAAACGAAATGAAAGAAGAAACTCATTTAGAAGGAAGTGGAGTTAGCCACCCGGGATAATGGTTAGTAATTAAACTATAATGACTGATTTTTACAGCTTTTCAAGGCTATACAAACAAAAGATTAAGGCTAATTGAAATATGAGATTAAAATAACAGTTACTATTTGTTACTTGAGGCTAACTACAGCTTTCTCACACATATTTACATTTTTCTTCAGTGTAATGAAATCTTGTGAATATTACCAATAAATATGTAGCAAACTCCCTGAAAGCATAGAGCATCTGATAACAAATTAAAGCAGCATAATGCCTAAAACACTGAGGACTTTGTATGTACACTGTAACACTTAGGAGTTTCCATGTGAACTTGATCTGCATTCTTGTAGACTACTGGGAATAGTTTTCAGTCTGATTGTGCTTGAATCAGCATTAGATTTCATCAGTTAAGGAGATCTATAGGGGTTATACAAAATTAAGTGTCATTCAACCAAACAAGTTATTTTCAGTAAAACCATCACATTTAACTAAAGAATACCCATTTTTCTATTTCCTCCTAACACATTCTTCCCATCTTCTGACATGAATCTGTTATGTAATTGCTATACCCTCTGGATGTCTTTCATCCTTGGTAAGCCAAAATAAATGTTTTGGTTTTTTTTTTAAATGACAAGACCTGAATTATATTCTTGAAAGAAACTCAGACTGTCAGTCAGTGATGAATTCGCTCAGACTTTTCTATATGTAAGAGAAGATCATTTTCAGGATATTGTTTTTTATCCTCAGCTGTCAGAGGAAGTGAAAGCTCGGTCACATATTGGATGTGAATTCAGAGACAGCCTTCAAACCTGAAGCTATGAAATAGAAACACGGTCAGGGCACCAGCTACTGCTATAACCTGACAGCCAAGCACGAGCTTCATTAAGGAGCCAGGAATTTAAGGGGTAGATCTTTAGAACGCCAGGGTCAAGTTAGGAAAGTTAGACCCTTGATCTTTCAAATATTGTTACCACCTGTCCATAACACAGAAGTAGGAAAATCTTCACACGACGACAGCAACAAAGGTCTCCCTGGCAACAGTGCTCTCCCAAGCCCTTCCTCAACATTATCTGTATTCCATTGTGATGTCCAGTTTTAATGTTTTTTTTTTACAAGACACAAAAAATACCGCCAAAACCTCACTTTTGAAATCTATTTACTGTACTTGCTTTTCTACTACAGCAATAATTCAGGCAACTACTTTAATTAACAGGAAGAATAAAGTCTAAATTAGTAGAAAAGCTAAGTGATAGAATTTTAAAATAAAATCTTTTTTTATTTCAAATATATAAACTTCTTGCTATAATAAATAACCTGTTTGTAATTAGAGAATCTCTATAAGTTTAAAGAACCATAATCAAAACTTCCAGTTTTCTTAAATTCTGTTGAATTTTTACTGCAATTCACCTTTAGAAAACTGTATCAATTTGCAGAACCTTAAGTCTGCATCAGAAAATATCTTTTAAAACTTCCAATAAACCCATATCCTAATTATTTTTTTACAATATTTTGTTTTTGTTGTTGTTCAATTACAGTTGTCTGCATTTTCTCCCCTCCCCTCCCCGCCGCCCCCCCCCCCACACTGGCCCAGCCAAACCCCCTCCCTCCCTTGCTTCCACCCTCCCCCTTGGTTTTGTCCCTGTGTCCTTTATAGTAGTTCCTGAAAACCCTTCTCCCCACTGTCCCCTCCCCCCTCCCCTCTGGCTATTGTTAGATTGTTCTTAACTTCAATGTCTCTGGTTATATTTTGTTTGCTTTTTTCTTCTGTTGATTACATTCCAGTTAAAGGTGAGATCATATGGTATTTGTCCCTCACTGTCTGGCTTATTTCACTTAGCATAATGCTCTCCAGTTCCATCCATGCTGTCACAAAGGGTATCAGCTCCTCCTTTCTCTCTGCTGTGTAGAATTCCATTGTGTAAATGTACCATAGTTTTTTGATCCACTCATTTGCTGATGGGCACTTAGGTTGCTTCCAGTACTTGGCTATTGTAAACTGTGCTGCTATGAACATTGGGGTGCATAGGTTCTTTTGGATTGGTGTTTCAGGGTTCTTGGGATATAATCCCAGCAGTGGAATTGCCAGGTCAAAAGGCAGTTCCATTTTTAGTTTTCTGAGGAAATTCCATGCTGTTTTCCACAGTGGTTGCACCAGTCTGCATTCCCACCAACAATGTACTAGGGTTCCCTTTTCTCCGCATCCTCCCCAACATTTGTTTGTTGGTTTGTTTATTTTGGCCATTCTGATGGGTGCGAGATGGTATCTCATTGTGGTTTTAATTTGCATCTCTCTGATGGCTGGTGATCCTGAGCATCTTTTCATATGTCTCTGGGCCCTGTGTATGTCTTCCTTGGCCCATATCCTAATTATTAATATCTACTGGCCTATGCAGGTTTATGACTATTGTTCAGAATAATATCCCTGAGAATATATAATATTCATAAATTGAATTCAGTTACCATGTTATCCAAGACAGAAGAGGGGGAAATATTTTTACAATGTTTAACAAAAAAAGAAAACTTTGTGCTGCAAAAAAATTAAATGACCCTATCAAGATTTTACCGTACTGTTTCAATGTTCTCCACAATCTGACTTACACTATTATTTGCTTAGCAAACCTCTTATTCCATGCCAACAGCATATTTATACCCCATTCAGGCCCTGGCCAGTGTGGTTTACTTGGTTGGAGAGTCGTCCCATAGCTGAAGGTTTGCGGGGTTGGAATCCAGTCAGGGCACATACCTGGGCTGTGGGTTTGATCCAGTTCCAGGTGGAAACGGGGGAGATGCAACCAATCAATGCTTCTTCCTCACATGGTTGTTTCTCTCTCTCGCTTTCCTCTCTCTCTAAAAGCAATGAAAATAAAAATGTCTTCAGGTGAGGATAAAATAAATAAATAAAGTGAAATAAAAATAAACCCAGTTCATGATGAATTATCACAACTAAAGTAGGAAACTCTTAATTAATGGGTTTTTACAATCAATGGAAATCTCTGCCCACAATCTATTTTATCAAAAATTCTGCTACCTATTGCTGGTAATAATCATACCTGATTGGACACCAAATTTGAGAAAAACAGTTCACCAAGTCCTGTAACATCAGTGTGACAAAAAAATTTTTAAAGGTGTTTCCAAAGCTTTTATAGGTAAGAATGATTTTTAAAAAACAAACTCTGGACTAGAAATTTTTTTTGACATGCTACAATAGCACAAAATTGACAGCAATTAGTAAAAGAGGAAAGATTAGACTAAATCTGGAAAACCTCAGAACGAAAGTGCTCAGGAATAGGAGTGGCAGCAGCTTTGAAATAAGGAAGAGACACAAAATAAAGGGCTGCGTATTATAGAGAAAGCTTGGTAACATAAATGCTTACATTCTATGGTAACATAGAACTTTTTACCTTCTCTAATATCTGGTGAACTGAGTCCTATCTAAGAAACAAAACGTGAACTCATGAAGCAATTATTTGCAATATATGCCAAGAAGCCACAAAAATAACATTATTTGAATGGATATATACAATACATACAGGTTTATTTCTTTTGTTTTAGAAACTAAAATACACATGTAAGATTTATACTAGTTCCAGAAGACAGCAATGTCCTTCCTAGGTCTTGGTATTAATGTGGATGTGGGTTTTGTGTGCGTACGTGTGTGTGTGTGTGCGCGCGCGTGTACTCCAACAACTAGCCACAGTGTTCTGCAAACAGACAACTGTTCAGGGTAGGAAACGCAAAGGTGGAAAAGTGGTAAAGTCCTTACGACTCTCTTAAATGGAGTTAAGACCTATTAGGTCAAACCCTGCTGGGTAAATAAACTGCTCCCTGGTGTAAATTAGAAACTTTGGAGGTGCATTAACTTTTTCAGGCCCCTGAGGTACTGTTTAGTAAATTACTGTTCCAGTGAACTAAATGATACCCTAGGGGCCTGAAAGAGTTAATGCACCTTCAAAAATGAGCAATTTACTCTCTTCTCACCAGTAGGATATCACACACCTGCACACCCTCACCTCCCCAGCTGAGCATTGTAGGTGAGATGCATTAGTTCATTCACTCACTCACTCACTCAGTGACCATTCGCTGGGCTCCACTCTGAGCGAGGCAACGTTCTAGACAAGAGCGGCGGAAGGACAGACAGATTTTCACAAATGTGACATTCTAGTGGGGAAAGACAAACACTGAACAAGTAAAGAGGACAAGCCCAAACTGATACCTGAAAGAAAGACAGTAAAACGAGGTGATGTGACCATCTTAGGGGATATGGTTACAAGCACCACAAGCCACAAACACAAGGCCTTTCCCGGGAACAAGCAGGAGGTCGGGGCTCCTGACGTGAGAGGGGACAGGAAGGAGGGGCCCACTGTGCACCAGAAACTCCCAGCCCAAAAGGGAAGTGGGGCTGACAGCCAGAACTTTTAAAAATTAAAAGAGAGAAACGTCTTTGGGATGCGCTGCAGCCCTCGGACGGAGCTCTCCAGGAGGAAGGAAACTACAAGCTGCAGGTGACCCGGGTGAACAGGTAGATGATCAGTAATGGCTTTTAAAGGTATCCTGTCCTAAAATGGACAGGTTCCATATTGGTTGGGGTTTTCCAGAGAAACAGAACCAACAGTGTGTGTGTGTGTGTGTATGCACATGTGTGTGCAGAGATTATATGAAAAAATTGGCTCGTGATTATGGAGGCTTGGCGAATCCCAGATCCTCAGGGTAGACGGGCAGGCTGGAGGCTCAGGGAAGAGTTGCGACATCACTCCAGCAGTCAGCTGGCAGAATTTTTTTTTTCTTGCTGAGGAAGGTGGGGGTGGGAGTGTCGGTCTTTGTTCTTTGAAGTCCTTCACCTGATTGGATACTGCCCACCTACTTTATGGCAAGCAATATGCTTAACTCAGATCCTACAGAGTTAAATGTTATGGAAGCTCATCCAAAAGCACCCTCACAGAAGCATCCAGAATAATGCTTGAGCAAATATCTGGGCCCTGTAGCCCAGACGAGAAGACATGTGTAATGAACCATAACAGGTTCTCAAGAGGAAATGAGAGCAGATGACATGTGTCAGGGGCATGAGGCCAATCCAACACTTCCAGAGGCGTGAGTACTGCTTCTTGTCCTCACAGACCTCACACCAGCAGAGAAACTGAGGGTCCCGAGGCCATTCTGCTGTGCTTCAAGGTCAGATCTCTAAGAAGCCTGGAGCCCACAGCCTCTGCTGCTCTGATGTGAATCGGACTTTGGAGTCAGCCAGACCTGGGCTTGGTCGCTGACTGTCACAGAAGAGCCGCATGAGTGCAAATAGGTGATGCAATCTCTCTGAGCCCTAGTTTTCTCATCTGTGAAAGGGGGCACCGACAACCACCTCAGGGGAGAGTTTCGGGTGACTCTAAAATGAGATGATACAAACTGTGCCCAGTCCATCCAATAAATGCTAGTTCCAGTTGTTCGTTGAAGAGTCTTCCCGTGTCTGCCCTCCAAAGTCCTTGAATCCTGGTGTGTGTGCACATGCACATTTGTGTGTGTACAAGTATGTATATGTATGCGTGCATACACACAGATGGCAAGAGCAGGGATATGTCCTCGGTAAAATTCTGCTGAACAGGTAAGGAAGCCACAATTCCCCTCATGATCCAACATATTTCAACAGCCAAGGAGAGAAGACGTTTCTTTGGAGGATACTTCTCAGGCCTCAGAGAGCAAACTAACTTATCATTCCCTCCTCCTCTATCCTTACCCCTCCTTCTCTGAATTTTCCCAAAGGCCCCTGTTCTCTAAAGATTTCAGGAAATTGTACAGGCCCAAGCATTGGCTTCTGCATTCAGGAAACTAAAGGGAAGCAGGCTATGTTGATTTTCTCAAGGGTACTGAGGGAATTGGCTTCAGAGAGTCTTTTAGACACATATATAGAGAAATTGGGAAATAAAATAATATATTCTAAATAAGTTCAAAAAGTATTTGCTAAATAATCAGTCAATGTTGCTGTTAAACATCCACAGGAATCAAGTATTTAGTAGGTAGCATAATAATAAATCCTAATCATTACATGCCTGTAGTAAAACCAACATCTTGCTGCTAAAATACTGCCGAGAAACACGATGGGTTAAACCTGAGATGTGTCTGAATGAGGATGGAGCCCTGGGTCTCTCCCCTCAGGTCACTCACATATTTTTCGGTAGCCAGTGCCTTAAAAGAGAGAATCTCTTTGAACAAGGAGAGTAAGTGCAGCCTGCAAGTTGTGTCAAGTTGGGTCAGACAGCCCACATTGTACTGCACAAGCCTCCCCACTGAAAGCACCCCCACATGGCAAGGCAAATCCTGGCCCCACTGCGTTGTAATTACTTTGCTGAATGTAAAGTGGCCTATTAGAAGCCGCTCCACTTAATGGGACAGGTTTTTAAGCTGGCCAGTCCCTTATAAAAGTGAGAGGAAGAGGCAATTACTTCCAAGAACTGAGTATTTAGCAATTGCCTGTGGGTACAGCCAATTGAAGAAAGCCAATAGACAGTCAGCTTGTCACTAAGCAGAAGATAACCTGATAAGATTGTTAAAAAGTGCTGTATTCTAGTCCAGTTCTAAGAGAAAAAAAAACCACCCAAGGTTGGTATTTAAAATCTAGTGGTTGCCAGATATTAGTAGTCCTACATCTCACAAGCTATCTTGTTACAATTGCTAGATAGGGAGAAAGCCCTCAGATGCCAGATCAGAAATGATGCTTTTGGGCTTCAGGCCTTGGCCAGTTCACCGGGTTGTGTGTGACTTTAAATATAAAGTTTAGTGGAGAATATAATGTATGGGTAAAAGATGGCAGACATGACATTTTCCTACTCATTTCCTATTCACATTGTCGATAAACGCTTAACACACAGGTAGGATGAAGGGAGTGATGCTCAGGTAGTCTGCCCAGAGTTCCAGGACTGCAAAACAGTGGAACCAAAACCCAATGCCCTTATTTTCCAATTCATTGTCAGTGCACATCCCACTAAACTACAGTGTAAATTATCATGCATCTTTGAGGGCCAGAATCACATGCCACAGTCTATGTGAAACAGATGTGTGTGCTCGTGTGTACATGTATATTCCCATCCCATCATGTGAACAGCAAGCTATTATTGAGGGGTTTGTTAGTTAAGGACAATAACCATGTAAATGGACATTTTAGAAAGATAGTTTTATGATATTGGAAAATGTCCATGGCATTGTTAAGTCATAGCAGCGTTATTTACAATAGCCAACTGCTGGAAGCAACCTAAGTGCCCATCAGTAAATGAGTGGATCAAAAAACTGCGGTACATTTACACAATGGACTACTACACAGCAGGGAGAAAGAAGGAGCTCCTACCCTTCACAACAGCATGGATGGAGAGCATTATGCTAAATGAAATAAGCCAGGTGGTGAAAGACAAATACCATATGATCTCACCTATAAGTGGAACCTATTCAACAAAACAAACAAGCAAGCAAAATATAACCAGAGATATTGAAATAAAGAACAAACTGACAGTAACCAGAGGGGAGGAGGGAGGAGGAGAACGGGGGAAAGAAGTAGAAGGGTCATGAAGGAACATGTATAAAGGATCCCTGGACAAACCAAAGGGGAATAGGATTGAGGGTGGGAGGTGGGAGTCAGGGGCCAGGGCTGAGTGGTGGTGGGGGGGGGGGATGGAGACAACTGTACTTGAACACAATAAAATTTTTTTTAATTTACATAATGATATATACAATGATTCCAATTTTGTAAGAAGCAAACCATATGTTCATGTGACTGTGTGTGAGTAGACATGCTTAACCATAGAAAGAAAGACTATACAGGGGTATCAAACTCGTTTTCACTGGGGGCCACATCAGCCTCACAGTTGCCTTCAAAGGGCCGAATGTCATTTGAGGACTGTATAAATGTAACTACTCCTTAACAGTTAAGCGAGAGCTCGGCACTGCCACCAGGTAGAAACAAAGTGCCGGGCAGATAAAACAAGGTGGAGGGCCTTGTGTTTGCCACCTGTGCTCTAGAAGATCCATAGCAGCCTTCGAACAGTGGCTGTCTTCAAGTAATGGCATCATAGGTGGTTTTTAGTTCTTTTATACTTTTCAATATTTTCCAAACTTTCTACCATGAACATATTTTCTTTTATAACAGAGAAAGAGATAATACATACATACTATTTATAAACCAGTGAAATCTCTTCTTCACCTATAAAACAGTACAGTCCTTTGATGCCAATCTAAATTCAAACAATGAACTCTTATAGATAGATGACTCATGAAAGTATACATTTCTGCAAAGCTTTTGGGAAGCAATTTGGCAATATGTTTTATGGGAATTAAAATTGTTTGTACCTTTTGACCAGTAACTCCACTTCTGGAATTTATTTTAAACCACTCATTCCAGATTCATGTGCCTAATGATATACACAGTATTAATTATAATAACAAAATATTGGAAATAACCAAAATGTTTAATAATAGGGATTGGATTTAAAAGTTTTAAAGAAGAAAAAGTCTTAAGGAAAATTATGACTTCCACTCAGAGACATATTAAGCTAGTATAAAAAATGATGTTTAGACAGAAATCTTGAACATAATGGGATCAGAATATAAAATAAAAATATAACGTGGCCAACAGGTATGGATTTCAGTCCACAAACCTGACTGAAAAAATATTTTTTCTATGACAATTCAATTTCTCTTTTGAGATCTGTTCCTCAGAGTTTCTTTCTTTCCCCCAGCTACTCCCAATATCAACCAGGTGCTTGGGCACCCATGGGAAAGTCCGTGCCCCAGTCTGGCCGGGGCCTCATTTCCAGCCCAAGTCCAATTTCAGTCTCAAGTCACCCTGCTGCTTCCAAACCCTGGTGAGGTACAGCACACTCCGTAAGGGCACTCTGGTTTAGGCTTTGTTGCCTGGACACACTCACAGCCATTTCTCCTCTGTAATTTTAGCACCTCCCCAGGTCCCACCTGGAAAACGGGAACAAGCTCTGCTTTCAGATCCAACAATCAGCCTTTAGTCATTGCCATTTTCCTAAGAATAAACCTGGATAACAGGCCTAGAGCCCTTCCCTCTGGAATCCTCTGAACTTCTGGTACTTCCTTTCTCTTTTCCCAGGGTGTGTGTGTGTGTGTGTGTGTGTGTATGTATGTTGGGGAAGTGGGGGGAAGGGGAAGTTCCTCCACTTCTCCAACCCTGTTCTCAGAACTCTGATCTATGACTTCTACATGCTAAGTGCATTGGATTTTCACACCTCGAAGCCAGGGAGAGATTATTTTCTCGTCTCTCTGCTCAGTCACATGTTTCTGCAGAATCAGTGAGCCCAGAATAGTCCAGATGGTTGGGAAGTATACATAACATAAAATATGATACTAATGTCACCATTAATAAGAAAAAAAGAATTAAGCATGGGGGAAAACCCACTAGAAGTAAACATGCTAAAATGTTAGTAGAGGCTATTGATTCTAGAGAATGGTCTTATGGAAGATTTGTCATTTTAATTTCTTCCCTCTTCTAAGTTTTTTTGAAAGTCTGAGACTATAAGCTGTGAGACATAAAACAGCTATTAGGTGGAAAGGACACCAAATAGGTGCATATACTGTGGAAAAAATAAAATCAAGATGTTATTGAAAATATTCACAATGTCAATTTTTAAAATCTTTTCGAAGATAAATTAAGCCAAGGCGTAACGTGCAGTACCTTAAGAATGACATTGAAATAATAATGTAAAAAAACTCTTTAAGCACTTCTAGGTTATGTATTGCACTGTGACTATCTCAAAATATACAATTTACATCTCTTAAGGCTTCACCTAACAGATAACATCTGATTGCAAAAAAAAAATGTTTATTCTACCTGGTGGACTTCAAGAATTGATTCAACACCAGTACCCAAAACACTTCCAGGTATTCTGATGGGTCTGCTCATTTAAAAGAGTTTGAGAATGAGAAGCATTTAATGGGGTCAAGCAGAGAAAGTCTCTGAAGAAGCAGATTTGAAAGTTAAATGTACAACTGTACTAGTGCTGCTAGCTTATTAACTGCGTTAGCCCACGAAGTCACCAGGACCCACAGGTAATTCTTCTTTCCTTTGGCTTTGCTTATTGTCTTGTCAGTTGCATAGCTTTTGCAATGTATTGTCTAATCATATGCTGGTCTAGATGAGCTTCAAAGAAAGAGCTTTCCTATGCTACTGAAGGTTTGGTCCCACCCCTATTAAAATGATCTCTTTCCAACTCCTGAATAGGCAAGTTTCTATAAGGAGGACTTACTCTCATCTTGTCATCCACTAGCTATGTGATAAATATGGCACTTCCCCCTTCCGGGACTCATTGTTTCCTTATATCCAAACGCACACTCCGGTGCTCCATTTTAGAGATTCTCTTCAGTAACTGCAGGCTCTTTCTCAGCCTCCTGCTCTGGTCTCTCTTTTTCTTTGCACCCATTAACATTAGTTCACCCTGGGTGCATTTTAGGGCCTCCTCCCTCTTTTAGCTACACTCGCTCTGAGGATGACTTCCTCCAGACCCATGGCTTTCTATCTGTGACATGTATATACAGATGATTCCCCAACCGACTTCTCCAGCTGGGACCTCTCCCCTGAACTCAGATGTCCCTGCTGAATATGTGATTATCATCTCTGACTCAATATGCCTCAATCAAACACTTGCACCTCCCCCCAAAACCTGCTCTACCTGATGCTCTCTCCACTTCAGTTAACAGTAATTCTTCCAGTTGCTCGGGACAAAAATCTCGGGGTCACCCTTGATTTGTTTTTTCTTTCACACGCCATTTCCAATTCATCAAGAAACTGACTTTACCTTCAAATTTCATCTCAAATCTAGCCACTTAACAATTCCTCTGTTTCCACCTGGGTCCAAGCCACCACGATTCTTTCATTTGTTCTCCCACCTCCTTTTGTGCCTCCTACAGTGTTTTCTCAGCACAGCAGATGAGTGATCCCATTAACACAGCCCTTCAAAGTCCTCCAGTGGCTTCCCTCTTATTCAGGGTAAAAGCCAGATCCTTACAATGGTTTCCAAGGCCCAGTACAATCTGTTACTCCTGGTCCTCTTATTCACTTGGCTCTGAACTCCCTGGGCCCTTGTCCCTCAGACATGCCAAGCCACCAAAGGCCTTTGACCTGGCTACACCCTCTGCCTAGAATGCTCTTCCCTCATAGCCATATGGCTCACTCCCTCGCCATTTACAGGTCTTCACTCAAATATCGCTCTCTCAATGAGGCTTGCCACCAAGACCTCATTTTTTAACTTGAAACCCCAAATCCATCCCGCACACCCACTCCCTGTCACATTGCTTTATTTTCTCTCCACACCATAATTACTTTCTAACAGAACTGCAATCGTTGACTTATTTTTTTATTTTTAATTGTGGTAAAATACACATAAACCTTAACATCTTCCCCATTTTTAAAGGTACATTTAGCAATGTTAATTGCATTCACACTGCTGTTCAATCAATCTTCAGAATTCTTTCAACTTGCAAAACCTCAAACTCCACACCCCTTAAACACAACAATTCCTCATTCCTCCCTCTCCTCAGCCCTCGGATGCTACCTTTGTTTTCTGTTTCTATGAGTTTGACTACCCTAAGTATGTCACATAAGTGGGCTTATATAATAGTTGACTTTCTGTCACTGTCTGTCATTTAGCATAATGTCTTCAAGCTTCATCCATGTGGTAGCATATGCCAGAATTCCTCTCCTTTTTTAAGGCTGAATAATATTTCATTGTGTGTAGAGACCACATTTTGTATATTTATTCATCCATTGGCAAACACTTGGTTACTTCCACATTCTGTCTGTTATGAATAATACTATTATGAACATGGGTGTATAAATATCTCTTTGAGGCCCTGCTTTCAATTTTTTTTGGGGGGAAGGGTAATATGATACACTCAGAAATGAAATTGCTGTATCACATGGTAACTCTATTTTTATTCTTTTGAAAAGCTGTCATACTGCATTATATGGTGGCTAGACTGTTTTATATTCCCACCAACAGTATATATTGTTTCAATTTCTCACTAACACTCATTATTTTCTGTTGGGGTTTTTTTATAGTAGCTATCTTAATGGGAGTGAGGTGGTATCTCATTGTGGTTTTGATTTGCATTTTTCTAATGGTTAGTGATGTTGAACATCTTTTCATGTGCTTTTTGGCCATTTGTATGTCTTCTTGGGAGAAATGCCAATTCAAATTCTTTGCCCATTTTTTAACCTGGTTATTTATTTTGTTGTTGTTACTAAGTTGTAAGAGGTTTTTCCTTAACATACTCCGGATATTAATCTCTTAACAGATACGTGATTTTTTAAGTTTTGTTCTATTCCATAGGTTTCCCTCTTCATTCTGTTGATTGTATCATTTGATGCACAGAAGACATTCACTTACTAAGCTCGCTGTTGTGTTGTCGTCTCCCCCTCTCGCGTGGAAGCTCCACGAGAGCAAGGCCACGTGCATTTCATCCACAGCTGTATCAGGACGGTACCTGGAACTTAGTGGGATCTCAGCAAAGATTTGTCACATAAATGAACGAGTGAATGGACAGATCACAGACGTGGCCCAGCTATCTGCCGTTCCTAAGACCCACATGCATTGTGAAAGTGTGTGAAGTTCAAAGCATAACTAATAGTTATTTAAAAGAATAATGCTCTAAAACAATAGTTTACAAATAGGTTTCCTGAATTAAAGGCTTTAAAACAGTCTTTTCTCCTGTACAGCTGAATTCCCAGGCTGCCAGGAGAGCATGTCTGCCTCCTTTGGAGTCCATTAAAGGACAACTCTCCATGCGAGCAAACACAAACTGTGCTCTCCCTGCTCCTTTTCCTTCCCTGGGACTACTGGCTCTCCTCCCCTTTCCCTGCCCCTTAATGCCTGGCCTCTCTCCCAGCCCACTTTCCTTTCTGGGCTGCTCCCTATGGCCCTCTCTCAGATTGCAGGGCCCGGGCTGTGTCCCCATATCTGCTTTATGTCGAAGGTCCCAGCCCACTCTGTCAGGGATCACTTTGCCTCCATTGTTCCGCTGAGGACCACACACCGGGGCAGGGCTCAGGTACCCTTCACTCTAAGGAGGCCTGTGGGAATCTGGGAGAAAGGAATGAAAAGGGACTATGATTGAACAGTATTTAGGAAAGGGTTGTTAAATGTCAACCCCGATTAATGATAATGGTAATTTAGAATCTGCTTTTGGTTTCCATTGTCAAGCCTTGCCAAGTTTCTAACACGGTATTTCAAAGGGTTCCGGGTCTGGCTGATGCTGTCACTGACTTGCCACTGCAGGGGTATCAGCGGGGCAGGGTGTGTGTGGTTTAACAGGAGTGGCATGCCCGGCAGTGTGTCCTGGCATTAACGTGGGTCCTGCCGGGTCAAGCGCGCCTCCTCACTCATGTTCACAGTACCCACCCACCCCAGTGCAGCCATTTAGAAACAAGAATCCTCGCTTATTTTCACTACAAGGACAAATTGTTGGCTTGTCCCTTCTCCCTTACCCTTTCCTCTAGGTTTCTATGTTGACCCAAGGGGGAGGTGGCAGAAATTACACTCCCCAAATGAGAACAATGGACTTTCACAAGCTTTGTTTCAGAGGAGGGTTAGAACCAGTTTTTAAGTGTAAATGTATTGCTTTGTGATCTCGAGATTCAGATCCTGGCCCATCTTTCTAACCTTGGAACTCGCAGCAAATCATCTAATCTCTCCAGGATTTACTCTTCTAATCTAAAAAAATGGTGATGATATTAGAACCTAGCTTGTTATCTGTCATGAGAAATGAACAAGATATCACATGTAAAAGCCTGAGAACGGTGGCTGACCCATGACAAGTGAGGGACAAATGTTAGTTACCACTGTCACTGTACAGTTAGTGAAGAAGGGCTGGGGGCCTCCTCCTGCAGAACATGCTTTCTGAGTTCAGCACTGCTGACATTTTGGACCTGATCATTCTTGGCTGCAGGAGGCTGTATATTGAAGGATGTTTAGCCACATCTCTGATTTCTACTTCCTAGATGCCAGTGACAATCTCCCTTCCACCTTTCAACCCTTCTCTACTTCCCCACCCCAGTTATGACAATCAAAAGTGCCTTCAGACATTACTAAATGTCCCTAAAAGGGGGTAGGAGAGGGAGGGTAAACTTCTCTCCTGGTTCAGAACCTCTGCTTTAGCGTAAGAAGCAAAAACTTCATTAAGGTCCGTATCAGTGGCTATGCGCTACTGGACAAAAAGTTTTCCTTAACCTGGGAATTTCAATACTACCAGAGTGGCTTTGAAAAGTTGTGAGATCACAGAAAATTATCCCAACACACTTTATATCCTTGTAGTCTTAGCCAGCCAGTCTTAGTCTCTCCATCCCACTTTCCTCCCTGTCCTGCAAATGGTGACCTGCCATTCCTTAGCTCCCATCTGGCTCAACTCCCACCAAAGAGGAAGCAAGACCAGCTGCTGCAGGTCATGTGGTATGTATGTCCCTCCCTGATACAGAGCTGGCACATAGTAGGAGCTTCGTGAAAGCTTATTGAGTGAAAGCAGAAGAGGTGGGTCTGAGTACTTGAGCTCAGTTCCTTTTCCCATTTTCTCTTCTGTTTTGACTCATAGAACAGCATCACCTTTTCAAAAAGCAGCAAACTGCACACAAAACAGAATCTAATTGGTAGAACAGGAAAACAGAGGCACAGAAAAAGCCCCAGCAATGGAAGAACAAGAGAAATTGACAATGGAGTGATGGGGTGGTGG
This sequence comes from Desmodus rotundus, assembly GCF_022682495.2. Classification (NCBI taxonomy): domain Eukaryota; kingdom Metazoa; phylum Chordata; class Mammalia; order Chiroptera; family Phyllostomidae; genus Desmodus; species Desmodus rotundus. Next base: position 30,131,717 of record NC_071394.1, on the reverse strand, counting down.
GGTGTCCTCTGAGCCACCCTGGGGAAAATCTTACTCTCTTTGTAGCAGACAATGCATTCCTTTCTCTATTTTAGGGCTGTAATGAGCAAAGGGAGAGGAGGAGGAAGGCCATCCCTAGAAGCTTAGGGAGATCAAGTCAGTTCACTGTCTTCACTTTCCTGCCTGGCTAAGAGGTAAAGCAGGAGAACTGCCTCAACAGAGTGGGACCATCTCCTCCAGAGGAAAATGAGAGCTGAGAGCAGAGCTCGGAGGAGAACTCAACAATGGGAATGATGCTACCAATATCTAACCCTGGAGCAAGGTGGAGGAGAAAGGGAAGGAATATATGAAAACCCGGGAAACATCTAGAGATGGTAAATGAACAAGAATGTCAGGATTGACCCAGCAATTCTACCTGAGAGTTCATCATCTTGGTCCTTTTTTTCTCTTGGACATAATCTGGGCTCAGACCAGTGGCCATCTGAACTGTGAGCACTTGGTAGTAAAATCTTGGGTGGGAAAATGATCCAGATAGAAATATTTTACTGGATTTTAATGGGGGATAAGGAGGACGTTAGAAAGGAATACATATGCCCCTTCAAAAGCAAAAATTCGTTTTCCCAAGAGAAGAAAGAGACAAGTACCCCATGCCCCCAACCCTCCCAGTAAAACAAATGAAGACAGGGACAGAAAATGCTAAGGTTGTGGGGGCGGGCAGAAACAGGGCTATATAGAAAGCTGGATGAGCTTAGAAAACTGAGGTAGAAGGAGAGGCATCCTTCCTCAGGCCTTCTTCCTAACCTCTGTACTGAAATTCCCCTCCTCTTTCTTGTGGTATCTGACACTGCTGATTGTCTGAGACAAAGGTGGTGTTGCTCTCATTTTCCAGGAATTCCATTTCATTCCTGTCCTGTGCTCTAGCAGAGGGAGCTTTCAGACAGGACTTAGCACTGAACTGCTTAGACTATGGGATTCCTTGGAAGAGCTCTTGGATAGTGGATTTGTTAATGGGCACCTTGAGCCTTGTGGTGGAATGCTGTCGGCAGTTGTCTCGTTGTTGGAGTCTATACTTTGCTACTGCTCTTATTCTTCAGTGGAGCATCTGTCTATCCACTTCCTCATAGAATCTGCCGTTAAAAAATGGCGGTGACACTGCTAGCGGCATGACATGGGTCACATGCTGCCACCTTGCTTTCGCATCACTTTTTGGGTCAGCTGTGCCTCAGTCAGAGCTCAGTACCCCCAGTTGCCTAGGCTAGTGGGTGAGGCAGTACCTGGCCAAAAAAAAGTGAGATAAGAAATAAGGACTAGGCAGACTACCAATTTGTGGAAGTTAGTATTTAACTGGCCAAGGAAATGGAGACAGGCAGACCAAGATGAGGTGGTACAGTGTCTTAGTTAGTTCAAGCTGCTATAACAAAAATACCATAGACTTGGTGGCTTAGACAATGAATGTTTATCTCTATCAACTCTGGAGGCTGAGAAGTCCAAGGTTAAAGTGCCAGCCAATTAAGTTCCTGGTGAAAGCCCACTTCTTGGTTTGCAGATGGATGCCTTCTTGCTGTGTCCCCACATGGCTGGGGGGCGGGGAGAAAGCAAACTCTCTCATGTCTTTTCTTATAGAGGAACTAATCTCATTACAGGGACTCCACCTTCATGACCTAAATACCTCCCAAAGTCCCCATCTCCAAATACCATCACAATGGAATTAGGACTGCAACATATGGATTTAGGGGGAGCACACACTTGCAGTTCATAACATTGGGGTCACTATCAGAGTGAGCAGCTTGAAGTTTCAGGAGCCAATTAGAGCACCCTATCATTAATGGTCTCCACCAACCAGTAGACAGAGAAGGCCGTCCGTGGTGTCTGAGTCTTTGGGTCTGGGTACCATCCTGAAGGTTACCATGAGGTGGCCAGGGTCCTTGTCACAGATCTTGCTGGTCCCTGCCAGACTCCATGTCTTTTACCCAGCCAGTGAGTCAACAGGAAACTGTGGAGCCTGCAAGAGCTATACATCCTTACTGTAATGGTGTCTTAATGGTTATCAAGATAACTTTAGTACCTTATTATGACAATGTCTACAATCTCTTCCTTTTTCTTTCTGTGACCCTTGCCTGCTCTAGACTGACTAAAGACAAAGTTGCCTGGCCTGAAGATCTTACCAAAAGGACTTAGGCAAATATATTTCATAGTCTTTGGCTTATAATCATCCTAGATGACATGGGGAATAAGGTACTGCCTGTGGTTTCATTATAATACCTGCAGATCCGGTCTGGCTACAGATCACTTTTCCATTATAAGTGCTGGTGGGCTCGACGCTGTGCTCATCACTGAACACCAACCAGAACTTAGCACTCACATGCTTGCCACAGTGGACGACACAGCTTGGATAGACAAGGTTTCCCTCAGGGGAGAATTTACTTTCATTTTCTACTCATCTCAAAGTACGTGGAGAACAAGAGAATCATACATTTTTTTTTCTTCTTATTACACACTTTAAGAATGGCACATGCCCAGGAAGCTGCAGCTACTATATCTGAGTTCAGAGACTCAAGGACTGCGGCAGCTGTGGTTCTTCTTTTATTTTTCTAATTGTTTTTGCCTATGTTAAGTTACAAGGGTCTGAAGGGCAAAGACAGTGTCTTCCCCATTCTATTAACTGGTACTGGAGCTAAGAGAGTATTCAAGTCTGGTTCAGTGATTCCATAATCACTGACTGTTTAAAATGAAACAATTTTGCAGACTGTCAACTTAACAGATATTGCTCATGCTCTGCATTTCTCAGATGTGACACGTGGGTAGATTTGGCTTGAAGGAGAGAGAGATTTTAGTGGTATCAGGACAGCAATTTTTCAGGGCTCCATTATTTTCTGTTGCTCACTTTTCTTGTTGTCAGAACTGAAGAAGCACCAGCTACACATACATCAAGATAAGAGCTGTGCTTCCATTAATGAAAGGGGAGGCTTCGGTGGGAATCAAGGAGTTTTTTACATTGCAAATGGTACGAGGGAATTTGTTTTGGGGTCTTATCTGGCTTTTGATCATCTGGACAGGCTTACAGAAGGAGAAAAGTTGGTATTTATTTTAAAGACAAAAATTGCTTTTCATTGCAACAAATATGTGTTGCAGCTGCTTAGACACACTTCTTTGGAGGCAAATGGGGTGAGCCTGTTCAACATACATATACAAGGCAGCATAAAAAGAACTGTACTTAAAGCACCCAGCTTGTAAAAGTCACGGGCTTTCTAAATCCACATCTGACTGCTGAAATGAACAGCATCCTACAATAACCAGAGGTTAACCCAGTTAATAAGGAAGTGTCCATTTGCATTAAGAGAAACAGAACAGGAAAACAGAAAAAGCCACGTTCATCTGGTTCCTCTTTCCAATGTGGGACCAAGACTTCAAGAGAGAGCAAAGCTCACCTAGATTGCCGATGCCAAAACCAGAAGTTGTTTCAGGCATCTGCTAACTGCACGACTCTATTAACTTATTTTGGCCACATAGATACCACTCTGTGGCTCCCTTTGAGGTTGAACTCACGGCCATCGGACTGCTGCCTGGTTTCGGTGAGGCACTTCGAGGGAGGAAACCATGTCTTTTACACCTTCTGACTTTTAACATAGTCTTTTGCAGATGCTAATAAATTTTTACCAAGCAAATGAAAAAAAATAATAAATGGATGGATGGACGGACTTATATTGGTATTCCAGAGTGTGATTATTATCACTACAAGTTGTTCTCCTTGTGTACACAAGAGGAAAAAAAAAATGAATCTCCCGGGCAGCTTTAATTTCTAGGCTCACATCCACCAGTGAAATATGCTCCACTCCAAGGGTGCCCTTCAGATGTTAAATGTCTGGCTAGTCCAGTTAGGTCATCCTTGCCTTTTACCCCGTTAGCCTTATTTTTATAACCTCCGGCAACCTCTTTGCTTCTGCCTCTCTTCCATCCCCACACTCAACTCCCTCCCTTCTTCTTCAGTCACCTTCTTGTGCTTCCCTAACATTGCCCCATATCCTCTTATCAGACATAACTCTTTCTATGGCAAGTAGGAAAACCCAATCCAAATGGCTGAAGTGTAAGAGAATCAGTTAATTACTCACATAACTGAAAATCAGGGCTAGACCTAGCTTCAGGCACGGGGCTCAGATTGTATCATGAAGACCCAGCTTTCTCTCCATCTATTAATCATCCAGTATGCTGTCTGTATTCTCTGAGAGATTAGAAAGTGTCTGTAGCAGCTCCAGTTTATATCCTCCCAGGTTCAAGTTCCGCAGAAAAGGAAGGGTCCTCTCCCTCAATAGTTCAATAATGAATCCCAGAACCGAGCCTCCCTGGCTCTGATGAGCTATATGCATACACATGCGCCAACCACTATGCTCAGGGGTGACATACACTGTTAAGATTAGACCAAGTGTCACATTCCAGTGCTGGGGCTCAGGGCAGTCGAGACTAAATGCTAAGCACTTAAGCTGAGCATTGACGAAGGGTAGTTTCCCCAAAACGTGCTCAGAGCATCCTCATCTAAGAAAGTGGGTATGGACGTCAGGTGGCAAAAACTGCAAACACCCACTAGCGTCCTCAACTTGCTTTCTAGTTTTCTTATTGTTTCTTGTGTCATCGGCACCTACATGATTCCACGTATTCCCTCCTTTTCTATTCTTTTCCTGGTATCGCTACTGACACCTTGGTCCATGTGACAAACACATATTAATTCCATCTTTGTCCCTGGTGCTCTGTGCCCCGAAGCAATGTCTCTTCTTCCACCTTCTCTCCCAATTGTCACCTGCATTTTAACTCGCCACCACTGTCTTCAAGAATCGGCCTACCTGCTGGAAGCAAGCCTACTGCCAGAACCTTAACATCTGCTGGAACTGTTTGCTTTCTCTTATGACCACAGAATCTCCCTCATTTTTTATCAGCTTTTTCCTTCTGTTTCTATAACCCCATCAAAACCAAATATACCCTGGCTTCCCCATCCATCTTAGGAAACAAGACAAAACCACTTTCATTCAGCCTTGGCAGCATGCCAGCCCCCACCCTTCTGCTTCCTGTTCTCTGTCCCCTCCCCCATCACACTATCATCCCATCTCAACCCCTCCAGGCTTAAGCCTGTCTCTGCTTTCTTTCACCAAACTCATTTCTTACATCCCTGAAGTTCTGTTTCTGGGGCTGTCTCTTTTCACCACCCTCCCAAAGATTTCTTCACAGTCAAAATATTTGTCCTTTTTCTCCCTCACCTTCCACATCCAAATTGCCCACAAGACCCTTCAAAGAGACCCTGTAAGTGTTCCTTAGCTCCTTCCCTTCTGCTCTATTCCTTCTGCCATATCAGGAATTCTCCCACAGCCCACCATGGCTCTGCCCGTCCATCCAATGCTCAGAGGTGATTTGTAAAATTCCGCTTCTGTAACAATGTTTTAGGGTGAGCGATGGGATAAAATTCAGATGGTCTAGCTTAGAATGCAAGTCCACTCATCATATGCCCTCCTCGGCTGGTATAATCCTAGAGCTACTCCGCACTCCAGCTGCATCTCCCTGCAGGTGCTCACACTGATCCCTCCACCTGGGATAATGTACTCACCCTCTGCTCTGCCAGTTCTACAGCCAAGGAACTCATTCTTTCTTTGAGATCCCCATCAACCATCTCCAACTCTTTGAGACCCCTCTCCCCACCTTGAAGCAAGATTAAGCCCTTCCTGACTGTGCTCCTGTAAGAGTTAGCACCCTGATTTATAACTGTGTACATGTGATTGTCTTAAAGTACCAGACCATGAGCACTGCGAGAGTTGCCTCCATGCATCCCTTGAGCCTGTCTTTCACGCCTTTTCCGAGCCTGGTATAGACAGGAAGTGAGATCTGTACCACCCTCTATTACCAAAGCTTCATCTGCTTCTTCCACTTCCAAAACCACAGCCCATAGAGTTGCTCTCCTGTCCCCTTCATCTGACCCATTAGGAGCAAGAATCCACAGAGCCCTCCACACATTTTCCTAGACATATTTTACCTGGAAAGGCAAAGCTTCTCCCAACTGCTCACTCTCAGGCTTTGATCTCCCCACTTCTTCACATCAGGATCTGCTGCCTCCACCTGCACAAAATTTCATTCATCTAACAAGTTTGTATTGTTTATCAACATTTTCTTCTTCTTTTTAACAGTGAAATATCATGGAGAGGAATCCGAGAGAGAAGAGGGTAGATACTTCAGAGTGATCAGGAAAGATCACTTCTTTTAAAAATATATATATTGATTGATTTTAGAAAGAGAGAGAGAGAGGAAGAGCAGTATCAATTTGCTGTCCGGCTTATTTATGCACTCTTTGGCTGGCTCTTGCAGGTGCCCTGACTGGGGATCAAACCTGCAGCCTTGGCATATAAGGACAATAATCAACTGAGCAACCCAGCCAGAGCTGTCAGTACTTTCATTTAATAAATACCTGTTGTCCCTAGAGATGTTGCCATCTCATGGAGCAATACATCATTCACTTGTGGTCTCTTTGTGACAAGAGATCACGGGTTAGGTCACTTTTTCAATCATCCTAACTTTTTGTTTGTTTTTACACCAATCTGTCCAAAACCTATCCCTCCCCTTCCATATGTAAACTAAGGTGAGGGTGACTATGTCATTTGCCAATCAAACCAGATGTTTGAACAGTGAACAAGGCAACTATCAATAGTTTCACCTGAGCAGCAGGTACAAACTGGGACCTTCCCTCGTCAATCAGTGCATCTGGCCTACCTACCTAACTGTAGCCTGATTACTTGAACTCTCCGCTGCCAGGATCCGCCCCTTTAAACGTTTCCGTCATCATCTCCTTACTCTTCACTCCAACCTCACTACTTTTTAGTGACTCCCTACTGCTCTTAGCACACTCCTCTTCCCAAAGTTTCCATACTGCTCAGATTCATACTCCTCTTCCTCCTGCACTTTGCCGCACGTCTGCCTGACCCAAAGTCTTTGTTCCATCAAGCAGAAGCTGGAGACTTTTGTTCTTTTTTTTTTCTCTCTCTCTTCTTCCATCCAGTCCTGGCCTATAAGAATCACTTCCCCTTCATAGTTCCAATTTACTTTTCTTCCCATAATTAAAACTCACCCTGAAGTTCCCCTTTATCGGGAATCCGCCATGATTGTGAAGAATCAGGCAAGAACATAGTCCTACCCAAAGCCAAATGTTAGTCCTCCCATTTATTTGCATTCTGCATTATTTACAAGAAAGAGACACCAAGAAAAAGGGGAGGCATGGAAATTACAGTGTTTATCCGCATCGCCTCTCTCACATTTTAACCCAGAAGTACCTTGCAGGTATGACCCCCGGCTCCTGCACGATTCAAACACTAGCACACGTGTATCTCGACAATAACAATGTCAAGGATGTTGAAAGCTTTCGCAAGTAATTAATGCCCATTTAGGGGCAGCTTCTATATATTTCCTAAAGTTGCCCAAAATTGTACCTAGCGGCTCAGAGTCACCAGAAAGAAAACTATTGATAATTTTCTGTTCTCAGTGACATTTTTCAATTTAACAAATGTGTTTAGTTCAAAAATCTGAGCATTTTTGGATGTAGGTGCCCATTCTACCACGTGCCTGTCTGCTCCTCACCTTCCCACGGAGGCTGCTCCCTCTTCTGGTTAACGCTGAGGGTCAGCAAAGAAGAAGGACCATCTCTCCCCGCCCCCCACTCCTGGAGCGCCCTGAGGTGGAGTGTGAGAAAGACGTGCATCTGTCTTTTTAGCAACACAAACACAGGGATGTGAGACAGGCTCCACTCAATTGTCACTTTTGGTTGAATCAGCTTTGCGAGGATTTCGCACTCTTGGAGTCAGAGCGTGCCCACCATCCCTCCCAGCAGCTGCCGGAGGGTGAGGAGGGACTCTTCCTCTCCTGAAAGCCTGCAGCCCTGCCAGCCAGTGTCGCTGGGGCTCCCGGCCCACGCCGCTCCCTGTCAGCTCCACACCGGGAGCCCTGCCAAGCTGTAAGGGTCGTTAGAAAGACGCCAAAGAGTGCTCAGAAAATGAACAATGAATTTCGGCTGTCAAAACAGACACTAGAGAAGCCCAGTTAGAGTTCAAGCACTTTTTTTCTCCACCAGGAAACCCAAGGCTTTGTTGGTCATACGAGATGGAGCAGATTCTGGGATGTTTACGAGACAATATTACACAGTGGTTAAGACCGCTGTAGGCTTGGGGATCATATTGCCTTGTGTGGGTCCCAGCTTTGCCTTTTCTCTGGCTGTATCTGCTGGCATTTTCTCTAACCTCTGAGCCTCGGTTTTCAGATCTGCAAATTGGAGTTTTTCTTATCCGTATGTAGGGGAGGCAGAATGCATGCAAAGCGCTTAGCATGGCTCCTATTGTATTGTAAGAAGTCAATAAATGGTGTTGTTTTTCATTATTGTTGGTGTGCTTCTCCTGAAAAGCGGTAGGTTCCTTTTTTCTTTTCTTTCTGTCTTTTTTTTGTTTCCTCTTCCTGAATGGTTAGCGCTTTGCCCACATTTCAGAAAATTTTCTGAAAATCAGTTTCTTTGGGAAACCCTCACTGGTAAGTAACAATTTATTGACTCACTAAAAACATTCTACGTGAATGTAACACTGCAAAGAAAAGAGAAATCATTTTTGCTGTTATTCTCCCTGCGGTGGGGCTGCAGCATAAATGACACCTACATAAGCAAAATGGAATTTGAAAAGTAAGAGGCAGAGTATTTTGAAAAATTAAAAGTTTCTTATACATCTTTACGAAAATGCATCTGTGTCAACACAATAAAAATAATAGCCAGCCCACTGGCTTTCATCCTCCAGCCCTGCATAAGCACTAATTCTTTAGCCCGTCCACTGCTGTGCAGGGCATGGGAAAGCGCCTGCTTCTGCTCTTCAGGGTGCATAAATGAACGCTCTACCCACATCGCATGAGACTTCTCCCTCACAGGGTCACAATTTTCCAGATAACTCAAGAAAGCGATCTGTTAAAAGCACATCATACAGTAACACTTAATAATATTAAAAATAAATCACCTTTATAATTGAGAAAGGCTGGCAATTTTTTCTGGATTGTTTAAAAAAAGAACTCATCCAATATTCCTGGCTCCTCTTCCCTTTTCTATTCCCAAAGATGCATCCCATTACACTAGGGAGAATTTATGCCAAAGCTCTTCTTAAGATCCATGCAGTCTGGTGGTCTATACTCATGCGTATTATCTCAGATACTTCAGATATCTTCTCAGTATTGATCTGCTCCCTCCTTCTGTGGTTACAGGACCTCAGTTTTATTTCCAGCCATAATGTACCCAGGTAAAAGACTGTATTTTCCACCTTCCCTTGCAGCCAGCTGAAGCTTCGCGACTAAATTTTAGCCAAGGAGATGTAAGTGAAAATGTTACATGGAGCTTCAGAAAGGCTCCTTCCTTAAAGGTGGCTAAACACTGCTGGGCTGGGGTGCATCCTTCTTCCCTTTTCCTCTTTCTCTTTCTTGCTTACAAAAACATGGATGTGATGAATGGAGCTCCAGGAGTTATCTTGGATTCTGTGACAAACTTGAGGTTGAAAACCATATTAAATAATGAAAAAAAATTCCTTGATGACTAAGAAATCACCATATTAATGCTGAGATTTTTTTTTTTTTACAAGAGAGAAATAAACGATCTGGTTTAAGCCATTGTAATTTGGGGCTTCCTGTTTTAAGTAGATGAACCTGATCCTAATTGATTCTTTTGTGAGGAGGGGGCCCAGGAAGAATTCTCTGCATTCGCTCATCTGAGTATCTGTTCCCAGAGGTCATGCTACCCAAGATAACACAGCAAGGTTTAGTAGAATAACCACTCCGTAACCTTTAAGATAGCTTATTAAAATATAGAGTCCACGTAGACATAGAGAACAGACTGATGGTTGCCAGAAGGGAGGGGGTTGGGGGACTGGGTGAAAGAGGTAAAGGGATTAAGAAACACAAATTGGTAGTCACAGGGATGTAAATTACAGCAGAGGGGATATAGTCAATACTATTGTAATAACTATGTATGGTGTCATGGGGGTACTGGAAATACCGGCGGGGATACTTCGTAAAGTATGTGATTGTCTAACCACTCTGCTGTACACCTGAAACTAAAACAAAATAATGTCAAGTGTACACTGTGATTAAAAATAAAATTAAAATATAAAATACAATACAATAGTCTCAGAAGAGTTAGTCCAGCATGGTTAATAAGACATGTGTCAAAACTTTGATTCTCCAAAGCCATTGTTCATTGTAAAGGAGGCAAAACATACTTTTGTGACCACATGCTGCACGCTAACCTTGGTAGCCCACGTCACCAATGTGCGAGATTAGTAATCAGGGGGGTGGCTCACCATAAACGCGAGGGAGTGCCACTTTTGTATGAAGGAGATCTACTTCCTCCTCTTTAGTATGTTATTCAGCCTCTAATAATGCTAAGGACATCGTGCTGCAATGATTTTAGCAAGTCTTCTGTTTTCCTATTTAAGTCTACGTTCTCAGTGCCAAGCACAGCAGCTGCCAATGATGAATATCCCAAACATATTCGCACTCTTTGATGAATGAGGTACCTGACTGGGGACTCATTTGAACTATCATTTGTATCTATATCATTCACCAGTCAAAAATTAATGTAGCTTTCAAAAATATGTCCACAAATAATATAATAATGATAATCATAATAAATAATTGCTGAGGTCTTTCTACATACTAGGTCATTCGTTAAGCTTGAGAAAACTGTGAGGGAGGCACACACACGTGTGTGTTTCTGTATTATTTCTGTATCTATGGCTGACGCTTCAGGTCACACATATCCTCATAAGTAGCTATGCAATTTGGTGCCATGACCATTGAAAACTTCTCCTCTCTACCCACCACCCCCAAACCCACAGAGCCTGAACTGGTTTCTGAAGGTCTTAGTGAGCAGACTTTTTGGAAGAAATATTTGTCGGTAATCTACCTTTAGGAAGCAAAATAACATATGAGGTTACTGGGCACTCAAGTCTTGGCCCATGAGAGGAACTCAACTGTTAACATTTATATAAGTTTATCACTTTTACCATCTGTAGAATAAAGATTGAAGTATTAAATAATGAATAATGTATGATGTTTTAGGTATGACACAAAAGACAGAATTTGAATGTATATAGGCACATTATTTACAGGACTTCACATAATCCTACTAGGATTATCCCATCTAGGCTGTGAAATGATGCTTTGGGTTGTGTTTTGTTTTTTATCATAGACAATGTCACAAGTATCACTGACATTACAATTGCTTGAAGTAAGCTGGTCTTTTCATCTGTCTTACTGAAGATCTTTCGTTTGGAAGCTATGGAGTTTTCAGTTCTCAGCTATGGTTAGTCTCACTCGTTCTTACCTCTAGCCATTGACCACTGGTCAAAAGCCTAGTTAGGCAATAGATTTTGATCAGAGTTAGTACGGCTTAGCACCTACAGCTCACTAGAGTTTTCATTTATCGTCTATCGTTGGTAAATGACAATAAAAGCAACACACTCGTGGCACTGTTGCCTAAAAGTGCCTAAAATAAACTAATTCATAGCAGCACTGCCCAGCACGGGGGCCAGAGCACACAAACAAGTGATACTGTCTGTGGAACACACTGGGACAGATAGAAGAGTTGGATCTTGGACAAAGTGCTCTGTGACAGGTGTGGACTGCCCCAACCCCAAATCTCAACACACCTGTAACCTTTTCAGGGCCCATTAGTTGCAGAGCTCAGAGTTATGAGATTATGTATTACCTTATACAATATATAGCACACGGAATGTATAAAGATGTGTAGTATATCTGAGTGTATAAAGTAACAGGATTATTTATACATCTATAAGAATCTCTGTCTAGACACACATACAGCCCAGTAAGAACACCTACAGTGGGAAGGTTAAAGTTAGGATGGGATCTTCTACCTTATGCCTTTTCCCTTATTAGCTCCTTCCCACAGGAAAAAGTCAACCATTTGTCTTAACATGGACTTGCTCTGTTCTTTCAGTTTAACCTTCTTTACTCCGGCAGCTAAGTAGCTAAGTCAGGCTGGTGTGCCCTATAGATCCAGGCATTTTCAATCTGGAGGGAGGAGGAAAGGCCTTTGCCTGCCAAGCCTCTGCTTGGTGCTCCAGTCAACCTTTTTCTGGAGAGCCTGCATTTCTCCACCGTCACTTCAGAGACTCTGGCTCCCTTATCACTACACGTACTCTGTGTGAAGAGCTGTCTGGGTTGGAAAGCCTCAGGGATGAGGAGGTATGAGTGGTAAGACTGGGTCCATGCTTTAACACCACAGCATTAAGAGGTCACTTGTTGCCCAATAGAAGAACAGCCACATACTAAATGAAGTCAGACTACACTTCCTAATTTCCCTTGAAGTCAGGTGTGCATATGTGCTGGAAAGGCTGTTAAAGGGAAGCTGATCCTGCTGGGAAGAGCACCGTTATGCCCTTCTGGTTTTCTTTTTCCTGGCTGTCTTCTGCGATATGATGTCTGAACTTCAGCTGCCAACTCGGGCTATGAGGTAGCTTAGAATGCACTAGAATGGTGGAGCAGAAAGACCGAAGGAATCTCAGGCTCTAGAGGCATTGTGAAACCATAATTAAGCCCTGAATTACCTATCAATGATAGACAGTCCAGGGTTTACTGGACTTTTAAAAAATGTTTAATGTTAAAACACCTTTCTTATTTTAGCTAATCCTCACCTGAGGGCTTTGTTAAATAAATCTAAACAAAGGCCTAAGTAATATAACCATCTATTATTGTCAAAACTTTATCTCTAATTTCTAATGGTTAAAATGACCGACTTTATAAACACCATTATCATCATCGTCTATAACCTTAATAACAGAGAAGTCAAATCTCACCACCAGCTACAAAGTCCCCCAACACCCCAGCAAGACTGAGTAAGTGCCTGTCTAATGACCCCTCCCTCAAAGTCTGAACTTGCTAGGAAGACACAAACCCGTGTCTACTTCCTTGCTACCTGCTAGAAAACAAGGGTTGACTTACATGGACCCAGGAAACATGGTCGTAGGGTGGCCACTCGCAGACTGTGTCACACCAAGAAATTGAGAGACACTAACATGAAGGGGTTAGATCTGCCTGTTCCTGCACCACACCACTAGACAAATGGCCCAAATTCAAAGGTTTGGGGTAATCTGAAGAAATTCTAAAATACAGTCACTGTTCAGATCATGCCTCAAAAGGGTCTTCTTTATCCACTCTGCTGGTTCACTGTTTCATCCGGGCCATTTGCACCGCCGACCAAGCTACAATAACTGCCAATGTGCTGGCTCAGAAGCCATTTTCCAAATAATACCAATAAACCTTAGCAAATAAAAAATTGTTTTTTACATTTAAATATTTTGCTAGGCCTTTAATATCTGTCCATATTATTTCTGTATATGATGTGAATTCAGAATCTACTTTGATATTTTTCCTAAGGTAGTCGATTTTCCTAATACCAGTGACTGAATTGTACATTCTTTTCTCCTAATTTGTAGCATCTAACCAGCAAAACTTCTATGTGTGTTCCAAGCATGTTATGTGTTTTGCATGTATTAGTTTTATTCTGGTCAGTATTTTTGCCACAGAATTTTATAATTTTTGAGAGTATGATAGAATAAATGTATCTTTTTTCCTTAAAAATTGTTTTTTAATAATATTGTTATCTTCTTTTGGGGGAAAACCATTTGTTTACTGCAGTGTCAGAGGTTGTAGCTCAATGGCAACTCATTCTGAACAATTATCAGTAGTTGGGTGTTAGGAAGAGTGGAACTCTGGGATTGACACGTACAGTTTTGATTGATCCGAAACCAAACGTTCTTATAAGATGAACGTGGTTGATTTACTCTGGCCAGCAATTTTAAAGTGAGCACCATTAAAAGTTCTTTCTGATGTGAATAAACTACGAACTGAGCCCTCCAACCAAAGGCCTTGCATAACTTTAAATCTTCTGCTATGATTTGAATGCCGTCTGTGTCCAGTAAACATGAACCATTAGTAAGACCAAAAACAATACTATAACTCAGAAGCTAATTATCTCCGTGGTTTGCTCAACTTACCAGATATCTTAGGCATAAAACTGAATTTAAGGGAAGCTTCAAAGCTAAACTGAACCTCTGAGACTTTTAAGGCTATCTCGACATGGACAAGTAAATATTTCCCTGTGTAGATGACTGTATTAGTTTTGAAGGGAAGGAGTGAAGACATTTGGCAGTCCACATGCCCCTTTCTCCCAACACACTGGAAACCATCATTTCCCAGAACTTACTAAAAAAAAAGTCAGGATCAAGTCAAGAATTAAAAAAAAAAAAAAGACTTAGGGTACAACTAGCTGGTTTAAGTCACTTGGTTTTCCCAAGTAAATCATCAGGTCTTTTGGATAGAGACACAAGATTGTGACACAAGGTTAGTTTCACACCCTTTGTAATGTGGAACCTGGATCGAATGGTACAGAGTGCCCATGGCTGCAAATGTTGCCCTTTTCCCAACCTGCAACCCTAATCCCATTCTCCTTGCTTCTTCAAACAGTTACAAAGGAGAGGGGATTAAGCTTGCAGGGATTTTGTGAGTTGGAAAGGAAAGGAGTAAGTCATAAAAAGTCTATTGTGACCATAGAACTAGATGTGGAACGAGGTATATGGAGTTTACATTAGATATCTTTTAAATATCTGTAAGAGTTACAGCTCTTTGAGACAAAAAGAGCATAGAAACATGTGCAGAATTCCGATTACCAGAGCTTAATGATAAAGCTGGAAGAGGTTGTGGAAGAAGAATGTAGGAGCAGAATAATCCAATAAAGTGTCAGTAAAGCAATTTTAAATCCCAAATTGAAAGCAAAGAAAGTCCTAAGATCATTAAGTAGATGTGAAATCCAGTTAATCAGTGAAGATTAGCTATAATCTTAATGAGAGTATAGAATTCAATTTACTCAAATCAGAAGGAAAAATAAGTTAATGGCCTATCTTGAACCCAAGAGAAACCAACTCATCAGAGAGATGGATTTGGGGTTCCTGTCATTAAAGTGACCACTGCAGGTAGTTGGCATGTTGGTCAATGTCTTAGAAAGAGTCTTTCTCCTTCCTAGGCCAAAGCCTCTGCTGCATGTGCAGCCGTAGTCTGCTGAAATCTTGCTGGTGACACTATAATTTTTCAGTAGTGGATTAGTGTTTGTAACCCAAAGACACTGTAGAATAGATTACAAAGATTAAGCAAGTCAAATCTAAATTGTATTGAGTTCAAATGTCATTTTTTGAAGTCATTGAGACAATCTATATATTTGGTATTTAAGATGTTTGCAAGTTTTAAGAAAATGTAGTTTATTAAGTTATGTAACACATTAGCCTGCTATTATCAATTTAAATAGGTCATTGAGTAATTAAGTTTAGATACTTGATGTTAAGTCAAAAGTATAAACAGTATTAGAATGCTTACTAGAACTTAAGCATCATCCCATTTAGAAGTTTATTAGCTCTACTTGGAGTGGTTTCAGTATATGGAAAGCTTTTTCTTCCAAAGACATTTAAAGGGCTTTAAAGAGATAATCGAATACTTTAAATTGATGAAAGTAATGTACAGTATTTCTAGAAAGTTTATAAACTAGGTCTATATTCAGAATTGATTGATTAAGGGAGGTTGGTCCATTCAACTTGAGATGAAACTCTCCTGGAAGTGCTTATTAAAATTCCTGGGCTGATAAGTAAAATAACATTTCTAAATTTATTTATTCAACATATTCATGGAGTGTCTATGATGTGTTGGGCACTACTGTGCAAAAGATGCTCAGAATACAGCAATGAACAAAACAGGGAGGCCGGTATTGGCGGCGGGGGGGGGGGGGGGGACTACATCCATTAAACTTGAGAGCTTTAGAGAAAAAAAAAACTAAGTTATTAAGCCTTTGACTTGAATATGTTGGATATTAATGTTAAAACAAGTTAGCTAGTCTCTCCAATGCATAAAATGTCCCACAAGGACACCAAAAAAATCACACTGACAAGTGTCCCCATTCATCCTTGTATCATCAAGGCCCAGCTCACACACACTCTCAGAATTATGTATAGTTTCAGTGTTGTTTTTTCATATATTGTCTAAATTTTTTTTCACATCACTCACAAGTAGTCTGAGTTAACCAAGATTTTCTTTTTAAAATCCAAGTGTCTCTAAGGTCGAGGAGCTAATATTTACATGTTTATGTAATTCAATTAAATTGTGTTTCTCCTAACATCTGAGTTAAGGAATAAAATTTATAATGGAGGGCAGAAAGGAAAATAACTTTGGAGATGGAAACATTTGTGCAGAAAAGGGAAATCTGTAGACTGGGGACACATTAAGGAGGAGGGCTAGGTGTCTTCAGGGCCGTTGGGGGGCTGGGAGAACTGGGAGCGGCATACAAACAGTGGTGGAAAATGCAAAGAATTCTCAACTATTTCAAACACAGCCTGTGTTCAGGAAAGAGAAAGACCTCTGTTTGGTTTTCCCAAGTGATTCCTTGTTCCCCAAATCCAAAAGTCAAAATTTCCATTTGGGTAAATAAAGCTTTTGTAAAATGACCCGGAAACATAAACGAACGTTGATTCCATAGGAAAATGTTTCTCAGTTATAAACAGCCCACTTACAACTAGTCTACGGAAACATGACCTGTTTGTAAATTGACCATTACTCTGATTGTCAAAACACAAAAACTACACCCAAGACAGTTTCAGAAAACTGTAGACAAGAGAATCCACAGAAGCCCATCAATGACCTAAACAATGGGTTTCTCAAGGCAAGCCTGAAGCTAAGAACTCACTGAGTTTTGCAATCCATACCCAACTATCCCAGCTGCCCCAATTCATATATTCATTCCGAAACCACAGGCAACCCTGGTGGCTGCTGTGGCAGCTTCTCCTCCACCCGCTGGCTGCCCCCAATCATTGTGGCTAATTACAAATTTCCCACCCTGACATGTAGGGACCAATTAGAGAGCAGATGTGTAATCTGGGGGCACGATTATACAAAGGCGAAACTCCTTGGGCTCCAGGATGTGAAAGAACTAGGTTTGAATCTTAACTACTAGTCCCTGGCTGGATGACCATGGCTGGCTATTTAAACTCTGCACCTGTTTCCTCATCTGCAAAATGGGAATTATTATAATAACTACCTCATGAAGTTTCTGAGGGCTTTAAAGGAGATAGTGCGTGCACAACATTATTTCTAACTTGTAGTAAGCATTCAGAATTACACGTGTACCTGGGTTCCCTGATTTACACAAGGCGAACATCCAGAAAAACATTTCATATCTTCTGCTTCCAATAGGCCATGAATGTAAATAGTAATTACCAACAGCTTGGTTGGCCTAGGTAATTCACAGCCTTCTTTTTTCAACATTAAAGAAACCAAGAAAGAAGCCAATTTCTATTTGGGGTCTTGAGATGCTGAAATGGGGTGCAGGTCTATAAACACTGTCCTAATAGCTGAGAGGGATTTGGTGAAAGAATATTTCATGCAAAGAGAGTCATGGAAGAGTTATGGAGAAAATGTGTAGTTCTGTAAATGATGGCTCTTTCAATAACCAGTGTCTTTTCTGACATTCACTCCCATACTGGAACAAAATACCACTCACAATGATTCCTTGAGAAAATAATTTTTCTAAGTAGATCCATATAAACCAGGCTGAGTTATTAAGGGAGAACACGAGTTTAATAATACAGCATTAGATTGAGTATCATCCAGGAAAAGTATACTGTAAAAAATGTTTTGAATATCAATTAACCTCTGATAAATTTAGTGTTGAAAATATTTGTATTATAGTGAGGTAGACAGTTTAAAAAAAACAACTCTCCATTAGACAGACTTAAAATCTTGTAATAATATTTAAGAAAATGATAACATTAAGAAAGAATGAAATATCTGATTAATGTTTAACTTTGTACAACTCAAATATAAACTTTTAAAATATTAGAAATTATAACATTTGAGTGCATATAACATTTTGTACATTAAGATGAATTGCATGCTATCCATTTCCTCTTTGCACTTTCAGTCGCCTTAAATAGACAAATATATACAGCCTTTAACAGAACAACAGTGCATCCAAAGCAAATGTGCATTTTAAATTATTTCTCTGGGCCAAGTCTTTTTTTTTTTTCAGCATTTTATATTAACATTTATTATCATTCTAACCCTTCCTTTGACATACTGTAGTTCTCTGAACCAAACAAGCAATAGATTTAGATCAAGAGAGAGTAAAACCACTTTGGAGAAACAAAACTTTTTTAATGGTTGGTACAAGTTCCCTTGTTTAAACCACTTCATGGTCAAAGATGAGAAGGAAGCAAACTTTTCAAGGGGCTTGCTTATGGGCAATGTTTGAGAATAATAGTGGTGCAGACTGGGGAAGAGGTCTTGTTTTTGACAATCTGGGAGTGGGTATTTCAATTGCTCCGTGCTCTCTCTCTCTGTGCTTCTTTCCTGGAGATGAATTCTACCCCTGCCTCCTTCCTCACTGCCAGATCTCCATCTTGCACCCCAAACTCGCTGTTGAACACTTTGCTCTTTTCACAGTTTCTCATTACTAAGCTTTAAAAACATTGCCTAACTGGTAATTACAATCTGAAACAATTCTTTTGGGGGAGCCCTGGGCTATTGCTGGCTGGTAATCTTTCAGGAATGTCAGAGAGAGGAGAGGAAACACAGATTTTAAAGAAACTTGGTAGACAGGGACTCGAGTCCCTGTTCTTCCTTCTCTGGTCCTGGCCTGCCCCTTCTCCCCATCCTCCTGTGGGGCCCACCATCTCCCCTCCTGACTTTGCCCTTCTACCTCTAAGGTCATTTTCTCTCTGCACCTCTTTCTTACCTTAGCTATATTGTTCCCCACCCCTATTCACTTTTTGTTTAAGTGGAAAATTGCCTTCCCCTTCAAATGAGATGTCTGAATTTGGGCAAATTCTGTTCAAAGAAATCAATTAGAAACTGACATCAGGAGGGGCTTTTCCTAGGCTACCTCCAGCCAGGCCAATGCACCTCAGTGTCAGGTCTCAGAGACAGGCCTTGTGGTTTCTCATTATCCTTCAGGGGGTTCCATTTGGACTCATTCCTGTCATTCCATCCATACCAGCTTCCCTTTCCCTCACCAGAAAAAGCAACTGTAAAGGCAGTGTGACCTGAGCCCCCTGGAGTGTAAGGCAGGTTGCCAGTTCCCTACACTGGGAGAGGCCAGGGCAGAGCCCATCACACTAGTGAAAAAAAGCCAGCTTGGGCCCACCTCTCTCAACACTCTTCTAAAGGCAAGGCCTTTCTTGGCTTTCCTATTCCGGGTGCCGATTCCTCCATTTGAACACTCTCTGCTCAGGGGGTCACAAGGCATGGGCTATGGCATGGCCGGAAAGACCCATCTTTTTTTACACAGGTAGAGAACAATTGAACCAACATGTGGTTGGTCAAAGGTGATTCTTCCTCCCAAATTGTTTTCCTTCTTAAACTATTTTTTTTTCAATTCATGAAGCAGTTGAGAAACTGGTGTCTCCCTTCCCTCCACCTCCTATTAAAGCCTGTGGGACACACAAAGAAAGCCAAAGCTGCAATAATAAAGATAAAAACTAAAGAAAGCCTCCTTGGCTTGTTTTTCCAGGGAAGCCAGGCAAGGTGTGAAAATCTGCATCTCCCTCTGGGTTGGCAGGTGAAAGGTTTTGGCAAGGCTAAGCTCCCTCCTCTCCCAAGCGGCTGTATATTCAGGCTGTTCCCCCACCCTCTGCCCCCAAGGCCAACTCCTCTTCTGCCTCTCTTCGGTGAGGCCTCCTGCGATCATGGGCCAAGGCGGCAGGAAAGGCGCCGCTGCTACCTGCAGCCGCACGACTCCACCACCATGTCTTCGTACTGCTTGTAGACCACGTTGTTGCCGGCGTCGATGTACAGGATGCTGATGGGAGTCAATTTGGTCGGCACGCAGCAGCTGGGCGGGGTGGAGCCGGGGTCCATGGAGTTCATCAGCGTCTGGATGATGGCGTGATTGGTGGGCTCCAGGTGCGAGCGCAGCGGGAAGTCGCACACGCCTTCGCAGTGGTAGGCCTCGTACTCCAGGGGTGCGATAATCCAGTCGTCCCAGCCCAGCTCCTTGAAATTCACGTGAAGGGGCTTCTTGCTGCAGCGCAGCCTGGACTTCTTGCCGTGCCGCTTGCCGTGGCGGCTGGCGAAGGCCGTGCGCCGCCGGCGGCGGCCGGACGAGGGCAGCCAAGGCCCGGCGTCTGGGGAGCCCGACGGTGGGGGCCCCCACGACCCTTCAGCATCTGCTCCCGGGCCCGCAGCCTCGGTAGAGCCCAGCTGCTCGCGCAGCTCCGTGAACAGATTCTTGCTGTGGGATCGCGTGAACACGACGAGCAGGGCGCGTTCTTGCGGGGATCTCACCCTCCGGCTGAAGCCCAGACTTCGCAGGTCCGGGGACGGTGGCTGCTGGGGCCCAGGCGCACGCTCCTCGGCCTCCTTCTCAGCGTCTGGCTCACCCCATGCGGCCCGCAGCTCCAGGCACAGCTGCTTCCACGGCTGGTGGCCCAGGCCCTTCCACACGTCGAAGACTTCCCAGCCGGCCCGGGGCGCCCCCTGCAGGTCCAGGGTCCGCGAGTCCAGCAGCTGGGGCGACAGGCAGGAGAACAGCTGCAAGTGGAGCAGCCCAGCGGGTGGCCCCCAGGGCGCTGCGGGCGCCTGGCGAAAGAGCCGCAGCTCTGCGCCCACCAGCTCTTCTTTGTCTGAGAGCGTGGACACATCAAACAAATACTTCTGTCTCCGGAGAGCAGTGTGCGAGAGATCGTCTGCAAGATAAAAAATAATTACAGTCAGTTTCACTTAAGGGGGAGATCAGCCCGGTGCTCTGCGGCTGCCCCCGGGAGGAAAAGGGCGGGGAGCAGGGCCGGCCGGCCCTGAGTCCAGTTGGGCCAGCCCGGGGCCGACCACCCGGGCTAGGGGAGGCGCACCAGCGCAGGCCCCCTCCTCCCCGTCAGCCCGGGACTCCCAGGGCGGAAGTCGGTGGCTGCTGGAGAGGCGGCCGAGGCGGCCTCCCGGCTTTTCCCCCAGGAGCTTGCAAGCAACCACTAATGTGCCCTTTGTGGTTGCGAACCTGGGCCGCACTTCCCCCAGCCCTCCTCTCAGCTGACTCGTTCTCATCATTCACGGCTCAGTTTAAATGTCACCTCCTCCGAGTGGCCATCCTCGACCACCTTGATGTATAGTAACCTCCCTCGGTCACTATCACAGGACCCCGTTTTATTATCTCCCTGGCACTTAACACTATCTGCAATGAGCCTCATTAATATTTCTCTTTAGTGGTCTGTTTTCCCCAGCAACACCCCTCCCCCCTCCGCCAGCCAGTGGGAGCTGGGAGCATGTCGCGTCCATCTCGTTCGTTATAGCACTCAGAGCCTTGCTTGACCTAGTGTACATGCAGGTCAATAAGTGAGAAACTTCTAGAATAGCCATTCTCAGTCTGGCTGCCCGTGATAATCACCTAAAGAGCCTAAAAATTACCAGCTGCCTGGGCTTACTTCAGGCAATTGAATCAATATCTGCAAACAAGGCCTGGGTATTGGGGTTTTATTGGGTTTTCGTTGTTGTTGTTAGCTTTTTTTTTAAGCTCCCCAAACTGTTTAAAGGTGCAGTCTAGTTTAGACCCACTGGTGGTGTAGGGGGAAAGTTGCTGCCCATCTGGCAGTTTTGCTGAAGCACTTGACCCAACACAAAGTAGACAGAATAAAGAGTTATATGACTTTTTTCTTTCTCACTCTCTTAAATTCACCATTTAAACACAAACAAAAGAGCAATGAGATTTTCAGAAGCCTTTCTTCATTCGCAGGGGGTCAAAGGAAGAAACACACGCACCAGATATCTATCATTGAGAAGATCCTACAGCCAGTGAGAAACAGACACTTCTGGAAGGAGAAAACCTCCGCCACACACACAGTGACATTCTCCACTCCTCCACCCACACAACCTGAAATCTTCTTGCTTTTCAACTAATCCTGAAGATAAATCTTTTGGTCACAGATGAGAAATAGAAATCTAGGGCATGTGAGGGGGGTGGGGAATAACAGGCTTTTCAAATCCAAAGTGAATTCTTTGGGATGAAGACAAAACTGAACTTTCTGGGGGTTTTGTTGTTGTTGTTGTTGTTTTGACACATGTGCCTATAAAGCCAACTCCACTTCAATGTGCAAGGCAGAAAGTTAACCAGATTTTTCTGGGCTGCTTGCTCATAAAATATTTACAACCGAGCAAATACAAAAATCCCCAAAGCCCCCAGCTTTCCCCAGAAGCTAGTAAAGCTTGGGTCAATTTCAATAGTAAAAGTGTCACTGGGTCCCAGGTTCGACCTTCACTGCCAGTCCAGATGTAGCCCCAGGACTCTAGCTCTGGAGCCTCAGCCACACCCAGCCCCTGCTCTGGGCTGACGGTAGGGCTGGCTGCATCACTGATACACAAGTCCCAACCTGAGAGGGAGCTGCAGGAAAGGTTAGAGAGGTGAAAAGGGAAAAGCTGCTGGAGGCAGTTGATTTATGGAAGCCAAGACCTTCAAACTTACCAGGGTCACATTAAAATCAGTGGGGACTCAGCACACTTTCTTCCCCTCCTTAACAGAAACCTGTGTCTGACAGTGCTCTGCCACCACCATCCCTGAACCTAGGGCCTTAGGCTTCACTTTCCTGCCTCTCATGTTTCTCCCCAAACCAAGGATGTGGTGAGAGGGACAAACCTAAGGCACTTGCTGCACCAGCTAAATGTTGTGAGGCTGACATGTTTTTTCATCCTTATGTTATCCACCAGCACAGAACAGTTCTCTGAAGTAAGTACCCCTTTGCTCCCATTTTACAGATGGGAAACTCAAGACTTGGAGAAATGAAGTTAATTACCAAAGTCTGAAGCTAGTAAGTGTGAGGTTGAAATCCAAACCTAGGTCTATTTAATTCCACAGTGGAAACATTTAGCTCATAAGCCCCATTGCCCCAGTGCCTCCCCATTATATTCTAGGTACAAGAATCTAAAAGCAGCCAGTAGTTGCCAGGGTATAAGGGATGTGACATAGTCCAAACTCTATTTGCAGGGCTTCCTAGGATAAAAGGCATGGCTGCTTACATAATTCTTGAGAGAGTTTCTCACTGGCTGGGGAATATTAGGCAGGGGCAAAGGATGATTTGTTTCTCTGGTGCCACACAGAGAAATTGGTCTGTTTTTGTTTGCATTTTTTTAAGTGAACTAATCAATGTCTATCTGCACAGCTAAGTCACATTTCTCTGGTCCTCAGGAGTGGTCAGAACAGAGAAAAGTATCTGTAGAGAGAGGGCTCCATTGATTCTGCAGCCTTGGGCATTCTTACTCTTTCCAGGGCTTGGGAAAGAGTGCAGCTGGGGCTTCAGCCTGTGTCCTGCTCCTTCTCCACAGCAGCTTCATTCCCTGGTTTCATGGGCCTCACCTGCAAGTGCAGGGATACCCTCACAGGACCAAACTCCCAGGCTACAGGTGCACACCTCAGCGCTGTGATACACTCTTAGAAGGACAGATCTGATGGAAAACCTCTTTAGGCCCTGGAAGTGGGCTCAGGGCTATTTGGGCAGAACTCTATGGCTCAGGTACCACAGTAGAATAGTAGCTCTTAAAACCACTAAATCTGCTGGCTCTCCCGAATCTGCATCGTCAGTCTTACACAGAAACTTGTTAAAAATGTAAATTCTCTTGGACCTTAGAGGTTTGTGATGGGGCCCAGAATATGCATTTTTAGTAAGTTCCCAGGTGATGCTGATTCTGCTGGTCTGGTCTGGGGTCCCACTTTAAGAACAACTACTCTAGATGAGTGCTCCCTTGGCTCTTCAAATTCCCCAGCATTTGGGGGAGGGCACCACCGGAAATGGACAAGAGAGGGGTCTCCAAAGCACAGGGCCCAGGGCAGGGTTGAAGGTGGTACAGCAGAATCAAGTCACCTTCTTGCCCCAGCCCGTTCCTGCCTCCCCCCACCTCATCCAAGTATATATATATATATATATATATATATATATATATATATATATATATATTTAACTCTTTCAGCCACATGTTCTCTCACTGGGTCTCCTAAACACAGTGTCCCAAAAGGTGGTTGCCCTGTGCAGCTCCTCCCAGACCACATTCCCCACCTGTCTGGACCCGCTCTGGAGCCATGCATCACAGAAATAGCCCCAAGGAGGTATCTGACCTGGGGAGTGAACAGACCACTGTCCTTCTCCTGTGACCCTGCAGACACCTTGCCTATTGACTGGGCATCACAAGGCCTGGCTCTGCTGCCATGGCCACCTATGTAGGAAGCTGGCCCTTTTCATAAGCCTCCTCTCCCATTAAGTCCTGTATAAATGAGGGCCCATGTTATCAAATGGCCCTCTATCCCAAGCCTTTGATGAGAACCATTGCACCTTTCATTCCAAAATCTGTTTGTGGCACTTTCTTACATCATGGAAGTGAATCATTTGCCTTAGCCCTTGAAATAAAATTGATCAGTAATACATCATGGAAATTTTCTGTTTTTTTATTTTTGCTCTTAATTTGCATCAACCTGGCTTGTTACAGCTTGGCTCAGATCCCAGTTAGCTCAGTGTTTGTTGAGTATTAGACATGTAGACCTTTAAAGTTACAATCATGGGATTTGTGCTTATCAGCCTTCACCGGTGGTAGAAGAAGGGATGGGGGAGAAAAGGAGAGGGAGCAAACCTCCTGCATATTTGAAGAAAATTCTTCATAAATAGGCCAGCCTTTTCTGAGTTGAAAGCAAGCTGGTCAAAGGCAGAGGACACTTCAAACATACACATCAGGTGTGGAATTGGTAGAAAATTTAAAAAGAAAGAAAATAAGTAAATGGAGGGAAAAGAGCTAATTGTTTGCAAGGTGGGGACGTATTAAGCCCATGTGAAGTAAATGAACTCCCCAAGAAAGGTAAAGGCATCCCTGCAGGCTCACAGCACATGGCTGGAGGAAACCAGAGAAGCAGACAAACACTAGATAGGAAAGGACAGGATGCCCAAGGGGCCATAGACCAGACACCCTGGGAACCCGAGCCCCTGGAAGGTGGCCTAAGGGAAATGCGCCAGGCCGGCCCACCTGCACTCCACCTGATGCCTGGCTCCCCTGCACCACCTTGTAGATGGTTTCCCGAAAACCTGCCATTTCATTTCGTCTGGGGCAGAAAGAGCCCGCACTGCATTTTTTCCAAGACATGTTTGAGCTAAGGACACCGCCCAAGGTCCCTGTTGAGAGTCCTAGTTGGAATTTCTGTCACTTGGCCCAAAGGTAAGCCCGCAACGACCTCTCTCAACTCCAGCGACCCATTGCGCCAAGGACTCTGGGCTCCCCCAATGTTCCTCCTCCCGAGTCCAGCTCGCTGTGACCTGGGCCACTACTGTCCGGTGTCTGGTCTTTCCCCATCCGCCTCCTCCAGCCCTCCTGCAACACATCACGCCCCGCACTGTCCTCAAATGCACAGACCCTACTTTCCAACTCCAACTCCCCTAAGTGGAGGGGGCCAGAATAATCACGATCTTTATAAAGGGAACTCCAGAAGTCTTTGCAGCTAAGCCTCTCCCTCACCCCTCATTTTGAGCCAAAGGAAACAATGAAGTTTATGGGGCATCGCCTGTGTGCCAAGCACTTGCTCCCGACTTTGATGGCCTCGGTCCCTGAATCCTCACCTTGAGCATCCGAGGTCCACCCTACAGCTATACTCATTTGTAGATGAGGAAACTGGGGCTCCAGGAGGTGTCTTAACTTGTCCACTATCTCAAAGCTAGTGAGGCACAGGGTCTGGAGGTCTTAATTCCAAATCCTGCCTTTAGCCCTGTGGCCACGCCCCTCTACCAGGGTTCTGACAGGGCCTTGGAGCAAAAAGGGAGGGAGGAAAAGGAACACATATTCATCAGCAATGCCATCAACAAAAGGGCCTGGCTTCTCCCAGGAAGTCAGCTTCTTCCTCCAGGAGGCACTTCTTCCCTAGGTCCCTCAGCTGCAGCACTGCCCTGAGATGCCACAGTTGGAAATAGGGTCAGGTGTACTGGTGGGGAAAAAATGAGCCACCAGCCCTTTGCCTCCCACAGGCCTCCTTTCCCAGTAAGTCTGTATAAAGGAGGCCTCTGAGTGCTCCAACAAGGACACTGTCCTGGGACACAGTGGTCTTCGGGGCATCCCTCCCTACTCTTGTCCTGAGTCAGGCCTCTGTTAAGATCTGAGCCTTGCAAACGGCTGAGCTTGCTAAGCATCCACACAGAGGCCCCAGTTTAGGGGGGTGGCCTCTCTAGGGTGCTCCTGCTTGACCACCCAGCATAATAACCCTAACAGCAAACACTGATGTCACACTTATTATGTACTGGGCATAATCTAAATTCTTAACTTACAATAATTCATTTAAGCCTCAAAACCACTTATCAAAAAATATATCACCATTATGTCCATGCTATGAATCAGAAAAATAAAACTGAGCTTAAAAGCAACTTGCCTAAGATAGTAAGAAGCCTGACTCCAGTATCTGTGCTACCAACCTGGACATCCCAGACTTGATCTCTGTGTCTGGCAGAATCCAGGTCCTCATCAGCCCAGCTCCTCTCTGGGTCACTCAGCTTCCCCGGGATTTCCCCCAATGAACTGTCCTGCATTTCTCAGCTTCTTTTCTTCTTTCAAAGACCAAAGGGGCCCAAGGTCTTCCACAGAGTGTTGGAGAAGCTTACCCGCCCACTCTCCAAGCCTCTCCAACTCCACCACCCTCCTTCCAGGACTAGCCTGGGCCTTGTAAACCCTACAGGATTCAGCCAGTTTGGTGGCTTGCCTGAATCCTGCAAAGAAATCAGCGTTAGCAGACTAAGCTCTGTCTCAGCGTGAGGCAAGGGAGTGAGGTTGGGAGAGGGAGAGAAGGGGAACCCTGACTTCCACCTGACTGCATAACCGAACTCCGCGCGCCTTGGAACCTCAGCCTCCAACGGCACAAAGGCAGTGCCCGGAGGCAGACGCAGGCCAGCCCCTCTCTCCTGAGCACTGGGCACTGGGCACTGGGCATGTCCAGCAGGAATCCGAAGGAGCTTCAGGGAGGCTCCTTTTGCCTCTAGAATGAATTTGGACTCCTTTATAAAGAAGTTTCCACGAACTTGGCACAAAACCCTGGCTGCTCCTTCTGAGAGGGGCCAAAGAGCCGGAGACGCGATGTGAGATCCAGGACACTTCACAAGGCGTCTCTTTCCACTGCGGTCCCTCCCTAGCCTCCGGATCGTAGCAGCTCAGATCTTAATTTGACGACACTTTAGATGAATCCCAAACAGAAACTCGGTATGGTCCCCACACGCTGCCCACTCTCCCCACCTTTCCACTCCTCGAAAGCAACCTGCGCCCTTCGTGCCTCTGCTCCGGGGTCTCCCAGAGGTTGCTGCATTTCCCCCGGGGCCGCTCCCCTGCACCGTCTAACAGTAGTGCCTCCCGGGAGCCCTGGGGAGCGCCAAAGGCCAGAGGTGGTAGGGGGTGGTGGGAGTGGTGGCGGGAGTACACAGGAGGAGGGAATCGCGGACGTGAAACCCTGCCCTGGGCAGGAACGGGATTGGGCCTTTTGACTTGCGAGCGTGAGTGTCAAAAGTAGAAAAAAAGTTTACCACTTCAGGTGATTTCCCTTCTCTGAGCAGTTCTGACGTTGCAGGTGGGGGGTGGGGTTCAAAATGGCTTGTGGTTGTGGGTGACCCTCAGAGGCCAAGGGTTCTGCACGGGAGAAACCTCACTGATGTGTTCTTCAAAGCATTATGCCTGGCGCAGCTTGTGAAGAAATCACCCAACTCCGCTCCACCCGGGGGGACTCCCGATATAATGCCATAGCGAAAGGAGTCGTGGTAGCCGCTATGGGCCAGAGTCTAGCCTCGTTCAATATGGTCCCCTCGGGTGTGTGGAGTGGGGACAGGACCCACTAGCCTTGAAGCCAGATTTGCAAAGCAGGCGGGCCGATTCTCCTTGGTGTCTACATTATTTAGGAAGGGATATGTAAACAATTACCACCCCCCCCCCAAAGTCAGCGCTCTGCGCTGCCCCGGCTCCCGGGCTCCCGCTTTCTTCGGGGCTCTGGAAGCTAGACCCATCCAGCTTGAGCCGAAGGCCCGCCCCTCTCCTCTCGCTCACGCCCACCGTCGGATTCCTAAACCACGCCCCGCCCCCAGGCGCCCTCGCTACTACTAGCTTCGCGGGTGCGCAGCTCTGGGAACGCTGACCGGTGCCGCGCACCGCCTGCCTCCTCCAGCTCCCACAGCCCCCTCACCCCAAGCACACCCAACCCTCCACCCCCAGCAGCGCTAATGGACTGTCCTGGAAGTCAGGAAACTGTAACCCTGGAACCCATTAGGCTGAAGAGGACCTATTTAATTCCTGTAAACAGGAGATACCATTTAACCAACATTGAACTTAAAAAATAAACACCCAGGGCTTTTTATAAGGAGGGGAGAGAGGCAGTGGACGCCAAACAACGAAATGGCCTGGTGGATCCATATTCCCGCTTTCCACACCTCATGGCCTGGGCTCAGATCCCTTCTTCGGGTCCAGGGAGTATCGTTTGAGCAGGGTTGCTCGACACGCGAGGGGCTGTTGAACTAATGCCCTTCACTTCACTTAAAGCCCCAGGATTATTGTTGATTTGCTCCTCTTTTGGTGCCCGCAGCAGTCCCGGAGAGAAACACAGGTTCTTATCCTGCCCCATTTCTATCACACCATCTTTCCCCCACCTGTCCATCAGGTTCCCTTCTCCCTCTCCCCAAGCCACTCTAGCAAGACCCCACCAATTTCAAAGAGCTGTGCCGCCGCTAGAACCCCGAGAACTCCAGCTAGAGAAAAACAGGGTACGCTAGGGCCTCTGCCAGCGCAACGCCCCACGTTCCCCAAAGGTCCTGTCAACACTCATCCCCTCTGGTCGAAAGGGGAGCTTTCATGTCTTGGTTTGGTTTTCTGGGAAAAGGATTCACAAGGCCTGTCGTGGACTGTGGCTTAGGTTAAAAAAAAATTTTTTTTTTTAATGTGCAGAAATGGCAAGGCTGTGTGAGCGCGTTTTTCGATCCCTGTCCCCACCAGCAACTCAGAGGCGCAAACTCCCAGAGCCAGAGAGCCTCCCGCGGTGGGGAAAATGCTTGGTGTCCTCAGGTTAGCATCTCCTGCGCGGAAATCTCACCAGAAGAATTCCAGCGCCAACCTGCACTCTCGCTGCAGATGACTCTAGACGTTCCGAGCTTCTTGCTAAGGCGGCCCCTGTAGGGGTCCGGTAGAGCCCTCCCTCAGGCCCTAAGGATGCGTGTGACAATAACTGATATTTAACAAGAAGCCAATGGCTACGCGGTTGGTTTGTGGCCTTAGTGTTTTAATCATTCCTACCAGAATTGCAGAACAAATTGTGGTCTAAGGCTTCCTTCCCTCATCCCTGGGCTTTTTTCCGGACCCTTTCGGTCCACCTGGCTAGAGGGGGGTCCTGAACCTATTGGGCAACACAGACCCCACGCCGGCGCTCACCGGGGAGCGCGTGCGCGCTCAGCAATCCTTTTCCAAGGCTGTTCCCTCTTTCCGGGGAAATAAAGCCTAGATTGGAACCTTCTGCCTGCTTCCTCGCTTGGCCGTCTGGTCTGCATTAGTGTTTTTATAAGGGACTCAAACAAATCGAATACAAGGTCACCAAATAATTAACAGTTGTGAATTCCCTCCGTCCCCATTAAAATACTTCCCCGCTTATATTTCATTTTCCGTTTGCCAACGACAACAGGGTCCGGGCAAAAAGTGCTTCTGCGTTGATTACAAAAGCTCTCTGCGGCCCAGGTCCCCCCTGGTTTGCGTAACCACGCGGTACCAGACGAACTTCAGTCGGGAGGGGCACTCTGCCGCTCTTAGAACACCCCCTTAGCAGCCCTGCTCCGCTCGCGATTGTCCTGCCCTGCCCCCTGATAATCACGACCCAGAAGGCAAACCAAGAAGCCAACACACCATCAGCCCCAAACTCTCCCAACATTCATTTCTAGGGCGCCAAGTTCTTCAAGGATGTTCCCATCTCGTTTTGGTTTTTATCTGTTCCCTGCTGCCTCCTTTCTGAGAGTGCTATTGTGACAACACCCCCCCCCCCCCGCCAAAAAATACTTTTAAAGAGTATTCTTATTTAAAAAATCATCTGGAAACCTAAGTCGCAGCAATATTCTGAGACTCATTTTGGTTTCCTCATCCTTGGGAGGTTTTTTTGTCCCCCTTATTGGCATTTGGTGACACTTTTCACTACATAAACTGAAAGTCTGGGTTTTGTTTCGCTCTCTCTCCCCTCTATCTCTCAGCCATGTTGAATTCATAGACGTTCTAATTGTCTGACTTTCCCAGGCCCCAGGGGCCAGTGTTTTAATGAGTTCTATCTTGTACTCAATGTAATTTCTCTATATCCAGCCTGCTCCGTTCTGATCCTATGACGGTACTAACACACACACACACACACACTTTCTCATCTTTATAGATCTGAAATCATTTAAAAGAACAATATGAAGGCATTTTCAGAAGATCGGGGGTAGCATAGTCTGAGCCCTTTATGAGGTGTATAGAGGAAAAAGGGCAGACCCTTCAACCCAAAGTTCCATTCCAACTACTGAGTCTTCGGGGACTGCGGAGGAGACTGGAGACTATTAGATGGGCTAGGAAATCTGTCCATTGTTCTGCTTCTTGCCACAGTCTTTTAGAAAACCCCTGCCTACCTATTTAATGCCATAGACAAGCACTCGGGGTCTAGGACCAGATATGAGCTTCACCTCTCACGAGCTGTGGGACTTGCTCTCTGTCTTCCTTAATTCACCTATAAAACAGGGAGTGTAGCCTTTTCCTGGAGACCGTTGTTAGCATTAAACACATAACAGACTTTAGCATAGTCCTTGGTGCGCAGTAAAGGGTCAGTATGTCTTGGTTACTGTTATTCCCCCTAGAGGTTTGGGTAACAAATCAAAGGGAAGTCCACTTTGGGGTGGGAGGAGGCGGGGGGCGGGGGAAGGTGCCAAGGAGTGTGCGGGACAGAACGTGGTCTCCATAGATCTAAAACGCTCCTCGTTCACTCTGGAAAGAGTTTATCCCTATTCTTCCACGCTTCATCGAAAGCTTCAAGTGAAACTTTGGGGGATCTGGATTTTCGGGCGAGGAAAGCTTTTTACCAATACTGCACGTGAATAAGTAGTTCTGCCTGGCGAGCCGGCTTCGGCTCCTCCCCCGGAGGGACCCCTGCTCCTGGAAGCCAAGCCTGCCACATTAGATGGCGATTTAAACATCCTCGAGGCAAGGCGCCAAGTTAGCGCGGCGGGCCCAGCTCGCGGCTGGCCGCGGTTCTGTCCTTCTTGCCACAGCGTCCACGGGCTGGGGGAGGGGACGTTGAAAGGTTTGGCGCGGTTGAGAGTCCCCACGTGAAAGGGGCGGAAGTCCTCGCCAGGGGCCGGGGATGCGCGGCCGGCGGGTCCCTTCCATCACGGGAGACTAGACACCGTTTGATGTGTTATGACATGAACCCTCAATTAGATCACTGAGTTGAAACACTCCAATCAGGGGGCCCGATGCTAAGCAAGCCCCGGAAGGTCCAGCCCGAGGTCACCGCCGGTGACACATCAAATCAAAATCAGTGAGAGGGAAAGTGAGGCTTTCCCTTTATCAAGCTGGGGCTGTAGCCTACAACGTACCCCTCCTCTGCGCGCCCCTCCAGCACTCCTTCGCCCTCGCGCGGTGTGTGACCAGCCGCGTAGCCTTCCCAGTCAGCCAACTGCCTGTCTCTGCGTTCTCTGGGAACCCGAGGGCGTGGAGGAGACCGCGCTTTGGAAGCTGCGGTCCAGGTGGTCACGCCGCTTCTACTCTGGCGGGGGACCGCGCGCAGCTTCAGCTCTCTGCGGCATTCCGGAGCTGAAGCCGGACGTCTGGATCTCGGTCCGGCTAGCCTGGAGACCTTGGCTCGGAAACAGAGAGTCCCCCCACCCCCAGCCTGGGCGCGCAGCCAGGCGCTTCCCTACCTCCGGAGCCCAGGGGCGTCCAGAGCGGTGCCCGGGGAGAGGCTGCAGCTTAAGCAAGGGTGAAGCGAGCCCGTGTCTGACCCGACCTGAAGCCCCCAGAGATCCCCTACACTTGCCTGAACGCCACAGGCTTCGGTAGACACCTCCGAACCGCCTGCAGAGTCCCTTGGTCCTGTGCCAAACTTACAGGCTCAGTGAAGGAGCGAGGGGTGCCTGCTTGGGGGAGGGGCGGAGAGCCTTAGAACTTCCCTTAGGAGAAGAAAATGCGCGCCCAACTGCCCGCCAGCTTGGGCCTCCGGGATTTCTTCCCCTGGGGAAAGGCCTCTTGAGAAATTTTCTCTGAGCCTCCTTAGTATCATCTTCGACTGGGGTGGTAGAAAAGGCGGACAATAAACCGAAAATTAGGAGGGAGGGAGACTGAAGCAAAGGTGGGGGTGAAGGGAGAAGTTGGCCGGCTGCGCTGGTGGCCAGGGACCTAGTTCCAGCACTACAAAGACACCACGTGTATTTGCAAAGGTGGCTTTAGTAGTCCTAAAGTCACCGAATAATACCCAGTGTTAATTTGCTGCGTGGACCTTTCAGCAGCTCATGAACCTTGCTGACCTCTGGCCACACGCAGCAGCGAATCTAGCGTGGGCAGGACCCTAGCATCCCCGACCCTTGCCCGAAAGGAAGGTAGCTGCAGGGGAGGAGTCTGGGCTCTGGAACCCGGAAAGCCCCGGGCCATCAGCCGGCTCTGAAAAATTTCGAGGACATGCGGGTACCCAAGGCATCCAGAGCAGAGCAGCGCCCCCCCCCCCCCCCCCCCCGCGCCCCAGCCTGAACCCTGGCGTTCGCAATTTCCTGGGCGATCCCACTTTCAGCGACTAGCAGTGGGAGGCGGGGAAGGGTCAATGCGTGGAGCCAAGTCTGGGCAGGATAGCAGAGTGTAAAACAGCCTAAAACTTTATGCCCTCCTTCCTTTCTTCTCGTCCCCTTCCTCCCCTTTTCCCTTTTCTTTCCCTTTTCTCCCTTCCTTTCCCGTCTCCAGCCGCATTACTGTCTCTCCACTTTAGGAACCAAGTTCTGGCGCCTGCAGATCCCGCTACAGTTTCTGGGACTGCGGAAACCTCGAGGTTCTCTGGAAGGCATCCCTGGTGCTGCAGTCCAACAACCGCAGAAAAGGGGCGGGCAAGTGTTTCCGCAGACACGCAGGCAGGCGCCCGCACTGGCAAAGGGGTCCTAGAAGGTGCGCGGACAGAGGAACGTTGGCTGTAGGCTGGCTGAGAAAGATGGATGAGCCCATCTATGCTCCCATGTGGCTCAAGTCCTGTACCAGCAAACCCCAAACTTAGGTGCGCTGCCCCCGCCCCAGGCTCGCCCTGCCAATTGCCGCGGCTACCCCTGCAGAAAGCACTCCGCCGCGGCCTCGGAGCCGCGGAAAGCGCGTTGCGGTAGCTAATAAGCCCGAAGGCGTGGGGCTCCTGCCTGGCTGACAATCCCCATATCCAGTACAGGACAAGCCCGGAACCCGTGCAGCCGCGGGGAGAGGGCACTACCGCACGCGCGGGCTCGCGGACTGGCTCCTGCGACCGCAGGACTCACGTCTGCCGGCTTTTCCCGGATCCCACGGGAACGCATGGTATTGCCCCAGGGCCCGCTCTGTCCCAACCGTAGTTCAGACCTCGGACCCAGCACCCCGGAAAACCCGGGACCCCGTGGCACGGTTCCGTCAGGACGCACCGCGACCCCTCTCTAGCCCAGATCGTTTGCCCACCACCTCCCGCCCGTCATGCTTCCTTTACGAGCCACCACGGGAGCGGCCACCACGCTACTTTCTGCAGAAGACACGAGGAAGAAGGAAGGAAGAGAGAGAGGAAAGAGGAACGGATGGTTGCACGCTCTAATTAAACCTGCAGCCGTATCCAGAAAGTTACTCGGACTTTTGAAGAAAGTAATTTAAGAAAAGAAAGGGGAGGTGTGCAGAGTGGACCGGAGCTGCAGCGGCGCCCGGGCTGCGGAGCTCCCACAGAAAGGAGTCCGGCGTCTCTTTGCCACTTACCTAATCCCCTGTCTACGAAGCTGGTGATCGTGTTAGCCGACTTGGAGGACTGGAAGAAGCTGGTATTGATGCCCAGCTTCTCAGCGATGGAGTAAGTCCTGTAGATCGCCAGCATGTATTCGTGGGGCACTACGCGTGGGCCCTTGCCCGGAGGCTCCTGTGCCAGCGGCTGGGGCTCCGGGAGCTCCGGGGACGCCCGTGCCGTGGCACTTTCTTGCGGCATCTTCCCGTCCTTGCGGCTTCGCATTCCCTTGGCGGAGCCCAGCTCGACAGCGGACAAGGAGGATGCGATGGAAGCCTGCTGGAAACCAGGCAAATCCCACAGGAAACCGATGAGGAAGACAGCTGAGAGCAGGACTCTGGGAGTATCCATGGCCAGCGAGTGGCAACGTCTCCCGGAGAGACTGCGGCACAGCGCGAGGAGCACGGAGCAGCTGGACAGCGGCTGAGGCCACGCTCCAAGGGCTGACTCCGAGTGCGAGGATCTTGGTCCCAGCCGCACAAACCTCGGCCCCGCCACGCCCCCTCCCGCCCCCAGCCGGGAGGGGGGCGGAGGGTGGGAGGAGAGGCAGGGTGGTGCGGGCAGGAGCTGTGGGGGAGAGGGACCGCGGTGCGCCGTAGTGGCAGGGAGACACAGCGCCCCCTCGGGACGCGCTCGGGGGTGACAGGCGATGCGCGCAGAGCGGGCCCGGGCGCTGGGCCGGGGAAGGCGAGCGCAGCCGCCCCCCACTGAGGAATCCAGGGGCATTCGCAGTGCCAAGGTCCCTCTAGCACTATTCGAAGCTCGGTCCCTCCGTGGACGCACAGGGTCTGGGTTCTCTCCAGCCGCCTCCACTTTCCTGGGAGCGTTCAGCCCCTGAGGAGGGACGCGGTGGCGGCGCCCCCCAGAGACAGCTCGGCATAGACACCCCTGGAGTTCACTGTGCTGGGTCCAAGCCGTGGTACCTTCTTTCCTCTGCCCCAACCTCCAGGCCGTGGTTCGCTCCGATTAGCATCCAGCGAGTCCTCGCCGCGAGCCAGGCACAGGGCCCAGCCCTGAACAGTCCCATTCTCTCGGTGGGGTGCAGCTCTCCACAAAGACGGGGCGCCTGTTTCCGACCCTCAAGGTCAGGCGAAGTCCACTCTTTAAAGTCTGGATGGATGCTGAAAGCGGCTGCGCTCTCCCCCAGGCTGCAGCCCCTCTTCTCGAAGTCCCCAACCTCTTCTGACGCTGGCTGTGGACGCTTCTTTTATCTGCCTGCTCCTGGGATCCTCTTGCCTCTGTCGGCCTGTCCCCCGCCTCCACCGCACCCCCATTTTTCCTCTCTTCCTTCCCTCTGCCTTCAATACTTCCTCCTTTCCCAAGTGCTTTCTGCGTTCCAACTCCTCTTTCCGCAGCCTGCTTCTCTTCTCACTCTGCCCTCCCGTCGCTCTCTGCCTTTCCACTCTCTCCCGCCCCGGCCTCCACCTCCCCGTCGGCGGACCCTCCCTTTGCAGCTCTTCCCCAATCTGTTTCTCTTCAGCCCAGCCTCGCCCCATCACGAGTTTCCTTTATCTGTCCCCCAGATTTTCCAGGCCCGTCTTCCCGCCCACTGCCCAGCTCCTTCCTGGGCCTGACGCCGCTAGTCGATGCGGAGGAAGGCTTCTCTCCCACAGCGAGTGCTCAGTGCCCTGGAACGCGAAGGACTGGCATTTCCCCGCGCATTGATTGGGTGCTGAGCCCCCAACCATCAACTGCTCTCCCTTCATGTCCCAGCAGCTCCATGACATTGGCCTTACTATTTTCACTTTCGCAGATTTAAAAAACGAGATTGAGAGGGAATACATGACTTTTCCAAGGACGCTTAGCCAAGAGGACATGCAGTCAGGGACAGAACCCAGGGCTCAGACCCCAAACCCAGTGTTCTTCCCATTCCGGCATAGAAGAATCCATCACGAGCTCATTATCTTCGCTTCATTCTTGCCTTCTTTTTCCTTTGTGGTTTTATTTGATCTGAGACCATTTCTCCCCACACTGCTGTGCACATGTGTGTTCTCCCCCTACTCCCTCTCACTCTCTTTCTTTGGCTTTTTCATTTCTTTTACTGTCCCTTCTGGGACCACTTACCTGACTGCTGACAGAGGGAGTTTTGCTTCCTTGCTACCTTCACTTCTTAACTTCCTTCGGGTCTAGGCTGTGCACTCCACCCTGGGCACTGGCCATGGGCCTCTCCCCGGGGAATGGCAAAAAGGAGAACATGTGAATTGGGCAAGGTTGTAAGCCCTTTCAATATTTTATTTCATTAATCTTCAAAGCAGTCTTATGAGGTATTACCTCTATTTTGCAGACAAGGAAACTGAGGCCCAGAGGCTGAGCCCTTCACCGCTGGGCTCTTGAGCTCTGCTCTTGATCTCCTCTGTGGATGCCCTTCTGACCCAATCCTGGTTTGGGTTTCATGAGTTTTAACTTCTGAGATTTTAGACCCCAAGACTCTGTACCATAACCTTTCCTTCCTTCCTGCAACAAATCAGATGGTTTTGCTTTTATGGGTTCCCTTCCATCCCTTCTTAATTTTTTTATGCACACATTATTGTCATATTATTGTAGCACAAGAATAGATGCTTTGTTGTATTCCTCCTTTAAAACTTAACATTATGGACAAAGTATGCCTGCTCATTCTTTTCTTGTTTGTTTGTGGCTTTTTGGGGGAGGGGGTGTTGTGTTACTGCCCAGCCCATTTCCCTCAGCCCTCTGCCTCTCTCTGTGGGTCTCACCACCGCGCTGTGGCCTGCCCATGCCACCTCTGCAAACGCACGGACTCAAAACCCCTCATTTCTCACTTGCAGGTGCAGCATTTCCCCTTCTACCTACCTGTCAGCCCTGGGATGCATCATGAACGTGTGCTGTCTAGCCTGCTCTGGGTTCCTGTCCTGTCCATCATGCCTGAGCATCGTTCCAGAGAAGGCTTTTCCTTGTGGTCTCTCTCTACCTCTTCCCTCAGGTCAATGAACACTTGCGGTTTGTATTATCAGATTTTAATTTCTATCAGAATGAGTCTAGTTAATGATGATTCATGGTTTCAGACTCTCCGTTCAATAAAATGTTTCCTGCCAGCAACTGCAGCCCTGTGTACTCTCTTTTCATTTTGCCCATAGCAACTATATCTGTTTCAAGTTATCCGTAAACAGGAAACAAGGTGATGAGCCTATTTGCTCTGGCTTAGGATCTCTCAGCACATTAGATGGAGTCATGTGTAAGAGTAAATGATACTGAGACAGTGACCGTAAAGGACACGGTCCGTCTTCCGGGGTTCAGGATTCCCCTGGGGGAGATATTACCCTCCTTCATTGCTGCCAGCCTCTGGTCTGCGCAAGGGAAGTGCCGGCTGCCCTTTGCAGGAAAGGGTTGCAGCATGGATTTCAAGGTGAGCAAAGAGAAAGACAGACTCACGTAGTGGAGGGGCTCAAGGTCACAAGCTGTCAGAAATCTACCCAGAACCAGGAGGCTGTCCTTTCTGACTCCCAGTCCAACTCTTCCCCTATATCAAAAAACACTTCATTTTTAATTAGAGTAACAATGACCCACAGTAACATATATAAAGCCTTTTCTCTTCCTCCCATTCAAATGGGAATTCACCCCAGTGTTAACAGGCCATGCCAAAGCCTTTGCTCTGTGGGTATATGGGTGTGTGTTTGTGTTGTAAAAATAAAGATACAAAGAACACACTACAAGTCAAAGTCTGCCTCTAGATCTCACATTTGGACAATTTGAAATAATACTATAGAATTTAAGTTTTCAGTCCAGTCTTAAATTCTTTCACAATTTCTTCAGCAAGTTCATCTATGAAGAATATGAAAAAAGGCAAAAGGTGCTTGAGCTTAATGAGAAGGCACGTTTAGCAGCTTAACCAGGGCGTTCCTTTCCTGGTTAAATCAGCCGCCCCCCCTCAATAGACAGAAATACCAACAACTGTGCTATCTGGTATGTCCTGCCCCCCTGTGGAAACTGGTGGAATTGCTTGTGGAAAACCAAAACCATGCTGGTCCTAAGAATATTTACAAGGAGGTTGCAAGACGGATAGGAAATAGTGACATCTATTAACACGATTTGAATAAATTAGAGTCACATATAAATTGTGGGCAGCATTTGGCAACAAAACATCTGTAAGTGAACGATCTGCCTGCCCAGAGACATAGGACCAAAAACAAGTAGAATTTCCCTGTTGCTATCTGAAACCCGTGCTCTCTGATCTTTAAGTTATTATTTCATATTAACCCAAGAAGAGAAGATTCTCCTAAATAAATAAATGTATCCCTTTTATTATGTAATTTTTATTGAAGTGTCACTTGAAAGACAACTTTTATAAAAGTGGCTGAGGAGATTTTACTTTGAGTATGGTCCTTACCCAGTTGAAGTAACCATTCTTTAAAAGCTCTGGGAATATATCCTAGGATGAAATCCTAGCACCTGAAATTTGCACAAATAAGACAATTGCTTTAGTTTGAGGTGCTACCTTTATAAGATCCCAGTTAAAATACAAATGCCAGTAGGATCCCCATTTATATTTTACTATCACTATGATGCTATTCTGAATAAATTGATAAACTGATAATTTGATAGGACTAGATTGCTGACTTAAGACTTGGGATTTCGATTTTAAAAAAGGGTAAGGACAAAAATGACTGGGGCGGTGGGTTTCAAATTCTGTTCCGTAGTGCTTCTGGGGCTTTCAGCAAGAGGAATGAGAACACACACCAGGAGGCGCTCACGTCGCCCACATTTGCTCCAACCCACGTAGCCCTGCTTTTATACTTTTGACATTTCCATAAAATTTTGTCTGCAGAAAAGGTCGCTCAACAAAGAGAAAAAAGCCATTGGCTTAGAGTCCTGAGCTATGTTCCTCAAAGAAGGGGTCAAGGGTGAAAATGTACGGAGTCCCGAGCACCAGAAAGAAAGGTGAGGACTCTGTTTGCTGTGGAGCGGCAGAAACAGTTTAAGAAGCCTCTGAGGGAAAGGTACACGTAAGATAAAACGTCCCCTGCACAACTCAGCCTGGGAGCGACCCGCCTTGTGATTCCTTCTACTTTCCCCAGTGTATATTGACACTGAGTTTTTCATTTCCCTTGGTTGGGCACTCCCATTCTTTCACAGAATGATTTATAGACAAGTTAGGAGAAACGGAATGAAGAGTTGTGCCCAAAGGATAAAATAGTCACAACCTCGCTGGGCCTCAGCTCTCCCACTCTGTCGGCTGAACTTGGTGTGACCCCGAGGTTAAGTCAGTCCCGTGCCTGCCACCAGTATGAGAGCTCTGAGATGGGGAGGTAATTGGATCCAATTCTGGATATTGAAAGAAGCGTGAAGACCCACTGTGGGCATCAACTCCATCCAATCGCTGCTCTCCCTTGTTTGGCTTTACACAGGGCGCACAGATATCCAACTGTGTTGTAGTTTGCCACCCCAGTGGTTCTCGAAGGACACCCCTGGACCAGCAGCATCAGCATCACCTGCAAACTTGTTAGAAGTGCACATTTTTAGGCCCCACCCAAGACTCTGGGCCTGGGCCCAGCTACCTATACTTTAATAAGCTGGTGGGGGCCGGGGGGTGGGGGACACATGCTGAGGGCCACAACATGAAATAGGGGCAACATACCTGCCAAGAACTTCAAGAAATGCTTTGAGTTTTAAGAGAAAGCTATAAAGGAAACACATACTATGCAACTTTATTATCAAATTAATGATTTTCATTTCTAATGAGCAAATAATTTTCATTCCCCATGCAAACCAGGTGTATTTAATTGCTCACACTCATACCAGGCTGAATGTGGCTAATCTGGCCAGATCTCTAAAAATCAGTAAAGTTGGGCCTGTTTAGAACCTGAAAGGGAGACAGAAACTGCGTCAGAGTGAAGCTGACGGTAGACGTCTTCTCGTAAGCTCCGGATGTTAAACGGAAGAGGAGGGCCACAGAGCCCACGGCTTCGCCACGCCCTAGCTATACCAACCCAGAATCTTCTAACATTAGTTTTTTCACCTCCGTCTGATGTTTTCTTATTGCTGATTATATACATCTGCATACATAAATTCTCATTGCAGATAACAGTAAGCATGGTGATTATTAGTTACTCAACTGTGTGGAGTTTTTAAAATACCAAATAATTCTGTTACTTTTAGTAGTTCTCAGTCTTTATACTTTTTCTCTGGACTTACATAATAGAAGTTCAATTTAACTACCTTTCATATTGAATTTTTTTTTAAGTAATTTCTCTGAAAAGGCTAAATTTGTTTGTCATAGTGAGCTTTCACTGTACTTCACCATGAATTTGTGGCAACACTTTGCTTCTGTAATGATTCACCATGTATTATGCTTATCCAAACATTCTAGATTAAAAACACATTGCAGTTTGCTAATAGGTATTGGGATACTCAAATTGAGCGGACCAAGTGCCTTTGCAAAGGAGCGTATCAGATGCTTATGACAGAAAGACGGTTACGTTCTAAGAATGATTTGATCCTTGCATAGAAAATTACAATTACATAGGAAATTATCTTTCCTGTTTGGGATCAGATTTGGTTTTAAAAATTACTACCAACTTTGTAAACATTCAAATAGAAGCAATAAAGATGTGAAATTTCACACAGGGGATCTATAATATTTGGATAATTATGAGCATATGGCTACTTTACATGAGATCGCTGTTAAAAGTCTATTTACTAGGGCTCTGGGAAAACAGAGGTTCTCGAATTTAGGGTTTATTTACATGTACTGAGAATGTCACGTTTACTATCAATTTATCATAACCTAGTTTTGCTTTAGAACTCTGAATAGTATTAGCTAAGTGATTGTAGTATCTGTTGTTTATTGCTCTCGTCTATTTGTCGATATGCCAGGTTTTATTGGGTTGGCCAAAAAGTCAGTTTAGTTTTTTTTCTGTAAAATAAAGACACATTTTTCATTTTCACCAATAACTTTATTGATTTGGATATTTTGAGTATGTCGGCTCTCTCCCGCTGCTGGCTTTTAGTGGGTAGAAGCCAGGGGTGCTGCTAAACATCTTCCAATGCATAAGACAGCCCCACAGCAAAGAAGTAACTTGGCTAAAATGTAAATAGTACCGAGAAACTTCACAAACCACTTTTGACACATTTGATCAGTCACAGCACCTTCTCCATACACTGCACAAATCTTTTATTTTTGCTTTAGCTGAAGTTTTCCTTTCTTGAAGTAATAAAGCATAATATACCAAAAATGTTGCATATCTTCTTCCATCTGCAGTATTCAAATGGCTGCACAAAAATTCACCAATTTTGATAAGTTTTTTTTTTTAATGCATGCTAATATGACAGCTGTCACAATACAATCTAACAAAATTGTTTCAAATGAAGTCAAAGACGAAGTCCTGGTCAACTAGCTCGGTTGGTTAGAACATTGTCCTGCTGTGTCAAATGAAGTTGAAGACAACGAAGCACTACTTGGGCCATTTTACAAAAAAAAAACCCCAACTTTCTGTCCAACCCAATACCTGCAAAAGAAATCACAAAGAACAATTGACTATCCATCAAAAGTGGTACATACTTTCTCAATCACTGTAGATACTATTTCTTACATTTCATGGTAATATTTAAGGCACAAGACTAAACTGACTGGCTTCAGTGTATTCTAGTCAAATAGAAATGATTGATATGACTATTTAATGTCATGTACTTTTCAAAATAATAATGTGTTTATTCCTAGGAATCACTAAAAATAGAGATAAATTTGTAGTTTATTCACTTAGAAATAATTAAATGAACACTTTAAATCTGAGAAATGTTGAAATTTCATTTTGAAATTGATAAATACGAGTTTGAAAAGTCAGTGTAAGCCCTTCCTTTCCTCAAAACGCCTTCTGTCCATGACTTTTCTTCTCAAAAGCTAAGATTATGAAATGCTACAGTTACAAGTTACAATGAATGAGCTTTAAAAGCAAAGTGCAGAGACAGAAAGTAGAACAGTGGCTGCCAGAGGCTGAGGGAGGAGGGAACGGGAGTTAGTGTTTAATGGGCACAGAGTTTCAGTTTGGGAAGATGAAAAAGTCCTGGGGTTTGATGGTGGTGATGGTCGCACACTATGAATGTGCTCAGCCTCACGGAACTGTGCACTTAAAACTGGCTAAAGCGGGCCCTGGCCAGGGGGCTCAGTGGGTTGGAGTGTCATCCCGTGCACCAAAAGTTTGCAGGTTCAATCCCCAGTTGGGGCGCAAGAGGCAACCGATCTATATTTCTCCCTCACATCAATGTTCTCTCTCTCTCCACTCTCTCTCTAACATTAATAAAACCTATCCTCAGGTGAGGAAGATAAATAAATAGCTAAAATAGTCATTTCTATATTGTTTTTTAGCACAAAAAGTATAAAGATATTTTTCTTTTATTTTTATGCATATTTATTCTATTACAGTCTCAATTTCCCCCCTTTTGCCCTCTTCCATCCAGCCCACCACCCACTCCCACAGTCTACCCCCCACTGTTGTCTATGTCCGTGGATCATTCACACATGTTCTTTGACTAACCCCAAAAAGTACAAAGATTTAATCAAGCAATTTAAGAAATACCCATTTGTAAATTAGTATGCTTAGAGACAGAACTTTCCAGAAAGCTTTGTTGAACATTTTGTCTTTTTAACCCCTTTGCACAGACTCTGCTAATAAAAATAACTGAGGATGAATTTATACCTATCTATACAAATGTCAAGTGGAAAATTTGTATTAGTCCTTTGGGGATTAAAACCCAACTCTTCTCTACCTGTTTGAATATATCTAGTAAACTGTCCTCAACTCCTCTTCTTACTTTTCTCCTTAAATAAAATCATTTCCATTTGTTTTCCATTATTTCTACTTTCCTGACTCCTTCAGACTTTGTTTGAGGGGTGTGTGTGTGTGTGTGTGCATGCATTCTATGGGTTGCCTGATAAAATTCTAAGGGATGTAGTGCACTTTTTTTTTAAAACACTTCTTTAGAAAAACTATCTAGAACTTATTAGAGTGGCATATAGCTAGAAAATAGGGGATCACTGAGGGACAA
Organism: Desmodus rotundus; assembly: GCF_022682495.2. Classification (NCBI taxonomy): domain Eukaryota; kingdom Metazoa; phylum Chordata; class Mammalia; order Chiroptera; family Phyllostomidae; genus Desmodus; species Desmodus rotundus. The sequence goes on along the minus strand of NC_071394.1, from coordinate 30,088,684 downwards.
TCGCATCCTAATTCCTTTGGAATAAATGGCTCTATCAGCAAAGGCTTCTTGTGTTAATTCCTTCACGTGGGTGCTCACCTACTTCAACAGCGTCGGTGATTCCAGCAAAAGAACCAGGAGAAAAGAGGGGTAAAGGGGCGGCGGGGCTCTGGGTGGGGCTGCTCATTGCTGCTCTTCTCCAGAAAACCAGTCAACGGGCCAGCCAGGCCTACGCCCCTGACCAGAGCCCCCACACTTCTGCCAGAACAGGTTGAGTTGGCCTCATGACTGGTGGCTGAAAAAAATAGTAAAGGCATCTACTCGAATGAAAGAAGGATGAAAAGCTGGAGTTAGCGTCTGCCAGGGCAGAGCTTACCCAAAGAAGCCTGTCAAGCAAGTAAATGTTTCCTTACAAGCTGTCTGCAAAATGTGCAGGCGGACAAAGTGTTTATAAAATCCTTAGTAAGCCACCAGCTAGGTGGATTGCTACAGTCCTAAAGATTTCCCGGTCCTGTGGTTGGTTATCTTTCTTTCACACTGGAGATGAAAGGAAACCAGTTAACGGAGGCCTGTTAATACAGGTTGCCGTTCTCCCCCACAAAGCACTGAAAGATCTTTAGAGCAACGGGTTGTTGAGTGTGACTATTTCATTCAAGACTCTTGTGAAACTCAAATACACAGACAGCAAACGTCACCTGGTTATGCCCTGCCCTCTCCCTCGATCCCACCAAATCGCTGCTTTTGAAATTTGTTAGGAAACCTCAATCCATGCCATTTATCTTCAGGGTGCAGGAATGTAATTTAGGACCAGGTAGTTGAAGAGATATAAGGCCATTGATTAATTTTAAAAAGCCTGTGGGAAACTTTAGCAGAGTGCCCGAGAGAAGGGCCAGCCATCTGGGTGCTGGTGAACTTTGGCGCCTTGGACGGACATGCTGTCTTTAACACTGAACTTTAAAATGTCTGGAATCTGCATCCCACATAAGGTGAGAAGAGCAGCATCCCTCCTGTTCCTGATATTTCTGGGAGTCCTTAGAGGAGCGTGTTTATCCTAGTTCCCTCTTACTGCAATATCCTGTTTAGGCGAATTCTTAGCTTCTGCTGTCCCCCTATGACTGCCCCTTCTGGCCATCTTGCCTTGAATGTAGTTATCCCTACGACCTCTGATTCCCCACAGCACACAAAGCTGCCCAGTCTGGCAGGTTGGTGGTGAAGGGGTGGAGAAGCTAGACTGTTACGTGGCCCAGATGATGATTTAAAAGGCAATATTAGATCTCTTTGTTCTTAAACAGTCCTAATTTGGGACAACCTCTGAGACCTTCTCGAAGGCCATGTCTACTCCACTTTCCCCTGGCTTCTGCCATGTTCCTCCCCCTTCTCCTTAGATTATTTTTGAGAGTCTTAAAATCCTACTTCTTCATTATATAAATCAAAGCAGCTTCTGTTTATTCCCTCACTAGTGCTCAAAAGACATAAGACCCATTACAATGCTTGCAGAGAAACCAGAGTCAACCATGGTGCCTAACCTCCATTCATTACACGTATAAGCTTGCCAACATAGTGAAATCCAAAGCTTACTTTTTTGAATCAGCCCAAATTCTTGGCTAAGGCACCCTTATTCTGATCTGAAATATGCTGTCCTATCTTTAAAAGCAGGAGAAAAAAATACAGACTTTGTGAAAATGTGTTTCTAACAGCATTTTTGCTTTTCTTACTATTATGAGTATTTAATAAACCTCTTGACTCCGAAACTCATTTTTAAAACATGTGACATTTAGAGTGGTACAAACCGACAACGTTGAAGGAATTTTCTGAGCGATGCAATGTGTGCTCACTCTTCCAAGACACTTCAATGTAGCGTTTTCTTGCTGGTGTTCTGGATGCATACTAGCCAGTGCACTGTGCGGCAGCCACACCTCCGGCATAAAGATCAGTGTAAATCAATGGTTAGCTTCACTTTGACTAAAGGAAAAACCCCCAACCGAGAGCTTCAGGTGAGTCTCTCAGCCTTTAGACCACTTGGCTGGGTGTTCATGTCAACATTTGGCTGGCCCGATTCCTTCAAGGCAAAAAGCGAGAACCGGGCAGGGCAACGTATACACATCACCCAAGCAGAAGGCCATCACAAAAGCCAGCTTTTTGCCATCTTTTCTTGAGCTGCCCTGACTAGGTATGCTGGAGTAAGGATCCGAAGGCTTAGTTCAGAGTTCATTCTGCTTAGTTACATGTGGCCCATAAGAGAGGACCCAGCACGTACTGGCAGGGTGTTTTCACAATAGCTGTATTCGCAGAACATGGCATTGGAAGTCCCTAGGGGCAATACCTTAGATTCCATATTGAAAATCTTATTCTTGAAAAAGAATTGTTTTAAAAGTCCATGCTCTAAATCTTCGGTAGGCTATATATCTCTTTTTAAAATATGTTTTTTGTAATTTTATCAATTTCAATATTTCTAGTATGAACCATTTCATCTGCCTGATGTCCAAGTAAGGTTTCATCTCTTTTTAAAATTCAAGTAAAATTTGATGTCAGCAGAGCATCCACTCTCTCGTGTTCTCTCCTCTTCCTGCCTTGACAGCTCCAGTTGAAAAGTTCAAGAACCCCAGTGACTTATTGAGCCCAAAGGAGTCAGTCTTTCCTCTCCCTCCTGTATTTTACCCTCAACCAAGCGTGCTCTACACCTGGGATTTCTGATGGAAACTTTAATGTTCGTGCTTGGACACTTCCCAACTCTGCCCTTTCTGCCAGAACCTGAGGGTGAAGACTGACTCCCAGACTCAAATATACACTGGACACACTCCTTTCCTTCATATGCGTTCTCTTGAAGGGTCTCGGGGGTCCTTCCTGCCATGGACTTGAGCTGAGAGCATCTCAGGTCATCAGAAAGGTTCTAATCAAAAAGGAAGTACTGGGATTTTATTTCCTCCCAGGAGGCTCCTTTACCCCTGTGCACATTTCTCATCCTTCTCCTAGACTGCCAGACCTACACATTAAGGAGCGCTGGGAAGAGTACCTTTGCTTTGTCACAAAAAGTCCTACTGTAGCTACTCCTCTGCCCAACTCCAGTGAGTGCCCACTCGCATTTACGCATCTGAGAAGGACCACCCAAATTACTTTTCCCTGCAAAAGAAAGGCGGCCAAGTGACATTTTTCTTACACACTGTATAGTGATTCCCTTTCACATGTATTTATTCCCCACGTGACAATGAAGAGCCCCAAGGCAAAGGGCCATACACAGTTCACCTCCCGATGGGGCACCTGTGGGTCCCAGACCTCAAGAAGTAATAAGCAGTTCTCTCACTGTATAAGACATGATCACAATAAAAGTTAGAAGTTAAATTCCCACCTATCATAATGTGTTTAAAAATATACTTGTTAAATTAAAGTCTCTATTGTTGTTCCCTCTGGGGGACCAGCTAAAGCCTACATTACAGATTTGGAGGACAAGTTCTTAATAAAGTAAATTTTAGGTTCAAATACAAATGTCAAGATGTGTGAGATATAATGCATGTATCTGGCACTTAATAAAACTTAGTAAACTTTGTAAACGCCTTCCCCAATCTATTTCTTTAGTAGCAGAACTCTGTTTTGTGGTTTGTTTGCTTGTTTTTTCCCAGTATCCTTTACTCTTTCTTCTGGACAGAACATTCTTTTGGGAAATCTGTGTCTCCCTACTCCAACCACCTCTTACCTCAGCCATAAGGAAGGGCCCAAGCCAAGGCTGGGCCTGTCTAACCAGAGTACCTCAGCGGTGCCCCCAGCCTCTGTGATTGATTTAGCATTGGGAAAGACAGGCTCGGCCAATCAGGACCCTTCCCCAAGGTTTTCTAAATGGGGTTGGGGAAGATGACCCTTTTTCACTCTACTGGCAAAGTTAAAACGATGTCAGCAGAGAAGAGCCGGCAACCTTGGCTCAGGCCCCCTTACAGAAAACTGTAAGTCCACAGAAAAGAGTAGAGATCAGAGCCCAGAGAGGCTACGGTAAGAGGAGAGGAAAGAGAGATGGAGAGATGGCATGGGGTCTCTAGTTCCCTCCACCGATGATCCCTCCTTGCTCTGTTTGGCCGAAGCTAGTTTCAGCTGGGTTTCTGTCACTTGCAACCAAGAATCTTGACTAATACAGAAGTTGCTTCCAGCCACTGATGACCCCGGATCTAACCCTAAAGCTCGCAGGACCAGATGCTTTTTCCATTCTGTAAGCGATGCCAAGTGTCATTACAGTAAACACCAATTTTAGTTTAAGATTGTTCAAGCTGGAGTTCTGAAACTGGCATTTGACTTTCCTGGATTCATTTCCTCTTTCCTCAGTTTCTCCATGGCTCAGTGATCTTTAGGAAGAAAATAGTTTTCTGCTCCTCCTCTGGAGACATACGACACATTTGGTTCCATGAATGTGGTCAAGGAGAGAAAAAGGGAAAAAGGGAGTGCTGCTCCATGAGGCAGGAAGAATCTCAGACCTTTCTCCTCAGGGTGGGACTTGTTCTACCAGTGAGCCTTATCTGGTTACTTTTGAGAGCTTCTCCAGCCCTGGTTGCTCCAGGCTATTCTGACCTCATAACAGATCCATCCCTTTGATCTAGCCTGCCTCACATTGCCTGGTAACAGAGGCCCTGTGCTAAGCAGATGCAGCAGGAATGAGTGCACGATTAGGTACAGTGTGACTGAAGGGGGAAGTCACCTTTAGTCCTCCATATTGAGTTGTTCTCTTCCCGTGTTCCAGGGGTACTGGTTACATTCTGGTCCTTATCCTCTGTACAGTGGTCCCTTCCCCCGTGTTTATCTCCCACAAGACAATGAATGGCCCCAAGGCAAGGCCACCCAGAGTTCATGCCCCTATGGGGCACCTATGGGACACGTGGCAAAACCAGAGTTTAATAAGTTATTAATTGGATGATGAATGAATGATCAGAGTCTGAATTATGGATTTTAAGTGTGTTTTTATTATTTTCACAAACATAGCAGCTACCGGTGTTTCCAGGTGAGTGCCCTGCTGAGACCAGCTTTTGTGGCCCTGTGGGGGTGCATTTACGACCTCCATCTACGTGTAAGGACAAAGAAGCTGCGGGCACACGCTTTGATCACAGCCCAGAGATCTGCGCAGTTTTCATTTGCTCACCCCAGTGTTTGCTCCGGAAGCCTGTTCTGGATCAGGCCAGATTCAAAAGGGTGGTAAATTCTCAACAGAAGGACCCAGCTGGCTGCTCTCGGTCCCTATGGTGGACTACTTGGAAAGGGACACTCTAGAAACACTCTGGACAAGGTGGCCTGATGGGAAGTGTGGCTCCACAGAGCAAGGGAGAGGATCTGCCGCTTGGTTTTGAGATGAGTGAAGTGGCAGCGCCTGGATAAGCTTCCCACTGAAATTATTTGAAAGTGTTCCTCATCCTCCGTAGAAGGTTCTGTGCTTCTCATGCCCAGGATCGCTGTTATTTGTCCCTCTGCCTGGAATTACCAGTTCCTTGGAAACCGTTTAAACCAGACTTAGTCATACTTATTCATCTTGAAATTGGGCAGAAAGAAATCAAGGAGTGTCTGCCCTATTTTACTGTTGGTGAGCTTAATTCACAGCAAAGAGCCCGCTACTGGCTCTAAAAATAGATCTAAAATATTGGGTTTTGTTTCACAGTGTCACATCTGTAGGGCTCTTTTTGATCAGAGCAGCGCTGGGAATCCAGAACCCCGGCCAACGGCGCCCTCTGGTGTTCAGACGGCAACTGAGCCTTTTTAAGGCCGCCAGGACAGGGGCAGTCTAGCTATGTGACTTGATTTGTCCTGTTCTTGTCTGGCGTGGGGATTTGTACAACACTGCTGCCCTGGAAACTCATCCTGATAGCCCAAAATTATCCTGGGGGACTGCCGGCTGCGAGGAGTTTGGCCAAACCAGACTCCTTTTATGTTTAAAAACACAGAACGTCACTGTCTTCCACGCACTGGGGAGAACAACGTCCCAGGATCCCATCCTTGGCGACCGGCTCACACTCCAACTGAGACGAAGCGGAAGGGACTGTGTGTGTTGTGCGCCACTCCACTGGGTGTACGATGGTCATACGGGCCGACACTGCGTTTAGGTTGTAGGGGGCTGCGCAGAGAAGAACGCCCAGGGAGGTGGCCCCCTGCGTTCCTGCACAGCCTGACCTCCTCCCACTGAGAAGCGATCCCACCCATGCAAAGGTATTTAAAGTACTTCTGCCTTCTCCTCAGAATGGCCCCAGAGCAGCAAATACAGCCCAAGATTGGCCCAGAGGGAGTGGATGCTACCAAGGGGGTTGCTCGCCACAGGGTGGGCCAGGCAGCTGGAAAACGGGCGTCTCCATGGCTACCACAGAGGCGTGCTCACCAGAGAGTGCAACCTGCCCCTCCACATTTTCTGAAAAGTGGTGGTCCAAGGAATGAGGAAGGAGCCCCAATAATTAACTTAGAGTGAATGAGTGTCTCACCAACGTTGGAGAATGGAGCTCAGGGCAGGGTTTTATTTAGAAAAGTAAGGAAATGAAATGTTTTTGTATTTTTCACCTTGTGGCATGGAGCACTCCACACCTGCTATACGTATTTGTTGATATCCCACTTCATTCCACAAAGGCTTTGAGGTCCGTAAGAGAAAAAAAACTACGCAAGTAAAGATAAAGTAATGAACGGTTACTTGGGGGTGGGGGTGTGTCAAATATCTGAACCCTTTACCCTTGTCTGAGGGATCCCCTACCACTTGAGTCTGGGTGGGAAGCAGGGCCGTCTCTCCTACACAGGCCTAGAAGGCCCGAGCCTCACCGCGCACTGCTCCGCCGGCTGGGAGGGTCTGGGTGCGTGACAGCTCTTGTCCAAATGGATCCCCTGCTCGGCCTGCATCTGCAAGATCAGAGGCCGGTGTCCGGGGCCACGGCAGCACTGTCCTCTCCTGGCCATCCCTGTGATACGGTTAGGCTGTGGTTTTGACTGTCTAGCCTGCAATGGACCTGCCCCTTCCTAAACCAAACTTCTATTTTCCTAGAGACTAGTCATAGCGATGATAAATATAGAGTTCCGAGCATAGACTTCGGAAAAAGTAAAATGCAAATATGCAGACCCTTAAAGCTTCTATAGATGCGGTATGTGAGTTCGGCCCCGAGCTTCCTGGAAGCTGACGCGAAAGGAGCAATATTGCTTGTCACTCCGCTCTCAAAGACAGAATTAGGCACTGTCTTCCCCAAAGGAAGTGAACATTCTTCTAAAGAGCTGAACTTTGAAAGGCATTTCTCACACTGGGGTTTCTCATAGTGGCTCCGGGACGATCATGTACCACCTCTCTAAAGTTATTCCAGCAGCAGGTGAGTCTCAAGGTGGTTTCTCCTAGAATTCTACAGTGGAGAACCGGGGCAGAGCACACAGTTTACCTCGGCTTAAGCCACTCTTCGCAAGGGGCAAGCTTTATCATTTTCTAAAATTTAGGGTCCGGCACAAATAACAGCCCTTGTTTTTATTACAAAATCACAAGCATGTAATTCTGTAACGTACCACTACCACACTCAAGCACACCACACGACACTTTAGGGGAAATGTTCAAGTTGCTGTCCATCTCGTGTGACACGTTCATGTACCCTGCCACCCACACTCAAGCACTTACTTCTGCCAGCCCCTGTGTTTAGAAAAATGAGGGAAGGACGTGCTTCTATGGGTACTTTTCACTAAGCTGTGTTTTTAGGAGTTTAACAGGACATTGTTTAAAGTTATTGTCTATGATAAAAGCCTGGGGAATTCTGAATTGTCAGAAATAAAATAAGACAATGGTAAAACTGACATTCTTTCCTGAGAAAGCAGTGATAATAATAATAGAATTGAGGTTTAGGGGCTGAATACATAGGTGCTTTGAATACATTATTCACTCATCAGATGGGCAAACTTGGTGCACACCACGGTGATTCTGCACTCACGGGACTTACACTCTGGTCGGGGGAGACGCACAGTAACAGAGTAAACCGACAAAGAAGGATCGCGACAAATATGCTGAGGGTCATGTAAACAAAAAAATGAGGTGGTGTGGTAAAAGTGTCAGGGCATGGGCTTTTTTGACGGGATGGTAGGAAAAGGCCTCTCCGACAAGAGGGTATCTGCTGAGGCCTGAAGGATGAAAAGAAACTAGCCACACAAATCTGCTGGAAGAGCTCTCTGGGCAGAGGGAACAGCAAGTGCAAAGGCCCCGAGGTGGGAAGAAGCTTTGCATGTCTGAGAAACAGAAGGTTTTTACCTCATGAGTCATTATAAACACTCATGACACATTGTTATTCTTATTTTACAGATGAGGAAAAGCTAGAGAGGTAAAGTAAGTAGCCCCAGATCCTGTACCTCAAGAGAGAGCTGGGATCTGGGTCAGGCTTCCCGGATTTCCCCTGAGGAAACCAGCCCTCTGTGTTCTTCATGGATGAAGGCCAACGCCAGAAAGCCCTTGAATGGCAGGGGTGTTCCTATTTTCCCAGCTTTTCATTTGCTGGTTTGTTCCCTGCGCTTTTGCAAAATGTTCACCTCCTCTTCCCTCTTGAGGGGCTAGCCCTGTGTCTGGCTCTTCTGGCTCCAAATCCAGGGGCAGCTTCAGGAACCTGAGAAGCAAGCTACAGTGATCTTGCAAAGCAGTTGAGATGAATTTGAGGCATGAAAGCTGAGGGGCTGCATGTGAGACATCGATGGAAATCTGTCTTGTCAGAAGCATCTTTGTGACATTGTTTTTAGAAAAAGAATCTTTAAGGTGACAGGTGGTTATTTAGTCCATCTTTCAGTCTCAGAACAGAAGTGGACTCAGATGCCTTCAGACAGATAAAAACCTGGACCTATGGTGAGGAGTGGGTCTGAAAAGCTCTTCAGAGATAGAAATTAGTCATATTTTGGTGGGCATTTGTTCATCTGTCCCTCTCAACAGGAAACTTTGCTGACTTCTGGTATTTAGCAGATGGAAGGAGGAAGCCCAGGATCTGGGATCAAGGCACAAAGTGGAGATGGCAGTTCCATGCCATGGGCCCCAAGGTGTGGCTCATCAGAGAAACATACAGCTGGAAGGAAGAGAGGCACATTTGGCTTGAGAAGCAGTAACAAGGGCAAGGTTAGCAAAGGCTCTAGAAGGGCCAAGTACCAATGGGCAAGCCCCTGGAGAGGCTGGAAAGGAGATTGGTGGCTTGGAAAAACCACCAGCTTCAGTTAGCTGAAGTATCCAGGGTTTCAAAAGGCAGATAATTCACAAGAGATACCCTGCTCTCTGCTTCCCTTACAAATGGCCCGTTTGTCCTGGAAGGATTCTAAGACCCCTCCTGTTTCTCTAGCTCCTCTAAGGCTTCCCCTCGGTCTCCCCGGTGTTGCAACACTGTTTTTGGATCCCACACCCTGCTTCCTGCTCCAGAACCCCATTTCTTGAATTTGCTTTGACTCCCTACTTCTCTAGGGCATGATTCTGAGCCTCTTCTCTTCAGCTTGTAATATCACACATTTGAGACATCAGCTCACCTTTGTGACATCTGCTTGAGCCGAGCTAGCCCTCCTCCCTCTGCTCACCTCTAGAAAGGGGATTATATGTTAACAAATAATGGTCACGAATCCTGAAGTAGACTTGCCTAACCCTCTTAACAGAAGGTCATTAGCTAGATGTGCAATATGGTGCCACCTGGTGGTTTGGAACAACCTGGAGGTTCTCTCAAGGTCATGGTCATTTTCTGTCCAATATTCATGTATGTGTGTTGAATATTGGGGAATCTGAAACCAACTGTAGTGATTCCATTTATATATGCACATGTGTGCACACACACACACTTTGGGGATTCCCATGGCTATCTCCAAGATAACATGCTGATAACATGTGGATATAGTTTCTTCCTCTGGGTTAGCCGTTGACAGCTGGGTGCAGGGAGAGGTACCCACAGAAAATATAGAGTCAGTGGTTTCCGCATGGGGAGGCAGCCAGCTGCTTGTTTCCTCTCCAAATTCCCAGTAAGATGCCCTGGACTCATCCTGGCTGGTGTGGCTCAGTTGGTTGGAGCGTCATCCCATGGACTGACAGATCGAGGGTTCAATTTCTGGTCAGGGTGCACACCTGGGTTGTAGGTTCAATCCTCGTTCAGGGTGTCCATGAGAGGGCAACCAATCAATGTTTCTCTCACATCAGTGTTTTTCTCTCTCTCTCTAAGCAATGAAAAAAAAAATATTCAGGTGAGGACAAAAAAAAAGATACCCTGGACTCACATCTTCTCAGTCTTCTACAGCAGGCAATCTTGGAGCCAGGAATGGGAGCGCTGGAGCTTGAGCTCGGCTTTCCCACTGTCACCGAGGATTTGTCACCACGGGAGGCACCTCTAAAGCAGTGGTTCCCAACTCTGGCTGTATAGTATGAGAATTCCCAGGGGGGTATATTAAATAGTCCCATGACCTACACTGCTCCCCAGACCATTTAAATACAAGTCTTTGGGGTGAAATCCAGGTAATTTTTGAAATTTCCCAGATGATTTTAATTCGTGACCAAATATGAGAACCACTGTTTTAAAGAAAGCCATGATTCCAGTGGTCACCGTCATCACTAACATCATCATCATCATCATCTCCACCCTTATTTATTTAACCTCTTGCCCCATCTTCTCCCACAGCTACATATTTTGACATAACAGAAAAATTAGTTGGCTCAGAATAAGGCAACTAAGAATTTTTTAGATTTCATCAGTAACTAGCTGTGTGATCTTAATAATACCACAATCACTAATGTTACCGATGATGAAGATGATGATGGCAGCTTATATTTATTGCATCCTTACTATGTGCTAGAAACTGTGCTAAGAGCTTTACATACTTTATTTCACTTAATCCTCAGAACCACTCAGTGAAGGAAGGATGAGTTTACAGAAGAAGCAACCAAGGCTCAGCAAGGTAAAGGCAGTTGTCCAAGATCGTAGAGTAAGTAGCAGAACCAAGATTTCAACTGCAGCTGTCTGGCCCAGAAGCCCTTCTCTTTAACCACTCTGATACCACCGCCCTCAGTAACTCACCCTAATTACAACACTGGTCGAGAATACAAGATTCCCTTCCACGTCTGCCCGACTGCAAAGTTCAGCCTTTAACTAGTTTGCTGTATTTTCCAGGTCATGTACACAAAAGTTAAGGCAGGCTGATATCTCTCCTCCTGACCTACTCACTTTCCTGAAAGGAATCTGGATGACAAGGAAAAAATACTCCTGGCTAGAGAGATTTAAACAATCTAATCCAGTGAAGGGGGTCACTGCGTTGAACAACAATTCAAGGGAAAAGTGAGTCCTCCATTTAAATGCTCAGGGATTTCCATTCGTAGGAAGAAAACCACAATTCATAGATAAGATTTAAGACCAGAAACTGCAGATTTGAAAGCTGGTAAATTTTTCTCGCACTATAGTCCATATGGTAGTTGCAAATGGAGCCTCTAATTTCTTTAATTTCTTTAGAGACCATAAAAAAGTATACACGTGCAAAACTCAATATGTGTTTTCTTTTCTGCCATTGCACACGATAGGCAAACACAAGCTCGTCCCAACACAGAAATTACATTGCAGGTTAGAAGGCCCCAGAAATATGTAATAACAACATCTGAACTCATAAGCATTTAATTTCAAAGGGTTCTGGTGTCCGGGGCCAGAATCTCATGGGAGGGCACATTCAGATGGTTCCTGGTGAGCTTCGAGGATATCTACGGCGATGTCTGAAATTGATTAGAGTAATATATTACAGGAGAAATGTTTTGCATGACCTTCCTGGAGGAGACTGTCATCACACGCAGATGAGACCTGCGAGTACACAGTAACTCACGCCTGACAACAGGACCTGGTAGGCAGGAAGAGGCGAGGGGCCCACGGTCATCCCAGTGGTATGTGGCCAAGTCATGGGTGTCTCTCCCTTTGCAACCAGGTGAAGAAAGCACCTTCAAAGGCTGTGTGCTAAGGGTATTTTATTACAGACTTGTTCTAAGCAGAGGAGGGGGAGGGGAGGATTTAGGAGGTCCTTATGGAGGCTAATCTTCTCAGGGTCCTGGACCATATCAGTGATTTGTAACGTAAAAAGTATCTGAGAGAGAGAGAGAAAGAGAGAGAGGGAGACAGAGAGAAATGCAGGAATGCAGAAGAGAGAAAGAGATATCTGTTTTCTTTAGGTGCTTCACTGCCACTTGCAGGTAGAATGGTTGCCTAAAGTAAGAAATAAAGAAGAAAAAAGAAAAACATTCAAGTCGTGCTTCATTTAAACCTAGAATTAAAGGTGGGCTCCTTCATTAATTCATATCTTCATTTACACATTCAACAAATGCTGACTCCCCATTTGACATAATTATACTTGCTGTATTCATCCAAAGAATCATGCAGGAAGAGAAACAAAAGTGAGGGCCTTAGTGACAGGAGAAGCAGGGGATGGGAAGGCTTGGAGTGGGTTTCAGGTAAGTGAGAAGAGAATCTGGCCTAGGGGTGAGAATGTTCTGTGCTGGAGGAGCAGCAGGGCCTGGGAGGAAAAGCAAGACATCTCATATTGGAAGCCTCTTTGTTTCACTTCCAGGTCTCACATCACATGGTTTATGACTTTAACCAATTACATAGCTTCTTTCTCTCAATTTTCTAACCTGAGATAATAATACTTATTTCTTATGGAAGTGATCAGAAGTAAATAGTATAGATTTTAAAAAACCTCTGTGAAATAAAAATAATTACAGAAATGTAATCATTGAGCCTGAAGTGTAGAGAGATAGGGAGGAGTCAGGGACAAGATTCATGCCAAGTGGAGGTGTGGTTTGATGCGGGGTGGGGGGGGCAGCTCTGCGGTTACAGGATATTGGAAAGGGAAGAGAGGCTGAGGTTTATGGAGAGGCTGCTACGGGCTGAGCGTGCCTCTCTCACACTTACCTCACTTAAACTCCACAGCAGCCTATAAAGTGGATTCTAATATTCTTCTTTTGTAGCTGAGAACACCAAGGCCCAGGAACGTTAAAGCAGACAGCATTTGCTAATGAATTGGGAAAGATGAACCAGGAAAAGGGAGACATTAAGACGATTCCTAGCTTTTTGCTTTATCCCCACACAAAGAGTAGTGGTACTTAAGGAAGCTGAGAACACTTGGCAGGAGGGGTGGGCAGCAGGTGCAGAGCCTCGTGGTGGACGCACTAAGTTGGGAATGGCTTGGAGACATTCAAATGCAGAAGGAGAGTAGGGAGTTGGCGTTTTTAATATGAAGCTCAAAAGAGAGGTTAAAGTTGGAGCTATAATTTGGGGACTCATAAATGTTGTGTTTTTGTTTTTTAAACCCTGTTATTGAGGCCACTGAGGAGGTTCTGGTTTGATTGAGGAAGAGGAGTGTGGTTAAGAGTGTGCCATGTGTAGAGGTTGAAGGAGAAGCATATGGAATGTGGGGTGCCCTGGTAAGCAAGTGAATCAAGTGTTTTGAGAAGGAAGGATAACTAACTGGGACAAATGCTGTGGAGAGGTGGAAGAGGACGAAGACTGAGAATTGACCTTGGTGGCAACAGGGAGGTGACTGGCAACCTTGTCTTGAGGGATTTCAGAAGAGAGATGGTGGTGGACCCCAATTACAGAGGATTGAAGAAAGGGTGGAGGATGAGGAAGTAGAAGCAATGAGTGTAAACATGCCTTTGAAAAGTCTTGCTATAGAGCAGAAAGGGACATAAGGCAATGTCCAGAGCAGGGGTTCAGGAGAAGGAAGATTTTCTTTAAAACATGGAAGATTCTACAGAATGTTGGCATGCAGAAGGGAGTAATGAATCAGAGAAAGAAGGAAATGGCAGCAGCAGACCCCTTGGCGGGTGAGAAGTGGTGGGACCTAGTGCACAATGGAGGGGTTCGCTCCAGAGTGGAGACAAAGACAATCAAAAGGTTGCCCTTCCTAACAGGAGGAGAGGCAGGGCATGCAGGCAGGTGTATGGACCAGCTGTTGCTCTAATGGTGGAAGGATGGAGTAATTCCCTCCTGACTGCTTCTGTTCTCTCTGTGTTGTGAGATTGGAGGTCCCAGGGACAGTGTGAAGGGGATGGCAGGATAGATGTTTTAGGAGAGGAGAGAATGTGTGAAATACTTATCTTGGGGACAGAAAGTACAAATTGAGGAGAAAAAGATGATAAGATTGCCCAGTGGTCCAGAGGGCCTACCTAAGATGTATAGTCATAGATGCAAAGGAGGAAAAAAATCAGCATTCTGGTGAGTTTTCCCCAGCTGAGTTAGCTGCTTGGGTGCAGGCACAGAAGAGTAGTCAGAGAGTTGGGCTGAATTAGAATTGGGGGTTTTCCAGGTGGGGATCATGGGGCAAAAGAAGGGTCCCAGAGTTGAGGGTATATGTAAGAGAATGACTACCATAATGGATTACAGATTTCATGCTGGGTTAAGACAGAAATGGAGATTTGGGGAATGGAAGAGAGAGTGTTAAGGAACAATGAAAAAGGGATGAAGCTTGCCCTGGCCAGGTAGTTCAGGTGGTTGGAGCATCGTCTCAATGCACCAAGGTTGTGTGTTCGATCCCCAGTCAGGACACATACAAGAGTCAAGCAATGAATGCATGAATGAGTGGAACAACAGGTCTATGTTTCTCTCTTTCTCTCTCACGCTCTCTCCTCTCTCCTCTTGTCTCCCTAAAATCAATTGTTTTTAAAGTGGCAAGGCCAATGGTTTTGAGATGCTGATGGGAATGACGAATTTTTGATATGAGAGTACTAAGCAAAGGAAGGAATGTTGGATGCTGGAAATTAAGATTTGGGAGGGATGCAGTTACATATAATGAAAATATCTTGGGTCAAACCATGGGAGTCGGGGCTTACAGGGGCTTCAGGAAAAGGTCACTGGAAGTGATGAGGTCAAGGGACGGGGGCCAGAGTGTTGAGTGGATTATTTATGTGGATGCTGGAGGCACCACATGTAATCACAGGAGTAAAGGCTCAGAAACGCCAGCATCGGGGGTGCTCTGAGCCATCTTTGGCCCCCACGCCCCGCCTATTACACAGTGTGCTGTGATCCCCATCGTGTCCAGTCTTCTTTATTGCAGAATCCCCATTTCTGAAACTACACTGAGGGAGTTTCCGTTTCTGATACCCTTAAGCCACCATCAGAGATCACCAGGAATTCCTCCTATTTTCTGCTAAAAAAAATAAATTTCTATTTTATTTCTCCTGAACGCTGCTAACAGAACCTGGGAGCAAGTATACAGATGAGACGAGGTTGGCTCCTGGAGTGGACAAGAAGAGGAAGGCAGGCTGTGTATGTTCTTGGTTTATTTGTGACAGGAGACTGGCCAGTTCGCTCTGCGATAGCCCTGAATTGCTGTTACAAGATACAGGAAATTCCCTCCGTTGCACACTCCGGCCGAGGCGGATGCGGACCGTGCTCTGCACGTGCAGGTCAGCCATACTGTGCTTTGCAAATTCTCCTTTTACATTTTGATCTATGTCCTAGAATCCTAAACGCCATCTTTTTGCAGAGAAACTACAAAAGTTTTCAGTCATATCATGCATTTTACTGGACTTTCTTAATTCTAGGACAAGATTTATGATGAGTTAAAACTCAATTGAAGCACCTAGAAAGATTTATTTTCAAAAAACAAAAGTAAAAAAGGAAGAAATGAAAAATATACACCATGATGTCATTTGAGAGACTCTGCTTCACTAAAACTCATTAGCACATCATTGAGAGTGATTGAAATTTTCACCAACTCCTAAGTTTTGGCTGCCTTCACTAGACTGTAACCTGCAAGGGGACACAGCTGTGGCTGTCCTTCCAAAATGAAAAGAGATTATTCTCAGAAATGAGCCCCTAAAATGTGTGGCATATGTGCCCCACAGGCGAGAATATCATCAGAATACCAGTCCTTCCCCTGTTTCTCTGCAGGAAAGCCATGTAACAGAAATGGATTTATCAGGTGTATTATCACTAATGTTCTCTAGACGCTGAAGTGTCCCTGTGGATTGGCCCAGATAACTTAAAAACAGCTGCGGCCTAACAATTAGGACACATGGAACAGATGAACCAGTGCAGCACATCATAAGAAACGAAACCCAAAGAAAGGAGGCCTTTACCCAGGCACGATCATCAAAAGGCACTTGGCATGTGGAACTCTTGCTTCCCTGCCCAGTAACAGCACCAGCACTTGGGAGACACATCGGGACCGAGGCTCCTGGGAATTTGTCTGCCTTTTCCTCACCCGTGAGCTATAAGGGGATTCTGGACATAGGCCAGGAAACCTGCCTACAGGTTTCTGGAACTAACCGTGCTAGAAAGCTTTTTCAGCCAAAGCACCACCAGCCTCTGCACAATGGGATTTTGGCATAAAGAGGTTTTGTTTGTTTGGTGAGTTATTTCCAGAATGTGTGCTTCATGCAACACTGTGTGTGCGTGTGTTTAAGTTCTGTTGGGTTCTGTCGGAGGAGAGGAGGAAGGTAGGAAAACTAACCTCATTTCTTGGATGAGAAACCAAGGCATGAAATAGAATATCATATCTGTAGTTATCAGAAAAAAGCTAACACTTGATAGAGAGTATCTTAAAGGTGCAAACGGAATCTTACTCATCTTTGAATTCTTAATGCTTTGAGTATTAAGAAATAGTATATGACTTGAACACAAACTGCATCATGTTTGAGGAATGTGTTTTGAAATTAAATATGTGATGCCTATAATTCTCTGGACACATATGTTATCTCATGTGATTGTTGAAACAAGGCCATCAGATAAATCTCATCACCCCCTCTCACACATAGGAAAACGAACAGAGAGGTTCAGGAGCTCTGTCAGTAAGGGTCACACACACCTGGTAATCGACTATAGTCTGTAAAATCAAATCCTGGCTTCCCAACCTGCAACCTTTATATTAGCCATGCTGTCTCCTTGTCAGTTGTCACGTAGTGGCTTCGCATGACCCTGTTCAAGGCAAACCTCGATTACAGCTCCTGCACAGGGTTTGGCTGACTGTCTTTGCAACCAGAACTTGAATTCCATAAGGGTGGGGCTTCCTTTAGGTCATATCTTTAAAGGAGTACAGCCCACCCTGGGTAGACACACTAATGAATTTATTATTTATCTTTGTATTCATATGGCTGGCTCAGGGGCTGGCACATTGCAGGTGATAATGTAAGTAATAAAACTAAGTAAATCAATAAGCAAGTTGATTCTGAGTCAAAACTAATCTACATGGAAATCAAACCCTTGCCATGAACTGTGCTCAGAAACTTCATGTATGTTATTTAATGACTGTGAGTCTCACCATGAGAAATATTTCTCAGTAATTCAATCTTTCATTCCTTCGACACTGTACTGATATGTAGCCCTGACTGTAAGGAAGCCAATTCTCTTTTGAGGATAGAACTTCCCAAAGTTCTAGTCTAGAAAAGCCCTGGAAGGAGAAACTCCAAGCATGACCAGGCCTGATTACGGCCTTTGTCAACCCCTCCACCCCATCTTCTCAACCTCCTGCCACTCACTTTGCCATTCCCTATGTCCCAAAGGACCTAGAGACCCCCACCCTCACTCCACGACACCATTATCCTATCTGTCAGCACTTCACCTTTGCTCATGTTGACCCCTGTGCCCTATATTTTCCTCCCTCCAGACACTCTGCCTGGTCACCCCTAATTCCTATTCACATTTTATGACTCAGTTTAGATGGCACCTCTTTTTGGACTCCCTGGATTTCCTTCCAGGCTGGCAGATCCACCTCCTCGGCACTTCTGTGTGTCTCCCAATCACTGCATTTCTACCTTACACCAGGCTGTGAATTTCTCAAGGAAAAAAAACTGTGATTTACTTGTGCCACCCCAAAGGAAGAAGAGAGAGGTTTATGAGTTTGGGACAAGGAAACATAAGGAAAGCAGGTCCCCAAACTGGGGACAACTTAAGAAAAGACTAAGTTGGTGGGAACACTTATAAATATTAGAGGAAAGGATGTAATTACAATAGGACCAACAGATAGAAGCAGGAGGGAACCAAATAAACTTCCTTGGTATTTGCTGCCCATAGCAAGAAAACAGGCAACTGTAGAAGCAATCTGATTCTCTAGCTATATAGACATTGCTGGGATTTTTTTATTCTCATTACTTAAGTGAGTCTTCGAGCATGTGCTGGACTTTTATAAGCTTATGTGGCTGGGCCAACTTTGCATAGTGCACATATTCTGTAGAAATGAATATTTATGCTGGGAGAGTTGGACAAATACACAACTCACTGGAGTTTCTTTCCACAAAAGCTATCAAACTGAAAGAAAAGCTGAATCTGTGTATAATGGGATTTGTTGAACGTTTGTCCCAGGGTTGTGCCAATGTGGGGCTAGTAGAAAAGTAATTCTATGTCTATTAGGTGGTTAAAAGCAGTTGCATAAAATCATCACCAAGTATCATTTTCATAGGGCCCCAATTCACTCTCACCAAGTAATTCTAGAGTTAGGAACCTTTCCAAAGAATTCCTGCAGAGCTATACTGGGATAAAATCTGGCCCATTGTGAATATAAAATGGCAATTTTATTTAAACAGTTGTAACTCCTTGGGTCTCTTCTGGCTGACTCTAATATTGCTCCTTGTCTATGTACTTTGGACACATTTTCACTTTTCTCTAAAAAGTGTTCTACAGCTTAATCATCTTCCTTTTGCTACCTCTGCTGAGTTCTGTGTTGAAAAAGTGGATTAATTCTTACTTGGCAGTATTTTGATGAGTTCCACAGGAAAGTTATCACTATTAATGCCTAATACATGTCCCTAAATTTGGCACTCTGATCAAGCCACCTCACCTTCCTACACTGTTAGTTTTTTAGCTGTTAAATTCAGCTAAGTCTTAATACCTTTACTTTCTACCTCTAGTTTCTCAGCCGCTAAGGGTTCTGCTGCTTTGCCTTCCTACCATTTCTTTGCCCAGAGTGAGTAATGGCTTTCAACTCTGTTTAGATTTTTTTTTTTAAATAATAGGGAAGACTCAGCCATCCCAGGTATTTTAGAATCCTAAGGATATCAGAATGAAGTGCCAGTTGTCAGATTCTTTTAATAATAATGTATCTTCAGAGCTTTTGCTTCAACATCTAGAAAAGAATTCATTTTCTTATTTCATACCAATTAAAAATGCTGGGTGAAAGAAGTCACTCATGGCCTATGACTTCATAGAAAAAGTTGTTTCATCAGAATAGTGTACCCACTATTAATCTGACTTTGCATTGACTAGGTTTAGTGTATTTATAAATGATGAACTTAGTTTCTGAAATTCAACTTTTTATTAGCAATTAAAAAAATAAGTAAATAAAAGGCTGACAAATTATTGTCCTACCTCTGTCACTTCTGTGGCAAACATGAGCTAATAAAATGCATATGGCCTGAAAAATTTTTAGTAGTTGTTTTGCATGGGATTTCTAGTTTATGACCGTGAACTTGAATTGACTATGCATTGGCCAAATAATCTGATTCAATAATAGATTATGATTTAATTTTTGATTAGAGGAAAAATTAGATTGATTTGTGTAATCAAGAAACAATTATTGGGTGTGTATTATGCACCTCGGGTGGTGAAGGATGGTGAAAGTGTTGGTTGGCTGTTTTTCTTTCTTTGGTGGTGACAGTGAACTATGGGTGAAGTAGTTTCCATGGCAATAGGTGTTAAGAAAGGTGCTTATAGGTGCCCAACAGGTAGTGTCTAAGCAAGGGCTCTGTCCTTGTTCCAACCTTCTGGTGCCAGTTAAGCATGGCCACGATTTTATCCTTTTTCTCTAGAACCCTTTGGCAGAGTAGAGAATCACACGTGACTTCTTGGGAGTAATTGGTATCTATGGGAGAGCACACCACATGAGCAACCCCAGCCCATGTGTGCAATCTTGCCTAAAATCTACCCTAAAACTTCCCCTCCAACAACCATCCAATTTGCAACCAAATGTCTTGAAACAGAAACCCACATTTACTGCCAATATTTTTTACCCCACTTTGTTCCCTCCTCTGTTTGTCTGCACCGCCACTCACTGTGGCATCCGATCACGTTACTTTACTGCTCCTAGAGCTTTCCTGGTTCCCAGAGGCCTACCCTGTGTGGCGACACCCCACTCCACCTACCAGTGACCTCTTCCTCAGTGGGGCTCCACTGCACCCCATTCAAGCTTTATCAGGTCAAGCATTTTGTTTTAATAATCTCAGTAGAAAAAACCCTTAAGGACGTATTCCTTTTCATGTGTTTGCACCCTAGCATTTAGCAGAGCCTGCACATGTGTTGAATGGCTTAACTCCATCTCCAGCTATTTGAGATTTCCCTCGCTCCAACCCACATGCCACCTCTCACAACCAGAATTAACAAAGCCCTCTTCGGCACCCCCAAAGCACCGCGCTGCACCACCAGCAAAGCACGAGAGCCACAGAGAGTTGCATGTCTATCTGTCCCCTGCCATTTGATCCCCATTTCTGTCCCCGATCTTACCTCCTCTGCTGTCCCCTTATTTTTTTCTGCTCCAGCCACACTGGCCTCCCATCCTTTGCTCAGGCAAGTGCATTCCCAACACAGAGCTTTGTGCTTTCTGGGAACTCTTCCCCAGAGCCAAGTGGCTCACTCCCTCTCTTCCTTCAGGTTTCTTTGAAGGGTCACCTCCTCAGAAAGGCTGCCCTCAAACACCCTATCAAAGTAGCAACCCTATTGTCATTCTCTAGCTCATGTTCTCATTATGGCACTGACCCCTACCTGCCTGAAAACTTCCACTTCTTTGTATGATAATTGTCATCTATAGTAAAAGGTAAGCTCTTTGAGTACAAGGATTTTGTGTATTCTTAGAACAGTGTCTGGCATATAATAAGCACTTAATAAATACTTGTTGAATGAATGAATGAATGAATGAATTCCCTAAAGGACTATGAGTCTCCAGAGCCAGACTGTGTCTTACTCATTTTTCAACCTCCAGGTAATGGTCAGCCTAGGGCAAAATTTGAAGTTACCTGATTTATGATGCAAATTAGTGGTATGCGCCACAAAGCAACTAACCTGTACTGAGTGTTTACCCAGTGACAGGTCTCCACTGGGTGCCTCAGGGATGAGGCTTTGTCTCGTCCTCACAACTTGAGGAGTAGTTGCATTTAAGAGTGGAAGAGGCTCAGTGTCAGATTGCTGATGCAACTTGCCCAAGGCCACAGAGCTAGTGAAGGGCTGACTTGGGATCCGAACCCAGCACTCACACCAATGCCTATATTCTTTCTTCTGCCTCGTAGCCTCCCCTGAGACCACAGCCACATTTAAACAAATGGATATTTGACTAATATAAAGTCCTGTAATTAATGAAGCAAATTAAAGTAGAGATATTAGAAGATGGTGTTCTAAGTAAGCAATTTTACTTTCCCTGATTTTTAAATTTATTTTTCTCTTGGTCAGTGATATTGTCAGGCTCCCTGTCAAGAGGAATAGGATGAAAGTTATTATGATAATGAACATGGCAGTTACCGAAACCAAATGTGAAGACCAAGTGCTATATAAAGCAGTTATTGTGAAGCTAAAGCCATTGTTATTGTTATCGCGTTTCTCACGAAAGTTAACTTGCTCTTGCAGCTCTTTTACCTTCACATAAAGCATTCACAAATTCATCGTTAAAAAAAAAAAAAAAACCCCGAGGGATTTGTAAACACTCCATGCTTGAGGTCTCAGGGAAAGACATCCTTTTCCCAGAGGCACACTGTTTGGAGTGTGAGGGAGAATGCAGCAGGAGACAGAGCTCTTCTCCAAACTGTGTTTGGGGAGAACCGTTTGGAAACTGGGGGCTGTTTTGCAAGAGGAGTAAAGCTTGGGCTGATTTTATAAAATTATTGATTTTTAAATAGTTTGCATTTTCCTGAGTCTGAAGGCAACACCATCGCCAGATGACACCGTTTTCCTGGTGGTTGCCGTCCATGCGCTGCTGAGTCAGCCGAGGACACACCAGGTGAGTGGAAGCATCTAGAGGCAGTTGTTTGTGCTGCTTTGACTAAATAAAGGTTTTGCTGGGTGGTGGTCCTGTCAAATAAAAGAAGACAACACAAAATAAACACTTGCCTTCACTGTTTAAGGGCTAAGTTTCCTCAGCTTGAAATACAAGCTGTGTGCTGCTGACCCCTCAGCTTACACTGTTCATCTGAGCCCCTTATGTGCACGCTGTTGCCCATCTGTCAGCTGCTGCTCTGTATGTCCATTTAGATGTCTAAACGGCATCTCACAGGTAACGCAGCCCAAACTGAGCACTTACCTGGCCCTTCACCTTGACCACCCGAACCAGCTCCAGCGGCCACCTGCCCTGTCTCAGGAATGGGAACTCTACTTTTCCAGTGGCTGAAGTCAAAATTTCGGAGTCATCCTTGACTCCTCCGACCTCTCACACCGTACCTCTGAGCTCCTGCCGGCTTTACCTTTGAAATATACCCAGAGTCTGGCCCCTTCTCTCCACCTTCGCTCTGCTACCCCAGGCCTAGCCACCATCATTGTTCACTTAAACGCCAACCATTGTCTCCTAACTGGTCCCCTTGCTTCTGCCCTGTACCCAACACCACATGTAGTCCCCAAAGTGATTTAAAAAAATTTTTTTTAATCCTTACCCCAGGGCATTTTTTCATTGCTTTCAGAGAGAGAGAGAGGAAGAGAGAGAAACATCGATGTGAGAGAGAAGCTTCAGTTGGTGCCTTCTGTATGCGGCCGTACCGGGGATCACATGCACCCACACTGGGGATTGCAGGTGGGCCAGGGATTGAACCCACAACCTAGGTATGTGCCCTGCCTGACTGGGAATCGCACCCAAAACCTTTTGGTTATAAGACAACACTCCACCCAATTGAGCCACACCGACCAGGGCCCCAAAGCCACTGTTTAAACAAAAATCAGATCATGTTGTTCCACTACTCAGAATCCTCCAGCATTTCCCCACATCACTGAGAAGGTAAGTCAAATTCCTCAATGTGACCTCTAGGGCCTGGATTACTTTCCTAGGGCTTCTGTAACAGATTACCACAACCTCTGTGACTTAAAACAACAGAAATTCACTCTCTCGCAGATCTGGAGGCCAGAAGTCTGAAATCCAGGTGGCGGCAGGGCTGCACTCCCTCCAGAAGTTCTAGGGGAAAGTGCATTTGTTGCTTCTTCCCATGTCTGGTGCTTGGTTCCTTAGCCCGTGGCTTCTCTCTCTCTCTGCTCCGTCTTCCCATCACCTTCTTCTCTGTCTTATAAGGGTACATGTGATTGCATTTAGGGCCCATCTAGATAATCCAAAGTCAGCCCCTCCTCTCAAGATCCTTAGTCATATTTTTGCCATACAAAATATGGAAAAAATACTCAAAGCGCTCTTTTGTACTATAAGGGAATATTCACAGATTCCATGGATTAGGGCATAGACATATATTTTGGGGGTCACCATATAATCAATACAGGGTCCTACACGACCCACCCCTGCCACCTCTCTTGCCCCATCTCCTGCTCCTTTTACCCTTATTCTCTCCTGTCCATGCTCACTGGTCTCCTTGCCGTGCCTCATGTACGTCAAGCTCATTCCTGCCACAGGGCCCTTGCACTTGCTCTTTCCTCTGCTACCATGCCGGTTCCCTCACATCCTGGGCTCATAACTCAAAGCCCCCTTCCCAGTGAGGATTTCCCTAGTCACCCCATCTAAAATTTCAACACCCCCTAAAATTTCAGTTACTCCTTCCCTGATTTACTTTTTCTCCTTAGCACTTCTAGTATAGATTTTTACCATTGTATCTAACTTATTATAGACTTACGTCATTATTTATTGTCTGCTTTCCCCACCAGAATAAAAGCTCCCATGGGTGGCTTCTGAGCCCCATATTCTGAGGTATGGGGGTTAGGAATTCAACATATGATTTCTGAGGGGCACACAGTTCAGCCCATAACATTCCTCCATCAGACAGCTGACAAAAAGGAGCCCCTTATTCTTAAATTCTTGACCCATAGTTTATTTATGTCTGCCATCTTTACTCTTTCTATCTTTACCAGCTCCTTCTCTTCTGCCCACAAATACACATACATTTATCCAATTTTTTAAAACTCTGAAGTTTTCCATCCCCTTCAAGTTTGCATCCATTCTCTTTCATTTCACTGCCAAACTTCAAAGGAGTCGCTTCTGTTCTTGTTTTATCCCTTGAAATTGACGAGGAGAGAGATAAGCCCGCACACCAAATTTCCAGAGATCTGGAAAAAGATACTAGGTACTCACCTTACACGAAAAAGAATCTCAAGCCAATTGATTTCAACATCGAAGGAAACAATTATTCGTATTATCTGTAATTTGACTTAGAATAATCCAGCATAGACAGAATGATCTCATATATGTAGTCTACAGCCTAGGAGTTCCCTATCAGAAATGTGGTGAGCGTTCGGAAGGCCTTATTAGGCGTCTACACTCCAGAAAGAGCCACTGCAAGGGCTTCAGTGCTACAGTCAGGTTTGTAACTGGCATGAGGGGTGTTACAGATATGTTTCACTGGGACGATGAGTGGTGCTTAAGATATGGAGGGTGGCTTCCGTGAATGGGGCATAAGATTCGGTGAATCCGGCAGCCTAATGCCTTTGGAGGGTCCTGTTTCAGTCACCTCCTATTTACCCCATCAACGAAGGGAGCATTTCTACCCTAAGTTTATGGAGAGGACCAAACATGTGGCACTTGGCACTGGACAGGTCAGATAGCGTTTTATTAGTCACACATACTCACAGGCTGGGGGTGGACACCAGTGCCACAGAGTCACACAGGGGCTGCACCTGGGAACAGAGTGAAGCAGCAGGGGCTGTGGGAGGCAGGTGTTGTAGTACCCACACTGTGAAGGGGCTCCTGGCTCCGTTGAGAGGATGTGATTGGCCTGTTTGAATAATTCCATGGGCTGTCAGGGAACGTAAGGCCTGACTCAGGGATAAGCAGGAATTGTGTCTTGTCCCCATGTTAACGAGGTTTGTTGGGCTAGAGGACATTTTCCATGGGAGCAGAGTGAGGGGGGCACTTGCAGTGAGCCATTCGAGGCCCTCCTGGTTTTACAAGATGTCAAGTCTTGTAAAACTATTGCACCTTGATTTTAGACCACATGACACCTAAGCTTAGGACTCCACTTGGTCCTGGGTGCCCCTACTTCAAGGAGGACTTATCCCATTAGCCTGGGATAAGCTGGGACAAGCTGATCCCACCACTGGAATATCGTCACACCTGCCTTGAGAGAACACTACATGAAAAGCATTGTTGGAGGTCTAGGCCTTCACCAGATGTAGGTGGTTAGATGAATGTCTTTTGCTGTACCTGCTCATTATGTGTGTGGCAAAGTCCCTCTGAGATTTGCTTCTTCCACTAACATAACTTCTGATGGACATGTCCTGTGGGAGAGACCACATACTTCTCACGAACCTCTACCTCTCAGACTTCAAATCAGTCCGGCACTTGTGAAAGGCCAACAGGACCTCTGCCCTGGTGAGCTGGAAGACTTGGGGATGCTCAGGGGTCTGACACTAGGGAAACATAAGCAATCCCCCAAATTGGTTTTCAAGACCTTTTTCTTCTGACTCACACTTACTCCCCAATGCATTTATTCACAGGGCTTCAATTATAATCTCTGTGTGGATTTCCCAGGATCTCAGATCCTGGTCTTCTCTGGACCACCTGATTTACTTTCACATCTGTATGGTGGGCATTTCCACATGGTGCCATTCATTCATTAGTTCAACTGTTTATCGGACATCTATCGGGTAGCGAGTCTTCTAGATACTAAAATATATGAAAAGTCTTCCTGTCTTCATGGAGTTTATGGTCGGGTGAGGATGCCATTCAGGCACATAAACTCAACACGTCCAATATATTATTACCATATTCAATCACAAAATCGATCCCCCCCTTTTTCAGTTAGGGACATCACCATCCCACCACCTGCTAAAATGTACACTTCCGAAGTCATACTTGTTTCCTCTCTCTCTCTCCATCACCCCCTCGATTCCATGTTACCTCCCTGCCCTTGATCTGGTTCAATTACCATTTGCTAAGCAAGACTATAGCAATACAATGGCAATAAAGGTTTGCTGGCTTGAACCAAATTTTACTACAACCCCCTTAACTTCCATCTCCAAACTAATCACCCAAATGTTTTATTAAGTTATCATTCCTAAGGCCCTCTTGTCAACAGAGATTGTTGTCTACAAAGACTTGTACTTGGTGTGTTAACATTTGGCTTACATCTTTGAAACGTATCTCTTAATCAAAGTTCTCAGTATTTTTAAGGTTACATTTCTAAGACTTCAAAAATTCTGAAAACTTCATTGTCTAGAAGATGGAAAGCAAGCCAACAGACACGGTCTGGCTTTTTAAGGCCAGATCTGAGGTAGAAAAGAAACGTCTTTGCCTCTTGGAAAGATGCTGATGGTGTTATTCAGAAAGGGACTCTGAGGGCTCCAGTTTTAAACAAACTCTAGTAACAAAACACTTTCAGCCAAAAGAGAAAGCTGATCTCTTGACATAAAAGGTGCCAGCAATACCACCTTCCTCCCAATGACGCCCAGTGACGCATCTTCCCCCCCGGGTTGTGGGAGAGCCAATCAGTTCCCTTTGAATGAAATCTTTCTTCCACTGTTGAAACACTCCTGGGGGAAGGGAGGGGAGAGACAAGAGAAGTATTTCAGAAACAAATGGAGACCCACATGCCAAGTTTCTGTTCTTGTCACTGTTCAGGCTTTGGCCCTGTGAAGGCAGTCTCAATTCCATGTTTTTCATTAAACTGGTTTGTTTGGCAAAATCCGATGATACACACAAAACTCTGAGGTCAGTCTCACCTTACTCGGAAAGCTGGAGCTGGGAAGTTCAGCTTTCTGTGGTTGGGGAACTTGGGAAGCTGCTGATCTGCCGTTGACAACGGGAGGCAGTGATACGAGCCAGATAATTTTTTCTTTACAAATGTACAAATCTAGGACTTTCTCCCCTTAAAAACCCAACATACAAGCAATCCTTTGTTGATAGCCCAGCAATGGTGGCTGGGTAGGAGAGGAGAAGGCAGGGTGGATGTTCAGATTGGGGGAACAAATAAGATCCATTTATGGGCCATGCTCTCTTCTTTAGTTGCTAATAATCACCAAAACTGACCCTTGCCTTTCCCCCGTTTTTGTTATCCTCAGCTGCTCATAGGCGGTCACATCCCCAAAAGGGCAAGACTGTAAGGGCAAACGGGAGGGAGCCTGGGCCTAGATATTGTGCAGACCAGCTGGTCAGCCTGGGAGCGTTGGTACTGACCTCTAGGCACCCAGATCCACTTTCCTGGGGTTGCCCTCAAGATCACGTGCCCCTGCAGCTGATTTTCTCCAGTTTAGTAAAATAAGCTCTCCTCCTCTCCAGCCATGGTCAGCTCCCCTTACTTAAACACAAAGGAGTAAATTTTAAAAAGAATCTGTTCTAGTGTTAGAAATCTGCAGGCCAAGGTTAAGGTTTAGTTTCTGTGTCACAAATTGTGAAATCATACTGGGCAGCCTGTATTAGGTGCTTACTAAGTGTCATGCACTGTTCTATGTGCTTACCCACTCAATCTTATGAAATGAATTCTGTTCTCATCATCCCCATTTTTAATAGATGAGGAGATAGATGCACAGAGAGACTGAATAACTGGTCAAACATTACACAGCTAGTAGATGGCGGAGCTGGGGTTTGAACCCAGGCAGGCTGACTTCAGTGACCATGCCCTTAAGCACCCTTACACAGACCTGGCCTGTCCCCTAAGTAAAAGCATGTGACCAAAAACTAAGTGGCCTGGGCAACACTTCTCCCCCACACCTAGTCCCATGGGTGAGGGGCAGTAAGTGAGGATGACCTAGAAGAGCACAGAGAACCACACTGGGGGAGGGCAGCAGCGGCAATCACCCCTCGGGCCAGGTGCTGCCAAGAACACAGGTGTCCCTGGGCTGAGCCAGACACAGGTCCCCTACATGCCAGCATGTCAACAACCAACCAATGAGAGAGGCCCGAGGAGTGCCTTGACGTTGCACTGTCATGAGTGGATGCTCAGCCTGATGGGAGAGAACGCAAAGACAGCCAACTGCCCTCCGACGTGGGTAGGATTGAGAGGCTGACACCGGCTATTATACATGCAGGATGGGGTCAGGGTCCTTATGAGAAGAGACAGGAGAGAAGCTGCCTCCCCTTCCTCTGCTCTTCTCCGTGTGCAGATACAAGAAGACAGCTGTCTACCCACCAGGGAGCAGGCCATGCTGGTGCCTTGATCTTATAATTCCTAGCCTCCCGAACTGTGAGAAATATATTAATACATCTCGATCCAGTAACCTACCAAAGATATGTAGCTTGGATTAGTTTGTGGACTAGAAAATAAACAGCTCAATTATCATACAACCAAAAGATCTATTGGAGGTTGTCAGGCTGTGGAAGAAATGCCACAGACTACATGTCCTAAACAACAAACATTTATCTCTCACAGCTTGGGGGGCTGGGGAGCCCAAGATCATGGGACCAGCAGGTTGGTATCTGGGGAGGGCCTGCTCCCTGGTGGGTGGACCGCCACCTTCTTGCATCCTCGAAAGGTGGAGAGCAGAGAGAGAGGAAGCAAGTTCTCTCCTGTCCCCTGCCCTGGTACTAATCCCATAATGACGGCCCCACCCTCTTGGCCAAAACCCCTATCTCCAAACCATCACACTGGGGACCGGGGCTGCAACAAATGAAATCTGGGGCGAGGGGACACAGACAGTCATTCCATAGCACGTGCCATTCTATAAGGCCTCACCAGCACCATAAAAAATCACACACACACAGGGAGACTGCGCAGGCTGGACTGAGCTCACAGAAAATTTTATTCCCTCCTTGCTCCCGAATGGCTTCTTTAATGTCACTGTGTCACCGGCGCAGGCAGCCTATCTGTTTTGTCCACCACAGTGTGCCCAATGTTCCGTCGCCGGGAACGACGAAGAGCTTAGCTGGAAGTGCTGGATTCCATTACTCAGACTATCCCCTTCCTCCATGTAATCGGGGTCCGTCTTTGTCTTCTTCCTGAAACTTCCAGGGTGTCCAAACCTCACACAGTACCCCTAGATTCTGACTAGACTAAACTACCTCTGTTGACTCACAGCAGAAATGCTACAATTTTTAGTTATTACCAATGTTTTTGTAATCGAAAGGAAGGAAACGTTCCAGAGCAAGGATAATATTGGGTCGAGATTAACTTAAAGATTTTCCAAACTATCACAGAGAAAACCAAAAATACTCTATCTCCATTTTTGTTTAACTCAGGCACAACCTCTACAATTAAAAAACAGATTCTTTTTTTGTCCAATGAAAGATTCTCTTTAGATATCTAAGCAGCTGACTTCATCAATCCCTCTACTCTCAAACCCCTATCTTAAATCTCTGAACTTGTGTTCACAGACCCTTTTCTCCTAGGAATGATGAAGCTATGGAATCGAGATTATAAATCCAGTCAAGCCCCAAGACCAAGTTCCAAGTTGACGTGTTAAGGTCTAATGTTGATATTTTGCTTTTCAGATTAATCACGTCATAATTTGAAACAGCTGTTCATTGGCAAATCAGTTTTCTTTTTCCTGATCTTCAGATAACAATTTCAACAGTTAAAAGGGATGGCTGGGGTGGGTAGGGAGTGGTGGGGGGGAAATGGAGACAACTGTACTTGAACAACAATAAAAAATGTGGGAAAAAAATAAAATAAAAAGCTTAAAATCTCCCAATGATCTTAAATAAATAAAATACAGGTCAGTGAACTAAGCTATGCCTTTACGTCTCAATACTCGAGTTAGTTAACTAACAAAAGCTTAATACCAAAATTTCAATGTGGGTTTGAAAAAAAAGAAATTTGGAGAGAAAAAGGAAAAATGAACCATTGCCCCCAAATGACTGTTCCTTTTTTTGGCTCACTTATCCGTGCTCTAAGTATTGGAGTAAGGTAAAGACATAAGGCATTCTCTCTCACCCCAGAGATAAGTTCTACCCAATGGTTCAACATATTCTCTGGCTTCTCACTCTATTTCCAGTAGGAAGCTCCCTTCTACCCCCAAGAAAGGGCATCTGAATGCGTTGCTTTTGTACCAAGTTTTGCTCCTGAAGTTAGGTAACTGCGTCTTGCAATTTTCCAATGTAAGGGCTTTAAGATTTGACCCTTGCTCTGGAGGGCAATTTAGGACTTAATTCTTTCTGCAGTGGAAAACTGCTCCCCAACTTCCAAAAAGGGACTATGAGAGTGAGTTTTTGATAGTTGGGGGCATCGAATGTTATTTAAATGGTGGGAAAGCACAATGGCTTGCTACTCAGAAGAGCTCTGCCAGCAAGTGCATGCAAAGCACTTTACAGATGACAACAAACACAACACAGTAAAGAGCGAGAAATTTCCGAGACATACGAGGATGTTAGAGAGAACAGCACTTTCTGGTAAGACACATGCTATTAAGATATAACAGAGAGGTGAAGAAATGAAGAGAATCTTAGACATTAAATGTCTCACTTCACGAAGAAATGAAGAGAGGTAAGGCAGTGGCACCGAGACAGGTTTGGAGTTTGGATTTTTTCATATGGGAAATACGTAGTATATCAGTGGCCCCTAGCCAGGGGCGCCCAGATGATTCAGATGATATTTTGCATGGTGAGAGCCTCCGGGTATGTGTACTGCAGGGAAAGCACCCCAGGTGGTTCCCATGAACACCCCTAGGTAAGAAAATTTGTACTGCATACATATTTTTATCCTTTATTGTCTCCAACTATCACATTTTTTCAAATGCCATTCATTTTTTTAATGATCTGATTATAAACACAACTCACTGAAAATTTGAAAAATATGAAAAAGCAAACATTAAAAGGCTAAAATTGTCTCTACTTCCATTAGTCTTTTTATTTTTTGATTTGATTTTGTTTTTTTTTAACATGTCCATCTATACTATCTTTATTGAACTTACTGGGATGACATCGGTTAATAATTCCATACAGGCTTCAAGTGTGTAGCTCTATAACACATCATTTGCATCCTGCACTGAAAGCTCGCCACCCAAAGTCAAGCCTCTTTCCACCTCTGCCCTGTTCCACCTCCCCCACCCCTCTCCCTCTGGCAGTTGCCAAGCTGTTGTCTATGTCTATGTAGTTTTCTTTCTTTGCTCAATCCCTTCACCTTTTTCACCCAGCCCCCTGCAACCTGTCACCCCTCTGGCAGCTGTCGGTCCGTTCTCACTACCTTTGAGTCTGTTTCTACTTTGTTTGCTAGTATATTTTTTCAATAGATTTTACATATAAATGAGATCATATGGTATTTGTCTTTCTCTGTCTGACTTATTTCACTCAGCATAATGTTCTCCAGATCCATTCATGCTGTCACAAAAGGTAAGATTTCCTTCCTTTTCACAGACTAGTAGTATTCCATTGTTTCAATGTACTACAGCTTCTTTATCCACTCATCTACTGATGGGCGCTTGGGCTGCTTCCAAATCTTGGCGATTGTAAATAATGCTGCAATGATCATAGTGGAGCATATATTCTTTCAAATTAGAGTTTGGGTTTCCTCCAGATACATTTCCAGAAGTGGAATCTCTGGGTCATAAGGCCATTACATTTTTAATTTTTTTGAGAAAACACGATACTGTTTTCCACAGTAGCTGTACCGGTCTGCATTCCCACCAACAGTGCACAAAGCTTTCCTTTTCTCCACATCCTCGCCAACGCTTGTTTGTTGATGTATTGGTGATGGCCACTCTGACAGGTGTGAGGTGACATCTCATTGTGGTTTTAATTTGCCTCTCTCTGATGATTAGTGATGTTCAGCATCTTTCCATATGTCTTGGCTCTCCGTATGTCCTCTTCAGAGAAAGTGTCGATTCATATCCTTTGCTCATTTTTGCTCATTTTTTAATTGGATTTTTTGGGGGGTTTGGGTCTCAAGTTGAGTTTTTATAAATTTTGGAAAATAACCCCTTAATCAGATATATCATAGTTCTCCCATTCAGTAGGTTGTATTTTCATTTTGTTGATGGTTTCCTTTGTTGTGCAAAAGATTTTTAGTCTGATGTATTCCCATTTGAGAAAGATCCTGTCGATTTCCACAGAAAAGTATTAGAGTGTGAGTGTATTAAAGTGTGAGTGACTCTAGTTTTCAGTCCGTATGCTTTTAAAATATTGTGTGTTTGGTTTCTTTTCAGGTCCCCTTTATTGGTAAAGTTCTTTTGGGAAATGACAGCCCGATAAAAGGCCTAAGTGTCCTTAAATGAGCTCCCTAAAGAGGAAGAAAAGAACTCACCCAAGCTCCTCCAGTAGCCTCCTTCAGACCTCAGCCCAGGCATCTCTTCCCGAGGACAATGACCCCGAGGATCTGTCCCTCCCTGCTGTGCAGTTGTGTTAGTGTGTCCCTGGCATCTGGACCTGCTCCTGGCAGGTCAAGGGAGGCAAGCCTTCACAGTGGAAGCCCTGGTGAAAGGCAAACCCCTGCCTCCTGCTACCAGGCTTCAGGGGCAATACGCCTTTTCCCGGCAGTCAGCATGGGGTGCCTGAGCCAGGGTCCACCAACTAGATGTTCCAACTCAACATTTTGTCTTGTCAAAACAATACAGGTGTGAGGATGGCTGAGAAATCCCTCAGGGTGGGAGCAGGGACCAGCAGCTGCCATGGGCAGTGCAGAGCTTCAGCCTGGTCCTGGGGCAGGATCTCACTGTGTCTACTTGAGTCCATCCATTCCCTTCTGGAGCCTTATCTCTTGCCTGCTCCAGTCCCCAAGACGTCCTTGTGGACATACCACCTTACATGGCACAAGGGACTTCGCAGATGTGACTCAGGTAAGAATCCTGAGATGGGGAAATTATCCTGGATTATCTGGGCAGGCCCAATGTAATCACGTAGGTTCTTATAAGAGGGAAGCGGGGGTCAAAGAGAAGAGAAGGCCGTGTGCTGACAGCAGCTGAGACTGCAGTGATGCGGCCACAAGCCAGACAATGCTGGCAGCCTCCAGAAGTTGGACGAGTAAAGGCACAGATTTCCCCCCAGAGCCTTCGGGAGGAACTGGCTGTGATGACACCTTGGTTTCAGGCCCACAAGATTCATTATGGACTTCTGACTTCCAGAACTCCAAGACAATGAATATGTGTTGTTTTAAGCTAAGTGTGTAGTGATGTATCACAGCAGCAAAGTTAATACACCTTCCATTGATGCCATGATATTCTCCCAATACAAATATTTGCTTAATTTAGCCACAATCCATTTCTGTTGCTTATTACCAACTGAATGACACCCACCTTCAGACCTCACCCCAGTGTTGGTGGGGTCCATTCCTCCATGTTCCCACATCATCTCTTGCTTTCATGAAGAAGTCCTGCTCACCCCCAATTGTAACTCTGCCTACTGGGCTATTTTCCCTCCAGACTGCAAGCTCAGTGAGGGCAAGGACTGCATGTGACTCCTCTTTGGACCCCAGCACCCAGTACAGTGGATGAATAAATATTAGTTTAGTGAAAAATTAAAACTTATTTTTTACATAATCACGTGCAAAAAAAGTGCCTTAAGAAATAAAGAACTTTATAAAAAAGATTTTATTTATTCATTTTTAG
Source organism: Desmodus rotundus (assembly GCF_022682495.2). Taxonomy (NCBI): domain Eukaryota; kingdom Metazoa; phylum Chordata; class Mammalia; order Chiroptera; family Phyllostomidae; genus Desmodus; species Desmodus rotundus. The sequence goes on along the minus strand of NC_071394.1, from coordinate 30,055,232 downwards.
ACAGAGTGGAAAGGAGGGAGAAAGAGAGGAAGAGAAACATTGATGTGAGAGAGAAACATCAATTGGTTGCCTCTCACTCATGCCCTGGCTAGGGACTGAATCTACAAACCAGGCATGTGACTTGACTGGGAATCGAACTGGCGACCTTTTGCTTTGTGAGAGGATGCTGAACCCAGCCACACTAGTCAGGGTAAAATAAAGAACTTTTGAATAGATGGAAAAACATATTAGGCTCCTTTTCTTTAGACAATTTTAAATAGCATCTAAAAGAGAAATTCTATTGTATGACAAGATTTGAACAAGCTGACTTTTATGTGAACATAAAGCCCTAAACATACAATATGCTTGCTAAATTGCTGGGACAGAACCGAAAGCAGAGCAAATGTAATCAATTTACGGTATTGTTAAAACCCAAGGGGAAATGAAATGTCCGTTTCAGTAACGCTGGGTGTGCCTGTGTTTCTCACACTTCAGTGTTATTGTAGGTCACTCCAGTGGCTGCTTGCAAAGTCTTGATCGTCTGCTACACCTGGCTTTATCCAGCCTGGTGTGGAACACGTAGCTGAGATGCTTGGGTTTAAGGGATCTCTCTCCCTTGCATGACAGGGAGTTTTGAGGGCTTTCTCCCCCGCCCACCAACCACGTTCCTTGTCTAAATTCTTTAAGCCTTTGGAATCTGTCCTATAAAAATGCAAAAACTCAAGTGCACGAGGATTTCCACTGCAGCTCTGCTGGTGGTACAATAGCATTCCATTGGAAGCAACCCAAATGTCAATCAACAGTAAAGCGAAAGAATGAATTATGGGACATCCATAATCTGGAGGGTTATGCTTTCCTTAAAAAGAATGAGTTTTACACATACTGCTTGCTTTCAAATCACAGTTCACCACTCTGCTTAAAACCCCTCAGGGCTTCCAGTTGCATTTATGTAAAACTTAAATATCTTCCCTTGGTCTAAAATGCACTCCACCAGGTGGCTGTGCCTGCCTTTCTGACCCCAGGGTTTACATGCTTCCCTCCTCTGTTCAGATTCAACGTGCTGGCCTTCTCCCTCAGCTTCTCCTGGGCCGCTCCCAGCTCACTGCCACCACACAGCCTTTGCACTTGCTACTCTCTCTGCAGGGAATAATCTTCTTTAGACCAGTATTTTTCAGCCTTAGTTACACATTAAATCCATCTGCATCCCAGGCTGCATCCCAAGACAATTAATTCCTACTCTCTGGAGTGGTTCCTAGGCAGCAGGCTATTTTGGTTTGGGTTGCCTGCTTGTTTTTGCGCTTCTCAGGTGATTCTCTGCACAGCCCAGCTTGAGAACCAGGGTGGTTTTCCATGGTGACTTCTCGCTAGCATTTAGGGTATAATTAACTGTCACCTACTCAGAAAAAGTAGGAATACGTGTTTTTCTAAAACTAAATATTTTGTTTAACTGAGAGGGTTAAGAAAGAAAAGATAAACCAAAAGTAAGTGCAAAATGAAATTGTGAACGTAAAGATGGGGAGGATGAGATAGCACACATTGAAAAGGCCGCATAGCAATTTCAGGGAAGACAGAATTTAAATCTCAGTTTGCTCACCTGCTAACTGTGATCTTGCATGAGCTACCTAACATCCCTGAGACTGTGAAAAGTGGATAATCAACCAGCCTTAGAGAGTTTTTAAGGAGTAACATGACCACGAATAGCACGTAGTGAACACTAGGTAAAAACTACCTAGTATTATTTAATACTAGTATTATTTAATACTAGTATTAGCTAATACTATATAGTATTAGCTATTGCTAATTATCAAATGGTTGGTTGAAGCAGCATGTGCTTCATAAATTCAAAGAAAATAGAAATGTCAAGGGTGTGGGGATCACAGACAGCTTCTCGGAGTCACTGGAACTTGGCCAAGCAGAGAGAATGGTGAGTGTTGTGAGTGACATCCCAGGAGACAGGGAACAGGCAGGACAAACGACAGAGGAAAACTGTTGCAGAGTGTGTGGGGGAGAGAGAGTGAAACAGGAGGAAAGAGCTTGCCCAGACAGACAGGGCAGCAGGGTGCTGGGATGGGCGGGCCTTCTGTTTTCTGTCACGCAGCATCTTTTTGGCATTGGCATTTCCCGGAATTAAATTGTGTAGAAGAGTAAGTGATTGGAAGCAGATCCATCAGGCAAAGAGGTTCGGGGGGTGCACTTAGGAGATGGGCAATGGAGGCCCATTCTCTTCAATAGGAACTTGTGTGGTCTTTTTGAGACTGACTCTGGGCCACAAGTTGGCCGACCTCAAAGAAACAAGCTTGTGTAAGGTTTTCTGAGGACAGACCACAAACCAGTTCCAAGTGGTAGCACCTGGTGCTCCCATTGGGGAAACCCAACTACTCTTGCGGGGAGCTCAGCTCTGCCTATGTGACTCAGGGTCCTGACAGGACCCAATCGGGCGATTGAGAAACGGCCAATGCAGGGTCTACTAATAAGGGGCCGGCAGGGTTAAGAGGAACAACAGGGGTGGGCGCAGGGTGGGAGAGTACTGTGGGAATCCTGAGAGGGGCTGAATGACAGAAGAGCGGCCTTCTGCAGAGGAACACAGCCACTGCCAATCCATCTCTCTCTTCTTGTCTGGTCTCTCCTGCAGGTGGCTTCCCACTGGCCAAGTCCAAGCCAGAGAAACCAGATGGCAGAGCAAGGGAGAAGTGTAGAGAGTGAATCTGGAATACCCAGCCCAGCAAACAAACCTACCCAGAAGAGGCTGACTCCAGCTTTAAGAGATCCCCCTTGGTCGGTCCCCTCCATGCCTCCCTCGCCACACCATCCCCACCCCTGCACTCATCATTTATCACCCAGCCTTGCCAATTGGGCCTTCTAGTATCTCTCAAAAATATACTCTGCTCACGCCATACTCATATGCCTGAATTCCACGGGGATTAAAGATTTGTGGTTTTACTTCTTTTAACCAAAAGGACTAAATGAAAAACTTGCTGGATATTTACTTCACCTTGGAGTAAAGGGAGGACTTCCCAAAGCATGACCTTAAATGCGAAACCACAGAAGAGAAGACTGATGATAGATTGTACCATGTAAAAAACTGGAAATGTCCACTTGACAAGAACCACCAGGAACAAAGTTTAAAAGTCTCCAAAAAGATAACCAAAACAAATTTCAAACAATGAAATACGAAAATATCATTTTAGCAAATATAATTAAAAGGAGTACTGCCTAAATATACAAAGGTCTCATACAAACAGATAAAAACTGACCCAAACTTGGGGTGGGGCGACACTAAGAAGAAAACTAAACAAATAAGGAAAAAGATGCAAATAAAATTAGGTGCATAGATAAAGGATGTGAACAAGATTAAGAAGGAAAAACAATTGATAACAGCATATGGGAAAATGTTTACTCAATCCAAGAAATGCAAATTTAAACAAGAAACTCTCCAACTATATTGATAAAAATTGGCCCTGGCTGGTGTGGCGCAATGGATTGAGCACCAGCCTGAGGTCGGAAGTGTTGCCAGTTCAACTCCCAGTCAGGGCACGTGCCTGGTTGCAGGCTGGGTCCCAGCTGGGGCCTTGCAAGAGGCAACCGGTCAATGTATCTCTTGCACATCGATGTTTCTTTCCCTCTCTTACTCCTTCTCTAAAAATAAATAAATAAAATAGTTTTAAACACACACACACACACACACACACAGATTGTTCTTAATGAGAGCATTCAATGCAGGCAGGGGTGCAAAGAAAAAGGTCTTCAAGAATTGTTTAGAAGAATATAAATTATTACAAAATTTTGAAAGGCAAATTGGCAGTGAAGTATTGAGAAACTAAAATTCATCCTCCCTAACCCAACTTGAGAATTCTGGGAAATTTCACCTCGCAGAGTCTACCCAAACACTTTCCTGCTTTCAAGGCCCAAACGTCTCAATATGGCACATACCTTTCCAAGTTCCAGCTCCCACATCTCCCAGATATTTGCCGCTCGATCAGTGCGAAACCGCCTGCTCTTCTCTGCGCATACGCCTGCACTTCCAGGCCTCCGAGCGTTTCCTGTTCTTCCTCTTCTCGCAGAGCCCCTCACCACTTTCTCCGTGTGACCAGCTGTGCTGACTATCTACAGAGCCAGCTAACCTGTCAGAGGGTCATCTCTGATCTCCCTCCAGGATGAGTGAGTTTCCTTTCTCCTTGTTTCCATAACACTTGGTACATATTTTTTCCAGATAATTCACACATTTATTTACATGTCTATTTACATATTTATATATCTATTTATAGATGTGTGTTTCTTGGCTTCTCTGTTTATAGCCCCTATATGAGTGATTTTCAACGGAGAACAATTCTGTCCCTGAGGGGACATTTGGCAATGTCTGGAGACATGTTTGGTTGTCACAACATGTGGGAAACTGGAGATGCTGCCAAGCATCCTATAGTGCACAGGAAAGCCCCCCCAAAATTATACAGCCCCAAAAGTCTCAGTGCCAGTGTTGAGAATCCCTGCCCTACACCTAGCTTCCCTCTAGCATGCAAAATAAAAAGCATGCCTCCCCACCCCAAACACACACACACACACAAAGGTAAAATGATCTTTTTATGCCCAATTTATTCTTCCATATAATGGGCATAATAGTATCTATGCCAGAAGTTTGCAAGGAAGATTAAAAAAGACAACATATCAAAGCCTAATAAAAAGCTACTACTCCATTATTAGTTTGTATTAATAATAACATGCATAAATTAAATACAGACCTAGAATGTTTTGGTGTTGAAATGAATCTCAAAGGCCCTCTGGTCAGACCCTTTCATTTTATAGTTGAGGAGCCCCAATCTCTAAAGGCTAACGATTTACCTAAGTCGTTGACATCACACTTCAGGTTCCAGTTTAGTGGCAAACCACATTTTAAATGCATGCGTAAGAAAGCAGTTATAAACTCTTTTGTAAGACAATTATTTTGAGGGGGATTGGCTTATAATGTTCATATATATGTATAACATTTTCTTTAAAACAGTTAGAATACGAACAGAACAATGATACAGTTGAATAATGTTACCAGAAGTTTCACAGGGATTTATTTTAAAATTACTTTTTGGAATTTATGCAAAAATAGGCAAATGTATTAAATTACAAAGTTAAACAAATACATTCTTTCAATTGCAGGAGAGACATAGTCAGAATCCTTAGAATAACTTAAATAGTTTCTCTTAATACATCATACCTCAGTCCCTCAAATATTAACAGGCTTTCCAGAATCTATGCTAAAAATCAGCTACCTTGTACTGATTCAGTCTGTCTTCCCTGCCCAATTGCTACTACATACAATGAAATTTCTTCACAAAATATAATTCAGAGGCACCATCTGACCTGAGATCTCAAATTCTAATGTTATGGGTTTTAATAGGAACACAAGTATAACCAGAATTTAAACAAATTATGGCAAATAAATTAAAACATTTAGATTTTAACATCTATGGACTTTATTAGGTGTTTCTTATACAGTCATCTGGTATGTTTAAAGAGTGAGCAATCATATAAAAGGAAATATGGTCATAACTGATTGAAGTAATAAAATCCTGAAACTAAATAACATCTCATAATTCATTGCACAGCACATATTAGATTTCATTACATCAGTATATAGCCTAGTAGTAAATTCTCCTGATGGCCATAAACCTCTAAGGTGTTGTCATCCTGAAAAATGAAGGGGAGGGAGTTGGTGCGGGTACAGAATGGATAAATCTTCAGTAGTGCGGTATGGTGCACCTTGAAGTTGTAAAGTTGCAGTGCATCGCCACCTAGTGGCAGAATTTAGTACCTTATTTCAATAAAGGGACCTTTTCCCTGTATTTTCTAGGTACGTCTCTCATTCCCCTTTTAACTGTATTCATATCTGATACTGCAGTCCCTAAAATTTATGCCACCCAAATGAGTAAACCCATTTACACTTCGCTCACCAGGCTTTCAAGTATTTGGTTAGTACAGACTTTATGTTCAACTAGCTTTTAAATTCTAAATTCTTTGCTTATTTTCAAAGCCATACATAAGTCTATGTTAACACCATCCTGTTTATGAATACAGGATTATTATGGCTATAGAAACCTTGGGCTTGGGCTAAGCTTTTATTCTTATTACTAAATCTTTTAGCAAGTCAGAATAGTGCTTACTGTGTGCCGGGAACTGTGTTCTATGTGCTTGACATAAAATGAAGTCAGTTAATTTTCACAACAACCCAGTAAAGTAGGTTCTATCATTAGCCTCACTTTAGAGCTGAGGCAACTGAAGCACAGAGAATTTAAACCATACTACCAAAGTTCCCCAATAAGCCCTGACCAGTGTGGCTCAGTTGGTTGGAGCATCATCCCAAGACTGAAAGGTTGTGGGTTCGATTCCCAGTCAGGGCACATACCTAGGTGGCATGTTCCATCCCCAGTCGGGGAGTATACGGGGAAACAACTGATTGATGCCTCTCTCTCTCTCTCTCTAAAAAGCAATGAAAAAAATGTCCTCAGGCGAGGATTAAAAAAAAAATTAAAGTTACCCATAAGTGAGGCTGTGGATCACTCTATTATTCTGTCTACATGGGATGATGAGCCAAAAAGGTTATGTAAACATAACAGTAATCATCAGTGTATGAGGTTCAAATTCATTTGAAAAGGTCTGAGGAACCTGGAAAACTGAAACACTGGGCAGTGCCTGTCTGAGAATGCCTCTGTCACCGAGTTAGGTCTAAGGGGGAAGTACCCTGACACAGAAACATTCACTCATCAGCTGACCCTTACAAAATAAACAGGCCCTCACTGAGATGTCCATTAACATTGGCATCTGCCACTATCTCTATCAGTTTCTCTGTGACTTGCAACACTGTTCCAACCATAAGACTCAAATGTATTTATTCAAAGTCAAACCACAGACCTTACAATACATTAAGCGTGCTGAAGAACTGCTTTTACCATGACCAAAACTTTTCTCAAAGGAGGACCTAGGCGACTCAGACCAGACCAAAAAACCCCAAAACCATGATTTCCGAGTGTTTCATAAAATAATCTCAATATCAAAGAGAAGGGAGGCTCTTAGGAAATTTAATGAACTTTTTGAGTATTTCAGTAGATTTTTAAGACATTGTATTTATGTTACAAAAGTCCAATGTAAATAAATGTCTGTCAACATATTTCATTTTGTGAAAACATACCCAATGTACATACGTTTGTTTCTCTTTAGTTTTAGGAACGTTAACCGACACAAAACTTCTTTTTCACACTGCTGTTTCCTTCTCTGAGGGCAGACCCTACCATGGCCAGCAGGGGCCCACGGGATACTGTGCAGGCTGCAGGGGCTACAGCTCCTCCCCCTCTCATGACGGCTCATGCTCTCGCTTCCACCAAAGCAAGCATTTCAGAGTTTAGGGGTGGGGATGATGATATCACTGAATGGTTTCAATTTATATTTTAAAAAATTACCCTATAACCTTAAAACTTTTAACTGTTAAAAGCATCCAACCCTTACAATATACTTTATAACAATGATTTCTAAAGTAGAAAAGTCACTGGGATGTAGGGAGAAAATATAACGTCTTTATATTTTTGTCCGTTTTCCAATGTCTAGTTTTTGTTTTTTAATACACATAATTTAAAAAGATGGGATGCAAAGTCAGTATTACTTTGAAAGCAGTGGTTGAAGAGGGCTGTTTCTCAACCCTGTCACACCAGGGGCTGAATCCTTTCTCCTTTAATTCAGTAACTTTGGAAGTCAGAGCCAGTCTGCTCAAATGCTATTCGCTTCAGATAAAACAAAATGACTGGCACTCGCTTCTTGTTCCTTCCAATCCAGCAAGTTAGGCCCTGAGGGGGCTTCTAGGCATCTCGCTAATCTGCAAAGGTGGTATCAAGGTGACTCTTCTACTTGGAAGAGTATTATATCCCTCAGTAAATCATGAAGTTATCCAACCAGCAAAGGAAACTGATTAAAATGGCTTCAGAAGGCAGTTAAATACTAACTGAAAAATACCTCGTAAGTTTGTAAAGAATTTAACAGATACATAAACTCAGTACTTATCAAGAATGAGATTTAGAATTCAAAAACTCCAACAAAAGTTATAACAGATATTTATTTAAAGTAATGTATTTGCAACCCAGATGGTCCTAAATTGTACATTTCAGGTTTAACCGACGTTAAAATGCTGAGGACAGACGCATCCGCAAATCTGATTACATGATTATTTCTTCGCCCATTCTTCTCTTTCTTTTCTTTCCCGAATGACCTCTTTCAGATATGGTTCAAGGTAGGGCTTATCCTAAAGAACAAACAGAAGAAAAATATCATACACTATCATCACACACAGATATATCACAAGTACCCAACAGGTCTTAAGTAACAAAAGAAAGTCACCAAAATTAATTTCCAACTTAAGAAAAAATATTCTCAGAGATTGTCTGCTTTTCTAAAATGTAAAACCTGTGAAGATACTGTAATCAGTTGCTTTGGGAGGTTATGAGAGCAGTCTGACAGAAAAGAAAAAGAAATGAGAGTCTGTAAGCTTTTGCCTAGTTTTAATGCAGCTTAAGGGGCAAGGGGTTGCTTCATAGGGTCCTTCCTGGGAGCTGGAGAGCCACTCAATGGGCTGATCACATGCACACCACATTTTCACCTGAGCGGGAAGCAGAGTGAAGAGGAAGAAGAGCAGCCTGGGAGGCAAAGGACCCCGATTCTAGTCTGGGACGTCTGTTAGAGCCTCGCTTGGTGGTACTGGAACAGTCACTTCACCTTTACGTCTCACTACGTTTGTCTCTAAAGTGGAGTGAACACTTGCTCTGTCAACCTCACTGTAAAAATATCAGTCAGATTAAGAACTCTAAAGCACTCTGCAAATGAATGTTTCTGTTTATAATACTCAGTCCTTAATGGCGAATATTGTCAAATAAACAAAAGCTGTTTTACCTCCTCATATTTTGTCCACTGCTCTTTAGGCAAGATCTGGTGCTTCATGGTGAGGTCCAGCGCCCTCTTAATGCGAAACACCCTGTCATTATACAGGTTCTCAGGAAGCCTTCTTATGGCTTCTTTTACATCGTCATTCACGTGTATCGTATCATCTCGCATTAACCCTACGACAGAAGGAGAGATTGAATATGTACCTAAAAATTCAGGAATTTCTAAAAAATGAGTATCTTTGACTTACACATTTAAGATTTGGGTAAAATATCTTAAGTCAGCTATGATGAAACTCATATTTCATACATAATAAAGGGTCATTATTTCTAAAATGGTACTGTGAAAACAATATGAGCCTTTTAAAATCCACTGCCATGAAACTCACATTTTATCTAAAACAAATTTTAAAATATTTAAAATGTCTAGATTGTTTTTAAACAAACATCAAATATTTTAAAAAATCTCTATTTTCAAACTTCATAGAACTTAAATTTTAAATGCTAAGTGGAGGAGTTGGGAGAGGGAGTATATAAGGAAAATGTCAAGCTACCAATTTAAAGGACATAAATTATTTCTACCTCAAACATTTGAGACAATTCCATCCCTCTCTTTTCCAAAATAATAAAAAATAGATGTGATTTAACATAACAATAAAAGGTCATCTAATTTTAGTATCTTCTAATGTATGCAAGTACAATTAGTTATTTTTTTGGACTTACAATGATTTTTGCAAAAGGACTGCTCTCAGTAAACCACACCCCCACCCCCACCCTCACCCCCCAAAAAAAGAAAAGAAAAAGAAAACAGAACAAGAAAGTGCGGATACTCACCCAGTTTATTGAATCCTGCAGCATTGTAATACCATTTTCGGATACCTTCCAGCCACCGGCCTGACGCTGCAGCTGATATTGTCACACTGTTAGTTGCTACAATTTACTCATTGTACTACATGAAAATACTGACAGACAAGCAACTGCTACTCTGGGAGTCACCCTGTTAGAGAACGCACACATAGGGAGGAATTTCCTCTTTAAAGCATATACTCTAGGCCCTGGCTGGGTAGCTCAGTTGATTAGAGCGTCGATCCCGTATGTCCAGGTTGCAGTTTGACCCCTGGACAGGGCACGTACAGGAATCTAACAATGAATGCACAAATGAATGGAACAACAAATTGATGGTTCCCTCTCTTTGCCCTTTCCTCTCTATGAGCAAAAGGGATTGCAGGTTAAAAAAAAAAAATTGGGAAGTCATGGGGAAAAAAGAGTAAACTCAAACACCTAATGTCCAAAAGATTCAACAATTACTGCCACTCCGACTTCTCAAAGTCAAGCATGCCATCCCTTTATGTCCCCCCACAACTATCAGAATTAAAGGGGTACGGTACAGGAAAGGAACTCGAAATTTCTCCATTTCTTGTCGTTTCAGAAATATATTACAGGTAATAAATATAAGTTTTTCTTTTAAAGAGAGCTGGGGGTGTGTGAAAAGAAGGTGAGGTCTCAGGATAGGTTGGCAGGTCTAAGTGACCCTCGTCCTCTAAAATTTTTATTCTACATTACCTTTTTATTATCTAGCTACCCTCTTGAAAAAACTGTATGTATTTCTGGGAGGATTTTGATACCATTAATTAGTCATTTAACAGCAAAAGAAGCCAATTTTCCTCCTCCCAAGCACCTAACTTTCCACCAAGGGAATGGATATTTGAAAATGGATGAGGAGAAACAAGTAATGTTAAAATTCCTCGGGGAATAGGACTGACCTTGAGGGGCTAACCCGAGTAGTTGCTAAGGGCAACACCACAGTACCTGATGTTTGTAAGAGAGAGGTGGTAGAGAAGGGGAGGTAGAGCAGGTTTAAAATTTCTTTTAAAGTTTTGTCTAGGGCTAGCCCCTTACCAGGGAAGGAAAGTAAATTCTTTTACTCCAACCCCTCTAGCTTCTACTCCTTAGCACATTACAGAGTACAAGGCTTTGGGATATCTCCTTGGTAATTAAACACCATGGATAACATTGCTTCTAGCAAAACAAGTAATACCAAAGAGCCAACGGTCTGCACACATGTAGAAAAATCAGTTATTTATAAGTATATTAAGCAGTGATGGTGATAGTGATGAATATTCATTGAACACTCATAGTGTGCCAAGCACTGTCCTGTTTGCTTTACCCAGATTAACCCGGTTTATTTATATAGCACCCCCGTCCCTGCAAAAGGGGAACAAGTCTTACAGAAGTCACACCATCCAAGATCAAAGCCAGCCAATGATGGAGTTGAGGCCAGGTCTATCTAGTTCCAAACACTGCATACAGGCAGAGCGCTCTCAATATTTGTAAGTTAAATTAACTAATGAATTCTTAAGTGTCTCCCCCACCCTAAAAAGCTCGATGTTATTTAGGTTAATGAATCTTTCTGGCAATTTGAAGTCTCAATAGCTTCACAATTGCTGGGCGCCGGGAGAAAGGGACCAAAATTTTTAAAAAGCTACGTCAGTTTATACCGCCAGAGGGCAGAGATTAGCAACGACATTAAATACATAAACCAACCAATCCACCCACCCACCCCATAAAATTCTATTTGATGTTCTCGCTGTTTTAAATATCCCGGTAATTTCTGTATTTCAATCAATAATAAATACGTTTTAGTGTCCACAATAAATACAAATTTCTTCAAATCTACAGCCCTAACTGATGTTCCAAATAGGGTTAACGAAACTTCCCTGTAACCCTTGCTCAGCTAATTCTAATTCCCAGTTTGACAAGCGCGCGCGAGGGGTGGAATGCTCGCTCCAGTCCTATTTCCAGTCCCACTGCTTCAGCTATCAGCGTAAAGGGCAAACTAATATTCCTCTCGTGGAGCTCGCAGAATACTTTATCGCACTAATGCACACTGGCAGCACTTGGCTCACAGTAAGCACGCAGTTCGTTTTGGCTGACAGTCGTGCAATTGTTTCCTTGTGCCCTTGAACTCTTCTAAGGCAAAGCGAAAGGAATGCCGAGCATAGGCAGATGACACGCCAAGGGAGTCGGAGCCACCGCGAGCACCTTCCCCAAGAAGGTGGGGAGATGCAGTCTGCATCCCAACCCCCTAGGGCGAGCCTGGTGTGGGGAGAGCGTCCTTTAGGCTGGCCTGGAGCCGCCCCTTCTCTTAAACCGCAAAACTGGCCACTTAGAGCAAGGGAAGAGAAGCAAGTGGCTGCGAGAAAGAAAGATCGAGAGTAGCGATGCCCACTAGATAGGACATCGGTAACCTACCTGCAGGCCTGCTCGCCATTTTGACCGGACACTGACGCGTTGCCTGCTGGGTAAGTCAAAGAGGGCGCTCTGGGTCCAGTGCGCAGGCGCCTTGGCTCTGGTCGCAAGGCCAGGGAAGACGCCCGCGCAGGCGCAGTTCTGGCGGCCGATGTTGGATACCTGTCTGTGTTCCCTTCCGCCCGAGTCCTTACCGAAGGAGTAGGCCGAGCATTTTGTGCGCCAGGTTCCAAGAAGCAATTAATGTGACGTGATGGGAAAAACCCCAGGGAAGCAATTAGAGCATTGGGACTATATTCTCGGCTCTGTAAGTGACGACCTGTGAGAGCTCGGGCAGTATTAATTGTGCCCTTGTGGCACGCAACATGCTAAGCGTGTTATGGGCATATTCTCATTTAATTTTCTCATTTCTAATTCTAATTCTTAAGTACTCTGAGTATCCCTATTGGATAGAGGAGGAAAGAGGCTCAGAAGGGTAGGACACACAGCTAGGAATAATCCAGATTCATCTTCCAGAATCTCAGAATCCAGATAAAACTTTGGGACTCCTTAATTCTAGGGCCATATGCTACCTCTAGGAGATACTAATCCGTCTCTGGTCTTCAGTTTCTCCAGCTGAAGACTTTCATCAAGCCATGTTAGCACAGTTAAAGGATAGTTCAGGAAAAAGAAAATTAATATTACTAAATCTAAGGTAATATTACAGAAATGTGCAAGCAATTAAGGTAAAAGCAAGTACACGTTTAAGGTCTAAGCTCCAACATATTACGTCTAGGACATGAAAATCTAGAGACAGAAAAAAAAAATCAAGGGAGTTAGTATGACTGCTGCTCATTCAATTATGGTGAACCTTTACCATCACTAGTCTTGGTTAGCTAAGGCTGCCATAACAAAATACCATAGACTGGGTAACTTCAAAAACAGAAATTTCTTTGTTAACATTTCTGGAAGCTAGAGGCCCGTCAAGGTGTTAGCAGGGTCAGTTTCAGGTGAGAGCTCTTTCCCTGTGGCTGGTAGTGTGGGCCGTCTTCTCACTGAGCGCGTGCACGGCAGGGAGTGATAGAGCTGTTTTGTGTCTTCTAAGGGCACTAATCCCATCATGAGAACCCCACAGTTAGGAGCTCATCTAAACTTAATTATTTTCCAAAGGCGCCATCTCCAAATGCCATCACATTATGAGTTAGCATTTCAACATACGAATCTTTTTGGGGGGGAACACAATTCAGACCATAGCAACTACATACCAATACCTACTTTTGTTTTCTTTGATCTTAAGATGAGACCTGGGACAGCAGACTCCAACCTCATTATAAGCTCAAAAGGTGAGATCTAATGGCCTTAGCCCATTTCAGTTCTAAAATTGTTGCCTTCTCTCTTTTTCTCATTCTCTGTGCCACCACATTTTCTCATTAGTCATCCTGTATGCATAACTAAAAACGTACACATACCTAAATAATGTTAGTGATCTGAAAGATGTGAAGAAATGCAACACATTTGTACATTGGCACATTGCCTTAGAAGAAATAGTAAACTCTTCTCCCTTCATCTGTCCCTCCTAAATTCCTGTGACAAGAGAAGGAAGACCTTGCGAAGGGATCAGATACCCAGGACTGTTAAAAACCCAGCTCCAACAGGCACTCATTCTACAGCCTGGATGTTTGCTGCTAGTCATTAGTGTTGATTCCGAAATGATTTTTGGCTTCCCTCCTGGTACGTAGAACTGCACCCTCAAGGCTAGGCATGGCCATGTGATAGGCATGGCCATGTGATGGTTTGGCTAAGAAAAATGTGAGTTTTTAAGAGCAATTTTCCACATTCCTTTCTCTTCTGTAGACTGACTGCACTCAACGTGGTGGAGGGTCCATCAACCTCTATCACTAAAGATGATGTAGAGCAGAGCCTTTTTTGGTCACAAGTGGAACATGAGTGAGATAAACACTTTGGTGGTTTTAAATCATTTGAAGTGGTAGGACTATTCTGTACAGAACCACAGCTAGCTATTCGGATTTGAATAGGTTAATAAAGGCAACATGAGGTTCTCAGCGATAGAAAGACCTGGCAGGATGCTTCCATGCTTTTGATCCCAGCTGTACCTTCTTCCTTGTTTCCTGTTTATTGATGTCATCCATTAGAGAACTCCATGAAGGCACAGATCTACGCCACACTCATCACTGTATTCCAGGAACTCAAATGCTGAGCAAATTAATAAAACACTTAACAGGAAGGCCATTATACTTGGCCCTGACCAATCAAATTTAGTTTCTCATGACGTTTCAAGATCCAACACATCACGGAATACTGGTGCACAACACACTATCCCCTAAGTTACTGGTGTAAAACACTATTGTTTCTCCCAATTCTGAATTCAGCTGGGTAGTTTGCTCCATGTGGTGTCTGTTGAAGCTGGAATATCCAAGATAGCCTCTTCACTCACATCTGTGTTCAGTTGGCATCGATCGAACAGCTGAGATTTGGCCAGAAATCTCTTTCCATCAAGAGCGTAAGGGCTGATGTGCAAGTGGTTATCAAGCAGAGGCTTGATGGCATCCCTTGGACCAAACCACATTGGCTGTTTCATCCTGGAGGAAACTACAGGAGTGCAAATACCAGGTGTGGTTCCCTGCGGGCGCCCAGTGTTAACGTTCTACTCAATCTTGAGTCCCTAAGGCAGATAACTGAAGTGATGATGCCTCATTTTCCAAATAATCACACTCAGAGGTTAAATCATTTGCCCAGGATTACATACTAAGCAGTAAATGTAAAAAAACCCCATCAATTAATGTTATAAATCTCTGCACACAGGCAGTTTAAGTTGTTTGTTACGACCTTTTACAATGTCTTACTGTCTACTTACCTTCAAAGTACTTTCCACCCTATTCCTTTTCCTTTTCTGATTCTCAGTAGCCACCTGTGGGTGACTCTGAATATCCATGCTTCAGAAGACAACAGGGTGGAGAGGCCAAAACTGCAAGTGTTTTGTAGCATTATCTAAGTGAATAGAAGAAAATACAGCTGTCTTGTGATGAAACCACTTTAAAAGACCTGTCACTGAAAGAGGAAAATTCTCTGCTTTCTCATCTTCACCAGAATGACAACACGCCAGCCTATATATAGTAAACCGACTCTCTTTCTCTAAGCTTGCTATATTTTAGTCAAGGGTCCCCAATCTCCAGGCCTCGGACAGGTACAGGTCTGGGCCTGTTAGGAACTGGGCCACACAGTAGGAGGTGAGCTTGAATGTGATGTGCTTGAATCATCCTGAAACCATCCTCCCACTGCTGGTCCATAGAAAAATTGTCTTCCAAGAAACTGGTCCCTGGTGCCAAAAAGGTTGGGGACAGCTGTTGTTTTTTCCTTCCCCAGAAGGAAGAAAATGGTTGAGTCAAAGAATTAAGTCACTAGGAGCCTTTAAGAAAGATCTACCAGAAGTGTACCCAAATTTCCAGTATCAAGAAAGTGCTTCCAAAGTCAAGTAAGGCTTGTGGTATTTATTTTGAAGTACAGTATATTAATTTATTCATACATACATTTACTTTACATGATTGCATTTTAACACCAAAAACTAAAGCGTTTTTAAGAATTTTTCAAAGTCCTGTACTGAGGCTTTGGCAATCTCTTCACAAAATATTTCATCAGGCATTGATACCAATTTGTCCAAAGAGATGAAGTTAGGTTTTGCTGGATCATACTGTGCTCTTCCTAAGTAGGTTAGAAACAAATGTCTTTCTTTGACTTTAAACAACCTTGTATTAAATACCTACGGAAGACAAAAAAAGTTAACAGAATGGTGCACTGAAAGATGAGCTATCAAAATGTTCATACGGCTACAAATAAAGTACTGACCGCACGCTCAGTAAACATGCTAAGTGCCCGGGTTTACACCCCATAGCTTCCACTGAGAAATTATAATTAAAGAGAGACTCAAAACTCACAAACAGAACAGTTACAAACAAAAATTAAGGGCTACACTGTAGGCAAAGAGTATTAACTAACCAATACAGAGACATGGGAGAAATTGTTAAAAAAGCAAATCCTCAGGCTCCACCCCAAACCCACGTAATCAAAAACTTTGGGGGGTGGGGGGAAGCCCATAAGTCCTCCGCAAGATTCAGAAGCCTGCCAAGTTTGAGAACCCAAGTTAAAGGTCAAGGTCCATGGCATCAAAAAATGTGTAAGATTTCACAATCTGTGAAGCTGCCCTATTCGGTTTTTTTTGTTTTTGTTTTTTAATATTCTGCTCATATCAAAATGAAATGAACCTGGCAACTAGGGCTTGAAAGAAAGAAGATCATCACCTTTCCTGCCTCAGGGTTGAAACTCCTGAGGAGGAGAGTGAGTAGCAGCAACTTTAAAAAGGAATCAGAAGCAGGCTAAGTCCCTACATCAGCTGCAAGAAAGAAGGGAGAATTGGGAGATCCAGCCAGGCTGGAAAGACGGCCCTGTGCTGAAGGGACAGACACCTGTGAGGCGCTGGGCAAGGCCCAAATGAACCACATTCAGTATCGTGTCTCAGGCTCTTCTCTTGACTATGTTTCAGGTGCACTGGGACCACTCCACGTGGCACATGACCTCTAGGAGCCATTCTTTCTGTTCAAGTGGAAACAGTATAGCAGATCACTTGGCAAGGTCATATATAAAACAGTTGTTGAAAACTAACTACAGTGACCAAAAAAAATTATGGTGTGCTAACTCAACATGGGATTGGCTTGCTTTTGAACAAAACTTTTTTCCTCTCTGAAAAAGCCAATTACAGGCTGTTCTGCCTTCATTTTGATGACTAAATTCCCACTACTGCTCATAAAAATATAGGGAGCTTCTGGATGTGTTTCTTTAGAACAGAAATTTTCAACTGGTGTGCTGCAAGAATTGTAAAACACGCAGCACCTGACTATTTAGTCTGGGGCACTGGCCTCTTTTCCCTTAGACTGTCAAATAAAAAAACTGACAACATCCAACACAACAGAAGCTATCTGGTGTGAATGAATCAACATTGTATTTATTTGGGGGGTAGATCAGCAAAAAGCATAATATATTTTTTGGTGTGCTGCAGAATTTTATAATTAGTTTATGTGTGCCATGAGATGAAAAAGGTAGAAAATCGCTGCTTTAGAAGTATGACTCTTTTACACTGACTCTTGGCTTACGAAATTATCATAAAACACACAAACAGGACCACAAAGAACTGTGAAGATTCCCAACTGTTCACTATAAATTTCCTAAATATGACACTTGAAAGCATTTGTATAGTTTATGACCAGATATGATGTTACTTCTCTAATGTTCAAGTCACTTTCTTATTTGAGATTTGGGTGATCTTTCCAGTCCAAAAGCCATAGTCCAAATTGGGGTTGTTTTTTCTTCTTTCCTTTTTTGATTGTTAACCACCAGGGGCCACTTTGCCACTGGCAGAAAAATTTCATTCTGTTAATGATCCTTTCAACTATCAGGGATTAAAACAAAAACCCAGCCTGAGAGTCACTGATCCCCTGTGGTCCTAATGTGGACTCCGCTCTGCCTTCAGAGAAGCCCAGTGGCAGAGGAGACACAAGGCCTTAGGGGCTCTTGAACATCACATCCCTCCTCAGCTAGGATTTGCTCGTGTCATTGCCCTACTGCTTTTGTCATCCATCACCACTCACGATCCTGCCTTGAAAGACTACATTAACCATACCTGTTATAATTGTTTCCCATTGTAACTAATCAGACAATAGGTGCCAACAATAACTTTTGCTTGTGAAAATTAGTTTCACACCAGAATTTTTAAAGCACCTGCCAAAAAATTTAGTCTATGTATCAGTTCCCTCACAGCCTGTTGTCAGTTAATGTATTTTTCCATTAATAAGTGTTGTTGTTGTTGTTGTTTTAAATTTTTCCAGTAATACTACCCAGATCCCTAGGAGTCTTAAGGGTCCCCATTGGGAAGTCACAGTTCTACAACTGGGCTTTGCAGAACCTAGAGTTGGGGTACCTAAAATCTGTGTTTATAAGTCTGATTTTAATGCATCTGCTCAAGTTTATAGTTTCCGCTACTTATAAAGTTACTGTCCATCCTTGAGACGCCACTCATTTTATTGACGACTCAAATGTCACTTCTTAGAGTGGCAGCAAATCCTAGTGAAGAGCAGGGTTTTTAAACGCGCTGCCAAAGTTCTAATGTCTGCCCCTTGTTACCTGGGTAACTCTAGACAAGTTACTGAACAAGTTATCTCTTTATGGTTACTTTCTTCATTCATAAGATAGGAATAATAATAATTCCTACTTCATATGGCTATTGTGATGATTAAATGAATTAGTACAAGTAAAGCAGTAAAGGCGGGCTGGCACATAATAAGCGCTCAATAGCTGTTATTATACCTATGATTTTCCTACCTCTTCTGAATTAAAATAACTCCGTAAGACATGTGGTTAAGACTCTAACTTTATGTAAAGCAATTACATTTTTAAAACCCATCTTCCATGTTAGATTACAAATTCCACAAGAACACAGGTCATGTCCGATTGATTTTTGTGTCCTCAAATCACATTCTCTCACCGTGCTTTAACTGTCACTGAATGATCTACGAGCTCCTGGGGAAAAACCAGGCTCCGTTGCTTTTTAGTTGAAGATTACTTACTTTACAACTGTTCCATAAGCCAAAGCTGCACCACTGCAGGCTTCTAATACTTTTTATAATGAATATATATGCATTTGATAAAACAGGAAAAAATTCTCTACTAAGGACCCATTCATAATGAAGTATAATAGGTAAATAAACATTGCCATTTGTGAAAGGATTGGCCCCAATGCAAAACAGTTCTGAGAGTTATATTAAAGTCATATTTCTTTTGCCCATCTTTATATAAAGAACACATGTAGCAAATGGAGAAGGATCACTTTAATAAAATTCAATCACTCTAATCACATGGTAAGCAGGAAAGAAGGATAACTTTCGTGAAATGCAATCATTCATTTGTTCAACAAATATTTACCTAGTGCCTACGTAAATATTGCCAGGTAGAGTTCCAGGCACTGGGAGTTCAGCCGTGTACACAGATAAAACAGAATCTATGCTTTCAAAGGGTTAACATTCTTAAAAACAGGCAGATAACGTCACTCCCTAGGTAAAGTACAGGAAAGTCTGACTATCTTTAAAAGACAAGGCTTTGTCATGATGGCAAACTGGAATGTTTTATGCTTTGGTAGGAGATCATTACAACATAGCTTGTTAACTAACAGATTGAGATAGACTTCCAATGACAAGTATGCAAAACACTGAAAGGACCTTTAAGGGAAGTGATCCATTTCAACCTTAAATGGAGAAAAACAAAAGAGGATGCATTAGAGTCCAACAGGCCTACCGAGGAGCCAGTGAAAAGTACAGAGAAATAGATCCATCATTTATTTCTGTTCTGCAGATGGACACGTGTGCCCTAGAAGTTATAAACTTTTCACAAGCCATCTCTCCCTCCACTCTGTTTGCTAGGTGTGCTCTTGACAAAAAGATGAGCAAAAGAAATATGACCTTTATCCAATTCTCAGAACTAGACTGCATTTGGTCCAACTCCTTCACAAACAGCAAGGCATCTTCCCAAGTGAACAGCGCTAGGCGAGAGAGCAGCTCCAGACAGAGAGGGCAAGGGCAGCTCCTACAGAGTGTGTGCATTACCTGCGGGAACCTGACAATGACGTGGTGGGGAATACTCATCACGTTGTGCACATAATCGAAAATCTCTGTAAGTTTCCTTTTATTTGCAGTTAACAGCTTTGGGATTTTGGTGATCATATGTTGAATTTCATTATGTTTAAAACCTAGTTCAAGACGATAAACCTAAAAGAAAGTATAGTTGCTATAAATCATGAATACAAGGTTATCTTGGTACTGTGCCTGAGGACACACTATTCTCTTAAAATTTAAAATAAGGACATTAAAATCTGGAGACAGCTATGCCAACGCCCTGAAGGGATCATAGCTTCCTACTTCTGGGGTAGCCTGAATTTCAAACCCCTCCCCTGAGCATGAGCTACTCACAGCAAGGTGGTTAACAAGAGGACCCCACGGGAGTTACCGTAACTATGGGAGAATGAAGGTGGGCACAGGAGGCCTGGCCAGGTTATCATTATGGGCCCCACCACACAGACCAGCAGTAACAGTTTCAAAGTGCTTTTTGAGCCTCTGCTCCGGAGTGTTATCTGAAAAAGTACGTGTCAAAATTCCAGACAGATGAAAATACTAACCACCCAAATGTGGGTTCAGTCCTCTCTGTGGTCAGTAGCCCATGCATCCCCACCAGTCCCCTGCTTGTACTACTCTGGACGCTGTCCCCCCCAGACTGGAAGCTCGGTGACGGCAGGGACTCTCTCCTCGGCATCATGTGTGGGCAGATGCTCAAAAATTTTTTATAACTGAATATAAAACACTTTAAGTACCTCAGAAAATAGGCCTTCGATAATAGTTTCATCAAACACTACCACAGCTTTATATATTAACTAGTCGGCTGCCCTTGGCTCTATGCTATTCCCTGGGAGAAAAACCAGTGAAGACTGTCTGGTATGTCTGGTGATAGACCTAGAGCTGGCAAGCGGCACAGGTGCTAAGAAAAGTGACATGCTGGCCACTTCACAGAAGTCTTTTGCATCCAGCCTCCAAAACTCATCTCCCACCCGGGTGACAGACACAGACTCATCCTGGGCAATGGCAGCAGTTTCCAGGGACCACCCAGATTCCTAATCTACCCCAGGATTATAGGCATCAGCGTCTGCTGGGTGACTTCCTCATGAAACACCTGGTAAACGCATGAAAGTACTATCAACTAGGACAAACTGCCCGCTAAGATTTACTATATCATTTTCTATTTTCATCTTTTTAGAAATAACTTCATTTATAACAGTTTATTTTTAAGATGACAACAGCAAATTTTATCCTCTTCGGAGGACCAAAACCCTTAAAGAAAGAAGCTGACTTCTCAAAAGCTTAAAGCCATCCTACCTTCATATTTTCTTTCACAGGCTCCAGACTTCCAGTTAGTAGCCTTGGGAGACGAACGACCAGATCTCTGGTCTATAGTTATAAAACAATCTGTTATTACTATATGTGCACATCCAAGCAGTCTGAAAAGCCAAAGCACTAACAGAAATATAAAACTAAAAACCCTAAAATGGCCTAGTCAGAGAAGTGCTGGGAAACCCATACATACTTAATACCTACCCATAATCTCATAAAAACTTAATACTGTTTGAGGAAAAAAACCAAATACTAAAAACTGAACTTAAGGAAACAACTTATTACATATTACTATTATTACAATATTATTACTAATATTACATCAATAATATTATAAAATAATACAGCTATGTGTTTAACCTAGCACGCTTATTCATTCATACCTATTAGAAACACGCGATTTAACATTACTAAATGCAGCTGACATGGAAATATGTAAATTTCCCCCACTTTGCTTACCTTCTTCACATTAAGTTCAAGTTCTTTCTGAAAAAATCCCAATCTGTTATCCAGTCTTTCCACTGAAAAATTCAGCAAAAACGGCGCATTTCTGACCATCTGTGTGATATCTGCCTTACTGAAATTTTTTGACTGTAGATAAGCCACTCTGAAGAAACAAAAACAAACATCATTATAAACATCGACTAGTAGCATTCTATGTTCCAAAATATCTACATTTTCTTTTTTAATTAGGGCTTCCACACCAAAAAAAAAAAAAAAAAAGAGATTAAAGAAAAAACCATTCTACAATAATAGCCCAAATATGGTTAAATCAAGCATCCACCCAACTATTAGAATGGTTTCCATTTATAATTAAAAATAGAAAAATAATTCCCTTTTTAGTTAATCTGACTTATTGTCTTACTTGGTAGAAAAAAAAGAAAGATATTCTTTAAAAATTTTTTTTTGTCTAAGAATAGACAATACACAAATTAAGAAAACAGATTGAGAATTCTTTTTACAAAGAAAGACTTTCAAGTATGAGAGTAAATTTTTTATTTTAGTATCTCAGAGAAACTTTGAAAGGAATTTTGTATTTTAGGACATTTCCTGAGTATGTATTTTCATAACTAACTTTTACTGCAGTCTTTCCACATGTATTCTGTTAACAATAAAGATATTTCCTGCTAAGTTTCTGGAAACCAAAGCAGGATACTTAAATATACAAAGTCTGAAAGCCTATAAACATAATAAAAGTCAGTTTTATTAAATGCCTAAAACA
Source organism: Desmodus rotundus (assembly GCF_022682495.2). Lineage (NCBI taxonomy): Eukaryota > Metazoa > Chordata > Mammalia > Chiroptera > Phyllostomidae > Desmodus > Desmodus rotundus. The sequence continues at coordinate 30,032,892 of NC_071394.1, read as the reverse complement.
TACCAGGACATTATCTTGTTTAATTCTTACAAAAAAAAAAACCAAAACAAAACCAAAAAACCCAACAAAAACAAAACCCTGTGAACCAGATAAAATTTCCATATTACATTTGAATAAAACATAGATCCAGAGAAGTTAAATAACTTTTAAGTCTACCAACTAATTAATGACAAGTTGAGATTTCACCTAAATTCTGACTACCTTTAATACCTATGATATTTTTATACCATGTATTAGACCTTATATTTTACATTCAAATGACTATCATTCTTTAAGCAGTCGGTTAAAAACAAAAAGAGAAAAGACTGATAAATTTAACTACATATATATAGTTTATTATATATAAATTTAACTATATAAAAAAATTAAAATTCAAGGCAAGAAAACAGCATCAATAAAGCCAAACACAAGTGACAAGTCTGGGGAAAATATTTACAATATGTCATAGGAACAAATTTTCTTAATATATAAAAGAATGCTTACCAAAAAAAAAAGGAAAGAAAATAGACGTATAAAAAATGCTCCAAACATTTGGTGCTCAAAACATCATTTCAAAAACAGTGAGGCATTGTTTTTATCTATAAAACGAACTGAAATCATAAAGTTTGATAAGACCATTTTAGTGAGGAGAATAGCTCAATTGGCACTTCTGCACACTGTTGGTGGGAGTGTGAACTGGAGAACCACCACCTATAGGACAGATAATTTGTCAGTGCCCAGTAAAATGACGAATGCACACACACTTTGACCTAATAATCGCCCTAGCTACACACCAGTATGTATGGAACGACACATCTACAAGGGGAGTCACTGCAGCCGCACGGAAATAGTAACGGCCGCAAACAACTACCACGTTTACCAAAATGAGACCAGACAGATCCAGAGTATAAACTACAGTAGGGGTAGAAAAAGAATAGGAAGCACCAGGGAAAAGTTATGTCCAACATACAGCTAAAGTAAGAAAGTGGGGTTTCGGGTAGTACGTTTACATGCCACCAATTGTGTGTGTGTGTGTGCGTTCATGTGTCTGGTGGAACATTCTCAGCTGAACAAAACACTTGATAATAGTAGCTGCCTCTATCGGGTCTTAGAAGGGTGATGAGGGACAGGAATAAGTAGGTGGAAAGGAGGATTCCTTTCTATACGTGTGGCAGCAAGGATTAGTATCTGATTAAAGCATAAGAACACCTGTCTGCATTATGGTTAATTTTTCCAATAAAGCATTAACATATAAGGCACAACCAGAAAAAATAAATAATTTTAATACAGATTATTCATTTGAAAATTCCTACTAAGAATCAAATAACTTCTTTATACATTTAAAATTTTCTTCATTAAAACTAAACAAAAAAGGACAAGAAAATTGTTTTAAAAAACCATATGAATTCAATGCAGGTATAGAAATTCTAGAAAATAAAAATGTTGTACATATACCAGAACTAGAAGCTAAGTTCAATTAAATATTATTTTTCATTGTATATCCTTTTTTAATTTATTTTTTATTTTTAAAGATTTTAGTTATTATTAATTTTTAGAGAGAGGGGAAGAGAGGGAGAAAGAGAACAAGAGAAAAACATTGATCAGCTGCCTATCATATGTGCCCTGAAACCAGGACCAAACCCACAACCCAGTCATGTGCCCCGACTGGGAATCGAACCAGCAACCTTTTGTTTTGTGGGATGATGCTCAATCAACTGAGCCATACCAGTAGGTTCATTGTATATCTTTTTGAGTACATGTGGATAAAACAGCTATTAAAAAAATCAAAGTAATTTAAAAAATCCTCCACAGTTTAATTTGTCAGCCAGGGGTGGGAACCATTAGACTACTATCTACATGAGAATACGCCTTAGTTGTTAGGAGCATGTGTAACTTAAACTCTCTTTAAGCTTAAGTTTCCTTCAGAGAATTAAAAATACAGACACAGTATGGTGTAGACTCTGGAGTCAGACTAACTGGGTTTGAGTCCAAGGCCTGCCTTTTACACTAGCTATGTAATCTTGAGCAAATTATTTAGCCCCTCTGCGCCTCCCCTATAAAATGGGGTATTAATAATGGCACTGCGGTAGGAAGCCCCTGTAATGGCTCCCAGTGATCTCCGCCTCCTGGTATGCACACTTTCTCAGAATTAATCTGAGCAGTAAGAGTATGCTGGGTTTTGAATGGGAGGGAGCTGGTGTTCCAGACAGCCAGGAGAAGCGGATCTGGATGTGTCAGACTGAGTTTCTAGAATCGTTCTTTCTCTCCCCTGTGCTATAATGCAAGTCCCATGAAGGGACAGAGCGTGACTGTTTTATATGACTCAAGTCTAGCTCAGTGCTTTGCATGTATAATAAGGGCTCACATTATTCAATATAAGGAATACCATGTTTTGTTTTGTTTTTTCCTAATTCAGAAAAAAGGACATTAAACTATGAAGGTTCAAGGAACTGTAAAGCTCTCTGAAAGGAAACATTGGTGCGAGACTAGTCTGGGGGAGAAGACTAGAGGCCGGCCAGCGAGGAGACCACGGCAGCAGCCTTGCTGTGAAATGATGAAGTCTTTGCAGATTAAGAAAAATGCATTAACTGACTTGAGAGAGATAAAAAGGTAAAAGTGATAGAGTGAGGTGATTTATTAGAGGCAGATGCTCTAAGAAGAGTAGCCCAAGTTAATACTAATATTTCCAGCTTGGCAGGGTGACAGTGCTCCCATTCAGTGAGTCTGGGAGTGCAGGCAAGAGATTTAGGTGGGAGGTGGGGGCGATGGTGGGTTCAAAGTGTGAACTTACTGATGAGGACTCTACTGCTCTCTCTGGCGTTCCCAACGCCTGGCAGAATTCTTATCTCACAGAGCAATACTGTCTCACTATATCAATATCCCAGGTTCAATAAGTTCTCTGAATGTTGAATGAAGCACAAAGATGTTTACAGAAGTGCTATTGAAAGACGACAGAAAGGAACAATGAAAACAGCCAACTTATGGGAAAGATTAAGCAAATTATACAGTAATCTGCCAAGAGGATGTCCAATGTTTACCATCAAAAACTGGCCAGTAAAAAACACAAAACCTCAAACTTTCTTAACTTTAAGTGTACTCTAGAAAATCCTGCCATCTGTTAATGGATTAAAAACAAAAACAAACAAATAAACACCTTATTCCAGTTTCCGAAGAGAAACAGGGTAAGTACTGACTTAGCAAGAAGTTTTTATGTTTTTGTTTTCACATAAAAATAATAGGGTATTGAAGAAAAAAAGCTGTGTGAGTTTCAATTTTGATCAAAAAAGGTCCAAACAAAACAGTAACGTTCATGTTCATTATCTCAGTTGAACCTTGTGCGACTTGAAAAATAACTTATATATTATTTCCTTCATAATCACTTCTTGGGATAAACAAGAATCATTCCAAAAAGCCTACCTGATCTTAAGATTTTCAAGGTCTTCAGAGAAAATAGCATAATTTTTAGTCAGGAATGCTCCCAGTTGATTATTCTCTATACCCAAATCTTTAAGAAACAGGAGTATTTGTTTAATGTCTTTTTCAAAATCCAGTCTCAGAAGGAGGTTGGCTGCATCTGGGTGTTTTTCTATCTTGGACAAGTCCACTCCTACAATAAATTACAAACACTGTTGGAAGAAAACCGCTTAACTCTGTCATTAATCTTCACACAGAGAAGTCCAAGAAATTAGTGGTAGAGATCAACAACCTATCTGAAGGGGAACAGGGAGGCCAATAGAAACTTCAATATATTTTTACACTAAATTGCTTGCAGAAATAAAAGTAAATTAAAATTAAAATACAGTATTTATTTCAAAGCCCTATGTAGAGAAAAAGAATGAATTTGGGGCTAAATTTCCACCCAAAACAAATTCACTAAGTCATATGAAGATCATCACCATTATCTACGGTTTCTTGAGTATTGTTTGAAGAGGGCTTATATGAGCCCCTAATGAGCTCCACAGTAATGCTTAACTGGTAATTCTGTGGGGTAATGAACCAGGTGAATAAACTGGTAGTTTCCTTGAAGTTTTGTCTTTATCATTTTCTTAGTTGTTAGCGTTATTTTAAAATATTCTTATGGTCCCCTCCATAGGAGGAATAGAAATGACCCTGTATCTTACTCATCACTGTCACGTCCAGGTCTCTGGCAGAGACAAGTGCCTTGAAGGGGCTCAAGAAAGGTCTGTGTGAGAACAGGTGAGCATATCAGCCTTCCAGTCCACCACAAAGCAGAAAATACACAACCTTGAACTTTCACATATTCTTATAATCTTAGGTAATTGAAGTCAGACGAAAGACAGGAGAGAAAGAATAAAAAGGGGAAACCAAGTTGTTATTTCAATTCATTCTTTGGCTATGGATATAATTAGATGTCAGTGTTAACTAGGTAGAGAACCAAAGTAATCTGTAATTCAAAATTCTCATTAAAACTGAGCACTCTATTCTCTCATTTTTTCCTTTTATTTGATTAAAAAAATAAATTATACATGAATAGGAAAGGCCTATTCCTTATTTTTAGAGTAAACATTTGAAGATAATATAAAAGTTTAAGTTTAGACTCAGATTTCATATTCGTGAAACTCATCAGATTTAAAATAACTCTCAAACTGATTTCTAGATGCAACTTTACAGTCTTAAATATAAATTCAATGAAATGAAAACATTCTTTGCTTAATGGTGTCCACAACTAGAAAAAATTGTAATTCCATATTGTTAGATCCAAATATAATTCTAAACTCAAATTCCTGGATATGAAACAGGTATTGATATAAGAGGGTCGAAAACAGAAAAACAGATCATAGACACACAGAATGAAGACCGGAAACAGTCCAGGATGAGCTGAAAGTCTGGCACACAATAAAAACGGCATTCAAACCAACAGGGAGAGAGGACTATTCGTCAGAGTATAACGGGACCACTTGTAAAATTAAGAATTCCTTTTATTATCTGATACAAAAACTAATTTCATATAGATATAGACCTAAAAACATACCAAATTTAAAATTATTAGAAGAAAACAGAATTTAAATAATAATGTTAAGTTTGACTACATTTAAGTATGCAACCTATGTGTAGCTTTCTATACGGTAACATTTGCACAGAAAGAGGTCTGGGAAGCTACTCAACAAATTGGTAACGACAGGTACCTGGACCTGCAGATATAGAGAGGGTGAGTTCTTTCTTTTGTAATATTTGTACTTTTAACAACTCAATGTAATTCTTTTGTAATTTAAATTATTAATAGAAAAATAAAATTTTTGAATGGATGGATAATTATATTAGAAACCAGTTCCAAAAACCTGTGCTAAATGGGGGAAGGGATGCTTTAAAAATAACACAAAGGGTTCAGACTTTAAATTTAACTACATATTACCCCTTACAGGTGCTAACGAGCCTCGCTCAGCAGGAGCTGTCACACCCTGACTGCACTGAAAAAGCAATCCTGAAAAGCTGCTTTTTAACAGCAATAAGAGTGCAGAATCTCACCAGGAGGGCACACCGCTGTCAGCACAAATCACGTGGGCTTACTTACAATTTCATTAACTGGAAAATATAGTCACTGAATGCCTACAACGGACCAGGCAAATCTGGTAGGCACTGGGGACACGGAAAAGGAATCATAAATGCATGATCCTAACTTGTAGGGGACCACAGTCCAAGCTGGCTTTGTCCCTTCAGTTCGGTAAGTACAGACATTACTGCTCTGTTCGCTCAGTGTTATACATATTTACTGGGTCAAGCAGAGTCTGGCAGGCAAAAGAAATCGCCCTAAAAAGTTCAGATGAAAACAACTTTAACGAAGGAGCTCTATACAGTGATGTGACCAGAATTAAGAGAACAAACAGGGGCACCCCTAGTGCTAAAGAGACGGAGAAAAAGTAGTACCCAAACCCAGGGGGAGCTGGAAGCGATAAAGAAGGGATTTCTCAGTAGGAGCTGTTGTCAGGGAGGAGGCAGTTACAAGGCCCCAAGCAGGGAGGGAACAGGGGAAAACTGCTCCCACCTGCCCTCCCTCTCCTCCCACAGGTGCCTCCCACTGGCTCCAGCAGGCCAGAAGCCAGATGGCAGAGGAACCCGAGTGCACAGAAGTTGGCCTCCTGGGATGTGGACGGGACAGAGAAGGCAGAAAGCAGATCTGGGAAGCAAACAGAGAAGCAGCAGATCATTAAGGTCCTCAAAAATACTGCCTAGCAACACACTCAAGGTTCCTCTATGGCAGCGTCACTCAAGTTGCCTCTAAGATGGTCTGTGGAAGTATCAGCATACGGAGAGGAATGGCTGACACATACTGCACAGCCCTGAGTATACGTAAATTATTTAAAGGTGGGGACCGTGTCATCTGATCTTGTCTTACCCAGAGCACCTATCACGAGGCTGGGAGAGCTGTTCTCGAAGGAAGGAGACCAGCTCCCCTTCTTGCAGCAAACATCATCTTTCTCTCCCCTTTGAGCCCACAGAACACTTTATTTGTATCTCTTGCATGGAACTTACCACTTTCATCCTTGCATTCGAGTTATTCTTATATGTGTGTGTTTAGAGGTGTGTAAAGCCCTGAAGCTTCTTGAGAGCAATTCCCCATACATTTGGGTCACTTGCACAAGGAGAGAGGAGTAAACAATTACAAGGTTATTAGTGCTAGGATCCAATCAAGGACAGACTGAGCCTACAGGAGGGTCACTCTGTTGGAAAGGTGAGGGAAGATATTGTAAAGTTACTTGATCTGAATCAAGTTCTCCAGTTGACCAGGCTGGCCAACCAAAAGAAGGGTGGCAAGCAGCAAAGCGAAAAAGGTAAATGGGGGAGCAGGAAGAATTTTGAAGCCATAGGAAAGCTTTGAAGGATTTCAAGTAGGTCACTGACATAGCCAGATTTGCATTTTAGAAAGAACACTAACATTGGAGAGATTATCGGGGGGCAATACTGCTGATAAGACAACTATCAAATTAGAAAGCTCCTAATTTCTCACTGAAAAATGAGGACCTGAAAAGAACGAAGGCAGTGACTAGAGAGAATAAGAGAAGCAAATGGATTTGAGAGACAAACCCTTACTTAACCTGTCCTCTCATCCTCCAGGAGTAAGGAGGTTCATCATCTGGGAAAATCAAGTAAGAGAAGTGCCAGACCCAGAGGCCATGGAAACAGCAGAGGGCTGCAGTAAGGTGCTGGACCGAAAATAAAGAGGACCAGGTAAAAGCTCACAGTGAGATCCCTCGGCTGCCTTCAACTATCCAGATCCCAGCGCATTCCCTGTCAACAAGCTGAGATACTTACAGAGAAGTCCTAGAGAACCCGCCCAAATCAGGACAGTAGGCTCCAGGACAAAGGCTGGGGGTGGTGGTGAAATGGAGCAAATACATCATCTGATACGGTTAACTGTAAGAAAAACTGTCCTGAGAGGCCACTGGAAGGTGTGGGAAAATGTGGCCCGAGGAATAAAGAAAACTAATCAAATGAAAAACAATGATTAACCATGGAAAATGAAAAGTTTGACAGGAAGGAAAACAATCATAATACACTTCCCAGAGAACAGTGAGCAATATTTAGTCATAATGTAATCACTGACTAATGATTTATCTAAAACTTGTTCATATAACTATATTGGGAGAATCAAAGAGAATAAGGAAAACATACGTGTGTATATACAAGAGATCAACTGGTGTCTGAAACTGATGAACCCAGCAACAGCACTTTTAAAGTTACATACAAACAGAACGAGCTCCCTGATGCAACATTAGGAGGGATGAAGCAGGGAGTACAGTTTTTCACTGGTAGTCTTTTAGGCTATTTGACTTCTGTTCATGGATATGTATTACTTTGATAAGATTATAAACACTTAATTTAAACAAAGTAGAAAGAGAAATGAAGAGTACACTCAGAAAGTACTCGCAGGTTACTCACTTACCTAGAAGGACTAACTTCTGCAGAGTCTCAGAATGATCCACATAGTCTCTAAGTGTGAATGAAGTAGGGGGCAATGGAGGGTCTGCGATAATCTGAACAGCCTCCTCCTCTGAAATCGGCTGCAATGGAGACAATGGCGGCACATCGTCCAGTGCTTTGAAGCCAGCCATGTGGAAAGAAAAGCAAGTTATCTCTCCCATCTGTACACTCAAAGATATTTCTACAAAAACAACTTCCATAGTTTGCTATTTTTTAAATCTTAGGATCATCTCAGGATTAAGCATCTAAGTCCAAATATTTTCTACTTTTTAATAGGAAAGGCTAAGACTATTTAGAGAGATCAACTACTCTTCCAAGATAAGACATTTCTTTTTTTATTTTTTAAGACTTCATTTATTTATTTTTAGACAGAGGGGAAGGGAGGAAGAAAGAGAGGGAGAGAAACATCAGTGTGTGGTTGCCTCTTAAATGTGGTTGCTCCCCACTGAGGACCTGGCCCACAACCCAGGCATGTGCCCTGACAGGGAACTGAACTGGTGACCCTTTGGTTCACAGGCCAGCGCTCAATCCACTGAGCCACACCAGCCAGGGCATTCTAATAAATTTCTATTCCATTAGAATGAGTCCTGTACAAAATCCTTTCCCCTTTCCTTCACTTTAATTAATAGTTAAGAAATGGTAAAGACCAACTGACCTTCAAGTACCTTTAGAGATTAAATTTTCCTCAAAAAGATTCATAGCTTGTTAACTTGGCCAACGGTGTAACATATTCTACCAGCCTGAATTGTATGGGTTAAAGCAATCATCACATTCTAAAATGTCTTCATTTTGATTCGTTCCCTTCTCCAAGTTATCCTCAAATATGCCTTTAAGAGGCTTCTATGACTGTGTTTCTACCACCTGTAGTCCTTCGCTAAGTGACTCTCTCTTTGCTAAGTGACCCTAGTGTAGCCTTGATTCTGAGGTTTTGTTTCATCTTAAATCAAACTCTGTATGGAAAATACTGGAAACTGCAACCTACCTAAGGCTAAGGAATCAGGACTGTCATATTTTTTTTTTTGCCTCTAATCACTACACTTTCTCATTTATTATATCCAGCTTCTCCTCCTAGCCCCCTTTCTCCCCTCCCCCACAATCCTGCATATTCTACTTTACCTAATGTCTCATTTGTAGTGAAATATTCTTACCCAGAAACATTCCCAGAATAGGAAGCACAGGAGGTAGAGGACTGAGTAGGCGGACCAAGGGAGCTTTTGGGGGTGATGTAACTGTTGTACTGACTGTGGTAGTCATTACATAGCTAAATGCGTATGTCAAAATTCATAGCACTGTGTATCCAAAAAGGATGCATTTTTCCTGATTTTATTCTCATACCCTAATAAACCTGATTACCAGGAAAAAACACTTACAATCTAGATAAAGTATGTAGAAAGTTGTTTATATAGCTATAAAACAATTTTATACATATTATCCTACAAACTTTTTATCTTAGTAAAATAGAGGCATAATAAAAATAAATGAATAGAACCGGCATTTTTATTTTTCATGCCTGGTATGAAATACGACTTGAAATAGGCTAACAATATAAACAGGCAGCTTATTCAGACTCCTGAAGTGGGGCAAAAGAGACTTTCTGAACGTCAGAATTACCTTCCAGAGACAGCTCAGGATCAAAGTTGGGTATCTCTCGTGGCTGCTCATTCACGGAAGGAAGCCTCGTGCTTTCATCTGCATTAATCTCTTGTTTGGTGGGCTGGGAACTATTATTCCATACGGAGGAAGTCCTGTAAGTCTTAAATGCCCACTGGAGAAAGCAATTGTGAGAGGACACCCAAGGGTGAGCAGAGAATCCATTCGACAGTGTTTTTGCTGGTCTCTGAAAACGATTTCCAAGTTGTGCAGCAGTAACAAAGCTATTCCATCTAATCGAGCTGAACCACCTGGGTATCTGTTGGGCGGTCAGGGCCATTTTTCTTAACGTAGCCTACAAAGAATGTACATAAGCATTCAAAAAGAGAAATGTACTTTACTTAAATGTTTAAAACAATATTCAAACAATAAAAAGATAAATTGAAAACTTTTTTATAATTAAAAGGTATTAAATAAATTTAGGTGACTAAAGTAGTTTCTTGAGCACAAGAAAAGCCAAAAACAAGACAGTCACATTTACAAACCAAAAGACAAGAACTTCTGAACTTGAAAAATACATATGCTTTACAAAAATAAAATCACTGGTGTAAGAAAAATATTTAAAACAAAAATCTGTGAATGTTCAAATTACAGCTGAACCAAAAAATCTGTTAATTTAATAATTTAAAGAAAATAAGGTAATGCAATCAAGTGTTCTTGAAATTTGGTTTGAAGGACATTTAAGAAACAGACCGTTGATCAAAACCACACTGAATTATTCAAATGCACTTTATGTACATACAGCAGACCCTTAAACAACATGGGAGTTAAGGGCCCCGTGCTCCCCGACACCTGCAGTGTAAAATCCATGTAAAAGTTTTGACTTCTCCAAAACTTAGCTACTAATAGTCAACTACTGAACAGAAGAAGCCTTATCAATAACATAAACAGTTGATAAAAAATACCATTATATGTTTTATATAGCGTAGTCTTACAATAAGTTGGAGAGATGGAAATGTTAAGAAAATCCATTGACAGTAGTGTACTGCATTTATCAATACCATAAGTTTATATGAGGAACTGTTAATACCTGCCTCAATACTGTCTTACATGATACAAAACACTACAGATGTCATATGCATTACTAACACTAGACGTCAAAAATGAAAAGATAACGTGAAAAAGAAATTCGCATTTATTAACAGGTGTAACAATTCATGCACTGATAACAAACACCAATATAATTGCTTCATGGTTATTGATTTGCCTAGTGTAATCGATATGATTATCTTCATACGATAACCTATACACTAATGAAAAATTAGTGGTTATACATTAAATGGTTATACATTTTTATGGCATACAGTACTAGTCATGTTCATAATGCAGTGTTGGAAACATTGTTACATTCTTTAAAATAACCACTTACCTGTGATGGTATGCAGTTCTATAATCATTGGAGAGAGGGAGGGAGGGAGAGAGGGAGGAGAAGGGGAAGTGCGGGAGGGAGGGAAGAGGAGAGAGAGAGAGAGAGATACTTTATGGTAATGTAATTCTTTGAAAGAAGTTATAAAACAGTGAGAAAACTAACACTATTAATTTTATATTAAATATTATCCACCCTATGGCTATGTAAGGATGGGCTATCTGCTTCCATACAAGTCTTACAAATGATGTTCTACACGATGAATACTTAGGCAATGATGGTAAAACAAAAACGTCTCAGAGAGTTCTTGTCAGTTATTAGATTCTCACACAAAGCCACACTCCCATACACAACAGGTGAGTTTGCTAACTGTAAGGCATGAAGATTATTTCCTATTCATTAGGTGGAAGTGGAGCATCATGAAGGTCTTCCTCCTCCTCATCTTCATGTTGAGGAGGCTGAGGAGGAGGAAGAGTAGGGTTGGTCTCTGCCTCAGGGGAGGCAGATGCTGAAGAGGTGGAGGAGGTGGAAGGGGAGGCAGGAGAGGCGGGCACATGGGTGTAACTTTATGGAAATACATTGTAATTTCTGTCTGACGATATTACTTTTTCATCTCTAACGCTGTTTCCACACGGTACCAATCCTTCCCCCATTTGGGGTATACGAGAGGCAACCACACATCGATGCTTCTCTCCCTTCCCCTCTCTAAAAATAAATAAATAAAATCTTTAAAAAAACAAAAGAAGTCCAAAGCAGTCTTGAATAATCAAAACTTTTCTGCCAGATTGTCTAATGCCGGTGTGTGTTCTGGCACCGCTTCCTCCATGTCTTCTCCCTCATCATCTGGCACAGGTTCAGAAGCACTCATCTCCATGACATTGTCTTCTTTTAATTCTTCCGGTGTGGTGTCTATTAGCTCTTGAATTTCTCCAAGATCCATATCTTGAAACCCTTTAGCTCCCCCTCTCTTCCTTACTAATATACATGCTTTGTGGTGCTTTGTTTTTCCAAGACACTTTCATCTGCATTAAAAACCTGTTCAGGCAGATATCCATTCCCCTCAATTATATTCTTAATGTCTAGGAACTCCTCTGCTGCCCCTCAGTCAGAAGATGCTTCTCCTGTTATCTTGACCTTGTTAAAGCCAAACCTCTTTCTAAAATTACCAAACCATCCTTCCCTGGCATTCAATTCTCCAGCTTTAGATCCTTCATCTTCGTTTTGCGTTGTCATAAAATAAATTCACCTTTTCTCAAATCACATTAGAGTCTATAGGGTATGCCTTCCTTCTAACAATCCTGCACTCACAGAAAAGATGCATTTTCAATATGAAATAAGAAGGTATTTTGCAAAAAGTGTAAGGTTTCAAGGCAAATGCTTCATGAATTTCCTTTTCTTTTTTTGCAATGGTCCTTATGCTGGGTTCATTTATGTTGAAACGCCCAGCAGCCGCAGACCATATCAAGTACATACGAAGGAATTCAGCTTTTCCTGTAATGCCATGACCTCCCTCTAGTTCTCAGGAGCACTTCCAGAGTCACAGTGGCACTCTTTACGGGTCCCGTGGCGTCACTCAAGGGTTTGGGTGTTGCACTAAACACAATGCGATATGCAATTTACTTTAGAGGAGCTGTTCACGTAAAGATGATTAGTGTCACACAATGGGTGTGCTAAAGGGATACTGGCAACACTTGAGTGCACCACAACAGCAACACAAAGTGGCTATAAAATTATTACAGTGTATGCCACAGTGAATTTCACGCAGTTATATCTAATACTTCATCTTATATTTGTTTACATTTCCCTTGACTGAGACTGCAAATATTACCATGTACAGTCTGTAAGTACTGTCTGTGCAAGTTTTGATGTTTTAACTTTTTATAATAGATTTCTGTATGTTTCATTGTAGTAAATGATTAAATGGACCAGTATCTATGTATATTTTACTCATTCATGACATAGCTTTTTCTTAATTTTTTCAATATTTCTAGGCTATGTGGTTTGTGTCCAAGTTTCTTAAAACTGTCACAAATGTCTAAACATGTTTCCAATATATTTATTGAAAACAATCTGCATATAAGAGGACCTGTGTAGTTCAAACCCGTATTGTTGAAGGGTCAACTGTACATGAGTCACAGAATAAAAAACAGAAAGAAATCTACTGTGTCTGAAATGGATCATCAGAGAATTGCTATCTAGGAAGTTGCTCCTTGCTTCATCCTCAGGGCTAACCACCGTTGATATTTACAGAATTGAAAACCAGCTCTGTCAAATTCCATTTGTAGAAAAAGAAATGTCTTTAAAAAAAAGTCTAAACTAGAAATTGAAGAGAAATACGTTAGCAATCAGCAATGTATACATGTATATTAATGATAGAAAAACAGTTGCTTTATGAAGATTTTCATAAGGCCGATAAATGCCTGGAAGGAATATGAAGGAATTTATATTTAGCCAGATTAATTAGAAAGGTAAATTTGATAATATATAATTTCACTAATAAGTTAATACATAGAAAACACAGCCTGGAGTTCAGCATATGGAAAATGCTCCACAAATATTACTGGTTATTATTATTGATTACACAACCAAATGTAAATGAATTGAACATAACTTTCTGCTTTGTTTTTCTATATACTGGAATTCAGCTTGTTTTATGCTCTGAATTGGACCAAATAATGCACAGTCTAACCTTCTCTTGGAGATTTTCACAGCTGACCATTGAACAGTTTGGAGGTTAGGGAGGGGCACTGCCCATCATGCAGTTGTAAATCCGGGTATAATACAGTACTCTCCACATATGCAAATTCCCAATCACAAACCAAAAATGCTTAAAGAAGTCTCCTGAAAGGGATTTTAAAATATTTTTTTAAAAGAAATAAGCATTCACAATAGCCTGTGACATAGATGATTTTCATTAAATTTTGTTAGGAAATGGGTCAAGTTTTCCCTCAAACCTCTAACATTCATTCTCTGCACAGCAAAGTTGTAAGGCACTAAATTGAAAGCCAGAAGACCTCAATTAGGCTACGTTGACAAGACTAAGTTTCATGGGGTGGCCTAGAACAATGTCTGGCCCATGATGGGATTCAGTAACCATTCTTTAAATAACAAAATTTTAAAAGGTTACAGGTACAATAAAATGATTCATTCTTAAGGTCCCTATTAACTGTAAAATGTTTTGACACTAAGTTTATCTAAGAAATTCCTCCTACTTCAAAATAAACTCCTGAAATTCCAATCTCACTCTGAATCCTTTCCAGTCTTAAATTAATCCTGCCTCCTCCCACAAGAGACAGACTAGCTTTAGTATTCCATTCATAGTCATGAAAATACCTTTATGTACACAACTTATGTTTATCCCTATCTTTATTTACAAGCGCACCACCTTCTCCACATCATTTCACTTCTGTGTATATCTCTTAATGATTACTAACTGTTCCTTCGGGAGAGCAGGGGCTCATCTCTGGATTCACCCTCCCAGTGACTATCCCCATTAGCCTTGCACCGGGTGTCGGGCCGAAATAAATCAATTGCAACTAAGGCTAACTCATTTGCCTACACTGCAGGCAAGACATTTTCGTAGGTGTATAAAAGCCTTAGTCTGTGATGGCAATCTTCTAACAGGACTCTCTCAGCAGGAATATTGAAGAAAAAAAGCCTCAAAGAATCCTTCAGTCCATTAAAATATCACATCCTTCTCAAATGTGTGCCTTAGTACTTCACTAGGGATAGGAATAAGCACTCAAAGGCTGCTCGAGATTTCTACCTCTGTAAGGCTAATAAAAGAGGAGATGAAACGGCTGGAAAGACGGCTTTGTAAGCAAACCCTTCCTAGGCCATTTTAATTCACTTTGTTACTCACACCGAACTTCCGCAGAAACACACAGAACTTTGGCGTCCTCTATACAGCGCACTAATAAACACAGTTTTGGTCTCATCAGCCAGGGGTAAATAACAAAACAAATTACCCTCGATTGGGCCGGGAAGACTACAGGCCAAGAGGCCCTGGGACTCGGCCTGGACCCAGGTGGATGGGGACCCAAACCCTGGCCAGAACAGCGCAGTCGCGCTCCAGCAGCTTTCGCTTTACCTGTGGCGAGGCCTAGCTAGGTCTTGCGGTTCGTTCCGCTGGGGCAGACAGGGTGGCGGGGAAGCGCGCCCGGTCCCACCACCCAGAACTCCTCTCCGTCCGTCCTCCCGCCGCGCCGGCGCCGGAGTGCAGCCTCGCCCACGTGGGCTGCGGCGGGAGTGGGCGAAACCATCTGAGAGAGAGAGAGAGCGCGGGGGGAGAGGTAGCGACATGCGGGGAGGAGAGAGGGCCAGGGCCCGCAGTTTTCCTTCTCCCGCACGCTCCTTCGCTTAAGGCTCCCCCATACGGAATCTAAAGACACCAGGAAGGCACAGTGATGCCTCTCCCGGAACGGTAGCTGGTGCACGGGCGGCAGCGCACCCCGCCCAAGGCCGCGTTG
Organism: Desmodus rotundus; assembly: GCF_022682495.2. Lineage (NCBI taxonomy): Eukaryota > Metazoa > Chordata > Mammalia > Chiroptera > Phyllostomidae > Desmodus > Desmodus rotundus. Next base: position 30,017,487 of record NC_071394.1, on the reverse strand, counting down.
GCGGAGACGCGACCCCGCCCTCCCGCGCCTGCCCTCCTTTCGGCTCCCAGCTTTCGGTCCGCGACAGACTCGGTCCTGCGGTCCGGCCTCCTGCCCGCTGCGGCTCGCCACCTCCGGGGTCCCAGCCTCCACGGGCCGGGGCCACCGACGCCGCAGGACGGGGAGGCGGGCCATGGCGTCCTGCGTGGGGAGCAGGACCCTGAGCAAAGATGATGTGAACTACAGGATGCATTTCCGGATGATCAACGAGCAGCAAGTGGAAGACATCACTATCGACTTCTTCTACCGGCCACACACCATCACTCTGCTCAGCTTCACCATCGTCAGCCTCATGTACTTCGCCTTCACCAGGTGAAGCGGGCCCGGCCGCGCGGGGGGCGCGCCCTTGGGCCGAGGGAAGGGGTGGACGGGAGGCGGTGTAGGGGAGCGTGGCCCGGGTTGGATCTGTGTGAGGAAGCGGGCTGGCTTTCCTCGCACACACTTGCAGACCCGCCGCCCACGTCGCTCCTCACCCGCCTGGTGTCTAGCAGAACACCCATCCCTTGCAGTCCCTCTGCACCTGCGTTCGCCCCTATCCTCCAGCCCCCACCCCATGTTTATACCATCTCTCCCCGTACGGCGCCTCGGGCTACCTCGGAACGCTCACGGGGCATCTAGCTCTAATGTCCCCTCTCCTGCTGCACTCAGCATCGCTCCCTATTCACATCACGACACCAGCCCCCTCCTCTCCAGTCCGTGGTTCTACCCAACGCATCGCATGAATCATCTCGTATGCACCACTTTCAGAGCATACCACTACACACTGAAAACACCACAGTCCACAGCGCCACCACCCACCAGGCCCAGGCCACATCCCAGACCCTTTGCGGTGGAACTCTTCCAGTATTCAGCACGACCCCCCATGTAAAAAATGCACTTATGTGGTGCACTACATCTCCCGTATGCACTGCACACAAATCAGCTGGTATATCCCTTCCTCCAGCCTCAAACACTACCTTCTCTACAAAACAAACTGTAGACACACATATCACAGTGCACCTTTCTCTTTCTAGCACAGCCAGTACCTGTCACCTCTTGTGTACATTGCTACATAGACACAATGCACCCTTAATCACCTAACGTACTTGCTGAAATGAGATATTGTCAAGCAATTGTAACAATGCCTGGTGCATAGTAAATGCTAAGGAAGTGTTAAACACATAAACCTCACCCAATATAGCACAACTCCCTTATCCCCCTGAAAACACACACTCTCTCAAAGCACATCTAATATATACACCTACGCATAGGAGCTTGCCTGCCCAACTCTTGACACCCCGGTCTTACAACTCTTTGTCACTGAACATGTGGCTTCTCAACCCCAAGCCAGGGAACTAATTCATCCCTGGTTCATAATGACACACAACCCATGGGTCCCACTTTCAAAGGATTTACATTTTCTGGATGAACCTCCTTAAAGAAAGAAAAGGCATGCCTACCACACCATTATGGCTTAAAAGACCAACAACCCAGAGAACTGTGGTTTTGGAGCCAGAGAGTTGGTTTCAAAACTATTTGTGTGTTCTCTGTTAAGTTATTTACCCTTTTTCTAAGCCTCAGCATCCACACCTGTAAAATGGGGGTAAAATATATACTTAACTCCTACAGGGTTATGAAGAGTGAATGAATATGTGTGCGTGAGCCTAGCAGAGTATTTCGTGCACAATGTGTGGTTAATATCAGTTACTTCTCTCAACATTTTTATCCCGCAGTCAATGGTTCTCAGTCCAGGTCAGCAGAAAACGTGCAGGAGTATACTCGGTGATCACAAGCTTTGGGGAAACTTCTGGTATTTAGTGGGCGGGCATTAAGAATGCCTAATGTATTACAACACATGGGACAGCATTGTACAACAAAGAATGAATTGTCCCATCCATGCAGTCGTGCATGTACATGTGTGTGCACAGGCACACAAGTGCCAATGGCTCCTCCCTTGGGAATCATTGCAGTTTTTCAGATTTTCATAAAACTGGTAATATCCTCCTACATTATACTTGTTCCTTACCTCCGTAATGCATTTGACTGTTGGTTTTTATTTTGTGTTTATCTATTGGCACGAATCTGCCTAAAGCTATAAGCAGGGGTGTCCAACCTGCAGCCCCGTGGGCCACATACAGCCCAGGATGGCTGTGAATGCGGCCCAACACAAAATCGTAAATTTACTTGAAACATTATGAGATTTTTTTGTGTGATTAAGTGTTGCAATGTATTTAATGTGTTGCCCAAGACAACTCTTCTTCTTCCCATGTGGCTCAAATATGCCAAAAGATTGGACACCCCTGCAAGCATATGAAACAGTTACTTACTCTTAATGATGGAGAATATAGCTGCTATTACCGTAGTCTTCTGCTAATGCTGTGCTGTAGGGTAAGACGAGCCCTTTGCACAGTGTCCAGCCAAGGACACATTTCTAGCTTCGGAGAGAAATCAGTCTTGTCCCTAATTCTGGTTACCCTTAAATACTTCACCATGTCCTCCGATTTTACAACTTCATTGAGCTTTGTGGTCACTTAATTTTGCTATAAGCTTCAGTTTCCTTATCTGTATGTAAAATGAAAAGATCTGCTATTTCTTCACAGGGTTTTCTGTCATGAGGTTCACTTTATTTATTTACTTATTGGTAATTGGTGTTTAGCTCAGTGCAAATAGTAAGTGCTCAGTAATATTAATAGTCAGTTAATAGTCAGTAAACATTAGCTGTTATCAGTAATCACTTTATTGTATGCGAACACTTTCTAACTTGTATTTGTCCCTGACTGAAGATGTGACATGGCCTATAATTGAGAAAAAGGAGAAAGGCGTTGGGAAAACGCACGTTGCTTTGCTTGGATAACATGCCGGCCTGTTTCATATTGACGTCAGTTTAACGTCATCTCAGGTGTGGGTTGGCAATGATGGGATTAGTGCAGGAGTTTCTTTGGACATGAGGAAGGTAATCATATTTTATTTTAAATAATGAGAAACAAGAATGAGCAGTTTGCTTCGACCTTTTTTCTTTAATGTTATCTTAGACCTCTTCAGAATGGATCTCTCTTCTAACATAGGAAGTCATATTCTTCTACAGTGTATTCTGTCAAAACATTCAATAAGTAGCAGCAGTGAAACTATAAGAAATAAGTGTGAATTTTAACAGCTTGTCAAAAGTAATAGAAAAGGCAGAACCTGGATTTCAAACTATGGCCTTTTTCAGAAATGATAATATTTCTTCCACCAATCTCATAAAGAGACAAATCACACACTGAAGAGCTAATTAATAATAAATTTCACCTTGTGTAAAATCATAAGCACCATTAATAGAATTAGTAATCACTATATCTTACGTTTTGTAATGATTTGTAACCTTTTAAAGTGACATTTTACAATGATAGCTCTACCTTCCTCCTTAAAAATTGCCAGCAGTCGTTAGGAGGTATCTTTGAATCCTTGAGCTCACTGAGTAGACATCATGAGCAGAGTGCACCCTCCCGAGTTAAAAAATAATTTATAGACAGGAAGTTGTCGCTGAAATTAAATGGTGACAGACGCATCCAAGGAATACTGCGGGGACTGGGTCCCTTTATGAACCTTGTGATGAAGGAATGTGGAGAGATGGCAGCTTGCGGGCACAGCCCAGCATTGGAACGCCGGCAACAGGAGAAAATAGTGCCGTCCTGTTAGCGACCGTGAGATGGGGATGCAGGATGGCTGTGTTCGCCGGAGAAGCCAACTGCTTCCACATGTCCCTGGCCCACAGCACCTGTTTTACTGCAGAACAGAAATCGAGTTGTGCACATTTGCACGTTGCACCTTTGTTAAATAAATGTTTGTGTTGCTCAAGATAAAAAAGATTGAAAGTAATGACTTCGTAAATGAAAGTAATGATTTCTTGCTCTGTGCTCTTTTGTAATGATTCTCTCCAGTACCTGAGACTTACTTTGTAACAGAATTTTAGTTGGGTGACTGTTCAGTGCAATTCTTTCGGTGAAACTTTAAAAATATGTCTTACAGTTTGTTTTTCAAAGACTGGTAGTCTAGGCGAATAGGAGATAGAATACTTTTGGGGGGTCATGTTCCCAGGGTGTGAGCAATGGTACTGGGTCACGTCACGTGCTCCAGAGGCACAGCAATAATTTAGGATAGTGACAGATTAGGTACCTTGCACAGAAGTCTGAGACGAGTTTGGATTTGTCAAATAGTTCTTTTGTTAAATGGCAACTAGGCCAACTCACTGTTGAATCATAGCATTTAAATGTCCTGTCCCTGTCACTGTTATTAAAGATAAAGCCAGATGCTATCGAATCATTCTCCCCAAGATTTAAAGAGGCTCACTTTGCTACCTTTTGGAATAAGGATTTCTATAAATGAAATGCTTTGGTGTATGTTTTATAAGTTTGTTCAGCCAAAGTGGGGCAAGGAGAACCTTTGTCTTAAGCTCAGAGTATAATAATTACCAAAGTGCCTTATATTTATCTGCTTACAGAGGTTGGTAAACTTGCCAATGCTGAATGGCCTTAGTTTCAAACACTCAAGCTTTAGATTTGAAAACACCGAAGTCTACTACATCACATTCACAGCAGCCCGTCTCTCTTTCAGAGGCACTTGGCAGTGAAACAGTGGAACCAGCCTCTCCAGTAGTACTTGTCCAGCGGACATTGTCGCTTACCTGGAAGAGATTGCCTTCCTGCAGCTTGCTGTACCCCAGTGATCTCGAGCCATCCAGGCTGGGTTTCTCCTTGACATGGGATTAAGGAGATGGACGAAGGCAGGGAAATGGACAGACCTCGGATCTATTTTTGTTTGTTTGTTTGGTTATGAATAATGGTTTTTTACTTCATTTCCCTTAGTGGCTTTGGAGCTCCAGCTTTGTGTCATATCATCAAGATAGAGTTCCACCTTCTGTGTCACTTCCCTTGTGGATACCTGCCAGCCTTCTCTGCTCTTCTCCTTTTAGACCGTATGGATCCCATTAGAAAACATCTCCCGATACTGCTGATTCAGTTGTCTCGGCCGTTTCCTGCACGTACATCGTGTTCTTTCCCTCCCCATAATGGAAGGCCTGCCTGCCCTCGTTCCCCGAAACCAGCTATATTAAGTGATGGTCCACGGGGGCTGTGCACTGCGGTTAAACTGGCCCTGGAGGTGAACAGAGCACACTGTTTGGTGGCACCCTCTAAAGAGGTCCCGTTAACGGTGACCTTAACATTTCTCCTCCCCACTTCCTATTTGAATTGTATTTTTAAATTGAATTTACATAAGCATGCTTCATGTCCTTCCTTATACTTATTTCTGATGTTTTATGTCCCTACTAAGATGATAAATTTATTGAAGGGGAAAACGTGTCATATATTTCTTTGGCATCTTCTGTAGTGTTAGGCACCTGGGTGATTTCAAGTATTTATTTGGCGTAGACGATGTCTTACCCCAGAAAGTTTACATGGCTAGAAAGTGCTGCCTGGTGTTTAGCATTTTAGGTATGATTCTGTTACCAAGTATAACATAGTTTATCTTGTGATATAATCCCTGTAGCCCCAGATTTCTGTAGGGAAATGAGCAGTTTTTCAGCCTCAGTGAATCTAGAAGCCAGGGCTCATCCAGTCAGCCAGGACTGCTTCCTGAGCATCTGGTTAAATTCATTTCAATAGTTCAGCAGTCTGTGTTCCATCCAGCCGAGGTCCCCGCCATAGCAGAGTTCATCTAGTTTATCTTCCCTGGGCCTGACTAGGCCTTTATAGCTAGCTTTCAGAGCTCTCCTCGTCCCCACACCAGGCCTTAGCTCAGCAAACCCCCAGCCCTTTGGGATAACACGCCCGAGGCCTTCACTCCATCTCCCTCTAGTCCATTCTCCACAGGGCTGTCCCTGTGACCTTTTAAAGGCAAAATTGTGATCCTCTGTGTCTCCTGCTTACAGCCTTTCTCTGGATCTCTATCACTGGGAAGTGCCTTTCATTATAGAGCAGGTCTGCTTCCAGCCTTAGCCCAGCCCTACCTGTGCACAGCACACATAGCAGGCCCAGACAGTGTGGTGCGCCAGCCCCATAACCAGTGCCAGGTTGGCACCTCTCTCCAACTGGAGAGCACCTCCCTGCTCCTCACTCTTACTCACCAACCCATGGCATCCTTCACAGCCCACCTGGGTGGTCCCCCTCTCAGACACCTGTTTTGATCCAGGAAACACAGAGGAAGAAATATTTATATACTTCCAAACACCTTTTATTTTTATATCTCCCGTATTGTAACATTTGTTTCTATTTCAGTTCCTACAGACCAAGTATCTTAATCTTCCTAGGATACACACCCAATAGATGCTGAATGAATCAAGTCCAAGAAATACAGCCAATAAGAACTTAAGAAAATATTACTCTTCTCCTGTAGTTAACATGTTAGCTATAATTCTTGTCAAGGATCATAACTTTGTATGAAATGAAGTGAATGTCGTTCAAAGATAAAACCAAAGCTAGTTAACATCTGTCTACGTTGTAACCTGGGACTAAGTTTTCCACTGGGAGACAGGATCTTTAAACAGTGGCTAGCCTCATAAACATGACCCTACCTATGTGTCTCAGTTTCAGGGACTCATTAAAGGGAAGGGAAGGAGAGGATGGGAAGTTGCCAGGCGGGGGTGGGGTGATAATCAGCCTAGCAGCCTTAGGAGTCAGGATAAAGGTTGGGCTATCTTGTCTGCCCAACCTGGGGACACCGCTTAGTCTAGAGATTGTACACAAGTGAGTAGATTTTGCTGTGATTTCCTGAAATCTCCTCACCCACTGCCTGTAGTCAGAAATGAAACTAACACAGAATCTGAGTCCAAAACTTTTTCTGAGTGCCAGCTTTTTTTTTAAACTTTGTTTACACATTTCCTGCTTCTAGGACAGTCTGTCTTCCCTGGGTAGTTCCCTGTACTGGTTGAAAGAGTGATTGGACAGGAGTTAAGGTGTTTGAATATTTGCTTGGTCACTGAACACTGGGACAGGAAAGTCACTGTCATTGGACCCTGTGGACTCAGGCTGTGATTCATCCTTATGTTACCTGAGTTACTGGGCCCACTCAGCCATAGTGCCCTGCCCTTCCCGTCACTCCACTGTATTGAGAATGCCTGCTGTGTGTCCAGCATTGTGTTGGTACCGGAGATACTTTGGGGGTGTAAGATAGGACCTGTCCCGTCTGGAGCTTAAATTACAATTTTATTGTCATCTGTCCATTTGTATTTTCACTGTGTGTGGTCAGGGCCACCCAGCATGCTTCTGGAGCACCTCCTAAATTTAGCAGAGAGAAAAAAAGGAAGTGTCTGTTTGTATCGTATTGGTAAATGTAGCAGTCTTAACCTAGAGCCAGCATTCCAGAAGCCCTGGCTCCTGCTTCCGCTCTGTCTCTGTGTGTAACTGTGGGCAAGATAAAGCAAGAGCTTTCTTTTCCTCATTCTTCAAGTGAAGGTAATGCCCACTCCCACCCCTAAGCTGTTGAGTAAAATGCCAGTTGGGAAAGTTCTTTGCAAAGTTCAGAGTACCAGGGACTGACAGAGACTGAGACCGTTGTTCTTAAGGGCTGCAGGAGACCTAGGAATTGAGAAGTCAGGGAGTTGTCGCAGCATCACCACGGAAAGCCTGAGACCTTTTGTCTTTTGTTGCTGTAAAGCAAAATGTCTTAGTGGAGGCGGACTCCTGAGGCCAGAAGCAGTTGAGGAGGGGATCAGGCAGCCCTGATCGAAAGTTCTGATCTTCCCTGGGAAGTGGGAACCTGAATGCCTTTAGGAGCAGTAACAAGCAGGACCACCCAGGTGAACAGTCTTGTAGTCTTTTGGGAGGTGGGGTATCAGGTTCATTAGAGGCAGTTCCAGCAAATAAAAAAACACAACAAAACTTTTCTCTCTGGCTAAAGTAAGCTAAGATAATTTACTTTTATCTCTCATTGTCCCTTTCGATTATGATTCTTTCAAGAACAAGGGCCATGTATGTTCATTTTTGTCTCCTCAGCAAATCCCCCCTGCGCCCCTCCGCCCGGGATAATGCCGTCCCCAGCGATAGGTATTAGCCACATGGGGGAGTGAGTGGCCATAAATGAAGGACATTCAAACATTGTGAACTAATAACTGACACTTGCTCTGTGTCAGGCTCTGATGTAAATACTGTGTGTGTGTGGTTATATTCTCCTCACAACCCCGTGAGGTGGAACTCTTATTGTCCTTGATGTACGGGGTGGGGGAGGGGTGGTGGGGGAGGTGGAAGCCAGGGCACAGAGAGGTTGGGTAATCTGCCCAAGGTCACACAGGCTGATAAGTGTTGAAGCCAGAATTCCGGCCCAGGCATTCTGGCCCCAAGCCTCCTCAAGGGTGAAAAATTTGAACTTCAGAGCCAGGCCCCATCAGGAAAATGCAGATTGTGATTTTCCCCCCTTCTTAGGGTGATGTGAAGACTGAGAGAGCTAACATGCAAAGTAGCTGGCATCCCGAGTGAGGCACAGATATGGTGGATGTTCAGAGCTAACTAGTTCTTATCCCCTAATTGGGTTTTCTGGATTTACCGATGTGGTCTTGTGGCCTTTGTAGCCAAGCTGCTCTTCATGATTAACTATGGGAACTTTCTGTATATCTCAGTGTGTGGTTATGTCTCTAGCTTATTGAGAGTTTAGAGAGGATGGACTCCCACCAGGCCATGGAGAATAGCCCGTGTGTGGTTAGGTTGTCAGGCGGTGGGGAGGACTGGGTGGCCTCACAAGTCGTGCATTCAGTTCTTTCTGGGCTCCTGCCTCTTGTAAGGGACTGTGGGTGCACTGTCTCCACTCGAGAAACTTGGGGTGCGAAGCTGGGCTGTGTGTGAGAGGACTCAGATTTCTTCTTAACCTCACCCACCGCCCACCAGTCTTCGAGCACAGAAGTTTGCTCTCCCTGTTCTATAGACTTTCAGTTGATCGGATGACCTTGCTGTCCATCTTTGATACGTTTTTTCCCCTAACTAGACAAATATAAAACTGCCACCTTTTCAGAACCACTGCTATTTTATTCAGGTTGTTTAATTGACTTTCTTTTTTCCACCTGAAACTGGGCCATCCATTGGATCCTCTCTTTCTAACAAAATTACTCAAAATTTACGAAATTACCATTTCATTGGTTGTATGCCTGTATTTATTACTGATTGCAAGTTCTTATAAATTTAATGTTGATTTCGTTTTAACTATTTTTGACCTATTACCTATTTTGACTAGTAGGTAATTTTAAATAGAGACTGATTTACTAACTTACTCTGGCCATTTATTTAATTAAAATTTTAATTAATTGACCTTTTTGAAAAGAATAACATGTCCACCTTGCTTGACATCCAAGACATACCAAAGGGAGGTGATGGGAAGCCCCTTTCCTGCTCCTCTTTCCTCCTCTTCAGAGAAAACCGTTGTCACTGTTTCTTGGGGAGATTTCCAGAGACGTTCTTTGCAGCTATATGCACAAGTTACAAGTGTATACATACGTGCACACACCCCTTTTTATACAAATAGTGCTTACTATCCCCACTGTTCCATGCTTGCTTTATTCATGGTATCTCTTAAATTATTCTGTATCAGTTCATTCATACAAGCGTCTTCCTCCTCCTTATGGCTCCTAGCATTCCGTTACGAGATGGGACCATAATCAGTCCCCTTTTGGTGGACATGTAGCCTGTTTCTAACCTTGTGCTGATACACATAACGCCCCGCTGAGCAACCTTGTACATACATCATTTTTGCACAAATGACGGTATATCTGTGGGGTAAATTCTCATGCGTGCAATTGTTGAGTCACAGGTATACATGCATGTGTAAATGTAACACGTTGCCAAATTGCGCTCCATGGAGGTAGTTTTAGTTTAAACTACCACCCGCGCAACGTGTGAGAGTGCCGGTTGGTGTTACTTCACGTCCTTATTAGCTCAGTTGTTAAATTCTTATCTCTGTCTGTAACGTGGACGGGAAATGTTCTCTCAGTGTTCATTTGCCCATCTCTCACCACGAGCAAGGTTGAGCGTCGTTTCACTTGCCTGAGAGACATTAGATTTCCCACGCCCAACTGTCTTCTTCATGTCCTTTGCCCATTTTTCCCCTTGTTTTTCTTCATCTAGTTGTTGTTCTTTCTGGTAATTGACTAGGGGGAGGAGGGTTCTTTCTATATTAGGAAAATTAATACTTTGCCTCGATCTGAATTGCAAATGTTTTTTTCCCTAGTTTATCATTTTTCTTTACAGATTTCTTTGCCATGCAAATTTACTTTTTCTTTATAACTTTTGAGTTTTATGGAATATTTTTAAAAAATATTTTATTTATTTATTTTAGACAAAAGAGAAGGGAGGGAGAGAGAAAGGGACAGAAACATTGATTGGTCTCATACACCCCCAACTGGGAACCTGGCCCACAACCCAGGCATGTGTCCTGACCGGGAATTGAACTGGGACCTTTTGGTTTGTGGGACGATGCTCAACCCACTGAACCATGCCAGTCAGGGCTGTGTCATACTTTAAAAAGGTCTTCCCTACTCTGAGAGTGTTGTATTTTGGTTTTTAAAAATTTTACCATCATTTCTTCTAGATTTTTTTTTTTTGGTTTTTTACTTTTATTCTTTGAATGATATAGACTATATTTTGGTATAAAGTATGAGTTGTGGAGTCAACTTTCTTTTCCCAGGCAACAGTATTGAGCTCAGCCTTGCTTTTGTTTTGTGCCTGACAAACTGTGTACCCCATCAAACGCTCTGGCCGCGTCCCAGTGCGTCTCACATGAGTCATACCCGTTCAGGATGATGTAATTTTTTCAGGAGGCAGCTTGTCATGAAGACCATCCTCATCAGAGTCTAGCAGACCTGGTTTTGAATGCCGACTCTTCAGTGTCTCACCTATACAACCTTGGGCAAGTGACGTAACCTTTCTGAGCCTTCGTTACTGCATTTGTAAATTGACTGGGTTTTCCAGAGTTACTGATGTGGACTTGTGGCCTTTGCAGCCAAGTTGCTTCTCATGATTAACTCTGGGAAATTTCTATTAATACCTTGTTCTGCAAATGGGTTGTGACAATTAGAGGTAACATGTATAGATTGCTATTCAGTGCCTGGCACACAGTAGATGCTTGATGAAGAACAGCTATTCTGACTGTCGTCACCGTTACCAGTATCAGCAGTGGGATGCTGGTCTGAGTGAGGACGTTGTGTCCCCTCCCCTCCCTGTGCGGGGCCATTCTTCAGTAAAAGCTGCTGTTCTTGGAAACTGGCTTCCCTGCTTAAGCCAGAGGGCCTCACAGGTACCCTGGTAGTTATCAGGCTGGCATTCTTAGGGCTGTGCATAACATCTGGGCAGATGTTAAATCGTTACAGTGGCCATTAATGTAGGATTGCATTTTGCTGCAGGAGGAAGTCTCTCCGATTCTGTAGTTGGGTTCTATAATCAGATCTACATGAAGCCAACAGTCAAGCATTATTTGTCCAGCATCTTACCTTTTGACATCCTGGGTATTTCTTTTTTAAACACAGTGATTCTCAAATGTTTGAGCAGAGTGTGTGTTGGTCTATAAGGCTGCCAGTTGCCTTTCCTGTAAGAACTGGACTTTATTTTGAGATTGTATTATTTTAGGAAATGATAGTGATTAGTGAGTAATGTATGTAATGACTTTTCTCAGCAAAATAAAGTTAGCAATCTCCCCCCTGCCACACACTGCCCACTGGTTTTTCTAACATGGAACTCTGACTCCTTCTAGGTTTGGATCCGAAAATGAATACTCAGTGTTCTTTTTCTCTTCTCAGGGATGACTCTGTCCCAGAAGACAACATCTGGAGGGGTATCCTCTCTGTTATCTTCTTCTTCCTCATCATCAGTGTATTAGCTTTCCCCAATGGTAAGTGATGTACTGCTTTATCACTTCTCTCCTGTGCATCGTGCCCTTTTGTTATTTTTGAGATGCATGCATCTAGAAGACGAAAGTAAAAGGTGGAATAAAACAGTAATCAGAGTTTTGTGTAGTGGTCGGGGCACAGGCTCTGGAGGCAGACTGCCCGTTCTGCCACTTCCGAGCTCTGTGGCCACATTGAAAGTGCTGCGGTTGCTCTATAAAGTGGAGAAAACAGGTAGGTGCTGTTGTAAGGGTTAACTCAGTTAAGACATGTTCGGTGCTCTGAATGGTGACTGAGAAATTGCAAGCTCTCAATGAATGTCAGCTGCTGTTCTTGTTGCTATTTTTGTTGTTGCCAGCCGATTACAAATGCGTAATTATTCAGTTACTCCTTTTTGCTAAGGATAGGGTCAGTGCTCTAATGAGTATTACTTAATAGTTCTTTGTCCTAAGTGATCTTTTATCACAGTAAACTTTGCTGATTATATATTTGGGCTATGAATTTTCATCAGCAGGTAAAAAAGACAGTATGAGTGTGAATTTTACCCCTGTCATGATTACAGAGTGAAGCAAAAACCTTGTTTAGGAAACCAGTTTGGTATTCTGCCATACTTACGATCATCCTTTCCTCTGAATTGTCCTTTGTGCTTGCTTTCATTTTTCTTATTCCACTTCATACCTTCTTCCTAGAGTATTATTATTCTCTGTAACCATTTCTTCATGCTCCCTCCTGTATCCTATTTCTTTTACAGGTATGATATTTTGAAATTGTCTGTCTTTTTTATGAGTTACGCTCCATGAGCCCCATGCAGATTTTAAGTACCTAAGGTGTGTTACTTCTCCGCCCCTTTATTCAGTACAATGTAATGTGTAATATAAGAAGCTTACTGCGAGTGTCACTGATTGCTTCCTGGAAATGTACCGTGGTAATAGGATTGCAGTACCAATGCCAGTGTGTATGTGTCGGTGGCAGGTCTTCCACCAGCAAGCAATGCTCCAACACCAGCGGGGTGCTCTGCGATTCAACACAATTCCGACACTGTCTACGCAGAGATAGTGCCAGATCCCATGGGTTAAGGGCTCAGACTCCACTTCAGAGGCCAATTGGAAGTCTGGGATGTTGCCGGTACTTCTGACTGAGTAGCTATAAATTAGAGGTTCCCATAACCCACTTGGGTTCCATTAACTTGCTAGAGAAACTCACAGGACTCAGGAAGCCAGTTTACCACTAAGTGATCCTGTCAGTTCATTACAAAGGCTGTTCATCAGCACACAGATGAACATACATGAAGTGGGGAGGGCGGGGAGCTTCCGTGTCTCCTTCAGGAGCACCACTTTCCTGGCGGGCGCACGACTTCACCAACCGACAAGCTCTCCAAACCCACCCTTTGGGGTGTAGTGGAGGCTCTGTCACAGGCATGATTGATTCAGTCTTTGGCCATTGGTGATGGAAGTCAGTCTCCTGCTCTCTCCCCTGGACTAGGTCTGGGAGTAGAACGGAAAGTTCCAACCCTCTAATCACACAGTTGGCTCCACTGGCAACCAGCCCTCGCCCTTAGGTGCTTTCCAAAAGTCACCTCATCAGCATAGCAAGAGACACTTTATTACTCTTATCACTTAGGAAATTCCAAGGGCTTTAGGAGCTCTGTGTCATAAACCGGGACAAAGATCCTGTTCCAAATATATATTTATTGTAAGCCACGATAGCACACATGGCAAAGCCTTCAGGCCCTCCGAGATGGTGGCAGTGGGATTTTGTTCAGTATTTTTGCTTGTCTTACGTAGCACTCTGGTTTCTTTGCTGGTAGCATAATAGTCCAACTGGTAAACCCATGACTGAATCCTTAAGGGAATGAATTGTCGTAGATACCCAAATTATTGGGCAGCTGAGTTTACCTCTCCAGCCACTCAAGCTTTCAGATTAAAAAAAATGGTTTTCAGTGGCAACCTGCTGTGCTGGTCAGTGCAGGCTGCTTTCACAGGACACTGTAGACTGGGCAGCTTAACAGAAGATTCACCCTAAAGCAAAATCTCTCTCCCTCTGCGACCCTGAAGCCGGACAAGTTTTGTGCTTCCAAAGTACAAGCGTGGGACAGGCACAGGGTCCTCACTTATGCTGCACAAGGGAGGCTTAGGAAAGAAGGAAGGGTGATGGGCCTGAAGCAAGTCCAAAACCTAGGAGGGCGGATTCTGTAAGATCTTAAATCAAGAGCAGGAGGTCCTAAGGTTTAAGACGCTTGGCTGAGTGCTTGCCCATTGAAGTCGAGGTGGAGGCTGCCCACCTCCCCTCCATGGCCTTTGCACTCTGAGCCTGCGATGGAAGTGACAGCCCAGCCTGGATGATCTCTGAGTCTCCCTTGGGGTCCTTATGTTAAGGAATAGCCAACGTGCCCAGTCAAGTAACTCTGCGGTTCAGTCCTGCGGGGTCTAAGAAGTTCACAGTCTTGGCACGTGGGAATTAGGATTTCAGCACAGGAATTGGGGGCGGGATATAAACATTAACACCTGCGTATCTTGTGCAGCTATGGCAAACATAGGTTAGCCTTTCCATGACAATTGAGGGTTTTGAAAATGCGTAATTATTGGGGTATGAAGACAAGAGGTCCATGATATGGGTAGGTTACAGAATGAATTGACCTTGCTATGGAATTCATTTTCTAGGAGAAATCCCTGATGTCAGCTTTTTGACTATTCACCAACTTTCTCTTCCTTCCCAACTCCAACACACAAAATCTCAGAATGTCAGGTTTAGAGAGCCTGCACGTTACGTAGCCTGTCCTCTTGTTCAGCGGTGCCGTGTTGTAGTGCCAGCGAAGTGGCCACGTGCAGCAGGAATCCTTTCACGCACACTGGAACCACCAGAGGCTGCGGTGGCCCCCCTGAGCTCTGGAACCTGGCCTTTTCATACAAAGGTAGCGTAAGAATACGGCCCAATGCAAGCAGATTGTAAACCCATCTGAGGTGGGTTACCAACACAAGACCAACACCACCAAAGCCCCAAGGGAAGGTGAGTAGGTGACATTTCAGGTGGTGGTGGTGACTGCCACTCCTCTTCTCAGCCATTCTACCTTCTGTGTCCTGTGAAGGTGTGCGCTTACTCCCTTCTCATCACTCGATGACAGGACCATGATTGGTCTGTGCGCTCTACTTTTATTCCTTATCTCGTCTGTCTCCGGGCTTTCTACTGTTATTATTATTATTATTTCTAGTCAGAGCAGAGCACGTGCTCAGGAAATTGATCAGTCCCAAAGTGTCAGGTCTGTTCTTCAAGTCTTCTGCTTTCTTTGGCTGTGTGTTAATTTGTTGCTTAGTTCTTAAGGGTTACTTCTTCACATTTTGAAGTTTCCGTTTTGCTTTTTTTTTTTTTTTTTAAGTTGCCATTTCAGAAGTCCGAGGGTCCTAAAAGATTAGCTTCTCAATAGCCATGATGTTACAGCCATTTGTCCATGAGGCGTCAGCAGGAGCTGGGTTTGGGGGCTTCATCAGCAGATGTTTTTCTTAGGGTGCCAAAGGCCCAGAGGTTGGGGGCTAAAATCTGTTGGAGGTAACGTTTTGCATGATTTCTCCTGGTTTGCCCTCTATTCACTAGTGAAGTCCTCTAATCTTCGAAGTCCCCTCATCCTCAGTTTCTCATGTGGAGCTGGGCTTTTGTCCTCCTTCTAGAAAGATAAAAGTTAAGCTTGTTTCATGCTCTACTCATCCTGGCTGTGGGGGGGGTACTGTGTGATACGTAGAGAGCGGGGAGGTCCCGTAGGGCTACCTCGTTCAGCCAGCTCCGTGTGCAGCTGAGGAGCGGAACCCGTGGTTGTCATTCATCCACCAGGGTCACTGGCCACTTGATGTCAGCCCGTGTGAAGGCCCCGGCTCACATGTCTTCCTTTACTCAGCATTGCTTTGGGTCATTTCTCCTATTAGGTTCATTGCGAAGTGTTTTATCTCCCTCTGCTTCTCTTCCTCTCCATCAGTCTCTGGCTTTTCTCTTCCTGGGACTGTGGTCTCAGGGACTTCGCTGGCCTGTACTGGGTGCTCTGGGGCCTTCAGAAGGCAGGTGGCGGATGGGCCCATATCCTCCTGTGTTGCCAGTGTCGTCCGTGATCAGCAGAAGCCAGCAGATAATCTGAACGTCCCTACTTTCTCCTTTTCCTGCTCTCTTCCTGCTTTCTCCTTCCCTCACCACCTCTGTACACATGCTCACACACACTCGTCTGTAGGCAGGACATTCCCCAGACAGGGTTTCAGACAGACGTGGAAAAGGACAGTGGCACTTCAGGATTCTTCGAAAGAAGCATTAGGATGTTAGGGAAGTCGGTCTTAAGAGGGATTCTCCAGAAGCCGTGTGTACATAGCAAACACAGTGTTTGCCTTGTTTTCTGAAGGTCCATTTATTTACACAGTAGAACTCTAAGTTTTCCACATTGAAGAATGTTATTGAATATGTTTAGGTCAGGGGTGGCTTTGGGAGGTGCCATAGAGATGACACCCCCCTGGGGAGTTTGCCGGGCCGCTGGGAAGGTTGCTCCCGAGCTCTGTGGCTGTCCCCTCCCAGAGCCAGCATTCAGACCTTGGGCCTGTCCGGGAGCCATGATGCTGGATGGCTGCTTCTCTGAGTGGAATATTTATGCCCCTTCTTGCTCCTGCTTGTCACCAACATTTGTCTTCTCCTTGAAAGGCACTTTTGAGGAAGTGCCTGCAGTGAATGGCATTCCCAGAATGGTTCTGTTTTGGCAACTTCAAATGCATTTGTCCTTGACCTAGTAAAGGCTGCCCTGTGTGCTTGAGTAGAGGCCTAAATATGATTGCGTTCATATGTCTCATGTGTGCGACTTCATATATGCCACCTGCATGGTAGAATCGGTCAATTCCTACGGGAAGGGGGCCCTGTGATTTTTTTATATTGGTGTTCAGGGTCTAAATAACAAAGAAAGCCCTTGACTTTCTCCATAGGGCTTTATGACAGGCAGGACACTTTTGGCCACAGGTAATAGGAAACCCATTTCAAAAGGAAACTGCTTGCTTTCATACATCACCAGAAGTTCCCAGGTAGAGGGGCTCCAGGTTGGCTAATCCAGCAGCTGGGCGACTGCGAAGATCCGGGTTCTTTACCTGTCTCTGTTCCGCCACCTTCAGCACATTGGTCCTAACCTGCTTCGCTGCCCTCGTGATCTTAGGTAGCTGCTGCAGTGCCAGACCTGTGGTGGTGGGCAGTGTCCAGCAGAAGAAAAAGCCAGTTCTTCCTGTGTATTTGTTTTAAGAGTGAAGAAACCTTTGGTAGCACAGTGGCCCTCAGTTCTCTTGTGTAGAGCTGGGTGACACGGCCCTGCACCAGAAACACATAGTGCCTGGGGGGGGCAGGTGCACCGTAGACCCCCAATGGATCTCATTGCCTGAAAGAGTAAAAGAACAGGATTACCTCCCTCAGCCTAGAATTTACCGGATACACGGCATATGGGGGAGGAGTGGATGGCGACAGAATTTACTGTGACAGTCAACAGGATGAGTAATAATAGGCTGAGGCTATGGAGTTCCTTCCTTCAGCCCTGTCGACAGACAGACGTGGAGGCAAAGACCCTGCAGTAAGACTGGGGAAGGAAAGGGTCCTGTAGCCACCTCACACTTCTCTCCTGCCATCTACTTCCATCCCATTCTCTCTTGGTTCCCTCAAATCTTTGTTTGTTTCAAATACTGCCTCCATCCCGTTACAGCAACTGACACGCAGACGTAAGGGTAATTTTAACGATACCACTATATCATTAGAGTGTAATTATAACTGTATCACTGGAGTGAAATTAGAAGCCTGTTTCAGTCTCCAGTTGGCTTTGAGATTTCTTTCAGCAGGTGACCTGCTGGTGCACTTTTCTGGCTTCTGAAGGCATCCCTGAACTTCCTCCCCCTCTACACCACCTGAGCCTGCCCTGCACGCCAGGGTCTGGCCCACAGTGGCCTCTCAGTGAATGCATGTTGAATTAAGTAACAAATCTGTCAGCAAAAAAAATCACGGTGTTAGCCTCTCTTTTCCTTCACTTATCTGCGAGAGAAACACCAGTCAGCACTTCTTCAGGTGTCGTAAGGAGTGTGAAGTAGTAGTATTTCTTGATTTTCCTGATTTTATCTTAGTGTTTGTCCTTCAGGCTCATTTGACTTCTGAACTCAGCATGGTGCTAATTACATCTCTGAGATTTGAAGGTGATCCAGAAGGTGCGCTGTCTTCTAAATTTAAAAAGTTCTTGTCTCCCCTCATTCTCTGTCCCCTGCCCCATTACTTTTTCTTGTTAAATTTTTTTTCCTTAGGTTTAAAATTTGCATAGAAATAATTTTATTCACTTTTCTAGTTTTTGAAGGGACATTTAAACTTTAGTAATAATAAAATATCGTATAGTCTTCTCGATTATACCTCACTAAAGAAGAAAAAAATAATAAGGGAAGAAGCAGATTAAGAGGGCCCGAGGACACAAATGTAAACTTGTAGTTTTTTTAAGCAGAATTACACTTTCCTGAGGTTTGGTCCTTTAAGCTTAGTTACAGGTGTAACTGTTGCTGGCAAGTCAAGCAATGACCTTATTTTTAATTTCTGAGGTAACTTTGTAAATGCTCCGCCTCTCGTGATGAGGATATTTGGTGATGAGGATATTTGGTTTCTATTTCTTTTGAAATTAAACTTGCTCTTAATATCTGATTAAAATGAGGAACTCTAGCTGTAGGGACTGATGAAGAAGATAAAACGTGTAGTTTTTAAATGTGCGTGGTGAGAGAACCAGAATCCAAAACCAAATGGCGCCCCTTCTTCACCACACTCTCGAAAGCCTTCCTCACTCCTCCCTGCGATCAAGGACAAAGAGGAACACCTGAGCCACAGGCCTAGACTCTTCCAGGCCACTCTTAGCAGGCTGGAAATAGAGTAGGTGAGAAGCACGCCCCGGGGTGGAGCGGGTCAGGGGAGGAGAAGGAACCCTCCCTTCCCTGGGACCCTTGGAAGCAGTTGTTGTGAGACAAGGTGTGTGGGGAAGGCCTCGAGGTGAAGCACCGTTCAGAGGAAGCTCCAGGTGGGACTGTATTCCTAGGCAGATGCATGCTGTGGAAGGCCAGCTTCAGAGAGGTGACTTGATTGGAGTAGCCAAGTGTGGGTGATCTAGTGAGCACAAATATCAAAGCTCATGATAGAGAAAAATACCAGCCTCATTCTTGTTTTTTTTTTTAAGTATAGTAATACTTTTAGTAATATTACTGTGTGATGGTGGAGATGGTACTCTTAGTGAGTAATGTTACTGGAATGCACTTCTGAGAAGGGGGCCGATTTGAAGTTTGCTACTGAAGGGGCCACCTAACACTCTCCAGGGCTGTATCTCACCTTTTGTAGGTAAGAGGCACAGATGGTTCCCACCAGCCTGTTCAGGACAGAGCCCCTTGGTACTATTATTCTGTCTCTTCTGAACCCCACCACGTCAGATTCCCTAAATGATCTTTTCAGGTCTAGTGTATTTCACTTTGCAAGCTGAAAGGTCATTTTTAAAATCTGTCTTTTTTGAGAAACATTGTGATGTGATATTATGATGTATAAGTGGGAAATCTAGAAAAAAAGGAAAGAATTCAATTAGGGGTTAAGTCAGGGCTTAAAAAACCAAATAGCGCTAAATAAAATGAAAATTCGCTTTCCAGACCCTGGAACAGTGAGTTCCTATTGAAGGGAATAATCACAGAGTAGCAGGGGGAAGCACCCTTGGGCTGAAGCCCTTGTGCATCAGGTTAAGAGAGCTATAAGGCCCTCAGCTCCAGGTTCCTCAAGCACCCTGTCTATCCTGTTGTTTACTCTGGAACACACTGCCTAGGGGCAGGTAACTGGGGGCCCGGTAGGCTTTCGGAAGTCTTCTCTTAAAGTAATCAAGGTGGAAGAGGACTTTGCAGGCCTTTCTTCTGGTTGATGTGAGGGAACTCCCATCGGCTCCCTGGCCTTTCCCTGGCCTTCCTGTTTTCCCTGACCTGGCTGATCAGTTCCACATTGCAGGGCCTCGGCACCACCCACGAGCTTGCTTCTCCCAGGACTGTCTCAGACACTCAAGTCCCCCGCAGTCTCTCCTCCTGAGCTGACCAAGGCCCATCAGAATTGATGGAGAAGTACATATGTGCTCCCTGGCCAGAGTGAAGTCCTGTGAGCTGTGTGACCCTGGGCTGGTTTCTCTGGGCTCAGTGTCCCTATGTGTAAAATGGGGATGAAGGTATCACCCTCATCACCCAGCTGTCAAGAGAACTGAGAGGGAATGCGGGGATACCTGAGCCCCCAACCTGGTACGCAGTGGGTGCTCAGGAAAGCCCTGCTGACTATTAAATGTTGCGATTGCTCTTGAGAATAACACCGTTTGACTTGAAGTATGGATTGGGCATGCAATTCTGTTGCAAGTCCAATAAAGTTTAGAGTAGGGCCTTGTAAGAGGAAACCACAGAGAAAGCTGGGTTCCCCTGTGATGTCTGAAAGGTTAATTCAGTGGTATGGATGAAGTCATATTTGCAAACCAGATATCCATCATCATTCATGGTGAGAAGTCAAGAGCATCAACCAAAAATCAGTGAAGAAGAGCATTTGGAAGAGAAAATTACTTAAAAGATGGCAGTATTAGCCATCAGTTTTCCAGTGTTGTTTGAAGAAAGTTAACCATGCTATCTTTCTTCAAAAAGGTAACGAGTATCTCCTTAGATACTTGTTATCTCCTTAGGAAGATAAGGGGCTTAACCTAAAAGGGGCTTCTGGTTGCTCTGCTTCACTGTGCTTTCCTGAGAAAAGAGCCAATGACTAAAAAGAATACAGCTGTTCCTCGCTGTCAGATCTCAGAAATTGAACAGATTTGGATAAACTTTTAAATAAATCTCTGTCTCTGAGCTTGTGACAGAGCTCACAAAACTGCAAGCGAGCAGACTGGGGCCGTTCACGTGGTGCCTCCGTGTAAGGCCCAACAATGCTGGAAGGAGCATGTCTATTTGCAACACTCCAACCCTGGGGGAGCCTAGAGCACTCAGGCTCTGAGTCCAGTTTTCCCACGGGACCCAGCCCGTCCCATGCTCCCCACCTGGCTGCGAGCCCAAAACCCCCCAGTTTCCCACGTGCTTGTCTGTGCAGGATCTGGAATATGTTGCATCAGCCTCCATGGAAGAGTCCAGGAAAGCATGTGCCGTGTTACCTGGATCAGGGTGAAACTCAGGAAAGGGCACAGGTCTTAATAGTCCAGGTAAAATCCAAGTGCAGCAGGACAGCGTCTTGCAAGGACATCCTTTGCAGCCCCGGAGTCAGCTAGAGCCAGCACGATCACGGCAGCAGTGCGTGGGCAATGCCTTCCCACGGCCTGCGTGGCAGAAACTCTCCTGCTCTCTAAACCATGTGCCAGAGAGCATGTGCATGAGAGAGAAAGAGGGAGAGAGAGACAGACAGACAGACGCCTCCCATGGCTCTCCTACTCCCTTCCAAAACACATAGTCTAAAGAGCGTGAATGGCTGTGTGCTTAGTTTACATATTCACCCCAAACTCCCATTTCCCACGGAGCTTTCTGCTTCTTGCACAGGTGCAGCAAGCTTTCCCATCCTCTGCCAGAGTTGGGGGTTTTCCTGTATACCCCAGGGGCTTCTTAGCCTGCACCCCTTGCTGAACCTCATTCCGCACCTACTGTAAGCTCTCACTACTTGCCATCCAAAACTTAGATACCAGATTCATTTGGATAAAGCAGACTCTCACAAACCTAACTTACTTTCTGAATTCTCACCATCAATACTCAGGAACTGAACAGAATTGAACGGTGAGGATACTTGTAACTGGTTTTCCTAATGTGGACTTGATTTGAGACAGGATTGTGAGAAGTTAGGAAAATTCCTTGGCAGGTGGAATGGGGAAACTGAGACAGGAGAGAGGAACAGAGTGACTGAGCCATTCACAGCCAGGTGCAGGTGGTCACCAGGGTGGAAGGCCCTAGTGCCTGGCAGGGGGCAAAACTGGGAAAACAAGGACCGTACCCCAGGGTGCCCTCTCCCCTGACCTTCCTCCTTGGAGATAACATCTAGGCCTCGGTTGTGTTTCAGTTCCAGAAAAGCAGTGAAGCCAGGTGGGTATTGGCCAGAGCCAACTTCAGTGACTGCCCCACCAGTGACCGATCAGGGAGACCGTGACCCTGAAAGGGCACCCCTGGAGAACTGATGAATGTTCTACTGAACCCCGCCTCCCCTGAGACCTTTCCTAAGATTCCCACCTGCAAGAGATAAAAACCTTGTGACAAAGGACTCAATGTGCTGTCCCTCTGGGGAGCAGCCCACTCCATTACCTTTTCCTTCTTCTCCCACTTCTTTCCCCACAGGCACGTGACTCCCTAAACTCTAAGGCAGTGGGCAGCTGGCAGCTTGCCCCAGGCTGATCCTCTGAACCTGTCCCCAAAGCCCCCTCTTACTTCTCAGGGAGCTCAGGCAGCCCATCCTAGGCTCTCCGGTTGCTTCTTCTTTGCTAAGCCCTTCCTTGTTTCACTGTCCCCATCTTTAATAAATGGATCCTCATGGTCACCTGGACTCGTGTTGTGAAATCTTTCCTACGTGGAGTCAAGAACCCACACACTACTGCTGGCCTTAGGCAGGCTCCTCAGGGCCAGGCCCCTGTCCGGCAACAGATTCATCAAAAGAAAGCAGTTCAAATGTTTTAATGTAGTCTGTGTGAGAAGAGATGAATTTTAGAATGAGTGCCAGGCTGAAAATTATAATGTAATCTTTGCTTCAGACAGGATTCCTGGAGGCAAGCAACAGAAGATGACAATGTTGATTTAAAGAAGCCTGTTACCAGGATATCGGCGGGCTCTAGGAGGAATTGTAGAAGGCTAGGAGACAAGTTCCCAGGAAAGCTTCTAGAAACTGGTGTCACTCAGCGCTGGTCCAGTGAGGACACCCTAGTGAGCATAGACTAGTCTCTGCCACTGTCTTCGTCAGTGAACTCTCATGGAACCTCCATTGCCACAATCAAGCACTGTGAGAAGTGCCAGCTCCCCAGCACTGTCTCTGCCGGCCAGCACCAGGGAGAGAGGAGGAGGGCTATGCACATACATCTGTCTCCAGCTCCTGAGGCCAAGTCTGGCACAGGTGCAACTGAAGAGCCGTTATAAAGAAGGCTGGGCACCAAGTTCTGGCATCTCCCCGGGAGGCACGGGATTCGTGATGCCGCAATTCTCCAGGTGTAGGAAGGCTGTCCCAAAGGTGTGGGCAGCCCCAGATAGGTCCCATTAGAACAGTGTTCGAATTTGGAGGTATAACTCTTCAGTTGGTTGTAAATCACTTTAGTGGATCAGGGTCCAGCTTGCTTGTTTTCTTCTTTTTTTAAAAATGAAATAAAATAGAAGAGACAGTGCTAGTGTTTCACCTGGAGTGAGTCTCACCGTGTGAAACTTGTTTGTACTGTATGGAATCTGCATCTGTGTATGGAAACTGAGATGCCGGGCAAAAGCTATTTTGTTGCCACAGTTCATGAGCCTAAAAGCCTGCGTGTTCCAATGCTCAAAGGGCTGGTTTTCAGTCTCACTCCCCACCTCACTTATTTTCAAAGCACAGTATTTCTCCTCTTCTATTTTCAGAGTTAGTCCCTCCCCTCCCCACTGCCACACACGTGCATACCCCGCACGCACTGTCCAGAACCTCTTTCCCCTGGTGCTCCTGGGATGCGGGGCAGTTTCACTTGTCAAGGTACAATACGTGTCACATACACTTAAAGACTAGCCTGGTAACCTACTTACTGTTACAACATTGTTTCCCTGGGAAATGATGGTCTGAGTTCTAAAGAAAAAAAAACTGTTGTGGAGATTTGGTGCCTGTTACGCCTGTGTTACAATGTGGATAAAACATTTCAACCTAGACTTTGACCTCAAAGTATCTGTCGGAAAAAAAAAATAAGTAGAGAGCTTTTGTTATCAATTATTTATCTCTATGGAGATCAACGGCACTGTCCTTAGTCTTCCTCTCCGTTTGAAATCAGTTCGTTCTAACTTTGTAATGTTACCTTTGCAGGTCCGTTTACTCGACCCCATCCAGCCTTGTGGCGAATGGTTTTTGGTGAGTACCCAGTAGCTTTAAAAATATAATTCTACTTGCAAAAATTTTTTTCTGTATACCATCACAGCAGTTTTACTTACCACTCTACAGAAAAACTTTATAGCCTTTTACTTCTTGGTGTTCCTAGTATAAATTTTTTATTAAAACCTTTGCCAGGCCCTGGCTGGTGTGGCTCAGTGGATTGAGTGCCAGCCTGCAAACCAAAGGGTCACTGGTTCTGTTCAGGGCACATGGCTGGGTTGCAGGCCAGGTCCCCAGTTGGGGGTGCGTGAAAGACAACCACACATTGATGTTTCTCTCCCTCTCTTTCTCCCTCTCTTACCCTCTCTCTAAAAATAAATATATAAAATTAAAAGAAAAAACTCCGCCACAAAATGCTGTTGATAATCAACACTTGTACACGTGAACTGTTTCAACTCCTCTTGCCCACTTCTCATGCCGTTGTCTCTAATGTACACAGGATGTGACATAATGGAATGTGGCTTGTTTTTCTTTATGCATTTTCATGTTTCTCTTCACTGGTGCAAGCTCAAGTGTATCCTGTGAGCACGTTGGTCTCATCAGCACCCAGGAGGACTAAAAATCCAGCAATGTCAACGTTAGGAATGTGAGAGAATTTGGAAAAGGGAGAAGTCTTTTGGCAAAGAGCCCTGATTTGAACTATGGTTTAGTGATAAGCATTTCATCTAAATATTTTATTTGATTTCTAGTCCAAATAATGAAATCATCTGAATGGATTTAAAACAGGTCTTCAAAACTAGAGATATTGGCTTTATCTTGCCTAAATAAGACATCAAATAATTGTAACTTCAGAAAATGTAATCTTATGCAAAAGGACCCTAAAGATGGACCTTTTGCTCAAGGTGGCCTGTTTTTGTTTCAGTGTTCAGGGATCATGGGAAATCCCTTTGAACGTAGTGGTCAGTCTCCACAGTCATTCAGCAGGGGCCCACTGGGGACCTGTGTGTGCAGGTGCTGCTCTGGCCCCGGGGCTGAGGGTTGGGAGGCAGACAGCCCAAGAGCAGCCCTTCCAGTCTGGAAGCGCCTTGCAGAGGGAGAACTACAACACACCGATCATTAATCAAACCCATAATCCAAAAAAAAAAAAAAAAATCAGATGTTACTTAAGTGGTAGGACATTTATTAAAACCAAATGAGGTGATAGTGACTGGCCGGCTGCTTCTTCCTATAGCATGGGAGGAGGCCAGAGGACAGGGCGCTTAATCTGAAACCCCCATGCAAAGAAGGATGGACATATGCAAAGATGCGGGGGCAGGGGCGGGCGTGGGAGCCAGGCAAAGGAATTGCTACTAAAAAGGTCCCCGGCTAGGAAAAGTTTGGTGTGCTCCATGGCCAGAGCACAGCAGGCCTGGGCATAGTGAGGGAGCGGTTAGAGTTAGGCGCAGACAGAATGCTACGAGGCATGGAGGCCGGTAAGGACTGTGGGTGTGGAGGGCAGCGGGAAGTCATGGGAGGATCTTCTGCAGAGAAGCGAGGTGATTCATTTACATTTTTAAAAAGATAGTCCTGGTTGCGTCATACTTACATCTCACGGATTTAATATTGCTGCTTGAAGTCGAAAGTTGTTTTCAGCTGGTTGGCTACATCTGCTTTTCCTGTTTCAAGCGGTCCATTATAGGTAACGAACAGTTTTGTTTCTCAGCTGAGATCTTTTGGGGATCGTGGAGCCTTTGACCGCCTAAGAAGAGCAGTAGATCCTTGCCTTGCCTAACCGGCGCACAGACACACATGCACTCACGCGTGCCTGCTCACACACACGCAGGGAGCATGTTCTGCGTCTTCTTCACGGGCCTTGAAGCCCAACCATGAACCCCAGTAAGAATCCCTGCTCCACAGACGGGGGCATTTCAGTTGAAAACTTGTAAAAATAGCTAGCTGGTGCGGAAGTACAAACCTGAGGAGGTCCTCATGCCTCTGTGCCTAACAGCTGGGCTCCCTGGGCCCTGAGATGCACCACCTGGGGGGAACGCTCCTCTTGAGCCCCTCCCCCGCCCCAGCTCCCTGTTGGGAGGCCTGGCTCTGTGGCCATTCCCTTTCATTTCAGCCATGAATGCTCTCTCCTCGGGAGTGGCACGTTGCAGATTAGTGCCTGCCGAGCCGAGTTCATATGGGGTGCTGTGATCCAAGGTCATTGGTATCACAGTGTCTAGATGTCCTACATTAACATTTTAATTCTAGGAGGTTCACAGACAGAGGAGTGACAAAGCCACTGGTGGTTGGTTTTCAGTCTTTCTAAAATGTATTTACAGGGTTTTGCCTTCTTAAAGGAGACTGACTTTATTTTTGAATGGCGGGGGATGATTATGTGGGTACCAATCATGGTATGATGTGACCGTAACAGTGCCTGCACGGACTAGCACGAGGTGTAAGCTGTGGGTGAGGCGCTGGGCCACTCTCGCACCGTATACCTGTCACTACTGAGGTGGCTGCCCAACCGGACTGTGTACACCCGGCCTCGCCCCCCTGCATCCGCTCTCCTCACAGTGGCCAGAGTCGGCTTCGTAAAATGTGACCCAGATCATCTTATTTCCCCATTTAAATCCCGTCAGACAAATTGCTCCTTGTTTCACATAAGATGAAATCTGAAGTCTTTGCCTGGCCCCCAGCCCTGACTGTCGCTTCACGACCACCTTACTCCCTTCCCTGTTCTGCTGGCCCCCCAGCCACCTGCCAGCTTCCAGACATTTCTTTTTCCAGGACCTACCTGCCCACCTTTCTCTGCCTGAAAGCTGCTTCTACCCCCCACCCCCTCTGTGTGCCAGTCCCCCAGGTGTCAGTGCCAGCATGATTTTCTCAGTGAGTGCTCCCGACCCTCTTACTCTGAGTTAGGGCTGTGGATCCGACTCTCACCCAAGGAAACAGCAGATGGCGAGGGGTGTCAACAGGCTGTAGTACAGTGTCGGTGTCCGCGTTGGCCCTGGGTGACTTGAGTGTAACCTGCGCTCCACACCCGACACCTGGGTCCTTCCTCAGGGTGAGATTGTTTTTGTTTCCTTCAGGACTCAGTGTGCTCTACTTCCTGTTCCTGGTCTTCCTCCTCTTCCTGAACTTCGAGCAGGTGAAGTCCCTAATGTACTGGCTAGATCCAAACCTTCGCTACGCCACGAGGGAAGCGGATGTCATGGTATGTATGTGTCAGTGGCCTCCGACACCGGTGGGCTGCTGGTGTTGGCGGTGGTCAGATGCGCATTCTGCATTGTTCCTGCTTTGTATTTCCCGTGTAGAGATCTGAAAGCCAGGTCTCTGCGCAGGTCGGTGAGGTGCGTGGTTTTCCTGAGGGAAACCCATTGATGAAATCTTCCCTTGGAGCAAAGGCAGATGGTGGGAAGAGTGTGAACGTCAGCCTGAGACAGGCTCAGGTGGCAGTTCTGCCCCTGTCACTTGTTAGCTCTCGGACTTGGGTAGCCTGCTCTGTTTATTTGGGGGGGTTGGTTGCGAACTAAACGGGGTGACATTACCCATGAGGAACAGCACAGTGCTTTGCACACACCAGGACCTCAGTGATGGCAGCTGCGGCTGCTCAGTCACCCATGGCTCCTCTGTTTCCCCCTCCAGCCCCAGTGCCACGGTCCTTCCCCCCCACTTGCCATGAAGAGCCAGTTGTAGTGATTTATGCCATTGTATTCATTATTTTTATTAAATCACAAAAAATAATTTTAATGTTGGCTAAAACTACTCTGTACTTTGACTATAAGGGACTATATTACATAATACAGTTGTTCCTCCCCCCATGCCTTTTAAATGCCTAACACTTGTTACAGATTGAAGAAAAAGCTAGTAATGCTCAGAAAAGAACAGGCATTCCAGCCAGAGACAGACCCTTGTTTAACGAACGAGAAGCTATAGAAGGGACTTAATAAAAGGTCCGAGAAGTGGTTGAAATTGGTCAGGCCCTTCTCTGAGTGGTGTTTCCAGGGTTTATCTTTAACTTTTACAAAGGGCATGCTAACGGCAACAATAAGAATGCCAGAATGACTTAAAGCTCTCGGGGAGAACAGTCTGTTGGGGTTCTTACTCTAAGGAAGAGGAAGGTC
Source organism: Desmodus rotundus (assembly GCF_022682495.2). Lineage (NCBI taxonomy): Eukaryota > Metazoa > Chordata > Mammalia > Chiroptera > Phyllostomidae > Desmodus > Desmodus rotundus. Next base: position 29,989,518 of record NC_071394.1, on the reverse strand, counting down.
CAGGGTGACTGCACAGCTTCTAATGACAGTGATCGTGACGGTTACGGTGAGGGTGACAGCAATGACTGATCGTGGGTTGTCGCTCTGCCGGGCGCTTGGCTGGGCACTTCATTTTGACTCTGTGTAAGTCTCCCGTCTGCGTGGCAGAGAATAGTATCTCTGTCTTACCGAGAAGGTGGAAGCTTAAAATAGGTAAGTGTCTTGAGTAGAGCACAAAGTGGCAAGATCCCTTTGGCTCCAAAACCTGTACTTTCCCTTTGGGCTATTCTTCAATTATACAGTTGTAGTAGTAGTAATAATAACAACAACAACAACAACAACGACAATAATAAATGTTTTGAAACCCACCGAAATCTGTGAAGTAGAGATTAGGAGAAAGGTGTCTCAGCTATGATATTTTACCCCCACAATTTTCTTGGTCCTTTGAAGTAAACTGATTTGTAGGTGGATTTACAGGTGAGTATGTCGATTGCTTTCTTACAGCATGCTGGGGAGGTTAAATATAATAATGCTTTTGCATCTAGCTCCCCTAGGAACTTGACTTCAGAGAGTTACTCCATTGTCACGTTGACAGCCAGCCCCACAAGAGCTGAAACTGGGTTTCGAAATCTAGTTTTCAAATATTGGCTAATTCTTGCCAAAAGCAAAGCATGAGGCTGTTTTCAGCTCCTAAAGTTCCAGGTGGTGCTAGAACACCTCCGGCTTCTCCATCACTAAGCCTCAGTCACTTCCTGTTTCCTTAAAGTAATCTCTCACAGTTCTAAGGACCTGTGCCTTGATGGCTCTGGAGAAACGCCTTCCCTCCGACAGAACACCGACAGGAAGGCTGTGGTTTCCTCCTGTGCAGGGTCCCCTGCTTCAGTCTCCTTCAGTTCTGCCACCTTCTCCCTGTTCTCCGTGGGCTCCAGTCCATGCCTGCTATTGCACGTTGAAGATCACACTCTTTTCCCTAATGTCACTCAAAAATACGTGTTCTGAGCTTCAGACAGGCTTTCGGAGCGCAGCTCGTTTGTAAACTGGGCTGTCTGCAGCGGCAGTCTTCCGTCTAGTGGACGGGCGCTGAGCTTCGTCTGCGCGCTGGACGCTGCTGGCTGGTGGTGCAGGGAGAGGGGGAGGCACGCAGCCTGCCCCTTGGAGCTCAGACTCTACAGGAAGGCAGGTGAAACAAAAAATCGTTGGCTCTTTTTCTTCTACTCAAGACAACTTCAACAATTTTTTAAAATTTTACCAACACATGCCCAATCTTGTTTCATTTCCCATCCTCCCCCTGACATCTTGGATTGTTTGGAAACAGTTCTCACACATTATGTCTAAAGTATAGAGACTTTCTGAAAATAGTTGCTTAATAGTTAACAGTGTGCAGTCATTGTCCACATTTCCCCAGTCACCTCACAAAGGCTTTTTTACAGTTGGTTTGTTCTAAATAGGATCCAGACAAGATCCACACGTTATATTTACTGTAGATCTTAAATCTCTCTTAATCTGTAGTCACTCCCCACCCGTTTTCACCTTGCGGTTTATTTGTCAAAGAAACCATAGTGTTTATTTTACAGAGTTTCTCGTGTCTGGATGTTGCAGCCGCACTTGCAGGGTATCATTTAGCACATCTCTCTGTGCCCCATATTTCCTACAAACTGGATGTCAGCTGTAGGAGCTGCTTCCAGATTCCTGTTCAGTCCGCGCCCTGCCCTGGGACTGCTTCGCACATGGTGCTGCATGTCCCAGCAGGAAGCCCCCGATGTCTGCCTGTCTCTCTTTCTGTAGCATTGAGATTGATCGTGGGGGTCAGGAAGTCAACATCAATTTTAAGATATGCCATCAATTAATTATAGATATGGCTTTTGGGAGGGGGGAAAAAAGAAGCCTTCTGTTAAATGCACCAAACATCGTCATCTACTGAAATTCTCATCCCACTTGTTAACTCCTGTGGTGCAGAAGGGATGCGTCATAGAGACAGGAAGGCATAGCGATTACAGATGTGTGCAGTGCAATGGAGGAAAAGAAGGGGTGCCATGAGAACTCACAAAAGGGACAGCCTAGTCTAGGAAGTCAGGGCTTCTGCGTAGAGCTGATGTTTAAGCTGACAACCAAACAGTGAGTAGGAGTTGGCTGAGCAGAGTGGGGGTAGGGGGGTGGGGCCACTACTCAGGAAGGGGAAACAGCCTGTGCGGAGGCCCTGACTACGGAAGCTGGGGTCTGTCGAAGCTGAAGGAGAATGGAAATCAAGAGGCAGAGGAAGGTGGTTCCTGAGGCCGGGAGACTTGGATGAGGAGTTTGGGTGTTATCCCGAATGTAATGAAAGGCCATAGAAGGTTTATAAATAGAGTGGTGACATGACCTGTGTCGGTGTTTTAGGGGGTCAATTAATAATACCCCCCATCTCCAGTGAAGCTTGGAAACAGAGAAAAGAGCGCGGAATATCAGCTGATTTCTTCCTGGTGAAAGCTCAGTGGGGCAGATGGCTTCAGACCTGGCCTCGTGGCCTTATTAATACAGCCCCTCTGCTCCCGAATTAGCCAGGCTTGTCCTTGTCCCATTGGACGTCCACAAGCTTTTTCCCGAGAGGAGGGAGCAGACAAGAACTCTGTGCCGTCTGTAGGCAGATGATCTCCAAAGACGTTGGAGGTCATAACGTGCATTCTTTCTCAAAGGCCACCAACCTTGGACGTGAGAGAGAAAGTGAGGTGGGAGGCCGGAGTGTGTGGCAGTGCGGGTCCTTGACACTGGGGGGGTGCCTTGCCCAGACACCCCCACGGACACCCACACCCAAAATGACCTGATTCTTCGTCTGTGAAATAGCTTTGTTTGTGAGGAATCGATACCAGGAAGCAAAAGCAAACATAGGGAGACCAGTTAAAAGTCTCTGTTGCCTTAAGCTGGAGGGGGGTACTCAGGTGCTTATTAGAGTGTTATCTATACTCTTGAGTATCTGAAACATTCCATAATTTTAAAGAGCTATTGTAGACATCTAAGCAAGAAATAGCAGGTGGTGAGATGGAGAAAAGAAACACCAGAGGAGATGGAAGTACTAGGCCTTGTATTAGGTTAAGTTTGGGGCAGCGAGCGGGGGACAGAGCCCCGAGATCAGCCCTTGGAGTGGCCAGGAGACTGGCAGAACATGCTTCACCCCCTAAGTCAGGCTGACTTCACATGACTTCAGGATGTATTAAAGACAGAGATGGTAGAAATAGAACCAAAAGTGTTTAAAGCTTTGCCATTTTTTAAATTTTTAAATCATGTAATATTTAGTACATTTTAGAGTGGAGGATTATTCTGTTTTTCTAATTTCTGAAGTTGTATGCTCTGGTTTCTCTTCTTTTCTAATATAAGTATTTTAGGCTTTTCGTTTCCCTTTAAGTTCTGCTTAACTGCATCCCATCATTTTTGATATATAGTATCTTCATTATCATTTATTATTGAATGTATTTTAAATTTCTGTTATGATTTCTTCCTTAATTCATGATATTTGGAGATATGTTTTTAAATTTCCAAGCCCATTGGGACTCTATTTATTCTTCACTTATTGGGATTGTATTTATGTTTTTGTTACTGGCCTAAGCCAGTTGCCCTGTGTTTGGGTGGCATAGGCTATGTGATACCACTTCTTTCAGATACGTTAAGCCTTTGTAAAATTATTTTGCTTCTCATTTTAGTCCACCTTTTCTATTCAGAGCAAAGCAGTTTAATTTATAAACTCTAATGCTTGTCCATATTTCCTCAAGAATCTTTCATTATTAAACCTTTCTTTTCAGTGGGCAGGGCATATGTTAGTTAACAATGTCGTATCAGTGCCTATTTATCAGAATCCCGGGAGCAGGCTGATTCCTGGAGTGTCATTCGTTATCCCCTTTTTACTTTAAACAGGAGTATGCTGTGAACTGCCACGTCATCACCTGGGAGAGGATCATCAGCCACTTTGATATATTTGCATTTGGACATTTCTGGGGCTGGGCCATGAAGGCCTTACTGATCCGCAGTTACGGCCTCTGCTGGACCATCAGTATCACCTGGGAGCTGACGGAGGTAAGAAGGGGGCGCAGGCCGTTATCCGGACCCTGCCGTGTGGGTGGGTAGTTTATATGTCGGAAGAAGATGGTCTGCCCCTTAACCGCCAAGCAGTCCATTCTCCAGCCTCTGGGACGAAACCACCCCCTGGTGGTGGTTGACAGCTTTGGGAGAAAAGAACAGCTTCTCGATAACTTAAAGTGTGCCCTGTGTCACACAGATCTTAAAGAGAAACAGAGGAAATGGAGCTATGGAGTGAAACTGAAATCCCACGTGAGACAAAGGGTGATGAGATCTGCTTAGAAGTAAATAGTTTACCTACTGACTGGTTTCCAGTTTGCAGTGAACAGGATTGCGGCCTTGAGACGTTATAAGGGCATCAATGATATTTTGTCACTGAATAACAAATGCCCAATATAGCTTTACTCAGTAGTCAAAAATATTGTCTCATCTAATGAATCAGAGATATATTCTTGAAAACCTATTAGCAAAGTGAAATTTTAGAAACCAACTCATTTACTGTTCACTCATTGTACTATTCTTACTCATTCCCAAGAAACCAAACAGGCCCTGTGCACAGTGTATTTCTCCAGGCCACTCATTAACCTGGTCCTAACTTAGAGAAGTGTACCAGTTCAACGGAGCTCCTATTAATGTCTCTCCCGGCCCTGGAGGCTCGAAGTCCTCGTTCAAATTGTCAGCAGGGTTGGTCCCTTCTGAGAGATGTGAGGGGAAATCTGTTCCAAACTTGTCTCTTAGGTTCTCATGGTTCGCTGACAGTCGATGGCATTTCTTGGCTTATAGACACACCACCCCAGTCTCTGCCTTCATCTTCACATGCGTTCTCCCTGTGCGCACGCACCTGGTGTCCTTTTCATAGTGCCCCTGGTCCTGCTGGGTTAGGGGCCTGCCCTGCTCTAGTATGACCCCTTAACTCATTACTTCTGCAATGACTGTTTCCAGGTAAGGTCACATTATGAGACAGTGGAGGTCAGGACTTCACCATATGGATTTTAAGAGGACACCACCCACAACATTGTACACACTTCATCCTGAGTCCTCACCATAAACCGGAAAAGGCTGTGTATATCCCCCATGTGCACACGCAGGAACCAGAGCTAGGAGCCTTGCTTCGTCGTTGACCCAGGACTGGAGTCCGATGTACAGCCCGTGCTCCTGCTCTTACCACGTTTACCTCTGTGACTTCCATGCATCTTCACGAACTGGCTTCTCTGTGTGACCTTGTGCAAGGCACTGGGCCTCCTGGGCCCCCTCTGCCCTCCCACTACAGACTGGGCCTGCAGTGGTCCAGTTTCCCTGCTCCTCAGGGTCCCATTGCCCCCAAGTTCTGTAGACTCTTTTCTAGACACCCTCCAGTCCGTGAGCGTCTTTGCACAACTCTGCGCCCACTTGTATCTAATCCACTGCCATCTCTTGTCTGCGTTACTCTTCTCCTCCTCTCATACAATCTTTTGACAAAGTGACCCTTTTCAGACCTCAGTCCGATCAAGTACTTGTCCTACTAACAACTCTTTACTAATGTTTGTCCATTACTGTTAAGACAGAATCCCAAGTTCTGAAGCAGACCACGAGGCTCCATGTTCCCTGGCCCAGGCCCACCTCCCCAGCCTGGTGACCCTGCTCCACCTTGCCCTCTGTGCCCTGGTCATCCTTGCTTTCTTTGTTTCAGAGACTCTGTGTCCTTTCCCCTCACTGAGCCCTCCTCCAAGCTGTTATCTCTCTCCCCTACCCCCTCCACCTGCTGTGCTCCCTGTGTGTGCACCAGAAGTAGAGCTCCTGGTTTTTCTCCTGTGAAACGCTTGCCATCTTTTAAACACTTGATAAGTGTCTCTTTTCTGCTAAACATTACGCCCTGAGAGGGCAGGGCCCATATCTGCATAGTCCCAGATGGCAGATAATTTCCAAAGCCCTAGTGAAGGAATTATTGCTGTCTCCTCCTGCTGCTCCTCAGGTCTCTCAGGTACTTCCTAGGAAAGCCCCTCAGGCTGCATTACGCCCTCCACAGCCCACTCCCCTGGCTAGTTTTGTTTCAGCAAATACATGTCATCGACTCTGCTGAAGTTTCTCTCAGGATAAGGGCTAATGCTGCAACTCAAGGCTGGGAGGGAACCTGGGAATGCACCTCGGGCAGTGACTGGCCCACCCAGGGTCAGGACACAGGCACAAGTCGTCACAGGCTTGCAGCTGCTTGAGTCTTCTTAGGAGCAGGCACACGAAGAAGGCAAACTCCTCGTGTTTGTAATGTTTTACACATGCTTTCATGAATAGTTGTATTTTGTAGTGTCCATTATGTTATTTCAGAGTCATTCCATTCCATTCCATTCCTTTCCTTTGTAATTATATTAGTTTGTAATTACAGCATTGCTTCTTTCTGGAGAACCCAGGGCAATTTCTCTGTAATTTCAGGCCCTAAAATGGGCCTTCACACAGCAGGGCGATCTGCTCTGGACACCTCGTTCCACCCTTGACCTTACTGTTCCCCTTTCTGAAATGTCCTCATCGTCATCTCTGTCCTCTTGAGGCCGGTCTTTTCTGTTCTTAATGACCCCACTTCAGTCTGTCTTCCTCGCACAGGCCTGCTCCAGTTGCATCTGCCCTGATGAATCTCTTGTCCCTGTGTCCATTTATGTCACCACTGTAACGCTTGCCGCAGCCTCCCTTATTTTGTGGTTCTAGATAAACATCTGACTCCTGCCCTTGAGATCAAGAACCTTGACTTCGTTTCGTCGTCTCAGCACCTTGCGCACCACAGGCGCTTCATAAACGATCACCTTACTGTGGATCAGTTAGTGTGCGATTTCCTGTTAAGCTATCAGTTTCCTGTATCATGCCATCAAGGCTAACCTTTTCCCCTTAATCGGCTTGGACAGCTTCCTCACTGTTTTACCCAAATGTCTGTGGAATTCTTCTGAAATGCACAACTTGAGTTATCAAGCTGCTAATTTTGAGTATGGTACCAGTAGTGCTTTGCTGGCAGGTATGAAGATTGTTCTCCTTTACCCCTCCTGACTCCTTGTCATATGTATGTCACTAGCCCATGTGACTCACTAGCAGGATTTCCTACAGTGGGGCCGCCATTGCTTTACTGCCCTATGTCAGAAGGTGAGCTGTTTGGGTTAGCACTACTCGTAAACCATCCACAGTACAAAGAGCAAGACCCCGATTACAGACCCCGCTTTTCTTTTTCATTCATTAGGAAAAACGGACATGTCGACAACTTTTCGTAAATCGTGTATATTAAAAGGACATTGATCTTTTTTTACAACCACCGTCTGTTGTGTCTCTCAGCTGTTCTTCATGCATCTGCTGCCCAACTTCGCCGAGTGCTGGTGGGACCAGGTCATCCTGGACATCCTGCTGTGCAACGGCGGCGGCATCTGGCTCGGCATGGTCGTCTGCCGGTTTTTGGAGATGCGGACCTACCACTGGGCGAGCTTCAAGTGAGTGATCTTTCTGAGCATCAGTCACAGCCGTCACAGTGTGTGTCTAACCCTGTGGCAGCATGCAGCTTTACGGAACGGTCTTTGATGAGAAGGAATAAATTATACATTGGTAATTGAAACTCATAAATGGTTATAATCCTAGTTTCAAGCGTTCATCCAGCAAGTGCTAAGTCATTTATGAGTTTCTCAAATCTATCCGCTCCTTTTTATCTTTAGGCCTCAGCCTGTGTTCAGACTCCCATCCCTGGATTAATTAGTCCCTGTCCCCAGGTCAACCCCTCAAAGCCTCCTCGCACCATTGCTCCGGTGATTTGTGCATGAGTGTGCAGTTCGTCGTACCCTTCCCCTGTGATAGCTTCTCGTGGTCGTCAGGACAAAGTGCACGTCCACGGACCCCGTAGGTCAGGCTCCTTTCTGCACACCCTCCCGGCTGCCCAGCGCCCTGAGCCCACGTACACTCTCCTGTCTGCCTGGGTCGGACCTGTGTCCCCCTGGCCCAGGTCCTTCCCTTTCCTGACTCGGCTCACTTGTCACCTCTTCAGGTAGTTGTCTCGGACTGTCAAGTTTAAGTTGCCTGCTCCTCCTCTGTCTCCAAGGAGGACAGTGCACACGCCCCTCATTCTTTTCCATGCTTCTCTGAACTTGCCCTCAGTTTGACCGAGCAGGAACCATGCCGCGGATAAGGAGGAAAAAAACAGTGGTAGTGACAGTGAAAATACTGTAGTGGTTGTTCACATTGTGTTTAAAACTTCGTTTATTGATAGATGATTTTAAAGCGTTTATTCATATCCAACATATGGATAACTGATGTACTTAAACAATTCCCTTTTATGGTCATTTCGTTGTTTCAGAGTTTTCACTTTAAGAACGCCAGAGTGGACATTTTTGAATATGTATCTGTGTGCATCTCTGATTTTTTTAACATAAATTCTTAGAAGTAGAATATACCAATTTGTGTTCTCACCTGTATACACCAATGAATATCTGTTCATTTTGGTAGTTCTTGGAATTTTACTTTTAAACTTTTGTCAGTTTTATTACACATAAAATTTTGTGATATTAAATTTCTAGTGTACTTCTATTGGATTTTTCTCTTATTTGTGCTTTTTATAGATTAAGGATATTAACATTTGTCATAAATGGGATTTTATTTTCTATGTTTGTCATCCTCTTAATTTTGTTTGTGGTAGAGTTGTCATTTAAACTTTAAAAGCTTTAAATCTTTTCATTTAGGTAAATATTAACCTGCATTTTCTTCTAGTTCTTTAATGGTTTAGTCTTTTTATTATAAAGAACTTTTATGTTAATAATTCTTTCTTTGGCCAGTGACTTGAAAGGACACTTTTTAATACATTTAACACATTGTATAATGGCACAAAAATGTCGCTGTGCTATTGCTCCAAGCAAGCTCTGGCAGCACTGCCTCACTGAGCTCTCTGTCGGTCCTGGGGGCAGACGCTGTATGCTTTTCATTTTAGGGATGAGACAGGGAGCCTTGGGTTTAGTGACTTGCCTGAGGACACACGGCTAGCAAATTGTTGAGTGCGAATTTGTGTCTGTCTGGCTCCTTAAACCCTGACATAACGCTTCCCCACTTAATATTTATGCTTCAAATGTGACTTGAGAATCATTTTGTCGGGTCGCCAAACTAATAAATAGAAAATTCCATTTTTTTTTTAAAGTTACATTAAACGTACAAATGAATATAGAGTAACTTGACTTGAATCAACATCTTTACTATTGTATATTAAGTATTCTAGATCTCAATCATGCTGTATTTCTCTATTCTCATCTTTCTCTACCCTTTTTCATGAAGTTTGGCCATTTTTTGAAAAAATGGGCCCTCCATAGTTCTTGTTTATTTTTGGATAGTTAGTTTCTATTTTTTGTTGCTTTTGCGCCTCATATCTGCTTCCTGCGAGATTTTCTTACTACATGTTTGTTAATCAGTATGTGAGTGAATGGGCCAACCTGGCTTCCTTCCACTTCCCCTACCTCCCCCGCAAAAATAAAAGGCCTGACTTGTTTGCGCTTGTGCTTTTGGCGCTAAGCAGTGTCTGAGACATAAAGAACCTTGATATAAGTTACCAGTTACTAACTGCTGACTACTTTGGTTTCGGCTGTCCTGGACAGCGGGCAAGGCTAGCATGCACGCCGGCTCTGAGGCTTGCAGAGTGAGCCCGCGCCAGCTGGTTGCTCTCTCTGAACCTGAATGTTCTCATTTGTAACTTGTGGACTGCTGGTGTCTGTCCTGGGAGTATGAAATTTTTAATTAAGTCATTTCTAAAATTAAAAAAGAAGTTCAAAATCACTGCTCACTTGTCTGAGAAAGAAACAGGGTAAAATAACAATGTGGGAGACCTCAAGAATGTGGAATGTGTCCTCTGTTTTACTAAAATGCCCCAACCTGGGAGGCAAACAGTGGGTGGGTATCAGATTCTCGATGGCAGCCTCCTCCTTCCTGGCTTGGTTCCAGAAGGTTGTCCCTAATGCCTCTTAGCTTCTTGGTCACCAGTTCACAAATTAAGGCCTCTCCTGGCTCTGCGGTACCCTGACCTCTGCGCTGTGCCTGTCACCCCTGAAATTCCCCAGGGCTTCACCTGGCAGTAGAAAGGCCATTGTTGGAGAAACAGTTCAAATCAAAAGGAATCTTTTTGTTTGGAGCATTGGTTATAAAATACTCAATGTATGGGGGTTTTTTTCCTCCTCATTTTTGTGGGTGTTTTCTTCCCCTTACCTCTTGGAATTTTCACTGGAGCCGTTTTCTTCTTTCAGGGACATCCACACCACCACCGGCAAAATCAAAAGAGCTGTGTTGCAGTTCACCCCTGCGAGCTGGACCTACGTTCGCTGGTTCGACCCCAAGTCTTCATTTCAGAGAGTGGCCGGGATATACCTTTTCATGATCATCTGGCAGGTATTACTTCAGAGGCCCAGAACTAGGGAAAAAAACTAAAACTATCCCGGAACTTAGAGGTAGTGCTAGTTGACATTGCTTACCAGCTGGATGCTTCCTCATGAGGCATTTTAAAATACAGATCTTTGAATTACAAATCAGAAACAGATTACAGTTCCCTGAAAGAAACTCATGGTCAGCATCCATCACCCAATGAGTAAGTCATCGTATTGCTTTTTAGAAAGGTCATTTTCAGGACCAAAGGCATGAAATGCCAGGCTTTTTCTTATGTTCCAGAATCAATGTATGATTTTTAAAATTGTGCCTCAGCTCTCGCCACTTTGGGTAATTTATAGAGTGGTAAAATCTGGCACCCTGGGCGACCTGGGTCCTGCAGAGTGGTGTCGGCAGTGAGGAGAAGCTCTCGTTGTAAGGTGATTGCCGTCATCCACCCAGCCAAGGGGCCTGGGAAAGGGCTACCAAACATCTGTTTTCCGGAGATAGCCATTTTCATTGATCTTCCTGTCCTCAGGCTGTTTTCCCACTTTGGGAGACTAGCCGGAGGAAACCCGCTTTCTCCTGGAGGGTCTTTCACAATCTTCAGACATTACACGGGGTGGGGCATAAGTAGATTTACGGTTGTTCATATGGAAAATGATACAATAATTAATAAATAATAATACAAGGATAAACTCTGTGTTGCGTGTACTCACAGCTGTAAACCCACTTTTGCCCTGCTCTGTATTTTGAACGCGTGCACAAAAGCTTCCACGTAAGGAAAAATCAGCATGTGTCACTTTTAAGACAGGCAGTCCTTGTACACACACAGAATAAGAATGCCCGTCTCAGCGAATGGAGTTTATGGATGCGGAGGTACATGTGAATAGTCAGTCACCATGGTTTGGGGAGTCAGTATGTATAGACGTTGGAGTGTAAATGGATTGGGATTAAGTTTTACCTTCTCAGGGCAATGTCAGGGAAGGTGTAGGTTTTCTTCTATCACAAGAATTGAGGCGGGACTTGGGTCTGTCCAGGAGGACAGCAGTGTGCTCCTAGAATGGCAGCATCCATAGGCACACCTTTCCCTGAGTGTGAGTGTTGTGCTGTGATCAGCCTCCCCCCTGAAGTGTCTTAGTCAGTGGACCATTTTTTGTTCTATACCTTTGAAGTCAGTGTTATGGGAAAAGACACAGGTTTTATGTCACTGAAATGAACCTGCGGGTCCATACGATGAGTTCTCAAGCAGTGACCTTTCCTAGTCTCTGCCTCTTGCTTAATCTGGAGGGGAAATGCAGGACGTGGGCTCTGAGCTTTGAGCACGTACTTCCCTGTGGAAGTCTCTTCTGTGCCCCTAAGGACTCATAATGCAGTGAGCCGCACTGGGTGCCAACCTGGGGAAGTACCACCATGCCCGGTGAAACTTGGACCAACCCTTCACACCCGCTTTCAAGGGCTCCCTTTGGTCAAGGGTCTGCCAGGCCCAGGATGTGCCTGATTTCTGTAAGGCCACACGTTTGTTTTCATGATTTCTGCTGTTTTCAAAGGATGTCTCTCCGGACTGTCCCAGCAGATCACACACATGACCCAAGTGACAGTCATGTGAACCAGGAAACATGACGAATACCTAGTGCCCCCATGTGCTTCTCCCAGCATCCGGCCCCTCCCCTTTGACCCCGATTGGCTGGTGCCCATATTGTACTGGCTGTTAACAAGTTTGAACAGCAGCCCTTGAAAGAACCCATGAATTTTCTGAAAATGCTTTGAACATACCAGTTATTTTTAGTTGTAGAGTGACCGCAAAGGGAATATATGATTATGACTTAGTATGAAGTATCAGGTTGACTAATGCCTTCTTTTTTTTTTTTTTTCAGCTGACTGAGTTGAATACCTTCTTCTTGAAACATATCTTTGTGTTCCAGGCCAGTCACCCGCTAAGTTGGTGTAGAATTCTCTTTATTGGTATAATCACAGCTCCTACAGTGAGGTAATTCTGTATAAGTCTGACTCATTTCAGCACTTTAACCTGCTTTATATTCTCCTGTTTAGCATAAGGGAAGTCACATGAACTAGCAGATTTTCCATGAAAATATTCTAAAGAATTACACATCCATAATGTGAAGAAAAGATTTTGCTCTCAGACCTCAGTAACAGTGAATAATCAAAACCCTTCACCTTTTTCACCCAGCCTCCCAAAGCCCCTCCCTTCTGGCAGCTTCTATCTATAAGTCTGTTTCTGTTTTGTTTGTTCATTTATTTTGTTCTTTAGATTCCACATATAAGTGAAATCATACGGTATTTGTCTTTCTCTGTCACTTAGCACAGTACTCTCTAGTTCTATCCATGTTGTTGCAAATGGAAAGATTTCATACTTTTTTATGGTCAAGTAATATTCCATTATACACATGTACCACATCTTCATCTACTCATTTATCGATGGGCACTTGGGTTGCTTGTATATCTTCGCTATTTTAAACAATGCTGCAAAGAACATAGAGGTGCATATATCTTTTCAAGTTAATGTTTGGAATTTCTTTGGATAAATACCCAAAAGTGGGATTGGTGGGTAATGAGCTAGTTCTATTTTTAAGTTTTTGATGAATCTACATGCTGTTTTCCATTGGTGGCTGCACCAGTTTGTAATCCCACCAACAGTGCATGAGGGTTTCCTTTTCTGCACATCCTCACCAGCACTTGCTGCTTGTTGATTTATTGATGACGACCATTCTGACAGGTGCGAGGTGGTATCTCATTGTGGTTTTAATTTGCACTTCTTTGATGATTAGCGACATTGAGCATCTTTTCATGTCTGTTGGCCACCTGTGTGTCCGATTTGGTTTGGAAAACATTCCATGGACATTTGTTTCCTTAACCATTCAGCTACCCTGTGTCTTTTAACTGGATCATTTATTTACATTTAAATGTAAATTTACATTAAATGTGAACTTATTTACATTTAAAATGATTATTGATAGGAACATAGTTATTGCCATTTTATTACTCAAATTTATGTTCTTTTTTCCCCTTTCTTAAAGAAGTCTCTAATATTTCTTATAATATCAGTTTGGTGGTGATGAACACCTTCAGCTTTTCCTTGTCTGGGAATGATGTTATTTTTAGAATGAGACTGTATTAGCTCTTTTAGAGCCAATTAAGTTAATTTCCTTCTATAACAAAGTGTCCTTCCCATAGTGCAGCAGGACGGCTGGTACAGGCTCAGATGTTCATGAGCACCATTTCCCCGGGTCCTGCGGGGCCCTAGACATGAGGCGTTATCGGAGACCGTCCCTCACATAGACTGATCCCAGTGAACTTCAAAGCAAAACACTTCCAGTGTTTTTTTTTTTTTTCTACTTAGAAATGACATTTGTGTTTTTTTACCAATATGGAGTATTGGTGTTGATTAGTAGAAGCAACCAAAAATCTCTCAGCAGCTGATACAAATACAAACTCTACAGTTAAGAGGGTTAGCTTTTCAGAAGCTGTAGCAGGGGTGTCCAACCTTTCGGCGTCTCTGGGCCCCACTGGAAGAAGAAGAGTTGTCTTGAGCCACACATTAAATACATTGCGACACATAATCACAAAAACATTTCATAATGTTTTAAGTAAATTTACGATTTTGTGTTGGGGCGCGTTCATAGCCATCCTGGGCCGCATGCAGTTGTGGGCCGCAGGTGGGACACCCCTGCTGTAGGGTAACTTACTTTATCATTTTAATTTTTTGCAAACTACACACATAGAGGCCTCACTTGCTAGGGAGAGTAGGTGCTGTTTTTGGTCAAGCAAACCCCTCATCTCCAGCCAGCACCTGTTCTCATCCATTATTACAAATATATTTGTAATATAATATTTGGGATATATATCCCCATATGCTGAATTGAACAAACCGAAGAAGACGTAGCTGAATCCTGTGGTGTTAGACCAGAAATTCCATTTCTTCTTTCTGTTTTGAACTAAACAGGAAGGTAGCAGTTGGCAAGCTGGCAGCCCTTTGACACCTTATAGGCCAGTGATCTGGTGAAGTAGTTATCTTACATGCTGCTTTCCATTTGCTAGATCGGAGCCTCCCTCCCTTATTTAAAATTTAATTTAATTTAATTTGAGGCTCACAATTATTTTCAGGAAAGACTAGCAGCAGTTTCTTCATAAAATTAGGAGCAGTTAACAAAGTCAATAATCAGGGAAAGAAATGTCTTGTAAAACAGAATAGCAAATCACGCCTGATTTATCATGAAATTTCAATATTGTTAAACATTTCAAGATAAAACTTAGAGGCTAAAAATCCAGTATTTTGACTTTTTTGAGAGCTCTTCAGAATTTTTGCCAAGTGCTATGGATTTCCACATGATTTTTTGTTTGTTTGTTTAGAAATTAGTGCTTTATTTCTTATGTCACTTGGAGCCAGTTTCTGCAGAAGGAGATTAACGCTCCAGTTAGCAGATGGAGAAACAGCTTACAGGCACCAGTGTGAATTATACCCTCCTTGTCTGCATTTCCTTCCTTTTTGGTTAGACTTTCATATGAATCTGCTTTGAGAAAATATTTGCACGAACCTTCTTTTAATCTGATAGACGAAGTGCAGTATAAGGGGATGGATGCATTAGACCACAGGCGGCAAACGCAAGGCCCGTGGGCCAAATCCAGCCCTCCACCTTGTTTTATCTGGCCGGCACCTTGTGTCTGCCTGGTGGCCGTGCCGAGCTCTTGCTTAACCGTTAAGGAGTAGTTACACTTATACAGTCTAAAATGACATTCAGCCCTTTGAAGGCAACTGTGAGGCTAATGTGGCCCCCAGAGAAAATGAGTTTGATACCCCTGCATTAGCGGGTAAAGCAGCTGAACTGGTAAAAGCGAATTAGGTAACTAAAATGCGAAGTTAGAGGAAAACCTGAATTTATCACTGGAATTCTTCACTGGGTTCTTTAGGGTGAGGAGGTGATAGTTCATGGATGAGCTTTTGGTATAAGTGAACCCCTGAAATCTAATGCAAAATGTTGTGTGTGTTTTTTATGCCTTTATCACGGCTTTTATCAAATCCCCAAAGGAGTCTGTGATCCCAAAAAGATCAACTGCTGGTTCGGATGCAACTTCTGAAGGGATGGAGACTCCAAGCCTGTGCCATCCTGCACGGCAGCCACTCACCGCCTGCGGGTGTGAGCGCCGGCCTGTGGTGGGTCCACACTGGCATGTGCTGCAGTGCAAAGTACTCGCCAGGGTTTGGAGACGTACAAAAACAATATGAACTACTTCTCTGTGATGCGTTCAATATATTGGGTTAGATAACGTATTACAAAAATGAAGTTTACCTCTTCCTTTTTACTTTTCTAACGTGACTACTGGAAAATTTAAATTGCCTTTGTAGACTGTATTGTGTTTCTGTTGGGTAGATGCCTCTATGAGCCTTTCAGCTCTGTGTCATTGCCTCTTCCTTTTTGATCTTGTCAGTAACATTCAAAGTCGTTGGCATTTGGTAACAGCAAGGTGTAGGCAGGGTCCCATTCCAGTTTCTGAGAGAGAGAGAGAACGTGAACAATTTTTTTTTTTTTGGCCTGGTTACCCATCAGCAACCTTTGTCCTGGGGAGAGCCAGGGGAGACAGTTAATGACGGTGTAGGTGACTCAGGAATCACCCATAGAGGGAGACGGAAGTACCCACTGGAGTTGCTTTGGCTTTGGGAGCTTGTCCCTGAACCAAGACCTCCTTTGCCAATAACCTGGCTCTTTAAACCATGCTCCTCTCCCTCCCACCCAGCCTGAACTCCTAACCTCTTTCAGGAATGTTTCAACAGGCTCCAGCTTCCTAGCCCCTTGAGTAGAAGTAGACCAGGCACCCCGAGTACGTGGAACGAGGCTGGACATTTTGTACATGCGTTCTGTCTCAGTAATTTAACTCCATACTGACTTGTTGGTCTTACAGAAGCTCTCAGTGAATTCCACCTTTGTCTTTTCAGACAGTACTATGCCTACCTCACCGACACTCAGTGCAAACGCGTGGGAACACAGTGCTGGGTGTTCGGGTAAGTATCTCTTATTGTGGAGGTTTCAAAAACACTTAAGCCTTTAAATTTCTTTGATTATTTCTTAATCCTGTGTTCAGTGCCTTTCAATGCAATTTTCGTATGAGGGCTTGCTGATGTTTTTATATGGCTTTTTTTTTTTTTTTAAACCTTAGGTCTTTTTATTCTCAGAAGGTAAAGTACAAAACATAGTGAATTAGATAATTACCTTATACTGCCCTTTAATTTAAGGTAGATTAATAGCTCCAATTTTGATTTTTCCAAATGCTTAATAGCTTTGTATTTTTTCTTTTATTTTTTACATTGATTTTGTTTTATTTCTAAATTATAGTTTACATTAGTTTCAGCTGTATAACATAGTGGTTAGATATTTATGTAATTTGTGAAGTGATACCCCTGATAAGTCTAGTACCCACCTCGCCCCGAACATAGTTGTTACAGTGTTGTTGACTGTATTCCCTGTGCTGTGCTTCACATCCTCACGACTCCCTTGCAACTGCTCATCGGTACTTCTCAAGTCCTTCACCTTTTACACCCCCTCCCCCAACATCCCTCCCATCTGGCAGTCATCCGTTTGTTCTCTATACCTGTGAGTCTGTTTCTGTTTTGTTTGTTCATTTATTTTGCTCTTTAGATTCCACGTATAAGTGAAATCATGTATTTATCTTTCTCTATCTGACTTACTTCACTTAGCATAGTACCTTCTAGGTCCCTCCATGTTGTCACAAATGTTGAGATTTCATTCTTTTTTAAGGCCAGGTAATATTTCATTGTATGTATGTATCACATATTCTTTATCCACTCATCTGTTGATGGGCGCTCAGGTTGCTTCCATACCTTGGCTATTGTAGATAATGCTGCAAAGAACCTAGAGATATGTGGTTTTTTTTTTTTAATTAGTGTTTTGGGTTTCTTCAGACATATCCCAGAGGTAGAATTATTGGGTCACGTGATACTTCTATTTATACTTTGTTGAGGAAATTCCATACTGTTTTCCACAGTGGCTGCACCATTCTGCATTCCCACCAACAGTGCACTAGGGTTTTTTTTTCTCCACATCCTCTCCAGCACTTATTGTTTGTTGATTTATTGATAATAGTCTATGGCTTTCATTTTTAACATTACCTTTTCTGATTTAAGTTTAGAATAGCTGATTGGCAAATTATAGAAAGAGGGTATAAAAACTACTTTTAGAAAAATATTAAGAAATCAAAAGACATCTCCCACCTAGAACTCTCATACCTTATGAAATAAATTAGATACAAAATGGGTTGTTTTGGTTTCCCCTGAATTTGATGATGAGTTTGGGAGATCATTTTCTGATGGGCTTACCCACATTTTATGTTACTTTCACATCAAAAAGACTGCAAAGCAGTTGCTTGATATAAGCTAAGATATAATTTTATTGTACCAAAGAGAATTATCACTTGTTATGGATACAAATGCTGTATCTGATTTACAATAATTTAAGTGATGAAAGAAACCAGCCACAGGTTATCTAATTTATACCCCCACCATGTGAAATGTGAGAACGTCTCTGGTATGCCAGTTAAGTGGTCTTTCTTTCTTTCTTTAGAGAGTGGAAGGGAGGGAGAAAGAGAGGGAGACAAACATCTATATGCAAGAGATACATTGATCGGTTGCCTCTTGCACGCCCCCAGCCGGGGAACCTGGCCCCCCTAACCCAGGCATGTGCCCTGACTGGGAATTGAACCTTTTGATTCACAGGATGGCACTCAGTCCACTGAGCCACACCAGCCAGGGCAGCCAGTTAAGTGGTTCTTAAACACCATTAACAATTTACAATGCTATTTAGCATTTGAAGTTCTAGGGCAGGGGTGTCAAACTCATTTTCACCAGGGGCCACATCAACCTCACTGTTGCCTTCAAAGGGCCGAATGTAGTTTTAGGACTGTCTAAATGTAACTATTCCTTAACAGTTAAGTGAGGGCTCAGAGCTGCCGCTGGGTAGAAACAAGGTGCTGGGCCGGATTCAGATTCAGCCCCAGGGCCTTGCGTTTGCCACCTGTGTTCTAGAGACATCCCGCAAATCTTTACATGGAGTTAAGTCCCTTAGGTAGCCTAGATTGAAGACCTATTCTGTGTTCTAACTTGAGTATGAAAGCATGTATTTTATGAAAACCTGTATTGGAAAAATTACTACTTTCAACAGATTTTTGAAGAGTATAACATTTTTCCAATTAAAATGTAGTACATGTACATTGATAAACAATTTACAAAAGAAACTAAAGATCATCCAAAGAAATCGTTCATTTAGAGTTCATTGCTGCTAACACTGCAGGGTTATTCCTTCCAAGTATTTGTGTGTGTGTGTGTGTGTGTGTGTGTCCACCTCCCACAGTTTGAGGGGTTACTCCAGTTAGATTGAGGCCAGTCCCCCCCTTGCCTGAAGACAAAGGGCCATTGTCATTTGTTTCTCATAAATTCGGTGATCTAAGCAGATTTTCCTAACTAAGGTGATTTCAGCTGAAAGGGAGATAAGGTAGATTAGATTTCTGTTGCGTAGTGATCTGTCCCGGGAAAGAATTTCCACCCTACCAGATTGCTAGCGTGCAGGCAGGCCCTGTGAAGGCACGGTTGTGCAGTCTCAGAAAGGAGGCCGGGGGGGGGGGGGGGGGGGGGGGGGGGGGGGGGGGGGGGGCTTTGCTTCCTGTCTTCGCTTGTTGTTTTACCAAGGAGGTGTTCTTTCCTGCATCTGAGCGCTTTGCCACCTGCCTGTTCTTTCCACACCCATTTTTCTCTTCGTTTTTAAAAGTTCTTGTCAAGGTCTTACCTTAGCTGTGGAGTGGGTGTATTTTCACAGAACTGTATCTGTTTACCTGTTGAGAAAAAGGAGGTGCAGAGCAGAGAGAGGTAGTGTTACAGCGCAGTGTCTTTCTAATCAGGCAGCTAAAAGAGAAACCCCGTCCGTGGTGGGGAGCAATGGCAGAGATAAAGTAGGCCAGAGTGGCAGGAAACGCAGCTGCAGAGAGCTGCGCCTCGTTGGGAAGTGATAAAGTGAAATGCAAAGAGGAGATCGTTTGTCTAGTTTAGTATGTTTATGGAGAATTGAGAACTCCCAGTGTAGTGATATCGAGATTAATGAATCTCAAGACCTCGTGGGCCATGCTGAAAAAGAACAGAGCCCTCTTCATAAATCACACCCGCACGTCTGTCTGGGTGCGTGCACCAGAGCTGCCTCTGTGCCTCCACACGGTACGGTCAGCTGGAGGGGTGACGGGAGGCCTGAGCCTCCGTGAGTCCCTGGCCCGGTTTCCCTGAATGTGTGCCCCCCTGGGCTACCCCTCCCCTCTGCTGTACCATCACTCCCCCTCGCTGTTCTCCTCCTCCTGTCAAAACAGCAAACGTTTAAGTGTCTAATTTCCTTTAATAACTAGTAGCTGATTTATAGCTTTTTTTAAAACTAATTTTGGAATAATTTCAGGCTTTAGCAGGGTGTGGCGATGTGGGGAAACTGTAGGAGTGCCTCATATAGTGACATGTGGATTCTGCCTTTGGGGTGGTGGGGGAGGGGTAAGGTCAAACAGGACCTCTGGACGCTCCTTACCCACAGGTCCACATCTTTTTCTCCTGAAGAAAGTACTTTTCTGTAAATGTTATACCCTCACAAAGTCTGTATTACTCACTGATGTAACTAAATACAGGCTTAGAACGTGGTCTCCTACAGTTGTGCCAGAGAGCTGAGCTTGTAAGCCCGTTAGGCTTCAATGTGCTGTGCCCAGTACAGATAGGACTGCGTCCAGCTGGGGAATGGGTACCCTCCAGGGAGAGGGCAACAGTGTGGAAAAAGTTGGCTGCTTCTTTTTGTAGAAATTCCATTACTTCAGCTCTGTGAGAGTATTAGGGCTGGCCCCATGGGAACAGATTCCCCCCACCTAGTGTGTGCTAGATCTTCATCATTTCTGCCTACTACACCCTCGTTATAATTGAGCTTCTGAGCCTGAGAAAAAGAGAGTTAGCCTGGCTTAGAAAGAAAAGCTGTTGGTTACATGGACCTGGAAGGAAGGTGTCCAACCTCGGCTTTAGAAGGACTGAGCAGCCACTTTTCCCCTTCCTGAAAGTTCCTGGGTTGGGTAAGCGTGGACGGGGCCGTCCTGGGGGCCGCCTTCCCACGTGTTACCCAACCCCGCTGGTGCCCGTCACCATGAATTTCAGCCTTTGCCGCTCTGCTGCCTCGTCCTCTCTCAGGTCAGCTGCTCAGGTCAGCTCCAGAGCAGCAGGCCCTCTCTCCACCACCTCTCTCTTGCCAGCCCCGCAGTGTCTGCCGTCTCACAACTGTTGTCTTCCTGCTGCAGCAGCTGCCCGGGCTGGCTCCCACTTTTCTCTTTCTGCTCAGTGTCCTCTGCTGGCTTCCCATTCCATTCCCTCACCCGTGTACAATGTCGTATAATTGTGCTATTCTTCCAGGCTTTTTTTTTTTTTTTTTTTTTTTTAAGGACAGACAGGAAGCACAGGCTGCATCCAGGGTGAGGGTGTGTGCTGAGGACAACTATAGGAGGCGTCATCTGACTCTTGACCCTTCCCAGCACTACCAGCCACCACCTTCTTCCTGGTGACCTTGGTTTCACAGCCCCTCCTCCCATCCTGGCCTTCCTTCCAGTCCACACACATCTGTGTCAGGCCCTCGGCACTCACACTGCTGGGGTCGCTTCCCTTTCCCAGCACCTTCCCCTTCGTCCCATCCTCCTCACCATTGGTCCTCCTTTCTCCTGCTTC
Source organism: Desmodus rotundus (assembly GCF_022682495.2). Taxonomy (NCBI): domain Eukaryota; kingdom Metazoa; phylum Chordata; class Mammalia; order Chiroptera; family Phyllostomidae; genus Desmodus; species Desmodus rotundus. The sequence goes on along the minus strand of NC_071394.1, from coordinate 29,968,403 downwards.
TCCCCGACAGCCCCAACCCTGGGACAACAGGTTTTTTTTTTTTAGCAGCTGAATCCCTTTCCTCGAATGACATCTTGTCCCAACCCCTAACACACGTGAGAACCAGTGAGCAGAACTGTGCGGGGTGTCCCACCCGGGATGCTTTGCCCTCTTCTCATCCTGCCCTCCCTGCCCCACTCAGGGAGGTCAGGATGTTCCAGGAGCACAGCTGAAAGTTTTCTATCTAGTAGGGCCCCACTCAGCTACTACTTCCTCTAAAAAGACACATTTACTCACCCTAATCGAAACTGGGCCCACTCCGGAACACTTCTGGCCTCCTGTGTGATGGTGAAATAGTTGCGTCACGTTACACGTCCCTCGTCCCCACTGTCGGAGGGTCACCTCCTGGCTGACCGGAGAGTGGCTCGCCCGCACCCGGAGCAGCTTCGGGGAAGTGTTGGTGAGATGCTGGTAGGCTGTGGCAGCCTCGGAATCCAGCAGCAGATCCCGTTGGCAAACCAGAAGCCTCCTCCGCTCGTACCCCGAGCTTACATGCACTGAGCCTGGAGCTTTCGTGCCCAGGTTTCTGTAATAACCCTGCGTGCTTCTTGTTCTGAGCACTGAGGAACGCCTTACCCTGACTCCACATGAAAGACTTCATTTCCATCCTGTCTGTAAACAGCAGGCTTTTCCAAAGAGGGGGAGCTGGGAGTGTGAGTCAGCTGACCAGCCTCACCCTCCAGGCAGAAACATCTCAGGCAACCCAAAATTTTATTTGCCTTCAAACCTTGTGAATTCAAGATGAAAAAGGCCACAGATGTCAAAGGGAGTAGGAGCCCAGGTTGAATTTCGTCAAACCACAATTTGGCCACTGAGCTCAGTTTGGTAAGGATCAGAGAGATTGCAGTTTGCCCTGAGTTCAGGGAGCACCCCTCTCACCCCCACCCATGGAGGGGCAAGATGGTGGTGCTGTCTCAGCTGACAGGCTCCCACCAGGCCCAAGCCTTGGCCTCAGCCCTAGGGTACCAGCCTTTTGCCACTCGTACAAAAGTAAAGTTAACCTTCCAAAGGGATGTTGTTCATTAGGAGTTCCCTGGGGGCAGTGGCTGGTGGTTAAAGAGCCCGTGTGATTGTCAGGTTAGTGCCCCCCAGTCCCCGCCACTTCCCACGTCTCCACAGCTACTCCCAGGTCCTCTGCCTGCGTTAGAAGCCTCCTCACCATTAGTGCTTAGTTCAGCCACCAGATGGGCCATATCGAAATGTAAATTGAATCATGTTAAACCCTCTGCTCCAAACCTTCCAAGGGGGCCTGGCTCCCTCAGACTAAAAGCCAAGCAACAGGGAGGCCCTCAAGACCCATGTTACTCTATGACTCAACTCTGCCACTTCCCCGCCAGGCCCCCTCACTGCCCCAACTCCCCACCCAGTCTTTGCTCAGCGGTCACCTCATTGAGACGGCCACATGCACAGACAGTGGCTTAGCTAAGATTGCTTAGCAATAGGAGCAAAGCACATCCTGAAGTTGCTGACCAAAAAGTTCTGGTCTTAAGAACAAACTTCAGGTCATCATGAAGTCAGCTGGGTAGGTCCTGACCAACATTTTCTTAAGGTGAAAATAGAAAAATGTGAGTAAGGGAACAAAAAGATTCTGTGAGTCTTTTGTTTCAGTGTGTGGTGTGTATACAGGGTCACAGAAAAAAGTGTGTTTCTTGTCGTGGGTCTCAGATCACAGAAGTTTGAGAAATACAGCTTCTAGTCTGCTGGTCACATGCTTTTGAAAGGTGACCGACTCCGGAGTTCAGTATCTAGAAATCTCTCCAGATAAACACTGGGAGTTCTGTCTAAGGGCAGATAGGCACTTGCTTCCTGGGCTTAGCACTTTCCACTGGAGTTCTTCGAGAAGTCCCAGCTAAACATTCTTTTTCTGTTAACTCACCCTTTCCCTCACTGTGCAGCCTGGAAGTAACCAGAGTTTAGCTGCCATCTAGTGTCGGCTCACAGTCTAGGCCTCAGGATCTCTGGGAACCTCAGGCGTGTGCTTGAAAGCCTCCGTAGTACCTCAGCTAGAAGGCAGCTTTGCTGGGGCAGTCTTCGCAGATTCAGGCCAGCCACTCCCAGACCTGCTTTGGTTGGAGCGAGGGGGAAGACAGCCCCAAATTCTAAAGATACATTAAGGAGATTTCCTGTTTTGCTGAAGTGATTCTGGTTCCAGGCACCCAGTTGCTTAGAGCCATGCATACTTTTGATGACGGCAGTATCTGCTGGGGGGTGGGGGACCCAGGCCTTCTGGGCCCCTTCTTTCCTGTCGGAGAGTGTCTGCGCAAGTGCATCGGTCCCTGCCTGCAGATTCCGCCGCAAACCAGGCGCACTGTGTCTGAATCAGAATGTTTTCTTAAGCAGTCTTTGGGATCGGCCACAAGCTGGGTCACCCTCACCTCATCCGTTCTTGCCTTAAGTCCTGAACCTTAATAAAGATTTGGTTTTTAGATTCGTAAGTGAAAATGTAAAACATACGAGTGGCTTTTTCTTGGTGTTTTAATTAAAGAGTAAGTCATGAAGTTTTTTATATTTAACAAAATTGCTTACAGATCAAGAGAGGACAGAAAGTTTTGTCAGCAAATATAGAGGATGTTGAATCTGAAATTCTTTGAAGGCTGGGAGGAAATGTGATTGCTGCCTTCCAGTTAATGGAAAGACTCACTTGGCCGGCTCAGACTCACCTTGTGTGACCATGGAGGGCAGAGTTAGGACCCGCAGGTAGAGGGGGGCAGAGACCAGCCTGAGACAAGGGAAAACTTCCCAACAGCCAGGGATTGAGCAGCAGAATAAGCCACCTACAAAAGTAGTGAGTTTCCTGTCCTTGAGAGGGTTCCAACAGGTGGTGGCTGTCCGCCCAGGTGGTAACAGGCTCTGAGTTAGAGGATAGTGGGTGCTTCTGGCTACGAAAACCTATGAGCTGAGATGTCAGTCTTGGAGGGAAGGAAGAAGTAAAAAAAATATTTTATTACACTCTAACTGGTGTAGCTCAGTGGATTTAGCAGGCGCTTTGAACCAGAGGGTCGCCGGTTCAATTCCCAGTCAGGGCACATGCCGGGTTGCAGGCCAGGTCCCTGGTAGGGGGCACGTGAGAGGCAACCACACATTGATATTTCTCTCCCTCTCTTTCCCCTTCCCTTCCCCTCTCTCCGAAAATAAATAAATAAAATCTTTAAAAAACTACTTTATGATGTCTGGAGAGGGGTAAACCGCAAAGGGTTTTTGTGGCAGTGAAACTGTATGATCTGTAAGCGTAGATACACGTCATTATGCATTTGTTTAAACCCATTTAATGCACAGTATCGAGAGTGAAACCAAAGCCTCTAAAAATTAAAAGAGGAGTGACAGTAAAATAAACTTTTAATTACATACGTATTTATTTATTTATTTACACATACTCACATACTCGGCCCTTGAACAACAGGGGCACGAGGGGCACCAACCCCGTGAAGTCACAGATTTGCATATGACTTCTGACTCCCCCCAGTGGGTAGAAGAACAGTGTCATTTTGGAGGGCACTAATTGAACTTTTCAATGTAATAATGCATATTTCTGGTAATGTATGTGCTGTGATCATCTGAATTAGTATTTAACCTCTTGTTCTTTGTTTAACTAGGGTCATTGGTTTCCTGGAAGCCATTGTTTGCATAAAATTTGGACAAGATCTCTTCTCTAAAACCCAAATACTCTATGTTATACTCTGGCTTCTTTGCGTGGTAAGTCATTACTTTTTTACCCAAAGGGTTAAACTCCCCCTGGTGTGTTTAAAAAAAAATAATAAAACACACGAAAAGACTCTGTTGTGCACCACGGTTCCTTAGAAATTCGCAGACAGGACACTCTATTTGTAATAACCTGAGAATGGTTGCCATTCTGTAGTTTAAGAATAAACACGCAGCCATGGGAAATGGAGAAGCTGAAGAACGTATACACATGACCCATGGGTATGAACAATTCCTTCAGGGAGCGGGGGTGGCAGGGTGGAGGGGGACAGAGGGGGAAAAATCAGGACAACTATAATAGCATAATCAATAAAATATAATTGAAAAAAAAGAATAAGCACATAAAACCACATGGCATCTGAAATGGGCCACCTTCACGCTTCCGGTCAGAAGCCCTCAGCAGGTGCGTTTATTTCCCTTTCAGGGATTCACCTTCACATGCTGAGAGTTTCAGGCCTGCCAGGAGGTGACAAGGACAGTTATAGAGCGCCCGTGACATACACGTCACCGTACAAGCACTTACGTACAAGATGACAGACTGTAGTTTATAGCCATGTGAGTTGGTTTTGAAGGTAATCAGACCGTGCAGTTTCTGCCCCGCCGGCCCGCCTGCTAGGCCAGGCCTGTGTGGGGGGAGCTTCCTCCCTGAAGGGCAGAGCGCTGGGGCCTCCAGCTCCGCAGTCCAGGGACCTTCCCTCCCCTTGACGATGAAGTGAGGTCTTGCCTAGCTTACCCATTCTGTGACTGCCCTCCTTAATCTAGTTGTTTTCTTATTTGGGAGAAAAGCCTTATTTCACATTTAAGCTTAGCGTTCTTACTGACTTTGTCCAGAAAAGTAATCTGAGCTTTCTTTATAAATATTGAAAATGTCTCATATATTTGGAAGTAGATAGATGACCCCTCATGTACCCATTACCCAGTTTCAGCAATTACCAACTTGTGCCAGTCTTGTTTCCTTCTATTTTCTACTCACTGTCTTCACCCTGAATTATTTTGAAACAGATCCACCTGCAATATTTCGAGATGTATCTCTAAAAGAAGATAAAATTGATTTTTTTGTTTAATGCAACCACCATACCATTATCACATCTGAAAAAGAATTAATAATAATTCCTTAACACTATCAAATGTCTAATGTTCAAATCACTAACATGTTTTAAAATTTTCTATTTTTTTTAGTTTGTTTGAAACAATATTTTTCAGTTTGTTTGAAACAATACCCACTTTCTACAATTGTTGGCGTGCCTTTTAAGTCTCTTTTAGTTTATAATTTCCATCTATCTCTAGCTCTCTCACCTTTGCAATCTATTTGTTGAAGAAACCAGTTCTTTTGTCCTGTAGATTTTCTCACAGTGTGGATTGACTGATTCCATCCTATACTGTAATGTAACAGATTTCTTTGTATTTTCTGTAAATCGGTAGCTGTGTCTAGAGGCTTAATCAGATTCAAGTCTACTTTTTTTTCTTTTGACAGGACTAAACTTTCTATTTTTAAAGTGTTTTTTATTGCTTTCCATGGTATCTATTTTTAGGGTTACTTGTGAGAAACCCTCACTGTGCCAGGGTGCCTTGGGCCTGTTCTCCCTGTTTTATCTTGAACAACAAAAGGGAATAATGATTTCCTTTGTACCGAAACTCCAGAGTTCATGCTTGAGTGTCTTTTCTCTGCCCCCGTGGGACTGGGCATCAGGATTGATTAGGGAGGTGTGTGACATGTGCCTGGAAATTTTAACAAGCACTGGTCACCTTGCTGCCTCTGGCTTGTGTACCTCAGGTGTGTGAACTGTAGCATGACCTACAGCCCTCACCTGGGACACAGTTAGAGGCCAAGCCGGGGTTGAGAACAGGCTGGGGCTGGAGAGCAGGACTTGGAAGACGAGCAGGATCCTCCAGTGGGTATAATCAATTTCAAGTGCCGTGGAGGGGGCCTGGCCGGATGATGAGCCCATGGGCTGCAATGGTTGGGGCCTCCACTGCCTGGCACAGTTACCAGTTAGGGGGCGAGAATGCAAACAAGGTCCTCGTGCTTCTCTGTGTTTGCGGCCTTTGTCAGAGATCAAGCTTGATCTCAACCTCCGGAGCGAGGCGAACATGACGCAGTAGAGCAGTGTTAAGTTACGGAGCCATGCCTCCCACGTTACTCAGAGGAACAGACCCGCTAATTACCCCGTTGCTTGGTAAGAGAACATATCCGGGATTTTAGATTAACGTGGGAGCAAAGACCCGAATGCGGGTAAACAAGCCTCTCCAGTGGCGGTTGTCGGTTTTGGTAAATTTGGAGGCACGTTACTGCGATGTGGAGGCCAGCCCCGTGTTCCGCCCTCACTGCTGCCACAGCCTTGGCCTTCATCCTACATACTTTTCTTTTTCTCCTCCCCCCCTTTCTTTAAACAAAGTCTGTACAATCACTGTTTTAAATTTAGTGCTTGACATTTTAAGTGAGTACTTGCCTAGATTTCCACAGGTGTGATTGCAAACCCCAAATTACAAGCTTTTGTCTCCTGGGACAAGTGTGAAATGGGCCTTTTGTACCCAGGTGAAGTGGTATGCTTGGCAGTCACAGCAGGCCCTTTGTGTGGTGATTGTGATGATAAGCTCACCTCCAGCCAGTGTCAGCCTGTCCCCTGCATAGCTGTTCACCCTGCTGCCCCCACGCCTGCCCTCTGCTGGGAGGAATTCAAATGACAGCCCAGCCCGGAGTGCTCCCATTGGTCTTCCTGAAGTGACCTTTCTCTGGCCGGCCTCCCCACCCCCAACACACAGCCAATGACCCGTCAGCAGAGGTGGGAACCATCCTCCTTAACCTCCCCGTCCTTGAGAAACCTAGGATAGCCTGTTTTGCTCCTTGTAAAGGATGTAACACACACCTAGGTAAGCGCTGCAAATCCTCTTTCCCGTTCTTTCCAAGCCGTGAAGGTGGCACATGTAGTGGGTGGTGTGTGTTAGGAATCCGAGCAGGTACTAAAGTATGGTAAAGATCAGAACTGGTTTTTATTTTATTTTACTTTATTTTGATGTATTCATTCATTACCTAATTTGGGGGTGGGGGTGGGGATATGAGCTTCTTTTTAAAAAAACCTCTGATCTATAGACGGATGCCAGTTTGCATATGGCTTTAATGTAAAATGCACTAGTATTACTGTACAGCCACGTGGGGTTCTGCTGCCTGCTGCCAGTAAACTCCAGAGGCAGAAGTTTGGTGAAAAAGGAGAGGTGTTGTTTATTTAAAAGCTATACAATTTTGGAAGAATAATGGGCTTCTGCCTCAACACTTACTTCCTTTAAAACACCCAGAACTGCCCTGGCTGGTGTGGTTCGGTAGATTGAGGGCCAGCCTGTGGACCAAGGGTTGCTGGTTTGACTCCAGGTTGGGGCACATGCCTGGGTTGCAGTAGTGTCCCTAGTTGGGGGCATGCAAGGTGCAACCACACATCGATGTTTCTCTCCCTTTTCCCCTCCCTTCCCGTCTCTCTAAATATGAATCAATAAAATATTTTTTAAAAGACACACAAAGGCAAATAACTTCCCCCCCACTTGCCAACTTAGTTCAAGGATGTACCTGGAAGCCCTTCTCCCATTTAAAAAAATAAACCGTCCTTTGGGAAATACAGGTGGCTTAGCTTGTTCCCAGTTACAGTTTGGCTCCAGGCATCTTTTGGAGTCTTTGCTCCAAGGTAACCATTTTTGGGCAAGCTGCCCTTTTCCTCTGGCTGGGCTTTCCAGTGCCCACTCCCCGCCACCCCCGCACTTGTGTTCCATCCCTCAGGCCCACGCTTGCCCCGGCAGAGCAGGGCCGTGCAGCACAGTGGGCCACTGCTTTTCGTGCAGGAGAGGCACAGGGCTTGGCCCCTGGCCACGCAGTCTCCAGGGCCTGCCAGGCAGCAACGCTTTGGTCCCCAGACCTGGCAAGGGGAGCAGAAAGAGAGCTTCCGCATCTCTCTGCTTTTAAAGTCGGTCCAAAAACCCATGTGCAATGGAGGCATTCAGCTTGTCAGCAATTTGAGGCTTACGTCCACCACGCTCATCAGCTGGCATGGCATCTTTGCGCAGGCCAGGCCGGGCTGTCACCGGGGTGTCACCGTTTTCACGCTCGGCAGCTGGGTTATGGGGGCATCTGCTGGCGCTGTGCTGGCTCCTTACCATTGCCTGTGGGCATGGAAAGGCTGTCACTCGGTTTCAGTTGCCATTTCAATGGCACTTCCTGACCCCTCCCAGGGGTCCCTCTAGGCTAGGGAGTGCAGGCTCTTGCGCTGCTTCTTGGGTTCGGGCCAGACCCCTCTGTTACATGGGCGGCCCTGCGTGTTTCATGTTCTCTCCACCATGCTGCTCTTCCTGCTTCATTGGTACGGAGGGAGGAGGCCAGTTGGGACACTCAGGCTCTTCTTTTTGGACACTTAAGATGACTCTGTGTCCCCAACAGACACTTGGTAAAGATCACTAACTTAAAGGAACTGGGCCAGAGCTAAACTAGTGCAGAGTTCCCAGCCCCAGCCTGTCCCGCACTGTGGCTCCTCCTCCAGGCCAGGGCCTGGGATGCTGGCTATTGGCTGGTCCCGGGATGCTTTTCATTCTCTGGGGCTTAGTTGGGCGTAAAGTCAACATCTGCCTTGTCAGCCATCCCCAAACCTCATATCCAGGGATATCGGTGGGCCTGTGTTCTGGCTCCGGTTCTGCCATATCCTGGCTGTGTGTCCTTGACAGGGCCATTTTCACTCCTCTCCTGTGGTCTGTGTGGCGACCCTTTAAGATCTAAAGTTACGATTCTTAGGAAGAATCTGGTGTAAATGGGTTCCTAAAGCAAGGCAATCTGAGGAAAGGAGTGGTAGAACCCGGCCGTCGTTTCGTTCCGGCTGGTCCACCTGCAGCCAGAAAGGGGAGGCTGCGGGGGACCCCAAGGGCTTGGCCAGGAGCCACCTGTCCTGCGCTCATTTCCTGCTCAGTCAGAAGCTTCTACCCGACTTTGGTGTTTGACCATTTTTAGACTTAGGGGTCTTGTGGGAGCTATTCTTCCCTTCACTTAGAGCATCATTTAGGGTGGGGTGCAGGGTGGGTGGGGATGCTGGGGAGAAGTAGAGGTTATCGATCATCCCTGCCTCTGGGTCCCCCTGGACCACTCCCTTCTCCTTTCACTGACGGGTCTACAAGATGTATTTATTTTCTGATTAGTTTCCTGAACTGGGGTCAGGGTGGGGCCATGAGACTACGACGCAGTAAAAAGGCCGTGGGGAGCAGGGGCAGCAGTGTCCTGCCATGTTGCGCCACCGACACAGTGGGCGTTTGTCCCAAACGCCCTCCAGACTGAATGAAACGGCTTTTTTGTTCAGAAATCCTCCTCTCCTCCAAAGCTGACACATGGAGCCCTTGCACCTCTCCCCAGTGATGGAGGGGAGAGGATGGGCCACACAACCAGAAATACAGTAGAGACGCCTGCGTGTCCTTCTGAGCAGAACCGGCGAAGCCGATCAGAAAATGCATCCCCCTTATCCCTCATCTAAGCATGTTTGCGTTCTAGTAGCAGCGCACTAGTAACCGCTCTGATAACTCTCCTTGTCAGAAGCTCTGGGAGATGCTCCCCACTCCTCTCCTGGGGTTCATCGCTGGCACATCCAGCTGTTTTGTAACTGGCATCCTGGTAGAGGTGGCAGAAACACATCTTGCCATCTTGTGTGAGTCCCCATTGGAGCCCACGAGTCCTGGGGAAGGGAGCTTGTGCACCATCGCTTACACAGTGTGCCCGTTTCTCCCTTCCAGGCTTTCACCACCTTCCTGTGTCTGTACGGCATGGTGTGGTACGCAGAGCACTGTGGTCACCGAGAAAAGGTACAGGAGGGGGCAGCGGCCGTCTGTGCGTTTCGCGTAATCCTGTCCGGCTGGGGGTGTTAGTGCAGAGTGTGTTCACGTGTGAATACAGCATGGCCCGCGCGTAATAGCTGGGCTCCAGTCTTGCCATGTGGAAACTTACCCAGTTCAAGACTTCGTTCCCTCAGTGGCTGTCTGTACTTGTAACTGCCCCGTTCCTTATGTTAGTGTATTTATCCGCCTTTTGTAAGAGGTTTAAAATTTAATTATTTGTTTAAAAAAATCGTTGGGTCAGCCATGGACCAGTGTGGGGGAGGCTGACCTATTCCCGGCCCTTCTGCTTTGTGCAGGCCTCTCCCGTGCCCCAGCTCAGGGCTTCCGTCACATGCCTGCCCTGTCCCCTGGGCACACACGTGGACTGAAGTAGAGAACAGTGTGTGGGCTTAAAACGCTAAAGCAGTCTTGTCAGCCGTAATGTTTTAAAATAAGAATAACATCTTTCGTCCTTTATTCATACCTTGAGTCTAAGGAACTAATGGTAGTTTCTAGATTTATTTTGCATCACCTGGGAAATAACCTTGGTTTCATAGCTGAGAAACGTAAGCAGGTGGAGGTTCTGTCACTTGGTGGCGGTGGTCCCAAGCCCCCAGAGGCAGGGACAGAGCATCTCACTTGTCTGCTGCCTCTCCCCCATCCCTCCGCCCGCCAGGGAGTGCTTCAGACTCCGTCACTGAGCCTGTCTCTCTTCCTAGACCTACTCCGAGTGTGAAGATGGCACCTACAGCCCAGACATTTCCTGGCCTCACGGGAAAGGCACAAAAGGTATCTCTTTCTTGCCCACTGTTTAAAACTTGACTGGGTCCTACCCTTCCCAAAGCCCAGTAAGGAGATTTCAGAATCGACCTTTCTCCTCTGAGTGTTGATAACTGTGTGCCCTGAAGGGTCTCAAACCCACTCCTCATGTGCCTCCTGTTACTTATTCAGAAACGTGGAAAGTGCTCGCAGGCTCTGCCCAAGAAACTTCTTCAGAAGAGGCACCACATGGTTCTGCCCTCTCTGAGGCAGGAAGTTGTTACAGGCCCCGCCTGTCTCCAGCCAGCTGATGGGAGTGCTCTTCCTGTTGGCTGTTATCCTGAGTGAAGACAGGAAGGAAGGGTTGTGTGCCAGGAGGAAAAGCCTTTGGAAAGAGGCAGATCCATTTATCGCCTTTATCCAGGAGGCAGGCCAGTTTAAGAGGGATTTCAATGGTATAGCTGGGCTCTCCCATTGGCCTCTCTCCAAGGAGCATTTTGGAAAGATTTCGGACCACCTGATTGTTTTAAAGAATTAGGCACCTGGAATAATGACACTGAGGAGGCCCCAGTGGACAGCCATTCCCTGCCAGCTCTTAGGAGCAGACTGGAAGGCGTGGCTGAAGGGAGAGCATAGAGAATGCGAGGGGCCGAGCTCTGCAGCTCACAGGATTGCTCAGGGGACGGTGGGCCTGGGTGGAGGAAAGCGCTGCCGTCCTGGTCGCTCTCCTGAGCTCTTCTGTGGTCGCGCTTCTTAGGGTTCTGCCTTGGGAAGACGCTGCCGTACACTCTGCTGTGTTGCCACTCACCCTTTTCCAGGTGGTTTCTGCTGAATCAAGCAGCTGTCCAGCAACCTGTTTTGGAATGTTGATAGAAGTGGGCAGAGGGGTTCCCCAGACCTCCATGATTCACAGGCAGGCCCTTGCAGATCAGTCCATGGTGCTTCCAGGCACTTCTCCATTGCAAAGGCTAAAAGAAGCAAGCAGTGGTAGATGCACATTTCAGTGAAAAGTAGGTAGAATAGGAAAGAAAGGAAGGAAAGGAGGCGTGGAGGAGGGAGGGAAAGAAGGAAGGGAGGAATGAATCTTCAGAGTGGTAAAAGTGTCTCTTTTACCACTAAGCCCAGTGGTAAGCCTAGTGCCACTTACAGTACAGACCAAACCCTCAGAACTGTTTTTACATGGCTGTCTTAAGAGGAGGTTTCCCCTGGGATTGGAGTTGGGGCTGAGCCTGGGGACAGACAACCTGTTGGCTTGGCTGCTGGGCCAGGGGTTGGCCACGTACCTAACCTAAGAGCAGGGCCCACCCAGTGCCTGGAGTTTGCGGACCTCCCAAGCCTTACACATCTGTAACTGGAGCACGGGCCTTCTGTCAACTCCCCTGGCCCCACCCTCCACCTGGCCATGGCCGGCTGATTGCTCAGTTCTCTGCTGGGGTGGAAGTCATTCTCTGAGCTCTCAAACAAATCATACAGTGTGACAAGGGATGTCCCTGTAGACTGTGAGCATCTTGAGAGCGTGAACATCTTCGTAGTGTGGCTCCAGCACCTTCCATCAAAGTGGCCTCCAGATCAAAGGATAGAGGTCACATGATATCTTTACGTTTCTAAAGTCAGGAATCTCATCCAGTGCAGAGATGTGGAAACCCTGGTGTGTGGCACATCAAGGAATGGAAACCTAGGTACTGCATTCTGTGGGTGGGAGGTAGACTTGACACCCATGTGGTTTAGGATTTCATTGTTCCTCCCTTGTGCTGATTTCATTTGTACTCTCACTTCTGGTTCCCATCAGCATGCCCACGATTCACCCTACACATAGTGCAAGTATAAGAATTCTGCAGGACCTCCGCCCGCCCACCCTCCCCACAGCCCCACCCACCCTCCCCACAGCCCCACCATGCCAGCCCCCAGACTTTGTGAGCCTTGCATTCCCAGGATCCAGCAGTGGTTCGGCACTCCAGGTTCCCTGCCTTGCCTTAATTTGTAAGTGCAGCCACTAGGTGGAGCACAAGTATCAGTGGAAGAGCCTGAACTTTACCCACAGGCCTAGTGCAGCTGGGCAGGGAGAGCTACAAATCAGAATGAGCCCGGGAACCGCACAGCCCATGGGGATGGTGACAGCCTGTTGTGATTCCTTTGGCCAGGTTCTGAAGACAGCCCACCCAAGCATCCAGGCAACAACGAAAGCCATTCTTCCAGAAGAAGGAATCGACATTCCAAGTCGAAAGTCACCAACGGAGTTGGAAAGAAATGAAAGACCCTGGTTAATCAAAGATGTTCCAGAGAGTGCCTAGAACTGAGAGGGAAGTGGAATCATTTGGACCTCCCTGCTAGGAGGTCAAAAAGTACAGCGCAAACAGGAAGAGGAGAGGGGACTTTGGGGGGGGGTGTCATTATTTGAGAGTGTAAGTCTTGTTTCCCACAGACACGGCCACATCAGGCAGACCGCTGCGTGGGGTCCTTCGCCAGTGTGGGGTCTCTTCACATCAGCGCTTGGCCTGCGGTCACTAGTAGCAAGCAGTACAGTGTGTTTGAGGGAAAGGGGAGCTATTTACTCACAGTTGCCGAGAGCAGCTTTGTGCTTGCAAGTATTGTGGGTACAGGTTAACCATCTTCATTCAGACATGGCATCAACCGCACAGTTAATGGACTGGTCGTCAGTTTTATTATTATTTTTTTAATGAATCTGCCTTTTCATTTGATTGGTTTACATTCAGGCCACTTTCTGTCTTTTATTTTGTTGTGACTTGTTTTTAAGTTAGGATTCTTTACCTTCAGAAGCAGTTGCTGAAATTGAACTGAGAGGGCTCTCCTCTGTCTTCTAGAAGAAGGAAAGGGAGAGCTTTCGTGTTACTCTTTAGCAAACCTCATCCCCCTTTTAGGACCTCAAACCCCACAGCAGGTGTAAGCCAGTCTGAGGAACGGTTAGCTACCCACACAGGGTCCTGGGCTGCGGAGCAGGACGTTTCTGGACCATTCCGATTGTCACTGTCCACCGACCCGCGTGCACAGAAGTGGACCTGCCCGAGAGGCAGCACGCACCGCGGCCTCTCCCGCAGCCGGTGCCTTGTACCTTTCGTTTGTTTCCCTCCCGTGGCGTGTTGCCGCCGTTGTCTCGTACCCCCGTGTGAGGTGCTGGTGAGTATTACCTTTCATCCATGCCGTGCTCTAGAGTGTCTGCCCTGATAGTTCATCACCTCCGACGCTCCCTGTTTTAAATAAAACCATTCACGTGAAAGCCTGTCAAAGATCTGTCTCTGCACAGTGCTCATTTCTCCGCCTCATACTGGCACTTCCCGCTGTTTGTCAGCAGTCACCGTTTTCCGAGTGACTAGCGTAACGTGACTGTGTATGTGTTTTATGTAGGAAGAAGAAAGAAGAAAAGGTATTTATTTTGGAGTGCTATTTCCTAAATTTCCCAAGTGACCAACAGGAAGTGAACAATACTGTCATTTTCACTGTAGTAACGGTGACATCAACCAAGTTGGATTTTTTCTCTAACTAGTGGCCGGTGCCCAGTTGATTGGCTTATAGACAAACAGAAGCGTGCTGAAAGCAATCCTTTTTGTCCCCTCACATCACGGGGCACATGGGTTTTGATGTCTTTGCTCCCCTTAAGGACATCTCTAACCATAGGAGTGTAATGTTTTCCTTTTTCTGCAGAAGAATTCCAGGGTGAAGGGGTTAAGTGAATCACTCGAGCCAGGGTCACACCCTGTGTGCTGGGCCTCTGGCGACAGCTTGGTCGGGAGCCTCACACAGACTTGCTGGGCGGTCACCGGCTGGCACGGTGAGGAAAGGGCCGCTGCTCTGAGCTGTCACAGCCCCTTTGAGCAGCAGCCCACCTTTCCCGCGGAGGCACCAAGGCAGAAGGGCTGGTCTCCTACGTAACCCACAGTACTTTTCTGAGCCATCAAAGAGGCCTCTTGAAAACACGGGCCCAGTGTACACATAGTCACTTTCACAGTAGGTGAGTTTGTTTTGTTTTTCCCTGCATTTTGCTTTCTGAACACTGAGTGTCTCTTATACACGTCTGCCTCTACTCTCCTTTCTTGTGCCTGGACCACTTCCCGAAGTGTCTGCAAGTTCATTTGCTGGGAAAATTGGGCCTACTTTGACTTGAGCTCCTCTGACTAATCATTAGCTGATTAATAGCTCAGTGCAACTGATGAGGCGCACTCTCTTTTTCCCAGGCCAGCAGAGAGGGAGGCACCTGTGTGACACGGGGTGACTGGGCTTTCCTGTGGGTATGCAAAAAGCAAAGTGCACGTGAGACAACTTTTCCTCTGTGGCTTTGTACGAAATGGCCGGGAAAGTCCTCAGATACTTTCCATGCCCTTTCTTGGAGTTTAAACTTCCCTTTTTTTTTCCTTTCAGCAAGGACTCCTGCTTACAGTGGTTACGAAGCCAGTGTGGGTGGGACTGGCCAGCCCCAAGGCTGCCACTCCTAGAAACCACACCCTGGGGTCTGGCCTACTTTCCCCGCCCGTTTCTGTGGAAATGGGCCTCACATTGATGGAAACAGCATACATGTTTCAGAGACCTCATCTGATATTGGGACTTAATTTCACAGCAAATTATCTCACACTCGTCATTACCAACGGCCCTCTTAAGAAGACCATTGTTTTGGACGTAGCGTGGGAGGAATATTTTATGTGTTTTTCTCCGTAGGTGGCGTTGCAGTCGAGAGTTAGGTACTTCTCCCCGTTTGTCCTTCGTGGTCTTTCTCCGTGGCCTCTCCCTGCTTTTCTGTGTCTGTTTTCACCACCTGTAAAAGCCGGGCCCACACCGCTCCCACTGCAGTGCTAGGACGTTTCATTGACCCGTTAAGCGTTTCGATGATAAAAAAAATCCTATAAATGCCAGTCTTACTTTCAGTAGGATGGATTCTGTAGTGAATTGGTGAGTAAAGTGCTCATCTAGGAGAAAAAAAATAAAGTTCCTTACCAGATACATCAGGTTCGGACCTATGGGTCTCCTTCAGAAGTAGCAGCGGGGCCTCGCTGAGTGACCCGCTCGTCCAGGCCCCACCTTTGCGGTCGCACCCCACCGTTTTGTTTACAGTAGTGCCCTGCCGCAGGCCCTCGCGGGGGGGAGGCCGGGCACCGAAAGGAAGGCCCAGTGCAAGGTGGAAAGGGAAAAAATGAGCCGTCGAAGCCCAGGCTGAAGTGAGCACTTCAGACACCATCGAACTGGTGAGCTGCGGGCATTCTGCTCGGCCACTGCGGCCGAGCTCCCGGGCCCAGCGTGTCCTGGTGGTACTGTTAGGAACACTGGAGGTCCCACAGGTAGGGTGTTGCAAGCTTCAACATATTTCCGCTTGCTACAATTAAAATCAAGACGCGAGGAGAGCCAAGACTGCTGTGTATCTATCAGTGTTTCATTACAAAGCCGTCTGGCCTTCGCGTGTGTGCATTGCAAGGGTCCCATGTGACGGTTGGCCTTTCGCACAGGTCAGCGTTAGTGACGACGAAGACCCCCGGTGCCGCACGGCCTCGTTGCCAGCCCATAATCGGACTTTACAATACTTCCCTTACCACATGTTGTTCTACACCTGCTGCCACAACCATCACAGGTGTTCTGATGCAGAACTTTTTCACTGAACTTTGGTGTTATCTCTGACGCAATAAATACTTGTGTCTTTATTTTTTTATTTTGCTGTCTTCTGTGAAATGAAAGGAGTTCACCAAAGAAAGAAAGAAAGGAAGAGTTAGATGTGAATTTTTTTAGCTTGTAGGGATGCTGAATTGTAAAAATCTTCCTTGTCTCCTGGGTTTCTAGAGACTGCCTTCCATCCATTTCAGAGATTTGTCTGTGACTTTGTCTGCCCTAACATTCCCTTTCTTGCCTCTGCTGGGTGGATTTTGAAATTGTACTAGGAGATGTTTGTTGTCACAATCGAACACCGTCAAGGATTTGCAACAGGTCCAAGTAGCTCCAAGGTCTCAGGAGCAGAGCTGAGCTTATACATCGTGATATTGTGGTTGAAAACTAGTCTGGTGGAGAGGACGGTGACAGGCAAGTTTCCTGCCGGCAGGGCTGACTCAAGGGACTCTGAAGCCCCCCAGCATTATTGTCCTGTCGGAGCAGGGAGACTGGCAACCGCAAACCCATCCTCTGGTAAACCCAGTGAGGATGGAAACATCATTCAGAAAATAGAATTCGCCGAGAGTTTTGCTCTCACGGCTGATGCAGCCACCCACCCAGCCTCCTTCGTTGTTCTGGGCTCTGCTTGAACCTCTGGTGCCCCGGGTGTTAATTATCTTATTTGTTAACGTTGGCGTGATAATGCCTGGCAGTGGCAGGAAGGTTTTCTCAGAGCCGCCTGGCCTCCTGCCCCTCCTCCCCGGGGCCTCAGACACTGGTGTTCCTGCGCAGGGTGTGGCCCCCTTTCTGGATGCTGAGTAAAGGGGACTTGTGGCTTTACAAACCACAGGAAGTGAGGTTGGCTTGCCTTTAAATGAAAAATAGAAAAATTTGAGGCTAAAGAACCAAAATGTTGCATTTTCATGTCTGAAGTATACTCACAATAGGTTTAATTACAGTGTCAAATTGCAAGCAGAGTTTATGTAACAGTCCATACTGGAAAATCTGGATGATGGACCTTACTATTCCCAATTGCCTGACAAAGGGCTATTTTGGGCTCATTCTGGTCAATCCAGCTGCATACATGGTGGACCAATTAGGTTCTGTATTTCACAGCTGCAACCTGGGAATGGCTTAAGAAATATCTCCAGCTTTCAAAATGTTTAGAATCCTCCGCCTTCTCTTAGAGTAGATGAAATCCAGACCGGGAGCAGGGGGCTGAGCTTACTAGGGTCACTGCTAACAAATCTTCCAGATAAAAGCGTTCGGAGCACTGGGAACCTTGGGAAGACCCCTGCATGGGGCTCTTGGAACCCCCTCCTTCCCCTGAATCTTCCTAGTGACCACAGTAGCACTTAACTGGCTTTGCCAGAGGGCCGATTGCCAGAGCGCATCTTCATTTCCTGAGGAAAGGGCGTCCTGCACCAACCGCCCACCCCACCATGTGCCCGGCGCCCTATGTGTGTTCTTGAATCCTGTGAGTTGGGTGTGTTATCCCCATTCTCCAGAGTCTTCAGCCTTAGAGGCTAAGTACTTGGTAAGAGTACACAGCCACAAGGGGGCGTCAGGTCATCCCAGAGCCTAATGTTCTTCCCTCCGCTCCAGGCTCCTTGATTTCTGGGCATCTATCTTATGTCCTTTAGGACCACAGTCTCCACTCCCTGTCTCCACCTCGCTCCCAGCCAGTCTCCGCAAATAAATGGTGATGAGTCCCTGGAACACCTGCGCCTTTCTCTCCCTTCCCTTTGGAGGGACACTTGGCGTGACTCAGGTCCAGGGGCTCATTTTAAGGATGGCCAATCCACCATGCCCCTCTCCAGGTGTTGGCCCTGGGTGTGACTGTGGCTGATTGTTCCGTGGAAGGAATAACTGCCATCTTTTTGTGTCTCATGCTCCCTTGGAGCAGGGCCCTATCTCTGCATCCGGGGTCTTTTCCTGAAATTCTGACACATTCTGCTAACATTGAAGGCCATGCCTCCTGCCTTTAGCAGCCCCCTCTGCCCTCAGGAATCTGATTTATGATCTGGTGAGGCCATAAACCTCTGTTCTTCACTTCTGAAAAATAGCAAAGTATGGGAAAGAATGTAAATTATAAATACCGAATTCCTATGGTCAGCAATAATGTAATGGCATGGGTTGTTGGTTTTTAAATACGGTATGCATATGGCTTTAATTTGTAAAGGGCTGGGCTCTCCCCACCCCCCACCACCATATTCCTATGGAAACAGATAACGGTGAAGTGTCCCGCTGAGAGAGTGTTTTTCAAAATGAAAAACAGCATTTTTCTGATGACTCACTGGCCAAATAGTTGGAAATGCCACTCTTCACTGAGAGGTGGGACAGTCTGTGACAGTGACGACTCTGTCCTCATCATGTTGCTGATGTGGTGTTGCTCACTCCAAACCAGCCCCCTCCCCGTGTTCTCCCTTTGCAACCCCGCCCCTCCCCAGATTTTAACTTTCCGGGAGAAGGCTTTCCTGTAGATTTTTGAAATTCTCTTCCTGTCCCTTTTATCAGTCAAGGTTCTGCTCACTAAGTGGGAGCAGACTTCTTCACTGCTGCCGCAGGCCTTAAGAGCAGTCACAAAGTCCTCCTGAAGACCAAACAGCAGCAAGGGTTTGCATTTTTATTCCCGTGGTGGGTCAGCTCCAGGCTTGGACCTCACAAGCTGGACAGAAGCGTCGCCTTGCTCTGCTCAGGCAGGAAGGGGCCACTGGTCACCGCGTGAACTCCTGCTGCCTCTCCCACCACGGACTGCGAGGCCCGAGATTGCTGTGCTGGTGTTCGGCATTTTTCCCTTTCAGCCCAGCCTCGCCCCAGTTCACAGTGATGGGTGAAAGCTGAAAAAACACCCGGAGTCTCAAAGTTCCCAAGCTACTTCTCTAGCAGCCCGAGTGTGCCAGAGCATCTATGAAAGCTGATTGGCTTGTGTTTTCCTTCGTGTGGCCAGCAGTGGACAGCATTCTTTTGTTTTCCCTTGTTCTATATGTAGCTTTTGAATTCTCTCCCCCCCTCCTTTTCAAATGTCTTTAGCACTTTTCAAACACCTCAAACCAGCTCAGTCTTTGTCTACTCCTGATACTCTACTTTCTTGGGGGTTTTGCCACCCTTCTATAAGCAATCTTGGCTGTGTGCACTCTATTTTCATGTATGCCCTTTAAAATTCTGGACTTGTTAGTCAGTGATGGAAGACTTCAGAGGGTGGAGCTGGGTTCTGAAGGGGCAGTGATGGGGAAGGATAAATTCCCTAAATTCATGAAGCCTCAATGGCTACACGAACAACATACAGTGTATCTACTTCCTTACCTTGTGGGAGGACGCGATGTGCCAGAGCAGGGATGTGGGAACAGGGATCTGAAGGCAGCCCAAACCCTGGCTCTAGTGCAGCCAGCTGTGTGAGCCTGGTCAAGTAGCTTCACTACTCTGGGCCTCGTTGTCTTTTTTCCCCCCAGTATTTTTTCCATAACATAAAAATTCCCATCGTAACCATTTTTAAGTGTAAGGGTCAGTGGGTTTCAGTGTAGGGTTTTCAGTATATTCAAAGACACTCCTGATGTTGTGCACCCTGAGCACGAGGCAGCTCCAATAACTCTTCTCATCTGGTAGAGCGGGAACAACACACTCATTGAACAACAGTCCCCCTTCTCTCTCTCCCATCAGCTCCAGGCCATTACCCTTCTACCTCCCCTCCCGCTGGTTTTGACCACTCTGAGTTCCTCCTATCAGTGGAATCATATAGTGTTTGTCTTTTCATGATGGGCTTATTTCATTCAGCATAATACCTTCATCCATGCTGTATCATATGCAGAATTTCCTTCCTTTTCAAGGCTGAATAATATTCCACTGTATGTATACACCACATTTTATTTCTATATCTGTCAATGGGTGTGAGCTGTTTCCACATTTTAGCTATTATAAATAACATTGCTATGAACATACAAATCTCTTTCAGAGCCTGCTTTCCATTCTTTTGGTTTTATACGCAGAAGTGGAATTCCTGGGTCATATGGTGACTCTATTTTTAAGCTTTTTGAAGAATCACCACACTGTGTTCCACAGCAGCCGCACCATTTTGCATACTCACCAGGGTTCCAAGTTTACCACATCCTCGCCAACAATTATTTGGTTTTGCTTTGTTGTTTTGGAACAATACCCATCCTAATGAGTGTGAGGGGAGCCTTGGTGTCTTGACCTATGAACTGTAAGGGTTCAACCGCAGGCTGACCCTGAGCCCTCCTCCCCCAAAAGCCCCCTAGTTTCCTCTGTCTGTGTGTGTTACAACGTGCAGTTATGTCACGTGAGCTCTTTGCCATCAGGCCACAATTTCCTTCTTGAATAGTTTGTGTGACAAAAGCTGGGCTGCAGAAACAGCATCTGGGAGCAACTCTCTTCAGATCCGAAAGGTGAAAATGTGCTAGTCTGTGTCACTTGGTCGCCGTTTTTTAATACAGCCCTGTCGTCTGGCTTCAATCAGCAGGAGGGATTGGTAGTCTGACTACAGGATTGTAACCTTGCAAAACGACAGGTTGGCTTCTCCCTGCAGCCAAGTGAGTGATTCATTTTTGGCTCAGTGAACCTCAGAGAGAAGTCAGATTCACGTAGGCACTTGCTTGGAAAAGGCGGATGTTGCACATGTTTCTTCAGGAAACATGTTTTCAAAAAGCACATAAGTGCTTTGTTCAGGGAATAAAATATTTTACTCAGTGGTCTGTCATTGCCTGTTTGGAAAGCTTGTGGTGAACAGATGCAAGAGGGAAGCACATTTGCGTTCAAAGCAAAACTAGTTCCCTGAACAAAACTGGTCGCAGCAGGATAAAGTTAGCAGGATAAAAGATAATTATTTCAGTTTGTGGAAAACCACCAATGGAAGTGCCTTTTCTTTGGGGCTTCTTTCTTATTAAAGTAGTAACCGGGCCTTGCACGGTACAGAAGGAAGAACATCTCCCCCAGACACACAGCAGATGCAGCCTCTGGCAGCCCAGATGCTGTGGCTGCGGAAAAGGCCCCATGAACACTGCTGTCACCATCTGAAAACCAGAGGGACTGTGTCTTGTCAGGAAGGAAGCAGCTTATCTGGGAACAGGAACTCCTCTGTAAACTGTCAGATCCGATGAAGCAGATCCCGCCAGCTCCTTCTGGGGAGGCAACCACAAAACTGGGACGCAGGGGGCTTGCTGCAGTAGAGCTTCCTAGTTCTTCCTCTGTGACCAGGCAAGGCCCCCCCTTGTAACACCCTCTATGGGCAAGCTGTTCCAGGCAGGAGGTGACAAGAGTTGCAGAGAGGCCAAAGGGTAGGAGGGGGTTGAGAGCTCCACCCTTGCAGGTGCAGAGCTTAGAGGACTCTTCTGGATGAGTGAGTGTGGCCCAGGCAGTGATGGATACTGAGGCCCTAAAGGAGGGAAGGAGGTGCCTGACTACTGGACGGGGCTCTGCTGGGGGCGAGAGCTGGGTCTGGAGGAGGCTGTGCCTGAGGCTTGGATGTCTGATACAGACCTCCTGCCTCATCCTCCCTTCCCCCGCCCCTGCTGGTTCCTGGCACAGTGCTGTGCTGTGGGAATGACCTTCAGGCATGGTGCCCACCTGGCCGTCTGAGCTGGACACCGCTGCTGTGGGATGGAAACTGACAGAAAATGCCGTGGCAGAGTGGACACCTGCTCACGGCCCCGTGGAGCACCTGAGTCATAGTGCTGCAGGGTGGATGGGACTCCTTCAGTTCCTGGAACAGGCCCCTGATATTCTTGGGACAGCACCAATGAGGATCTTTTGAGGAATAAACCAGATAACCCATCCAAAGCACCAAGCATGGTGCTGGGCACATAATTAGCTTTAGTGTTAGCTTACCTAAATACTCTTTTTCCTTCTTTCAATGTGAGCCGCTAGATATTAAAGGATTTTCTTAAACAAGATCCAACTAACGGCAGTATTTTTTTTAGATCGAGGGTTGGAACAGGGCCAGTGGGAGTCCAGGCATGATGTAGACCTCTGTTTCTGTCCCTGAGTCAACTTTATTGTACCCACTGGGGTTGACTTCATGACGCCGGCAGCAGCTAAGGGAAATTGGGTTTATTCCACTGTTCTAAACTTAAAAGGCAACTCTGCTGTCCACAGCCATGTTATCTGGAAAGCCAATGACAGTGCAAGTTAACGTACGTGGTCACAATCCCATTCCGGAGCACCCGCCACACACACACAGAGTTCCCACATATATGAGGTTACAGAGGCCGAGAAGGCCCGCAGCCCACTGTCTGCGAGCTGGAGAACCAGGAAAGCTGATGAGGTAATTCAGTTTGAGTCCGAATGCCTGAGAATCGGGGAGCCAATGGTGTTAAGTCCTGGTCTGAGCTTGAAAGCCTGAGAACCAAGAGCCATGATGTCTGAGGGCAGGAGAAGGTGGATGTCTCAGCACAGGGAGGAAGAGAACAAACTCACCCTTCCTCCACCCTTTCGTTCTATTCAGGCTGTCGATGGATTGGATGATGCCCAGCACACGGCATGGGTGAGAGCCATCTACTTTAGTCTACCGATTCAAGTGCTAATCTCTTCCTGAGACCCCCTCTCCGACACACCCAGATATGAAGCTTACGAGCTGTCTGGGCACCCGTGAGCCTGGTCAGGTTGACACATGAAATTACCCATCCCTCTGAGGTACACATCTTCTATGGCCATCACCTCTGGGCTTATCGTTGCTGTTGAAATTATTTAGATGCACGTAGACGGAAACTTGGCAGAGACACAGTCTTGAAGAATGGACCTGCAGCTGAGGCTATCCAGGAGGCCAAAATGTACACCTCCCCTTGGACATGTTGGAGCCCTCTCCTCCACGCCCTCTGTGTGGTCTGGCTCGTCCCATTCTGAGCCTGGCACTTTGGGAATCAAAGGTGGCCCAAAGAAAACATCAGGGAGACAGGAGGGCGAGTGCAGGAGGGAAGAGGTGTCTGTGAGATGACATATTCCTGTGGGTGGACATGCTTGGGATTTTAAGCATCATTCTCACACACACTGCTCCACTCTTGGAAAAGAGTTCCATCTGACTACATCTCTCCCTGTCGTAGATACTTCTGTGATTCATCTTTGCTTCTCACCGTGGCTCAGAAGTCAAGCTGGCCCCCCATGTACCTTTTCCCCTTCATCTCCATACTCCCCAGAGAAAACTCATCTGTATCCTTTCATTCTGAATTAGAGCATCCCTTCCATGAGAAGATTTTCACCCACACCCAGGCTAGCTTATCACACACAGCACCGTCCACTTCCTTTTGTAATGCTTAGTTCTTGTTCGCTGTTTGTCTTCCCTGTCAGCTTATTAATTCCAAGACTGCTTTTGGCTTGTCTGCTCTCAGTTACCCAACACCTTGTGCAGTAGGTACTCAGCAAACACTTGTGGAATGAACTCTCTAATGAACAGATGATAGAGAAAGCAGGACAAGTCATTGCATGCATAGCAAAGCAATAAAAGAAGGGAGAGATATGTTTAGTCAGGAAAGACTTGTATGAAGTGATGGGTTGTCCCCTAAGTCTAGAAGAAAATAAATACAAATTAGCAAGGAGGAGTCAGAAGTCAATGGGAAGTTGTGGGGGAAGCATGGGCGTCTAAGGCAAGGTCAGCTCAGAGTCTGTCTTGACCGTGCAGCTGAGCTGTTTAGATTGCACTTACTTGTTCTGCATCAACAGAGTGATAGTCAACTTGGAAAAAGGCAGAACATGGATTGGTAGAAAGGAACTGAATCCCAAGATAACACCTAACTGTGCTAAAAATGTCGTCTCTAGGTAAATATCATATAAATATCATGGTGCTGAGTTTCAGAGCCATTGTGGGTTAAGCTCTGAGAAACAAAGCATCGTCAGGAGACAGACAGAAAGAGGTAGATTTTGAAAGTTTCAGATAAACAAGCTTGGTATTTATCTACAGTAAAATTCTAGATCAATTTACTCAAGGTGGTCCATCCTCACAGGAGAAAGCACTAATTAGTGGATATTAGCAGAGATTCACTAAGGACAAGCAACACAAGGCTAATGTATCCTTTCCCCCTAACAAGATTACCAGATTGAATGCTATAAATGAATAAATCTCCTAGTATAAATCCCACCTAAGTTAAAAAGAATTAAAAATAAAAAATACACTTTTAGAAACCTAGTATGCTACCATAGCTCCCCTTAGAGTTAAAGTGCATGTTAACATATAAAGATTCTGAGACATTCTGCACCAAAGAAGCCCATTTAACATTATCCCACTGAGCAAGTGCTCCATAAAACACATTTGAGAGAGGATGGTTTGGGTAAATTTCAGCAAGGTGTATTGCAAAGGCTTTTGTTACATAAACTGTGAAGGACGTGTGGAAGTGTGGGATTAAAAATAGCTCAGTGGAACCACAGCTAACTAGACAACTGTACCTAAAGAGCATTAATTAATCGACTAGTCACCACTCTTCGGACAGTCTCCGATGTTAGTAGAATGTCTCAAGGCTCTGCCCTTGGTCCTGGAATGTTCAACGTTCTTACAGGGGCTTGTATCACAACATTGAAGACCTATTTGAAAAATTTTTAGAGAACCTAAAGTGAGAGTTAATATGCTATATAACACATAGAAATGCCATCTCAAAATCAAGAAAGGAATCAAAAAGAACCCCACTGAGATTTGTTAGAAATAATAGTATAAGTAAAGGATAGATGAATTCTGACTTGTAACTAGCTCATATTACAAAGACTTGAGGTCATAGCCACACTAAGATCCACCCAGGCCAGATGCGTGATAGGGCTACTATGCCTCTAAAGTCAGTGAAGCCACCTTTGGCAGGTGAGATGGCTTGCAAGGCAAGCAAGGCAATCAGGATGGACTGGCCACCCTGGGAATGGTTTCTGTTGCATTTGGAGAGAAACATTGACAAATTGGAGCACATTTTGGAGAATGACCAACATCAGGAACATGTGCTCTGAGGAAAAAGTCTGGGAAAAACCCCAGAGATATTTAGATGACTATAAAAAGAGAAGATGAGGGGCATGTTGATAATTGACTTTGGGAGGCAGTGTAGTATAGTAGGAAAGAGGTGAGTTTGTGCTTAAATCTCTGCCCTAGTACTTCTAGGCAATGTGGTCTTGGACAGGTTTCCTAACATCTCTTAGCTTCAGAGCCATTTAAACAAACAAACAAAAAACCCTACCATTCCCATTTAGTGCAGATACTATGATGGTCCTGAAGCAGAGTAGGTGGTTAATACATGCCTCTCTTCCTGTTCTCCATGTGAAGAAGCACAGCCATAGCAATGAGAAAAGTGACCTGTTTGGACGCAGATCCGGGGGACACTGGGACCAATGGGAGAACTCCCCCAGGGAAGGTAGATTTGGCTGATCAAAAGTAGGGACTTTGAGGTCATCAAAAGCTGGAAAACAAAGGAACTGGCCCAGCTACCTTTGTACTGACAGCAGAACCACCACATATTCTATAGCAGAGATCTCTGCGTTGGGTGGGCGATGGGATTAGATGACCCCCAGATCTCCTCCAACTCTGAGATTCCATGATTCAAACATTCTACTAGACTGTTCTCTCCCATAGGTAGTCAACTCATACATATTCAACTCCCATTCATATATATTTAAGAGATATTTATGTGAACTCATTTAAAATTATTCTTTGCCATTCCCTATGAGTTCCTTCTCTCCTACTTTGGGGGCCCATACAGCCTTATTCAGGGATTTTTCCTCAGTGGGTACTTAATGGGTACTTAATAGATGTGATGGATTAGCAAAAGCGGTCTATGTGGTCTGGTGTCTACACACTCACACTTTGGACTCCTCCAGGCATGTGTTCAAATCTTGGCTCTCCTACAGAAACACTTTCCCCCTGAGTGACGGGTGCACTCTGCAACAATCCCAGGGGTGGGTGAAGATGTAGAGAAGAGGCTGCTGAGGTCTGCCAGTCATCATTACTGGGAGAACAAAGCCACAAAAGCACCAACCAGACTCTCTCAGTTCACCCCACCCCCACCCCTTGCAGCTTCACTCCTGGCATCGTCTGGCTGCAGGGGACAGCACTGGGATTTCACAGATTTGAAACCCCATCATGCACCACATTCTCCTGCAGGGTTGGTGCCCTGAGATCAAGGCAACCTGATCACAGAGGAGATGCCCACCTTCCCAGAGAACACAGGACAGCTTCCACCAACCTGCAGAGATCTAAAAACCAGAGCAGTGCAAAAGAAACTAAAAATCGTGTGCTTCAATGACACCCACTAGAAAAAAATAGAAAGACTTCTTCTTATCAATCTATTAGAGAAGTGCCACTCACGCATGGATGCCTAGACAGAGAAGAAATCCGTCAAATGCCATGAATAACCGAGGTAATGAGACAGCTCGGAAACAAAAGGAAAAATCTCTAGAAAATAAATATAAAGATGTGGAAATATGTGATTTAAATGATAGATAATTCAAGACTGAAATTCTGAAAAAACTCAGTGAGTTGCAAGAAACCACAGATAGGCACTTTAATAAACTCAGAAATAAAATCGGCAAACAAAATGGGTACTTTACCAAAGAGATTGAAACTTTAAAAAAGGACCAAATAGAAATTCTATAGATGAAGAACTCAATAAAAGAGATCAAGAATGAACTAGTGAGTTTAGGAAATAGAGCAGACTAAGTGGAGGAAAGAATCAGTGATATTGAAGATAGAAATCTAGAAATGATGGAGATAGAAGAAGAGAGAAACTTGAGCATAAAAAGAAATGAAAGAACTCTAACAGAACTATCTGACTCTATCAGAAAGAATAATATAAGAATAGTAGGGCCCTGGTTTGTGTGGCTCAGTGGATTGAGCTCTGACCTGCAAACCAAAAGGTTACCAGTTAAATTCAAAGTCAGGGCACATGCCTGGGTTGCAGGCCTGGTCCCTGGTTAGGGGCATGTGAGAGGCAACTGATTGATGTATCTCTCATGCATCAGTGTTTCTTTCCCTATCTTTCTCCCTCCCTTCCTCTCTCTCCAAAAATAAATAAATAAATACATAAATACATAAATAAATAAATGACTTAAAAAAGAAGAAGAAGAAGAATAGGCATACCAGAAGGGAGAACGGAACAATGAGCCTATTCAAACAAATAGTGGATGAGAACTTCCCGAACCTATGGAAAGAGCTAGATCCTCAAATCCAAGAAGCAAACAGAACACCTAATTACCTCATTTCAAAAAGGCCTTCTCCAAGGTGCATTGTATTACAAATGTCAAAAATTAATACAAAGAAAAAAATTTTGACTCTCCTTCTTGGCCATGTGACCTTGGGCAAGTTACTCACTGGGCTTCCATTTTCCTCATCCGTAAAATAGATGTAGTAATAGTAGCTTCATGAGATAAAATGGAAAGGATATTTTAAGTCCTTAGAAAAACAGTAAGTGTACAACAAATGTCAGATATTATTTTTGTAGTTGCTGTCAGAGTGAACTTAAATCAACTGCATACTCACATAAGGGTTTACACAGTAAGAAGCTTAGAGATGAATTGGTTCTTCCTGTACCTACTTATTTAAAAACATCTCCTAAACAGTGTTCTTGATTTTCATGCCCCAAAGCCTATGTAACTCTATTATCCTAGTTCCTGCAACATTCATAATGGGGACAAAGAGTAATCAACTGGAAATCGGCAAAAATGAAGACTTTAAAATGGGGGCAATTTAGCCTTGTCCCGAAAATCTATGACAAGGCCAGAGCTCATTTGAAACATACTCATGGGAAATAACTGGTATGCAGTCATCCCATGCTGGAAACCAAGCAAGCCTCCAGCTAAGGTCGCTTGGGAAATGGCCCTGCCTTTTGTTGTACTCTACAGAATAGAGACTGTCTAATGGATATGCCCTGGGGGGCTGTGAGCTTCTGCAGAGAGGGCCTGCACCTTGGTTAGGGCCTAGCCCAGCATGAGCCATGGTCTAGATTTAGAGATAGTTGATTAGGATGGGAGGGAAGGAGAATGAAGAAGAGCTGCTTTTTAAAAACATTTTTTAAATTGTGGTAAAAGAAACCCTGCATGACCTAAAATTTACCATTTAATTATTTTTAAGTGCAAAGTTTTGTAGTGTTAAGTATATTTATGTTGTTGGGCAACAGATCTCAAAACTTTTTCATCTTGCAAAACTGAAACTTTCATTAAACAACATCCCATTTCCCCCTCCCTCCAGCTCCTGGTAACCACCATTCTATTTTCTGTTTTTATGACATTAAGTACTTTAGATACTTCATATAAATGAAATCACATAGTATTTACTTTTTGTGATTGGCTTATTTCAATTAGCATAATGTACTGAGGGTTCATCCAGGATACAGCGTGTGATAGGATTTCTTTCCTTCTTAAGGATGAATAGCATTCCATTGTGTGTGGAATGTATACATAAAATGTTGTTTATCCATTCATCCACTGATGGATGCACTTGGGTTTCTTTTACTTCCAGGCTATTGTGAAAAATGCTTCTATGAACATAGGTGTACAAATATGGGAGTGATTTAAATGGACACAGAAGAGTTTGGTGAGCTGTAGGGGGAGATTTAGAGAAATAAATGTGCAGAGACAAAGAAGCAACTCAAAAGCAATTTACGCCCAACAATGGCAGTTTTGAAAGGAAACCAGTGACCGGCTAGTAGAAAAAGTTGTTAGTCATGGATTGTTGAGTTGTAAGGAACAGAACCCACTCAAATTGGCTCAAAAGGAGAGAAGAGCTTACTCTAAAAACACAGAGATGTGTGTCTCATCGTACCCAAGGCGAGGCCTCAAGAAAGACTAGAAACAAAAACTGGAGTTAAAAACCAAAGTTCCTCAATTTACCCCTACAGAACCCACCTTCATTCTGTCAAAAGTAAGCACTGCTGTTCTAGACTTTGTGAAAACAGCTGTAAATAGAACAGGCTTTACACGGAGAAAGGTGAGTAATAAACAAATAAACAAGACATTTTAAATTCTGTAAATTGTATGGAGAAAAAAGTGAATACTTTGAGAAAGAACAGAGTGGAGGTGGGGTTGGGATTGGGCCCAACTTCACCCAAAGGAGCATTGATTGCCTCTGTGAGGAGGCCACGTTGAAGCCACATTGAGGTGACAGCAACAAGCAATTCAAGGCAGAGAGGACAGAATGCTAAGGATGTGAGAGAAGATCGTGGGCCTGGAGGGAGGTGAACAAGGGGGAGTGTAGCTGACGAAAAGGAGTGTAATGCCCAGAGTTTGTTGATCATGGAGTGGGTTTTTTTCTTTAGCACAACAGGGATCCACTCACAGATTTTAAACTAGAGTGACATTATCTGATTTACATTTCTAAAAGATCTTTCTGGCAGTCAGGTGGAGAGTGGGTTGGAGAGGGGGAAGAATGGGGAAGTGTGATTCTTGTAGACAGTGGCTTAGGCCAAGGTGGAGAAGTCAAGACCTAATTGGGGTACATGAATATTCAGCAGTATTATTCATAACAGCAAAAAGGTAAAAATGATCCAAATGCTTACCAACTGATGATTGGAAAAAATTGGTATATCCATACAGTGGAATATTATTCACCCATAAAAAAGAACGAAGCACTGATACATGCTACAATATTGATAAACCTGAAAAACACTTTGCTAAATGAAAGAAACCAGTCACAAAGGACCACATATTTATGATTTTACTCATGTGAAATCCCAGAATAGGAAAACCTATAGAGACAGAAGGTACATTTGTGCTTGCCTAGGGCTAGGGGGATGGGGTGATGGAAGAAGAGGTGATAGCTGAATAGGGGATCTTTTTGAGATGATGAAAATGTTTTGAAAATGACTGTGAGGATGGTCACCCATCTCTGTGAGTGCACTAAAAACCATTGGATTGAACACTTTAAATGGGTGAATTGTATGCTATGTGAACTATATCTCAATAAAGCTGTTAAAAAAAAATGGCTCCTCCTTGGGAGGCGGAACTGGCAGGATCCACAGCTGCTTAAGAGGAGGAGGGCACAGCCTCTCATCTCTATTTTCTCTGTGTTGCTGCTCCATTCCCTTCCTCTTTGTGGCTGGGCTTTCTCTGTGCACAGGAGAGAAGTGCTGCCCTGGGGCTTACTCTACATTCCATCCAGCCCCGAGCCCCCGTGCCCAGACAACGGAAATCTGTGTAACCCAGTTTCAAGCCCCTGGGATGGAGCTTGTTTGCCCAGTGTGGGTCTGTGCCAGGGAAACAGGACTCCCTGGTCCTTCAGCCAGGCCCACCCCTCAGCAAGGCTGTGAGGGATGAGCAGCTCCCACCCTCAGAGGAAATGGGTCTATTTTCAGGTTTTTGAACCAGAACCTACATATAATGAGCACCTTCCATGTGCCACAGACACCGTCAACTGCTTTCACCTCCTTAATCCCTTTTCATCCGTTCTCTACTCTGCACGAAAGCAGGTGCTGACCAAAGACAACACCCACCGGGTTCACTCGGGGTGGATGTGAAATGTGGCATCAAGGCCCCCACCAGTACAGGCCACCACTGGGTTTCCTACCCAGGGTAGGAAAAGGCCTCCTGAAGTGGGGACACCAGCTACAGAGTCTGGTTGCCAGCGGGCTTGTTTTCGGTTCACCAAAACGCAGGGCTCAGAGTTCCTCCCGGTTCGTGAGCTGCTTCAGCCAACAGAGATGTTTCTGAAAAACGCTTGAAAACCAGGCTGGTGGGAAGTGAATCTGTTACATGATGATTTGGTTCTTAAACATTAGAAATCTGTGAATTCTCTCATTAAAAATCCTCCCTAACCTTTGCTCTCTGACGTTAACTCTTGAAAAAGATGAGCGCCGATGCCTCAGACTGAAGGCGGGGAGCGAGACACAGGGCAAATCCATGTTCTTTAAGCTAATCAGTGTTTGTGTTACAGGCAGAACCCAAATCCAAACCATATTTTGCCCCACCAAAAAAAAATTCCCTCTTAATTCTCAAGTCCATGTCTATTATATGAGAAATCTAGTCTGTATGTTTCATACTCATTTACACTTAACTCATCAAAGTGTTTCCTCTGAAGAAATATTTGATGTCCAAGGAGACTTGAGAAACTTGTTCTTTTTAACAAGCCTTTGTTCTTAGACATAAAGGAGGTGATGAAATTGTATATGCAGAGAATAAATGAACTTGAACCTCAGAAAGGTTAAACTTTGTTTAAGTAGGTTCTATATTTGGAAGAAACAACTTTAGGAATGAGCTGTTTTTCTTAAAAAAATTTTTTTTTAGGAGGCGCCTTCAAAGGGACTTGGATTCTCATGCCAAAACAATTTTCTCTCAGCTGTTGGTAGGCACCATTGGTTGATACAGTCCATCTCCATACGGGATTCTGAGGTGATCTTCAACTTTTTAGCTAGAAGAAACTGCACCTAATTTTGATTTCTCTCTGATAATTTGTGGCCAAATCTGCTCATGAGGAGCATTCTTCTGAGATTCCAGCTCATGTGCCGGGGAGAACAAAGCGCCTTAGGAAAGAGGTGCCGCAGAACCTCAGGGCCACCTCTCTGCAGCCCCTTCCGTCAGGACTCTTCCCAAGCTGTCTCAGAGGAAGTGAACTCAAATCTTCTCTTATCCCCCAAAGTTCCACATTTTTCCCTTAATTTGCTAACACCTTTATCCATCATTCATGTCACATTTTATTTGATCTCCCCACATAGTTGTATCACGAGGCTGTGGGGGTAGGGAAGGAAGCAGAGGATGCTGCTCCTGCTCCTGAGAGGTTCATCATTTCACTGGGAGAAAAGGCTACCCAACTGGCGAGTTCATGAGTCGGGCGCTTGGTGGGTATTCCAGAACTTCCAAGAAGGGAAGGATGGTCCCGAACAGATAGGGCAGGAAAAGTTCCCCAGAGCCGGCGGGCCCTGCCTGGGAACAGCTGCCTGAACCCTGATGCAGCCATATCCATGGGGAAGAAGACACAGGCACCCTTGTTGGGGTGCAAATAGGGGTCTTCCATGGAGTCACGTGAAAAGTATTTTGAGGACCCGCGCATAGGAGGATGAGGTATAGTGGTAAGATTTGTTGGAGCAAAAATGAAGGACTGCCCCCAGGCACTCAGTGTCTCATCCACGACCAGACGGCTCACTTCTGTCTTGCTGTGGGGAAAGCCCAGCCTCTGGGGCCACAAGCATACACTTGACTTCTTCACCAAGCCCAAGAGGACCAGTGCCCAGGGATTCTGTGCTATTGGCCCAACATCAGCAGGGCATCTGAAGATTTTGTAGTTCAGTTCAGTCCATGCCAACGCTCCATCCAGCTCAGATTCTGTCCCCGTCTGGCTAGTTTAGTCTCTGTTCCTGGGTGTGCTCTAGCAGGGGCTACACTGCCACACTCAGTGTATCTATCGGAGTTACGCCTTCAGAGCCATGTGGCTGCTGTGGCGAGGGTAAGAACCAATGAGTGAATGAAGACCAGGGCCTTTGTTAATCCTTAATTATATTTTCCTGGGCTTGAGAAAGAGTAGGCTTTTCTTAAAACTCACCAATCTCTTTCCTGGTTCTTCAAGGGCTGGGGCTTGGGCTTGGGCTGAGCCCTCCCCCTACCCAATCCCTTTTTTAGATCTTCCTGTTTCCTGCCCTCATCCAATCCAATCCTTTCCCAGGCTAGACACCTGCCCTTTATGGTCACCGTCTTGGCTTTTATGTGTATTACGCTCCCCACACCATAGTCCTGGGGGTAAACCGGTTCCCCTCTCCCCCACCCAGCTTCAGGAGATTGGAATGCCACTCCTTCCTCCCTACACCGGGAAATGAGAGTGGACAGGTGTAATTCCCTTGGGGGGATTTGGCTATCCGCTGGGGTGTCTGAAGCTGTAACGTCCACACAGAAACCTGAGTAAGTGTAACCTCCAGACTCCGTCAGACCCAGCCAGTCTAGCACCCTTCTCTTTGGTTAACTCTCAGATGCCTGTGCTGACACCCTGGCCTGGCATCAATTGGATGCTTCTTCAAATTGATGCTTTAAAAATATTTGCTTGATGTTTATCTGGAAAAGAACTGTTTTAGTTCCTCTTGCAGTCTGTGCTGGGAAAACTGCCTAGATGGGATGATGCGAGATACGGGTAAATATTTAGCTCAGTGCCTAGAGAAAAGGAACAAGGCTCAAGATGAGAAAATAGGGTCCAAAGAAACAGCATTTGCTTTTCTCCAATGCTCTGAGCTCGTGCTTGGTGCTTACAAGCACGTTCTCATCTGTTCTCCATTACAGCACTACAAGGCAGGTGTCGGGATCCCATTCAACAGATGAGGAAGGAGATACGTAGAGGCTAATACACTTGCCCACAGGCAGCTAATTAGGAGTGAAGTTTGTGTAGATACCTGATATAGGGTTAGGATGGACAAAGGGAAGAGTGAAGATGAGAGTCAGGGAGAGCAGAAAGGAACCACTGAGAAGCCATGAAGTAAAAAGAAGAGACAGCGGGCAGAGAAATAACAGACTTACAAGGGTCGAGGGTGGGGCTGGAGGGAGAGAAAAAAAGTCTCTGGTCCTGATAAAAGATGGGTGATGTTGAAAGCTGGCTGTCAAGTGAGGCCATGGGTGTGAAGGAAACGATGTTGTGTTTGAGGTTCTGGAAGAGCTGTAGGTGAGGCTTCTGGGCTGTGCTGGAAAGTGGTCAGTGCTGGACTGGAGGACTAGCCTCATGTGGATGGGACCACCAGGCAAGGAAGCAGAGCAGCCCACTGAACACCGAAACATTGGGACCATACTGTGATCCTCACAATACAATATTGGTGCTTCTCAGTGGGGGCTCTGCTGTTTCTGAGTCAGAGCATCGAAAAATAGAGAGGATGCTTTTGGTTGTCCCAGTGACTGGAGGATGCCACCGGCATATACGGTATGCTGAGAAAGAGATGTCCTACAATACACAGAACAGTTCTGAACAATGAAAAATTACTCTGGGGCCCTCTTGATTTCTAAATATCTCACTGGACATTCACTTAGGTGAAAAATCTATAAGTCTCTGAATGTAGAATCTAACTACAGTTTCCATATATACATATATATTTTTTCTCCATTTAAATTAATATTCAGTTTCACTAGAATGTAAACATATAAATTAAAAATTGTACTTTGTTTTGCTGGAGTTGTTTTAGTTCAGAAAAATCACATCTCTGATGGCAATATAATTCTAAAATTTGAGGTATTAAATAGCTAACCCGTTAATGGTGACTCTGCATATGCATTCAAGCATCTGACTATTTTGTCTTTGAGGATTCACATCTAACCATAAATTGAAATACATTTTAAGGTATAGATTCCTTTATCTTGTATATTACAGTTAGGCTATTACATCGATGTTTTGGAATTATGCACGTAGATGAGTTATATTATCTACAACATTTATTTAGGGGAGTGAAGAGGGTATTGTAAATTAATTGTTCTAAGGAAGGATGAGGACTAATGTGGTTGAGAGCCACTGGCTGTAGACTAGCACCATCCAGTACAAACGCAATGCAAGTTAGAAATAAAATGTTAAATTTTCGGTAGTCATCTTAAAAAAAAAAGAAAAAAAGAAAAAAAAAAAAAGAAGGATGGAATATTATGCAACCTTGAAAAGGAAGGAAATCCTGTTACATGCTACTGCATGGGGAACCTTGAGGACGTTATGTTCAGTAAAAGAATCAGGTCACAAAAAAGACAAATTCTGTATGATTTCACTTAATATGAGGCACCTACAGTTGTCAAATTCTTAGTAGCATAAAGTAGAACGGTGGTTGCCCAGCACTGGCGGGAGGGGGAAAGAGGGAGTTTTCAGTTTCTGGGTACAGAGTTTCAAATTTGCAAAGTCTAAAAATGCTGGAGATCTGTGTTACACAGGTGAATATCCTTAACACCGCTGAACAGTCCACTTAGAAATGGTTAGGATGATACATTTTCCGTTACCTGCTTTTGACCAAAATAAAAAATTAAAAGGAGCAGATAAAATTAATTGTAACAATATGTACTTATTTAACCCAATATATCCAAAGTGCCCCCAAGGGAATTTGGAGCTCTCAACATATAATCAATGTAAAAACTATCAAGGAGATAATTTGGGTTTTTTTTCTTGTGAAAGTTTTTGAAATCTGTGTGTATTTTACACTGACGGGGCCTATCGGCCCAAACCAGCCACATTTCTATTGCTCAGCATTCACACGTGGTTAGTGGTGACCATACTGGACAGTGAAGTTCAAGATAATAGGTAACACTTGTAGAGCAGACTTTCGGTGCCAGGCACTGCTGTGAATTCTTTGCATAGAATGGCTCAGTCCTCCTAACGGCCCTCTGAGATAGGCACAATTACTCTCCTCCACGACACACTAGGAACTGACGATCAGACAGTTGAGTAGCTTGCCTGGGGTCACACACCACCGAGTCCCCAAGTGGAAAGCTGAGCCCGGGCATCTGTCTCCAGAGCCCTGCCTTAACCACTTGGGAAGTGGTACCTTTAAAAGACTTTGCCCTGGGACTCCTTTTCTGGCCATGGGGGTGTCTGCACAGCCCTGGGGACCTTGGGGCAGCAGGAACCTGGCTGGCCAGCTGACCAAGGAGGCGGGTAGGCTGGTCTCTCCCTGTAATTCCTGAGGAGCCCGGCAAAGGTGCTGGCCTGCCCTTCTGAGAAGCAGAAAGAGACACGTGCCTGCCTCACAACTGCCTGCAAGGTTTGCCATTCTTTGTATTTCTATCGGGAGAGGCAGCCGTCCGGACAAATCAATACAAAACACATGGGGCAGAAAGACCGCGCAGACTTACTACCAGGACTTTGCTGGTGAATTGTCTGCATTCCAATACATTTTTTCTCCTGGGTTCTCCTTAATAAAGACAGATTTCTTCCCTAAAAGATTATACTGACAACTTCCTCATTAATTACCAAATTAAGCCCCATCCCAAAATGATTACATTTGCTTCCTACCTAAACACCTCCCTTCATTGATGCAAAGCCTCATTTAAAGTAATATGCTTTTAACTTGCTTCATTTCAACGCCTCCTTAGAGGCTACTAATGAGCTGACTCCTTGCCCAGCTGGTCCCTCAGCCCTTCCTCCTGCTCTTTGTTAAAGACCGATTTAACCCTTGCGTTACAGGAAAGGGGAGGACTCATCCTTTGAATCAGATGCCCAGCTGGAGCCTTCTTCTTCAGGAATGTGTATACTTAAACCCGCACCCTTGAGCCTGAGCCCCCACGAAGTGAGACTCCAATTGCCGCTTCCAGAAACCTGAAAATTGCCCGAGAGCACAGCCACTGGAGTGAAACGGCCTCCTGGTTTCGAGTGGGCAGCTTAATGAGTCAGATAATTATGCCCAGATTCTCTTTACAGGGGCCTGTTAATTATTACTTAATAAAGAAATGATTTCAGGCTGTGACCCACAAGGCTGGTGGCATTATAACCACAGAGTTGGAGAATTGCCTCCTCCCAGATGTCCTCCTCTGCAGGGAGACAGCGTGCTTTGAAAGGACCCCTCAGCCCTGCTTTTGGAGACTGTCACGTGCCAAGCAATTCCTCTCCCTGGCACTGCCTCCTCTGGAGTGTCAGATGGGTCACTTCACTGGAGGGCTATGAATCAGGTCAGTCTGTTCCTCTGATTAACCCTGATCTCATTCTGTTGGCAACAGTAAAGCCCGAGTCCCTGCTGCCTTCTGAAGCCTGCCCATTCCTGCCGGGCTGCTGGGAGCAGGAAGAGCTAGCTCACTGAGCTCACTCTGTGAGCCAGGCTCAGTTCTAAGTGCTCTCGATGCCTGTCTCCTTAAACTTTCATGTAGGTATCATTATACTTTCCTCCCCCTTTTACAGATTAGGACAGTGAGGCTCTGGGGTTATGTGCATTGTCCAAGGCCACACAACTAATGTAACTGGGAAAGTGGGGATTTGAACCTAGATCTCTCTGACTCCAGAGCCTAGGGGCTTAACTCCTGTACCATACTGCCAGTGGTTAGCTGGCCAGGGAGGGAATTATTTGGACTATGTTTTCATGGCTAAAACTTCGGTAGATTATCTAAGGACATCCATTTTTATCAATACTGATGATGTATTATGCTCTTGGTCCCTGAGCAGAGGTATGCAGTAATTATAATCTCCCTTCCCCATCTAAACCATATTCATTAGATAATGGATTAGATAAAATAGATTAGATTAGATTAGATTAGATAAGGGCTCATTATCCCAGCCAGACCAGTAGAAGGCCTTTAATGGGAATTTTCAATTGGAATTTAAAGAAGAGGGGTCTTTCCCACTCCAGTGCTACAGCTAGGTAAATGTGAGCGCCAGGTGGCCACAGGTCATCGTCCAGGCTTGTAGAAAAGGACAAAGAGATCATGTTAACAACATGCAGGGGAAGAGAAAATATTCCAGTGTTGTGCAAGCCTTCGCTTCAAATGCCTGAGGCACAACCCTTGTTTTTCCCATAATTCAGCTATGAAAGCCAATAAATTTCC
This sequence comes from Desmodus rotundus, assembly GCF_022682495.2. NCBI lineage: Eukaryota > Metazoa > Chordata > Mammalia > Chiroptera > Phyllostomidae > Desmodus > Desmodus rotundus. The sequence continues at coordinate 29,931,122 of NC_071394.1, read as the reverse complement.
CCTTTCTCCCCCAAAGAGTCCTACTTAGGTTTCTATCGCTTGTGACAAAATCATTCTAATATGCCATGCTCTGGAATCTGGTCTACGGGGAGCCGAGAAAGGGTTTTAGTGTGTGTTGTAGAGAGGCAGCTGTGCATGGTAGGGAGGGGTAAGGGGGACTGAGCAGTCACACCAGCGAGGAGCCTCCTGCAGTGTCGGCTGCAGCAATGTTCCCACGGAGAGACGACGAGGGCTGCAACCAAGGTGGCTGGGGATGGTGTCAAGAAATATTTAGTTGGTAGAAGTTTTTAGATTTTGTGATTGATTAAAATGGGAAAGATGATATTGGAGGTACCCAGGATGATTCGCAAGTGGATGGTGATGCTGATGAGCTGAATGTTCAACACGAGGCACAGATGACTTGGGAAGTAGAGAAGCAGTAGGTGATTAGGTTGGCCACGGATACATGACTGATGTCCAGCTGCGTGTGGCTCCTTTAAGCTGAACAGTATGTTCTGGCACTACGACAAAGGTGTACTCTCGCAATCACCTGCTGGTCACAGCCTCAGCCCTGACTCACTCCCCCTAACCTGCACCTCACACCCCTTTCCGTCCTGCTCTCAGCTCTCCCGCTTGCCAAGCAGTCATCTTATTTTTGTCATGACATCACCCTGATTTGTCAGAACTGCTATTGTCCTCCTGGTGGCACTTGGGCTTCTTTCCACAGGATGCTGTCCTTCCTGCTGCTCAGTTGAATCGAGCCACCTTGAATAACTCCCTCCCTGGAGAGGTGGGGAAGGATGGCTAGCACTGTTAAAAACAAACAAAGGAGTCCTGCTGTGGAACACCGGCTCCAGCCAGTTTAGCTGTTTATAATCATTAGGTTCTTTGTGCAGGGTATCTACAGCCTACCATAGCTAAGGGGAGCTGAAGATTGTAGAGCTCCTCTTCCACAACTGCCCAACTACGGGCTGTGATAGTTTGCATCGAAAGCAAGATCCAGACCAAATTCTGCCCTATGTACATACAATAACTAATAAGCAGGCACTATATATAAGGCACAGTCCTGTTTTTCGTTTGATGACATTTTTGCTCTCTGCCTGACACACACCTGGCATGATGAGACAATATTCTAGTGGTAGAATTCATCTGAGCTGCTAGTCAGAATCAGGTGAAAGCCTCATTGTTAAGTGCAGCACAAAGGTGGCATCTCAGGCTGGACAGGCTGTTGTAAAGGGTGAAAGGTGCCCAAACTTTTGGCATCTCTGAGCCACACTGGAAGACAAAGAGTTGTCTTGGGTAACACATTAAATACATTGTGACACCTAATCACAAAACAATCTCATAATGTGTTAAATAAATTTACGATTTTGTATTGGGCCGCATTCATAGCCATCCTGGACTGCATGTGGCCCGTGGGCTGCAGGCTGGACACCCTGGGAGCCTCCAACATTCTTATACTCTGTTTATGTAAGCATTGGAGGGCTTGTATTATACTTGTAGGTATCCACACCTCCTTTGTACCATTCATTTTACAGACGAAAAATCCCTTCTAAACCCATTATACAGAGGAACAAACCCTCTAGTGTCAACAAAAGATAAAGATGGATGAAACTCTACCCAGAAATGGACACACACATATGTGATCAACTAATATTTGACAAGGAAGCTAAAAACACTCAATGGGGAATAGTCTCTTCAACAAATGGTGCTGGGAAAACTGGATACCCACATACAGAAGGAAAATTAGACACCTGTCTCACACAAAACTTAACTCCAAATGGGTTGGAGATTTCAATGGAAGACCCCAAACTGTAAAACTACTAGAGGAAAGCACAGGAAAAAGCTCCTTGACATTGGTTTTGGAAAAGATTTTTTTAGATATGATACCAAGAGTGCAAGCAAAAAAAAAAAAAGCAACACTAAACAAGTGGGACTATTATCCCACTAAAAAGCTTTTGTTGTTGTTGTTTGTACAACAAAAGAAACGATCAGCAAAATACAAAGGTGACCTACAAAATGGGAGAAAATATTTGCAAAACACCTATCTGATAAAGTGTTAATATCCAAAATATATGATGAACTCATATCACTCAATAGCAAAAAAAACCAAACAATCCAATTAAAAATGGGCAAAGGACTTGAATAGACCTTTTTCTAGTGAAGACATACCAATGGCCAACAGATACACAAAAAGATGCTCAACATCACTAATCGTCAGGGGATTGCAAATCAAACCACAATGAGATGTCACCTCCTACTCGATAGAGTGGCTGTTCTCAGAAAGACAAAACATAGGTGTTGGTGAGGAAGCAGGGAAACGGGAATTTCCTTATGCACTGTTAGTGGGAATGCAAACTGGCGCAGCTAATGTGGGAAACAGTGTGGAAGGTCCTCACAAAAGTAAAAATAGAACTAAACTAGCATATGACCCAGCAATCTCCCTTCTTGGTATATATTCAAATAAAAGGAAATCGCCATCTTAGAGAGAGATTTATACCTCCATGTTCACTGCAGCATTATTCACAATAGTCGAGACATGGACACAACCTAAATGTCCATACACACATACCATATATATATGCTATATATACTACATATATACTATACATATACTATATACTATGTGTACTATACTATACATACTATGTGTATGCACATATACATACACTATATATATAATTTAGCCACAAACAAGGAGATCCTGACTTTGCGACAACATGGATGAACTTGAGGGCATTATGTTAATGTCAGAAGCCAGAAAGAGAAAGACAAAAACTGTATGCTCTCAGTCATATGAGGAATCTAAAGGAAAACGGACCTCAGAAACAGAGAATAGAGTGGTGGTTCCCAGGGACTAGGGGTGTGTGGTGAGGGCAATGGGAAGCTGCTGGTCAAAGGGTACAAACTTCCCACTACAAGAGTGGGAACCAGACAGAGTTCTGGGGACCTAATTTGTAGAATGGTGACTATAACAGTGATGTAGTAAATACTTGAAAGTTGTTAATAGAGTAGATTTTAAATTTGATCACTACTCACACAAAAAGGGTAATTATGTGCGGGGATGAAGGTGTTAACTAACTATTGTGGTAAACATTTGCAATATATATATGTATCAAATTATCATACTGTACACCTTCCACTTGCACATGTTATGAGGCAATAACATCAGTAAAGCTGAAAAAAAAAAAGATTGCCGAAGCTCTCCTTAGAAACTTAGAAAACCCTCTGGGATGTGCATGACTGATCAGAGCCCTTCAGATGTTAACAAATTGATCCTAGGGTGTAGATTAAAATTAATACGTACATCTCTCTGTCTAGGCTAAAATACTTTAAAGTAAGTTGCATGCAATGTAATTCATACCACGTACTTGCCTCAGAACCTTTGCCAAAGCTGTTCTCTGCATGCAGTATCTTCATCCCCTTCTCACCCATTTGCTTGGGTAACTCCTATTCAATCTTGAGGACATAGAATAGCTGCCCCTCCTCCAGAAAGCCTTCCCTGATTCTCCCACATCCTTGCCAAGGCCGAGCTGAGTTACTCTCATGCTTTGTGTACTTTCGTAGCATCTTATGCTATCTTCTCACCTGTGAGAGTCATCTCGGCTGTTCCCTTCATTTGACTGTAATTCCCAGGTTTTTTTGTTTGGTTTTTTTTATCCCTAGTGCCGAGCAGAATACCTGGCCATTAGCAGGTGCTCAATTTGTAAAATTGAATTTAATTCAGAAAAAGAAACCAGTTTTGTCTTCTTTCCTCCCTGCTTCCCATCTATATATTGGAAAGGGAATCTGCAATGATGATTTGTTGGCCAAAGACAGGTAACTGGTGAGAAAGGGAGGAGTGAGGCACAGTCCTGGAGGGATCCTACCTTTGAGAATAATTTAAAAGTGACTAAACATAGAAACATTTTAGGTCTGTTTCCACTTTCAGTGCTCCAAGTCATCGCTGAGTTTGCTCTCTCGGTGAGCTCTGGGGCTGCAGTCTGTGTTCGCTGATCTGTGATATTTATCTTGAAAAGAAGAAAGCAACCAGAAGCCTTATTGAGTCGATGCTCCCATGAGTCACAATTCCTAGTGGAGTGAAGGTCTTTGAGGTGCTGTCAGTCAGACAGAAAGCCCGTTGGGAGGCTGCTGACCTCGTTTTGTCCATGCAGTCCAAATACACAGACTTGGACTTGACATTTGCCAAACTGGAGCTAAACAAATGGTGGTAAAATGATGCTCCACCTATTCAACGCCACATCAAAGTGGCTAAATGGGGTCTTTAATGTTAGACAATAGACCCATCAGAACTACTGAGATACGGGTCATTTATTCAGAGTTACTCTTCTTTGCAGCTCTGAACCTCTAATTTTAAATAAGACCAGGACTATACTTCATTGAACATTTTGTCTCATTCAAATAACTAGTGAAGAAGGAGCAGGCATGATGTGGAATGTATGCATGAAATATATGCTTTCTCATTATGTGGAAATTACTGTGGGCTAATGATGCTGATCCTGGATGTGCCAGGGGAGGAAGGCTGGGAAGGGGCAGAGCTCCTGTTCCTCTTCTGCACATTTGTCTGCAGCTCCGACATCACAAAGTCTTGCCAGAGTCAGCATTCTGGGCAGGAGACTTCTACAATACAAAGTTGACAACCACGGTTCTAGGAAGCACTGGCCTGCATTGAGGTAGAGCTGGACACATTTGTGTGGTCTGGGTCTTCTTATTCTTCCTTGTTGGGGAGCAAAAAGTCCTCTGAAGAGTTCTTGATTGAAGGTCATTCTGTGAATAAAATCTGGAGGGTTTGTATTCTTTGCTCTGGTAATTAGTAAGAATGATTAGAGATTTAAAATAAGAGAAAGAGAGAGCTCCTAAGCCTTTATTCAGAATACTTGGGGTAGCAGATGTGTTCCAGAATTCAAAATTCTTCAGATTTTACTGAGATCTCAGTAATCATCACAGGAATATTTCTGCAGTGAAGATGTGATGTTTCACCCCAAGTGAGGCCACAAAGATGATGAAGAATTCATGTCAATTCAGATCAAGTCAAGTTCTGCCATTGAATGAATCATGAAAATCTTTTGGTTTTTGGAGCTGTCCAAATCAGAATTTTGGAATAAGAGATCATGTAATTCCTTTTTCCAGAGGGGCTGTTGCCCAGCTCAGCTTTCTTGGGAAGAGATACTCTGAGTTCCACTGCCCCGTTTAGGGAGCCGCCAAAACCAGCCAACGAACGGCCTCAGGCTCGGAATCCTGGCACCCTCCAAGAGACCCTGCAGTGATCCCCTCCCACCTGCATTGCCTTCCCAGAAAATTTTAAGAGTTTGTGTGTGTGTTTTCAGTTTTTCTTTTCTTTTTTTTCTGCCTTGTGCTTAAGGCAATGTTGGCTTTATCACTCATGCTGACACCCACAATGGTGAAACAAGACAGAATAATGGCTAAGGGCTAAGATTATGGTGAGAACAAGCTTGGTTTAAATCCTACCTCTGGCACTTGTTAGCTGTTTGTTAGATTCTGGGATGCTGCTTGGCCTCTCTGAACCTCAGCTTATTCAGCTATAAACCCTCTTGCAGGGCTGTCATAAGAAGTAAATGAGACTATAAAACTGCTGACATTTATGGAATGCTTGCTCTGCACCAAGCGTGTGTTCAGAGTTCTACACAAAGAGTTACTTTATAAAACAGATACCCTCCTTAATTTATAGATCAGGAAACCGAGGCTTCGAAAGGTTAAGCAAATGGAACCAGACTACTATCACACGAAAAAGGTATTTGGCGCTACACAGCACTCGGCCTGACTTCCGGGACTCCGGAATGAACTATATGACTGTGATGGCACATTAGATGGTAGGGGAAATGTTCTCCATGGTTTCTGAAACAGAGCGAGCTCTCAGGGTATGGTAACTATGACATAGCAATGATGATGATGATGATAAAGGGGAACCAAACTTTATTTTACTTTTTTTTTGTTTTTCCACGATAGTCGACATACAGTATGATACCAGTTTCAGGTGTACAGCATAGTGGTTAGACATTTATATAACTTACGAAATTGATCCCTTGATAAGTCTAGCATCTACTGACACAATAGTTACTACCATGTTATTGACCATTTCCTCTAAACATGCCCGTGACTCTCCTGTAACCACCCATCCGTACTTCTCAGTCCCTTCACCGTTTTTACCTAGCCCCCCAGCTCACATCTCACCTGGCAACCATCAATTCATTCCCTGTATCTAGGACTTTGTTTCTGTTTTGTTTGTTCACTTATTTTGGTCATTAGATTCCACAGATAAGTGAAGTCACATGGTATTTGTCTTTTTCTGTCTGACTTATCTAGCTTAGCATAATGCCTTCTAGGTCCCGCTATGTTGTCAGAAACGGTAAGATTTCATTCATTTTTATGGCCAGGTAATATTATATTGTGTATATATGCCACAGTTTTATTATCCACTCATCTATTGATGGTTAGGTCACTTCCTTATCTTCCTTGGCTATTGCAAATAATGCTACAATAAACATAGGAATGCACGTATCTTTTCAAATTAGTGTTTTTGATTTCTTTGGATAAACATCCAGAAGTAGAATCACTGTGCTACATGTTAGTTCTATTTTAATGTTTTGAGAAACGTCCATACTTTCTTCCATAGTGACTGCAATGTGAAAGTGTTGTCTTTGCTTCACATCCTCACTAGCACTTGTTTGTGGATGTGTTGACAATTGCCTTCCCGACAGGTGTGAAGTGATATCTCATGTACATCTCTCTGATGATTAGTGACATTGAGCATCTTTTCATGTGGCTGTGGGTCATCTGTATGTCCTCTTTGGAGAAGTGTCTATTCAGGTCCATTTTTTAAATTGGACTGCTTGATTTTTGGTGTTGAGTTAAATGCATTCTTTATAAATTTTGGATATTAACTCCTTATCAGATATATCATTGGAGAACATGCTCTCCCATTCAGTGGATTTTCTTTTGGTTTGGTGATGGTTTCCTTTGCTGTGCAAAAAAATTTTAGTTTGATGTAGTCCCATTACTTATTGGTTTTTTTTTTTTTGTTTCACTTGCCTGAGGTGGTATTATCAAAAAATGTTGCTCAGAAAAATTTCAGAGTTTACTGCCTATGTTCTTTTTCTAGGAGTTTTATGCTTTTGAGTCTTACGTTTAAGTCTATCAGTTTTGAGTTTATTTTTGTATGTGATGTAAGAAGGTGGTATAGTTTTATTTTTTTTACATGTATCTGTCTAATTTTCCCATTCATTTATTGAATAGAATGTCTGTACCTCATTGTATATTCTTGCCTTTTTTGTCATATATTAATTGATCACATAGGCATGGCTTTATCTTTAGGCTCTCTATTGTGTTCTACTGATCTATGAGTCTGTTTTAATCCAGTACCATACTGTTTTGATTACTATAGGCTTATAATATAGTTTGATGTCAGGTAGTATGATACCTTCAACTTTATTCTTCTTTCTCATGATTGCTGTGGGTAGTTGGGTCTTTTGTGGTCCCATATAACTTTTTGGAGTATTTGTTCTAGTTCTGTGCAAAATGCCATTGACATATTGATAACAATTATGTTGAATTTAGAGATTGCTTTGGACAGTAAGGACATTTTAATTATGTTAATGCTTCTGATCCTTGAGCGTAGTATCTCCTTCCAGTAATTTACATCTTCTTCAGCTTGTTTCTTCAGTGTAATAATTTTCTTAGTAAAAGTCTTTTTCTCTCCTTCATTAAATTTATTTCTAGCTATTTTATTTTTTGATACAATTGTAACTGGGATTATTTTTTAAAATTTCTTGTGATAGTTCATTATTAATGTAAAAAATGCAACTGATTTCTAAATATTTATTTTGTATCCTGCTACTTTACTGAATTTTTCAGTTCTAGCGGGGTTTTTTGTGTGTGTGTGGAATCTTTAGGGTCCTCTATATACACTATCATGTCATTTGCAAGTAATGACAACTTTTACATCTTCCTTTCCAATTTAGATAACTTTTACTTCTTCTTCTTGTCTGATTGCTGTGGCTAGGACTCCCAGTACTATGTTGAATGGAGTGGTGAAAGTGGACATCCCTGTCTTGTTCCTGATCTTAAAGAAAATGCTTTTAGATTTCCCCCATTGAGTCTGATGTTGACTGTGGGTTTGCCACATATGGCACTTATTATGTTTAGGTGTGTTCCCTCTGCTCCCACTTTGCTGAGAGTTTTTCTCATAAATGGGTGTCAGATTTTGTCAAATGCTTTTCATGCATCTATTAATATAACCATATAATTTTTATCTTTCATTTTACATGGTGTATCATGTTAATCAATTTGTAGATGTTGAACCAATATCCAGATTTGAACCAATTATACAGATTTATTCCATGAATAAATCTCACTTGATTGTTGTGTATGATCTTTAATGTACTGCTGAATTTGGTTCACTAATATTTGGTTGATGATTTTTCATTTATGTTCACCAGGGATGTTCATCATATGTTCATCATTGGCCTATGCCTTTCTTTATTTGTAATGACTTTATTTGGTTTTGGAATTGGGATAATGCTGGCTCTATGTGAGTTTGGGAGCCTCCCTCCCCTTGAATTTTTTCGAAATAACTTCAGAAGGATAGGTTTTAATTTTTCTTTGAATGTTTAGTTATAGTCACCTATAAAGCCATCTGGTTTAAAACTTTTGTTTGTTGGAACTTCTTCTTTATTATTGATTCAATTTCATTGGTTGTGATCACTCTGTTCAGATTTTCTGTTTCTTTTTGATTCAGTCTTGGAAGATTATATGTTTCTAGGAATTTATCCATTTCTTCCACACTGTCCAATTTGATGGCGTATAATTGTTCATAGTGTTTTCTTATAATTTTTGTATTTCTGTGATGTCAGTTTTTACTTTTCTTCTTTCATTTCTGATTTTATTTCTTGGATTCTCTTTTTTTTATCTTGATGAGTGTGGTTTAAGGTTTATCAATCTTGTTTATCTTTTCAAAGAACCAGCTCTTTGTTTCATTATCATTTATGTTTTTTAGACTCTATTTAATTTATTTCCACTCCTATCTTTATTATTTTCTTCCTTCTACTCACTTTAGCCTTTGTTTGCTGTTCCTTTTCTAGGTCTTTTAGGTGTATGTTAAAATGTTTAATTAAAATATCTCTTTTTTCTGGAGGTAGGCCTGTGTTGCTATGAATTTTCCTCCTAGGTCTGCTTTCACTGTGTCCAATAGAGTTTGGGTTGTTGTGTTTTATTCTCCTTTATCTCAGAATATCTTTTGATTTTTTTTCTTGGTCTTATTGTTAACCCATGCATTGTTTAGTAACATGTCATTTAGCCTCCATTTGTTTGTGTATTTTAAAAATTTTTTCTTATAATTGATTTCTAATTTCACACCATTGTGGTTAGAGAAGATGCTTGATATGATTTCAATCTTCTTAAATTTATTGAGACTTGTTTTGTGGCCTAGCATGTAGTCTCTCCTGGAAACTGTTTCATGTATATTCTGCTGCTTTGGGGTGAAATACTCTAAAAATATCAATTAAATACATCTGGTCTAATGTGTCACTTAAGGCTACTCTTTTCTTGTTGATTTTCCCTCTGGATAATCTATCCACTGATGTCAATAGGGTGTTAAATTCTCCTACAGTGACTGTATTTCTGTCAGTCTCTCCCATTATGCCTCTTGATATTTGCTTTATATAGGTAGGTGCCCCTATGTTGGATGCATAAATGTTTACAAGGGTTATATCCTCTTGTTGAATTGACCCTTTTATTGTTATGCAATGTCCTTGTTTGTCTTTATTATAGCTTTTGTTTTAGAGTCTATATTGTCAGAATTAAGTATAACTACTACAGCTTTTTTTTCATTTGCATAAAATATTTTTTTCCATCCCTTTACTTTTAATCTCTGTGTATCTTTTTTCTGAAATGGTTCTCTTATAGACAGCATATATGTGGGTCTTGTACTCTTACCCATTCAGCTACTCTGTGTCTTTTGATTAGAGTATTAAATGCATTTACATTTAAAGTGATTGTTGATAGGTATGTAGTTATTGCCATTTTATTAGTCATATACAAGAAATTTTTTTTGTAATACTGTTTTTGTGGTGATGAACTCCTTTAGCTTTTTCTTATCTGGGAAGCTCTGTATCTCTCTTTAAATTTTAACTGATAGCCTTGCTGGATAGAATAGTCTTTGTTGTATGTACTTGCTTTTCATCCCTTTAAATATTTCATGCCTATCTTTTCTCGCCTGCAAAGTTTCTGTTGAGAAATCAGCTGACAGTCTTATGGGAACTCCCTTGTAAGTAATAACTGTCTTTCTCTCGCTGCTTTTAAGAGTCTCACTTTATCTTCAAGTTTCTCATTTTAAGTATTATGTGTCTCGATGTGGGCCTCTTTGGGTTCATCTTGTTTGGAACACTCTGGGCCTCCTAGACTTGTGTGTATTTTTCCTGCATCAGACTAAGGAAGTGTCCAGTCATTTTTTCTCTCTCCTCCTACTGGTACCCTTATGTCATAGATGTTGTTATGCTTGATGTTGTCCCAGACATCCCTTAAACTATCCAAATTTAAAAAAAATTTTTTTTGCTGCTCTGATTGGGTGTTTTCTGCTTCCTTAGCTTCTAAATTGCTGATTTGATCCTCTGCTTCATCTAATCTGGTGTTTATTCTTTCTAGTGTAATCATTTTAGTTATTGTATCCTTTATTTATGACTGATTTTCTTTCATGTTTTCTACATCCTTCATGTACTATTGAAATTCTCATTAAGTTTCTTGAGAATCTTTATAAACATTATTTTGAACTCTGTACTTTGTTGCTTGCTTGCTTGCATTTTATTTAGTTCTTTTTTTTCAGAGATTTCTCTTAACCTTCATTTGGGACTTTTTTTTTTGTCTCCTTGTTTTGTCTGTCTCTCTGTGTTTATTTCTAGGTATTAGATCTGCTCTGCCTCCTATTTCTGGCACGGTGGTCTTACGTAATAGGTATCCTATGGGGCTCAGTGGTACTGTGTCCATGATCACCTGATTCTATGAATGTTCCTGTATAGGTTATTGTGCCCTCCTGTTGTAGTACAGCCTTGATTGCTAATGGCACATCCTTGGATGTGGTTGGTCCTCAGGCAGGCTGGCTGTGAGAATTGGCCCCAATCACAGTGTACAAGCTGTTATGCGGGTGCAAACTCCTTGTAGCAGAATTTGCCCCAGCTTGGTCTGGTGCCTGTGAAGACCTTCCTTTGTGTGTGCCACTTGTGGAGCTAATAATGTGGTGCCATATTGTGGTCTGAAGCCAGCCACCAGCTGTGTTGCTTCTGGGACTTTTTGGGAGGGTATTGTGGTATAGGTCAGTGTCAGACACTTCCTTTTACCAGCCCAGGGCTACCTCTTAGGAGCTACAAAGCAGTTCATATTTAGTAGCTGCCTGTTCTGGTCCTGGGTGCAGGTGGGAGGTTCCAAGCTTCAAACTGAGGCTGGCTGTTACCAGTACTGAGCCTGGGCAGGTCAGCAAAAGACCCAAAGCACCCCAAGACCTGCCATCACCTGCTGGATGCCTGCAAGGCTCAGCCACTGAAAGAGCAGCAACTAGTACATGAGTTGCATGAGAGAGCAAGGATCAGCAGAGTGAAGTGAGTGGTATTCAACAGGTTAATATAGATTCAAACTTGGCACCAGTACTGGGTTTAAGGCTACCCAGCAGAAGTCTCAGGGTACACAGAAGCCAGCCACCACTTGCTCGGGGCCTTATGGTGGAGTCAGATCTCAGGGAGCAGGAGGGTAGAGCTAGTAGAGTTTAGCAGGCTAATGCAGATTAAGACTTCACCATGTGAAGAGAGGTGAAATACAGCAAAGTTGGTACCTGTTGAATGTATGGAAAGATGGCCCTTGCCCTGAAGCCACCCATCTCAGATTCTGTCTGTGTGTTTGTGACAGCCCCTGAACTTGACTGGAATTTCTTAAGAGTTTTTAAAGAACTACCACAAGGAAGACCCTGGCCGGTTCCCACCAAGGAGCCTCGGGCCTTGCATGAGTTGTGTAGGGTGGGGCCTCAAGAAGTATCAGCTTGGAGCTAGTGTAGATCAACAGGTAATGCCATGTGGGAGGAAGGCTCAGCTAGGAAAGATGGCGCCCATGGGCCATTTGGGAGGAGGACTCAATACAGGGACATTGGCAGCTGTCCTTTTAGCCCTCTCCCCATTGCCACACAACTCAGTCTCTCGGGCAGCCCCCAAGCCACTCTGCATCCACCAGAGCCTGGGGTGAGTGTCTACCAGTGAGCATTTGTATGCTGTCCCTTTCAGAGGACACCTGGGTTTTCCAGCAGTCTTGTGTCTCACTCGGGCAGACTAAATCCCCACTGATTTTCACTGCCAGATGTTATGTGGGCTCCTCTTTCCAGCACTCATGTTCTAAGCTGGGGAGCCCAGCATGGGGCTGAGATCCGTCACTCCTCAGGAGGGGCCTCTGCAGCTGAGATATCCCATAGATTGTCAAGTGTCACATGTGGTTGTGGGGCCAGCTCTTTTCATATCTCTGTCCCTCCTACCAGTCTCCATGTTGCTTCTTCTCTGTCATTAGATTAGGACTTTTGGTCAGCCAGTCTTCAAATGTTTATCCAGATTGATTATTCTATAATTTAGTTGTAATTTTGATGTGGTTGTGGGAGAAGAATGTAGCTTCCCCTTACTCCACCACCTTGGATGTCTTTCAAGATTCTTTTTTTAAAAATATTTTATTTATTTATTGTTAGAGAGAGGGGAAGGAAGGAGAAAGAGAGGGAGAGAAACATCAATGTGTGGTTGCCTCTTGCTCACCCCCAACTGGGAGCCCAACCTGACCCACAACCCAGGCATGTGTCCTGACTGGGAACTGAACCAGTTATACTATGGTTTGCAGGCTAGCATTCAATCCACTGAGCCACACCAGCCAGAGCCAAGATTTGTAGTTTTAAAATTTACATTTAAATCAATGATCCTTTCGAGTCAATGTTTTATAACATGTGAGATTTAAATTGAGGTTCATTGAAAATGTAGCCTTCTCCTATAGAACTACTTTTATCCCTTTGTAAAGAATTAGTTAGGCATATTTGTATAGATTTATTTCTGGGGTCTCGGTTCCATTGATGTATGTGTTTATTATTCTGTAAACACCACAGCTCTACATATCATCTTGAAATCGGGTAGACTGATTCCTCCCATTGTATTCTTCTTTTACAAAATTATTTAGCTGTATTGGTTCCTGAACACACTTATTTTTTTAGGAGTTGGATTATTTTGTTTGTTTATTTGTTTTTTGTTTTTTGTAGATTCCATGGGATTTACTACATAAGCAATCATGTCATATGCAAATAGGGAAGTTTCATTTCTTCCTTTCTGGCCTGTATGCCATTTATTTCTTTTTTGTATTTCATTCAGTTGGTCATAACTTCTAATACATGTTGAATAAGACCGATGAGAGTAGACATCCTTGCCTTGTTCTTGATTTTTGGTGAGAGCATGCAGCCTTTCACCATTAAGTATACTAGCTATAAGTTTTTGGTAGGTACTCTTTAATAAATGTTGAGAAAGGTCCCTTCTATTCCTGTTTTTTTTTTTTTTCCTGAGAGTTTTTATTATGAATAAATGCTTTGGGGGGCATTAATTGATGAGACTGTGTGATTTTTTTCTTTAGCTATTAATATGGTAGATTACATTGATTCATTTTCAAATATTGAACCAGCCTTGCATTCTCTGAATAAACTTTGCTTGGAAGGGTAAAGAGGATCATTGTGGATTCTTTGCTGGATTTTAAGCCACCTGAGAAACAATATGAGGAGTTTACCAGTCAAGGGGGAAAGAATTTCCAGGGTTAGATATAATAGTTACATAGGCACTGAGGCATAAAACTGGATTCTTTGAAAAACAAGGCAAATATTTCAGTATGGCTGGATTGTTGAATTTGAGAGGAAGTGTGGTAGGAGATAAAGCTAAGGTGCAAGCAAGGCAGAGCTCCAAGTGTCTGCGTGCTGTGCTTGGGGCATTGCCCTTCCACTTGCAGTTGATGGAAGTCACTGTTAGGCTGGGTGTAGGGAACGATCCAGTAAAGTTTGCCTTTTAGAAACGTTATAAGGAGGAAAGTGGAGGATTGATCCAGAGAAGGGGAATCAATAGAACACTATGAGAAGAATCCAGGAAAGGAAGGATGGAGTCCTGCATAACCACTAACACTGAACTCATCATCTTCCTTCTTCAAACCTTCTCTGAGCCCCCTGACTTTACGCAAACTGAAAAGTATCCAAATAAAGTTATTTGTGAAAATGAAAAATGTGTCTTTTATTTCATGGAAAAAACGTAATGGACTTTTTGGCCGACCCAATAGCAGTACCCCTGTTGGATAGTAATGGTAAAATGGGGAAGGATATATTAGTCACTGATACAACACACCTGTCTTAAACTGCATTTAAAGCCTTCCCATTCACATGGTTTTCCACGTTGGAATAAGCATCTGACTCTCATGTCTGCTGTCATGTAGACATGGCCATGCCTAAGGCTTTACATAATGAAAATGATATTTCTTATAAATTGTTTTTCTTTTGTCTCCTAACAACAAGGTATTATATTTGTTGCAAAAACTGCAAGATATTCACCAAAAGGCATGTCTCCTCTTTCTCCTGGCACCACAGGTAGACTTGATTTCTTAGCCACTGTTGCAGTTAGTTGTGGTCATGTGACTGAGTTGTAGCCAATGGCACCTGAGAGGAAGTGCTGCATGCCACTTCCAGGTTTGGCCCACGAAGACCTTCTCCACACACCCCTCCATGTCCATTTCTCTTCCCCACCAGTTCCTTATTTGCCCAATCCCATGTAGTAGCTAGAAATAAATTTCTATTCTGTTTATGCCATTAAATATAAGGTCTCTATTTTAGCAATTAGTGTACCCTAACTAACACAATATGGTCTTTTATTACTCCCATGTGAATTTCATTTTAAGATAGGACAGAGGACATCATAAAATATTAGTTATAAAGTAGGCCTGAAGTCTAATAGATTTGAGAACTCCTGGCTTAGGCCGTGGACGTCTCTGTAAGGACTATGAAGAAGAACAACACGCGGTCTGGACTTCAACAAGCTCATAGTAAGATTATGCAGCACTGCACAGACACACACATGCATTCAGAGTTCGTCATTGATGTAAAGCAGTGTGTGATAAGAAACCATTAAGTTGTATAAGTTGGTGGCCACCAAACTTTTTTCATTTTGTAACTACATTAATTAATTAAAAACATTTTTAAAAAGCATATTCTCTCTCAAATATGTAATATATATTATATAATTATAGATATTATAATTATTATAGATATCTATATATGGATATTATATTACATTATAATTATAGGTGTTACATATAAATATATATATCTTATATATTATATATAAATTTAATATACTATCAGTTGTATTACAATTATATTAGGACATAAGGTTTCTTTAGACATCAATTGTAAAATGCACCCCAATATGATAGAGGTTAAAATGTGAAACAATATGTATTTTAGAATTGATGAAAATTGATCATATACTTGTAAATGAATACATTAGTTTCATTTAAAAACACACACACAAGTGGGAGTTTTAAATGGTTGATATTTTATAAACAAAAGTTCCAATACTTTCCTGTTGCATCCCAAAAGGATCACCATAGACACCCCACTTAGGAGACCCGTGGCCTAGACATAGTCATCTGTGGGCTCGGAAAAGGGAAGGGCACTGTTAGCTGTGCCTGTGGGCTCTGGGCAAGTGCAAGAGCATTCCAGATGAAAGATGTCTCCAGAGCACAGAAACAGGCAGGGCTGTCTGAGTAGGGTCTGGGGACAGCCAGTAAACCAAGGGGCTAGAAGCGACTGAGATTCTGAGCCTTAGTGTTAGGGCTAATGACAGAAGCGGGGTAGCCAGGAGAAGGAGCTAGTCTTCGGAAAAAAGATAAATAACATAATGTCAACAGAGGTCATTCAAATGGAGGTAGCCTTGTACAGGGCAAGGAAATGGTAGCTGGGCACTGGCTTTCACATCAGCCTGGGAGAAAAACAGCATGAGATTTTGGGTAGGTGCTACTTAAGGCTGATCTTATAAGCCAGATGTGGTGTGGTTTGGAGAGAACAAGTCAGGAGTGCCTGGCTCAAAATATCTTCCTTACTGACTATTACAGGGCCTGAAATTTCTCCTTTGAAAATTAATCCCTGTCAGTTAAGGGACTGAAGACCCCAATTAAAGTGCAATTACCCCCAACAGAAGTAAGGTCTTTGTTTCTTGTGAGTTAATACTTCAAAGGAGACAATTGCTGAGAGAAAAACACCATAGAAAATAGTGGGGAAACTGGAGGTAAGAGAGAGTAGGAATCCCAAGAGGACAAAAGGTTGTTCTAACAGCATAAGATCTACTAAACTGACTTTTATGTTCATAAGTCTTGAATTCTTCACTGAGTTTTATATAGAGAGTAGTGTACAATTAATGTATGTAATTATAGATTAACCTTGTGATAAACTCACACATATATAATGTAATTATATATAATACATATAATAACATAATGTAATTATATATTTTTTATGTATTATAAAGGACTCGGCAAAAATAACGCCTGCTTGAGTGTGATTGGTGGGTTAATAATATGGGTGTGATAATTTATAGTTTTAATTTGAACATTTCACCTAAAATTTCATATGGTGTCCTTGAGTGTGATTTTGTTATATTACAGAATTACATGCTTATGATTTTGTAATAAAAGATTTTGTAATAGCCCTGGCTGGCATGGCTCAGTGGATTGAGTGCCAGCCTGTGTACCAAAGGGTCACGGGTTTGATTCCCAGTCAGGGCACGTGTCTGGGTTGTGGGCCAGGTCACCAGTAGGGGGGGTGTGAGAGGCAACCACACATTGATGTTTCTCTCCCTCTTTTCCTCTCTCCCATCCCTTCTCTAAAAATAAATAAATAAAATCTTAAAAAAAAAGATTTGTAATAAAAATGGGACATTATTTGTGCTGGACCCTGTATATTACATATATGTATTTCTGAGTTTTCTTACAATTTTTCCTTATGTGGAAACACACACATGATTTATATAACATAATTATTACAAAGAATTATATTCATTAAAAGAATAATAAAATTATTGTATTGTAAATATAATTATATTACATTATAAGTGCAATTATATGTATCTATACATGTGTGTGTTTTCTTACAAGGTGGTTTCTAGCAAGAAAAAAGTTGTAAGAAAACTCAGAAGTAAGCATTTTTAGTAGTTTCTAAGCTTAAAAGAAGTCATAAGGAAAAAGAACAATAGGTTTGAATAGATAATTTAAAAATTCTGTAACAAAAAGGAAAATACCACCAAAATTAAGATTAAAAAGTAAACTGAAGAAAACATTTACAACAAATACAACCCAGAGCTGCTCTCTTTGCTCCACAAAGAACTCAGACAACTCGATGATAAAAATATGAGGAGCCCTAAGCTTAAACTGGCAAGGACGTCCACATGCAGCTCACAGAGGAGGAACGCTAGCTAGTCAACGCCTACAAGGTGCGTGCGGAAGGGACCGTGTCTTCGTCCTCGCCGTTGTAGCCCCAGTGCCTGGGCCAGGGCTGGGTCACCTATTGAGCAAATATTTGTTGAATAACTGGCTAAATGGATTAATTAACTAGTATAATAAAAAGTCAATCTTGAGGTACCTAAAGGATTGGAAATTAAATTTTTTGCCCATCACTGCAGCAAAGAGTTTGTAAAGGAGTAATATCCAATGAGTACAGTAAATAAGAACAGTGACAAGGACTTCCTCATGGGAATTGATAGTCATGTAAATTGGTGTGACTCTACAGGAAAGCAATTTGTCAGTAATACTAAGCTTGACAAGACAGAGACTTTCAGCGTTCACCTCTTTCTGACATGTGGGAGAGTCACACCCCCTCAGCTTACTTCACCCCTTGGAGTGTAACTAGTTCTGCACAGTGGGTAATGGGCAGAGGTAGTGTGTCACTCCCAGACTGAGGCATTTAAGAACCTTCCATGAGGATGTGACCATGGAGCAGGCCCTGGTTGCCATGATGGAGCCAAAAGACTGCACAGCCTGGATTGCCAAGTTCCCATAAAGAAGGCAGTGGCTTCCAAGGATAACCTGAACCTGAAGATGATTTTGTATGACTAAGAAGTAAATTCTTATTTTGTTAGGTTGTTGAGACATTAGAGCTGCTTGTTACCACAGCACACTGGGCTCATTCTGACGAATCTACTTAGTTCATTCTTTTAATGAGTATTATTGAGGTAAGCACCTACTATAAAACAGACCCAGACATTCCATCTATGAGGATGAAAATTACCCTAAATATGAAAAAGGATATTTATATGAAGATGCTCAATATAAGCTTCTTTTAATTTATTTCTTTTTGTTTTTTTAATTGAATTTATTGGGGTGACATTGGTTTACAAAATCATACGGGTTTCAAGTGTACAATTCAACAAAACATCATCTGCACACTGCACTCTGCACCCATCACCCAAAGCAAAGTCTCTTTCCATCCCCACCCCCCTCCACTCCTTGCCCACCTCCAACTAACCCTAGCCCCTTTCCTTCTGACTATCACCACACCGTTATCTGTGGACCCATGGACATGGACAACAGTGTGGAGATTGGAAGTGGGGGGTGGGCTGGTTGGAGGAGGGCAAACAGGGAAAATTGGGACAACTGCAATAGCATAGCAATAAAGTATTTTAAAAACACTGTTGTCTGTGTCTATATGTCATTCATATATATATATATATATATATATATATATATATATATATACATAACCTATATATATAACCTTAATCCCTAAGGTTATTTTTAAATAAGCATTCCCATAACAGAATAGTTAGTTGCTAGAAAAAAAACAGCACAGAGCAGATATTTATAAAGTTGTAATAATGTGGGAAAATATTTGTGACTGTCATCTTCATAAACTTTCTGTACATTTTAGAAAATATTGAAAGGAAAACTACCAAAAATATTAAAGACTGATTCTATTGGGTACTGAAAGTAGAATTTTTCTTTCTTTTCCTTTCCATAATTTAAAGTTTTCTCAATATTTAAAAATAAATTGATACCATTTTATAATGAAAAGCAGATCCTCTCTCCCAATTACTCAACTTTGAGACGTGTAACAACTAGATTATTTTATTATCTCATTGCAAATATTTTTCTTTTCTTTTTTTTGAATTTTTATTTTTATTTACTTTTCTATTATTGTTGTTCAAGTACAGTTTTCTGCCTTTTCACCCCATCCCAGCCATCCCCTGTTTCCACACCCCTTTGTTTTTGTCCATGTGCCATTTATAGTTGTTCCTGTAAACCCTTTACCCTTTTCCCCCCATTATCCCCACCCATCTGCCCTGTGGTTACTGTCAGTTTGTTCTTAATTTCAATGTCTCTGGTTACACTTTGCTTGCTTGTTTGTTTTGTTGATTAGGTTCCAGTTAAAGGTGAGATCATATGGTATTTGTCCCTCACCACCTGGCTTATTTCATTTAGCATAATGCTCTCCAGTTCCATCCATGCTGTCGCAAAGGGTAGGAGCCCCCTTTTTCTCTCTGCTGCATAGAATTCCATTGTGTAAATGTACCATGGTTTTTTGATCCATTCATTTACTGCTGGGCACTTAGGTTGCTTCCAGCACTTGGCTATTGTAAATTGTGCTGCTATGAACATTGGGGTGCATAGGTTCTTTTGGATTAGTATTTCAGGGTTCTTAGGATATAATCCTAGCAATGGAATTGCTGGGTCAAAAGGCAGTTCCATTTTTAGTTTTCGGAGGAAATTCCATACTGTTTTCCACAGTGGTTGCACCAGTCTTCATTCCCACCAACAGTGCACTAGGGTTCCCTTTTCTCCACAACCTCTCCAACACCTGTTCTTTGTTGATCTGTTTATGATGGCCATTCTAACAGATGTGAAGTGGTATCTCACTGTGGTTTTAATTTGCATCTCTCTGATGGCTAGCGATACTGAGCATCTTTTCATATGTCTCTGGGCCCTCTGTATGTCCTCACGAAAATATTTTTCTTAACCCTGGCAATGGTCCTTTCCCAAGTTGTTCCCAAATCCAGATAGTGGATGACCTTTATGCCAATATATATATTATCTGATGATATATTTTTTGTCTTTAGAGAGAGGGGGAAAGAAAGAGAGAGAGAGAAACACTGTTGTGAGAGAGAAACATTGATCAGTTGCATCCCACATGTGTCCTGACTGGAGATCAAACCTGCAACCTAGGTATGTGCCCTGACTGGGAATAGAACCCTCAAACTTTTGATGTAGAGACGAAGTTCCAACCAACAGAGCCACCTGGCCAGGGCTCTTTATGCTTTATACTTTTTGCTACTTGTTTTTGTTTGTATACATGTAGAAAATGCAAATTTTAAAGGAAAAATTTTATTTATTCATCTCTTTTAAAGGCATTGCAGACTAGTTATTGATGTTTTAAAAGAGAGTGAGCAAGACCCTCCTCCTCCCTGGAACCCACTGACCCTGTCTGAATGATGGGGAGCTGAGTCTGATGGTCCCTAGGACCCCTGGCAACTTAAATCTAAGTGGGAAAAGCAGTTAATATTTCATATGTCAGAGGTGTCATGTTCAACCCGATTTGGAAAACACTTGTCTCGTTAATTTTTGTAAACAGTTCTCAATGGGAACAATTTATATGTAGACTCAAGGGAGATAATTATTTATGAATTTATCTCCATACAATATTCATAAAGAAAAGTTGTGCCCAGGCTAAGCTTCTAATAGTATGTGCAAGAAGATACAGTTTTATGCCCTTTCTGGTAGAATCGAGTGAAAATTATCCTGACAAACTGAGATACTGTCAGAAACTGGAAGGTTCCACTTGAAAATATACCATGGGGGTCAGAGTGTTCAGTAGACACAATTTAGAAAACTTGAGAAAAATATTCTGGAATGGTGGCAGAACTACCCAAGTCATCATGGAAAGCAAAAGGAAAAAAATAATTAGATACAATCGGCATCATTTTTTAATTCAACCTGAGTTAGTTTTATCCAATGGTTCTTGAATGACCAGCTTGGTCCCTAATTAGTTAGTCCTCCTCTCTGAGCCCAAGCTTCTGCATGTAGAAAATGAGGAACCTTGGCCAGAAGACATCTAAGGTCCTTGCAGCTCCGACAGTATGGCAATTAAGCTAGTATTTATTTTTGCTATCATTTGATGTCTTTGGCACCAATTAAAAACAAAAACAAAACCTAGGTTATGTGCAAAGAAACACTTCCATGTGTTGATATTTGTCTGATAAACAGAACTGATGTCTTCCAGCTAACGGTTCTTTTTCCTGTCTAGCTGTTGGTCAGGACTCTGGTAGCCAGTAACTGAAGCTGAACATGACTTAGCTTCACTCAAAAGTGAAGCCTTGACTCTCTCAAGGTAACCAAATTGCTGGAAGGCCATGGGTCACATGGCCAAAGGACTCAAATACCATACAATGAAACACCTGGTTGTAGGCAGCTTTGGGGTCACATTCCTGCAGCTTAGGCCCAAAGAGGAAAATTAGCTCTCTTCTTAAAGTTTAAAAGTTCACAGGCAAAGACACTGGTTGCACAGCTTGGGTTACATACTCAACACCTGAGCCAATCATCAAGGCCAAAGGCAAGAGATATGATGATTTGCCAGCCCAGTCACATGCTCAGTCTTTTTTGTTAAGAAGATTTAAGTTTATTATTATTAGGCATTGGAAGGAAATGTGCTGAGCAGAAAATAGTGGCTGTATTAGTTTGCTATTGCTGTGGAGCGAATCACCACAGCGGCTTAGAGCAGCACCCATCTGTTAGATGACAGTGCTTTGGGTCAGGAAGGCTGTGTACAGCATGACTGGGTTCTCTGCTCAGGCTTTCACAAGGCTGAAAGGTGTCAGCAAGGTTTTGTTCTCATTGGAAGCTCAGGGTCATCTTCCAAGGTCATGTGGTTGTGGTAGCATTCAGTTCTTTGTCGTTGTAGGACTGAGGCTCCCATTCCCCGTGGGCTGCTCTCAGCTCCTAATGGCTGCTTGTATTCCTTGCCACATGCCCCCTACCATCTTTAAGGTAAGCAAGAACTATGAGTATTTTACTCTTTAAATCTCTTTCACTAGGAAGAGCCCAGTTCCTTCTAAGAGCTCACCTGAGTAGGTCAACCCTCTGCCCTTGGAAATTTCTCTATCTAAAATTCAATTGACATGACACTTAATTATGTTACCAAAAATGGGTTTGCTGTCCAACGCGTGTAGAAGCAAATACTGTAGCACCAACATTTGAGAGAAGAAAGGAGCTTTATTTGTCAGTCAACTGTCAAGAAACAACCCTCAAATCTGTCTTCCTGTTCCAGCATCTGGGGTGAGGTTTTGTGGGGTAGCAGTTAAATGTTCACAGTTGTTACTCGTAAGTGGTGTTTCACAACTATTATTCATAACAGGTGTTTCCAATGTTTAAACTTTGGTTCTGGGTCTTGTTAGAAACAGAATAGGACAAGGTTGTGCAGGTACAATGACATCTGCCATATCTCTTTGCAAGGGTAGCTATCTTAGTGCTTGATTGAATAACTGGGAGAAGGTATATCCTGGGGGATAAGGGGGTGGGAATGTCTTAGAGTTCTGTCTTAGAGTTCTGCTGACCATAGCTGCTGCAGGACCTCAGGAAGTTGAAGTCAGTTTTGAGTGGACATATTTCAAAAGGTCAATTATCCCAAGACTAAGTTTACTTCAATTTTGAGCAACTAATTAATCAGACTGGTTGGTTTCTTATGTAATCAAAATAAGTTGATTAAATTGTTTTTTTATTACTAATATGATTGTCTGGATTTAAGGAAGTTAGAGTATAAACTAAAAACAAATTTAGTTAAAAGCATGTTTTAATGTTGTTTTCTGCAAGCTTTTTCCCTAGATCACACACTGATATCAAAAACTCAGTTTAGTTCCCCTGTTGTACGCCCTCATGGAACCGTGTTCTTCCACTCACGACCTTTACAATACTCATCGTTACTCACTCATTCCCACTAGACTGTACACCAACCGTGCAGACTCTGTGTTTCCTGGTTAATGCAGTATCCCCCGTACAAAGCACAGTGTCTGGCGCACACAATGAGTATTTACAGGATGAAAGAGGGCAGGTGCCACACTGTGTGGTGGTCATTTGTGCACTCCTGTACGTAAAGCTGTGCCAGCACATGGTAGGTGTTCAATCAAAGTAGAGGAAAGGGAAGGAGGAGGGAAGAAGAGAGGAAGGGAGGCCACAGCACTAGGCCTTTGAAAGGAAACATTTAACTGGTATCATTCTGACTTGATCAAACCATACAAACAATTTATCAGCATTTACTTCTAAGAAAAATTGTGTAAGGTGATTCAATTATTTCAAAGTGGGTTTTGAAACTCCCAAGCCTGTGGAGCACAATGGGCAAAGGCTGGCACCGGGGGCACTGGAGGAAATCTATCTGGCTGGGCTCCAGGCCAAAGGACTGGCTGCTGGGCTTTTCTCTCTGTCCGTTTTACCCTGAGCACAGAACATTTGCCCACTTCAGACTTCACACAGGCAGAGTGTGCTTGGAGTCAGTTACTGCTGCGGCAAAACAAATATGTACACCCATCCTCAGGTCAACAGCGGATAGGCCAGAAGGCAACCGTCACTCACAGAACCTGGGACTGATTATATAAGAGATTTTTTATCATGGCTGGAAGGTCAATCTCAGTATTCCACTGGCTCTGGGGATCTGGCTTTGAAGAGGCTGTCAAGACTTCAGACATCTCATCAAGAAATACTATATTCTCAGTTCAAAATGTTGGTAAAAATGTACAAAGAGACCATCTTCGCTGAAAGAAATTTGGGAAATACCTACCAGGGCTGTTGTCAATGACACTGTGTTGGTCTTCCCTGCCAGCCTTTTCTCAGTCTCCTCCCTCCCCACCTTGGCCTCATCCACAACTCTGCCCCTCTTTTAACCTTTTGATTGACAGTCTGACAGATGATCGTAAACATGTCCTACTGCCTAAGTGGTGTAACAAGTTCTCTGACTTTTTTCTCTCTGATACATTAATCACTGAGGAAAATATTATTTATAGACCCAAGAACAATGAGTGGGGGAAAGACCATTGGGAAGAATGTGTCTTCAACACCAGTTCCACACTCCTCAAACCTGGACCATTCTCCCTCCCTCACCAGCTTATCGTCATGGGCTGAATGTTTGCATCCCCTGAAAATGTTTATGTTGAAGCCCTAACCCCCAATGCCATGGTATCTGGAGCTGGGACCTCTGGGAGGTGATTGGACTTAGATGAGGTCATGAAGCAGGACCCTCAAGAAGGTATTAGAGCCCTTTCAGGAAGAGGGAGAGAGAGATCTTGATTTCTTCTTACACCCACGTACTGAGGAAAGGCCATGTGAACACACAGCTAGATGGTGTCTGTCTAAAAGCCTGTAAAGAGGCCCTCAGTAGGAACCGAATTTACCTACACCTTGAACTTGGACTTCCCAGCCTCCAGAACTGTGAGCAAAAAATGTCTGTTGTTTAAGCCACGCAGTCTATGGTATTTTGCTACAGCAGCCTGAAGTAACTAAGATGCATATTACTGCAATCAATTATTTGTATGATGACAGATTCCTTCACTTATATTACAGCTCTTCAAGAGCATGTTTTATTCACCTTAGCCCCTCACGGAACCTAACTACAGGTTAAGTACCTTCTTGTAAAAATGCTTATTAAATTTTGTTAAACCATAATTCTGTTCTAAGGAACGTGGACTTGAACAATGAGAGCCGATGAGAGTTTTTGATTGGAGAGTGGGGTTAGCTGAGTCTTCTCAGACAAAGCACTTGCCCTTTGGAACCTCGAGTTTCTAGTAAGAGAAATTAGGTGGCACAAAGACAAAAAGACGCACAAGTTCTCTGAACAGCATAATGCATCACATTAATGTATGACAGCCAAAGGGTTTCCCATCTGCCCCCCTGCCCCCCTCGCAAGGTGAGAACATCTGCTACAAGGCCGCTCTTGTGACGCGCTCCTTTCATTTCTGTTTGTTTAAGCAGGGCTAACTTTGTGACTGAGCAATCCTCTCTAAACCTGTGCTTTTGCTGCCTCCGCAGAGAAACTGTTCAAATGTGGAGAGGATTTGAAATCCTTAATTATGGAAAAAAATCTCCCATCATGACTTGCAATTTTCCTTCCAGGCAAAAGATTGAGATTCCTTTCTAAATAGTTAAAATTCACTTTGCTATCCAAGAACTACTGAAGGCAAGGAAACCTCCGGTTTAAATTTGTCTACTATGTTCTAGTAGCAACAGAGGCTATTTAAACTCACATGTGCGTGCACATGCACACTTCATACCTATTGCTGTTGTGCCCAATCCTTATGATTACTTGGCTTACAAAGACCACATACTCTAAACACTTCCCATTAAAATGTCCTAGCTGGGGAGTTAGCTATGTGGCAAGTCTGTCCATGTATGGCAGTATGACTAAGAGCTGAGTGAAAATGTGGCAGAGACTGTCGGCTAAAAATCTTGAATAATTTCCTGAAAAGAAGGGGGCGGGGAAGGATAATAAAACCTGCCAGGGTGCACAGGAAATGCCTGGCTAATGTGGCAGCTGAATATAGTCGTGGGAAAACGCGCAGGCTCGCAAGAACAAACTCCTAGGGGAAAGTTGTTTTAATGTGTGTTTTTTTTTTTTATTGTTGTTCAAGTACAGTTGTCTCCAGTCCTCCCCCCCCACACACACACACTCTCCCCTCCCCACCCATCCCTGCCACCCACCCTCAATCCTACCCCCTTTGGCTTTGTCTATGTGTCTTTTATACATGTTCCTTGATGACCCTTCCCCTATTTCCCCCATTATCCTCCTCCCCCCCTGCCCTGAAGGTTCAAAAAATATGAAGATAGCTTAAGGGAATTGCAAGACAACATGAAATGCAACAAAACATTTGAATCACAGAGATACCAGAAGGAGAGGAAAAGGAGCAAGGGATAGAAAACCTGTTTGAAAAAATAATGACAGAAAACTTCCTGAACCTGGAGAGGGGAAAAACTATGCCGGTTCAGGAAGCACAGAGTGTCCCAGCAAGATGAACCCAAAGAGGCCTGCTCAAAGATGCGTCATAATTAAAATGGAAAGATTGCTCTCTCCCATTATAACCTTTTTAGATGCCCAAGAGCTTCTTTGGGGACTTTTAAAAATCCCTTGGCACTTCAGTCTGGGGACTTATGCAGAGTTCCATGTTCCTCGCAAACTGCTGAATCCCTTAACCTCTAAATTTTGTTTTGAAGTCATAAATTTCTCTCCAGGCGTGTTGGTTTTCAGAAACCAGCATAGCGTGTTTCACTTGTGAACGACCGGAAGAACGCAACTTTACTACCCAACTAAAAAACTTTTTAAACTTTTACTGGCTTTTAATTTTACATTACATTAGGCCCTGTCTGCCAGATGTAGGAAAATGCAATAGCATTAAAGTAGTTTAATCCTCAGAGTTATACTGGTTTTCTAGTCTAAAAATATCTCACCAGCCTAAAGTGTTGGGCTGATTTAACAAAATATAAATGAGAAGAGATGAAGGTAATAGCCCTCGCTTAGCTTCAGTCATTCAGCTGCATGAATGCATTTAGCATTTAGGGGTTGTCTACATGCGAGTCTCTCTGGTCCTTGGCTGGGTTTGCGCTCTGCCAGCTCCGGACAGGGCCATTGGTGGTGGGCTCAGATGGGCCTGGATTACAGTCCCAGCCACACCCCTGACATAGGCGGCTGTTTTGGGGCAAGTGGCTTCACGTCACTGAGCCTCAGGGTTCTCACGTGAAATGTGAGGAAAATAGGGAATCTTTCCCCAGACGTGGGTAGAGATGAAATGAGATGGCAAACGTGAAGAATTTATCACAGTGCCTGGTCTTCCTTAAGCTCTGACTAAATGAAAGCCTGCTATCATTAGGGCTGTTTGTCTCTGTCTAGGCATCACTTTGGCGGGTAAACTCATCGGTGGGCTCCACTCAGCTTCCAGTATTTCTAATATCAGCCAAATCTATAAAGGTCATTCCACTGAAAACCTTAAAGCCAAAATGAGTTTCTTCAGAATAAATTCATAGGCACAATCTGAAGAACTTTGAAACCACTCGCAGAGTTTCTACAATGGACTATATATGTATATATAATCTTTATTGCATTTTTTCCATTACCATTTAATCCCCATACACCCCCTTCCCCCTGCAATCACCACACTGCTGTCCATGTCCATGAGTCCTTTTTCCTTTTTGCTTGATCTCTGCACTCCCAACCTCTCCACCTCCACTAGTTGTCATCCTGCTCTCCATCTATATTTTTAGATGTCAGTCGATTTCCTTGTATCAATCCCTCTTAACAAGTCTCAGGATCTCCCTCCCTACTCACATTCATTCATATTCCTTTTTTTTCTTTTCTCTCTCTCTCTCTCTCTCTCTCCTCTCTCTCTCTCTCTCTCTCTCACCTAGGACATTAGGTTTTCAGACTAATGCCATTACCGCTGCATTTTCTTTTCATAGTGACAGCTTGGCTTTAAATCCTCTGTTACTTGTCATTTAACCTCTCTGTGTCTCCATTTTTCCACCTGTAAAATGACTTTGAGCAACAAAACACCTGTTTCCTGGCGGTGGGAGGAAGGGAGGGCAATTGTGCTGTGGTCAAGGGCCACACAGCACGGTGGAAAGAGCAAGAGCTTGGACTCGGAGGGGCGTGGCTTCAAATCTCAGCCCAGCCATTCCTTAGCTGTGTGGACATAAACAGTTACTTCATGCCTCTTGCCTTGGTTTTTCATTTGTAACACTGAGTGGCAGACTGTTGTTCCCTATCCCATATCCATTTCCCATTTTTCTTTACCAATAAAACCTTGATTTTGTTTGGAGCTGGAATGTCCCAGATAAAAATGTTCATCTTCCCACTGTCCCATTGGACATAGTTCTGGCCCATGAGCTATGAGTAGAAATCGCTGAGTAAGCAGATAAGAAGGTCGTTTCTTAAAGGACAGCCTGGGCTGGCATGAACCTCTTTCTCCCTTTGCCGGTTCTCCTCTTTTCTCGAGAATATGGAAGTGAGGCTTGAAGGGACAGCAAACCACCCTGTAACCATGGGGTGATGAGCGGGAAGAAGGCCTGTACTCTAGGATAGCAGAACAGAAGGATGGAAAACAGTGGTCTCCGATGGCCTCACAAGATCCCCGCAGACCCTGAGCTGCCCACATCCAGACTTGCAATAAGTTGCAAGACAAATAGATCCCTATCTGTTTAGTCTTTCTTGGTCAGTTTGTCTGTTATTTGCAGCTAAACACTTTCCAAATAAAGACACTGCAATGATACTTGCTTCCTGGGGTCTTTGTGAGAGTAAGAGGATAGGTTGGTAAAGCATTTAGCATGATTGCCAGTATTTAGCAGACTTCCAATGATGTTTTTTCCCTTCCTCCCTTTTCCATCCTCACATTATGAATTCTCTTTGCTGCGGGTAAACATCCGGGGTGTCCTGTGAGTTGCCCAACTGCATGTGACCCCACAGCCTGGTGTGACTTCCCAAAGCACAGGAATTTTTAGGCTGTCTTCTCAGAGCAGAGTCCAAGGAGAAAGGGAGCTAATAACCAGGCATGGCGAAGATTAAAGGGGAACATTTTTCAACTATTACTTGGGCCCCTGGGAGACACAGCCAACTGTTAGCTGTGTGGACTTGGCAACTTCTGAAACCCCTTCCAGTTCTAGTTGAGATGCACTGAGGGACCTGGGCTTTGAAAGGATGACCACGATATTATACATTCTTGGTAAATATTTAGAAAATGGATTAATTAATCAAAGGCCTAGGAATTTACTCCTGATGCTGCTATTAAAAAAATTCAGCCTGAGTCCCCAATGCCCAGCTCAATGATAAGAGCAAACCCTTGTATAAAACAAAGTCATCTGAAATCCAGCTTTACTTTCTCTCCCTGCTGAGGTCCTTTCTGGGAATGTCCAGGGGAAACCATCTTGAAGGGATGGAGCTACAACCGGTCCCAGCCTGATTTTGAAGGCAGTACTAGCAACTGGAATAGCTAAGACCAGGACTGGTTTATGCAAAAATCATTTTTCTGAGCATTTTGTTTTATTTCAACTGAGTTAACATCACACATTTTAGGCAGCTGCTCTAAGCAGTCTATTCAGTAGGCCAGAAGCATATGAAGTGGGGCCTGAGCTCTCAGAAATGGCACGCTGACTGTACCTGAAGTTATTAAATCTTGAACGTGTAGGAAGGAAAATGCCATAATGCTACCAGTGGAGAAGAGAAAGTGCACACAAGATCCACTAATGTGACAGCAACGTGTTGGGAAATGAAGCAAAGGGAATTGTTCATTACTCATATCCGGGTTTTATGTTACAGTGAAGAGTATCTGGCTACTAGAGCTGGTTTTCTGTACGCCCCATCTACACCTACCTGAGCACTCCATTGGGCTGAAATTTAATCAAATATCTTGATTTGTAGCATCAGAGATTAAAAAAATCCACCTGAAATATTCCCACCTTGGATATCATAAATGTTCCCTTTTCAAATTGAGGTTGAAGAAGGAATTCTCTGATGGAGACAAGAGTATGGGTTCTCTCACTTTTTATTTTTCTCCTCACTTTGACAACACATTCATTCTTATCAAGGACGCATGGCATGTAGTTGGGTTTCAAGCATGGGAACTAATTTTTGAGGTGACGTTCAGAAACGGCATCACATCATTTTAAGGAACTTTCCCCCTCTCTCCATATAAGTCAGCTGAAACTTTTCCCATCATCCTTCACTCCTAAGCCTTGGCCCCAAATTTACTTTTCTATTCAAACCTGCCAAATTTCAAGTAAAATCCTTTTCCCCCAAATTACAAGACATTAAAAAAATGAAATTAAGCTATATGGCTTTGGCAATGAGGAAAAAGATGAGTTTCACGTGTGTACTTCCATTATGACTTACATGGGTCATCAAAAAAAGCCCTGTATTTTTAGACATGTGATTTTCTTTATATCCTGTAAGAACGGATATCATGCATCCTCTTGGGAAGGCAGGAGGAGGGCACGTGAAAATGAATGGTTCCTCGAATGTACATCCAGCAGTCTAGAAGACTGAGCAACCTAAACTTCTGCATGCCGACAGAGAAGAAGTGGGGAGCGGGGAGTAAGGGGGATTGAGAGCTGGTGAGCCAACACCCAGAGTCTTGCTGTCTAAGGGCCACATTTTAACCCACCCACTGTCAATCCAGAGAACCTCCAGAGAGGCGGAAGGGCGGACTCCATCCTGCACTTCCAGGAGGCCCTGGTGTCCAGCGTGAAGCGAGGCCCTGACAGGGGAGCAGAGCTGTGGCCCCTGATGTCTGAAGCTCTGTTAGGGGAGACAAGAAGAATGATTAGGTTTGAAGTCAAGCCTTCCAGAATGGAAGGAAGATGCAGGGAGGACAATCTCAGAAATGAAGAAACACAGCCTGATGTGGAGAAGTGCCACAAATGCCTCATGAGAAGCTACTCCTAGTAATAGTTGATGTCTGGAAATCTCTTTAAAGCTTGCAGCACGCTTCCATGTTTTTCATCTCAGTTGAGAAGCATTCTTGCTTTACTGAGGAGAAAACAGATTCTGAGAGGTCAAATGAATTTTCCATAGTCATTTTGAGTCACCCCTCGGAATCCATGGGGCATTGGTTCCCAGACTCCCCGATGCCAAATTCCTAGAATGCTCAGCCTCCTATAGAAAATTTGCACATAACCTACGCACATCTTCCCACATACTTTATCATCCCCGGATTAGTTATACCACCTAATACAATGTAAATGCTATGTAAATTGTTGTTGTATTGTTTAGGGATCACCTTTCTGGAGATTTTGCCCGACGATTTTTGATCTGCAGTTGGTTGAGTTCACAGGTGCAGACCTCCCAGATGTGGGGGGCTGACTAATAATTCTAGGGCCCTAGAATGTCATCCCTGGCTTGAAACCCATCAAGGCCCTAGAATGTCATCCCTGGCTTGAAACCCATCAGTGGTTGCACTGATTTTAGGAGAAGGGCCAGAGTGTTTAACAAGGCCCATAACACTGTGCAGGGTTCGGCTCCTCTGGGCCTCTTCCACCTCAGCTCACAGTAGCCTCCTCTCATTCAGTTCTGGCCACGCTGGACTTCTTCCCCACACCACCCAGGTTCTTGCCCACCTCAGGGCCCAGAATGTTGTACCTCATTTGTTGTTCTACCCAGTAACAAATAGTTTGAAATGCAACTTTAAAAAACATTATAATAGCAAAGCGAAACATAAAGTATAAAGTACCTATGAATAAACATAACAAAAGCTGTATAAGATCTTTCTGGAGAAAATGATAGAGCTTTTTCAAAAAACATTAAAGAAAACATAAATAATCAGAAAAATAGAATGCATTCATGAATAAGGAGACTCAATTTTTTCAGATTAACTTATAAACTCAATACAACTCCAAGTGAATTTCTGAAAGAGATTTCCTTGGATTTTGTCAAGCTAGTTCTAGAACTCAGGAAAAACTGTGAGCTAAAAATAACCAAGACAGTTTTGAAAAAGAATCAAGTGGTGGAAGTATAGAGGGAAGAAGGGCCTCTAATTGTCTACAGCAACTACGACAATGTGGTTTGGCTCTGCAAGAGAAAGCCAGACCAGTACAAAAGAGTGAGGAGCTTAGAAATAGTTTCTTGCCTATGAAGATACAATATTTGACAGAATTAATGAAGAGACCAGGATGATCTAATGAATAAAACTATGCGGAGACAATTGGTTATTTGTGTGGAAAAAGTGAAAATAAATCTCTACTTTACTAAATTCCCTAAAATTAATTTCAAGTGGATCAAGATGTAAAAGAAAAAAACAAAATTTTAATACTTTTAGAAGGAAATACAGAATATCCTTATGAAAGATTTCAAATATATGCACTAAGTTCAACCCATAAAAGAAAAGATTGAAATATTTGACTACACTAAAATCTTCAACACTTAAAGGGTTCAGAGTCTTGGCTGGGAAAATGAAACAGTACTGGATGTCGGCAGTGTGAGTGTATTTAACGCTACAGAGTGAACTGTAGACTTAAACATGGTTAAAATGGTAAATTTTATCTTATGTTTATTTATAACTTTTAAAAAGTCTTAAACACTATTTAAAAATGAAACAAGCTATAAACCAAAAGAAAATATTTGCACAAGGGTTCAAATATGTAAGAAATACAAATAAGTATAAGAAGACAAATGTGGAAATTAAGAATGGGCAAGGTCAATGAGAAAGCCATGCACAGACGAGAAAATCCAAACGGTCAATAAGCCTATAAAAGATGCTCACATTTACTGGTCATCGGGGACCTGTAAATTGAGGCTTCAATAATATACTATTTCACATCCACCAGAATGGCAGAAATTACAATGTCTGACAATACTGATTGCTGGTTAGAATGCAAAAATGCCCTCTCTCATCACTGTTGGTGGGAGAGTCCCTTGGTATCAAGCGCCTTGGCGGTCACCCTGGCAGTATCTGCCGAAACTCCAGATTGCCAGACCCTATGACTCAGCAGTTCTGTAACTCGGTGGACACCTCTGAGCAACTCTGCACCTTTGCCTAGCACAAAGCAATGACTGGCATTGCAACAACAACAACAAAAAAAGTCAAAAACCTAACTGTCCATCAAGAGAAATATAAATAAATAAATATAATATTGTCACACAATGAAATACACTGAAGCAATGATTTTTAAAAAGTTACTAATAAAAGCAAATCTCAGAAGGATATATACTACATAATCCATTTAAATAACTTTTTTTAGAGCAAAGCCACAGACGGTGTTACATAGAGATTGTTGCGGGTGTAATAAAAGCCCAAAGACATAGAAGGGAATGGTCGACACCACAGCCAGTCCAGGAGCTGTTCCCAGAACATCTCGTCGTGGTCACCCAAAGTGTGTGATAGCGGGAGCTTTCTTCTCACTGTCTGTCTCAGGGCAGCTCGAACTCAAAGGTGAGGGAGTAGGAAGGAGTGTGAGTGTCAAAGCGAAAGAGAGAAAGCTGGGGAGGGGGTTGCAGGGGGATGGGAAAGGAGCCACTGTGTGGGAGGCAGGGTGACTGTGGGACAGAGTGGCCAGGCCACTCACGGTGTGAGGTGCCCCTTAATAGGCTTCCAATTTCTCTCTCTCCTCTGTTTCTCTCAATCTCTCTCTCTCTCATAGACACACACCCCCTTCTTATGGCCTAAAGGGTATAAGCACAGGCTCTGGTACCACCATGCCTAGATTTGGCTTCTAGCTAAGCCACTTGCCAGCTTGATGACCTTGGCCAAATTATTAAGCCTTAGGGGAAAAAAAGCATTACTAGAAATGATGGCACCTGCCTGGTACTCACTGCCAGGAGGATGAAATGAGTTAATGTATGTATCTAATACTGGTGTACAGTATGTCCAATGTCAGTGTTTGGTCAGTTGTGAGATTTCCCATTCCCCATCCTCTTACCACACATCTTGCCTTAACTCAGTCCTAGGACAGTGGTCCAAGAGCCTTCAGGCTGCTCCACTCACTTCTCCCTGGGCAGGGAGAAATGTGGGTGGGCCAGGGTACCAACCACCCGCACCTCATCAGCCCAGGTAGCAACGATTTCCTCCCGTGTCAGCGGGGAAGGTTCAAGGCCTCCCTTGCTTCAGCCCTCAGGTGTTTCTGTGTCTTACTCAGGATCACTGAGAATGAGGGGGCACGTGGCAGCTCTGGACCACTGTTGGTTAAACTGTTCTCCAGGGTTCCAGTAGCTCGCATCTGGGGGAGGCTGCTGGGACCCTGTCCGTCAGAGAAGCACACCTTCCTGGCTGAGCTAGAGCTCGCCAACCTCTGCCTTCCTGTTTCAGCTCTCCTGTGGTGTGTGGCCGATCTCTCAAAGGAGAAGGGCCAAGAGCCTTTTCCTCAGTGGGCTTTTATTGGGTTCGATTTGCACAGGAATGCAGGTAAAGCTCATCAATCATTGTCAGGCAGTAAAGATCAAACAATAGATAACATACAAAGAAAGATGAGGGCTTATTCTGAGTCAGGGTCAGTTAGCTAAAGGGCTATAAAACTTTGGGAAACAAACTCATTTCATGCTTGGACCCTTATCAGAAAACTGAAGACATTCTTAGCAAAGCAGGTTTCACCGGATTTTATGCATTCTTTCTTAGGCCTGATCGCCTGGGGAACCTGACCTTTCCAGCACAGGGCTGCACCACCCTCTGTCATTGTTTCAGACTTAAGTCAGGCAGGGGAAGTAAGGCAGCCAAGAGATTAGGAGGCTTCTTGCAGACAGAATGAGGACTCAGGCTATGTCAAAGCTGAGGGGCAAGGGTCCATCACCCCATTTTCTATAGCCCCCCCAATTCCTTCCCTGAGGGCCCCTTCATGACCATGCCTGTCTTAGGTCATCCCTCCCTTGAGGAATCTTACCTGTTATTGGCTAACTGGTCATGCACTGGGGGCCAAGCAGGGTGAAGTAAAGTGGGCAGAGGTGGTGCCCCTGCCAGGGAGATAAACTGTCTCCTTAGTGGCTTAGGGTCCCAAGGTCTGTCACTCAGCCTTAGCCATGGGGGGTTACAGCTTCTGAAACCAGGCAGGGCGGTTCCCAACAGTCCTTAAACAGGAACACACATGAGATAAGGTTATGGATTGACTAGTTGATGAAAATGTTGTGACGAGAGGATGGGGGAACCTGACTCTGCATTTCCCCTAGGGGTCATGGTTCGGCATTTGTTCATTCAGTGTTTATGGTGACTCTACAGAAAGGACATAACTACTGTGAATGATGAGAACCTACTATGCCTGAATCTCTTTATAGGATTCCTCTTGCCATCACAAACAAATGGGTCTTTTTCAGTCAACAAACAAGGTAGAAGGCGTGGCCAGTCCCAGGCCCCTGAGCATGAGCCCCTCCCCTGAGCACCACATGGTTTAAAACATTTTACTCAACCGCCCCAGAACCTTTTCCAGAGAAGCAGAAAGAGCAACCAGGAGTTTTATTGCTTTCCAGCCTATGATTTTACTGTGGGAAATCTAAACTTTATAAAAAGTAAAAGCCAATTGTTTTCAACACTTAATGTTATTAGAATATCATTAATACATAATGTCTTTTTAAAGAATTTATTATGAGAAAAACAAAATAACTCCTTACCTAACTTTCAGATCTACAATACTCTAAATTCAGATTCCTTATTAAAGATTAAAATACAAATTAGGTATTAAAATATAAATTGTACTGGAGCTCTTTAGGCCTCATTGAAAGATTAATATTGAGCAGAACAACTCTTAACTGCTCAGTAAATGCAAATAGAAAGGCATCAGAATTTGCTACTTGTAGCATGAATCTTGGGCCCATTAACTTTCTTGCATTTTTTTCCACAGACATAAAACTGAGGAAAATAACCTTAAAAACAAACAGCAAAAATAAAAATCAGAAACACAGCTTTGCTATAATTCAACCAAATAGTTACGATAAATAGTGTGACAAATCACCACAACCTGATAGCTTAAAGCAACAGAAATGTATTCTTTCTCCGTTCTGGAGGCTAGAAGTCCAAAGTCAGCCTCATCTAGCTTCCTGTCCCGGAGAGCTAACTCCCACTTGGCTTCTCTTTCCTCATTCTTTTTACCTGTGAGACTGAAAGTTTAGGGCTTTACCTTTGGAATTCAGAAATTTACCAAGATTAGGTGTAGGATTCAGTGAAAACTTCCAAGATGGTTTCTGGTCTTTCTTCATCTGCAGGAAATTCTCTTGCATTGTGATTGAATTGTTGCCTCATCCCCACCTGTCCGCCCTGGCATTGCTTTTTGCCCTCACGGTGGCAATCTCTTATCAGCTATGTAATTTGAGTCTAATTTTTTAAGCATCTTTATTTTTTTGTATTCAGATTTCTTGTTTTTTTTCTCTCTCAAGCTGTTGTCTTTCTTTGATGTATTATTGATGTATTATTTTTCTTTGTTTACTTCTTGGGGCTCAGAAAGAGCTGGGAAGAACCTCCTACGTTATCACTTCCAAGAGCAGGAGAAGGTTCTGTGGTATGTGAGACGCCAGGGGCGGGCAGTGGACCAGAGTGGGGCTGTCAGACCCTGTGAAGGACCACAGGAAGGAAGCTTTTGTGTTTCCCATCTTTTCATGGCCTCCCAACCCCAAGAATGAAATGGCCTCAGCTTCCCTTTTCAGCCCTTGAGGGGGATTACGCCCGTGGATACTGACGTTCTCCTGGGGTGGGCAGTCCCTCAGGTTTGCTCTCACTGGATATTGTGTGTTCACGGCCTCCCCTGTGTCCCTCAGACACTAGTTCCCAGGCTCCCTGATGGTCCATAGGAGAGAAGGCCACCTAACTTCCCTGATGCCCCCTTACCCGTTGCCCACCTCTATATGGAATAGGTAAGATAGACAGGCTGGAATTGTGGTTGGGAGGGAAAGGCAACAGGACATCTTGCCCAATTCCTGCTCATTTCCACAAGTCAAAACTCTACACATCCTTTAAAGGATATTCACAGAACCACTTTCTTTATGAACCCCTTCCTGATGCCCCAGTCCCAGTGGTCCTCAGCTCTGGCTGAACGTTGGAATCTCTTGAGAAACTTTTAACAGTACCAATGAATGGGTCACCTCCCCCCCCCCCCCACAAGACTCTGATTGACAGGCTGGGTGTGCAGTGTGGGCTCTGGTATTTTTAGAGGCCACCCAGTTACTCTCCCATGCAGCCAGGGGGGAGAGCACCAATCTCACCCTCTCTGATCATCCCTCCCACCTCCTCTCTGTACTGGGTCTGCCCTGTATTACATCTTTTGTGCACTTATTTATCCTCCTACCAGTTAGCTTTTTGAGCTCACCTCCACTTAGTCACTCAGTAATGTAGTCATTCACTTCCTTAGTTTATTCATTCACTCTTTCACTTATTTATTCAACAAATATTTAGAATATACCATACTCAATGTGGCAGGCCCTGGGAGATTCAAAGATGAATAGGAGTCTCTCTGTAAATATATTCACAGACTTGTGTGAGTTTAGTTAATATTTTTCAAATGAAGGTGATCTTTCTCTTGCACTCTTTTCTAAAATAAACCTGGAAAAAAACCTGCTACAGCCTGTTCCACCACCCTGCCCTTAAAAGAGGTTTTGTGAGGAAAGGTGCTATCCGAAATTCAACTTTTAAAAGTAAAAATAGATAAAGACCACAGTGTCAGTTGGTGACAGGGACAAATGGGAAAAGTCAGAGAGACCTGCGGACAGGGAAGCTTCCAAAGCCGCATGTCATGCAGGCTTGCATCACCAGCATCTGCGATTTACTAACCTAGAATCTAAATTGATGGCAAAGTTCCCTTTTCTTGCCATAATTCCCCTCCCCCGAGAACTGGGTATATTCATAGGTGCTATATGAATAATGTTTGCACTGAGTTATGGAAATACAAAATACAATTCTACTAATTTTTGGTGAAGCTGGATGTTTGCAGATGACTTGTGTATATTGGGTAGGAGGCATACTATGTGGGGGGGAAACATCACCAACCCAAGAATTTGATGATTCAGCTCTCCTACCTCTTCGATATTTCCCTCCGTGTGTCCTGAGCACCCCTCATTCATGCCCAGGAGCCCAGGTGATCTCTTTCCGTCCTGAGTGCATAATTTATTTGGATAAGCTTTCAAAAATGTGCAAATGAAATGCCAGCAGAAAGGGTGTCTATGAAGAAAGGCTGCATTTAGGCTAAATTCTGTAAGTACCACAATGAGCAGGGAAAATTGGCTTCTGAGTTATGACAGGAAATGCCCTGAAGTTAGAGTAACTTTTTTTCTTCTCTTAACTTACTGCATGTAGAGTCCCATCACATCTGCCTGGAACCAAGGAAGGAACAGAAAGGGCTCTAAATCTAGCAGCAATGGTAGACGTTCCACTACATGGACATTCAGATGCTTTATATACAGGAAGACCTAGCTCTCATTCAACATCCTTTTTCTTTCCTTTACACACAGTTTTGACAAGTTTGAGGGTCTGGTTTGCAGACTTACAAGAGATGGACAGTAACACGTTGGAAGGGATGTAGAAGACATGACATATGACCGCTGTGAGAAGCAGGCAGGAGACAGAAAAAAGGAAATGTTCATGAAGTGGCATGTCTCTATATTTTCCAGCCCATTTTACTTTTAATATGAATGCTTCACCTCCATCTAGATTCCAATGCTCAGCTGGGACTGGGGGATCAGGAAGGGATTCAAAAAGGAAGTGGCATTGTGAACATCTTTACAAATGGATAGAGTTTTTGACTAGTAGAAATGATCAGCAATGGGGGCAAGGAATGCTCCAAGGAAATGCTAATAATAATAATGATGTACAATGAAAAGTTCTTCTGTATCTCAGCTAAACCTAGAAGCGGGTCAAGGATGGAGCTAAAAAGCACAACCATTATGTGCCTTCTGTACAGGGAGAGGAGAGTGAGGAAGATGAAGCATTCTAAAGTAGAATTAGTCAATATGACGAAGGCTGAGTGACTGAGTAGGAAACAAGAACAGAGTAGACACTATAAATGAATCCCAAGGCTAGTTCTTAAAAACTCAACAAAACTGATAAAACCTTCTCAAGTCTGATTGACGAAAACAAAGAACAAAAACCAGACAGACTGGGAATGACAAGGGAGTCATCATCACAGATATAAGAGAGATTAAAATAATTATAATAATTTATTGCATGGTAACTCTATAAAAATAAGTTTGAATATTTAAGGAAATTACCAAAATTAATCCAAGAAGTGAAATCCTGAGTAACTAATGATAGTGGAAGAGAAGAAAAAGATTAAGATCTGTCATTAAAAAGGGTAATGAGACAGACGGTTCCACAGCTCAGTCTTTTAATCTTCAAAGAATTGATTATATCAGTGTTAATTAATTTATGCTAGGCCATGGAAGAAATGGAAAGCTTCTCAAATTATTTGATGAAAAAAGCAGAATTTTTGTATTAAGCTCTGATATAGATATGACAAAAAAGGAAACTCTAGGTCAGTTTCGTGGCAAAAATTCTAAACAAAGTGTTAACAAATGTAACCCAGCAATACGGCAAACTGTAGCTAGGCCGACTTTCTTCTAGGGTTACTCAGGACAACATGAAGAAATCTGTCAGCGTGAAATATTTTCATTGATAAATTAAAGATGAAAAACCATATCATCCTATTAATAATTCCTGAATAGTCACTTGATAAAATTCAGCAGCCATCCCTGTTAAAGCTTTAAGGAAAATAAAAACAAAATGAGAGTTGTTGGATATAATAAAGTCTCTATCAAAACTATCATCATTCCAATCAGCAAAATATCAAAAGCATTTCCTTTAAAATCAAGAACCTACAACAAGAGATTCCCCCATAAGACTGTCAGCTGATTTCTCAAAAGAAACTTTGCAGGCTAGAAGGGATTGGCAAGAAATATTCAAAGTCATGAAAAACAGGGACTACCGCCAAGACTGCTTTACCCAGCAAAGCTTTCATTTAGAATAGAAGGACAGATAAAGAGCTTCCCAGACAAGAAAAAAACTAAAGGAGTACATCACCACAAAACCAACATTATAAGAAATGTTACGTGGTCTTCTTTAAGAAGAAAAAGAAAAAAGAATATGAAGAACAAAATGGCAACAAATACATATCTATCAACAATTGAATCTAAAAAACAAAATAAACAAATAAGCAGAACAGAAACAGAATCATAGATATATAGAAAACATTTTGATGGTTGCCAGATAGGAGGGGGGTGGGGGGTGGGTGAAAAAAGTGAAGGGATTAAGAAGTACAAATAGATAGTTACCGAATAGCCATGGGGATGTACAGTACAGTACAGGAAATAGAGTAGCCAAAGAACATACACGCATGACCCACGGACCTGGACAACAAGATGGGGGTTGTCTCAGGGAGTGGGTGGGGCTGGGTGGAGGAAGACAAAGGGGGAAAGATGGGACAACTGTAATAGCATAATCAATGAAATATAACTAAAAAATAAAATCAAGAACCTGACAAGAACCCCACTATTGTCATTTTAATTTAGCATTTTCTTAAAGACTTCGAGATTTAAACAAATGTAATAAGCTAAAAAATTAAGGGAATTAGTACAAACATTTGAAAACAGAAATAAAGGATTGGAATTTCCCTGTTGCTCAGGGTTCTTTCTGTCTCTTCTTTTCTAGATTTATACCCGCTATTACTATTATTACTCAACAGTGCCTTGGAGGCTTTTGGGAAACAAAATAAGAGCATAAAATTAAGTAACTGACATAAATATTTTCTTCCACTAAAAACACGATTACAGTGTACGACCCAGGAAACTAGTTAAAACACACACACACTCAGATTAATGAAGGCTGTGGTAAGATGGCAAGATTTACAAAAATGCCTGCAAACAGTAGTTATTTCTCCATACTATAACATGTGCATGTAAAAGTAGCAAACAGAAAAATATTCAATTAATTTTTGGGGACAAAATCTATGAGATATTAATACATAAAAAGGTATAGGACTATGTGGGGAAAATCTTATAAAAACAAAAAACCAAAATTTGAATACATTTTAACACCATACAATAAAGTTAATATAAAAAATTCATTATCTCAAAAAAATAAATGTAATACAGTCCCGTCCCGATTATAATGCCAGCAGGTTTTTTTTTTATTTGCAAGTAAATTTTGATTTGAAATATAATGTACGTACAGAAACTGGGGCACCAATCATAAATGTACCCATGTCACTAATATCCCTACAAAGAAATGGGACACAACCAGCACCCCAGAAGTCTCCCTCATTTCCCTTCCCAGTTTCTCCCCTCCACCAGGACAACTGATTATGTTGCCTTCTAATACTGTGGTATGGCTTATTTTTGGTTCCAGCAGATTTTATTACTTCATAGGATAAAAAGGGCTTAAAACATACATGGAGGAATAAATGTCCAGAAGTGGAGAAAAATAGGAAAAAGAGTAACAGTAAGGGAGGCCTAACCTTATCAGATATCACAGCGCTCCTGAAAGCCATTGCGACCAAGGCATCGCGTATTAGTAGAGGAGGAGACAGACCAATGAGAGGAACAGAATGGGGGGTGAAAATGTAGGCTCCAGTATGGGAGCGCGTAATACACGACAACATTGAAAGTTCAAGTCAGCAGGAAGAAAATAGATCATTTAACACATGATACTAGCTCAATTTGCTATTCTCTAAAAGAACAAGCTGAATCCCATTTTATGCCATATACAAAAAACAAATTCTAGACATAATAAGGACTTGTTACATTTACATAAAATAAAACAATAAATAGCTTGGAAGAAAATCTAGGATAAGTTCACAGGTTGAGGAGATCTTATTAGGACAGGAAACTCAAAACCTCTGGAAAAAGTTTCATCATGGATTATTATGTGACCAATAAAAAAAGAGAGAGAGAGAGAGAGAGAGAGAGAGAGAGAGAGAGAGAGAGAGAGAGAGAGAGAGAGAATTAGGCCCATACCAGTACCAGGTGACTATGAGGGACTTCCACAGGTATTTTTGAGTGAGAAATAGAAGATGCAGAAAATGCATGATCAATTTTTTTCACACCAAGCAGTAAACTCCAAAAACCCCTGAATATACGGAGAGGCTACTGCCATCAGTTGTCTGGGAGTATGGAACTGCGGGGAGAGCTGGTGACGTGGGTACTTAAGAGTGTAAAGGAGTGCAAAGTTTCAGGGGATGTGTGGATGAGAGTGAGTATTTTAGTTTACCCAAGGGGTATTTCTAGGGTTCCAGGTACACTCAAAGCTCCCCTTTAGGCTGCTGTTGGGCCTCTTCTGTGGGACACTAAGACCAGACTCTCATCGGAAGATGTGGGGGCAGGACAATCAGAGGGTGCCTCCTTCCCTCCAACATCCGACCTGGTGAAACCTGGTCATTATGAATACGAAGGGCATTGAAGAGACCCCAAGACCAAATGCTGTGTCTAGGGCAAGGTGCTCCTGCAGGTCCCCTTCTCTGGAGGTAATGGGGTAACCATGGGGTCATTGCATGTGTGTACAGAACCCAAATAACCCCAGGGCCCTCGTGACCCAGATCTGTAGGTCAGAGTCCTACTGAAGTCCGCAAGTCAAAGTTATTAAGAATGAGCTCCAATGTTCACTGACATCTCTTGAAAAACATTAAGGAATCCAATTCATAATCCACATCAACACATCTTCAACTACGCTTTCTTAGGGTATATGACTCTAGAGTGATGAAAATGTTTAGGAATGAGATAAAGGTGCTGGTTGGACTTCACTGTGAATGTAACTCAATGCCTCTGAATTGTTCACTTGAAACTGGTTGATTTGATGTTACGTGAATTTCACCAGAATAAATTATGTAGTAAAAATCCCTTCCTCTCCCAGCCTAAAACTGCTTTTGTATGTTACTCTCCACTGTAGCAAAAATGCTTCTCAACATCCAGCCCACAAGCCTGGTGGGTTTATTTCCCTTCCTTCCTATGTTTCTAGTCCAGCGTCTCGGTACCCATGCTCTTTATCCTAAATCTCAACACCTCAGGACACAGGCAGACATGTGGAATTCTCCAACGGGGTGAGGAAAGAGGGAAGCTGATGGGGAAAAGTCACAATTTTCTTTAACAGGTGGTGGGAATGGGCACGGTGAAGGCTGGGTATTATTAGTCCCATTTGCACCTCTCACACACACGAGCCAAAGGTAATTCTGGGACCTGCCACCTTCAGCAGCCGGTCTTCCCCCGCGCCCTGAGCCTCGTGCCCCCGCTTGTCACCACAGCTTCCTTGGGGCCGCCCCCAAAGTCAAGGCCCTGCAGCTCGGAGCCCCCAACCTAAGAGTCACTTTTGGACGAGGCAGGGTGCCTCCAGCCCTGTGGGTGGGGGTGGGGAGAGTGACTCTGGAGAGCTCCGTGCTTGGCAGCACAGAGTCGCGCAGAGCAGGTGGTTTTGTTTATTTTTCTCCATTTTATTTACGAAATTGTGCCCTTTCCTAAAACAGCCCTGGGGCTCAAGCACAACAAGTACAGGCACAGAGATGACATTTAATTAAAAGACAGAAATATAAGCAGTTGACATCACGACAGAGCAACAGAAATTGCCACAAAATAAACATTCCCGCAGCCACCGCCATTCGCA
The DNA here is from genome assembly GCF_022682495.2 of Desmodus rotundus. Classification (NCBI taxonomy): domain Eukaryota; kingdom Metazoa; phylum Chordata; class Mammalia; order Chiroptera; family Phyllostomidae; genus Desmodus; species Desmodus rotundus. The sequence goes on along the minus strand of NC_071394.1, from coordinate 29,888,043 downwards.
GGCTCAGCAGCTGAGAGGACAGGGAGACAGCGGTGTCCCTGGCTCAGCCCTTCACCCAGTTCACATGGGGCAGGGCAGGAAGGCAGAGGGGAACACTTCTTCAGGGTTTGTCTCCCTCCCCCCAAGACTCCAAAATGTACAACTCCAGCCCCACTGTCTCCTCCTCTGCCCTTTAAAGAGGGTGGGTTTTCCTGGGCTAGATCCATAGGTTCATTGTGTTTTAGGGAATCCGCCTACTAGTATTACTAGCATCAAAGAAAACTTCTGAAAGTCATTTTGGCACAGGGGAAAGAACTTTCTATTTCTCCTTCTTCTGGTCAAATTAACTTGGGTTCAAATCCTGGTTCTGTCACTTAGCAGCTTTATTGAACGTGCACAAATCACATAAAGCCTTCAGGCTTCCGTTTGCTCGTCTCTGGGGCAAGACTATTGGTCAGAATGACATCACTAGTTTACTGGGACTCTCAGCTTGCTGGGGACATGGCACGAAATGGCTTTTGTTTTGTTTTGTGTTGTTTTTTAATTGGGATGTAAATGACATATTACATTGTACCGGGAAATGGTTTTATTTTTTGTGGCACCGCTCCCACCTCTCTCTCATTGCTCAGGAGAGTAGCAGCTCTTTTGAGTGACAGATCAGCCCGATTCCTAATGTTTCAGTTACCTTCTATTATTAAAGTTACTTTTGGTCTTTAAGATTCTGGCTTGTTTATTTTAAAATTTCAATCTTTTATCCATCTCAAAGACTGTTTCTCCCCTTTAGGATTGCCAGACTAAATACAGAATGCCCAGTATAATTTAAATTTTAGACAATATTTTATGTGTGTGTCTCGTATAATACTTTCATTTTTATTTGCTAAACCTGGCAACCCTACACTTTTTCCCAAGCATAGGCTTTAGAGAAGTGGTTTTCAATCCAGTCTGATCATTAAAAATTTTAATGACTGGGTTCTATTCCAGACCAGTTAAATCAGAATACCTGGGTATATCAAGAACTTTTTTTAATGTTCCCAGGTGATTCTAATATGCAGCGAGGGTTGAGTCTATTGCTGGGGTTGTGGAGGGTGGTCTGGCTTCCTCTTTCTTGGGGAGTGGGTGGGCCTGGCTTCCTCTTATTCTACCAACACCTCCCACCTCCCAGCACGCACTGCTTTGGTGTTGGGGAAAGAGAAAAGGGAAGCAGGTCTCATCATACTAGACTGCTTGTTATAAGCAAGTAATGCTCACTATTGGTCACCACAGCTACCCCATCTGACCTGACACACAATTTGTTCCCAGTGTACGGCACGGCTCCAGACACGGGCTCTCCAGTGAAGTGCGTTTGTTGGTTCTTTGGAGGGCCCTGTGAAGGTTTCTCTTCTGCCTGGCCCCTTCTGCAGACATTAGACTTCAGTTTGCCCTCCCCTCTACCAGAAGTAATCCCCCACAACAGCCTCTTGCTGCCGAAGGACCCTCCCCCCAAGGGTGTCTTCCAAAGGAAGGATAGTAGCAAGACCGCTTAAACGACAGCCCCTTCTGCAGAGCCCAGGTAACCCTCAGGGCTTGTTTGTCTCTGTGACCTTGCAGGCACTCAGCTGGCTCCAAATGCAGCAGCCCTGTGACCTGTTAGAAGGGGAGCTCTGAGCACCTGTTCTTCTAGGTGAGGTGCCAGTTCCCCGTTCCAGCCCTCCCTCTGCACCCAGCACCGCTACGCCCATAGTAACTGATGTTTGCTGAGATTTTCTATGTGTGTGGCACTGTGCTCAGCTATTTCACGCATTACCTCCTTTCATCCTAACAACAGGGCAGGAAGAGAGGAATCACTTCCCCATTTTTCTGATAAATAAATTTGGGAGTTTTAAGTAATTTGCTGATGTTCATAGAGCTGTTAAGAATCAGAGCTCAAATTTGACTTCAAAATCCTTGCTCTTGCCATGATAATTTACAACACTTACTCCCGCCGTGATATGATTTATGAATGAAATTTACCTTGGTGTCTAATACACAGCAGGCACTCAACAAACATTAGTCGTCTTCCCAGACAACGCTCAAACCGGGAATCAATCATCAAGTACAATGTCATATGTTCAATCCGAGTTAGTTGGACATGATTTAAAGCTTTGTTTCATCATACCCACATATGAATCTCTTAAGTGATTCCCTTTTTGAAAACACCTAATATGTGCCCGGCTCTATGCTAGTAATAAGATAGAGGATTAAAAAAATTGTATTAGTTGTCCCATGGCGGCTGCCGCAAATTATCACAACTTGGCAGCTTAAAACAAGAGAAATTTGTTCTCTCTCTTCTGGACGCCAGAAGTCTGAGATCAACATGGCGGTAGGACCACACACCCTCTCACGGTCCTAGGGGTGTATCTTTCCTTGTCTCTCCCAGTTTTGGGGGGTGCCAGGTGCTCCTCAGATTACGGCGGCATCACCCCAATCTCTGTGTCCATCCTCACATGAGCTGCTCCCTGTGTCTATGTCTCCCTCTCTTCTGTCTGTAAGAGCACTTGTCATTTGATATAGGACCCACTTAGGTAATCCACAATAATTTCATCTCAAGATACTTAATTACAGGTGTAAAGGTGCTTTTTTCTTTTTTTCCAGGTAAGTTCACATTCACAGGTTCCTAGAGTTAGGATGTAGATGTATCGTTGAAGGTGGGGTGGAGAGGGAGGTGTGGGTGGGGGTGGGCGGGCACCCCTTAACTCAACACAGAAGTACAGCCTGGTGTGTTGGGAAGAGCTTGCATTTGGTCTTTGGAATTAAAAAACAAAAAAGACGTGTTCAAATTCCACCCATGCTATTAACTCACTTGGGCAATGACAGTTTCATGTTTACAGTACAGTATTAAGTGAAAAGAGCAAGACACAAAATAGCATCAAGTGTAGGATCTCGACTTGTGACAAATACACGTACTCACCCACAGACTCACAGGAAAAAAGACTGGAAGAATATACATTAGAAGCATACACTCCCCAAGGGAGGTGTGGCTTCTCTGTACATCTGCTGTACTGATTACAGATGGTCCCTCCTTCAAGCAGGTGTACATCTCCTCACTCTCAGCATTTGCTTCCCTTACCAACCAGCTAATTAGTTGCTGATTTATTCCAGTTAGTTCGTGGATGTGGCCGCCCAGGGCCTGGCTCCACTCCCACATTCTTTTGGTGCTTCCTACATACCCAGCTCTCTCCTCACGCCCATGACCGTGTGTTGGGCTGCCTCCTGAATCCCCTTGTCACACAATCTGCAATGCGGAGTGACATCAGGGAACCAGGATCTGTTATAAAAATTCTGTGAAAATGCATGTGAGAAGCCACGCTCCTTATGCAGAAAAAATTGGTGTGAATCACTTTCTAATTTTGATTTTAAGAGCCTTTCTCTTACCTTATACAAGCTGAAGAGTTCTTCAGGATGATATGAATTTTCCTGGAAGGAGCTCACGTAATGCTTCTAAAACCTGTCTTGTGCTTGTTGGAACAAATGATGGAGCTGTTCTGGAGCTTGTTTCTCTTTTTACGTTTGTGTTACAGATCAAATACTGTCTAGATGCTACAATAGGCTCTAATTACATTTGTGCTTTCCTTTGCAACTCATGGGCTCCTGATGAGTGGGCCGATCACTGAGTCCCAGCTGATACCCCTTATTCCTCACCATCTGTGAAGCTCAAGGAGAGACAGCAGAGAAAGACAACAAGAGCATCCCCAAAACAAAGAGCAAGAGACCAGGTTGTCAACAAGGATTAGAAGTTACATGTCGAGGAGCACAGCCAACAGAAGGAAACCGGGCAGTGAGAGGCCTGGTTCACCAGCCTCTGTGCCACAGTAGGCCTGCTTCTGCCACACATGCCCCCCCCGCAGGGGGCACTGATCAAGGGAAGGCTAGACGAAGGGGAGATGACTCCCCTTTAGGCTGAGTCTTAAATCAGAGACAGGAAAATCATGGGTATAGGAAACCAAGGAACGAGTACATCGAATGATGATGGAAGAGACCGTGGCTTCCCCAAGCTGGAGATGTTTCTAAGCCGTTGGCTACCCACGGATTTCCTACGAGGTATCCTGCATCTTCAGGAAGATATTTGATAGTTAGAAATCAGGCTAAACTGAAACCACTAAACAGATTGATGTCTTCATTTTTAAAAAATATATTTTTGTCATAAAAAGTGGCATATACAGATGAAAAGCGCAGACACAGACAATCTAAGCCCATCGCCCAGAGAGCGCGTGAAGAGATTCTCTGGGTCTTGTCTTTCTGTGCCTTTCTCATTCGACTGAGCACAATGGCCTCCAAGCTCATCGATGTTGTTGCACATGACAGGGTTTACTGCTTTTCTAAGGCTCTTCAATAAAAGCCCCTGGGAATACTGAGTACTTACATACAGAAGAATGGATAGTGGAGTAACATCCACACATATAAAACTGATGTGAGATATTTATATATTGTTGATATAAATACATATATGCATATATATCACATTTTCCGTATCCATTCATCCATCAAAGGACACTTGGGTTGTTTCCTTGTCTTGATATTATAAATAATGCTGCAATAAATGTGGGGGTGCAAATACCATATGCAAGATATTAATTTCATTGTTGGGGGGATAAATACCAAGAAGAGGGATGGCTGGATTATATGGTAGTTACATTTTCAATTTTTGAGGAACCTCTGTACAGTTTGCCACAGTGGCTGCACCAGTCGGCATTCCCACCAACAGTGCGAGAGCGTTCTCTGTTCTCCACGTCCTCTCCAGCACTTGTTGCTTGTTGATTTATTGCTAATAGCCATTCTGACAGGTGTAAGGTGATATATCAGTGTGGTTTGGATTTCTGTTTCCCTGACGACTAGTGATGTTGAACACCTTTCCACGTACCTGTTGACCCTTCATATGTCTTCTTTGAGAAACGTTTATTCAGTTCCTCTGTCCATTTTAAATTGAGTTATTTGGCATCTTGCCATTGAGTTTTTTGAGCTCTTTATATATTTTGGGTATTAACCTTTTATCAGATGTATGGTTGGCAAATGTATTCTCTTATTCCATAGGTTACTTTGTTACTTTGTTGATTGTTTGTTTGTGATGAAGAAGTTTTTAAGTTTGGTGTCATCCCATTTGTCTAGTTTTGCTTTTTCCCCCTGTACTTTTAGGGTCATATCCAAAACATCATCGCGCAGTCCAATGACAAGACTTTCTCTATGTTTTCTTCTAGAGTTTTATGGTTTCAGGTCTTACATTTAAGTCTTTAATCCATTTTGAGGTGACTTTTTTATATGGAGTGAGGTAAGGGTTCAATTTTATTCTTCTGCATACAGATATCCAACTTTCCCCGAGCCATTTATTGAAGAGGATGTCCATTTCCATTGTGTGTTCTTGGCACCATTGTTGAAGTTCATTTGGTCATACACATGGGCTTATATCAGGGTTCTTTATTCTGTTCCATTGGTTTTCTAATATCTGTTTTTATGCCCATAACCATATTGTTTTGAATCCTATAGGTTTCCAATATAATTTGACATCAGAAAGTATGATGTCTCCGAATTTTGTTGTTCTTCCTCAAAATTGCTTTGGCTATTTGGGGTCTTTTATGATTCCCTATACATTTTATAATTTTTTTCTATTTCTGTGAAAAATGCCACTGGGATTTTGACAGCAATTGCACTGAATCTGTAGATCACTTTGGGTAGTATGGACATTTTAACAATATTACACAGAATAGCTTTCCATTTATTTGTGTCTTCTTTCTTTCATCAATGTTTTCAAGTGCATATTTTAGAAGTTTATTCTATTAAGCAGAGGAATAAAAAGGAGGGCAGACCAGAGGAAGAAAGACCAGTCAGGAGATCTGTTGGGCTATTGTTGCAACTTTTAAGCAAATTAGAAAAGACACCTGTTCTTCAGGGAAGCCACCCAAACAGGCTTGGCGAGCAGAGTGCAGGCTGGACTGAAGCACTGAAGCCCCACGTTGGCCCAGGCACCCTCGTGCAATGAACGGCGTGCATGAGCATACGAGGAAGCATGTGGCAATGGCCCCGGTGAGGGATGAGGAAGACCTGAACTGCACAGCTTGAGGATATTAACAGCAGAAAGGCCCCCCTATTTGAGGTGTTGCTTTGTAAAACGCCGCGTGCTAGGGAGGAACGGGGAGTGAAGTAAGGATCTGTACTGCAAGGACCAATAAGGAGGGCTGGCCTCTTCACGGCAGGTGCCAATGTGCAGCCCTGCTCTGCAGTGCCCTGCTTCATTTCCCACCAGGAAAGTGAGTAAACTAATTGTCTTAACCCAGTGCCATATTTCGTGTGTATAATACACATAATTTGGGGTCTGAATACAATTACAGAAAATTATACTAATCACAGGAAAATTTCATTAAACTAATGGAGGCTTATTCAAAGACATGTAGTTTTAAGCAATCAGTATTCCCTAGTTGAAATGGTGCCTCCTTGTTTTATAATGAAAGATATTCAAGAGTTCACAACTCTGTTAATTGGAAGTCCATTTTTTTTTCTAAAATAATGGGAGTTTTTAGACAATGTGAACACTTTGGAGAATGCTTACCCTTAAATCATGAGCATAATGCTAAAAAAAAAAAAAAGATTATAAAAAAACAGAAACCTAGAAGCAACCTTAAGTGGAAAGTTCTTAAAACTCAGTTCTTTCTTTCTAAATAGTTATATTTCTCAGGCAAGGTAAAGTTTAGTTTTTACACTTCCAGTTGTTTTAGATAGTATGGTTGAGACAGAGAAAATGCCTACCACTTGCTACACAAGGTCGTACACACACACAAATCCTCCATTGGTGAGGGTTCCTGCAGGCATTGCACCGGCATCAATCAGGGTAACTGAAGATTGTTTCATAAAAGGATGATTTACAGCTGTGTAAGTAGGGCTAAAGAAAATTAACAAGGACTGTGACAGACTCTGGGACTAGCAACAGCTGGGAACTGTTACCACCCTCCGCCAGAGGGAGGAAGGGGAGAGGGCTCTCCCAGAAAGTCTGAGAAGAGAGCTGCAAGCAAGGGTGGACCGTGAGGGGCTTTGGCCTTTGGTAGAGGGATGCGCCCAATTTACCATGACCTGGCAGAAAGGGAGCTGAAGGAATAAATATTCCAGCCTCATGTCCCTCCCTCCCTCTTTTCTTCTGGAAACTCTCACTGGCCAAACCAAACCAAAAGCCAAATGATAAAGGAGTCTGTGGCTGTAGTTGTTTCAGGGAGGCTCCTGAAACTCAAAGCAAGATGGAGAGGGTGTAGAGTGAATGGACAATGTCCAGCTAACACATTTACAGTTATACACAAACACACAGCTTACATCTTCATAACATCTCACGGTTAGCAAGCACTTTCAAACATGTTTTACATATACACCTCACTCACAGCAGGTACTCCACATAAATGTTTATTGAATAAATCAGTGAATTTACTATTTGCAACTGAACTATTTTTTCTTACTCCCAATAATTAGGTTTCTTCACGCATTTATTTTTTTATTAAGAAAAGCGTGCGTAGCACAGTTCCTCATTTTCACCATTTGAAAGTGCACGGACCAGTGGCACAAAGTGCATCCACAACGTGGGACCATCGTTGTTATCTAGTTTCGGAACTTTTCACGATCCCAAACGGAACCCCATACTACACATTTATTTTTAAAGTGACAGACTTATTTTGCATGCAAAGATTTGCAAAAGGCAAATGTATAAAGTCTATTAAATGTTGTAACCATTTTTCTTATAGTGAAGGATAAAAAAGCTCCAGTATGATTTCACCTATAGCATCCATGAAATACACAAAGCAGTTACATGGAATTAATAGACGTTGAGTAGCGAATTCGAATATAGGGTCTGGCTGTTTGAGGAAATAACTTCCTATTGACTACCTTAATTGATCAGACTGGCCAGAAAGTCAGTCAATCTTTCACTTCCTTTTGCCTACAGAGATGGTAATGCCCTGATAGGACGTCCTTCTTCCTTCTCCGACTATGAAATAGCCATTTTCAATCCCTGAAGTTCTCTAATGAAGCTGTAGTAAATCCCTGGAGAATTTTGGGTAAACATAATTTCCGAGTCTCAGTGGGCCCGTGAGTGGCAGCTGGGAGGTCACACCCTGGTTTGGCCCTTCACTAGCTACTTGGACACAGGCTGCCGGTCGGGCTTCCCTTTTCCATAAAATGAGGTGCTGTTCTTTGATCCCCAAAGCCCCTGGCTGCTTTCATGTCTTGTGACTCTAGGCTCTGCCTCAAACCTCCGAAGCTTTCACTGTAAAGTGTTCTCAGTCTAAGCACATCAAATATCTAAACATGCAGTATTTACCTTTCTGATGAAACTGCCAGTGTGGAATTTGACCCTATCAATAAATCATGGATGGGAAAACCGACATTCTGTGCCTGTGGAGCCAGCGGGGACAGGCGTAGCACTTAGAGAAACAAGTGAGCCAGGTTCATTGACTAACATAGTTTTGAGTTTTATTTTTTTACTTCAGAAAGCAAGACTTTATTTTCAAAACTCTGCATAATAGTGTTTTATAAAAAGGACTGCCACATGAAATTTTTTAAGACAGGGTTTTCCTATACTCAACTACACTGAATAAGAATTCTTTTCATTTTCTTTTTTATTGAGTTCATGGGGTGACACTAGTTAACAAAATCATGCAGCTTTCAGGTGCACATTCTACAACACGTAGTCTCACCTGTGCTCTGTGTTGTGTGTTCACCACCCCCCAGTGAAGGCTCCGTCCACCACCATTTATGCCCCGTGCACCCTCCACCTGCTTCCCTCCAGCAATCACCACACTGTTGTCTGTGTCCATGAGCTTTTTGCCTCTTCCTTTTCAGCTCAATCTCTCCCCACCCCAGGCCCCATGACAACTGTCAGCCTGCTCTCTATCTATGAGTCTGTCACTATTTTTCTTGTTAGTTCATTTTGTTCATTAGATTCCACATATGAGTGAGATCATATGGTATTTGTCTTTCCCTGACTGGCTTCTTTCACTTAACACAATGCTCTCCAGGTCCATTCATGCTGTCAAGAAGGGCAGGATTTCCTTCTTTTTTTAAATGGCTGAGTAGTATCCCATTGTGTAAATGTACAGAGCTTTTTTATCCACTTACCTACCATGGGGTACTTGGGTTGCTTCCAGATCTTGGCTATTGTAAATAATGCTGCAGTGAACATAGGGGTGCATATATTCTTTCAAATAGTGTTTTGAGTTTCTTTGGATAAATTCATAGAAGTGCAATCTCTGGGTCATAGGGCAGATCCATTTTGAATTGTTTTGAGGAAACTCCATGCTGTTTTCCACAGTGGCTGCACCAATTTTCATTCCCACCAACAGTGCACGAGGGGGTTCCCCTTTCTCCACATCTTCCCAATGATTGTGTTTGCTGATTTATTGATGATAGCCATTCTGACAGGTGTGAGATGGTATCTCATTGTGATTTTAATGTGCATCTCTCTTATGAATACTGATGTTGAGCATCTTTTCATATGCCTATTGGCCATCTGTATGTCCTCTTTGCAGAGGTATCTATTCAGGTCCTTTGCCCATTTCTTAAATTAAATTGTTTGGTTTTCTGGTGTTGAGTTTTCTAAGGTCTTTATAAATTTTGGATATTAACTCCTTATCAGATGTATCAGTGGCTAACGTGTTCTCCCTGAATGGGTATTTCAATGGTATGGAAAAGCTAGTTCTGACCTTTTATCAACAGTACAGTTTTCCCCCTGGTACTGGCAGGCTGGCACCGATCTACCTGGTCTCCTTGGTAACCAAGGGCCCAGATTTGTGAAATATTTGCAGGACATCTGGCCAAGACTGAGATTCAGACTAATGCTATCAGAGATCAAGCCCTTAGCCTTGGCCTTTGAAGATCCCATGCTAGTTAAAGAGCCGGCAGACTCTGAGCACACAGACTGGCTGGCGAGTCAGGTTAGCACAATGGGTAAGAATGGGGGCTCTGGGACCAGACGGCTTGGGAGTAAATAGCAACCTATCTTCAGCTAATGTGGAACCTTGGGCAAGTTTTAATTGCCTCTCAGGGCCTCAGTCTCCTCCTCACTTGGAAAATGAGTTTACTAGGAGTACCTCCCTCATGCAGTTGTTGGCAGGATTAAATGCACTGAAATATTAAAAATACTCAGAACTATATACTCTAGCAAGGGCTCAATGTGAATTAGCCATCAGGAGTGACCATGTAATGACTATGTAATAAAAAGAAGGAAAATGGAGCTTTTTCAGGAAGACCACATGCAGCGTAGTTTTAGGGGGATCCACAGCAAAGGTGGTGGGAAAATTCAGCTGGAAGAGCCTCTGTATGTTTCCGTAACAAGTGTGCAAGTTTAGACAAGCAGGTCAGGGATTTGAACAGCAGCAAAATATTGTGAAGGTTACAATCAATGGCTTTGGCATCAGACAGATCTGATTTGAGACCCTAGCTCTGCAGGTGACTAGCTGTGCAAACTCCGGTAACTCAATCTGTCTGAAACTTACTCTCCTCAGATGTACAATGAGGTAGCAGAGCCTACCTCAGAGGGTCGCATAATGTGTGAAAAGTGTTCAGCACACTGCCTAGAACATAGCAGGTGGTCAATAAATATTAATGGCTATTATTACTAGGTCCAATCAGGCCCCAAACTGGACACAAGGAATTCAAAAATAATTCTGAGATGAGGCTCACGCTCATAAATATCTCGTAGTCTAGTTTGGAAATGAGTCACAAATACCCCAAGTAACAGCAGAGCTGCCTCGGAGTGCCCCAGGCACAGCTGTGAGGTGACAGAGAGGACAGCAGTGGGGCGGGGAGGCGGAACCTACTTAAGCTCCTGGGGGTGGTCCCAGAGGCTGAGGAGAGGCAGTGTGGTCCGTGATGAGGGCGGAGCCCTAGGCTTAGACTCCTAGGCTCACATTCCCAGATCTGGGGACTCAAGTGACCTTGATTAAGTCATCCTATACTTGCTTGCCTCACTTCCCTTGGTTGTAAAGCAGCCAAACGATAATACTTTCAGAATTCAATGAGGTAAAAACCTGTGAAGCCCTGAGCAGCACTTGACTTACAGTAAAACTTACTGGTATGGAGGGGTAAGAGAGCCGGAGAGGTTTTTCAGGCTGATGAGATAGCAGGAGCTTTGCTTTATGTTTTGTTCTGTTTTGATTTTAAACTAGACATTGCCTGTGTAATGCTGCCACTGTGCCCCTCAACGTTTCTGAGGAGGATCTTAGTTTATCCCCAAGAACTCAATCTTACTCATGGCTTATCAAAAATACACGTGGCTCCCAAAGGCTTGTATTACCATTTATTTGACTTCCCTTTGAGGTACTTTCAGCAACTGCTGGCTCAATATTTATGGGAGCTCCTTCTCCTTGGTCACCTACCTTCCCACCATCTCCACCCTAATCTCTCCAGGGTCCCAGCTTTGTCCTGCCATCACTCCTGGACTGAAGCCTGTGAATGCTGTCTCTCAGGGCTCCCTGCAGTTTCTTGAGTGAGGTCCTATTTGCCTGTGTTTTTAAATTCTTCAGGTAGGACATCACCACCTAAGCCGGCCTCTTTGAGCTATATCAGTCACCTCACATGGAATAATTTGTATTTTATACTAAAAGACCCTCTCCCCTACAGACAATAGTTTCGTGAATTTCCTACTCAACTCCCCACATTCAAGTCTGGCACAGAGAACATTTCAGGCTTTCTTTATAGCGTCACCCAGCACCATGTGGAAGCCCCTGAGGTGGAATACAGAAGGGCTGAGGGATTAACTGAGGATCCTCACTGCTGCAGCGCTGCTGGGTTGAAGCCTCACCCTCTCTCCCCACAGGGATTCTGATTCCAGCAGCATCCAAAGTCTTATCAGACCAGTGACTTAGTGAGCAACCGGGCAGCTCCCTGCGTCCCCGCAGTGCTCCTCGCTGGACAAGCTTGGTTCCACTGGCCATATGGCAGTGCGGAAGAGCTCTTTTGTAGTTCGATGGCCTGGAAATGACGAAGCCTCTCTTCACATTCTGTGCTGCTGGCTGGCTTCCGCTTGGGAAGAGCGGGTGCTGCGAGGGCCTTCCGAGCCCATGGCACTGCTGAAGGAGCCTCCTGAGCTGAGCCTTTCACTGCTCTGGCTGGGATATCTTAGCATGTAAGACAGATGGCTGAGGACTGGTAGTTTAGGAGGTGCTTAGCAATCAGCAAGCTGCACGTGTTAAACAACTAATGTAAATACTCCAAAGTTTCAGTCTAGTGAGAGAGTGATGAGGAAAATGGCAATCATAGTAAAAATGGGAAAAAAAACCCCAACAAAACCACAGCAAAGGGGTATGTGGGAGGCCCTGGGAGCTAAGGGAGGCAGCAATAGCTCCTACAAACAAGCTCAAGTTGAGTTGTAAAAGAAGAGTATACTTTATCAAGCACCTATTAAGCCCAGGTCCTGTCCTGGATATTTTACTTATGTTATTACAATTAATTGTCTCACCAGAATCACACAGCTAGGAAGTATCAGAGCTGGGGTTTGACTCTAGGTTGGTTCGAATCCAAACCCATTCTACTCCATCCCACTGCTGAGGACTCAAGCAGTCCTGTGCAGGTGAGGGGGGTGGAAGGTGCCGGGAAATGGGATCTCGAGACGAGGGACTAGCCTTCCCAGAGGTCAGACAGAAAGTGCGGGTGTAGGAATTCCTTCCAGGTCCAAGGCAGGCACGTGGCATTGTTTGTTGCCAAGTCCTGATGTAGCCTTAGAATTCTTTTCTTTTCTTTTTTTAATTTAATTTAATTGTACTTTATTGTTGTTCAGTCACAATTGTCCCAATTTTTTCCCATTGCTCTCCCCTGCCCCACCCACCCACCCTGTTCCCATAGTCAGTCACCACCGTGTTGTCCATGTCCATGGGTCCTTTGTACATGTTCCTTGACCAGACCTTTTCCCTTCTGTCCCCTTTTGTCCCCCTCCCCTCTCCCCTCTGGTCACTGTCAATTTGTTCCTTATTCCATGTTTCTGGTTCTATTTTGCTTGCTTTTTTTGTTTGTTTGTTTTGTTTTGTTCATTAGTTTCCACTTATAGGTGAGATCATACGGTATTTGTCTTGCACTGCCTGGCTTATTTCGCTTAGCATAGTGCTCTCCAGTTCCATCCATGCTGTCAGGAAGGGTAGGAGCTCCTTCAATCCAGCACTCCAGGGCCACCTGAATTTGAAAGATATTTGCCGCAAAGAGTAATAGATCTGGAAGAGTCACAGGGTTCTAAAAGACTCTCTCAGAGCCAGAGGTTCAGAAAGATGATTTGAATTTTCTTAAGTTCTCAGTGGCTTGGTTGGGGGAGGGCAGGTAGCAGGAATTATTAACCTGAAAACCCTACTGCTAAAAATTTGAGTCTATTGCTTACCCAAGGAACAGGACATGACTTCAAGGTCAGGATGGCTTTTCTTTGTCTGGTGCAGAAATCTCAGCATTAGCTATTGGGAAACACTCATTGCTTACCCAGAATTCAGGTTCCAGAATGGTACTGAAAGCTTAGTAAGAAGTGTTCAAAACTGAGCCTTTGCATTGAAAACTTAGCAGCCAAACAGATTCACACCAGCTGCTTGCTTTGCTTCCCTCTGCTTAAAGCTCTCTGTAGCTAAACAGGGATGTTAAAGGCCACCAACTTTGGGTGAGACATTTAAGTTAGGCCGAACCAACCTAGAATATCACTCTGACCCAGACAGCACTTTGATTAAAAACCTGCAACATTTTCTGTCTCAACAGTTTTTGAGCACTTGACTGATGCCTGATGCCCAACAGGAATTCATCTCCACATCCCATTAAGAGGAACAATTGTTTCTCGGGTGGATTTTTAAATTTTATTTTATTTTATTTTACTTTATTATTTTATTTTATTTTATTTTATTTTATTTTTTTGCTGGAGACAATATCTGTGTAATATCCTTCCAGGGGCTCCAGTGGGGTTCAATATGTGACATTCAAAAAATAATATGTAAATGAATTTCTAACCTTTTCATCAAGAGAGATGTTTTCTCCATTTACAATCTCTTTAAAAGGATTTGATTCCTCTGGAAAGAAACAGAAGTAGAGGTGTACTTCAGGCCGTTTGCATAACTTTGGGATCAGCTCTGTGATGAAACTGGAAGCAAACCCTAGAAGAGAGCCACAACTATGTCAGTACAATATTGCTAAGCCAGTGTTCTGACCGAGTTGTCCCACACAGGGCAGAATGACTGATGAGAGCTGCACAGCACCTGTTGCTGGGGTAACCATCAATCCAGTAAGCTACCCCCAAGTCATGAATGTCATGGGGAGAAGCCTTCCAGGACAGAGGGCTGTGCAAACTCTTCTCATCCTTTCCTACCTCCAGAAGTGGCCTGAGGGTGCCATCCAAGGTTAATAGAAGCCTATTGTCAGGCCCCTAGAGGCCCAAAAGCATACTTTTGTCCTAACTTTCATTCAAAGATTCTTGGACGTCCATTAGTTTTATCACAAAACTTCCCCCAGATTCTTATCAGTGCTTAGCATATCACCACTGTTCGGTAGCACTGCTCAAAATGCCAGCCCCTGACTGGTACCAGCCACCTGGTTCACACACCGGCATCCGACGTCTGGCCTGCATTTTGAGCAGCGCTGGACTAGAGCGCCTGGGACCGCTGTGGCAGCCCGGCAGGGCTCACAGGCTTACTGTGACTTTCACTCAGGACTATGGTGATGGGAAAACCTACCCTGGGCTCCCCTTTTATGTTTTCCATCACATCTGAGGTACTTCACATAAATTCAGAGAGAAAAATTAGAAACTGTGCCTCTGCCGAGCAACTAGTTCTGGTTCTTTCCAGAAGCACTCTTCTGTGTAGTCCCAAAAGAACTGAAAACAGGTATTCAAACAGGAACTTGTAGGGAATGTCACAGCAGCACTGTTGACCATTGCCAAGTGGTGGGAACATCCCAATCGACTGTCGGGAGAAAATGGACAAACTGGATGTGATATCCGCACAATGGAATATTATTCACCGATAAAAAGGAGTAAAGTACTGACATGCACCATGACTAAGATGAGCTGTGGAAGCACTATACCAACTAAATGCCCAGGCAGAAAAGGTAACACTTGGCGTGATTTTATTTATATGAAATATCTAGAAAAGTAAACACATAAAGACAGAAAATAGATTCATTGTTGCCAGGGACAGAGGAGGAGGGACTGTGGAAAGGCTGCTTAATGGGTATGAGGTTTCCTTTTGGGGTAACAAAATGTTTTGGAACTCCATGAAGGTGATGGTTGTACAACATTGTGAGTGTATTTAACGCCACTGAATCGTTCACTTTAAAAATACCCCAAGAATCCCAAAACACCAATACGGAAAAACATATGCACCCGTATGTTTATAGCTGCACTATTTACAACAGCCAAGATCCGGGAAGAGCCTAAAGGCCCACCAGGAGATGAGTAGATAAAAAATACTGTGGTACATTTACAAAATGGAATACTATGCAGCAGTAAAAAAGAAGAACCTCTTAGATTTTGCAACAGCATGGACGGATCTGGGGAAAATGGTGCTAAATGAATTAGGCCAGTCAGTGAAAGAAAACTACCACATGATCTCACTTATATGTGGAGTCTAATGAACACAATAAACCAACGAACTAAATAGTAATAGTAACAGAAGCTTAGATACGTAAAAACAGACTGACCCTGCCAGAAAGGAGTGGGGCAGGGGGAGAACAGGATGAAAGATGGTGAAGAGATTAAGCAGAGAACATTTATGCACAACCCACGGACATGGACAACAATATGGGGATGGGGTGGGTGGAGGTGCGGAAAGGTAGAAAAAGTGGGAACTGTGACAGCATAAACAATAAAAATACAACTAAAAAATAGCTAATTCTATGTTATGTGAATTTTATCTCAGTTAAGAAAGTATCATAAAATTTACTTAAAAGAAAAGCTGAAAAAATATATTACCCATAGTTTCACCACCAAAAGCCAAATACTGTTTACATTTTGTTCTAGCTTATGTTCATAGTGATAATTCATGTTGCATGTATAAATTTTCAATGTAATGGTATTTTCAGAGCATTTTCTATGTTGCATAAGTTTCATAGGCTTAAACTACTGGGTAAAGTTTCTTGACAGCATTTTTTAATTGCTTCCTAATGTTGTTGTGCTAATTTACCCTGACACCTGCAGTATATGCAAATATGTATTTCACACACAACATTGATTCGTTTCATAAAAAAAGGAAACTATCACAGTTACATAGTTAGTTTAATACTGTCATTGGATTGTTAGTAAGGTTGTCAACTTATTTTTTGTTTTGAAATAAATAAGTGTGTGGTAGAGATTTCTCTATGCTTTGTTAGAGTGGATAATAGGAAGTCATTATTATTTTGGGGAGACTCCAATAGTAAATGCTTTAAAAGACTAGACTAGACACGACACAGTTGTCCCTGAAGGAGGAACTTGAGAGCTGGAAGATTGATATGATGAAATTACATAGAATGTAATACTGAGCAGGAATAGAAAGAACAAAAGATAAGAATATGAAAGATAAAATTTTTGAATTCTGATATTAATCGAATAGGTTTTATCAGTGAAGGACTTGACCTTGTACAGTTGTGGCAAGTGGTAAGCACTCTATAAGGCTGTTGTCTTCCTGTCTGATGTTGCAATAGCTACTATTCTAGTTCCTCTGGCTTCCAATAGAGAGTCAAAGCAATAACACAGACCGGCACTGGTGTGTATCCTAAGATGCAGGCTGTTTAGTCTTACACAAGGTGACCTTGTTACGTGTCAAGGCATGGAGTGGGGATCAGGGACAGCAGGAGCTGGGCTGTGCCACTTAGTCTTTCTTGTCTGGTAATGAATAAAAGAGATTAAACTCCAAATCTGAAACTCAAACATAATAGTAATTTAAATGTTTTTTAATGTAATCTTTGACATTATTGCGTAGAGATGCTGCTCATATAGCAATGTGGCAGAAAGTCACCAAGATCACACTAACAAATTGAAACGTGACTTGTTAATGAGTTATTGGAGACAAGACATAAACCACCACATCATTGACTGGCTGGGGATCCTTGCCAAGGACCCCCCCCTGCCCCCCGCCAAAATGCTGAAAATGAAGCTTTAGGATTACAGTAAACACTGCCCAAGATTAATCTTGTCTCTGTTCTTTAGTAAACCTAGGTGAGAATCTCACAAATTTTAAAGACTGCTAAGGGTGGTAGCCCATCAAGATGCAGAATTCCCTGCTGTCTTTACTATTTTAGAATAAAAGTAACAGAAAAAAATGGGTTCAAGTTCCTCGTGCAGAAGGAGAAACAGAGATTGAACTGTGACAGAATTTGTTGAAATAATAAATGTGTGACAGATGGGCCTCACTTCTGGTGAGAAGATACCATGTTCTCAGTGGCCATTTCTCAGCCCTTCAAAACCTAATTGTGATACAGGGCTGTGGTGTTGTTGTTTTTTTAATTATATTTTATTGATTGTGCTATTACAGTTGTCCTCATTTCCCCTCCTTTCCCCCTTCCACCCAGCACCCCCTACTCCCTCAGTCAATCCCCCCGCCATTGTTTATGTCCGTGGTTCATGAGTATATTCTTTGGCTACTCCATTTCCTGTACTGTACTTTACATTCCATGGCTATTCTGTAACTACCTATTTGTACTTCTTAATCCCCTCACCTCTTCACCCATTCTCCCACAGCCCCTCCCATCTGACAACCTTCTGGATACAGGGCAGTGGTTTTAATACTCCATCACTCAGAGTCATAATGTCCTAGAGGCCGATCCTGCCATTCAAACATACTCATTTATGTATAGGAGTTATATTAAGATGTTGCTTGAAAACAGAAAATCAGCCAATCAAACAATAAAGAGAAAAAAAGATTAAACATAAAATGAACAGAAAACCTTAGGGATCTGTGGGAAAATACCAAAAAGCCTAGCATTTATGTTCTCATAGTCCCCAAAAGGCAGGACAAAGAGCGCACGTGCATAGATTTGAATAAATGATGCCTAAAAATTTCCCAAATTTGATTAAAGACATAAACTCATAGATTCAAGAAGCCCCAAACAAAATAAATTCAAAAGAAATTCATGTTCACACATATCATAGTCAAGCTATAGGACACTGAAAAAAAAATCTAGAAAGAGGTCATAGAAGGATAACACTTTAAAGAAAGAAGAATAGAAATTTAATGGCCATAAGCTTCTCATCAGAAACCATGGAGGCCAGAAAGAAGCCACACTGCACTTTTAAAGTGCTGAAAGGAAAGAATAGCAAACCTAGAATGCTAGGTATATGCAAATATCCTTCAGGAATGAATGCAAAATAAAGACATTCTCATGAGAAAAAAATAAGAATTTGTTACTAGCAGACCTGCTCTAAAAGAATTGCTAAAAGCAGTTCTTCATATAAAAAGGAAATGGTATCAGAGGGAGACTTGAAACTTCATGAAGGAGGGAACTGCAAGAGATATAGTAAATATCTGGGTGAACAGACTGTGAAGTTAAAAATACATGTAACAGTTGAAAGCAGATATAACACTATCTGGTTGGTTTTACAAAGCATATAGATATTACATGTATGACAACTACAACATAAGGAAGACGAGTAAAAAGACATGTGGTGGTGAGTTTTCTAAACTTCCCTTGAAGTGCTAAAATATTTCTTTTAAGTAGATTAAGTAGTCTGTTTTTGATATATTTATTGATTATGCTATTACATTTGTCCCATTTCCCACCCCCCTCTCTCCACTCCATCCTTCCCACCCCCTCCCTCCCACATTCCCCCGCTATAGTTCATGTCCATGGGTCATACTTATAAGTTCTTTGGCTTCTACATTTCCTACACTATTCTTACCCTCCCCCTGTCTATTTTCCACCTATCATTTATGCTATTTATTCTCTGTACCTTCCCCCCTCTCTCCCCCTCCCAATCCCCTATTGATAACCCTCCATGTGATCTCCATTTCTGTGGTTCTGTTTCTGTTCTAGTTGTTTGCTTAGTTTTCTTTTGTTTTGATTTTAGGTGTGGTTGTTAATAACTGTGAGTTTGCTGTCATTTTTACTGTTCCTATTTTTTATCTTCTTTTTCTTAGATAAGTCCCTTTAACATTTCATATAATAATGGCTTGGTGATGATGAACTTCTTTAACTTGACCTTATCTGAGAAGCACTTTATCTTATTTTGGGATCTTAAGAGCAACTGCTAACAGAACTAAACAAAATGTAATTAAAAACTCGATAGATAAATTAAAATAGAATACTAAAAATAGTGAAATAACCTAAAAAACAGCAAGACAAGGGACAGATCAGGAACATGTAACATAGAGAACAAAAAGAAAACAATAAAGTGGCATATCTAATCCAAATATATCAATAATTACATAAAACTTATATAGTCTAAATACATCAATGAGAATTTTAAAATGTCATAGAAAATAATAAAGCAAGACCCAACTAAACGTTGTCTACAGAAAACACTGGTACAGATGAAGCAGGATAGTAAGAAACTAGGAAAATTGCTAGGCAAGTGGAATGGGGAAACTGAGATAATTAAACAAGACCAAAACAATTTGAACACCTTACAGACAGTTAGTCAATCGCAAGACCTTATCTTCCCTAACCAAGGACACTTAAGAGCAAATGGTTTATACCTATCCTTCCTAAATACATAGCTTAAATACCCTGGTTGAGGAGATAGAGAACAGAGACCCAATTAATGCCATTCGTACCAGCTAAACCTAAGGACAGATGACGTCAGGGGCCAGACAGACCCGAGATAACAGTAAAATGGTAAAGCAGACCAAAGAAGACTCCCAAACTCCCCTATATGCTCATTTTGATGCATTACTTTATCAAAAACACACCTGGAAAGCTGATGAATATTCTGCTGACACCCTCCCCTAAGATTCTCGCCCACAGAAGAAAAGAAAAACCCTCAAGACAAAGACCGGGTGAGGGCTCGCTCTAGAGCATAGCCCTTCTCAGGCACGAACTTTTTACTTCCTCCTAAACTCTCAGGGTCCCCACAAGACTTGCAACCAGGGGAGCAGTGGGCAGCAGCAGCTTGTCCTGCACTAACCCCTGACCTGTCTCCAAGGCCTCCTTTTTCACCTTGGCTCACTTCTTTCCTATAATGTTTCCAGGGAGCCAAAGCAGAGCACTGCCTAGGCTCTCCCGTGTCGCTTCTTCGATCCCAAGCCCTTCCTTTGTTTCACTGTCCCCAGCTTTTATAAACATACTCTCAAAATCCCCTGGGCTTGTGTTGCAAAATCTTTCCTGCAGAAAGTCAAGAACCCACACACCACAGGCAGGCCTGAAGCAGACCAGCTCCAGGCTTGGTCCGTGTCCGGTAACATAGGTAGGTTAAAAGTAGAAGGATGGGAAAGTTATATTATGCAAATATTAGTGCAAAGATAGGTAGAATGGCTACTTTAATATTAGATGAAGTAAGTTTCAGAGGAATGAAAGTTACCAGGGATAAAGATGAAAATTACATAATGATAAAAGAGTCAACTTATCAAGCAGCCACACCAGTCTAAATGTGTATGCAGCTAACAACAGTTTCAAAATACACAAAAACTGATAGTGCTGAAAGGAAAAAAGGAAAAATCTAAATTAGAGCTGGGAATTTAATACTTTCCCCTTAGTACTTGATAGAACAAATAGACAGAGAATCCACAAGAATATAGTAAATTGAACACCACCGTCAATCAACTTCATCAAGTTGACATGTACATAACATTTCACCCAACTACAGAAGACTGCAAATGGCTCTCAAGTGCACATTGAACATTCACCAAAACAGATCATACTCCAGATTCTAATGCAAAGCTGAACAAATTTAAAACAATTTAAATCATACATGTAAGTTGTCTGGCCATAATAGAATTAAACTAAAGATCAACAACATCAATGTAACTGAAAATATCTAAATACTTGGAAATTATCGAATACATTTTTAAGTAATCCATGGATCACAGAGCAAGTCTTAAGAGAAATTTAAAAATATTTTGAACTTCCCTGGCTGGGTAGCTCCATTAGTTAGAGCATCGTCCCCATGTTTCAAGGTTGTGAGTTCAATCCCCAGTCAGGGCACATGCAAGAATCAACCAATGAATACATAAGTAAGTGGCACGACAAACTGATGTCTCTCTCTCTCGTTCTCTCTTTTAATTTATTGAAAAAACATTTTTCAATAAATAAAAAAAATATTTTGAACTGAATAAAACAAAACTACAATATTTCAAAAAGTGTGAGATAGCCATGGCTGGTATAGCTCAGTGGATTGAGCGCCAGCCTGCGAACCAAAGGATTGGCAGTTCAATTCCCAGTCAGGGCACGTGCCTGGGTTGTAGGCCAGGTCTTCAGTAGGGGGCACATGAGAGGCAACCACTCATTGATGTTTCCCTCTCTCCCTCCCTTCCCCTCTCTAGAAATAAATAAAATCTTTAAAAATAAACATGTTAGGTAAAGCTAAATAAGTGTTAGATAAATAGTGATTCTCAATACTTATTCACATTTGAACCATGTGAAGAGCTTTTAAAAAATACTGATTCCTGGTCCCCACCTCAGATCAGGAACATCAGAATCTCTAGGGAGTAAGCCCAGCAATGACATTGTTGCAAAGTAACCCCCGTGATTTTAACGTGCAGCCACACTTGAGAGCTACTGTCTTAAATGCTAGAAAGTGTTAGAAAATGCTCTGGAAACACAGGTAGAATAATTAACACTGCCAGAGCCGTTGTGGATGTCTTCAAAGAGGGGGTGCTGGGCCTCAAATATGTGAGAATATATCGGGTGGGGAAGGCATAGGTGGAAAGGCATTCAGGCAGGGGGAACAGCATGTTCCAAGCCACAGAGGTATGTAAAAGCCTTTAGGAAATGCAGTCCAATGGTTACTGCGTGTCTGTTGCACCACCTTATGTGCACACACACACACATTTGTATAGATCTGTATACATAAACCGTAATTCTAACGCAAGATTATTTCCTCCTGTTAGGGTGAAACTTGCATATGATCTAAACATACATAAAAGTCTGTATCAAGAAAAGACAGACAATATTTGGAGATGCATTCTTATTGGGGAGAAGAAATTTCAGGAATCCAAATTGCTAAAAACATTATAGATAAAGATTTTAATACTGTGAAAAATGATGGCAAGCAGACACAGTCACTAGATCTATGAAGCCCACCAGAATATGACACATTGCTTTCAGCCTGGGCTGATTTGAGATTTTCTTTTTCTTTTTGTATTGTATTTTTTTCCATTGGCATTTAGTCACCTTCTATCCCCTCCCCACTCTGCAATCATCACATTGCTGTCCATGTTCACGAGTCCTTTTTCCTTTTTTGCTCAATCCCTGCACCCTTTAATCTCCCCCTCCTTAGCTGTCATCCAACTAATCTATGAGTCTTTCTCAGAGATTTGCTTTCTTCCTGATTTTCCAGTTACATTTCTTGCCACGCTTCCTCTGCTCCCCACCCCCACACCTTGTACTTCTGTTACCATCCCTTCTGGGTCAAGCACCTGAAGCAAGGTTCCTCCGCCTAGTGCCAGCAGAATGAGACTGGGGTGGGGAAAGCAGAGCAGGAACTGTATTCTTTGATCAGAAGTACGGAAGTGTGAGATATTCTCTAAGGGCGCCTCCCTCCTGACTGGGCAGGGGGCCTTTTGTATTCATCGGCTGTGACATGGAGTGATTAAATTTTTAAATATGTGTACTTATTCTTCTGCACACGGCCCCTCTTGCACACAATGCCCCATCACCATTTGCACTTGGACTTGGTCTTTGCACTCAGCCCACTTCATTTTTCAGTAAGGAATGCTTTTTCAGTTCCTATAAGCAAGCATAGCTTGTAACATACCAGTAGTTTTGGTTGTGAGGAACATTAAGGACTTTTGATTGAAAGCCCAGTGCCACATTATTCTTTAACAGCAAAACACAGAATAAATTCACTTCTCTACTTCTTGCTTCTGTGCCTTTGCTCATATCATACTCTTAAGATGGTCCTACTCTTTGCCCCCACCTTGCCCTGGTTAACTTCTACTCATCCTTATTCATTGGCTCAGATATCACCTCTTCCAGGAAGTCTTCCCTGAAGGAGAGTGCTTGGGGTGGGTGTTGAAGATCCCTCAAAACCCTTGTTTGTAAATTCAGGGTGCTTCATCTTTTTCTGCATTGTGTTTGGATGTGCAGTAAAGTTGTATAATTTTATTTTTCTCTTAATTCTGAAGCACAGGTCTGACTGAGATTTCAAAATGTTTATATTGTTTCTAAGACGTTGGGGAGCTGGAATCCTCTGTTATCGTCATTTCACAAGAAGCAGTTTGAAAGACTAGCAAATGGGCATATGTTTTTCTTGCTTATTCCAGGAAATACTGAGGAGGCTTTGGAAAACAAAACTCTAAGCCGTGGCAGGTGGTATTATTGCAGAGAAGGAATTAAGCTTTAATAAAGATGGTGACATGGGACCCAGATGTCTATCTCCTCTCCATGCTGGGGGGTGGCTGGAAAGACGCCAGGGTGTGGCACGGCCGCCTCTGAGGCTCTCTAAGAAACACGCTTGGATCCCAAGAGGCCCTTTAAGGAGTTTGAAAGCCGGAAGTGAAAAATCCACATAAACATCGATTCTCTCACTCCCTGGAATTCCCTATGGCAGGGACCAGAGACAGGCAGCACCAAAGTTCTAACAGAGTGAGGAATTGAAGCTGGCCGTGGGACAGCCATCGGTGGTGTGAATTTGATGTGACAAGGCATTAAAGGTACATTTGGGACAAAATTTGTTGAACGAAGTACTGCCCTGCTTAAATAAAATGAGTGTGCAGGTATAAACAGGAGGCTGTGCTTGGTAAGATGTTAGGTGAAGATAAAATAGGGTACAGGATACTATATTTAATGTCATCCTAACTTTATTTATAATAAGAATAAATGCTGCTTATAAAAATTGGTATTGAGACTACAGGTTTGCATTTTTTGGTATTTTATATATTTTTTTATACTGAGTACATATTGTTTTTATAACAGAAAAGCAGTGAAATTTATTGAATAAGAGTAAATAAACAATAGTAAGTGAAAACATGAGGCTGTATGTTCAGAGAGAGGGCTCTGACTAGACCTGAGTATTAGACCAGCCAGTCCTTGAACTTGCTAAGTGAAGGCATGGACAAGGTCATTCCTTACTGTTTGCCAATCTGACAAAAAAAAAAATAACTCAGTGTTGTTAATTTTTATTGCTTTTAAAAAATGTATCTTCCATTTTTAAAAAATAATTTTTTATTTTTTGATCACAGTTGACATACAAGATTATATTAGTTTCAGGTGTGCACCCCAGCGATTAGCTACTCTATAACAACCCTAGTACCCATCTGGCACCACGCATCGTTACTACAACATTACTGACTGTGTTCCTGGGCTGTACTTTACATTCCCGGGGCTGCTCTGTAACTACCTTCTTATTCCCTTCACCTTGCACTCATCCCCCTACCCTCCTCCCATTTGGCAACCGTCAGAATGTTCTCAGTATCTATGGGTCTTTTTCTCTTCTGCTTGTTTGTTTATTTTGTTTTTTTCAGATTCAGATGTTGATAGGTATGTGTTTATTGCCATTTTATTATTCATCATTTTTAACTTCTTTTCTCCTTAATGAAAACCTTCAACATTTTATGTAATACTGGTTTAGTGGTGATTAACTTTAGCTTTTTCTTGTCTGGGTAGCTCTTTATCTGTCCTTTGACTCTAAATGATAGCTTTGCTGGGTAGAGTAATCCTGGTTGAAGGTACTTGCTTTTCATCACTTTGAATATTTCTTACCTATCCCTTCTGGCCTGCAAAGTTTCTGTTGAGAAATCAGCTGACAGTCTTATGGGTACTCCCTTAGAGATAACAAGATACATTTATTTCTCTTGCTGCTTTTAAGATTTTTTTTTGTATTTAACCTTTGACATTTTAATTATGATGTGTGTTGGTGTGGGCCTCCTTGGATTCATCTTGTTTAGGACTCTCTGTGCTTCCCGGACTTGTGTGTGTAGTTCCTTATGCGAGGGAAGTTATCTGTCCTTATTTTTTCACATAGGTTTTCAGTCTGTGGCTCTCTTCTCCTTCTGGCACCCCCATGATACACATGTTGGTGTGCTTGAAGTTGTCCCCGAGACTCCTTATACTATCCTAATTTTTAAAATTCTTTTTTCTTTTTGCTGTTCTGATTGGGTGTTTTCTGCTCCCTTGTCTTTCAAATCTCTGATTTTATCCTCTGTTTCATCTCTGTCCCTGTTGATTCCCTATAATGTAGTCTTCAATTCAGTTAATATATTTTTTATTTCTGAATGGTTCTTTTTTATGTTTCCCATCTCTTTGTTGAAGTTCTCACTAAGTTCATCTACTCTTCCCCTACATTCATTGAGCATCCTTATAACCAGTGTTTTGAACTCTGTATCTAGTAGATTGCTTGTCTTCATTTTGTTTAGTTTTTTTTTTCCTGGAGTTTTGTCCTGTTCTTGTATTTGGGGCATGTCTCTTTGTCTCCTCACTTTGGCAGCCTCCCTGTGTATGTATCAGGTAGAGCTACTATGTCTCCCGGGCTTGGTGTCATAGCCTTATGTAGTACGTGTCCAGTGGCACAGCCTCCCTGATCATCCAAGCTAGGTACTCCACGTGTGCTACCACCTGCTGTGTGATCTGTGTACACCCTCCTGTTGTAGCTGAACCTCAGTTGCTGTTGGCAGGTCAATGGGGTAGATTTACCCCCAGGCGATGGACTGCAAGAAATGGCTGTGACCACCAACCACCATAGAGGATAACTGCACAGGGGCCCATCCCACAGAGCAGAACTTACTTCAGTGGGTCTCTGGTGCTCACTGAGTCTGCTCCTTGAGTGCGTCACTTGTGGAGGTGGTTGGGTGGTGCTTCAATGTGATCTGAAGGTCTTCACTGGGTGTGCTGTCTCTGGGGCCTCCAGGAGATGCAGGCCAAGGTCAGCCACCACTTGTGTTTTACCTGGATCACTTACTAAGAGCTACAAAGTGATCTTCAGGTGGCTGCTCATTGTGCTGGGCTTGGAGGTGCCCAGGAGAGGCCAACCTGCGAACCAAGGCCAGCTGCCACTAGTTCTGGGCCTGGGGCCACTTAGCAAGAGACATGGGGCATGCTAAGGCTAGATGCTGTTGTTTGAGAGATATTAGGAAAGTCTGAAGCATTAGCTAAGGCCATTTGTATGGAAAACACACTGGAAACAACTTGTGTGGGCCCACAGTCAGGTGGGGCAGGGGGGCAGGATCTCAGGTAATTACCAAGGTAGGGAGAACAGCGCTACCCAGGTTCATGGAAATCCAGATACGGTGTCCACCTGCCAGCTCTGTGAGGGGAGGGCTCAGCAAAGGAACAACAGCCTCTGCCAGTACTTCTGTCATGGAGAAAGCTACCCCTCCAATTCTCACCCTAATGCCAGATACTTCAGTTCCTTCCTGTATGTCCCTGGTGCCTGTTAAGCTGCTGCCCCAGTGTTGAAGCTCAGAGCAAGTGGGTACAACTAAGTCTGTGCTGGGGCCCTTCAAGAGGAACACCTGGAACTCCAGAAGCCTTTGTGTCCCTCAGCTGCAATCCTTGCTGGTTTTTACAACTAGAAGTTATGGGTACTTTTCTTTCTGGCACTGAAACTCTGGGCTGGGGAGCCTGCTGTGGGCCTGGGACCCCTCACTCCTCAGGGGGTCCTCCACAGCCAAGATATCCCTCCCAAATTTTATCTGCCACACGTGGGTATGGGACCAGCTTGTTCCACATCTCTGCCCCTCCTAGTAGTCTCAGTGTGGATTCTTCTTTATATCCTTAGTTGCATTCTTAGTTGTAATTCTGTTCAGCTAGATTTCAGCTGAATGATGGTTATTCTGTATTTTAGTTGCAATTTTGATGTGGTTGTGGGAGGATTCAAGTACTGTATTTACCTATGTTGTCATCTTGACCAGAAGCTTGGATTTTTATTATTTTGATACCAGTTGAACATTTCTCTTTTGGAGAAAATACTAAGAAAGCACTTTGGGCATCTGCCATACAGTATGATATCCTCAAGGGAGACACCCACAGTGTTCTCTGTACACACAAAGGTCACACTTCCAACCTTGGTGAACTTGCCTTAAAAACTGTGGATGAACTTCCAATGCATAAATAAGGTTGGTGGGATTCTGTGTTCTACCAGAGAATCGTTAGCCTTATGTAGGTATTCTGAAGTCAGAGTAGAATCAGAGCTTATGAGTTGTAGGAGAGGTGGGTGGGCTTTGGAGAAAAACTGACAATCCAAACAGTGGGAGATTGTTGACTGACTACATTTGCCACATAGAACTGTATCCTAGCTACCTTCCTGCCAGCTTTTATGTACCACCATTTGCCTGGGAACAACCATCTGCCATCCGGGGGCACCTGGTAGACAGCAGAGCTCAATTACTAGCAGCTGATGAAGAGTCAGGACTTGATTAGAAAGTAACAAGGGAAAAGATGACTAAAGCTTCACAGTTATTTCTGCCGCTTTTACTCTCCCATGCAGGCCTATTGAGAGTTTTTTTCCAGGAAGCCAAAAGAATCCTTCTGTCCTTTAAAGTCACACTCATGTGTCACTCTGAGGATCCCCCAGGAAGTCTTCAACTCATTTTGAGCTGACTTTAATGCCAGTGGGAAGAGTTACTGTTAGTATCTGTTAGGCTCTTCCCACATGGATGAGCCACTGAGAAAATGCTCTAGAGTTTCAGAATGCTGTTATCATAATTGTCATCAACATCATCGTTGTCATCATCACTAACTTCAAGTAAATTGACTGTGCAATCTTCATAGCATTTTATAGCTATCCTTTGCTGAACCAATTTTCTGAACAAAATCTTCCTCGTCTAACATTGGATTGAATGAGGTTTCGGAACACAGCAAGGAGGAGCTTAGCTTGATGGTAGGTTTAGCAGAGTGTGGGAAATGAAAGCTAAGAATACTTAAAAGAGTTAGACAACCATCAATGGCAACTATATTTACATAAAAAAACTCGAGGATTTTAATATTTGTAACATCAGTGACTAATATGTTGATAATTTTATCTTTGAAATTATCATATAGTATAATTAACTTTGTTGTTGTTGTACATTTCTACAAATTTGAACAGACATAGGGATCCATGTAACCATCACCACAATCAGGATATAAAATGATTTCATCACCCCAGAAAGCTCCTTGTGCTTCCCCTTTGTGGTCACACCCTCCCCACTCCTATCCCCGACCACATGTCAGTTCTCTATCATTGTAATTTTGGCCTTTAGAGAATATTATATGAACAGAATCACATTGTACATAACCTTTTAAAAGTGACTTTTCACTCAGCATAATGCCTGTGGACCTGGAAAAAGAAGATACCTACTAAGAAGGGCTCCTGATGGCTAACCAGGCTCAATTTAAAAAAAAAAAAAAAAAGCATCCTAGCAACCATTTATAAATAGGGGCATCTCACAAAACCCATGCTTCAGGGAGAAGCTTGCACTGAACTGCCTGCCTGCACTGTTTTCCTGCCATCTGAGCCAGTCCTTATAAAGGGTTTCCTGGAATTTCACTTCAACCAAAAAGGCTGAGACTTTCTCCATCCAATGAGAGCTGCGCAGCTATATCCCAAACAGCATCTTCACTGACAAATCAGAGTGGCTCCACTCTGACCAATTAGGACAGTCTCTTGGACCAATCAGGGGCTGGGGTGGAAATGGCTCTTTACCTAAGTTAGTTCCCATTTGGCTGCCAGAGTTTATTATTCTTTTCCAATGAAGAAAGAAGACAGCATTTCCCTGGCTGGAACTGAAACACCAGAGAAGTCCTACCAGAGCAGAGCAGAGTAGGGCAGGTGGAGTGAAGTGGAACAGAGCAGGGGGAACAGACAGGAGCAGTGGCGCTGCCTCTCCCCAGGCTCACCCAATAGCTGTGATGGTTCATACCTGAGCCGTAGCGTAGTGAGTGTTCCACAGCCATGCCATTCTCACAGTCATGCTGTATCAAAACTGAGCTGTTTGCACTGAATAGTTTCCTTCTTCATGGCACCCCCAAACTGGGGATTCCTGTTTGCATGGAGATAGCACTGACAACCATTGGTTGTGATGACTTTGAGAGTCATCCAAGTTGCTTCTTGTGTTAATAGTTTGCTCCTTTTCATTGCTGAGTAGTACTCTACTATATGCATGTCCCACAGTTTGTGTAGCATTTGTTGAAGGGCATTTAAGTTGTTTCCAGTTTTAGGTAGTCAAGAACACCGCACTATAAATATTTGTGTACAAGTTTTCATTTATCTAGGATAAATACCCAGGG
The DNA here is from genome assembly GCF_022682495.2 of Desmodus rotundus. NCBI lineage: Eukaryota > Metazoa > Chordata > Mammalia > Chiroptera > Phyllostomidae > Desmodus > Desmodus rotundus. The sequence goes on along the minus strand of NC_071394.1, from coordinate 29,858,790 downwards.
GTAGGGATTGCCGGGTCACATGGTAAGTCTGTAATTAACTTTACAGGAAAGTTCCAGAGAGGCTGTATTCTTCTGCATTCCCATCAGCTGTGTACAAGGGTTTTAGCTGCTTTGCATCTTTATTAGCACTTGGTATTGTCAATATTTTTTATTTTAACTTGTGCACTAGGCATGTAGTAATATTTTCCTGTAACCATAATTTTCATTTCCCTGATGGTTAATGGTGTTGAACATCTTTTCTTGTGCTTATTTGCCATCCTTACATCCGCTTTGGTGAAGTGTCTGTTCCTCTTTTGCGTGTGTTTTAATTGGTTTCTTACTGTGGAATTTTGAGGGTTCTTATGTATTCTGGGTATGTTATTTATGGAATATTTAATTTGCCAATATTTTCTTCCAGTCTCCAGTTTGGTTTTCCTTCTCCTAACAGTGTATTTCATTGAAAAAAATCTTTTTTAATTTTGATAAAGTGTAACTTATAATAATTGTTTAAGAACTAGCACTATGTTATAAATATTTTCTACTGTTTCCTTCTAACAGTCACATAGTTTTAGTTTTCCCATATAGCTGCACCGTCCATTTCAGTTAGCTTTTGTATAAAGTGTAAAGACAGGTAAAGATTCATTATTCTGCTTAGGGTTGTTCAATCATTCCAACTTCATTTTTTAAGGGGACTATTTTTTTTTCTGCATTGAATTGCTTTTGCACATTTGTCTAAATCAATTGGCTGTACGCGTGTGGGTCTGTTTCTAGATTCTCTATTCTGTTCCACTGATCTACGTACATTATTTCACCAATACTCCCACTGTCTCTATCATTGTAGCTTTAAAGTGCCTTAAAATCAAGTAGTGTGATTATTCCAGCTTTATTATTCTTTCTCAAAATTTCAACAACCAGTTTTCAACATGCTTTTGCTAGGAATCCAACACCATGCCAAGCACCTTACATGAATGATCTCATTTAGTCTTCACCACAAATCTGTGAGGATGTGTGTCAGTTTAAGTCAAGAAGCAGAGGTCAAAGTGAATTTAGAAGTGCAATGGACTTACTGGGTGAAGTTGCCATAGAGGAGAAAGGGGAGAGGGAGCAAGAGCAGCAGGAAGCCTTCAATTCAGGATGCCTGCTCACACCTGTGAAAGGAGAGGAGCAGAAGGCTTGAGTAGGAAGAGACTCCGAGTGCAGCACAGCTCTGAGAAAATGTCATCCAGGGTTATGAGGAAAAACCCAGAGCAAAATTTTCTGATTAGGGGAGTCCTGTGTTGAGCAGGAATCACCGGGATTCTTGTACCTCATTGTGCTCAGCCATGAGCTGGGAACAGCCTGGGAAAAGGTTAGCCTGGTAGGAATGCTGCAGAGTAATTAAAATCCACAATAACCTGATTCTACTCTTATTATTTCCCAGAAAAAGACTTTATGGTCAAATTTAATATTACAAACATGTAATATAATCTGAATCCTCCCTTCTCAAAAATGAAGATCTCCAGGTTAATAGAGTTAGAAATTGTACAGCATTCTTCTGTTCTGTTAACAACAGAATATTGATAGAGCTCAATTGGACAGTATGGCCAGAAGAGTAACACAGAATTAAGACTATGTTCCTTGGTGTCCAAAAGACATAATCCTGCCAAAAACTCATTGTGTGTTCTCAGGAAGATTACTTAACCCCAATAAACCTCAGTTTTCTAGTATGTGTATATGACTAGTAGAAATTCCTAGGTCTTAAGGGTTGGTATGAGAATTAAATAAGATGGTGTAGAAGATGTAGCAGACTGCCTGGCATGTAAAACGTGCTGATAAATGTTAACTGATAGCTTCTTCTTCTCCTTCTCCTTCTTCTCCTCCTCCTCCTCCTCCTTCTTCTTCATCTTCATCTACATTTTCTTCCTCACCTGAATGCTAGAAAACCTAGCCCTAATACTGAGCATACAGTTCTCATTCTTTTATTTGGAAAATTGCTTCATATAAGGGCCAAGTATAACAAAGAACTGCGTGATATGCACTTTGAGATACCAAGATGAATGAGTGTGCTCCTGAAATCACATTGTTCACTCGGTGATGGCAGGGAGGAAGCTAGAAGGAAATCAGCAGCTGACAAATCAGGACCTTTTCTCCACTAATTTTTCACTCATCTTTTTATTCTTTAAGAAAAGAAATAGTAACAAAGGTAAAGGGCATCCTTTTAGTAAAAGCAATGAAAACATCAACTTAAGTCTATACAGTTTTTTTTTTTTAATTTTGGAATGTGCTTCCTTCTTTAAGTCCTGAAATGAACCTGTGAGGTAGGTGGGCCAGTGATCTCATCCCCATTTTACAGGTGAGAAAAGTGTAGCCCAGAAAGTTAAAGTGAAATCCCAGGCAGAGTTGTGATGAAAACTTAAGTTTTATGACTCAAGTCATGTGCTCTCTTCCTTACACTTGAAAGTCTGTATATAGCATCCTAATATGTAAACAGATGCAGGGTCCAGAGCATGGTCTTTCAAGGAAGACAAGAAAGATTCCTTGAAAAATATAGGAACCAAGGCACCTTGGCTATGGGGAAGATTTAAGTAGAAGGCCAGGTCCCATCTTCAGCAAGCTTACAGCTGTAATAAGGACATGGGACCAACACACATATTAATGAGACAGTGACCCAGACACATGAAACTGTCTGTGCATCCACTGCTTTACCCAGGCAGTCACATCTCTACCAGTGAGTACCTTCTGTGCCCCACACTGTGCTTAGCGCTTTACATCTATTTTCTCAATAATCCTTCCAAAGATCTTCAAAAATTACACCTAATTCTCAGTTTACAAATGAGAAATTCTAGTTGGGAACATGAAGTAATTGGTGCCAGATCACAGAACTAAAACCCAGTGGTAGATTTGGGCTTCCACAGGAAGGCAGAACCCAGATTCTGAACCGGAAGTGGTAGAGACCTAGCTGTTATGCCGTAAGAGGAGAGTGTGTTCCAATCATACTGCTAAATGGAGATGTCTTTATGAGAAACGGGGATTCTTTGCAAAGTCTTGTAGATCTGGTTTAAACTCTTTTGGATTAGCTAATAATTCAGTCAGGATATTATGGGCATGGGACACAAGACAGATAAATATTTCACCTTCTGCCTGAAGATGGTAGGTCTGTAAGAGGACCACATGAAGCATCCTGAGTAGAGAGGGGACGGGGGTGGGCGTGGGCGTGAGGGAGCAGAGAAGGGGATGGAATGCAAGGGGATGGAAGCGTTATAGCCCAAGGACTCTGAAAGCCTGAAGAGAAGCAAGTCCGCAAAGCGGGTAAGGGAATAATGAAGTCAAGTTCAGTTTCACAATGGACTGGCTTAGCTTAAGGAAGTGAAAGAATTATGTCTTGAAGGTAATTCTTCTCATTTTGTTATTCTGCTTGGGTAAGCAGAATATTATCTAGTAAAATAACATTGGGGGCACTTAATATGTGTGTCAAACTATGTTGTCAGTTAGTTTTTCATGAGTTTACCTCATTAAATTTTCACAACCAGCTATTAGATAGTTGCCTCTCGGCGAATATGAATTGAATAAGTAAGTACTAATTTATTAATCTTTGGCTTGCTTTTATTTAACTTAACATATGTTTGGAGCCATTTCCAGGTAGAGATGTAAGTATTTGCTACATTCTTTTAAGTGGATTCACATTATTCTGCAGTATTGAGGTGCCACGATTCACATAACCATTCTCTTATTGCTGGTTATTTAGGGCACTTCTATTCTCTTATACAAACAATAACCCAGTGAACATCTCTGCTCATTGTTCACGCTACCTTTTGTACATTTGGCGACGTTTCTGTAGGATAGATACCAAAAATAGAGTGCCATCGTTTTTTTAAAAAACTAAGAATCCAACCTTTATTAATTGCTGAGTTGATGAAACAGCTCTAATTTTTGACCTAAACAGGCTTTTGGAACATTCTTTTTCTGTTTTAACGTAAAGCTGAAAAACATCTTTTTAAAAGTTAGGGGATCTAAGTTATAGGCCTTCTATTTTAGATAATAGGCCAAAAATCTATGTGTAATCATAATAGAGCTATAAAATTCTATACTGTTCTTCAGCCAGAGGCAAATAAAAATTTTCAGAGTAATAAATATAATTTTGTGTTTTGATGTCAAGTTCAGGTTTTACATTTTGTAGCAATGCCCTTCCTTACTCTTATTTTCAACTGATTTTTTGTAGATTCACTTTTTATGTCTAGAACACCAAAATGTGGGGGGGAATGAAGAAGTGAATACTCACTTTTTAAAGCCATGTTTTGTATCTGCACATACTTTGATTCAACTATCCTCCAAATACCTGAATGTGTCATTTCACAATTAGCACGCAGTTGGTGCGGAAGGCCAGTAGGAGGTGAAGAAATAATGAGCTGAACTAAAAGGTTACCTGTGGGAACCTCCTCCTATAGAGAAGGCTTCTGGACTCTGAGAGAATACAGATAAGCAAGCCAAATGTCCACTGGCAGATGAATGAATAAATAAATGTGATATACTCGTATACAAACAATGGAATAGTATTCCATCTTAAAAAGGAAGTTAATTCTGAACCATGCTACAACACAGCTAAATGTGGAAGATATTACATTAAGTAAAATAAGCCCGTCACCCAAAGACAAATTCTGTATAATTCACTTATACGAGGTACCTAGAGAAATCAAATTCATGGAATCGGAATGTAGAACGGTGGTTGCCAGGGGCTGGCGGGACGAGGAAATGAAGAGTTACTGGTTAATGGTTATAGAAGTTCAGTTCTGCAAGACAGAAAAGTTCTGGAGATCTGGTTCATGACAGCGTGAATCTATTCAACATTAATGAACTGTGCACACTTAGAAATAGTTAAGATGAATTTTATGTTTTGTGTATTTTACCACAATGTTTAAAAATTACAGATAATCTAACCCAAGTAACAAGAAATCTGTTAGACGTTGAGTAACCTACCCTCTAGTGCTTATATTAAAAATTGCATTCTCAAACTTAGCTGTGTCAGTTGGGGTAGCCTGAACCCCAACAAGTTGACCTCAAAATGTAAAATGACTAAAACATAGTAGAAGATAATTTCTCTCATGTAACAGTCCACAGCAGGTGGCAAATAAATGTCTGTTAAATGAATGAATGAATAAATGTGGGTTTTAGGATGTTTATACAATCCATAGTACCAGGTAAAAATCTCATTTTACAGACTCAGATGTGAAAGATATGTAACTATATTCTTCCATTATTTAAATTAAAATATATATTTGAACCCTTTTTCTGCTAGGTTAAGTGACCAAAACTAAACCTGAGACAGCTCCTTGCCACCCTGTGGTAGGCAGAACAATGACCTCTCCAAAGATGCCCCCATCCTAATCCCCAGAACCTGTAAAATGCTGCCTTTTATGGCAAAAGAGATTTTACAGACCTGATTAAAGTAAGAATTTTGAGATGGGGAGATTATCCTGGATTGTCTGGGTGGCCCGAAGTATTCAGTAAGCATCTTTGTAAGTAAAAGAGGGAGGCTGGGAAGTCGGAGTGAGAGAAAGATTTGCAGAGGCTACACTGATGGCTTTGAAGAAAGAGGAAGGGGCCACAAACCAAGGAATGAAGGAAGCTTCTAAAAGCTGGACAAGGCAAGGAAATGGATTATCCCCTAGAGCCTCTGGAAGGAGCCCTGCTGAGCTGACACCTTGATTTTATCCCAGTGAGACCTTTTTCAGAGGTCTGACCTCCGGAACAAGAAAATAATAAAAATATGTTGTTTTAAGCCACTAAGTTAGTGGTAACTGTTATAGCAGCAGTAGGAAACTAATACACACACCATCCCCCCCCTTGCTGACAATGGTAGCTAAATTCTGGATTGGGGCAGCGATGTTGATTCAGAGCAGCCATATAGAGCAAAGGGGCTCAGAGTAGGGACCACTCGGATTTAAAACTCAGCTCAGTCACCTGCTTACTTTGTAACTTTGTTGAAGTTATGTAACCTCTTCATAAATATTACTTCCTCACATGTAAATTAATGTCTTCATCTGTAAATTGGGAATGATATCAGTACCTACCTTATTCGGTTATTGTGATGATCAAGTATGTTCATTTTGGTAAAGGGTTTAGAATAGTTTATAAACTATGTAATAAATACTATGCAAGTATTAGCTCTTATTGTGGTTACTCTTATTACCATCTGGTCCTAGGCCTTGATTAGTCCATGCTGGTTCCTGCCAAGTGAGTGCTCACCCTATACCATAGGCTGGCCCAAGTCTGCTTGTAACTCAGTTGATTCTGCTGCAGAATGCTCCCCCCATTCTGGAATCATGGTGCTGATTTCCAGGCCAGTCTGGAACAGAAGATGTTGATGACTCACTCAGATCACTTAGAAACCCTTTTATTTGTTGGTTGGTGTTCTTGTCTTCCCAGCTTCTGCCAGTGCTTTGGCTGAAGGCTCACTTCAGCTGCCTTGTCCAGACCATTGAACTTGGGCAACGGAAGCCACCTTGCCTAAGTCAATATGCCCTCATTTGAGGTCAGGAACACTAGGGAAGGATACAAAAGTCTTGCTCCTTTGTCTCAAGGCAGGACAGACTCTGCAGTAGAATTTATGCTCCAAAGCTTGAGAGGTTCTGGGGGAAGCTGTATCTTCCCCAGCCTTAACCTCGGGCTCTCACTAGGTTAAGCCCCAGGTTAAGGGGCTTCCCCTCTTACTACCCTACAGACGCCTCCTGAGAGAACTCACTCAATAATCATGGGCATATTCGCAGGCAGCTGAACCTAAAACATTGTCTAAGACCTCGACACTTAGTAGGGTCTGTGAAGGGCACAAGGATTTGTGGCCTGAGAAATGACAATAAAAATTTGTGGGATTTCAGAGGAAGGAGAGATGGGGATGGAGGAGGAGGTGGAATGGCCTGAACCAACATTCAGCCTGTACAGATTTAATTTTTTTAAAAAGCATACTTTTAGACCAGGTTTCATTCTATCAGCCACCTTCAGATGTCATTGTGTCCTGTGCACACAGAACGTGTAATGCTATTTTCAACCCAACCTCAGTTGTCACAAAGCCAATTTTTTTCTCAAAAGTAATAACACTGCCACCCCTGAAGTTTCCCTGATGTCCTCAATCTTCAAGGTAAAACTTAAAAGCTCAAATTTTTGTTGTACCTAGAAACCAAATAAAAAGTAACTTAGAAAGGTAAAATTATGTTTGTCGTTTTTCCTGAATAGATTTTTTTAAAGACCAAATAAACCATTAAATTTTGAGACAGCTCAGCAGTTCATACTATTATCTTTTTGTTTTATTTTTCCTGTAGGTGATATACTGCTTAATATGTAAGCATTTATGCCAGAGTGTCTCGGTGCTTTATGATTTCACTTCATTCCATTTTCTGTGGTTTACATGTTTATGCTCCTTCCTGACTTCCCAGCTATCCAAAAGAATCCTGCCTCCATTTAAGCTCTTCCACATCATCCATACAAACGCTTCCTACACACACATACATACTCTTTTTTTCAAAAGAACTATGGCCACTGGCAAGTTATTCTGGGAGTTATAAGAATATCATATGGATTCACTGAAAAAGACACTGACTGTATGTCCCACTGGAGGTGCAGATATCAATCTAAAGAACAGTGTCTTCTCCAGGATATAAAAAAGCCAACAACGACCAATCATTTGCCACTGAACAGGACAAGAAAACTGGTGATGAGTGACTTTGCACTACCCATTTGCTTATCTCCTTCCTTCTTATATTATCGAGACAGTAGTAGGAACCAAATACAAGCAAATGCACCTGTGGGAACTTCCCCTACACGGACTCGATGAGGGAACAGGCCCCTCCTGCCCTGCTGCCTGACTGCCCTGGAGAGGCTGGCCCCATCCTGGCCACCTGCTGGTGCAGGTCCTGCCTCTGGACCAGGCGCTTACTCATGAAAGGGGCACTGGAAAGGGATGAAAGACAAGGGACTCCTTCCCTGACCCCTGTGTCTACTTCTCACACTGGCATCTAAGTTTAGACACTTTCACATAGGGAGTCTCCAACATAATTCTTTGATTTTTGCTTTTTTTTAGGACATAAAGTTGAAGCCTAGAAAAAATGGATAGGAAAGATACTTTCACTCCTTTCTCCAATTTCTCTTAAAAATGCACTGTAATACATGCTTTGAGACTTCCATCTACAGTCTTTCCTATAATTCTTTGGTTTACCTTTTTCAGTTCTAAAGTAAGAATGGAGACCAGAATCCAGACGCCTTTTAAATTACTTCAAGGGAAAATCAGGAATTGTGGGTAAACATAGCATGTAGTAGTTAATCATACTGAATTAATGTTATTTCTAACAAAGGCCTTGTAAAATGTGTTGGTCATCTCCATTTAATAGAGTAACAAAAACAGAGGAAAAATTTAGAGTGATTTTTTTCCCCCAAAATTCATCACATTCATGGCAGAGGCAAAGCAAGAAACCAAAAACTTTTTAATCTGAATCCAAAAGAATTTGTATAGCTTCCAATTTAATCGGGCGGGGGGAGCTGTGAGTACATGTCTTTGAACAGAAAATGAAAAGAGAAATATCACTTGTAGTCCATTTACTAATTGTCAAAGAATGCAGCCTTCAGCTTTAGAGTTTTAAAGCTATTTCAGCATTTGAATAATCTTAGCACCAGCCTCAGTTAAGCCTTTATTTAGATTGCTATTAGCAACATTACTATGTAAGAGATTTTTCTAACTAAAAAGAAATTAAATGCTTATATATCTTCTCCCAGTCCCCACCCCTAAATGTGCGTTGATGTTTCCTATTGTCTATAAAAGCAATAAAGCCATCATCATCACCTTCCACCTCAAACTGATGTGTGCCTTTATGACTCACTGCTTGGATCTCTACCTCGAGAGCACTAAAGCTGTGTAGGAGAACAATAATTCAAACCCTGCCTGTAAAAAAAGTATCCTTTAGCCTATGGCAAGGCATCTGCTGTAAGAATATTGAAGGCAAGCAAACAGAGGTACCAAGAAGAAAATTTCATCAGGAAAAGAGGGCATCAGAATATAGTAGAAAGATAAGATAATTTATGGCCTCTCTCAGAATTCTCAGGTTTGGATAAATTTCCTGGCATATTTTACATTCTTTACAAATAGGAAGACACTTAACATTTTTATTACTAGATAAAATATCTATCCAAGGGTGTGATCTTGTATTTGATTTGTAAGGAGAGCTTTCTTGTTCTGTTTCCAGCATGTGATTGGCTAAAACGGAACACAGCCTAATTATTTTTGCCCCTTGTTTCCCCTGTTATCTAAAGAAGTTAAAGGGAAAAAGCCCCTGAGAATTAGAATTAGATTTAAATTCATTGTTTGTAATTCATTTTTTGGTTGTTGTTGTTGGTGTTATTGTTTAAAATAATTACTTTTTTTTTTAAACTCTATTTCATCCCCTAAGCTCTTCAGGGCTAAAAAAAAGTTGGGTTAGATTTAACTAAGATTAAATTAATGCAATGTTTTTGATGAAGAAAGGGACCACCAATATTCTCCACGCTGTTACTGAACCCTGGGATCCCCACGTCGATCCTATGGCACGGTCCAAAAGAGAGGCAGATCTTTTACAGGATGATAAAAGATTTTATGGACTCAGGTTCAAAATCTTTATCTGCAATACTAATTAAACCTAATTTAAATTTATGATCTTTAGGGAAACTTGTGATCCACATGCAAATCATTGTAAATTATTTTCCAGTAGGGTTCCACGTAAAGGAAATGAGTATGATTCTACGACTAAGCAGGGGTGACACTTTATAACAAAAGCAAGCAGGGGTTGGAATGAGAAATCTTTTCCCAGAGACACCTTAAACTGAGTCAGATACCTATTTGTCCTGAGTGATTTAGGCAAAGCACTTCTGGAGACTGAGTGATGGAGTACATAACTCTGAAGCACTTCCCATCCCTGCAGTCCAGTGACACATCTCTGGGAGGTACATTAAGTTTGTGTCCCCACAGATGGGTAGCATGGCCTTCTCCTCTCTGACTCCAGTGAGAAATATACACGTAAATATACACATTGAGAGATTTTCTTCTTTGGCTCTCTGTCACTCTTCCTGCCTGAAGACAAAGAAGACAGATACAATTATCTATAAAGGAGAAAACAAAATTAGATCCCTACCTTACACCAAACACAAAAATCAATTCCACGCAGATAAAGATTTAGGTGTCAAGGGCAGAACTTTAAAACTTTCAGAGTTCTATAAGTGAATATCTTCTTGGCTATGGATATTTTAAACAATACCACAAAGTGTACTGGCCATAAATATAAAAGCTTGAGAAATTTAACTACATTAAAACGAAGAAATTGCACTCAGCAAAAGAGAGCTTTCTAAAGTGAAAAGACAAGCCACAGAGAGAAGGTATTTGTAACATGTAACAAACAATACTATTGTGAGAGCTTAAAAGACTCCTTAAAGTTCCTAAGAAAAAGACGAACTGTCCAATAAAATAATAAGCAAAACAAATGAAGAGGCATGTCATAAAAATGGTAACTTACATAGCCAAACGCATTTGAAGAGATGCTCAAGCTTATTAGTAAGAAGGGAAATGCAAATCAAGACTACAAGGTACCATTTTGTACCCATTTAATCAGCAAAAATTAGGAAATTTTACAACATGCAATATTTAAAAGGATGTAAATAAACAGAATCACTTGTACATTTCAGGTAGGCGTATAAATCACTACATCCGTTTTGGAAAACAATTCGGCTTTATCTCATGACATCATATGCCATGACTCAGCAGTTCTAGTCCCCGGCATATCCTTGTGTGCTCCCTGAGCACTCATGTTCTGGGGAGCAGCAATAAAACACCAGCAGAAAAGGTAAGTCGCTTTGTGGCATATTCACCCAATAAGATGAGTGAACTGTAACTACCCACAACAACGTGGATGAGTTTTAGTCACATGATATTGAGGGAGAAAGTGGATGGAGATATAAAGTAAGCACAGCTAAATAACATTGTTTACACCTAGAACAAATGATGAACACAAAATTCCAGAGAGTCGTTATTTCTGGTGGTGAAGAAGGTAGCACGTCGGTAAGTTCAATTCGGGGGTTATTTGTAGTCATTAGATTGCACGGCAGGTTCATAGGTTTTCATTAACTAAGTAAACAAAAGCAAAAAATAAAAATAAATACGTGAAAAGACGATAGTTGTGCCCATACCAAAGACGCTAATGTTTGTGAAGCAAGGATTCTGACTAACTAGATTTTGTATATATGAGGTCTCCCTAAGCCCCCAAAAGAGAAATAAATAAAAATAAAATGTAATTTCATAACTGATGTGTTTGTGCTTTTATTCAAGGATTATAAAGTATCTTACAAGTTTCTTTTTTTAAAGATATTATTTATTTTATTTTATTTTTTTGAGAGAGGGGAAGGGAGGGAGAAACAGAGGGAGAGAAACATCAACGTGTGAGAGAAACATCCATCCGCTTCCCCTTGCAAGGCCCCAGTGGGGACCTGGCCTACAACCCAGGCATGTGCCCTGCCTGGGGAATCGGTGACCTTTTGGTTTGTGGGAAGACACCCAACCCAGTGAGCCACACCAATCAGGGCATCTTACCAGTTTCAAGCCACAGATTCTATACTATTTCTCAGTATTTTTACCCTCCCCCACTCACACACACTTTTTCTGTTGTTAGTGTTTCCCTTTGGGCTTGCAGTTGGAGAAACAGGCAAGGAAGAAAATGCTTAAATGCTTTTCTCAAAAAATCAGTGGTGAGCCTAGAAAAATGACTTCCTAGGCTCTATCTCTATTCCCCACAATACATCGGTGTGTACTTCAACCTAATTAGCAGCAATGATGTGCATAGTTCTCAGAGTTTTACACTTTTATCTGTGGGGCTACTTTGTTTCTTAATCAGGCTTGCTAGAGGCTTAATACTTTTTAAAATCTTTTTGAAGGACTCACTTTTTGCTTTGTTAGTTTTCACTACTGTTTGTCTATATTCTATATTATTCATCTTGATTTCGTATTTTCATCTTTCTACCTATTTGAGCTTACTTTGCTTAACTTTTACGGATTTTCAAGTTGGAAATTTAGGGAGCTGATTTGAAACCTTTCTTTGTTTCTAATGTATAAACATTTAAAGCTTTACATATCTCTCTCATTACTGCCTTAGTTATATTTCACAAAACTTAATATACTATTTTTATTTTAATTCAATTAAAATATTTCAAATATACTTGGTGATTCCTTCTTTGATCCATTGCTTATTTTAAAGTATGTCATTTAAATTCTAATCTTTTATAGGTATCATATTGTTACTACTTTCTAACTGGTTACTAGTTTCTAATTTGTTTCTGCTGTAGTCGGAGAACATATTCCGTAAGATTTATATCTTCTGAAATTATGGAGACTTATTTTATGACCCAGTTTGCAGTGAACATTGGTAAACGTCCCGTGTGAACTCGAAAAGAATGTGTATTCTGCAGTTGTTGGTTATAGCATTCTATAAATATCAATCAGGTTAAATTGATTGGTAGTTTTGTTCATATCATCTATATCCTTATACTTTTTAAAATCGTTTTATTTTTTCAGCCATTGAGAAAGGAGTATTAAAGTATGTTAGTTCTGTCAGTTTTTGCTTCATGTCTTTCGAAGCTCTGTTATAGGTATGTGCTTATTTAGAATTATTATGTATTCCTGATGAGTTGACAGTTCATTATTAAAAAATGCCTTTTTAATCTTTTGGAATAGTTTTGTCTTTAAGTTCATTTTCTATGATACTAATATAGCTATACAAGGTTTCTTAGGCTTAGTGTTTGCCAGGTATATTTTTTCTATTCTTCTACTTAAAACCTATTTGAGTCTTTTTATAGAAAAGAACTTTTCTTATAAACTGACTATAGTTCAGTCTCATTTTTTTTTCATCCAGATTGATTTCTGCTTTTAATTTGTGTATGTAATCGATTTGGATTTAATATAGGTATTGGTATAATCGGGTTTTAGTCTACCATGCTACCAATTTTATTTTCTTTGCCTCCAATGTGAGAAAGAATGACCAGACATTCCAAGTCAGTTTCAGGCACAGAATAAGAGGTAGTCACTGTCAGCTCAAAATATGAGTCCTTACCTCATCAAACTCTAATTCAATTTAATATTGTGCTTTATATAAAAGGTAAGAATCTTATTATAACTTCATTTACTACTCCCTTTATTCCTTTTGCTATTGCTCTCATGGATTTTACTTACACATACATGCTAAACTCCAAACTCAAAAGATAATTACCTTTGATTTAAATAGCCATATGTGTTTTAAAGAAATTTAAAAAAATAATAGTTATAAATATATTTCCATTCCTGGTGTTCTTCATTTCTGCCTGTAGATTTAGATTCCATTTGGTGTCTAAATCCCTGAGCCTGCAGAGCTTCCTTTAATATTCATTATAGTGCATGTCTGCTGGCAATTAATTCTCTCAGCTTTCGCTTGTCTGAAAATGCTTATTTTATTCTCATTTTTCAAAGACATTTCTATTTCCCAGATACACAATTCTGGGTTGACAACTGTTGTTTTCTCTCCTGTAGCACATTAACAAAATGTCCCACTGTCTTCTGGCCGCCATGCTTGCAGACATTCCTGTTGTTTTTCCCCTGTACCTAGTGGGTCTTTTGGTTTTGACTTTTTAAAGATTTTTCTTTTTAAACAAATGGAACTATGTCAAACTAAAAAGTTTTTGCACAGCAAAGGAAGCTATCAACAAAATGAAAAGACAACCCACTGTATGGGAGAATATGTTCAACAATGATACATCTGCTAAGGGGTTAATATCCAAAATTTATAAAGAACATATATAACTCAACACCAAAAAAAAAAATAAAAAAGACAAAAATCAAACAATCTAATTAAAAAATGGGCAAAGGACCTGACAGAAACTTTTCCAAAGATGACATACAGGTGGCCAATAGGCATATGAAAAGATGCTCGATGTCACTAATCATCAGAGAGATGCAAATTGAAACAATAATGAGATATCATCTCACACCTGTCAAAATGGTTATCAATAATAAATCAACAAACAAGTGTTGGTGAGGATGCAGAGAAAGGGGAACCCTTTTGCACTGTTGGTGGGGATGCAGGTTAGTTTAGCCACTGTGGAAAACAGTATGAAGTTTCCTCAGAAAATTAAAATGAAACTGCTTTATGACCCAGAGATTCTACTTCCAAGAACATATTTGAAGAAACCCAAACACTCAAAATAATGTATGCACCTATATCTATTGCAGTATTAGTTACAATAGCCATGCTTTGGAAGAAGCTGAAGTTCCCACCAGTAGATGAGTGGATAAAAAAGCTGTGGTACATTTACACAATGGAATACTACTTGGCTGTGAAAAAGAAAGAAATCTCTCCTTCTGCTATAGCATAGAAGGACCTGGAGAGTATTGCGCTAAGTGAAATAAGCTAGTCAGAGAAAGACAAATACCATGTGATTTCCCTTGTATGTGGAATCCAATGAACAAAATTAGCAAACAAACAAAATAGAAATAGACTCAAAGATGCAGAAAACAGATGACAGCTGTCAAGAGGGGATGGGGAACAAGGGAGTTAGGGAGCTGGGTGAAATTGATGAAGGGATTAAGCAAAAAAAAAAAAAAGACCTTATGGATACAGACAATAGAATGGTTATTACTAGAGGAAATGACAGGTGGGGGTAGGTGGGAGAGGGTAATGGTGGGATAAATGGTGATGGAAGGAGACTTGATTTTGGGTGGTGAACACACAGTATAATATACAAATGATGTATTTATAGAATTGTACGCTTGATACCTATGTAATTTTATTAACCAACGTCACTACAATAAATTCAATAAAAATGTTTAAAAATGAAAACAAAGGATACCAATATCAACCTCACAAAACAATAAAAAATAATAAAGATTTTTCTTTTTATCTTTGTTTTTCATCAACCTGACTATAATGTATGGTTTCATTTGTATTTATCCTACAAACTATTTTTTGAACTCATTGGATCCAATTCTGGAAAAATTTCAGCCAATAATTTTTTTCTGCTCCATTTCCTCTCTCTCTCACCCCTTCACTTTCTCTCCCCTCCCATCTCCTCTCCTTTCCTCTCTTCTTCTCTTAAGCACTGAGACATGTATGTTAGACCACTTGATATTGTTTTACAAGTTACTTTTTTACTTTTTTCTGATTTTTTTTTTGTCTCAGTGATTGAGGAGAGGAGATGGGAGCAGAAGGGAAGGAGGAAGAGTATGAGGGAGAAAGAGAGAGAGGAGCAGAAAAAACATTTGAAGAAACAGTATCTGAAATTTTTCTTTTCTCTGATTTACTTTTTTCTGATTTTTTAAATTTTTTTTAGAATTTTCATCTGACTCTTTCTAATAATGTCCATCCATGTACTAATATTCCTTATTTGTTAATTCTTTATGTCCATCTTTCCCTTCAAGTCCCTGTAAAATTTATAATAGCTATTTTAAAGCCCTCATTGGCTAAATTTAATATCTTGGTAACCTCAGAGTTTATTTTCATTGACTGCCTTTTAAAAAAATTATCCGTCACATGTTTCTGTTTCTTTGCATGTCTAGTAATTATCGATGGTATTTTGGATATTGTTAATGATTGTTTTGCCATCCTTCAATGAGTGTTGAGTTTTGTTCTGGCAGGCAGCTACAGTGCTGGTAGGTCTTCATTTTCCTGTCAGCTTAAGTTTATGCTCCATTGGACTGGGTTCATTTTGAGTCTATCCTTCATGCTAGGGGATAGATATAACTTATTCTTAAAGCATAATTTTTATTTGATTTTAATTAAATGCAGTTATATCTGTCTAATCTGGCTGGGACAGGACTCCAACATCTACTAACTCCATGGGATCCCTATGTCTCTATTACACTTTTAGTGTCACGCTAGCTGTCTTTTACTAGGCTTGCTCCAGGACGAATCCCCACACAGGTTTCTGGGGTCACCCTCTGTGTAGCTGTCTCCTTGTCAGTACCTTGCTCACAAATTTCAGCCTTCTTAGCCCCCTCTCTCATCTCATCTCATCGACTTCTTGGACTCCTCTCTCTGAGGTATAGTCCAGAAATTTCCTCCAGGCAGAAAGGTAGGGTAGCCATGGGTGTCCCTTCATGTGTTTTCCTTCTCCCAGGAACCACAGTTCTGCACTGCCTGACACCCAATGCTTTAAAACAGCAAGTTACCTCATATATTTCATCCAGTTTTATAGCTATTTATGATAGGTTATTTCACTTGCCAAAAGAAGAAGTAATATTACTTGATTTTTATAACCTTTTGTTTTGTTTTTATAAAAACTTTAAATTTTTTATAGTGTTGCAAAGCAAACTGAGTTATGACTTACACTCACAGTTCAGAAATCTAATTTCTCATCTATTTGCAAAGCTGTCACATCCCCAGCTGTTAAAAGATTTTCCCTGTCACATGTCAGAACAGCTCTCTGAGACAGGAGTGTCCTGTCCTTACACTCCCACTCCCAGTGTCTCCCTTCTCGTGTCAGCCCCACGTGCCCGATGCCAGAGTTTCTCGTCAGCTACATCCCCCACCTTATTTACCTCAAAACATGAATTACAAAAATTCTTAAAACTTTTAAATAACCTAAGTGCAGTCATCATTTGTGCATGATGAAAATGCTTCTTGAATCTATTTATATTTTCATTCTAAGCCATATTTGAGGAAAGGATCTTCCATATGTAGTTCTTTTCACTTTTATGTATGTTTAAATTTTAAATAACATTTAACAGCAAACATGAAAAGAAATTTCCAAGAGTTCACAATTAGTTCTCTCTCACTTGCCCTGAAACTACTTCCTCCAAGAACTAAGTGGTGATGCCCTTCAGTTCCAAATCCAGCATTCGATGAACATGTCTCACGTCTCTCGAAGACGGCTTTTGTTATGATCTTAACATGAGCCACTTTCCTGCCGCTCTTATCTTGTCTGAACTCCACTGTTTCATTTACTCTGTCCTCATTGCATAGCTCCTAAATATGTGAGCATTTTTGTTGCTTTTCTGTGGGACCTTTACACGTCCTTTATGCCTTCTTCTGAAGCACAAAAAATCCAGCTACTCCTGGTACCCCAGAGGAGCGCCCAGGCCCAACAAGGAGATGCTGATTTCACACCTTGAGGTCCTCCTTTGCTTGAAACAATTGTCAATGACAGAGAAAAATATCCAAATTTTGTTCTCTGATAACAATACAAGTCATTTGGCATTTGATAATAAAAAGATTTTAAAATCTACAAATATGATAACTATAAAACACATTGAAAAACAAAACTTGGAACATCCTCAATCAAATATTTATAAATTTTGCTTAAGCCTTTAAAAAGCTAACAGGTAAATAATGCCTTCAATTCCCAACCAAGAAGAACTTATGACAGAGACTTCATAAAACCTTTGAAAACTCCAGACTCACTGGGCTGGGGATCCTGGATCTAAAACTCACTAGTTAGGTCAATTTGGGCAAATGGTAGATACTCCCCAAGCTACAGTTTCTAGTCTGTTAAATGCAAACATTCCTTGGTTTACATGAAGTTTTCCCTGAAATATTCACCTTGAGATGCATTACAATAAAAGGTTACTAAAACATTGTAATTCTCACTTACACTATGACTATATTTTATTCTAAGTTCAAAAATTACCATAGCTTAGTATCTAAATAGCTACATCTATGTATCTTAAAGGCTCAGAACTCTTATGCAATATAGATGGAGTTTTAGATCAAAACTTATTGAAGAAATATTTATTGTGTGTCTTAGGTACCAGGAATAAGAAACCAGTGACGGGAAAGACAGGCGGTCCCTGGTTTTCTGCAGCGAGCATCCTAGAAGCAGAAGGGCTCCATAATTCATTTACTCCATAAGTCAGAGAGAAAACAGTGTGAGAAACTGGAAGAGGATAAGGATTTGCCATGCTCTTTGGTATACCCTAGACACAGAATTTAAAAAAAAAATTCAAAACAAAAATTTTCAGATTACTTACTTCCATTCAGGAAATCCACAGTTTCAAATGCTTTTGTTATTAAAGAAAAACACAAATACAAGAACTTAGAATTTTATTTAAGTAATTATAAAGAGATCAGTTTCTAAACAAAAGAAAGAAAGAAAGAAGACATAATTAACAAAGACAAAAAAGGGAAGGCAAACAAACACAAAAAGTGTAAGGACAAGTAAATGGAAAAGTTACTTTAAAAAAGATTAATAATAGAACAGATAAACCTCTGGAGCCTGATGGGAAAGAAGCATCACAAAGACATGGTAAGGAATGAGAAAAGAATGCAGAGCAAAAGTTAAGAATTATATGAGAATGCTTATTTCTCTAAAAGCAAATAAAGGGCAACAAATTTTAAAACCTAGAGGATAATAATGACTTTCTGGGCAAAATACGAATGACCGGAACTGACCCCCAAAATAGTGCACTTGACTAGAGCAATTATGGTAGAAGAAATAGTGGTGATAGAGCTGCCTTTAAACAGGGACCGAGACCGAATGGTTTCCTAGAGCAGGTGCCACCTAATCTCTAAGGAACTAATTGTTCCAGTCCTACTCAGTTTGGTCCAGGCCTGAGAGCAAATATGGAAAGCTCCCCAGTTTGTTTTATACAGTCAGCACAAATGTAATGCCACAGTCCAATCTAGTAGAAAACACAATAAGAAAGGATAGGCTTATATCACTTTCCAATGAGATGCAAAATATTCTAGATAAAATATTAGCAAATATTATCAAGTTCTCAAAAAACAGATGCACTAAGATCAAGCTCGTTTTATCTGAGGAATGTGGAAGTGGCTAGTTATCAGATAATCTCAGAGAACAACACAATCAAGTATATCAAGAAACTAAAAGATAAAAGCCATAAAATCATATCAATAAATCTTGGAAAGACTTTGATAAAATTGAAAAACCATTTGTAACAAGAACTCATACTAAGTAATGAAACATTTTGATCTCCTAAAGACGACCCCCCAAACCAGTCACAGCGGTCATTGTAAAGGACCACACACAACACACTAAATGGTTTCCATTGAAATCAGGAGCTAGACTGGAATGCCTTATTATCATCATTGTTGGTTAGAACACTCCTGTGGTAAAATGACTGGCTTAGACATTGCAAAAGATATTAAAACCAGACTTTTTGCTGATGATATAATTGTATACCTAGAAATCCAAGAAACTCCAGTAAAAAATGTGGTAGATTAAAGAAGTTTGTAAGATAGTAGTAGTAGTAATCAAAATAAATTTTAAAGAAGACAGTTTTTCTCTAGCAATAAGTTCCTGAATGGAAGTGGGGGAAATTCATTTGTAATAGTGACAAAGTGTACATAAATAATGGGATTATATGTTCGAAGTTCACAGGATATACAAGAAGAATATAAAATATTATAAAAAGATACTTAACGATCTGAGCAAAGTGAATCTGATAGTATTTTCTGGTTTGAGAAGACTTAATATCATAAAATATGTTAATTGTCTCAAAACCAATACATAAATTTAGTTCAATTCCAAATGGAGTTCTAAAATGTTTTAATTGTTCAAAACATCCTTAGAATTTATATGGATGAAAACATGCCCAAAAAATATCCAAGAAAAACAAGAAAAAAAGTGCGTGGTTAGGGAGACCACAGAGTGGGAGACCACTTTGGAAATATCAGAGGATATTATACAGCCAATGTAATAAAATGGATATGGCATGACATGAAAATAGACAAATAGATCTGTATATTCAAGAATACATGTAAAATGGATTAACAGCATAGTTGTGAATGTATCTATTACAAGAAAGAAAAAAGCTTATTACCATGTAGACAAATGGGGAAAAGATATGAACAGATAATTGACAAAAGACCAACTCCAAATATAACAAACACATGAAAATATTCTCTAAAGCACCAGTAGTCAGGAAAATGCACATAATACTGGCAATGAGCTATCACTTCATACTTATCAAGTTGGCCAAAGAGAAAGCTGACACCTATTGCTGGCTGGGATGTAGAGAAAGGAAAACGATACTCTCAAACACTACTGGAGGAAGTGTCAGAACTTTCTGTTGTTATAAAATTGGCAAGTAACGTCTTATAATGTTAAAAATCTTTATACTCTCCAATCCAACAATCCTACTCTTGGGAATCTATCCCACAGAAAGAAAATCACCATTAATTAAGGTGATATATAAAAGGTATTTCTTGCTCGTAGGAAACAACTGGAAGCAGAATAAATACCTACATCAGTGCAATGTCTGGATCGAGTATGAAATATGCAGTCATTAAAAAAATGAATGAAAGTCTTGTCAAGTGACTTGAAGGAATTCCTACCAGATACAGAAAATGTTGAATTAAATCCCATTTTGTAATTTTTTTGTAGTGGTACAAGATTTATTTGAGAAATGACAAGCATCATCTTATTCTATTTTTTAATTGAATTTATGGGGGTGACACTAGTTAACAAAATTAGACAGCTTTCAGGTGCACACTTCCACAACACATCATCTGTACACTGTATTGTGTGTTCTCCACCCCAAGTCAAGTCTCCAACCATCACCATTTATCCCCCCCATACCCTCCTCCACCTCCCCTCCACCCTTGGCAATCACCACACAGCTGTTCGTGTCCATGAGTTTTTATTCTTTTTAAAATTTTTTGCTCAATCCCTCCACCCCCTACCCAGCCACCCAATCTCCACTTCAACAGCTGTCAACCTACTTTTTATGAGTTTGTCTCTATTTTGCTTATTAATTCATTTTGTTCATTAGATTCCACATGTGAGTGAAATCATATGGCACTTGTGTTTCTCTGACCAGCTTATATCACTTAGCATAATGCTCTCCAGATCTATCCATGCTGCCACAAAGAGTAAAAGAAAGTAAGAAAACAACCCCACTTACAATTGCTTCAGAAGAATAAAATACCTAGGAATAAATATAACCAGGAATGTAAAAGACCTGTACTCAGAAAATTATAAGACCCTAAAAAAAGAAATGTAAGAACACACAAATAAGTAGAAACATATACCTTGTTCATGGAGAGGAAGAATTCACATTATTAAAATGTCCACACTACCCAAAGCAATCCATAGATTCGACACAATTCCTATCAAGTATAGCAATGGTGTGTTTCACAGAACTAGAACAAATGTTCCAAAAATGTATATAGAACCACGAAAGACTCCAAATGGCAACAGCAATCTTGAGAAAGAAGAACAAAGTTGGAGAAGCATGTTACCTGATATCAAACTATACTACAAGGCCATGGTAACGAGACATATAGATCAGAGGAACAGAATAGAGAGCCCCGAAATAAGTCCATGCAAATAAGTCTATGCCTTCACTGTCAATTAATGTTGACAAAGGAGGCAAAAACATACAATGGGGTCAAGATAATCTATTCAGTAAATGGTATTGGAAACAAATCCTAATGTATTTGCAGGAAGAATACACATGGATTCAATGTAAAATACGGTACTGCCTCCAACTTTACTCTCCCTTGGATGCCACTTTTTGATAGCTATTTTATTTATTTTAACTTTTTAATTTTTTATTGAATTTATCAGAGTGACATTGTTAATAAAATTATATATGTTTCAGGTGTACAACTCCATAATACATCTTCTGTATATTGTATTATGTGTTCCCAACCCCAAGTCAGGTCTCCTTCCATCATCATTTTTCCCCCATATCCCATCTTATAAAACAAGAACAAAACAAACAAATCTTGTGTGTGCACATGTGTGTAGGTGTGTTCCCATACAGAATCATATGAGTAGAAATGGGAAAGGGGACAAGTCATACGGGGCCCCTGGGGTGTGGGGGTGTGCCTGTGGTGAGTGGCAGGGCAGGGAGAGCGGCTTTTACAATGCAACATTGGACTGAAATCTGCAGAGAACTTCCCTTCCTTGGTCACTCACATTACTAATAGCTGTGAGAAACGGAGCATAAGTGGACATTTTGAGTTCTGACTCCTTGATAGGTTGTATTTTTCCTTTCCGCGAGCATTTTCCTTATTTCTATCTGAATTCAAAGGGGTGATATTTTGTTTTCACAATTCAATTCTCTTTACTTCTATTTCAGAAGCTGCAATTTTGGAATGTTATCATCTTTCTCAAGATTTTTATTTGGTCTTAAACTTGTCATGGTGTGTGCATTTTATTAAAATATAAAATGAGGGTGGGTCCTCTGGTTTCCCACGCCCTTCCTAATGCCTCTCAGTGTTTTGTTTGTACTTTTAGCCACATCTGCATATGTTTCTGTGAGCCCTTTCTCCCAATACTCAAATATTCCAAGTCACAATTAATAGTCAGAATCAATCATCTCAAAGGCCTTATTCAGGGTACAGGGATCAGGAAAGGCCACCTGTAAGTGCTGTGTGACACCTCATAGGCACTCAAACATTTGCTGACGAGGACACTTCTAAACTAACACTGAATAGGAAGGTAGGAATTAGCGAGGCAGGCAATTGCAAGAAAAGGTAAGTTATTCCAGGCAGAGGAAATACTAATAACAACTGGCATTTATGAAAACGGACATTTCTTGAGATAGCTGGCTTTTATCATAAGTTTTCTGAAGTAGTTGGCTAAATACTTTACATGCATTAGGTCACAGACTCCACACATTAACCCTATTATCTTCAATCTACTTGTGACAAAACTGAGGCTTAAGTTCAGTGGCCTCCTCAGGGGTCGAGGTCTCTTAGAACACAATAGGAAGTGGAAATAGGATTCAAACCTCCTTCTGTTTGTCCACAAAACCTGAGCTGTGACCCACTGTAGTGTGCAGCGTCCTAACAGCAGGTGGAAGAGGCTGCGCTATGTCACCTTAACGCATTGGGTTACTCTCCAACTCACCCACGCATTCCCATCCTGGCTGTATCCCATTTCACTACCTGAAAGAGCGTAGTAACTTTTTCACTCCTGGGCATTTGTGCACTTTGCCTTCTAAATATTTTATAAAAATGTTCAATGAAGCAGTTTCCCTCATTAATCTGTGTGATCCCAGTATCAATACCATTTTATTCAGAGAAATAAATATCTATGTATTCTATTCTGATTTTAGGGTTTTTAAGATTTTCTATCTCTGTTGAACATGGAAAACATTTTCCCCAAGATAATGCAATAATTAAAACATTTTCTTGAAAAGCTTTTTCTGAAAATCTAAATATTTTTATAGTAGTTTGTCTTCATTAAGATGTTCTTTACCTATATATCCCTTATAAAGCACTAAATGACAAGGATTTCACTCTATTCAGAGTGGAGATAAGGTAATCAAATTATGATTCATTTTCATATTTCTGTGGGATTATTGGCTTACCAGGAACAGAACTAAATAACAACAAGGAATCGGCCTTAAGGACACTCGAGTGTCTCATAGATCCTATAGGAACACATTTGATTTGGGTCTCAGTAGAAGCTGGAAAAGAAACTGAAAAAAGCCAGAAACCCACCTTATTCTGGAGCCATGTGCCCTCTATTTCTGCTTCTCTCTGTTCACCTGCGTTACTCTTTCTACCGTAGAGCAGGGTTTTCTATTTCACGGTTTTGGATGACTCCCAGGTGAACATACAGTTGAGTTACACTCTGAGTTCCTTGGCTTAAATGATCTGAAGGGTGAATCTGATTGACCACCAGCCCAGTAATAAATTGCCTGCCCCCACATCCATCCCTACATAATTGTAGTCAAGGAGGTGTGGGACCACTTAATGTGTAGTATGTAGGGTTCCTCTTCTGGGCCTTGGGAAGGATGGGTCTCTGATTACACTAAATGGGGTTATGGCTAGCTGACATTAGAGTAATAGTCTACAGATAGGAACAACAAGAGTAGCACCATCTCACATAAAAAGCCAAGATTAGATTTTCCTGTCCAAGTGGATATATACAAATGCAATGCGATAACTTGAAAACATCTTTATGAGACCTAGCTAACTTTATATATCCAAGATGGCTCTTAGAAAAATGCTGTTTGGTGCCCAATAACAATGTGCTCTATAAACACAGTTTTCTTCAGAAGTTCATATTTGATTTTAGGATGAAATTTGACCTGTATCTGAGACACAGACTCACGACCTGAAGACACCTCTTAGGTGAGAGATGTATTAACTCTAACATGTTTCAGTAAAATTCATGAGGCTACCCAATGAGTACCTGACGTGTGGTACACATGCATATGTGTGATACACATATACTGATGTGTGTGATACACATATGTTTGTTAAATGAATGTCAAGTTTTGCCAGCCTTTAAAGAACATACCATTCGATTAGGGAAACAGACAAGAATGTTTTGCCTTTTCGCCTCCTCTGTTTTACTCAGGGGACAATTCATACATTGGACAATTTCTTGACTTTCTTGCCTGTGTCCTGCTACCCAAAATGTAACATTTTGTTTAATGTTAGCACCAAATCAACTTGTGAAACTCAAGTCACCCAACTTCCCTGGCAAAGGGTTGACAGAGGCAGATGGGAAAAACAGTGGAAACATTTAGGCTAAGAATAGATGTTTTTAGATTGCCTGTAGATTTTCCTCATGACCTCCGCTCACTTGCCATTATTACCATGGGTAATTAACAGTTGGCTGGCTGGATTCCCTCTTATTCTCAAGTTCTATCATCTTTCAGGTGAATTTCGTCAGGGCTGATACTACCTGGTAGATTTCTAGCCTAGCCCCCTGATAACATTCCAGGGAATGGACAGTAGAAGAACAATCAACAATAAAGTGACATCTTTCTCCCTTCGCAGTTCCCTACTCTGGACAGCTCACCTTGGGACACAGCACCTGCTTGTCCATGGTTACCATGTGACATTGTTAGATACCGTAATGACCAATATGTCAGCTTAGGTTAAAAAATATGTCCCCAGTAGCTTTCATTTCTATTATTTTATTTTGTCTGGTTACCTTTTAATTCCTGTTTTGTTTTGTCTTACATTTCTGCATCTCAGTTTCTGTTTATTTGTTACATTCTCTTCTGAGATTCTTGAGTTAGGATGTTTATTCTTTTTAACAACCAGTGAAGCTATTCGGGAAATGATTGGTTTTGATAATTTACTGGCTGTGCTCCTCAAAGCACAGCCCTCAAACAGAGGACCTGAACACACGTGATAGTGAGGAACTTTTGGCTCTAGTCACACGCTCACTTAGGGTATTAGATATAATCCCCAACATACTGAACTGTAGTCCTCATCAGTTAAGAATCCAGTTAGTGGAACAGCCAGACAGGCCACTAATAGATGTTTGTGTCCCCCCTGATTTTATATGTTGAAATCCTAACATTCGAGATGATAGTAAATAACAATGGGTCTTCGGGAAGTACTTAGACCATGAGGGCTGCTAACAAACGAAATTCAGCTGAGCAAATTTTAAAGATCTTTGGCTTCATGCAACAATTCATGAACTGGCCAGCATCCCATCTAGCAGACAGAAAGGAGTTCCCAGGAGCGGGACAAAACGGAAGGCTTTTATAGGCAGAACAGGGGAAGGAGTGGATTGTTTCAGGCAAGGTCACCATCCTTTAGGGGATGAAAGGGGACTGTCAGGTGGATGACATCCCAGTGCCAACCAGGAAATTCCAGACTTAATTTAAGATTACATTCCTGGGACAGGCCGGAACTGCAATTAGGTTAGGTGTTAAGTCTCGGTTTGATGACATGGGGCTTAGCCCAAGCGACTCCATTTTGGACCTGTTGTCTCTTTTTGGCCAGTTTCCTCTTTTTGATCAGACTCTCAGCTTAACTGAGAGAGATGATAAAAAATTAAGGCATTATTGCCAGTCCCCAGGACTGCTCTAAAATTCTAACCATTTTTGTGGATTCTCTGTGTGGTATTCACAGGTCATAAGGGTTGTTAGTTTTCCCAGAATCTCTGTGATATTCACAAGCCACTACTTTAAGTTCAAAATTTTTAAGTTGGTCATTCTCCTCATCCCTGCTCCGAGGTTCCAGTCTTAGGGAGGTCATTTGCTTCGTGGTTAGTGGCTGTGAATACACACTTAAAGCTTTTGAGAGAATACAGCATGCCAGGGAGACTACTATGGTTATTATAAGTAGGATAATTCCCAATGTTTGAAGTGCACTTTAGGGCCATGGTCCCCAAAACCCAAACCAATCCAAATTAAATAAATCAAAGACAGGCCCTGTTGAAGGAGTCACCTGTCCATGCCAAGTGTAACTGAATTTCAACTTCCGCAGGAGTGTTAATCCAGGTGCTGGGTTATAGCATAGACCATCACACAGACGTGTCCTTGCTCAGGTAAAAGATAATCAAACAGCTGCCCTATCGAGAACAACTTTGGCCTGAGAGTCAGCTATTGTTTTCACAGCAGATTCCACAATACTTTCAAGAGTGAAGGGGGGATTCCTGATCACATCTACAATTACTCCTACCCAAACAAGGAAGTGGGGCCCTGCCAAAGGAAGGGAATCCTGAATCATGAAGGCCTCCTGGTAATTCCCATTTAAATCCATGGCCCGGGACTGCAAGTGACAGCCATGGAGGCCAGCACAATGTTAAGGGTCTGTAGACCATACAGGCAATTCTATTCTAGTTGCCCTTGCCTTGTGTCCCTCTCTTTGCATAGACTGGGTTCAAGGTTCCCTGAGTTTGGGGCTCTTAACCAGAGATAGGGAAATAGACCACAGGTTTTCTAGCATCACGGACAGATGAAATATGCAGCGTTCTCAAAGATTATCCACCTTAGCAATATCCTGGGAAAAACATGATGGTGTTCTCTTTTCAGGCAAATGCCACAGGAAAGAAAAGAGAGAGAAGGAGAGTTTCATGTTTAGTTGAAGTATGAAGTGCTGATCCAGCATCTTGGGAGGAAGCAGTCTACTTCAATGTCAGCTACTTCTCTTTCTAGTCACTTTGGTATGGAGGTCTCCAACGTTTGCACACACGTGAGGTGGAGCCTTCCTTCCCTGAAGTTTGGCTGCCATCTGGTTGGTGAGGAGGACTGGTGTAGTCCCTTCCAAGGAAATTCGAGGGTGGTCTTTATTCTTAGCTAGTCCAAATCAGAAGGGTGGGAGAAAATTGGAAATGTTAGTTTGTAGATTCATAGCTAGGTTTTCAGGAAACTAGAAGAATTCAAGATGCAATCCACTTTTCAGGTATACAATGGAATCTCAAAGACAATTAACAGGATTATAATGTAACATAGACAAAGGTGCAAACATAATTTTTCTCTCTACAATTATCCCTATTTCTTTTTTGCATGGATAATTACAGAAAACCGATTTGTTTGCTATAGGCTTGGCTGGTCTATCTACATAGGGCAGCAAGAACAGTGACCAACCATGTACGCCTGTTAGAAGAAATGGGGACAACTGTAATTGAACAACAATAAAAATAAATAAATAAAGTGATTATTGATTTAAAAAAAAACAATGCTTTGCTGGAACCTTGTAAGCAAGGTACCAGGGAGAATTTTTCAAGGCCTGTTGCTAGGAGAACAGATTTTTATTGAATTTATGCAAGTAATTATTTATATTGCTATAAAACAATACTCACGTTTCCAAGTTATGGTGGGATTATTAGGGAGAAGGAAATGTTTCATATTTGTTTGCAAAGGTACACTTTACCAAATTGCTACATTTCATAGCTCAAGAGAAAAGGTTTCCTTAAATATGGAAAAATGAAACATTAAAGAACCACCAATGTTTCATGGAAATTAAAATCCTCCTCCTCAGTCCATTCAGTTCTGTTATTCTTGTTCTGTTTCAACTCAGTTTTTTCCCATTAGTTCTGGAAATTCTGACCCAGTTGAGTTTTATGATCAGACATCTTTACCTGTCAAAAGTCCTTTCCTTGAATTTCCTTGAAGATCAAGTATTTTTTTTTTAATTACTTTATTGTTATTCAACTACAGTTGTCTGCATTTTCCCCTACCACTAACCCCCTCCGCCCTCCGCCCCAGCCAGATTCACCTCTCTCCCTTGCTTCCACCCTCGCCCTTGGGTTTGTCCATGTGTCCTTTATAGTAGTTCCTGAAAACCCTTCTCCCCACTGTCCCCTCCTCCCTCCCCTCTGGCTATTGTTAGATTGTTCTTAACTTCAATGTCTCTGGTTATATTTTGTTTGCTTTTTTCTTTTGTTGAAGATGAAGTGCTTTTGCAGGAACACTGTTACAAAGTATCTGAGTAAAGAAATAACTGTCAATAAATGACAAAAAGTTTTTTTAAATATCCATTGTTAGAGATTTGACAAGGGCTCCTTATAATGGAATTGGTAAGGAAATTCGGTTATTTCTGTGACACAACACTTTAAGATAATAACTGGAATTATGCCTGATAATGTTAGACTAGGACATATCAGATGTTAGGAATTTCATGTAATTTCTGGAAAATTTATAACACATACCTGTACAAATATAACATAAAGGAGGCTTAGCATTACTTCATATTTGACCATACTTCCCATGTGATTTAACATATAAATTAGCCTCATTAGTTTATCTCTTATAAGGAGAGGGGAAAAGAATCTTTTGAGATGTTCTAGGGCTTCTCTGAGATATCCCAAAGTTACTTCTAGGTACAAAAAAATTCATTTAGAATTTGATTTTGGGAAGTTTCCCAAGAATATCAAAATGTTTTCAAATACTTGGTCAAATACGATAATAGATCACTATGAAACAATACTTAGTTACCCATTTAACCAAAGTGACAGAGATTTCCAAGGCAAAAACAGGAAGTTAAGTAGTGTAAAAACCCCAACACTTTTAATAAACAATATTCAATTTTCTTAAGTAGTCAGAAGATCTGATAGAGACAACATGAGAAAGTATTTTGACAAGACACAAAATCTTTCTCTAGACAGATTACTGAAAAGGTAAAAAAACCCAAAAAACAAAAACCTTTACAATCTGATATCGAAAACTGACCAATAGTCCAAGAAGAGTGTTTAACAGAGTGAAAACCAAATTCTAATTTTGTACCAGCTTACTTTTGATAGTAAAACTCATTTTTTACTGACCTAAATTCACTTAAATCAAAGCCAGCTCGACCATGTGTACATTTCTTTTGTCAAGATTTCTTTTTCAGGAGCCTTCCACAACGTTTGGATTTTGTCTTCTGTTTTTCCTCTTGCCTTTTTTGAAAACACCACCTTCTTTTTAAGACAACATCACTTCCTTTTCCCTTAACCAAATGCATTTCTGTTCCTTACTTTTTACTTTCCTTGCATCCAGAGATGCTTCCCTTGTTATCTGCAGTAGCTTTAATCAAACATATTAGAATTTCTTAAACCTTAGAAATCTTTGATTTCTATGAAAACTTTAAGAAGTAAGCAATTGTGAACTTTTATATTGGCATTCTGTTATTTGGTAAATTTGTAAGTGCTTTTTATAATTTCCAGAAATATATGCCTTCTTATAATAAATTTCTCAGCATGACAAAATACATATTTACTAATAGACCCATATATCTTTAGTTTCTCTGAAAATGGAAGCCAAAAGTATGTATATCCAGTAATTACTATTTCAGTATTTTATATTTGGAAATGATCCAGATATTCAATAAATTTAACTCAGTGTATCATTTAACTTAACTTAGTAAATCTTTAAGGTTTCAGAGTACCAAAAACATTTGGGGTTCATTTAAAACTTTTTATCCTACTTACCTCTATTAAATGTACTTGTTCTTAATAATTATGTTTAGATTACCCACAAAAACTTCATGAGACATTAGGCAAATTTAGCCATCATTCCAAACTATTTTTCTTGCTGACAATTTTGTAAGAGACAACGTGAATTTATTTGACTGTTAGTAAGCTCAGGTAGAATAAAAGCCTAGGTGGAAAACGACGTGTGTGTGTGTGTGTGTGTGTGTATGCAAAGACAGGCCTTTACTTAAACCAACAAACTTAAATTAGATTTAATACCAAATATTTCCCCAGATCACGTCAACCTAAAATTCGTATGAATTAGTTTCTACCATATTTCTGAGAATGTAATTTCTATAAGCCCTTAATGTTTCACGCCAATTAAAAGGAGCACTTTACAAATTAATTTTTGGCAATGCCATCTGGCGGTAGAAAATACCATACATCACAATACATATATGGGGAGAGAGACACATAAACATACAGACTGATGCAAACAGAAATCTTACAGCTTCTGTTTTAAAATATCAGCCATGAATTAGGTATAATAATACCAAATACACCAGTTATAAAAGAAGCTGGATTTAAGTTGTTTTGTGTATATGGAATAAGTTAAGTTTACCTGCTCAGATGGCTAAAGCTTATGAGCTGAGAAAAACAGGCCAAAAAAATCCCTAACAGTTCCATCAACTCTGGGAGAGCTCCTCCTTTGAAGGTTATACAGGGCATTGGAGTTGATGTTGAAGAATTTGCAGAGGACCTATGAGGACAATTTCTTTTCCAGTGTCTCGGGTGATTACAACTGAGCCATCAGTCTCTGAGCTTGTGTTTGATAATGGACTCCCAGGAGGGTATAATGTGAGAGGCCCAGGAGTTATTTTAGGTCTCTGGCCTTGGAGCTGTTGTAGTTAGTTGTAAGGCTAATAGGTTGGAAGAATTTTGTTAAAATCTTAGGAGATAATCCAGGTCACCCAACCAATAATACTACTCGAGCAGGTTGGGTGACCTCGTTTATTTATTGTATGGAATCTGGAAGAGAGCCTTAAGGTCTGCTACAGATTCATCTTCCCTTGATTTGCATGTCTGAATAATAGACCAATCAGTGTGGGCAGGGGAAACTCTAGGAATGGCTTGTAAAAATCAGGTGCTATTTTGTGAGCTTTTTCTGGTCCATGTTGAAGTTCAAGCAGCTTGAATATCATCCTTGGGGTTCTGCCACTTTGCATCCCTTATGCGTTTTTTGGTTTCACCGGGTCTTACCAGCACATGCACAGGCCAATCAAGAACTGGCAGCTCAAAGTCATAGACCTTGACAATGACTCTAAGTTCTTCAGACAACTTCTTTGGATTTTCCCTGGGTTGAAGGAAATTCTTCAGCTGTGACCCTTAGTTTGGTATTTGAGGAGGAATGCCTGAAACCTGGGGTGGTTCCATTTTGAAAGCTAATTATTTAATAGTCTCCTCAGAGTGGAGAGGCAGTTCACACGGAAGTAGTAAAACGTGAGTTCTCAGGTGAAGAAGGATAGAGGGGAGCAGTGTGAGCCACATTAGTCTTATTGTCTTTTAAGAACCTCTTTTGTCTTTAACTTTTCATTAGCTTTCTGCAAAAAAAAAAAATCTTTTAAAGAATTTGTTTTGGAATCTTGAAGTCTTTTGGCAACTTCTGCTTCCCGATTATAGTAGGTTTCCCATTGCTTTGATTTGGAAACCTAACTTTAAGTGCACTTCTTAAATGAACTGTCTTGTCTAATTAGAACATTCCCTATATTGATTGTTGTAATTCTTTGTTGTTTGTATTAAGATTTTGCCATTTTTTGTTGATATTTATAGCTTCTGGGACCATGATTTTAGATATGAAATAAGCAAGCATGCTGGAGGGTGGCCCATTTAACTCTTTGGAATTTAAGGATCCTATAATACTTCTTTTAGCTAAGCCTTTGGGTCCCTCGGAGTCACACTAATACCTGAAAGAGAGGTGCCTCTGGTTTGGGGATTGCTTGCTGTTTTACATACCTCACTGCACAAAAATTTTCTTGAGGTTGGTGGGTGACCTAGTGTCAACCACATTCCATGACCAACTTATCTTCACATGGGAGCCTTGGAGTTAGGTGATGAGCATTCTAACAGGTTTTAAGCACTTGACCCATGCCCACCAATTTTGTGGTGTGTGTTTGTGTCTTCTGAGATTCCCGTTAGCAATAGCTTTTGCTTACTGGACCCAGTTCAGCTTAAGTTGGCCCTAGTCCAATCCCAACCCAGTCCGATTTTTAAGTCAAACCCAGTCTGACTTCTGCAAGTAACCACCAGCAGTTCCCAAGGCAGAATCTGGGGACTGAAGAGATGACTGAACCAACAGAGCCCCAAAATGGGGACTGTGGACTGGGGTTCCACACAGTGGGAAATTGAGGACAGAAACACCAGCAGTTCCCAGCATGGAATCTGAGGGCAGAATCAAGGGCTGGGATTTCCAACCCTTGAAAATAGGGAACTAACTGGAAAACCAGTTAGATTGGGAACTTGATGCAAAGACAGCAGAGCTCAGACCTGAGAGGAAGTTACTCACAGCCTCAGAGATGGCGAGAAAGAGTGTGAACTCAAAGCGTTTGCAGAGTACCATGCCTGTGTTTCTTAT
This sequence comes from Desmodus rotundus, assembly GCF_022682495.2. NCBI lineage: Eukaryota > Metazoa > Chordata > Mammalia > Chiroptera > Phyllostomidae > Desmodus > Desmodus rotundus. The sequence goes on along the minus strand of NC_071394.1, from coordinate 29,826,620 downwards.
TGTCCCTGAAGCTCAGAAATTCGCTTGGGATTCCATTGTTCCCACCAAATCTGTTGATAAATGAAATTCAGCTGAGTAAATTAAAAAGATCCTATTACCTTTACTCAATGATTCATCTAGCAGATGGAAAGGAGCTCCTAGGAGCTGGACAAAATGGAAGGCTTGTACAGGCAGAAGGAAGAAAAGAGTGGGTTGTTTCAGGCAATGTTGTCGCCCTTTAGGGGATGAAAGGGGCCTATCAGGTGGATGACCTCACTCGTGCTGACCAGATAATTCCAGACTTAAGATCACATTCCTGGGAGAGGCTGAAACTGCAGTCAGGTTAGGTATTGTCTTGGTGTGCTGATGTGGGGTTTAGCACAAGCGACTCCATTTTGGGCCTGTTGTCTCTTTTTTTGACAAAGCTTAACCCTCATGGATGGGACTAGCAACTTATAAAAGAGGCCCCAGAGAACTCCCTCCCCCATTCTGCCATGTGAGGACACATAGAAAAGACAGCCATGAAAAGACAGTCCATGAACCAGGAAGCTGGCTCTCACCAGGCACACAATCTTCCTTGATCTTGGACTTCCCAGACTACAGGATGGTGAGAAATAAATTTTTATTGTTTATAAGCTGCCCAGTTTATGATATTTTTCTTATAGCAGCCCAAAAGGAGTAAGACAAAGGGCTTTGTCATTTCTGATATTTAGACTTGTTCCTAACGCCTCCACCCCACTCAGCATAAGTAACTTTTTTCGTATCCAGCTCTTATGTAAATGCTTTCACTATTAGTGATTTTATACGGTCACATTATCCTTTTGGCCACACCTGTTAATGCATGTGAACATAAGAACTTGAATATTTACTTGTTCTCATATACCTGGTATGTTTAACTGTCAAACTGTACCATCCCTTATATTATATATATGCTCAAAGCTGTGTGATTATTTATGAAGAACAAATCACTGGGAGTCTCATAAATGTCAAGAGCCTTGGGATGTGTCTTCAGTGTATGGGCAGATACATTCCTTCAACAGATGCATCTGCTTATTCAGTTTTATCCATCTTTGGCCAAGCTGAAGCATACAGAAACCACCATGCTTCTTGTTAGGTGGGATACCCCAATAGGTGGCAAAAACTGTGAGACCCAGTGAATGAATGCATTCTCCCTTTTTGCTGGAACTTTAATGTATTTGATGTACTCTAACTATTGGGAGAAAATGGAGGTATGATATTGCTTGAAGGCTGAAGAGCAGACTAGGTCTCTTTGGGGAACAGAGGTGACATTTTATGGCTCTCATTTTTTAGAACCTCCTTTCAGAAGTCTCTCCTTATGAAACTCTTCAACCCACAAGAACTACTGATGAAAAATATGGTCGTAGTGCATTCTTTCAAAAACCAGCCTGGACACACATTAATTCAGAGGTGCTAGTTCAACTTCTGTGGAATCAGAAGCATCCAATGTTACGACTTCCAGTGCCCTGAACTTTTCCTTCGCTTCTTTCTTCTTTGCTCACTCTTCCACTTCTCCGTATTACGCTTCTGGCTAGCAATGCCTTCAATTTGCCCATGTGGAACTTGGTACTTAGCACTCATCAGCCACGAGCTGGATGTCTCCAACTTTGAGTTGTAACTCTCCAGTTCTCTTTCTTTTAGATTCATCACAGTGGAACGTTGTTGAGACGTATTCTCACTTAGAATATTACCATAGCCTAGTGTCTATATAGCTACATCTATGTATCTTTCGGTTGCGTGTCTTATGCACTATAGACTGATTTTTAATCCTCACTGGAGGTTATGTTTATTGATTTGAGAGAGAGAGAGAGAGAGCGTGCACGCGGGAGCTTGCCTCCTGCATGCACCCCCACCGGGGATCAAACCTGCAACCTTTTGGTGTACTGGAGGACACTCTAACCAAGCCACTAGAACAGGGCTAGATTGAGTTTTAGAACAAAATTTATTCATTAAATATTTATTGTGTGTCTTTTGTACCAGGAACGAGAAAACAGTGGTGGAGAAGACCGAAAGGTCTCTCTGATCTCCTGGAAATGGCATTCCAGAAGCAGAAGGGCTCCATAATTCATTTACTCTGTAAGTCAGAGAGAAAAATAGTGTTAGACACTGGAAGGGGATAAGCATTTGCCATGTTCTCTGGTATACCCTAGACATGGAATTTAAAAACAAAACAAAACAAAATATTTCAGATCAATTACTTTCATTTGGGAAATACATGCTCATTATTTTCTTCAACCTAGAAATTACTTTATCCCTCTTTTCTTTGAAGTTCTCTTAAATCTGTTATTATTCAGGGTCTCCATCCAATTTTTCATCAAACTACCCTATTTGTAGCTTCCAAATGTTAACACCTCTGTGCTGAAATGAAGCCTATAAGATGCCCCGGGGGCTTAAACTGCGTGTGAGGCAGAAATGGTATTTAGGCCCTTAATGAAGTTATGATCTTTGAAAGTGTTGCACTTCAGGTTTATAGGAGTCTTCCTCCACTATTCTTTTGGCGGGGTGGGGGTAGGGGCCTGGGGCGGGAAATACTACACGTTTTTTCCCTGTATTGTCTTCTCTTTTAAAATACAATTTTCTGAAATTGGACTTCGCACTGCTTAAAGGCATCTGTAAACTTTGTGTATGTATTTTTCCAACTCTCAAAGCAGTTTTCTTTTTTCCTACTGGTCTAATTCTCGCAGGCAGAAAAGCTAAATATGTCTCTCGTTGCTTCACTGATCTTTCTCCAGAAAAATGAAAGTGACAAGAAAACAAAATAGAGAAGAAAAGAATATGGAGAAAAGAGCATGGGAAGGAGAGGGGAAACGCGGGGAGAGAAGGGGAAAGGAGAGCGAGAAAATGAAGGAGCGCTGGAGTACTGACTGCAGACAGACCGACTCAGAGCAGCAAAACGCCGAGCCGCCCGCGCCCACTGGTCCCCGGGGCTGCCAATCCCCGCGTAATCCCGTAGGAATTTCTCTCGGGTTTAGCTAGGAGTCACATTGCCGCCTCCTCTTCCCCAGAAGCCCGGAGGCGCCCGGAGCAGCCAGCTCGGTTGGGAGAGAGGGAGGGAATAGGAGGAGAGGAGGAGAGAAGGAGAGGAGGAGGACCCCGAGAGGGAGGTGGTGGTGCGGAGAGAGGAGGGGCGCAGCCGCTGAACCACCAGCCGCCCTCCACCGCGCTTCTCTCCAGATACTCCGGGAGCTCCAGCCGCGCGGAGCGCACCCCCACTGCTCTGCCCCCAAACTTCAGCTGCAGCTCCATTCCAGGCTATCTAATTTATTCCTCAAGAAAAGAAGCTGAGCCGCGACGCCGGGAAGGAGTCCGCGGAGGAGTGAAATAACAGCAGAGCTAGAAGAGCTCCAGAGAGCAGATTCCCCCAAGCGACAACTCGGCGTCAGGAGTGCAGAAACCAACAAGTGAGAAGGAACCGCGTTCCCGGGGCGCAGCCGAAGACCCGGGAGCAGGAGGAGGCAGCGAGCACCCCCGAGCCTCCAGCCGGAGCCTCCAGCTCCGGATCCCTCTGCGCAGGCTGCGCCTGGTGCTGGGCAAGGGGCTTCGTTTTGCCCTTGTTACAAGCGGCGGCTCCCAGCCGGTCCTCGGGGAATATGCAGCGCGCTTGGATTCTGCTCACCTTGGGCTTGGTGGCCTGCGTGTCCGCGGAGTCGGTGAGTGGGCTAGGAGGGGATCGCGCACCGTTTAGGGGTGTTTGAGGCCGAGAGAAGTCCGCAGAGCCAGCAGGAATCAGGGAGTGCCGTTGGGGGTTCTCACCTCCCACACCCCCAGGGAGCTGCAGGAACAAATGCGCTCGCTCCTCCACCCCTTTTCGCCTTCCCTCCCCCAGAAAAGCGCCACTCGCTGGAGTTGCCCCGAGGTCGCTGGGGATGAGGGCACGAGAATCGCAGTTTTGTCAAACCGCAGAGGCCCCTGAAGTCACTACCAATTTCTTCGCCCTTGTAGAGTCTTGCTGTGTCTCCTGGGAAGGACCAAAGGGGAAAGGGTGGCTGGAGACGGGAACCCAGAGAGGGTTTGCAAGGGAACGGGTTCTCTCCGCGGGCTCCCTGAGACCCAGGGGCGACCAGGAAACTCTGAGGTCCCTTCCTCTGCACAGCATCTCCCACGCCAGCTCTCCTACTCGATTGAATGCAAGTTCTGGGGAGAGGTGACCCTGATTTAAGAAAGTCACGAGTATTGGGAGAGGAAAGTTTGCAAAAGTTCTTTTGTTTGATGTTCTCGGTGGTTGGGGCGAGGGAGCAGACACTATGTGGAAATGCTACCCATGGAGACGCAGTCCGCGTTCCCGTGGGGGTTAGCGAAACGGCTGGGAAGTGCTGGGGCACCCGTCACTGGAATCCCCGTCCTCCAGGTCCCCTTCCTTCTTGAAGGACTAAGGGCGGCCCACGGGCCCCGAGGGGCAGGAGGACATTTTAATACTGACTGCACTGGAGTGCAGCGTGCAGGGCAAAGTGGGATGCGTGTGACACCGCTCCGCCTCGGGTGGCCTGGCGGCTCCGCGATCCAGACTCCAGCCCGCCACGCTCACGGTTGCTGGCCCTGGAGGGGGTGCACTCAAGGCCGGGAGGAGTCTCTTCTCCTAATGCCTGCAAGGGGCAGGCACTTGGTTTCCAGCAGAGGGAACTTGGTTTCTCCTTTGGGTGGATTTCGGGGGCTGGAGCTTGTTTCCCTACGTAGCCCAAAGAGCGCCCTCTAATGGGAACTGTCTACTGGGCTTCCCCTGGTCCTTGGCGGCCCCTACCTGGGCTCCCTGAGCTTTGCAGGGAAGCCCAAGCACCCGCGATTAAGTCTGCAGCCTCAGTGCTGCCTGGGGTCTCATTCGGGGTGTACAGCTGTTTCTGTTCCTTCTCGTTCCCCCTGTCTGCTCCTTTTGCCACCTAACACCTTGTCCATTTCTAATGAACTTAAATGTCTCTTCCAAGACAAATAATGTTGTCTCTAGAGGTGGTGGTGTGTTTTTCCCCTCCCCTCTGGACTTCCCCCTTCTGTTTCGAGTTGAGGCAGTCTAGGATTGGGAAAGCTCTTCGGCACTGAGCAGCGGATAGACAGTTTCCGTCAGTGTGGGAGCCTCTGTGTGGACTGGCAGATCCCCGAAGGTTACTGGAGATTGGAGAGCATGTAGAGATAATTGAACACTGCACAGAATAGTTGAGTATTTGGCTGCTCAGGCTGTAAAATAGAACTCTGAACCTTACTAGTATTATTTCTCTTTGGCAAATGCTCTTTAATCCACTAGGATTGGTAGTCTTCCAGCCAGTTTTGAACTTTGGCTTGTTGTACACAAAAGGGGAGAGATTCTCTGTTTATTTCAGAAAAAAAAAAAAAAAAAAAAAACATTAGTGCTCATTTTGTTGCAAAACAGGGCAAAGGGAGAACTCCATCTAAAGGTTTAAAGGTTTTCAAGTGAAGCCTGCCTGAAAAGCTGTTCGGGGTTAAGGAAGTCTTTTTTTTTTTTTGCTGTGATTTGTTTAGGGTTTGCTAAGAACCGTTACTATTTGGGGATTCTAGAAAAAGAATGTCTCTATTTTCTTCCTCTCTGGGTTTTTGCATAAACGGGACAGTAGTGCTCCTAAGGGAAGCTTTCTGGCTGCACTACACCTGTCCTCCCCAGTGGTGCCTTTTCCCTGAACTCAATTTTGGGGTTCAAATATTTCTCATGTCCAGCCTGAACTGGATGCTTTCCAAGTGAGCTGCTTCACTGTGGTAGATACTGTTTTCAGTAATTGGAATATCATCCAAAAAGAGTGATTAGATATTTTTAAAATGTCAACTTGGAGACTCTAGCAGAGAGTCTTTGTTAGGCAGTGAGTCAGTCATTCTCAGTTGAAGCTGTTTCAAAGCCCAGGCTAGCTAATAGCGCATTTACATTACTTTTAACTCTGTGTTCGGTTCATGTACTGCAGCATAAATGTATACATCGTTGAAAGATTTAATTTTTAAACACTTGGTCATTATAGCACATTATTTCCAGTACCTCATATTTTGATTTGAAAACTGCTACTGTTCCTGGGAGTTAAAAGTAATGATATTCTAAGTCTCTCTTTAAAAAGAAGAAAGGAAAAAATGTCTGCAGTTAGTGAATTCTTTAGTTTAAAGTAAGCTTACGGGTAAAAAAAAATAAAAGAATCTCAGGAACCAAGGCTCACAGCTGTCTGTGAAAAGGAACCGGTGACGCTCCCTTCACGGCCGCTGGGAACCGGGCGCTGGGAACCGCAGGGACAGCCCCTTTGTGGCGATGCATTCATACTTTCCACCGGCAGGTTAGGACTTTTCACTGCGGAAGGCAGTGCAAGGGGAAAGGCTGACTGAGTGTGGCGGTAGTGATGTGCTGCTGTTTCTCTATCCGGTTTTTCCATGACTGTTTAGCTTTAGAAATCATATATTGCAGACTGTTATAAATGCATAATTTGAACTGGAAATATATTTTAAAAAAGGAAGTGTTTTGAACTAGTGGAATTTTATACACATGCTTAGATGTATGTAAATTAAAAGAAACTGTCAAGTCATTTGGACCCGTGCATTACCTCTCAGTGTGTTATGAAAGGCAGGCTTTGAAAAGTTTGCATGAGAAGGAAAAATAAAATTGGAACCATATAAACTTTTGCAGTTCTTTAAAAATATATATGTTGGCTGATTGAGTAATGAAACAAATTACTTTTGCTGGGTAATTTGTATAGAAACAAGGGCTCTTTCTCTGTTAGTTGCGTGCTAGCAGCAGCTAGATGTCATTTAAGAAGGAGAGATCTTACAAGATCAGACTTGCAAAAGAAGGGTGCCCTAGAAGGGATTTGAGTGTGCCCTCCGACCCTTCCTTCTGGAACCTGGTACATCACGTTTTGATGGTGTTCACCTTGCGAAAGGCTGTGTAACAAGATACTCAAATGGTACTTTGAAGAATCATTAGTTTGGAAAAGATTTCAATGGATCGTGTAGTTTTTTCCCCAGGGTAGGACTTGTTCTCAAGTCTCCAGAATCCCCCAGAGACCTGACTGGCCAGCTGTAGGTGGCCTGGGGTCTCCTCAGGTTGGCAAGACCCCTGAGGCTGACCCAGCCACGTAGAGCTTGGCCACCTTTGTCACTGAGGCTTATGGGGAGTCTGGTCAAGCCACTGTGCTATTGGTGTGTCAGCGGGCAGTGACCCAATAGGTCATGTGAGGACTGTTTTCTGAGTTGAGAGTCTCATGAGATTGGCCCCCCTCCGTTTCCTAAAATCACACTGAAAGATCTCACCCATCGGTTTCTTCTTCCCATAACAGAAGACTTGCTGTTCATGCCACTGTCAACAGTCCATTACAGCATCTCAAAATCACTGAATTCTTCCATGGACCAGAAGCCAAAATAAAGTTGTAAAGAAAAGCAAGAAGTCATGAAGAAGAGCCTTTACTGAAAACAACTGCTCTTATTTAACTTTTCTAGTCATCCGTGCCCGGATCATCTCTTAAGTGTAGTCTTTTGGATTTGAATCTTGAAGATGTCCTTGACCCATTTATCTTTGTTGACTTCACATCCCTTTGGCCTCTAAATCCACCTACATGTTGTTCGTTTCACAAGTATTTATTTAGCCCTTACAAAGTGCTCAGGGTAAAGCAGGGAGCAAATCCTTCCGTCTTTTGGGAGCTCTCATTCTAGCGATCCGGATAGTTTGCTCTTCAGTTTCTTCTCTCTTGGGGCCTTGCCAGCTCATGTCTCCATGTCCACAGCCTTGTCGCTGCCCTTCCTGGCTCAGATGCTCATCTGCTCTTTGATTTATCCTGCATCACCTTTGATTGTATTGCCCATGCCCCATAAACTCCGTGTTTTCTTGTTACCTTGGTATGGAGTATAAATATTTCTGCCAGATTTATAAAATGCTCCATAATATTGCTCCTTCTGGCTTATAGCCCCTTGATTACTTTCAGTCATGCTTCTGGACTGTGGCCTACCTGTCGCACTGTCGTGAGTGTTCCTGGGACATGACCTCTTCACTGTTTCTCCTTTTAAATTCTGCTGATTCAAGTACAAGCTCCAAATAGCTTTACATGAATGATCCAGCCGTTGTTTTTATCTTTCTGTAAGTAGTCAGATGGACTAATAGTCAGAATTACTGAAAATATGTAAAAATATCGATTTCAAGGCCTCCTCTCAAAACTACACAGTTAGAAATATGAAAGGGGCCCTGGCTGGAGTGCCTCAGTGGATTGAGTGTGGGCCTGTGAACCAAAGGGTCTCCAGTTCGATTCCCAGTCAGGGCACATGCCTGGGTTGTGGGCCAGGTCCCCACTAGGGGGCACGCGGGAGGCAACCACACATTGATGTTTCTCTCCCTCCCTTTCTCCTTCCCTTCCCTTCTCTCTAAAAATAAATAAATATAATCTAAAAGGAAGGAAGGAAGGAAGGAAGGAAGGAAGGAAGGAAGGAAGGAAGGAAGGAAGGAAGAAAGAAAAATCTGAAAGGGGGTGGATTGGTCTATACTTTTATGAAGCATCTCAGATGATTCTAATGAATCAGCCACATGTTGGACCAGTGGTTACATGAAATTTTCCCCCTGATTCCAAGCTATTTGGTTTTGTCCCAGGGCTCCCTGTAGTAAGTAGCTCTGTGACCCAGGAAACTAGGGTAGAGTGCACAAGGTTGGACATGGAAGGCGGACCAGTCTGAGTTGAAATGCTGGTACTTTGACAGTTATTCAGTTTTGCCACTAAACTCTGAGTCACTTAAAAATGACACACGTGTGTGTATAAATGGGACCTACAAATGCCTTTATAACATGGCTGTTGTGAGCATAAGATGAGGCAGCATAGGAATGGAGCTTAAGGCAGAGGTAAAAAGTGTTTCTTTAAAATTTTCTTTAGGCTTTTTTTTTTCTTTTTTTGCCTTTGTTTTCTTGACTATGAAATCAGGGAGCCGATAAGATGTTCTTATGACCCCTTAGACCGCTGACATTCTAGAGAGATTGGTGCCACCTGAGTGGAAGGTCCTTGTTTCCACACCTTTGACCCCTGTGGTGAACAGCTGTTGATGCTGCTGCTGAAGTGCTCCCACGATGGGTTGGTTGGTCCTGCTGGAGCTTTCTTCCTTCTGGCTGCTTTGGGCAGTGTGGTCTAGAGTCAGCTAAATCCAGTATCGGGGTAGATCTGGGCTCATTCGACATTTTTGACTCTATAGATCTCAGTTTCATCAACACTGCAGTTTTGGTTTGAGGAATGAACAAAGCACTGATGTCAAGTCCACATTGCCAGTGTACGTTCACACTTCCTCCCGCTGCCTCCTGTGAGACTAGGTTCCAGCGAGTAGGAAGGTGAGAGTTCCGTGTGCCTTGCATGCTGGAGTGCTGGTGGTCACCTAGAATGAGGTGGCAGGGATGGCGAGGGAGTGTTGGGCAGCTGGGTATTAGGAAAGGAGTATTTTTTTTAAGGGTGGACGTGCATGGAATTTCTCCTCCTAGCAAGTTGAGCTTTAGATCTTACTCTTGAAAATCTTCCTTGGGTTTTGACAATTCTGTTTCTAGGGCAGCATTAGCTTTAGCAACAAGGCTAGAGGGGTGACTGCCTTGGAATAGGAAAGAAGACTATTGAAATAGAATTGTGAATGTCTTTTTCTGAGGGATCTCAAAAAATCGGTAGGACTGGGAGAAAGGGAGAAGCCTTGAAGTCTTTGGAGATTTCCCATTTGAATTTCCTGTCGGCAGAGTGAGGCCCACTGGTATGCCGTCGGTGACGTAAGAGCCAGTTCATGTGGTCTTGGACTCCAAGCTATAAAAGAATAATGTCACTAAAGACAAGATATGTGTTCATATTTCTTTCCTCTGCTGTTGAATCTGTTTTGTGAAAAATGTCAGAAAACAGTAATGTTACAGATGCATAAATATGCACTTTTAACAGTTTGATGTTTATTTTCTTTTCTTATGGTGATACAGGTATATTACCTACAAATAGTACTAATATTTAAGGAGAATGTGCAGTGCATAGAATCTTGTCTTACGATAAGAATGACACATGGAACAAAATATCCAATTATTACAAGAAAGTTATTTTTTCAAGTTCTTACCCCCAAATGATAAAAGTATGTATTTCTGTATGATTTATGATGAAATGTAAAGGCTAAAAATAAATATGTAATATTTAGGGCAAAAAGTAAGGCACACATTTAATGAACTATCTTAATCCATCTGAGACCTTAGCTTCCCCATCTATAAAATGATGGAATGAATTGGAGGAACTTTCTGTCTTTAATATTTATTTTTTCTGTGTGCTTTGGGTGTGATTAGAGAAATGCTACGATTAACCTAATCGATAAGTAATTATTAAGCTCCTGTCAAATACTTACTATTTTATTATTGAAGCAAGGAATTCACTCACATTACAGAACAGTTAAGTCATTTCTAATAGCTGATTAATTAGTTATCTTGAACTGTTTTATTTGTTGGGTGTTAGGATTATGTACATTGTTCCGAATGCTTGTGATCCAGTGCCTTGCATTTTCCAGTATATTTTCTGATAGAAGCCAGTGTAGCACAGAGACCACCTGATGTGATAGAATTCACTTTCATTGTAGATAGAAGAAAAGAGACTTGTAGTTTGGAGGGCTTTTTAAGGCAGAAGTTACTGAAGGATATCAGGCTTCGCATTTGAATTCTAGCCTAGACCTTCATTTCCAGAGTGAAGCCTTCAACAGAGGCCTTCCCATGGCTTCTCTGTGTAGCCCTGGAGCCCAGTGAACGTGCAGTGGAGACTATAAGCAAGATGCGAAGTGAGCAGGAAGTGCGGGAGGTGATTGAGGGCCTGGGCACTGGAAGTGAGACGTGCCTGGGTTTGAAGCCACTTGCTTTGTTTACCTCGGGCAAGTTTCTTAGTCTCTCTCTGCTCAGTTTTCTCATCTGTAAAATGGAATATCCTAAAATAGGTCCTTAGGATTATGTGAGGCAAAATAGGTAGGAGCTTCGAATCCAGTGGCGTGTCATGCCCTGTGTCACAGGTTTGTCACTGTTACTGTAATTCCTGGTTTTCTGCTTCCAAAGTGTGGGAGTTTGGCACCCCAACTGGGCCCATCTGATAAGCTCCAGCTGAGAGCGTGGCCCAGGTTGTGCATGATTCATCCTGCCTTTTCTCACTGGGGCTCCCTTTCCTGACTTGGGGTGGCCTCGCTCTATGTTAAGATATTGGGGATATTTATGCTGGTACTCAGCTTTTCTCTAAATGTGGGCGATGGGAGGGAATATGCCATAGATTATTTTTGGCCCGTGAAAGGTTCCTTATAGGGACTGGATGAATCTGTGTTAGGATGTGAAAAGCCCTTTTTTTTTCAGTAATTTTACCTCTGCAAATCTATCTAAAGGAAGTAATCATAGCCAGAAAGTGTATTTATTGAAGCTTTACTTAGAATAGTTCAAAATGGAAGCAATAATAAAGGAATGGTTAAATAATAAATTATAATTTGTATATTAAATATTATACAGCCATTAAAATGTATTTGAAGAACGTTTATAATTTGGAAAGTATTTGCAATAGAAAAAAAGTTGGATATAAAACTGTACAATAAAACTTTGGTTGTAATAAATAAATTATATATCATATATATGATCTATACTATGTGTGAGGTATATAGTGTGTATGTATACGCACTATATATGTATACATCATATATATGTATACACAGACCTGCACATGTGATAAAATTATATAACAGGAAATATATACACACACACATGCACAAATGAACATCAGTAAAACTGGGAAACTGAATAACATTGGTGACTGTATCAATGTCAGTATTCTTTTTGTGGTATATTTACTACGGTTTTATGACATGTTACCATTAGCAGAAACTGGGTAAAAGGCACAAGAAATCGCTCTGCATTATTTCTTACAACTTTATGTGAGCCTACAGTTATCTCAACAAAAATTTCGATAAAAAAATGGCACCCGACCCAGATGGTTTTACAAGTAAGTTCTGCTGATCCTTCAGGACAGATAGTAATTGTTGTCCCAGAGCCTGGAGAATACAGAAGGCTATTATTTTTCATTTTGAGGTTGACATTGCTGCATGTCAAAACCAGACAAGGAGAGCACAAGAAAACAAATCTGCTGGCCAAGTTCACTTGTGACCATAGATGCCAACCTTTTAAATAAATGTCGTGAAACTGGATACAGTAGCTTATTAAGAAAATAATGATGAGTCCAAGTAGGGTTTTTCCAGGAATGCTTCAACATCAGAAAAGTAATGCAGGTATTAAGTTGAAGGGAGATCATCTGAACAGATGCAGGAAAGCATCTGCTAATAAAGTTCATGAGGATGTTAACACGAGGGTCTCTAATTTCTGGTTAACTGAAGGCTGACTATATTAGGGTCAGGACATCTGTGCTGATAGCTCAATTTGCTTGACATGTTTAGGAACCAGAAGGCCACTGTTTACTGAGTTGTTAGGCAACTCTAGTTACATGGGTGACAGGTGTGTGACAGTGCACTAAAGTGTGGATCATAACATATAGGGGTTTTGATCCATACGAAGTTGTAGTTCTGGCCTTGCCAAGGTTCAGCTGCATGTTCTGCCAAATTTAGATAATGTAGGGGATGGGCTTGAAGGTTTGGGAACAAGGTGAATAACTTCAGGGTTCTGTGGCTGGTATTACCCCTTAAAAGCCACGAGACTATGGGGGATGTTCTTATAATCTCTGAACTTGTTTTTTCAATGTGAAACTGGGGATAATAATAATTTGATTTTTGGACAATTTGAAGATTAGTCTCAGTAATGATTGAAAACTTCTAGCACAAAACTTTACCCACGGTAGGTTTTTTAAACACATGTTTTTCTCTTTCCTTCCAGCTTTAAGTTTAGTGATTCTGCATAAATATATATATGCATAAATATGTATGCATGTTTCTTATTTCTCACTTGCATGCTGACCCTTGACCCTAAAGTACATATATTTTCACAACTTTATGACCAATTTATTTTTATCAGGCAAGGTGTGATACTGAATTATACTTTTTTTTCCCCATCATCCATATTTCAACATCAGAACAGCAACACAGTTCTTCGCAGTTTAAGGGGGCTGATTACACTCAGATACAGCTCAAAATTGACTTGTACACAAGTTGGAAATTTAGTTAAGACTTGAAAATATAATGTAGTACTTGGGATTGTAATTGTAAAACTCTTAAAGAAGGTCAAATTGGAATCTTACGTTGTAAACACTGACTTATCTGTTAGGTTTCCTAATGAATTAAAATCTTTATGTTTCACTTCTAGACTCATTTAGATAAGTGATATGTTATTTGATAACATTATTTGATTAGATTTTTGTCCTGATTAATTAAGTAAATGAAGTTTTATGTTTGCCAAGTCGGTCAGTTAATAGTGAACTCATGTTACTACATACTTACCAAGGGCAAAATTCCTTGCCGATTTGTACGTTAAAAAGAAATTACACTAAGTAACCTTTTGGTTACTTAGTGTAATTGAAGGTGGGTTGGGCCCATAGCTAACATATGCATCGTATAAAATACTCATCAGTTTGGTGTCGTCTGCTTAGACGTGTCCAGCAGGGAAAACTGCCAAAGAACTGCAGTTGAGAAGGAGTAGAACCCCTTGTAAAAGAGAAGCCACTGCTGCTGGAACAACAAAAGCACCTTCCCTGAAGTGGCAAAGTGTGTTGGAGAAAGAAAACAATTCTATCGATGACTTGGCAACACTTGATTTTCATTTTTTCTTTTTCTCCACCTGCTGTCCAAGGAAAGGCTTCTGAGTGTCAAGGTGTACAGAAGATACAGTGAGCAAGACATTTTTTAGAACCTGAATAATCTGTTTATATCAGGGGAAAAAGAAACCTGATATTTCACCAGTCTAATTCCCCATGCTTCAGAAGCTTCGGTCTCTTAAAGGTGAGAGCTGGACCTTATGTGTTAAGATCAAATACTCTTAGCTGCTGAATGAAAGAGGTATAAAAGTGTTGGGATGATTCTCATTATATTCTTTTGAAATCTGGTTTTTCAATATGTAACAATGGATTACAGAGCTGGAACTGACTTTTAAAAGGAGGTGTACCTAGAGAGGCTTAATTGATCTAAGAGCACATAGTAAGTGGTAGAGTTATAAGTTGGGCCAAGGCCATCTGATTTGGTAGTATTTTTTTCTTACCCTGTTAAGTTTCCCTCCAGGCTCCTTCTTTTCCTTTCTCCATATTAGTGATTAGCACTAAATAAACTTACTTTGGGCACATGCTTGATGAATAAATGAAACACCAAATGGAACACACACTATATGTTATACAATATGCATCAATGTGGTTAGTTTGTTGTGTGCAAAATGAATAACTTAAGGTGATGATTAGATCATTTCTCCATTTCCAGCCAAACTTGTGCTCCGGCTAACTCTTTTATTTGTCTGCACGCCCTTTGGTTAGTTAGGGAAGGAGAGCTGACAGCCCTGGGAGTGGGACGACCCTGGGAGGTCAGGGACTGAAGTGACGCCGATTTGTAAACCTGAGGAAGATTCTGGAGACTTGTGGGCAGGAAAGGAAATAAACGCTTCCTAGAGGTAGGAATCAAAACTGGAAGCAAAGTCCTCATGAATTAAAGGTGAATTTAATGGGGGAAATAGCTGCTATTGTAGGTTAAGGGAAGGAGAGCATGTTCTGGAATTGTATACTTCACATCTGACAGTCCCTTCCAGGAGAAGAGCCTGAGGCACTAATGGCTCAGGGGAAGGCACATTGCACTCAGTTCTTTTTGCCAGTGTTGGATGCGGGTTCATTTCTTCTCCCAACATTTTTTTCCTTGAACACTGCTTTTGTAAATCTGAGAGTAATAACATAAATATATCTGAGTCACGGTTTATCAGAGATGAGTTTTGGCGGTGGTATTTTGTACGAAATGAATTTATTGAAAGACAATAACATTAAAAAATCCCTCCACTGATCTACTTAGACCTGTGACAAGCCCTCTCCATTCATCGTCTCTAACTATCTCACAACGGCGGGGCGGGGCCGGCCATACTACTTGACTGGGCTGCATTTTGTGCGGCCCAGCACAAGTTAGATCTCAGTTTTTCTACCTTTAACTAGTCCTGACACGGTACTATCATCTTTCAAGAAAGAGGTGAAAGTGTTTAAATGTACAAGCACTTTCTGATGTAGTCAGTCCCAGTAGCGAGTCAGACCCTTCGTCTGCATTGGTTGGCGTATATTCTGATTTCTTCACATTTAGCACGTTACTCCGATGACTTCTCTCCACAAGCTTCAGGCTGGTAATGAGAGAACTAAGGGAGTAGAATTAAAGGGAATCTCTTTAAGTACCAGCTCGGCCAGTGTCCTTATGACTTGGGGCAGGTTACTCAGTCTTTCTTTGCCTCAGTTTCCTCATCTCTAAACAGGGGCTGAGTCACAGTAGCCACAATTAGAGATGCTGGGAAGGTGAGTGGGTTACTGCTGCATGTCACACATTTTGAAGGGTGCCTGGTGTTGAGTCGGCACTAGCCTCTCTGTTGAGGCTGATTGAAAAGGATGGCTCATAAGATGCGCTGATCGAAGAAGAAAGGATCCTCTTTTGAGGCTGTGAACCTGAGACTGAGAAAAATGATGGTGCCACTGACCAGAAAGGAAAGACGGGAGCAGCTGAATTTTGTCCTCTTTTTCTTTATTCTGTATGTGGCTGTTGCGTTTTGGTGAAATGAGGACGCATTTAAACCGCTCCGGCTCTTAGTTCTCACCTGTATAGTGAAGGGCATAGTCTAAGTCAGTGGTTCTCGATCCTGTCTGCACATTAAATTCACCTGGGGAGCTTCCACACGCTATCTGTGCCTGGGCGCCACCCAGCACCAATTAAATCAGAATCTACCCGGCTGGGGCTCTGCTGTGGGTTTGTAAAAGCTTCCCAGGTGATTCTAACTTCCTGCAGGTTTGGAAACCACTGCTCCAGATACCTTTTGTGGTTTCTTCCAGCTTAGAGGGAAGTCGAGCAGGTAAGATTTTTTGTCATCTTAAAGCATGTTCTGTACTGCTTGGAAGGCAGGGGCTTCACAGGACTGACCTGCTGCTGCCTGTCACCGTCTGTCTACACTGGGCAGGATTGGGAAATGCTTGCTCTTCTTCCTTTTTAAAAAAATCCTCACCCAAGGTTGTTTATTGATATTTAGAGAGAGAGAGAGGATGGGAGAGAGAGGACAAACATTGTTTGATTGCTTCCTGTATGTGCTCCAATCAGGAGTGGAAGCTGCAACCTAGGTATGAGCCTTGACCGGGGATCTAACCCACAACCTTTTGGTGTATGAGATGATACTCCAGTCAACTGAGCCACTCAGCCGGGGCCAGCTTCTTCCTCTTCTGCTCCTCATCTTTTCCTGCTGGCTCATAGTTTTCTGTGTCTGTGATACATTTGAGAGCTCTTCAGACAAGAGGTTATACACGTACGTATACATTAAGTTTATCTGACGATGTCTTAAAAAAAATTGGAACATTTTCCTTTTCAGAGGAGAACTTTCCTTAGTGAAACAGAGGATGTTTGTCTTCTTGGCCTCGTTGCAGGAAAGCATGTTTGGTCAGCTTCTTAGATTTGCCCAAGTCCACGCTCTGAGCAGAGATTGTGTGCTTTACAGATGGGAAATGCATGTAGGACTTTTCTGAATGTACTGATCGTGTGCAAGACCTACACACACCTCTTAACCATGGCCCTCTTATTGTCACCGCTCTTCAGCTCCCTGGACCCGGTCCAAGCCGAATGAATTCCTTGAACTGTACGGTTTCCAGATGAAGTAGGGAGGAGAAAGTGCTTCAGGCTGTCCTGTGAATAGGGCATCGGAGTTGTCTTTAGTTCTCGCTTCAGTGAAACAAGCAGCAGCCCATTATCTAATCTATTCATAGTTTACTTTGTTCCGATATCTAATTTGGGAGTCTGTTTGCCCTCACTCAACTCTGAAACACAGTTTTCCATCCCTTGAATAAAAGGAGATATCTTTAATTGACTCAGGGGGGAAAAAGCCTCATTTAAGAATTCTAGAGTTCTCAAAGCCTTTAAAAATTGCTCTGCTGTGTAACATTGAAATGCTGACCCTCTAGAAACTTCTATTCAACATATATCTTTCCTACAATGGAATTGGAAGTATTGTTCTTGAGCAAGCTATTAAAAGGAGCCATTTGCAGTGATTCATAGGCTTTTAAATTTAATAAGTCTCTAACGTCTAGAATAAAATTCAGCATTACTGTTTATTATCTTGGAGACAGCAGGGTTAAATGTGTCTGTTCCAGAGCACTGATGTACTCCAGTTTGCAGACAGAAGTGTTCGTTCTCTGTAGAGATAGACATCTGTCACTGAGTCATTTATTAGGTCAGTGGTTCTCAAAGTCTAGGCAGGTCAGCATCCGTATCCCCTAGGAATTTACTAGTAATGCAGATTTATGGGCTTCCAGACCCACGGAATCAGAAACTCTGGGGTGGGACCCAGCAATCTGAGTTTTAGAAAGCCCTCCATGTGATTCTGTTGCATGCTCGACTTCGAGAACTACTGAGTGGTTCACGTTCCCAACCGCACAGCCACAATTCAGTGAGAGCCCTTGGCTACAGGGCTCAGATATCAGTATGTTTTTTTTTAAGCTGCCTTGGTGACTCCAACATGCAGCCCTGTGCCCACAACAGTCGGGTACCAGAGAGGGGGAGAGAGGAGTGTTAACTCCCTGGGCGGAGCAATGCTGGGATCCCTTGAGGTGTGAAGTTGTAGTTTCCTGGTGAAGCAAACAGGCTTATGCCCCTCAGTTTATTAAGGTCTAGGTCTAATTCTCTTTGCTCCCCTTTGTTAACAACTAATTAACTACTTACGGTTACACAGTAACAAAGAATCCCAACTCAGACTGGCATAAGCAATAAAAAGGAACTTTTGGCTCAGATAATGAAGCCCCGAAGTAGTCTGCCTTCAGGCCTGCCGTATCAAGAGGCTTCAGGGATGTTATCAGGCCTCAGGTTTTATTTCTGTCTTTCAAATTAACATTCCCTTGATAGATTCACTCCCAGGCCTTGCACTAATTGAGGTAACAGCTAAGCTGTTGTTAAAAGGAGATCCCCAAATATAGTGGCTCAAAAGAACTAGATGTCTTATTTCCCTTTGACATAAAAGTCCCAAGACAGGGCTGGCGCAGTGGCTGTGCCTTGCTCTCCTGCAGCTCTTCTTACCTGTGGCTCCACCTTTGCTGTCTCCCAGCCAGGAGAAAGAATCAAGGTGAGGACATACCCATTCCTTTTAAGGCCAGAGCCTGGAAGTATACTCATCACTTCCACCTACATCCCAGTCATCAGAACACAGTCATATGGTCACACAGGGTGCAGTGCAAGCTGGGGAATGTAGTCTCGATGTGGGCGGCCATGTTCCACTAAAGAAGGGAAGATATTAGGTATTAATGACAACCAGGAGAGACCTCTTGCTGTGTGGTGGCAATATGGAGCCTGGCAACTCCAGGTTAACAAACAGTCTATCTTCTCAGCAGTTGTAATAGAAAGAGTTTCTTTTCCCCAACTATACTAGCGAGATCGGAAAATAGCCTCTTTTTGACTCTGGATTGGCCTGGCCTGGATCACACGCGTCATCCCTGGAACTACGAGCGGTGGAAGCATTCCCAGAATCCCGTGGACTGAGATAGGAAAGGATTGGTCCCCAAAGAGAAATGGAGGGAGGAGAATGGATGTTGTCTGGAAGGGACACCTTTTGCTCCCTTCATCTGTGCTCTGGTTGTTTGTGGCTCCTGTGAAGCCTAATCTTCGCCTTACCTGATTTGGCCAGGGTAAGATGTGTGGCACGCACCACAGCTGGCCCCAGGGCTCACACTGTTGAGGAGCCGTCTTGGATGGGGATGGGTTCAGACATCACCCTCTATCCATGTGAAAACCCCCCTGCACAGTACATCTATTTAGTGACAAAATGAAAGCACGTATAGAGTGAGCTTAACCTCACTTTTTGGTTAATTGGCACTTGGACCTAGACAGGAAAGGGGAGAACTTGGGGACGCTAAAGCCGGGGCAGAGGGGGTTACTGTCAACTTAGTCGAGTATGGCATATTTGAAGACTGTTAGCACATTAGATAAAAGACATTTCAGAACAAATTTATTTGATGAGTTTAGTAAACACAGGAGATGGTAGCAAGGTACCTTTGATGTCTTATTTTAATGCTTGGTAAGTATGAATAAAGGAAAATATAAATTTGTTTATTTTTGGCTGAATGTTAAATGCTTTTTCTAAAATATTCTCAATGAAATGGTTTGCATCTTTAATTGTTAAAGGTTGTGTAGAGGTCTTTAGTATATTAAACAATGTTGGGTGTTACAAAAATGATGAATTGCACTTATGTTTACTCTCGTTCTCAAGGGTTTGTTTCCTCTAGTATATATGTTTTATACCTTACTCATTGCATAGAGAAACTGAGGTAATTTCTAAGACTGCATAGCTTTTCCACAGACTTTAGAAAAAATGATGTGAATGGTTGATTTATATTCCTATGCAACAAGAGCATTCCAAAAGCATACTATGTAATACTTAAAAAAAAAAAAAGAAAAGAAAGAGTTGTAGTTTTAAATGACAGAAAAGTAATACATACTATTCAGGATGACATGCTATTTCCAAGCCTCTCAACCGAATGCTTATTGTCCTTTTAATAAAATTGTGGATTGAAGGCACATCTGATATAAATGAATTAAAATTTCATTTGCCAGAACTTTGTGTATTACGTTAATAAGATTTACCCAAAACACTATTGTTGGTTCAATAAATATTAAGAGAGCATTTGAGTTGCCTCCCAGTGTTTGCTGTTTCTTCCCCTGGGCATTAACTACTCTTGTGAGTCTTTTCCAGGTTGCTCTTGTTATTTTGTGCCTCGAGGTGTAAATAGAGACAGAAAACCCAGAAGATTCAAACAAATTCCATACCATAAACTATTCGCAGATGTGTTTAGTATTCATTCAGGAAAGCCTTTCCTTTTAGTTTATTTAACATAAAACTTTCTTTTAGTATTCTACACATACAATAGGAGAAGTTTTTATTTTATTGGAAATTTAAACAACAATAATACAAACATTTTCTGGGAAAGTATCACCATCTAACAAGCACCAGGAAGATTTTATGTAATGACTTATACCTGATGCTTTGTCTTCCTGGATCTTAACATTCTTTCGGACAATCAGGGATGAAAGGGATGGAGGCTTCCAAGGAGACAGATTTTGACTGGATAAAAGAAAGACCTTTCTGAAAAGCAGTAAGAGGTGGAATAGATGCCTTTTGAAGTAGTGGGGGCGGAGCCTGGAGGTGAGCACGAATGTGTTTGGGTGGCCATTTATTTGGGCTCTTTAGAGGGGACGCAGAGCATCAGCTGCCTGGGAGAGTAGCTGACCTTTCCAGCTTCCTTCTCACCTTAGATTCTGTCATTCTTACAGTACTTTAAAACTGAACGCTGAGCAACTTAACATATTTTCTATCCTTTTTTATTAGCATGGTCTGACTGAGGTTACACATCCTTTGTTGCCTTTCGTTAAAGGAATAGGGCATTCTAGAACCAACTACCTGTTAACTGATGGCAAGACCTCCATTTGCCAAATTTTGGGGATAATGTAACTGTTAGAATTTGACACTGTCTCAAACTTTAAGTGACCCTGACAGGTACTTAATCAGGTAGAATGGCCAGCTTGACTGATGTGAGCCACTGGGAGACAGGAAAAACTCAGGTCCCAGTGAGACGGGAAGGGGAAGGAAGGACTGGCGGAGAAGGAAGGGAGTCTCCAGAGGTGGAGCAGCAGAGGGTCTCCGAGCCAGTATCAAGGAAAGGGTGCCACTGTCCCAACCTGCCTAGGTTTTGGGGGGAGATATTCTTAGCCATCCAAGCATTCGCTGAAACAGCTGATGGGTGGAAGGACTTCAGGGAAGGAGCCATTTCCCTACCGCTTCACTTTTACCAAGGAGCATTCACTTTGTTTCCTCCTTTAACCGTGGTGAAGCGAGAGAACGCTGGGCGGGCAGCCAGAAGACTTGGTTCTTGCAGGCTGGCTTTCTCTGCCAGTAACCAGCTGTGCCCTCTGGTGAATCGCTCAGCCTCTTTTGCCTCAATGTGTCCCTTTGTAAAACCTGTTGGTCCCTGCAGCCAATACTATTTTAATGGCTGCACTTTTTTTTTTTTTAAGGAAATCATTTTTTTCTTCTTTCTATTAACTGCTTTGGAATAAAGTTTTAAAAATTCCAGTCCACATTTTAACACTGTGCTCTGTTCTCCTGTCTTGTCAGCCCAGTAAATTGGGTATAGTTGTCACTTAGGATGCAGTCACCTTTCATGACGAACCATTTCCTCTCAGAGATGCCACTCCGTCTGGCTGCTGTAGCTTAGGTTTCTTCCTCCCAGATACGAGGACGGAGGTCGCTTTTGAGGATGGGAATAGGAGTTGGAGTAGGAGGTGGAGTTCTCGCAGCGGGGGAAGGTGTTGTCTACCTGTTAGAGGCAGGAAATAAGGGGCATGAAGGCCAGCTGCCCTCCTTCTGTGGATGACAACTCCCAGCAGAATTCCCCCCCCCTGCACTTTAGGCTCTAAACATTACGCTCTGGGTACATGTGTTTGTTGTCCTGGAATCTAATAGTTCTTTTAAGAACTGGGAAGTGAATGCACTCTGAAAAGATCAGGAGGCTGCGGGGAGCTCAAGTACTGTATTCCGGGGGTGCCAAGGAGCTGATGAGCCTCCTCTTCCAAAGGCTAACATTTCAGTCTTTGTTATCTATCCACAGATTTTCAAATTGGAAAATCTCCCAAATGCCTGTGAATTTAATGGCAGGAATTTTTATGAGGGAGGTGAGAAATACTGCCCAACTGTGATCATGCCTCACTCACCAATTTACAGCTCATTAGTCCCGGCAAATGCCCCAAAGAGCCTTTCCAGGATGCTGCCCCTCCTTGCCCAAATTCTTCCCTCACCCTGCCTGCATTGGAACCATCCTGGGTGTGTTTTGTTAAAGGCGCCCATTCTTGGTTCCCACCTATAGCATTTTTATGTCCAAACATGCTGATGTTACCTAATAACTGCTTTAGGCTGAGAGGCTGCGAAGCTCGGAGTGGCTTTCTGCGGGCCTCCTACCCTGATGCTAACCTTCCTGGTATTTTTAGTTCCAGGTCTGAGGTCCTTTACAAAATGCAAAATTTGACACTCAGCTCAGCATCAAAACATATCTAGCATTATCTAGAAATGACATATTCATTAAAAAATTAGTTTATTTGGTCATTCAATAGGATAACTGTCAAACAATATTATTTATTTTATGCTACTTGCAGTTGGTGTACATATGTACATAATATTTACCAACTTTCTTAAGATATAGCTCACATACCACAAAAGGCCTCTCATTTAAGGTGTACGGGTTAGTGGTTTCTAGTATTTTCACAGCTGTGCACCTTCTTTTAGAACCTTATCATCATTCCCCAAAAGAAGGCCCATTAGCAGTCTCTTCTCATTCCATCCCCCACCAAGTCCTAGAGTGGTCACAGTCTACCTTGTGTCATCACGGATTGTGTCTACAGATTTGCCTGTTCTGGCAATTTCATGTAAGTGGAACCACAGAATATAGTTGGAGACTTGCTTCTTTCACTTAGCATAATGTTTTCAAGATTCCTCTGTGTTGGTACATATATCAGTATTGCATTTCTCTTTATTGCTAAATAATATTTCATTGTGTGGATATGGCAGATTTTTTTACCATTTTTCAGTGGATGGACATTTGGTTTGTTTCAACTTTTTGGCTATTATAAATGATGCTACTTTAAACATGCCTGTATAAATTCTTGTGGGCACATGTTTTTATTTCTCCTGACTATATACCTAGGAGTGGAATTGCTGGTCATATGGTAACTCTATGTTGAACATTTTGAGAAACTGCCAAACTATTTCCAAAGTGGCTGTAATATTTTACCCTCTTGCCAGCAGTGCACAAGGGTTCCAACTTCTCCACGTTCTTGCTAACACTTGTTATTGTCCATCCATCCTTTAGACTTCACGTTGTACTCAGTGTGAAGTGGGATCTCACTGTGATTTTACGTTTACCTCATGTCGAATGATGTGGAGCATCTTTTGTGTTCCTATTAAGCCATTTGTTGTTGCTTTTGGAGAACTGCCTGTTTAAAGCCTTTGCCTATTTTAAACTTTGGTTTTTTGACTTCTTAATGAGATTAAGAGGTTTTATTATTTTTTTTAATGTATTCGTGATACAAGTCCCTTATTAGACAGACAGTATACAGATATTTTTCCCCATTCTGTGGGTTATTTTTCAGTTTCATGATAGTGTCCTTTGAAGCACAGACATTTTTCATCTTTATGGACTCCCATTTATTTTTGTGGTTGCTTTTTGGTGTCATCTGTAAGGAATCATTTTCTAACTGAAGGTTAAAAAGTTTTATTCCTCTGTGTTCTAAGAGTTTTATGTTTTTAGCTATTACATTTAGGTTTATAATCCACTTTGAATTAATTTGTGCATATGTTACGGAGTAGGGATACAACTTTTTTTTAATGCACTATCTCGTTGTCCCAACACATTTTGTTAAAAAGACTATTTTTTTTCTCCATTGAATTGTCTTGGTACCCTGTTAAAAAGCAAATGAACATAAGTGTAAGGATTTATTTCTGGACTCTCAATTTTCTTCCATTTATCTATCTAATTGTATGCAGTACTATATGTACATAATTATGTCCATAAATATTTGTATATGTACACACACACAGAGAAGGAGATCTTAAAGCAAACTTGGTTGAGATCAGTGCATTCCTTTGTCTTAAATTTAGGTGGTTAAGAAATGGGGAAAATTAAAAAGTAGGAATTTAAGGCATTCACTGCATCAGGACACCTGACCATGTGGTCCCTTGAGCCTCAGTTGAGCCCACTTACCAGAAATACAAAGAGTAAGAAGCGAGTGGCTGGTGCTGTTCGCTTTTATTCTTTTTCTCCTCTTCCTCCTGCAGTGGAATGCATAACTGAATGTTTGGGAGTGGAGCGCATTTTAGTCCTCCCTGGGCTTGGCTTAGTTAGCCCTGCCGGTGAGGACGTGGTTAGGTGACCTCCTTAAGCTCTGAACGCCCTCCACCCTGTAAACTGATCCTGGGGCCTGAGTTTCCTCAGCTGTGAAATGAAGCAGCTTGGCCATGATGCTTCTCCCGAATCAGCTGAAACTCTGTGATTTGTGTGCATGGCCACCCTGAAAAACGGTGTGTTTTATTGTTGTCATCTGCATACATAACTGAAGGAATAAAGGCGCATCCTATCCATTCTCTCATTTTACTGCTGATTTTGGTGCGACTTGGAAGCAAATAAATGGTAGAATTGATTGCAACTAGTTCTCTTTTTAAAAAATTAAAAAATAATTCTCATTAAGGACATGTTCATTGATTTTCAGAGAGAAAAGGGGAGGGAAAGGGGGAGGGACGGGGAGACAGTCAGACAGACATCGGTGTGAGAGAGAAACATAGATCAATTGCTTCCCGTACACACCCTGACCTGGAGATCAAACCTGCAACCTAGATTTGTGCCCTGACTGGGAGTCGAACCTGTAGCCTTTTGGTGCATGGGATGACTCTCCAACCAACTGAGCCAGCCAGGGTGACCAGTTCTAGTAAGTTATTTAGTTTAACAGTCTGAAAACCTACTCGTTTGCTCGTTGTAATGTTTCTTGGTGATTTTAATTTTTAATGATGAAATGCATGCCATAGAAAAAGGAAACAAGATTCTGACGCGACACTGTGTGTTTCTGCCTAGGGATATAGTTAGGGGGGTTTTCCTACCTTGAGAGCAGTTAACTGTAGATAAAGAGCTAAAAATTCTTTCAGAATGTCTTAATTTTATTCTTGGGTTTCTGGGAATTTACAAATATAGGCTTTTAATTGTTCACAGCTGGTGCATGAATATAATGGTAATAATAATTAGGAATAATATGGTTCACCTCTTAAGCTGTTCATTGTAATCCACTGAATTTTTTTGATCTGAAGTCTGGCAAAGTCATGAAGTGGAACATTTGGAGGTGGTCCCTCTTGGTTTTCAGTTGGGAAGTGTGCGAGTCTGCCTTATCTTGCTCATTTCTTACACAGATTTTGGTTGCTTGATTTTAATATCTTCTACTTAAAAGCTCACACATATCCATGCAGAGTTCCTCACTACAAAGCCCGTGAGCACCAGCAGCAAGTACCAAAAGCCTGGATCCAGTGCGTTGTACGGAGCTGAGCCCCAGACATGGCTCTCTGCCATGGGACTGGGCCTGATGGAGACAAGAGTCTTGCTAGGAGGGAGGGCTTGCTTTAAGGCTCTTGTGAATGGAGGCTGACTCCAAGTATGGCACTCAGTACTTTTTGGGGATCAAAAGAACTTTTCCAATTCCCAGGATAGTACTTGAAAATCATAAAGCTGACCATGTGTTACCCCCGCTCTCCCCCTCGCCTTGTTCTTTGTCAAGTCCTCAAATTCTAAAGCATTATGACAGTTTATTGATGGAGCTTATTTCCCATGGTTTCTTAATGCTCAACCATAGAGAAGTTTTTCAAAATGTTTTAAAATGATAAATATTTATTTAAGAACAAGTATAAAAAATAGAATGTGTATTCTTGGAGAATGGTTTGGTTAGAAGTTGTGTTCTGGGAAACTTTAAAACAACAACAAAATGAATGTCTTAAAGAACATATAATTACATCAAATTATGAAAATAATACCTTTTTTACCCTGGATAATTTGGGGAGGAAAATATCTTAAATTTACATCTCACATGTGATGTAAGTTTAAGTTTTTTTATTATGTTTTTTTTCATTATTTTTTTAGAAGTAGTTATTCTAACATTAATTATATGAAGAAATAGCTTCTCATATTTTACCCTAGTCTTTAATTTGGCTGAGTTAATAAATAGTTGTTAAATAGTAATAGTTGTTGGAAGTAAGTGATTCTCATAAAATATCTTCACTTTTCTCTCAGGACTTCCTGGAACAGCTAACTTTTGCCAGGAATAGTTGATGTAAGAATCCTGACAAGAAAACTTTTGTAAGGACAGGTTTTTATTTTTGTTTTGTTTTGTTTTGTTTTGTTTTGTTTTAAGTACACAATGAAAAAGGCTCTCTTGAATCTACAAACAGAACCCATTTTAGAAGGTGGAGCTGTTAGTCCCATTATGTTCCCAGGAAGACAAGGTGGAATTGTTTTCACTTCAGAGGGCCATGGAACCGAGGGAGAGGGAGGTTGTGACTTCATGGGAACACTAGATCAAAATAGAAATGAACGTGAGATCCATAAATTTAGCAATTTGCAAGTGGGTCATTTTTACCCCTGTACTCACTTATGCTTTCTTGTGAAATAATCATTTGTCGAAGTGAACAGAGGAGCAGTGATGCTTTTCTTAATAAGGAGCCCTACATCTCTGCCCTTCAGAGGGCCTCTTTTCCCGTCTCAAGCTGTTTATATGCGATCAGCATGTGGACACTGTGCGTGCTTATGTTTTAAGTATTTTCTCTTAGAGAGCCATCTTGAAAAAGCAGAGCAGAAAAATTCATTGGCATTTTGAGAGTTGAATCTACAGAAGATGTTGTTTGCAATGTGCTGAAAACATAAGGTCCAAACAGACGGAATAGGCCTGGTGCCAGACAGTTTCCCTGGGAGAGAAAGAGGAGGTCTGAAGCCGTCCTTGTAGGATTGTCTCCAACTCAGCAGCTGCCGTCTGAGTTTGATTATGCACATCCTGCTCCGGGAGACCTGCGGTAACCCTTGGGCCCGTAGGGAACTTCAGGGCTGTCTTTTAAACAAAAGACTCTAGCCCTGGACACCCAAGGGCAGAAGTCCAAACAATATGGAGGTTAAAAAAAAGGTGGAGCTTTTGACAATTGGATTTGAGAGAACAATCTAGGAAGGAAACTGATTCCTGAAGTTGGGAACTGCGTGTGCTTTTAAGACCCTTGTAATGTCTTAAACTGATGGGGAAGCAGGGCTCAGAGAAGCTAAGTGGCTTTCCCAAAGAGACCCAGTTAGAACTGAGAGGTCTGGTTCCCAGGTGAGAGCTATTTTATATAGCACCCTTTTCTTGATGACATGATTCTCACATCAATATGAGTAATATGTTGTGTGTTTTGGAAGATTGAGCTGAAAGAGAAGAAACTTTGAGAAGGCATTTTGGAATTGTGTGCTAACCACCTATTATATAACTGTCCAGTCACATTCAGATTTTCCTTTCAAGCAGTAATGTTTTATCAGGGTGTAAATCTTAGTAACTGACCACTAGATAGATTATTCCAGTAAGTTGTGTGTATAATTCTTAAAGGCAGAACAGGCATATTGGAGAGGTGATGGGAGGGAAAAGTTGAGTCTGGAAAGACTGCTCTGAAAACCAGGAAGGATGTTTACATAAGGGCCTCTTTTGTTCAACTCTGGTTGTGTCTGGAGCAGGGCTGCAGCCTCTGAGGATTTATGGCCTCCAGTATGCAGGAGGTAGGTGGGCTCACATTATCTGTGTTGAAGACCATGCGTGCGGTCTTTGAGCTGAAGGCTGTCCAGGTTACAAAAGGCTTTGTCAGAGAAGATGGCCATCTAGAGTTCTTTGAGAGTAACGTGTAAAACGTCTGTGCAGGGAATTGGAAGTTTTTCATGCTTTGTGGTTGTAGCAACAACCCTTGTTCTTTCCCTTTTGAAGATTGGGAAGCTGAGGTCTTGTAGGAAAGAATTCATGAAATCCAAGGATATCACTGGAATGCGGATACCTTCTCTCCTTGCCTAATTAAAGGATTGAGCTGTTGGAGTTTTGTTGGGTATAATGGAACTATTTACTTAACATTGTTGACCTCAAGGGTTTTGACTAAGAGAAGAATCAGGATGGTTTCATTCACTGAAATTCCTAGTGGATGTGGAATCTGTTTTTATCCTTTTTCACAGTGGGATTTCTAATTGCTTCATTCATTTGTAAAGATTATGTTGGGTATGAACTGAGTATCCTTTTCTGTGTCCCTCTTTCCTTTCTGCAAAACTTAAAAAGCCAATGCTACATTTAGGATACTCTGTTGAGATGCAGTGGAATGTTTTTCTTTGCATTTCTTTTCTAAGATTTGGGGACTGAAAATGGGTAAGGAGAGGTCTGGAGCATATTGTAGGATGAGACTATTTTTCAAATAGGCAAATACGAGAGTCTTTTAGAGCTATGCTTTGGGAAATGTCTTTCATATAGTGGCCTAATTAGGCCATGTCTGTGTCTGTTTATTGATTAATGAGCTTTTGAAGTACCAGTTGCCTGAAAGTGAATTTGTCTAGTGGTTATCTGATTCCCACCCCCACTGACCAGAGAAAAGTTAGGCAGAAGGGAACGCTATATATTATTTTTGTTCTTCACCAAAGAAAGATACAGTTTTGGGTACTTTGGAAATAAAAGGTCTCAAAAGGTCATTAATACTTTCCTCCTTTGCTTCCTTTCATTGATAGTGGCTATTGGCTCCCTTGAGAAACCCTCTCTGAATGCTATTATATCAAAGGAGGCCACTGAAGTGATTTTCTTGGTAGGCAATTATTCTGTTTTGTATGATACATTATAAACCTTTTTTGAAGGACTGTCTAGTTTACTAAGGTAGGAGTTATGGCTCAAGGATCTGTGATATGTACTTGAAATAATTTTGCTAAGTTATCTAATGGGATGTTTATAGAGTTTCAGGATGTATAGTGTAGGATAAAACCTGCAACTGCTGCGTTCAGTTGTCATCACTACCAGAAGTAAGCTTCCTCGGGTGGTAGCTTCCTGTAGGAAGGGGGTATAGACATGTCTAGTTCTGGATTCGTTTTTTACATAACTGAAGTGTATCTCCCACCTGCTGCTTTTTTGCCTGGGGTTGGAATTTTTCCTCTTCTCTGCTTGTCACTTGGCATTTGCGTGGAAATGTGTCCTGCCTTTCACAGCCACAAGACTGTGTGATTCTTCAGGACAAATTCCTCCCAGGAGCTCTTCATTCAGTTGCTCCATAGTAAATGGCTCACACTGCAGTGAGGAACTTCTGAATGTGAAATATCTTTTAAAAATACTTGTTTTCCCATCAAAAAATGTATACAGTGAATTTCTAAGCAGCTGAAGTCCCATACTGCATGGTCATTCTCTGTAATGTCTTTTTAGAAGATTTGGTGGTGTTTTGCTGCTTAAACTAGATCACGCTAACATGAACTTTAGGTTTTGAAGTGCAGGCGTAGTTCAGGAATAATAACGGGAGATCCTTGAAGGAGATAGATGACTATATGGTGAATAGACATGAATATCACGTGTTTGAAAATGTTACTTAGTAATTTTGGTTATGAGTTAAGCTTCCCCTTGGTGGGTTGGGTCTCTTCCAAGAGTAACACTTGGAGTCCCAGGTGCTATTGCAGAGGTGCCTTTCGTTCTTGGCATTCTAGGGAGATTTACATCTGTGAGCCCGACAAAAATATGTGGAAAGGTGATTAGTGTAATTGGCCCACTATTATAATTATTCAGTAGGAGGTGACTGTGGGACTGCTATTATAGCCCCAAATGCCTGCTAGGAAGGGGAGGAGAGTCATTGAAAACTGCAGCCACATTATAAAGTTTTGGTTTAAACGTGTCTTTAATAACACACTACAGTGGCACTTTAAGAAGGATGGAGGAATTCTTAACTATTTGGGACAGGAATGCACACACACACACACAAAGAGGAGGGTAACTGTAGTGAATTCTGCTAATGATTTCTGTTCCCTTAAAATAGTATATTGGGCAACAGGATTTAGTGGGTGTGAACTCGCTCGCAGTGTTTGTGAATGTGAGATAGACCCTCTGACATTGTTGCGACAGACACTCAGGGTGGCCCTCATGGTGGTGGTGTTTGAGCTTCCTTCAGAAAAGAAGCCCGGTCTGGGGTCATGTTGTAAAGTGAAGTTTTGGGGTTTTTTTTTCACATCAAAGGGCAGGGAATGTCTTACAGACAGTGAGCTAAGAAGTAGGCAGCAGGCATTCCAGTACTTGCATTGGGAAACTATGTGTGGAATGCCACAGTTCATGGACCAGGGACCTCCAAGTGAATCCAGGTGCCTACCCACTGCTGTTTTCCTAGAGACAAATGACTGTAGGCAGAAACTGCCGACAGATGAACCAAAAATAAAATTGATGGCTTTATTGGACATTCTTTTCATGAAATTTAACTTTCTAATGTGCATATACATCACTCTGGGGATGTCATTATAAATGGCTGACCTTTTGTTGGGGGAGCTTCTGCTGGCTGGCTGTGCAGCCCCACTCAGCTCCCTTTGATTCCAGCCCACATCTGTTGAGCATGTGATCAATTTTTTTCTCTCTGAAGTACACTGACAACTGCCTAAAAAGATTTAATGGAAACCAGTCAGAACTAATTTCAGTTAGATATTCCAGCTCTTCTGGTTTCAGATGTAGAAGTTATGGCTTCCTAAAAGTCACCGTTGAGAGCAGCACCAGGAAGTCTCCCTGGGCAGGAAGCTGGGTTTCTTTGTCTTCCTCCCTGCCCTGTGCCCCAAGTTCATGATTGCAGGGTGGCTGGGAATAATGAGCCAGAGCTGCAAAGCTTGTTTTCGGCCAGCTCCAGTAATACTGCAAAACTGTTCCTTCACCTCTTCATCCTTCCCCATAGAAGTCAGAACACTGCTGTGGTTACACCTAATAAATACTGCAGACTTCATTGGGCTGTTTAATGGGACTTAATGTAGTGTCTTTGTGCACTTCAGTGAGTGGTTCTTATTTTCGTGTGGTTTACTGTGCAGTCTTGAAAAGACGTGAGGTTTGAGGACTTTCCAGTGATTTCTGTTTTTTATGGAAACAGAATTTGAGTAAGAATGTTTCCAGTGGAAGGAGAATCCTTTCATGGAGTTGCAAGAAAAGCATTTCTGGGGACCCATGCATGGGATGATGTGGTTTAGTGCTGAGATTTATTGGGGTTGAAATAAATGGCTACGCCCAGGTTCCTGGTGTCTCATGTCCTTTCATTCTACTGTGGAAAAAGTCCAACCTTGTCTGTATCAGTCCCAAAACAAAGGCCAGTGTCCAAAAATTCTGTGCCATCAGTTTAGTCCATGTCTGTCCCCGTCCAGCTAGCATGTCTGTTCCCAGCTTTGCTCTGGTTGGTGTTGCGTTGCTGTACCCAGGCTCGTGCTTGCAGCCTGGGCCCCAGGCAGCTGCTAGACTGGCGTGTCTGTTACAGAAAGAGAATGTGGGAGCACGAGGTGAGCATGTGTTACTGAGCAAGAGAGAGCTTTGTTAAAAGCTTGGATTATATTATCTTGGGCTTGAGAAAGACCAGGCGCCTTTGCAAAATAACAAATTAATTTCCCAGTCTTTTGTGGGTTTGTATCAGGTCCTTCCCCTAACCAATCCATTTCTTAGCTCTTCTGGGGTTCTATGCCCCTTATCCAATCCGATCCTTTTCCCAGGCTAGTTTTGCCCCTTATGGTCCCCATCTTGGTTCCTACTGTGCATGCCTTATCATAGAAGCACCTTCCCCTGTGCCGTCTTGGCTTCTATTGGGCATGCGCCCAGCAGAGGAATTTTTCTTGTTGTTTTCATTCCTCCCCCATTAATGACAGAAATGATTCCCCCTTCCCCCACTCCCTGTTTCAGAAATTAAGTCTTGAGGATGGAGAATGTAGAGGTCCCCTGAGTAGTCTATGAATGCTGAAACTTCCTAGCGAAGCAAGTTTATTGTCTGATTCAGCTCCTTGGTAGATTAGGCTTCTTAATGTCCAGTCACCTTTCCTCCCTTCCTTTATTAATATCTAGCGACCTATGCTAATATATATCCCCCCTTGAAGAACCTTAGGCCTTGTCATCTTACAAGGGTAAATGCGTGAAGTTCTCATCTTCTGTAGCTTTTTATTGCTGTCTAGGGGTGTAGCCCTGCCTATCCCCAGACTCAGGGATTCTTGCTGTTTGCCAAAGGAAGAAAGGAACAAAGGGAAGGGGAGGCTTCACAAGAGGGAGAGGGATTTTTGTAAAGTCCCAGTCAGTCTGTTGTTTTCCTTGGGAGGTAGCATAGGTGATGTCTAGAGGACGATGATGTTGGGCAAGCTGGCATCCTTGTTGTGTTCTAGAGGTGACACGTTTGACAAGAAGGTTAAAAAGGCATGGTCCAAAATGAAGGGAATTATAGCAGCTAAAGGTCTGATGAATGGTCAGAACAAGGTGATAGAGGGAGGGACCAACCTTACAGAGTCTTAGATTAGATTGGAGGAGTGGCTTCCCTGGAGGAAGGTGTGTCGCACCTGCTGATGCCCTTTTGTTTACCTTACTTAATTCAAATTAGGCTAAGGGGAATAGTTTAATATTTTTTTGATGAAGCAGGTCTTTTCTGTCTGAACCACTTGGGCAGAAAAGGGAAAGCAGTTTTAAGCTAAGCCAATAAACCGCTCTATACCTCACAACTCAACCATCTAGTCTTAACAACAAGTCAGTCCACCCAAACCATTGAGTCTCCTTTCAGGTGGCTGCGATACACACGGGCTTCTACAGTGAAGCCCATATTGTGTAAACAAGCAATCAGGTAAATAAAGTCATAGGCATAAACCGTATGAAAACAGCAGGAAAAAACCCACGAAGGTCAATGAACACAGTAAGTCATAAACCAGTTTCTGAGTCTGTTAGACTGTCCGTTGAGAAGAATCTTAGATAGAAGGTTTTTGCTGGAACGAAAGCAAGCAGTGACAATCTGATAGATTTCTCTATATTTGCAGTTTGAACATCACTGGTGACGTCATGTCCTCAAGGAAATTCTGTATGGTGTACACAGCCTTAGGAAAAAAGTTTTAGTTCTCCATAATTCCTAGTCAAAAGATGGGAGAAAAATGAAACATTAGTTGGAGGGTTGAAGGAAAGCAGAAGAATTTGGATACTAGTTCAGTTTTGGGTGAAAAACAAAACTTGAGGACAGTTAACTGACTAGAGTCTAATATCCACAATTGGGCATTATAATTCCCACTTAAACACAGTTTCTCTCCCTGAATTCACCCTCATTTTTATTAAAGAGGCTGTATTGAGTCCAGTCTTAATTTGACCTGATTATTTGCATTCATTAACAAAATAAGAATAGCAATTATCACACAGTTCTTTTAAATCTGCTTTGCTAGAATTTCCTAAGCAATCTTCAGATTGAGATTTAATTAGCCCCTCAGGGCAAAAAAGCCATCCCCACAGTTGCCATAAGGCTTTGCCTGCAATAGCTGTAGGTTTGGTAAATTCTTCAAGTTCTTGAGGTCCTCGAAAATGTCTTTCAGGAAAGCAAGGTTTTTTTCCTTTGTTCCTTACCTGGAAAGACTGCCCTGACCACATGACTAAGCAAGGTTCTAGGCTATTTCTTCAATGGGCTTTCATCAGCTTTGAAAGTCAATCTTAATTCCATAGGGTTTCTGGTGACATCCGGAGTCCAGGCATGTCTCTTGTAGATACGACATTTCAGTTAAAGTGTTGGTTAATAGAACCACAGTTGGAAACTGGTTTTATGTCTTCTATTATAAAGAGAACAAATTCTTACTGGATTCATGGAAACAATCAAATTGACATGACTTATTAAGAACTGCCAAGCTCCGGCTGGTATGTCTTAATTGGTTGGAGTGTTTTCCCATAGCCAGAAGGTTGCAGGTTTGATTCCTGGTCTGGACACATAACTTACGTTGCAGGTTTGATCCCTGGTCCAGGCATGTATATGAGGCAACCAATCAATATTTCTCTCTCACATTGATGTTTCTCCCTTTCTCTTCCTCGTTCTCTAAAAGCAATGAAAAAAATTTACCCAGGTGAGAATAAAAAGAAACAGACAAAAAGAGAATTGCCAAATTCTGAAGGGATCAGGTAGGGAGAAAAATATAAAGCAAAAGGAAAATCGTTGTCCTTTTAACAGAGTGAAAAGGACCAAATTCCAATTCTGTATTAGACAGCTAAGAAGTAAGTGATTCGCATTTTTTACATTGGCAAACATGTTTCTTTACTTCTAGAAACATAGGCTCCTTTGTTGGCAAACACACTTGCATTTTTTAAGAGACATACTTTTCATGAAACAGGTACTACAAAGCAAAACTCACTGATCTAGAAAGGAACAGCTGAAATAAGTTAAACTGATTTGCTTAGATGGCTAAGGTTTTCCCTTTTGATAAGATTTAGCTTTTCAGAAATTTGCATTTTAAAAGATGGCCCAGACAGGAGTTCTTGGAGACCAGGTATTTGCATTTCAAAGGTACAGACTTTGGTTTAATAAAACTAATTATCTACAAGCCTTTTCCTTGAAGGACCCAGGGTTACATTTCTGCCAGTTGTGAGTGTGCACCCTAAAAGGGCTCTCTTTAGGCTCTGTGGATGGAAGTGGTATTGCCTATTGTCCTTGGGGAGAGAAAACTTTCTTCTTTGTAAAAGAGGAAGAAATTGGGTAGCTGAGGGAGCCGTGAGCATCTTCATTGGCCCCTAGCCCCACATCACATGACCGAAACCAGGAATAGCGTGTGACCCCTTATTTGCTGGCCATTGGCATCCCAAGGCTAGTTCCCGCCCATGCCGGCTGTTACATCTATTCCACGGCTTATGCTTCGCCTCTCCCCTGATGAGGGTGGAGACCCTCCTGAAGAAGATGGCAATATGGTGTGTCCACTTGTAGGGCCTTACCAGCATTTACAGTGGTGATCAGGCATTGCTTAGCTGGGTTTACTTAACTCCACACGGACGATTTTGATGGCCTCTGGCCATAACTAGTCTTACCAGAGGTCCTCACCCTTGTGTCTGTCTGTCTGATGGGTGCCTAGTACCTTCACTACCTTGGATGGAAAAGCTTGTCCTAGAACTCTGGCCTTTAGTAGTTGGGCTAGTAATCTGTTTCATAGCCTTTCATATTTCCAGCAGCCCCAGCCCTTCCTGATGCCTAGAAATGTTAGGGAAGCCTCCTGTAAGAAGGAAGGGAGTATCCCTGTAAAGCCATCCTGAGGATTAGGTGAGAGATAGCACTTCTGACCTTGGGGGCAAAGGCTATTGGCCTTCTGTTGCAAGATCATCAGTTGCTGGAACCCCTGGGTATGAGAGGGCACAAAAATTGTGGGAGAGATTAACAAACATTCAGCCAGCCTCAAGATTAGTTTACTCTTGTGGAGGTTCTTTTAAAATCATCATGTCCCAATTAGTTTAATATAAACCTTTCCATTTCTGTGAGTACTTTCATCTGAGGCTTTTACTTACTCTCTACCTGTAGGAGTATTAATGAGGACTAGGGTGTGAGACTGTTCAGCCTTGGAGGCAGGCTTTCAGTGTTTACTGCACAGCAAGGGGAACTTGGCCACCCTGGAGTGCAGATAAACATCTGCATTTGCCGCAGGAGGTGGGAGCACCGCAGTGGGCTGGGAGTCCCATGTGGGCACTCTGGCTGCAGTGGAACCTTCCAGGAGAGCTGCAACCCAGCACTTGCAGCTGCTGGAGGGGAAGGGGCAGCTGGGCACACTCCAAGCGTACCTTAGTGTCACAGTTCTGCATCCCCTGATGCCCATCCGCCAGTCTCCCCACCAGGACCTACAGTGCTGGGTCTGGTCCTGTAGGACTGAGGGAAGGGAAACACCCAGTACCGCGGAGTCTGAGTCTTGGGCAGTGTGCTCACCACACTGAGAATAAAGGAACCCCAGGGCAGGCAGATGGAAAGTGGGTGCTGCGCTCATGGGAGAGTGGTGTTCTGAGGTGGCTGAGGGGAGCAGGAGGCAGTGGGAGGAGGTCCCTCTGCCCACACCCACAAGGAGGGAACCAAGGGGAATTCTGGAGGTGAAATGGCAGTGAGGGAGATGAGAGATGAGGAACCAAAAACACAAACACGGGCAGCAGCACAGAGACAGTGAAGAAAAGACCTCCAAGCCCTCCAGCTTCCCGCATAGTGGAAGAAAGGTCCCACTTCTTACCACGGGCCATGCCTGCTAGATGTTGCTGGTGGAAATGAAGTCCTTTCACAGAGTCCCAAGAAAGGTATTTCTGGGGACTCACACGTGGGAGGATGAGGTTTAGTGGTGAGATTTATTGGGGTTGAAACAAATGGCTGTGCCCAGGTTCCCAATGTCTCATATCTGACCGTTCCGTTGTGGAAAAAGTCCAACCATGTCTTCATCAGGCCCAGAACAAAAGCCAGTGTCCAAAAATTCTGTGCTATCAGTTTAGTCCATGCCTGTCCCCAACCAGCTAGCATCGTCTGTTCCTAGCTGTGCTCTAGTTGGTGCTGCACTGCTGTACCCAAGGGCTCCAGGCACCTGCTAGGTCCACAGGGCTGTTATGGAGAGAGAAGACAGGAGCTCATGGGTAAGTGTGTTTTAGAGAGAGGGCTTTGATAAGCTTGGATTGTATTATCTTGGGCTTGAGAAGGACCAGGCGCCCTTTCAAAATAACAAATCAATTCCCCAATCCTTTGTGGATTTGTGTTGAGTCCTTCCCTAACCAGTTCATTTCCTAGATCTTCTGGGGTTCTGTGTCACTTCTCCAATCTGGTCTTTTTCCCAGGTTAGGTTTTGCCCCTTCTGGTCTCCCTCGTGGCTCCTACTGTGCATGCCTTGCTGTAGAAGCACCTTCCCTTGTGACATGTCGGCTTCCAGGCGTGCGCCCGGCAGAGGAATTTCTCCTGCCATTTTCATTCCTCCCTCAGGAATGACCAGTAAGGATCCTTCAACCCTGCTTCAGGGATTAGGCCTCCAGGGTGGAGGATGCAGAGGTCCCCTGGGGAGTCTGTGAATGCTGACACTTCCTGATGAAGCAAGCTTATTGTCCAGTTCAGCTCCCTAGTAGATTAGACTTCTTAATGTCTGATTCCTTTTCTCCTGTCTTTTATTTATACATAGCTACCTATGCTAACAAGAAATCTTTGGCCCTTATTTAACAGGTCACCTTGATTTCCATATAAGCTCTGGGGATACTGGGGAAATTAAGTCACAATAATATAAAATTGTGTTCTCTACTTTAACTTGTTCCAGAGAAATGCTTGGAAGCCCTGATCTCCCTCCTTTCTTCATGCAAACCCAGTCACAATTTCAACCTCTACCCACAGGGCTCCTGGTCAGTGTGTGATGTCAATTAGGGCAGGAGATGGCACTGTCTTGGCCATCCTGGAGAAGCTTCTGGCCCTCGTGGGGAAAGCTACCCTACTTGGTGTTGCTGTAGCCTCCTTTCCACTCCTCCAAGTTGTCCTCCCACCTGTGTTTGGTTATACTGGAAGACCTCAAGTCCTGTGGGCTGAACTGGTCAGCTTAGGTTACTGGACAAGTTCCTCATCAGAGCTCCTTTCCCACTGGGGTGCAGCTTGCCCCAGTCCCACCCTTCCTACCATTGGTGGCTGCCATTATCTTAAGCTGCTAGGGGGCGGGAAGATTCTTGCCCTGGGGGGTAGAAGTCTGACTCAGTTCTAGGAAGCTCTCTGGGAACAAAAGTTTCTCTCCAGGCAGATTCCTTGAACTCAGACAGATAAGAGAACTGGTACTTGGAAAGGTTAGAGGACTCGTCTAAGACCACACCCAACTGGCAAACTGGATCTCTAAGTCTGTAATGATTTCTGAAGACTCTCCCTTGATTTGTTGGACTTCTCCCTTCAGGAAAAAACACTACTTGGGCCTCAGTTTCCCCGTATGTAAAATCATAGTAAAACCACTGACTCATATAACCGAGGGGACATGAGAAGACGGTCAGAGTACCTCCAGAGGAACGGGTCTAGGACACTTGCATAGCTCTTTATAATTTACAGAGCATTTTCTCCACATGATCAGGTGTGGTCCTCCCAGTAATCCTGTGAGGTGGGCGGTACTGACCTTGTTTCTCAGATGAGGAAAGCAGGTCCCAGAGAGGTTGAAAGCGAGGCTTGGCAATACTGAGCATTTGGCCTGAAGTTTGTTAAGCCTCAAGTGATAGAGACGTGGCTTTGGAATGAGACTACCAGGCAGTGTAGGCGTGTTCTTCCTTGTAATCGTTTTCCCAATGTTTGGTCCTGTAGGCCTCCCCAGAGTGGTTTGGTGCCTATTTGTGTTATGGGACTGAGGAGGTTAGAATTCATTGAATATGTACTGTGGTTCTGGATTTGAACATAGGAATCTTTAAGGGGAATTACAAACTTTAAATTTTGTAGAAAAAGAAAGCCTGTATCAAAAAGTCATCTTACATAGGCAAAAGAAAAAAAAATCACAAGTTTGCATGCTTGATATAGAGCTGATCTCCCTGAAGGAGTTTCTAAAACCGCCTTATTATCACTTAACAGTGTCTGTTTCTTGTTATGCACCATACGACCAATAAATGGCAGGACTAAATTATTTTACAGTTGCAGGAATTTCTTCCCTCCCTTCCTTGAAGTTTAAAAAGGTGGAGCAGATGCCTCTAGTCTATTTTCAATGCAATGAGAGAGAGAGAAAGTTCTTTCCAGGTTCAGGGATGCCAAAGGGTTGGTCTCCTGCTAACAGTACATAGATTGTACCAAGGGCTGTAGACAATAGCCTCCCCCTACTTTTTTTTTTTTTTTTTGAGAATTTTTAAGGGCGTTTGTAAATTCTTGGGATATGTCACAAAGTTGAAGGTCAAGCCAGTAACCAAAACTGGGCTCTGTGTTGACACCCCCCTCTACTACCGGCTGCATGAGCACCTGATTTCATTGCCCCTGTTGATTGGCCTGTCAAATGGACAGTGCTCATTTTATGAGTGCCTGGTGCCTAGAGGAAGGCTGGAAAGGTGCTCACATGGCCAGCCCCTGGATCTGCAGAGAGAGCAGGGGGCCTGGCCATTGGCCTGGAGGGGAGAGGCAGGCATCTTCACGACAGGTGGTGGCTCCATGCTGCAGTCTTTTTCTGATACCTGTCTCTGCTTTTGGATGTCAGAGCTATATTTATTCTCTGTGTCTCCTGCTGATTTTTGACACTGACCCATCCAGGCTTTCTTTCAGCAGCTAGCATGGTGCATGGCCCATAGTCGGTGCTCAGTAAATTTGGGCTGAGCAAATGTAACCCTCTGCGGGGAGAGGGAAGTTGTGCCTTTTGACATGTAGGGAGAGAGACCCGGCTTGGGGACAGGTTCTGGAACTTCATTATTTCTGGCTCTGGACTGTTTGAATGCACCCTCTGTAGCAACAGAGGCCATACTGCGTTATAAATGCCACTGGAATCACTCTTTGTTTTCTAGCACCATTGTCCTTGTCACTGCTTGTCTAGAACAGACACTACAAGAGACTCTTAACTGTTCTAGCTGACACTGTTGGGTGCTTTAACACTAATCTAGCCATCCACTCTCATGGTTGTCTTTATCCTTCTAAATCAGAAATCTGGTCCTGGCACCCTCCTACTTAAACGCCCTGTATTGGCCCCCTATTGCCTGCAGTAAAGTCCACACTCCTTGCCACCAGGTCACAGAGGGCCCTGTGTGGCCCTGCTGTGCCAAATCCCGGGACCTCCGTGTGCAGCTGTGCAGGCTTTTCAAGTGGGGGCTCTAATCTACCAAGTGGAGTTAGATTTGTTGGGATCTAAATCCCCCTGGTTTGAGTTGGGTCTCCAAATGAGCTGGGAATCAATATATTTGGGACTCGACAATAGGGTACATTAAAAAGAGGGCACTGAATGTCTGGAATAGGAATGTAATAATTCATGTTTAACACTTGGAGAAAACTGAGATGTTAAGGGATCTTTGTATATAATCTTCAAAAATCAATTTAATAGAAAGTGTTTTTCAATTGATTGCGTAGTCTCTTTGAAAGGATATACAGGGTGGAGCAAAAGTAGGTTTACAGTTGTATGTAAAATTACACAATGATTAATAATGATGCAAGAATAAACTCTGTTCACATACCTATTACTGTAAGCCTACATTTGCCCCGCCCTTTATATGCGTGTACATAGATACACACACACACTTACACATATATACAGTTGACCCCTGAACAATATGGGCTTAAACTATGCAGGTTCATTTATACGTGGCCTTTGTCAATAAGTATACAGTTGACCCTCCATATCTCCGGGTTTCACATCCACAGATTCAAGCTACCACGGGTAGAAAACAGTATTTTCTGTTTGAGGATGGGAACCCCTGGATGCAGAAGGCCAACTGTATGCCCAGTTCTTTGTCATTTTATGTAAGGGACTTGAGCATCCGTGGATTTTGGTATCTGCAGGGGTCCTGGCACCAGTCCCCCATGGGTACTGAGGGAGGACTGCAAGTTAAGTTTTGGAGGAGTCAAAGTTACATACAGATTTTCGACTGTGTGGGTGTTGGCACCCCTACCCCGTGCATTGTCCGAGGGTCAATTGTATACATATGATATTACATCTTTTTTAGTTTGGAAAAGGAATGAAGCAGAGACTTGTACTATTGGAGATTAAAGCATAAAGTTATGGTAATAAAAAGACAATGATATAGGTGTAAAATATACAAACAATCTAACAAAATGGTATGCCTCAAAAATTTTCAACATATATATAACAATTGTACCACAAGTCACTGTGAGAAGGTACAGATTGTCTGGTGCAGGAGGTCGTGAAATTGGATCCTTAAAAACATATTTATGGAGCTCCTGGCCTCAGGTCATACACCAAAATGTCATCTATGTGGATTGGAATTTCGTGTGTGTGTATGTGTATGTGTGTATGTATATATAAACCCTAAACTAAAAATAAGTTAGAGGCTATTTGATCTTTGAAAGAGGATATCTTTCTAAGCCTGAAAGTAAGAAACTTATCAGTGATTGCTCAACTTGAGTACATAAAATTATTCCTTTTGCTGAAGAATTACAAATGACTAATAGTGATCTCTAGGATCAAGCATTCATTGTTCTACTGTCATATGAGGAAAGATTTAGAAAGTGCAAATACTCAGTGCCCATAAGGATCTGCTTAGATGCACCTTCTAGAAAGAAATGTAATTTAAAAATTTTTTAAATAAAATATTTAAAAATATTTTGGGTTTTATATATACTGGGGAAATTATTACTTAAAAATAGTGTAAATTAAAAAATGAAAATAATCTCTAATTTTAGTTTCATAACCTTGGTTTTATTTTTGTTTGTTTTTTTTTTAAACACCTGGCCCTTTGTTTATCCAAAAAGAGATATCTATAATTTACTATTGTTAATCATATACTTCATATAAAATATGGCAAAAAGCTAACCCACTGGGAAAAACATGTCTGATAAAGGGGATTGTGATCCTAATGTCCTAGAAGACCATAGTGAGACATCCTATATAGAAGAAAAGTCATATTAGACTCTAGTTTCTGAAATGCTCAAATTATAATTTACTGTGCAACACTGAACACGCCACTTTACCTGTTTGGGTCTTAATGTCCTCCTCTGTAAAACGAGAGAGGTTAGATCACAGTTTACCCGCTGGGATGCCTTTATGCAGCTGTGCCCACATTCTGATGCCCCCTGGCCCTCGGGGCAGCTGGGCAGAGCCCGGGTGGAGGCCACGTCACCTGTGGCCAAGACCTGCCTTTTGTTCCCTGCAGTGCGCTGTGACAGTACTACCAACAATCACACCGAATGCATGAAACCTACATGTACTGAGTTGTTTCAAACTCAAGAGGTGAAAGCTAGTGGAAAAGGAGGTAATTTCAAAAATCGTAGTGAACCACTCATCCTTCCCACTCAGCATTCAATAGCCATGTTCAAAAGTCAAAGGGAGAAAATACATCAAAATGTTACCAGTAATTCTCTCTGGTGGTAGGCTTGTGGGTGACTTTTATTTCCTTATTTATAAAATTCTATCTTTCAAATGAACTGTGTTGAGAATGGGTTAAGTTGAAATTAAGATTAGTTATTAAAAACAAATTCTCTCTTGTTGCCATCCTTGTATTCCAAGACTCCATGAGCACAAGGGCTGCTGTACTGTCAGTGCTAAAGACTGTAACAAAGTAAAAATCGCCCAGCCTGGGCCCGGTCCTCGTTGTGTAACTCTCCTCAGTCATTTCACCCCAGGCTTTCTGGCCCAGGGCTTATTTTTCAGGGCTGGTTTAAAGTGTGAGAACTAACTTTTGAGCAGAAGGCTTGTCTCAGGGTCAGAAGTCTTCTCTTTTACTTAGGGTAGCTTATCCCTTTTTCCTCATATTCCTCCCAAAATTCTTTCTTTGCTCTTTTTTCCCTGTCTGTAATTATTGGAATAACTGAATAATTCTTTTTGTTTGTGTTTTTGATCCCGGGGGTATGTAGTTAGATGCATGTCCCTTGTTCCCTCTTCGCTAAGCAATGGAGATTCTGTTTTTAACTTGTTCCATCTACGTCCTTAGTCATTACTGTTTTCCTTCTGCCAGCTCTCTCCTGCTTATTTACATCTTTCTGGTAACGAGTTGCCTAGAACTTTCCACCGTATTAGGTTAAACCAGATTTGGGGTAGGGGTATGGAAATGTGGGCTTTTTTTTTTCCTGCCCTTTTTTGCTTTTGCTTTTCTTTGCAGATAAAACACTATGCATATTAGTGTTTAAACCCTGTTTTCTCTGGCTTGTTAAACAGGTACTTTGCATTGAGTACAAATATTTTAATTATCTGACAAGTATGATTGTTTTGTCTAAATAATGGAGGTGGTGTGGTGGGCCACATTGACAAGTGACCCTGCAGTGGAATTTGCCTATGTTAATGTTAATGGGGGGACACACCCATCACGTGATGGAGGCACATATGGGCGCCGCAGGCTTGCTTGCCTAAGGTGCCTGCACCGCCTGTACCCTCCTTCCTAGCACTATAGTATGCCGCAGTGGGGACTCCGTTCCTGCCTCCCTTGCTCCACACGGCCAGGACACCCCTTCCTCCTTGCCCAGGGCCTGCAGCATCGCCTCACTCCTGCCACAGCTGGCTTCCTGCCCCGGTGACCCTGCTCCTGCCTTCTGTGACCCCCCTCCACAGCCCCCCACCCCCCCTCCACCGCCCCAGTGAGCCAGGTAAGCTACATTCAGACTATAAGATGCACCCCCATTTTCCTCCCAAATTTGGAGCGGGGGGTGTGTATCTTATAGTCTGAAAAATACGGTAAGTAACAGAAATTTCCAATTAGGAGGATGCTAGTAAACAACATTGTAATTATATACTTAATTTTTACAGTGATATTGATTTCTTACAATGATGCCATTTCGGTTCGAGTCATAATTATAGAACACCATGCTCTGCACTGCAGATGATAGAATCTGCCTTGTAATTCGCCAGAACTTCAGAGGTGATATGGGCCTTGAGGTCATCCGATCCAGGGTTTCCCAGCCATTGTCACATCAGGACGCACATGGAAAGGTTTGCACTTCTCTCTACCAGGAAACAAACGTTGGTTTTGGCCGGAGGGGATGGATCCGGGACCTTTGGCTGCCCTGAGGGCTGAAGGGCATTGGAACCTCTCACAGCTGCACCAGGGCGTCTCAGTGGGAAAACTGTGATCTAATCCAGCCCTCCTGTTTTACATCTGAGACACGTTTGTATTTACCATTGAGACCCAGACAGGTAAAAGAGCTCTTCAAAGTTACACAATGAATGTGATGTTACAGTAGATAGAATTTGAGCTGAAATTTCAGACACTGGAGTCTCATCTGACTTCTCTTTTACATGGAATGCCTCATTATGGTCTTTTTAAGGACATTAAGGACCATAAAAACCCTTTATAGGGCCTGTTTTCTCAAAAGGCCTCTCTTTGCCATATTTTATATGGAGAAGTATA
The DNA here is from genome assembly GCF_022682495.2 of Desmodus rotundus. Lineage (NCBI taxonomy): Eukaryota > Metazoa > Chordata > Mammalia > Chiroptera > Phyllostomidae > Desmodus > Desmodus rotundus. The sequence goes on along the minus strand of NC_071394.1, from coordinate 29,783,024 downwards.
TGATTAAGAATAGTAAATTATAGATATATTTATTTGGGATAGCCCAAACAATAAAAGGCTCTTTAAAAAATTAAGGTTATAAAACTAAAAATAGTCCAATGCATGTAAAAACAACCAAACCAGTTTAAAATATTTTATATATACAAATTAGGAAGGTACTCAATGTATAAAACCTTTAGGCGTGGGTGGTGCCTTGCTTTTAAAATTCAAGATACAAAAGATGAGAATGGAGATTGCAATTTTAAATATCATAAACTACCTTCATTCTTATTTATCAGCTGTCAACTAATTAAGCCCCTCTAGAATACTAGGAAACTGTGCTTTTCTGACATAGTTTTTTTTTTTAAACTTATTTATTTTTAGAGAGAGGGGAAGGGAAGGAGAAAGAGAGGGGCAGTAACATCGATGTGCAAAAGATGCATCTGTCTTTTGCCTCTTGCACCCAGGCATGTGCCCTGACTGGGAATTGAACTGGTGACCTTTCAGTTTGCAGGCCAGCACTCAATCCACTGAGCCACACCAGCCAGGGCTGACATAGTTTTATGATTCAGTTGTAGTGACCTCTAAGTTCTCCCTGAACCCATGATATGATTCACTGACTCTAGTGTCATTATGGCTGGGTCAGCCTTACGAACATTCATGTGCGTGTCAGCTAAAATGCCTGCTGGAACATGGGAACTCACCTTTAATTCTCTGACCGAAGTACAAACTCTACATGTCAATTCTGGACAATTTACAGTGTGCTAGGATTGTGACAGATTGAGTTGTTTCATGATTACCTCAAGACCTGTAGTTCTAGCATCACCAACAGCTCTGTGACCTTGAAGTTCCTTAATTTCTCTCTTTGCCTCCATTTCCTCGTCTCTACAGTGGGGGATAGCAGGACCTGCCTGCTAGGCTTGTTGCATGGACTAATTAAAGTAATAAATGTAAAGTCTTAAGAATAACATCTGGCACATATAAACCCACAATAAATGTTAGCTATTACTATCATTTACCACCATAGGTTGTCATTGAATAGGGGCCAGTAAGGGCCTTTGGGTATAGCCCAGAGCTACCTACTTTCCCAATCTCAGACTTATATCTTTTATAAAAACAGAAGTCACCTGATTGAGTTCTGGGGCATCAGGGAGTATGACAATTGACAGATGACCCCAAGTCTCTACCTCTTGAGGACACTTTTGTTGGCTTTCTTCTTTGGGGAAAATACAAAGAAAGCCTACCTCCTGGGACGTGGGTAAAATATTTTTTCTCCCATAGTTAACATTAATTTCTGGTTATTCTTTTGCAGAGATGCTATAGAATAAAAGGGAAAAAGAGATCCCAACTTTTGGCTTTCCTAAGAATGCCCCTCACAGATATCAAGATAGCATGGTGCTTTTTCAGTCCCGTGCTCCCCCAAGGAGTATGAGGGAAAGCACTGGAGCTTGTAATTCAAACAAGCTGGCTTTGGCTTCTAGCCCACACTTACGAGTGAGTACATCCCGGTGGTGCCTTTAGTTCTCTCATAGTCTTCCAGCTTGGAGCCACCTTCTGCAGGTGTCGTAAGCCATCAGGGGTGTGGTGTCAGCGCCTAGTGAGGTGCCTGGAACATAGACTATTCACCGAAATGTGCCCTCTGTTTCCTGAGTTCATCATTGCTGAAGTGGTTTTTTTAATGCACTTTGGGCAGTTTTGTGTGGTGGCCCATGAGGGCTGTTTCATGCCAGTGGCTTTCTGGGGGTGACTTTCGATTAATGGCTCTGAATCTCGTTGTCCTCTGCCCTCCTCTCCCACAAATGTTTCAGCATCGTTCTAAGTTATTGAAGCTCCTTTAGTTTTCTCACCCATCACAGTCCGTAGCATCCCCGTGCGTGTTCCTTGTCGTCACTGGTAGATTAGTGCCCTCTCCCCATAGGGTTGCCAGATGCCATACAGGACGCCCATTTAAAATGCAATTTGAGATACACACTGTTTTTTTGTAGCCTAAGTATGTCCCATGCACTAGTTGGGACAAATTTATACAGGTGACCTTTGAACAGTGCTGGGGTTAAGGGAGCTGATCTGCCTTCCCCACCCCACCCCTCCAAAATCTGCACATAACTTTAACTCCCCCAAAACTTAAGTAAAAGCCAAGAGTTGACCAGAAGCCTTACCAATAGCATACACAGTCGATTAACTCGGATTTTGTATGTTATATGTATCAAACACTGTATTCTTAAAGTAAGCTAGAGAAAAGAAAATGTTATTAAAATCATAAGAGAAAATCCATTTACGGCATTTATTGAAAAAGAAATCCATGTATAAGCGGACCTGTGCAGTTCTAACCTGTGTTGTTCAGGGGTCCACTGCATTAAAAAGTATTCATTATTTGACGTTCCAATTTAACTGAGCATCCCTTATTTTTATATCTGGCAGGCTTGTGACTCTTACACTGTTGCAACATTTACTTCCCCAGCAGGATACTCTGGCCTTAGGAATGCTGAGGGGAGTAAGAGAGGCTTCCCAGGTACTTCCGAGCCCGATTTGACTACCTTCAAAAGAAAAGGCCAGCGGGTTGGAAGGAGAGCCTGACAGCTGGTGGGGGATTCTGTGAGGTCAGGGCACAGGCACGGATCCCTTTGATTCGGGAGGTCAGCACAGTATAAAAAGACAGCCCTTCACCAAGGAAGTGTACACTAGGCAGTTTTATGAAACATAGAAATGGCTTTTTCATGCAACTCAAACTCACGATGTTGAAAGAAAAAATGCAAATAGGAATGTTTGTGTTTGTCAACCAGGAACATTTCTGGAAATGTCCACGGAAGTACCGAAGTAATCAGGTCATATGGACTTGCCCCTCCAAGAATTTAATTTATGGGTGAGAAATTTGAAAATAGGATGGCTTATCCCAGCATCTGTTTTTCTTCCTTTTGTTTCTTCTCTTATCCCCCTCCTGAGAGACGGAGGGGGTCTGCGCGGCTCAGCCCAAGTGAGGGTGCGCCTGGCCTGGGGGCTCCCGAGGAGAGGTTGTTGCTGTGGCTCATGCTGTTCCGTGAGTGCCTGCTGGATGGGGGTCATCACTATATTTACTGGGTGCCTTGCGAGTGCCTGCCAGGGTTTTAGGTGCTGGTGGCACAGCAGCGAGTGACACAGGCACCATCCCAGCCTGCTGGAGCTTGTGCTGTATCCTGTGGGTGTTTTGAGAAATAGGAAGATGTGCCCAGTGGGGAAGGAAGCCTGGCCTCCGGCCTCTTTCTCAGGACTGTGTGCTCTCCCTCTGCGAGGTTTACAGAGGCTGCTGTTGGCCAGTGTACTGGAAATCTGGCTGTGCGTAGTTGGAAAAGTTTATCTGACCTTAGGTCCCTCACTGATGAATTTTTACCAGAACCTTCTGTAGCCAGTCCAAGCTGACAGTGGCAGGCTTTAACAAAATAGCTAGTCAACTAGCCAATCTTCTATCGTTACACAATAACGAAGGCTCCCTCTGTGTCATGTCTGACAGAATGCCTGCTAATATTGGGGTACTGTCAGTACCTTTGGGGGGGCACTGTGATGCAAAATGGTAGAACTTAAAAATTATTATGACATTTTGATAAATTTTTAAGGGGCTCAAAACACCGTACTGTGACAGTGAGCTTTTTCCTCATTATCAGAACAGTGTGTAAGTGGTCCAGAGTAAGAGAGAGGGCTAGTGGCTCTGGTAGTTGTGATTTTTTTTTTTTAAGATAAGAGAAAAATAAGCCTTATTTTAAGCTCCTTGGAATTTGAACTCTTAACTATATTCTAGAAGCTTCTTGGGCTGCTTGAGATCCCCATCCTGAAGTTACAGGACGTCACAGTGCCCGAGTATCGCAGAGCTGTCACAAAGTCCTCAGGAAATTCTGAAAACAGTTTTCTTAATGACGAGTATACGGTGGAGCACTCTTTAGGGCTGATGGGGTTCTCTGTTGGGGAAGATTGCAAGGCAGGCAGGAATGAGGTGGTGTCATGTCAAAAGATTGCCATAGAATGTAGAAATCCGTGGCTTGAGGCATTCAGGGAAGTTACAAGAAATTAGTAAATTTTCTTCTGAAAGATTTTTGCTTTGAGATATCCTGATTATGTTGTATTGGTTTCAAATGCTATTATAATGAGCCCAGGTTTTTGTAGTGGAACTATTACTATAGCCATGAATTTTATGGGTAACTTAAGAAAGAGAAAAAAGATTATTTTCCCACTCCTTAAGGGCTAACACACTTAAAAATATCTGTGAGCTTTGTCTTTAAAATCTTTTTATTTACAAGTGACTCCTGACGTTGGCCTAATTGGTTCTTGAACATTTAATCTTGAAGCATGGCCCTAACACCAACTCGTATTTCCCGTGGGCCATGTTGAATGTAAAGCTTACGTTGTTATATATGGGGCTTCCGTTCCTGGAAGTCAGCTTTGTATTATTAAAAATAACATAGTGGATGTAAAATACATCAAAAAATACAAATGCACTTTTTAAACAAATATTTATTAAATATTTCATACTAAAGATACTGAAAACAGTAAAAAAGCTTTGCTGTAAATGTTACTTTGGGGGAATTTTTTTCTGTTTAAGCTGAATTGACTAAAGCTTGTCAGAGTCCAATGTTGAATCTTCATAAAGCAAATGTGGGTATTTTTTTGAGATTTATTTTATTTATTTTTAGAGGGAGAGGAAGAGAGGAAAAAAGATAGGGAGAAAAACATTGAAGTGAGAGAGCAACATCGATCTGTTATCTCTTGGATGCCCCCCTACTGGGGACTGAACCCACAACCCAGGCCTGTGCCCTGACCTCACTGGGAATCGAACTGGCGACCTATCGCTTTGCAGGACGATGCCCAACCAGCTGAGCCATACAGGTCAAGGCCAAATATAGGTATTTTTATTCCATTGCTTCCAGGACCTTTAAATTGTGTTATATAATGTGGTTTCTGCCTCAAATTCTATTGTGTGTGAAAAGTATAGAAATTCCACTGAGTTTCTTAATTGCTAAAAGTTGAAGGAAGGGCAGTTGCCATGGCCACCCATGCTCAGATGTTTCAGAAGGATCTTCTTAGCTGAACTGTGAATGAGATATTAAGAATATCAAGCCTTCAATCAAGCCTTCACACTGTGTAGAGAAATTGCTAAAGAAATTCATTTGCCCTGAGCTCAGTTAGAACAGACGGCCAGCTGGGCCCGTACCGTCCCCAGCTGAGTCAGCCTTGCCAGTCCGCTGGCCACGGCATTGACTTTGTACATCTGGGTGCCATCAATTTGGGTTACCCCTGGGAGATGAGAGGCTGTTGCAGGTTGAGCTGTCTTTGGGGTTTGAAGCCCAAACAGCATTAGGATGTTCTTCTTTAACATGTATGTGTTTGTGCCTCAAGAAAGTAAGCAAAATAGAAGTTTTGGATAAAAGACCAAATTTAGGCTGTAATCATTTTCTGGTTTTCCTTTTAAATAAAGGGACAAAGCAGGGCCTGGCTTTATCTCAAAGTAAGCAGCACTGACCGTAGGATTTCTTGTGTCTGTGCCTACATGAGCCATCAGAGTGTCTACAGTGACATTAGAGGAAGATCCTTTATCTCCCATGTTGTCAAAGATGAAACACATCTCCCATGTTGTCAAAGATGAAACACATCTAAGTGAAAGAGATGATATGAAAGTATTTTCTTCAAACACTTTTGGGCACTTAGTTTTTCTTTGACTAGATTTTGTGCTTTGCAGGGTTACATACCTGGTAAAGTATTTAAGTATTTGTGTATTCATGATATGTCGACTCTCACTTTCTGGTTGAGTTTGTACATTTTTTTAAAAAGTTACTGATGTATGTTAAGAAGGAAAAAGAAACAACAGTCTTGCATGATTGCTTGTAGTCCAGTAACCATCAAACTCTAAATCAATGTATATTAAGTATAGTAGGTATTTGCCTAGCACTACACCACAGGGGCCAAAGGAAATGTGAAGAGTGATTCCTGATCCTTTTTAAGTTTCCTGGTCTGATTTTCTGACCACTTGTTAGTGACTGAAAACCAATATGACCTGAGTTTAATTGGATATTCATGCAATGCATTCAACTCTACTCACATTTTTTCAGTTTTCTTGGCTTAGTAACATTTCTTAGTAACATTAAGAATGTTACATTCTTAGTAACATTAAGAATGTTACATTCTTAGTAACATTCTTAGTCTTGTGGGTCACTCCTCTGCCCAGGTTTTCCAATTTTCTAAAGTGTCATTTCTGGATTAAGGTATGATTTAACTCTTTCCTACCCTTAGGACATCATATGGTAGAAATTGACTGAAGCAGCTCTAATCCACTTACATTGGTTGGGAACTGGGGCCTTATTGACAGGAAGGTTTGACAGAAGAAATGCTTTTCAAACAAGTCATTCTATTTAGCTTTATTAAGATGATTAGATGAAGGCACCGAGAAGTTCCAAGGAGGAGGAAAGTAGTGTAGTGTTCATTGTGAAAAGCACTTGCGATTATGCATTTTGGTCTTCTACTCAGAATCTCAAGGGGGAGGGAGGAAGGAAAGGGGAAGTCGCTGCAGGTACAGTGGCAGTAACTTGAAGACTATAGGAACCTACACAGTAGCTCTCATTGGGGCCTTGCAGTGCTCATCTGCCCATCTTGGGAGGTCACCCTTGTGGGGACAGTGGCTGCTCAGGGGCCCCTCCCCCAATGCTTCTTTTTTTAAACTTCTGTGGCATATGGAAGTCAGGATTTGAAAATATTTAACAATGTTTATTCATGCTGTAGTGGCTTCCTCTTTCCAGGTGAAAAGGTTCTCCTCTGGACCTTCATGAAAACGGGTTTTAGCTCTGCCCTGCAACAGAAGTGTTAAAATATCAGCTGATGAAAGCAAGAAGATTACCAGAAAAATCTCAGTTCACACAGACCGAGTGAGCTATTGAGTCATGCGTTATCCTGAAGTGGCAGGAAATAGAAGAGCCTCAGGAAACCATTTTTTCACCTGATTTGTATTTATTTAAATTGCCAGTTCATTTAGGTTTTTGTAAGAAATTTTAAATATTATAGTCGAAGAAAGAGATATGACATTCTCTCTAATTTGCAAAGATTGGGTTCTAGTCCCTGAGGAATAGCTATTGCATTGATTCAAAAGGCATATAATTTGGAAAAACAATTAAGTAATAGGTACATGGAATGGAATATTATCAAGCCTCAGAAAGGAAGGAAATTCTGACATGTTACAACATGGCTGAACCCTGAGAACATTAAGTGAAATAAGCCAGTCATAAAAAGGTATTGTATGATTCTAGTTATGTGAATACCCAGATTAGTCAATTCAGGGACAGAAAGTGAAAGGGTGGTTGCCAGAGGCTGGAGGAAGAGGATAAATGGACACAAATTTTCAGTTTTACAAGATGGTAAGAGTTCTGGAGACTGATGGCGGAGATGGTTATGTTGTCGGTGAAATTAAGCTTTTCCACAGGATCACAAGGAAAGCATTCCAAGGACCCACACACGGGAGACTGTGGTGTGACAAGATGGTTTATTCAGGTAGAAATCTGCCCCTTGGTTTCCAATGTCCCATCTCCCTCCATCCAGCCATGGAAAAAGTCTACCTGAGTCTTTCAGCAAGACCAAAACAAAATTTAAGGTCCAGAGTTTCTGCTTCATGTTAAACCTTGGTGCTTTTGGAGTCCCACAGTCTGCTGTGGGCACTGGTAGCTGTTGGTCCCCCAGGGATGCATGCTGCTGGCCAGGACAAGAGAGCGTGTGTGAATGAACGGGGCGAGTGTGCAGGCAAGAGAGAGCACACAAGCAAATGGGGTGAGTGTGGGTCACAGAGAGAGAGGGAGATTCTTTGTTCCCCTGGGGTTATATTAGTTTGCGTTTGGATGAAGTAGGTGTTTTTTCAAAAGAATCAATCAACTTCCCAAGCTTTTGCAGGCTTTGGATGTGTCCACACCTTCTAGTTAGACTGACAGGCCTCTTTGGTCAAGCACCTCCCCTTGCCTCACCCCACAATCCTGTGCTGGACTGGGGATGGGAGTGTTAATCCCCTGGGGTGTGAAGCAAACAGGCTCATGCTCCCAGTTTATTAAGCTCAATGTCTAAGGTTGAAAATTTCCTTTGCTCCTTTTTCTTATTAATAATTGTTAACTACCTGTGGTAACAGCTATAGAACAGTGAATTTCAACCTTGTCATCTCATGGCACACGTAAACCAATTACTAAAATTCAGCAGCACACCAGAATACACGTTGCCCATCTGACCAAAAAAAATATATATAAATTTGCCTCATTCATACCGAACTATTGTTGGCTTGGCTGTTGTGGGTTTTTAATTTGACAGTCTAAGGCAGGGGTGTCAAATTCCTTTTCACTGGGGGCCACGTCAGCCTCGCGATTGCCTTCAAAGGGCCGAATGTAATTTTAGGACTATCTACATGTAACTAGTCCTTAACAGTTACACGAGAGCTCGGTGCTGTCGCTGGGTAGAAACGAGGTGCTGGGCTGGATAAAACAAGGTGGAGGGCCAGATTCAGCCCACGGGCCCTGTGTTTGCCACCTGTGGCCTGAGGGAAAAGAGGTCAGTGCCCCTGACTAGATAGTCAGCTGTTGTATTCTGGCAGAACACCAGTTAGAAATCACTGTTGTAGAGCCTTGTGAATATACTTTATAATCTGAGCTGTATACCTAAAAATGGATAAGATGGCAAGTTTTGTGTTGTTTTATGAGTTATAAAAGGTATTTATTGTTCACCTGTTTGGGGGGTGCCAATTAGAGTCCAGTGACCAACACAAAAGCCCCAGGTTGAAGGGAGCTCACAGGCCAATGAGAGTTGAGGGGGTGATGCCGCTGCGATGGGGAACCCGAGGTTAAAGTTATGGTTAAGAAGGCCTTGGTTCTAAACTTACATAAACCAGAATAGACCGCGAAAAGGGACCTGAAATGGTTCTCTCTGTAATTCCCACTTGTGCCTTCTACCCCCAGGTGAAGTGCTGCCTCTTTGCTGCATCCCCAAGTAGGTGCCTTGGGCTCACTTTAACCAGCTTCTCCTTTAACCAGTTTGCTTTATGCTCTGTTCCCAAATCCAGCTCTGCTCTTCTTTCTTGGCCTTCACTTTTAAATTCCCTAGTTGATGTGTGAGTTTCTCCCATTTTAGGCCCATGCCACGTCATTTTTCTTCTTGGACTACAAATTCATAGAGGATGTGAGCTATACACGGTGACCTTTGTAGCACCCAGCACAGTAAACCATATTTAATGAATGTTTTGGATGAGGATGAAGTTGAAGCTGACATTGCTAATGCCTACTTAATTGAAGGTTCTTAGTGCCTCTTTAGCAGTGAAGGATGGTCTTCAGTTTACAGCAGAGAACAAACAAGCCCTTAAGCTTTTTCCAGTGGCCCCGAGGAATCCAGGCATTACCCCAGTACATGCTGACCTGGACTTTGCCAGAGAGGAGGAAAGAAACGATTGGGGAAGTGGGGCAGCTTCCCTTCCTGGTGCATAGTTCAGGGATGGGAGGTCAGTGCTGGGGATGGTCTGAATGTCTACTTACTAGTTCAACTTACTAAAGATGCAGTTTCCCTCCTCTTATGTCAGTTAATAGATTTTTCTTTTTACCCAGAATAATAGTTGTAAGTAGGGTTACATATGTCCTAGTTTTTGTGTGTTTGTTTGTTTTTAATACCTGCTTTGCTGGCTTAATTTTTAACAGCTTCTCCTTTTCACTCTCAAAAGTGCCCTGGTTTGGATAAATTTTGTTGCTACTTTGGTTAGAAGGGGGGAACATGTACAGAGAATCAGTTATTAGGGGAAGGTGGGGAGGAAGAGGAAGGAAAACTTAGGTTGTCAGAGATTCAGGAGGTAAGGCATTTGAGAAATAGCTGTGTAGTCTGACATGTTAGATATTCATTGAGTGGGAAACATTATTTGGCTTTTAAGTTGTAAGCGTGCCAGTGCAGTATGTTACAGTTTGAAAATCTTGTGGTCTGCCTGGGATCAAAGGAAGATTGATTTTAATTAGTCATACGATAGAATCCTTTACTGCAGGTTAATATTTTCTTTAGAGCTTCAAACATTTTTATGGCTAATGGCAAACGAGTTTCCTATAATGTATAAATGTGTGCATATATCTTGCATTTGTTCTTTAACCTAAAAAAAATTCCAATCTGCTAAATTCTGTTTTATATAATTTAGATAATTGTATAGTTGATAGTTCAGTATTGATTGACTGAGCTATTAAGAAAAGCCATGGGGGTAATAAAGGAAATGAGGTAGGGCCATATTAATATCTTCATATTTATTAAGGGAATGTCATGGAATCTAACCAAAATAAGTGTTTTTTAAACCAGGTATCACTTAGGAATTTTTATGTTGCAAGTTTTGATTTAAACTAGTTCGAGCTGACTCTGGCTAAGGAGGTGTGTAGGGTTAAGTGAACAGCAAGTCCAGCTGCCTGTGCTTTCACTTGCTTGGGTCCAGCGGCTCGGCAGTCTCAATGCCGCCCTCTTCGTTCCCATTTCCCTGCTCCGGCATCCCTGGTACCTACTTCAGCCTAAGCCTAGGGCTCCCTTTGCTGGGACACTCACTATATCACTTGAGTTTTTTATCATGACATTCTCTATGTGTTACTTGTATATAAAAATAAAATTTAAAAAATATTTTAATTTTTTTTTTGAAAGAGCTTTGCAATGAGATAGGAAGGTCCTAATTCACATCCATCTCATCAGATCAGCAAACAGCCTTACTGGGCGGAGGACTTACCATTTGTATTTTGCATGGGAGGAAGCAAAAGTGTGAGTCAGTTATGGGAGGTGGGATAGCTGGCTGGATGAACTTGGACTCAAACCCAGGTCTTCTGATTTTATGCTCTGGCCAGGATCTTACTTCTTGCTCAGTTCATTTTAGAAAAATATGTTTCCTATTTCCTTTCCATTTAGGTTTAAGGTTGTGCCACAATGTTCCTTGCTTTGGGCTAACCAGACATGGCTTACCCATCAGCAAAGTGACTTTATGATGCAAAGTTAGCCTCATACTCCCGATGTACTGAAGAGGGATCAAGGAGCTTGTTCAACTATCTTTGACAACTCTGCCTCAGTCACCATACCATTCCACTCGGAGCACTGGGGGTTCCCATCATTGTTCCTCAGCTCCTGCCCTTCCTGCTTACAGACTGTCCTCCTCTCAATTGTAACCTCCACTTAACGGACTTATACTCATTCCTTACGAACCACGTAAAATGCTGCTGCCTCTGTGCTGTTTTCTCTGTTTATTCTGGTAATCACTCTTCCTTTCCCGAGCTCCTGGAGTGCCTTGAATTTCTCTTACGGCACTTAGCACACGCTGCTTCGCACTATTGCTATTTGTCTTTATTATATTCCTCCCCACAAGCTTGTGCTGAGCTCCTCAAGGGCAGCGCCCGTTTCTCATTCATCTGAGTGTCCCCACAGCACTTAGCACAGTGCCATATCCCCAAGAAACTTTGCAGTTCCTTTTTAAGAATAAATGCATGGGTTTAGAGATGGTTATGCCCACTCATAAGATTTGAGGATTGCAGATTTTTAAAACATGTGAATTTTTATAGGGAACCTTATTATTAGTATAATTATCACCTAGTTTGTACATAATTTAAAAAAGTAATTGTATATTTTTATGCAGTAGTTCACAGTTTTAAGTCTACACTACTTTTCATGGACCTACCATTTAATTAAATGGCATAGGCGTTTTTGAGAATGCTGCTGTGGAGAAGGGGGGAGGGGGTGAAGAGCTGAGGTCTTTTTCCGAAGCCCAGGGACCTAACTCCAAGTCTTGTTCAGTATATCCTGTTAGGCTAAGCCATGGACAGCTGTCTCCACCTGACCAGCTTTTCTCTCATAGCTTGCATTCATTATATTAGCCTAGAGAACAGGTTTAAAGGATTTTAACTCTTCTCTGCCTGGCCTGCATTTCAAAATATTTTGGTGGTTTGGGGAATTCTCCCTGTTTCATATGTACTGAATTTTTTTCTTGCCTACACATTTCATTCCATGTTCCCCCATTTCTGTAGAACTTGTGGTGCCAGCAGTATTTAGCTAGAAAAGAGAGCAAAGGGAATTAGACATTGAGTTTAATAAGCCGGGAAGCATAATCCTGTTTGCTTGCTAGCCAGGAAGCTACACCTTCACACTCCAGGGGATTACAGCATTTCTGCACCAAGCGGAGTAACATTCTTCCCCTCCTCTCCCAGTAGAAGATTGGCGGTGGGAGCAGGAAAAGGCAGGCATGTGCACAGTAGAAGTCAAAATGGCATGGGGGAGGTGCTGAACCGAAGAGGCCTGTCAGTCTAGCCTGGAGAAAGAAGGGATTGGTTAGGAGGTGGGCCTATTAGAAGCATACAAAAGTTAGGAAGTTGATTGGTCATTTTGAGAAAGCATGTGGTTCATTCCAATCCCAAACTACTATAATCCCAGAGGGACAAAGAAGCTCTCTCTGTCGCCCTGGTGACCTGCATTCACACAGTACACACACTTGTTCTCTCCATGGCCCCCAGGAAGGGTCTTGAATACCAAAGCACAGCAATGGACTACAGCTGGAAATGCGCTATGCTAGCTGGATGCTGGACTGGACTGGGCTTCGACATGGAGCATAAGCTCTGGGCCATGGCCTTCACCCAGGCCATACTGAAGACATAGTTAGATGTTCTCCAAGCCGAGACAGACAGAGATGGGACACTGGGAAGCCAGGAGGGGAACCCACTTAATTTTACAACATCAGTAAATCATACCACAGAGCCACATCCTCCCATGCAGGTCCCAGGAAATTCTTTTCCTTTAGGTACCACAAGAGCCCCACTTCTACCAGTAATAGATGGCATTCCACTAGTAGCACTTGGACTGGTCTAGGACCTGGCATTTTTGAGAACCTCCCCACTTACTCTCATTCTAGGTATCGCTGATGTTGGAGTCAGAGAAGAATATGCCTCAAGGGACGGCAAAATAGATCAGTATTGAGGAACAAGAGGCTTTGAAACAGACCTTTAAAAAATGGGTCAGATTTAGGTCAGTGGAGAGGAGCATATTTCCACGTAAAGGAAAGAAACAGAACAAAGTCTGAGGTGGGAATGAGTATGCAAAACTAAGGCAGGAGGACTCCTTAGCAGGCTTCAATGGAATCCTGCTTTAGTGAAATGACTCGCAAACCGTGGGTGCATCCAAAGTGCCCAGTGAGCTTCTTAAATAATCACACTGCTGCGCTCCATCCCGACCCTGAAATTCTGTCAGACTGGACTGTTCTGAGATATAGGGTGTGTCCTGGGTGTTTGCATTTCTAACAAACATCTGACTAGCTTTGAACACCTTGAGTAATGGGACACCTGCTTTATGGAGAAAAGAGGATACGCTAATGGGGTAGCAGGGACTACATGTCAGCAATCTTTCCATTTTTGGACAAGGTTTTGGGGATTTAAGAGGGGACGAGAACTGTAGCTAGGAGATCGTTCCAGGATTGCTGAGTCATCCTGGTAAGGGATATATACAGTAAGGGTACGGGGTGGGGGGAAGGGACAATTAGGAATTAAAGGGTAGGCCTTCTCCTCGGAAGAAGGTGTGGACAGCTGAAAAACGGAGTTTACTCTTCTGTAAATTGCAAAGAAGTAATGGGGAAATTTTCCATCTACATAAGCCATTGACACTTTTTAGAAAGGCAACCTTTTTAATCCACTCCTCAGCTATCCCTAATAGACATTCAAAATAGCTTAAAGTCAGAGTTTGGTCTAGTCTTGGGTTTGGACTTGGAATCTGTGAACTCTGGACAAACCCTGGACGAAGGACTCTGTAAATCAACTCCCTGAAAATAGGGAATTTTGTGTGGGCACACGTTTCCTGGGAGAAGGTCCATATTCTTGATCACGTTTTTAAAAGAGCCCTTTAGGATAAGATCATTTTAGCACTGTTCTGATTGGCTGGCTGGATTTTTCTCTCTTCTCTCATTTTAAAAATCCATAATCAATTCCAGTTAGTGAAAAATGATCCCAAACAACAAAGAAGGCCCCAGCTCGTACGATGGAGGGACAGGGGGGCCCTGCACTTTCTGCGGAAGACCCTCCTTTTGCTTTTGTGTGTGGTGTGCCGTCATTAACGATAAACTGCAGGAAATGGAACGCGGGCGTTTTATTGAACGTGTGATGAATTTTTCTGTTCCTCACGGAGCAGTTTCAGTGGTCTCAGCTGAATTACAGAGCGAGCTATTGTAATGGCAGGGAGGTGAATGCTAGTTATTACCATCAAGTTTGGAGCTGAAGAAAAAAGCTGGTGTGTGAAACAGGACTATGTGTGAATGGCTTTCTCAAGTTTTTCATTAAAGGTTTGTCAAAATGGTTAGCCCTCTAACCAGCTTAGAGTCTCTGGCTTCCGATGATTCCTTTGTGGAATTAAAAAATGCTTTTTGGGAAGAGGGGCTGAGCAAGTGCTTTGTTGGAATTTCCACAAATTGATTAATGGGCCCAGCAGAGCATCCTGCTGTGAATTCCTTCTGCTGATGGTAATCGTCCCAATGAGCAAAGCTTTTCCGAGTTGGCACTTCCATGCAGCCTGTAGGCTGCTATATTGGGTGTGACCAGTTTTAAAACGCCACAGTGCTAGGATGAAAATGGGCCATTTCGAAACGGCCTATTGATTTGCAAAACCTTTTTGTGTCAGATGGAATGGTCTCATATCTGAGTTGAGGGGAAAATGCAGGCTATTTTCAATTTTTTATTGTGTCTTGAAAGTTGGAGTTGACAGCATGTTAGGCAGTGAAGTTTGTCTCCTGTTGAAAGGTCTACTTGCATTTCCTGCCTTGGTTATATGTGATAAAATCTGGTTCAGTAGCTTATACTGCAAATACTTCTGCAGGCCCCAATGACAGCGTGAACCACAGTCAGTAAATAAGGATCTAGAAGGCCTAATGATGAGTCAAGTTCACCCATAAACTTGGGAACCATCTCCCCACCAACGCTGTGTCTCAGACTAGTTATGGAAGAAGCCATCACATTTATTAGGTGTTGGCCTGGCCAGCCAGGTCTGTACTCACTCAGGTCATCACAGTATTTAATCTTGAGGCTAAGTCTGGCCTCTTCACAAGAGTTACAGAATGGTAATAGACCATGTCAGCTTGCCGCTGGGTAAATGATGTCTTTGCCTGTTGATAAGAGCCACCCTGATATCCTTTCATACAAAAGTGTAGGGTCTAAGTTTAAAGGATTCTTTCCCTATCTTAATATCTGAGCTGACTTAGCGTGAGTCCCGGTTTGACTTATTGCAAACTTTACGTGCACCTTTTGTAGATGTTTATTACTGCCAACAATAAGAACAGTAATAAAGGGTTAAGGAGGAAGGAAGTTGTAAGGACCACAGATGCTCTTTGCTGAAGTGTGGTGTGATTCATCTTGAGGGGGCTTCTGGTCTTCAGGCGGCCCTCGGCCTGGAGTGAGCGAGCTGCCACCTTTTAACCTGTACTTTACCCACTCCCTTCAGTGCCTGCTTTTTTTTTTTTTTCTTGAAGTGGCAGGAGTATTCATGAAAGGTGAGGAGCTACTAGAACTATCTATGACCAGCAATGGACCAATGAAATTTGTGGTGAGAGCCTTCTGTTTAAACATTTAGCACTGAGAGTCTGCTTTACAATGAACACGAAACAAGGCATTTGCAGCTGTGAGGGCGTGTGCTTCATGGTCCTGATGTCAAATTTGGTGGTAGTAGGACCACAGCAATAAAAAAGCCCAGACCCCCAGTCTGCTTGGGAGACGGAACTTCCTAGAGCATCCTAGGAAGCAGTGAGCACGTGGAGTAGACACCATTAATGGGTTTCTGTGGCATACTGTGCTTTGTAAAATGCCCTCTGTCACTTAAATTGAACTCACATGTGCCTCTGTACCTTTTATCTTCGTCCAGCTGTTGTGTATGTTGGTGCCTCCCATCAAGGAAAATAAGGTTTGGAAAGTCCTCGTATCGGTTTCTCTTCTGAGGCCTGAGTAATAACTTGTGTATGTTTGTATTCCCTGAAATGGCTTTGTGTAGGGACTTACAAAGTATTTATTATTCAATGTAACTTTCTGATTTAATGAGCATTGTTTAAAGCACATGAAATCTTTGTCCCCTTATGTTGAACCAGAGCCTGGAAACTGCTGTTGTGTGATGACAAGTGTGCTGACTTTTAGCTGAAACAATAGAGTTAGAATAACGTTTCCAATTCATCAGTTTCGAAATCCAGCTCACCTCTGAGACTAGTCTCTCTTTTAGCTTTGAAATTTTACAGTTAGGTATAAAAAAGTTATATTTTGTAAATTTTATACTTCATCTCCCTAGTAGTCCATAGTACGTACACATACGGGCCACGTAGATATGGGCTGGGCACCTTCCTCCTCATATGAAAATGGGAACCCAGAAGTCTGTCAAAGATCTCATATTTACAAGTGATTAAATATAATGTAAAATGAAAAAAATTAAAATCAAAATCTGAGCTAGAATGGCCATCCCCGTCCCACTCTAGGATTTGGGGTGTGGGTACAATCGAGCACTTGGTGGCGAATGCTGACCAAGAGGTAGACAATTCTTACAGAAACAGGTCGATCGTGACAGTCTGGTGCCCTTCGGTGACGGTGATCATCCACAATTGGAGTCCAGGGCCCCCAGCAGGCCCCGGTGTAGGTCTCACTCCTCAGGTGAGAGGAGCCAAAGGCTTATTGATGGTGCCCTGATGTTGTTCCTAGTCCTATATTGTCAGCTCTTGGCTCCTACCCACAGTTTCTGTGATCCCCTGCTGGGTGGGGTCCCCAGGTATGCACAGCTCACAAGTTACTGTTGAGGAGGATAGAAACCCTCCTCCCATTCAGCCAGCGATTAGCATGCTCACCCATGTCTCATCTGGAGAGCAGGGCTGCCAAAGAGGGAGAACGAGTGACTCTCCCTGGGAACTCTTGCTTGGTTCCTGCCAGGCCCTCTTACCTTGGGGGAGGTCTCTCTGACCCACAGGAGCCTATGTAGATGCACAGAGGTACATGCACAGCCTTGCTGTGGATTACATCCCATTCCTCCTAAAAGGCCTGACAAATTCATGGTCACCCCACTGAATGGGATTAAGAGAAAATCTGTCTGTGGTTATAATTTTCCTAATCAAACCATCTTCCCTTCCTAGGACAGTATAAAACCAACCACTTTCTGAGTAAATAATTACTGGTAACTAACACTTAGATATACCGCTTACTTACTGTGAGCCAAGCACCTATTCTAAGCAGTCTGCTTGTGTTAAGTCTTAGAATCCTCAGAGCCGTCTTAGGAAGTGGTTATGCTATAATTGGCTGCAGAGACAGGGAGCAGTTAAGAAAAGTGCCCAAGGTCACTGGGCTGGTGGAACCAGGAATAAATGCCCCCTAGGTAGCTCCAAGGCTCTGTCCTTAACCAACCTGTCATACCTCTTGTTGCCGAGTGCAAACTAGTTTCCGGGTGGTTCACTTGGATTCTAATGGGCTTTTCAGGTGATTGAGTTTGATCATCTATGAGAGCGGACAGTTTGTTTTCTGGCTCTGCAGAAGAGAGATACCGAGTAAGATACCTGAATAGGTCAGCGCATCTGGCTGGACCCAGTGCTCTCTCTCTCTCCTTCCCCTCTGGGCCCAACACCAGGAACTTGGTGCCAAGGACTCTTGTACCCATTTCCTTTTTCTTGGAATGGATTTTCACAGGTACCTACATTCCTTCAAATCTTCTCTTCCTTCTTCCTTTTTCTTGAACAAGATCAGCCTGTATTCACTCTTGGTGGGGGAGGGTATGTGCCTCATGAGGCAGGGACTTGATTGGAAGGTGGAGGTGCCAGTTCTTGCAGCCAGGTTTGGGGAAGGTAACAAATTACATCGTTCTTCAGCAGAAGTGCTGACATCCTGACATGCATTTGGCCTGCCTCTGATTTGAAGTCGCTCTTCTGTAGCTGGGCTTGGCCCAAACGCCTGCTTGACCCCGACTTTGGTCCAGTTAACGTCTCAGACTGCAGGCGAAATGAGGAGTGGAATGCAGGTTCTAGTGTCTAATATAAAACTCTAACTTGGTTGCACTCAGAGCTCCATCTTGGGACTACATTCTCTCTGGAGGCCCCGAGGAACTTCTCTCACTCTATTGTTCTGATATATTAAAGTTCTTGAATTATATTCCATGTTATTGATCTTGGCAAATGTCAGTTTCAAATTGAGAGAGAAGTAAATGGTATAAGTTTTCAATATTCCATTGTTTTTACTGTGCATTTGCCTGAATTCTGTCTAAAGCCTAAAAGAATTATATCAAGCTAGAGTCTTTTCACATAAAATCAGTTGACTTCTTAAAATTATTAATTTATTTTCAGAGCAAGGGGAAGGGAGGGAGAAAGAAACATCAATGGGCAAGAGAAACAACACTCGGTGGCCTGT
This sequence comes from Desmodus rotundus, assembly GCF_022682495.2. Taxonomy (NCBI): domain Eukaryota; kingdom Metazoa; phylum Chordata; class Mammalia; order Chiroptera; family Phyllostomidae; genus Desmodus; species Desmodus rotundus. Next base: position 29,764,680 of record NC_071394.1, on the reverse strand, counting down.
CGCACACCCCCAACTGGGGACCTGGCCCGCAACCCAGGCACGTGCCCCAACCAGGAATCCAACTGGCAACCTTTCGGTTTGCGGGATGATGCCCAACCCACTGAGCTACACCAGCCAGGGCTAAAATCAGTGTACATTTTGTCTTTTAAAAAAATATTGATTGATTTAATACATTTGGTGTTTGCCCTACCTAAGAGAGTTTATTCTGATTAAGGATCATCGTAAAGTCCTAAATTTTCCATAGACAACATTTTCTCATAGTCCACGTACGGGCTCTCTTCCTCTGCATCCAAGACCGGAAGAGACAAAGGAGTTTCAGGTTGTTGTCAGCTAGCCTAGAACATATAGTTAAAAGTAGCTGTATGCTGTTCTGAGCCTCTCAGTCTGGTCCCGCTGTTCTTCAGAAGGCGCACGTTGCAGCCTCTTCAGCGTGTTCAGTTGACTTTTCAGAGTGTGGCGTCCCCTCCCCACAGAGGAAGACTGGCCGGTGAAATTCCTGCGGGTCTTGAAGCATCTCGCCTGTGTTAGGGAGTAATGTTTCTCCAATTCATGAAGCTTGTAAGAGTTCTCTGGTATTGAGTGAAAAAGAGTCGTAGGTATTTCAGTAATTCCTGAGTAGCTGTTTGATAATCAGGCCGATGACAAGAAAACAGTGTTAGGCTTGTGGGGGGGGGGTTCTATGACACAGGTTTCAAATTTTGAAAAGGATGCCACAGTGGGACCCTCTTGTTTCACAAAATGCTGTTTTGCACTGAAGGAGAAATTCCTAGAAGGCATAAAATGTTTCATTTCATAAATACTGGAAATAAAATGTGTTCGGTGAGACATACTTTTTAAATAAACTCAGCTCCTATAATCCAGTATTTTGGTCGGTACTAATTTCAGAAAATCTGAATTACAGGCATTCAGTTTTGATAGCTAGTCTATAAATATACATTCTGTCCAGACAGGTCATATATGAGAATGTATTTTTCTAAAGTTTTATTTTGCTTTATTGCTTTGATTTTTTAAAATAATTTTCTGCAGAGACTAATAATATATTGTAACTATAAATGACCTAGAAGTTACCTAAACAGCCTGAAAAGGTTTTTTGTGGGGGTGGGAGTGTCAACTCAGTCCTCACTCTTGCTAAATTTGATTGCTGTAAAGCTTCCTTTTAGGAAGAGATAAGGGGAGCGGAAGTTGTAGAGATAAGCGAAGCTCACACCACCAGCAGTCTTAGAGCCCCTGGCCCTTTTTGCTTGCGTGCTCTTTTTTGGAAGCGAGAATCGCATACACCACTAAGGGAGTAGATAATACAGTCATTTAACCAGCGTTAAAGAACTGCAAAAGCCTCTCTCTCCTACATACTTCATTGCTTTACTTTAGAATATCACCCTCAGGCCGTGAGAGCCACTTGCACTTCAACTTATTTATGTTTAATTTTACACGAAGATTCTTAATCCGTCTGTCTGGTTTGGCTGCAAGCCCTGTCTATAATGGGATTGATTGATGGCACACAATTCTGGATGTCTGCCAGGGGTATTGTTTTCTAAGGAGGTTTACAGGATGATTGTTTGAAATACAAGATTCTGGTGTACTGGAATATATAAGTATCGGAACAGTGTGCCTTCCGACTGTAAAGGGCCCTAGGACAGGTTAGCTTCCGAATTTTAACGTTCTTGAGTTTTCTGAATATCATTTCCGCTGGCGAAAGCTCAAGTCTGAGAGGATTTTATCTTTGGGCACATGATTCTTAATTTTTCTCTGACTTTAAAAGGAAAAGATGAAAGCTACGGTTTATGTTTCTGCACTTAATTAAAAAAATTATAATCTTATAAATGCTAATTTGCCAAATACTTTACAACGCAGTTTCACATGCTTCGACCCAGTTCATCCCTCAGAAGGGTGCCTGCTCTGAGGGAGGCGTGAGCATCTTCAGCGGACACTCTGACTGGGGCAAAGGCCAGGCCTACCCTTGCCTGGCGCCTACCTGGTTGTTGAGCTGGGACTGGGGGCTTGGGTTACTTGGTTGATTTGGGATCCAGTGCATTTTGTAAAATGCCACACAAAGCTTTTTTTTTTTTTTTTTAATTCTTTTTCTTTTTGTGTTATCTGTAAAAAGTAACCACCTAAAGCAAACCTGAGCATAATGAATGAGAACCTTCTTTGATGTGTGCTATTAGAAAGCCAATAAAAGCCTGTCAAGGCAAGGGTCAAGGTGCTCTCCCCTTGAGAGAGTGGCCTTGCCACATCCCTTTTTCTCCACAAGACTTCAGTAGTCCGTGTGAATTTGTCTCGTCTCGGCCACAACACCGCGGACACTGCTGGCCAAAGTCCACATCACCCCTACCCCTGCACACACACTTTAACCAGTTTTAGGATTGTATCAATTAAATATTTTGCCATATGTCTGCTTAGTCGGTGTTTATATGAGAATGGTGCCATTTTTTGCTGAATAATATTTTTATCTCATTGATTTTTGCCTCAAACCCAAGAACACAGTAGCTGTGTTGTGTGGTAGGAAGGTCCTAGAATACCAGGCTGGGATTTTTTTTAAAAGAAGGTGCAGGAGGAATGCAAGTACATTATACTGATCCTGAGGATAGATGTCAGGGCGTGTCGAAATCATGTCTACATTTAGTGTAGTTTGTAAATAAAGCCCATAATTGGTACACATGGGTAGTCAGAGCAGTTCTAATTGCATGAAACCCGTCTGAGAGAAGGCTCCATTCTGTTCTCGGCGGTTGAGGAGATTCTAAGTGCAGGGTAGAGCTGTGTGTCATTTAGAAATGGTTTGCTGAGGTTCAGACATCCTTCTCCTTTGGCGGGTGGAGATGGGGTGGGAAGGAAATAGCTGGATTTGCCCCAGTTCTTGGGAAGGAGGAGGGAATCTGTGATTCTGGCTGAGGATTTGGGTACCCAGGAGCAATGCCCAAGCAAAAGAGCTGGCTGATGGTGGTTTTGTGGCCAGCAGCTGACAGGCCTTTATTGGTAGGTTTGTTGCTGGTTTAAGCACTTTTGTTGGTGTTGTCTTCAGTTACATCCTTGACATGTAGGGAGGAAATCTTTTCAAAGTAAACAGAATAACAAAGAATTTCTGAATTTTACCTCCTCAGATTGGTTTGAGTTCTGTGACTAAGTTCCTGACCCCCAGTTTGTTCCCTGAAATATTTTTTTGTTGAATGAATGAATGTGATTTTTAAATGGGATAAGTCCATATAAATCAAATACCCATTTTTGAAGCATTTCCATAAATTAAATGAAATTTGTGTAATAAACTGAGTGATATATATTAGTGAGGCACCTAGATGGAAAACTCATTTTAAATCATACATTATCTTAAAAGTCACATGTAAAAGTCATTTCCAGATTATTTTATGGATTGCTAGTTGAAGGACAGCTTTATTTTTAGACCTGCTTTTGCTTGACTTGCTGGAATTGGGGAGTAAACATACTCATGGTAACTTAGTGACTAAGTTCCCTGCTTTATGCTGTTTTGGACCAGGTGGTTGCTATGAGAGGTCTCCACATGATAATGGTGAAAACAAGGTTGCTGTATTTCAGCACAAGGACTAAAAGGGACTAGGAGGGCGGGATGTGATGACAGGGGAGAGGAGGGTCAAGGCTTGACTGCCACGAATGCAGTGAAATTTGAGGTGGGGCTTAACTGGTTTGGGAGTCTGACAGCTAGAAGGGAGAAGGGAAGGGATTGCTGGGAAATCACTGATTGGGAGATGGAAGTGGGCAGTGAGGAAGGTGATAACCCCGAGATTACTGTAAAAGGGGAAATGAGGCGGGGTGTGGGCAGAGGATTTGGGATTTATTTAATAAGGCCATCAGAGATTTCTGAAGAGAAGCGGAAGAATGATTGGCCCTGTTCAGGAATCCTCACGAGAGTGTACTAACCTACTGTTTCTGTAGCCATGTGCCAGATGTTGTCTCCAATAGATTTTGCCCCATCTTTTTAGCCTAATGAACAATAAGTCATGATTCAGTGACTGAGCCTTCCTAAGTATTATGGTTTTGTCTCAATTGTTACACCTCTCTAGGTTCGAGTGCAAATAGTGTAGTCCCCACTGCACAGAGGGGGAGCCCTGAAACGCTAGGTTCTAAAGACACAGAGAGTCTAACCATGTCAGAATTAATGTAGGGGTAGTGAGCAACTTTTCTCTTCTAGGTCCTACTGAACATTCTCAATGTAATATAAGGTGTGAATACTCAGGGAAACAGGAAAATAAAGACTTCATATATGACCAAATGTTAGTTTTTGAGTTGGTAATAATTTTGATCTAAAAGATTACAAAATATCAAAAATTCATCCCCTCCCAATGTTCACCTGATTTTTCACAGCTTTATTGAGATAGAGGCCACACACCACACAATTCATCCATTTGGAAAGTGCACAACTCCGTTGTTTTAGTCTGTGTACAGTTGTGCAGCCGTCACCACAGTCTAATCCTTAGACCTTTTTCATCATCCCCCTGAGAAAATCTGTATGTCCGCTAGCAGTCACTCTCCCCACCCTATATTCCTCACTTCCTCGCTTCTTCCCCCCACTTGTAGGTAATTATAAATATGATTTGTGTCTCCACAGGCCAGTTGATTTTTTAAAACCTGGTGTTTTGTACAATGTTACCATGGATTTTTGGCATCAGAAGACCTGAGTTTAAACCCAAACGTATGAATACTATGTCCTTAAGAAAACTTCTTAACTTTGCAAAGTCTATTTCTATATATTTAAAACATGGGTAATAATAACTACTTCACAGGTTATTGTAAAGATTACGGGGTATTGATATGAGTGTTTTGTGAAGTGTTGTATGAGTTGGTTGTTCTACAGGAGCTGAGCAAGGGTCTTAAATATTAATCCTTAACACAGGGTGGAGTAGGAGGGAGGTAGCAGAGGGTAAAGGGGTCAAACACATGGTGACGGAAGGAGGCTTGACTTTGGGTGATGAACACACGCAGTGTGCAGATGGCGTGTCAGAAATTACACAGGGGACCTATGTGACCTTACTAACCAGTGTCATCCCAGTAAATGTAATAAAACTTTACAAAATAGTTAGTGAAACATAATAGAATCCATCACAAATGTCCGATTATGAAAAAACAGACTTTATATTTTTAAGGCTACGGTTTTATTTTTCTGTGAATTTAGGGTTTGATTTCTAAGATGGATGTTTTTCTGGATTTCTCTGTGGAACCTAGTATGTTAGTACTTATGCTGTTTTTGGATCACAAGCCCCTTTGAGGACCTGATGAAAGCTATGTGTGTGTACTTGGCTTTCTTAAAGAAAATTAGGAGGTTCGCAGATCCCTTAAAGCCATTCATACACTCTCTACATACCAGGTTAAGAACCCATGCATGGCCTTTTAAAAGAAAGATAAAATAGCTCTTCAGAGCTGGGGTGAGCAGTCCCACAGGTTGGCAGGAAAACGTAACCATCAGCCTAGTGTGTTTATTTGCTGTTCAGTTTTTAATATCCACATGAAAGTGTGCCTAGTATGCACTTCGCCAAGCAAGGTGGATTTGCATCTAGGTGTAGAAATAAAGAGAGGAGAAGAAATAAAGTATCTCAGAAAGATAGACCCGGCGGGAGGAAGAATAAGCATGCAGAGAATCCTTCACATTGTGAGCCATGCCGGCATCTACTCATGTTAGAACCCTAGTGTAAACAAGCATTGCACTCCTACAGGATGGGGAAGCGGGAATTCACAACCGCCTTACCACCTTACCGCACAAAGTGAGGGGATGGCCTTGGTGGAGCTTGTTCTCCAGATGGCTGTCACTCCCAGGGCGCCTGATACCACTGCTGTGTATTTCATGGGGGTTGGATGGCCCAGCTCTGCAGCATCCTCAATGGATTTAACAAAAGACGTTCATACCAGGTCTAAAAAGCAAACTTCTTCCTTACCAATTCTGGGTTCTCAGGTTTTCCCCTTAATTTGAAACACATTATTCTGGGAAGATATTTGGATACCAGGGGTAAAATAATCCAACTAAGAGTCAAACTCAGAAGGTGGAGACTGAGAGGAAAGATGAAGAGAAAGCCAAGTCAGTGCTACAGTGTCCAGCTGGTCCCTGTCAAGTAAGAAAGATCACTTGCTACACAACCTCTAGATAACGGTCCTTTACCAGATAATGTCTGTTGCAGATATTTTCTCCCACTCTGTGGCTTGTCTTCTCATCTTCTTGTCAGTGTCTTTTACAGAGCAGAAGTGTTTAATTTCAATAAACTCAACCTTATCAGTCGTTTCTCCCATGGATTGTGCTTTTGCTGTTTTATCTATAACATCATTGTTATTCTCAATGTCATTTAGATTTTATCCTGTGTTGCCTTATCTATTAGGAGTTTTATAGTTCTGCATTTTGCGTATAGGTATGTGATACATTTGGAGTTAATTTTTGTGAAGGGTGTAAGGTCTGTGTTTAGACTTTTTTTTTTTTGCCTGTGGGTATCCAGCCTCCCCAGCACCATTTTCTCCACTGACTCTGCCTTTGCCCTTTTGTCAAAGAACGTTTGACTATGTGGGTCTATTTATCCAGCCCGGCCTTCTAGTGACTTAAAGATAAGTGGACAAGAGTTGGCATTTTTCACCGCAGTGGCCGGCCTTGCTTGCCCTTGGCAGGATTTCTGGAGGCTGTGGTCAGTGGAGGGAGTCAGGATGGCACGGAGCTGGCATGGAGGATGCTCCTTTTGGGACTTGGAAGTTCTGGAAGTTTCTGAGGGAGGGATTCATTTCAGAGTGAACGCGAGAGGCTCCGCATTACTGGAATAAGAGCGAGTCCAGTCCTCATTTCCTCCTCCTCTGCAGGCTCCTCATTCCTGACACACTCATTCTAAGCGATAAGATGAGAGCAAAATTTGGGATAACTACTAGCACCAGGGATTCCATTGAGACAAGTATAATTGGTAATTCTCACCTTTAATTCTTCATTCTCATGAAGCCTAAAATAAAAGTAGAGTTGTTCTCAAGCAGATCTTTTGTGTTTAAATTTTCCCATTACTCTCTCCGTATCCGCAGGCTAACCTAAATTCCAGATTTTCCATTTGGGGACTTGGCCGGCTCTCCCGTGGAGCCTAAGGTTAATTTAGTGACAGGTTAGTGCGTGGGAGAAGGAACATGTTCACAGTAGTGTTACATTTTTTTCTTTTCTTTATATTTCTCCCCTGATAGTATCACTTAACTTTGTGGCTTCAGACCGTCATTTTCCATTCATGTCACTCCTAATGGGTTTTTCTGGCTCTGTGCCCTTTTCTCTTTCATCATTTGAACCACCTGATAGACATTTTCCCTTGGACACCCCATTGGCACCTCAAACGCCAAAAGCAACATCTGCCAGTATTCTCCCAAACTTAGCTTTCCCATTGCTATTTCTGTAAATGGTGTTAGTGAAATGTCTCTATTACCAAGTCTTGTTAAAGTTTCCAGTTCTGAGACCTTATAAATCTCTCCCTTGTCCATATCCTATGACCTTGCTCTAGATTAGCCTACCTGAAAGCCTTTCATCAACTCTTTCTAATGCTTCCTAATGCACCATTCTAATGATCTCACTTCCTGCTCCCCAAATTTTCAAGAGCTCACAATTTCTGGTTAGATAGAATTTCGGCTTCCTCAGATGGCAATCAGTGCTTTAAAATTCCTGGCCTTTGTACCCAACTCTCATCGTTATTTTTACATTTTTCCCTCATGCTCCTTCCTACCTACCTAAGCTGAGTATTCTTCCAGTACCCACATTTCTTATAAATATCTTATACACTTTGGCTTGTATGTCTCTGTCCTCAGACTTTGAAGCTAGTGGTCCTCACACCCAAGCGTGTGTCGGACCCACCTGGGAGGATGGTTACAGCAAAGATCACTGGGTCCCTCCCCCAGAGTTTCTGCATCAGTAGGTCTGGGGTGTGGCCTGAGAATTATGTTCCTAAGTATCTAGGGATGCTGATGCTGGTGGTACAGGAACCCTGCACCCCCATACACCTTGTACCTTGAGAACTATTCTAAGGAAATTTCAAAGCTGAGATGGAAGTATCACAGTACATATTTAGTATATTTGGGTTTAAATATAAATTTAATTCTTACAGAGGCTGTCAGTTGCTTAGATTTGTGCCTGGGAGCTTTTATGCTCAATTATGATTTGACTTAAAAAAAACCCCAACAAACTAAGCTCTTACTGTGCCAGCTGACAGGCCCTTGCCTGTAAAAGCACTGCTGAATTGAGGGTTACCCTTCTGTTTCCTCTCCGCAGGTTGGACGAGGACACTTGCCATATATTTACACGTGAGCCACCAGTGTCCACGCTCTGTCATTATGAAACAACAGGCCCTACAGACAGCCAACTGCCAATTACCAAACTACAGCACTGTGTTCCAAAAGCAGTTTAGCCAAGCTATGACAACGTCTTGGCCGTGTCTTCTGTTATCAGGTCTAGTCATAGTGTTGAGCTTGTTGGCTTGGTAATTACACTCTTTCAAAGCTCAAGTATCCCCAGTTGTCCTGGTGAGATGGTTTTATATTTTAGCCTTGTTTCGAGGTGTAGGGATCAGCCCTGGCTGATGTGGCTCGTCCTGTAACTAAAAGGTTACAGGTTTGATTCCCAGTCAAGGCACATGTCTAGGCTGCACGTTCTACCCCTGGTCCGGGGACACGTGATCCCTGGTCCAGGAGCATATGAGAGGCAACTGATCATGTTTCTTTCACATCAGTGTTTCTCTCTCTCCCTTCCTGTCTCCTTTCATCTCTCTAAAAGCAATGAAAAAATGTCCTCAGGTAAGGATTTTTTTAAAGAAGAAGAAAAAGTGAAGGAATCGTGTCCTTTTTCTATTCTAAATGGAAGTGTAAGCCACCTGTACCACCAGTGAGGATAGAGAAAGAGAGGTTGGGAGGTGTTGTGGCCTCTAGCCTATAATGCTTGTATCTTTGCAAGAGCATGTCCAAGGGTGAATGCAATTTGAATAGGGCACTTGGAACTCCTTAAAAGGTAATCAGTACCTAATAGAAGGTTTTTCATTTCTCTTCTGGTCTAGACTGCAGACCTTGAACGTAGAGCTATATACATATGTTGGGTGCATGTGGCCTCACCCCACACAGAGAGGTAAATGACTCTGACTCAGTGGGACTTCCTTTGTGAAGGACCCTAAGGAGGAGCCTGAAGAGTGCTCTCTGATTGGTGAATGCACTAAGATGTTTCCCTTCCACCCCTCTAGACTTTTGATTATCTAACCTGAAATGAAACTTTCCAAGGAAATGCCTCGAGATTCTAGATTGTTTTCTGCGATTCATCTCACAGGCATTTTTTTAATCTCCTGTAGGTAAGTGACAGTGTCAGTCCTGCCAGAGCTTTGGGAAAACACCGTGCCCATGGTTTTGGCAGCTGAACTTTGTGATCTTTAGCAACCTGACTTTCTGCTGTTGTGCTGTTCTCTGTATACTCTTCACCCTGCTTCATAAACTTGATAAGTTAGCAGTGGGATATTCTTGTTTGCCCAGGTATGTTTACTTATCTTCTTCTACTGAGGAGAGAAAAGTAACTTTTAGGAAAATCACAATGCATTAAGCATATATATTAAAGGTATAAAATGCATCAAGGCTCTTTTTTTTAAAGAGTGGAAGGGAAGGAGAAAGAGAGAGAAACATCAATGTGTGGTTGTCTGTCATGTGCCCCCTACTGGGGACCTGACCGTCAACCCTTTGGTTTGCAGGCCCGAGCTCAATCCACTGAGCTACGCCAGCCAGGGCTGTATCAAGGATCTTAATTATAGGTTATTATGAATGAATATTGTATGATGAAATTATTACTGTATTTTGCCATGTATAACGTGCACTTTTTTGTCCACATTTTTTAGGGGGAAATAAAGATGAACATTACATGTGGGTAATACTAACTTGTTACCGATACATAAAATTTCTTGTACCTTGTATCTGTTCTTGTGTTTTATAATTATTTGTTACATAAAATTTCTTGTACTATAATATGCTCAAAAATAATTGTTAAAATCTGTTTACAATACAAAAAAACAAATATTTAATATAAATTTTAAAAATTGAATTATAAAAATAAAATGCAAGATTTTTTTCCTGAAAATTTGGGCCAAAAGTGTGGGTGTGTATTATACACAGGAAAATGTGGTATGTGAATGAATTTATGCATTAATACACTGAGTTCCTATTTCTAAAGTTTGCTTTAGAAGTGATATTTCAGTTTTGTATTAATCTGGTTAAGTGAGTATACATGTATTTGCTATTTGTTAATTATCGATATTTTTTAAACTCTCAGAATTCTTTCCTGCAGGTTAAAGTTTTATTAGAGACGTTCAAGTCCAATCTCTCACTTCATAGGGGAGTGCCGTGAGGTCCTGATAAATCACGCTGGTCACCCAAACCACCCTGAATGTGACTTCATCTTTGATTCCAAAGATATCTCAGCATCCTATGGGATCATCATACTGAAAATAATCTTTGTTGCTTCTCTATGCTGAAGAAATGAATTTAGGTTGAATCTTAGATCATCAGGGTTTTGAATAAGTAGAGTTTAACTTATAAATCCTAATACTGTATACATATGTGGTCTTCTGTATCAGGTTAGGGACAAGGTGGGAAGGGAGGGAGAAGGAGAATTAAATATGGGGGACACCAATAGCAGTTTCTCCTACAATTGCAGGCGTAAGAGTGTGGCCTTGTGGCTGTGTCTCAGCTCTCCCTGACGCCAGTCATAGCGACATCACGCATAGACAAAGAGAGACTGCATGTCCCTTGATGAGCCGCAGAAAGGTCTGGTAGGAAAGGTTGTGTAGACAACTACCATGAAGAAATTAGAGGTGTTTGGAAAGGCGGTAGGAAGTGATGAAGGGTCCAGGGATGGATAACATTAAAGAATCAATGACCTGGAGGTTGTAGAGCTGAAGTTGAGCAACCAGTTGAAATACCCAAGTTGTCACCTCACAGAAGATTCTTACTGTTAGTGAAAAACACGGTGGTCATGCCACCTACAAGATCTGGGCTTGAGTCTCCCTTCTGTCCTGCCTCCTATGCCACTTATTAGCTGTGTGGTCTTGGGTAGGACCCTAGTCTCACATCCGTTTTCATGTCGATGGTGCCCACTGCCTGGTCTACGTACATGGGTTCAGTGAGCTTACTTTCACTGAATGATTTAAAAATGTGTCACAGGCATAAAGCAACAAACTGAAATGGCTGGGGTTTTATCATGATGACTATGGTCATTGTCCATTTATTACATTCATTGGCTGGCTTTATTGTGGGCTTCTTCGATGCTTCTCATTAAGAAATATGGAATTTTAATTTAAAAACACATTTTATGTCAGAACACTGAAGTTGACTTTGGTAAATTAATGAACTTAAATACTTACATTCTCTCATAGCCTTTAAGTATTTCTTGATTATTTAAGAACATTTGGTTCATCCTAATGCTGTGGAGGTATAAAATTATTAATGGTTTTATAGCTCTGGAAGCAAAGAGCTAATTCCTTAGAATGATAAGGAATATTGTAAAAGGGTTTTGGTTTCAAGCATTCTACTCACAATATTTCTAGGGGAAAAGGCAATTTGAACCATAACAGATTTTAATTGGTCACATTTTACATGCCTTAAGGAGCTCTTACATTAACTATTGTACTTAATAGTTTTATGTGAAATACAACTGACAAGCACATACATGTTCCATGCCAAAAGGTATTCTTGTTGATTGTCTCAGTTTCCCTGGGATTAGTAGCCTTTCTTTTCTTACAGATCATTCTGGCCCAGCATGGACATTATTTTCATATTTTAATTTCATTGTAAACATTTATATTTAGAGAGGGCATATGTGTGTCTGTGTATGTTTTTGTGTGCTTCTTTATTTTCTAAAGTTTACACAAATGAAAATTTATCAGTAAAATCTCTTGGCTATAATGGCTTCTATCAAATGTGACCAAAGTCTGACTTTAAGAAATTTGGTAGCAAAAAGATAGGGAAGAATTCTCATTTCTCTATGTCAGTTCGAAGAGGAAATAGTGCCTTATCAAATAAGTCCTAAGTTGTGGCATGTCCTGCCATCTTTAACCTCACCGAGAGTTCACAAGAATAATTTAGTCGTCATAGGTGTTTTTTCCTAAGCATATTCTCACCGTAAAAGCCTCATTACCCACCCAGATTCCGAGAAGTGAAGTGGAAGGAACATCTGTGGAGGGCCTGCTGTGTGTCAGGCACTGTCGGACACTAATGTGCATGTGGTCATTATAACCACTAGAGAAGGTAGTCACATAATCCTCCCTTTTTAGAGGAGGAAGCTTAACAGTGTTGCTGTCAATTGAACCCGGGCCTACCGCACCCTGGGAAGTTCCTGTTTCTCCCTGCTGCTTCTGTGTACAGGCATAATTACTGGCTTTTTTCTAATATGCCAGGAAAGCTTATTTTATGTTTTAGAATCAGTAAACTTAGAGGAGCACTGTCTCAGTTTTCTTCGCTTCGTCTTACAAAGTTACATGATGTAGGAGCCTGGTAAACCCTCTGTCTGCGGGTGTTTCCTCTCTTTCTCAGAAGTTTTTAGTTACTCTTGGCACAGCTCGTGCTGAAAGAACCCAGCTTGTGGGAGTGGAAAATGAGATGTTAACTCTAATGAATAAAATTATTAGCCAACTCAGAGAGTTGTTTAAACAAAAGGGGGAGCGGCTTGAGTGAATTTTTCATAATCTACCTTTAAAACACAACCAAAACCTGTTGGAAATGCTAAAGCAACTGTCCACTTGCGAAAACGGTCTTCTCCGTCCTTGATGATGGGCCCTGATACCCGGTCCATGTTAGCTCAGCAGGCGTGGTGGCTGGAGGAGTGACATGTGCAGGTGACAGAGGTTCAACGACTTGCCTAATGGAAAACCTGGGGGTGGAACTCTTGGTTGGCGTTCCTGAGTCCTAGGTGCTAAGAAATACCACAGAGATTGAGTTGGGGCCATCTTTTCCTGTATCTGCACGTTGGTATACTGTGGACTGTAAATTGAGCGTGGGTCTGCTGAAGCCAGGAGCTGGGTAGTACAGCTCTGGCCTAGGACCCTCACTCAGGCTGCCGTTTTGGAAACGTGGGTTTTCAGTCATAAGGGAAATTTGGGGGAAAAGTGAATTCATTCAGTAAACATTTATTGAACATTTTCTGTGCTTGGTAGAAAAACAGGTGACATAGGGAACTCTTCATCTCTTTGGGGTAGGCAGACCTCAGTCAGAGTGTAATATAAGTAAGAGGCATGAAGAGGAATGAAAAGGCATTTTGTGACCAGGAAGGGTGAGAAGTTTCATGTGGCCGGTGCTCGGGCGAGAATGGTAAAATGTTCTTTCATGCTCACTCCCCGTTCTCCCAGATAACCTCAGCCTCTCCTCCATGAATCCCTTCTGTGACCCCTCACCCTGGACTGGGTTAGGGTCCCTTGTTGTGGGGTCCTAGAGTATTGTGTACCGCACTGTTAGCACGGCAGCTACCCCCTGGATATGGCTGGCTGTTGTTACCTGTCTCCTACGTGACTGTAAGCTACCGTGAGAGGAAGAGCCAAGCAGACACAGCACCCTGCGCTTAGTAGATGTGTGAATATTTGCTAAATGAAGTGAAGCTATCAAGGTTCAAATCCAATTGTGGAGGGCCCTGTAATAATATTAGGTGATATTTATTGATTTCTTACTGTGTGCCAGGCACTTTTTACTATTAACTCATTTAGTTTTTCAACAACCCATAGTAGGCACTAATATTATTCCACTTTATAGATTGAGGGCCAAGGTACGGAAAGCTGAATATAGTTGTTCGGCTTGTAAGTGCAGAGCCTGACTCAGCCCTGGCCATTGGGATCTGGAGTCCCGCCCTAACCCACTCGCCGCCTGCCTCTGGCTCACCCTGCTGGGGAGTTTAGACTGGCTCCTGGGGGCAGAAGGGCTAATAATGCTGTAAGCAGGGGAGTGTGTGAGCATGCGTGCCCTGTGGCACAGCGATCCCAGTACTGTTGTGTAGATGACTGTACAAAGAAGAAGGGTGCCTGGAGCAGTGCAAAGTCAGCCCTGAAATGGCAATAGCAAGATACATGAGCATGATTTATTGACCTAAGATATACACAGAGCACGTTCTATGAGCCAGGCACCGTTCACTGTGCTTTACGTATGGAAGCAACCTACGAATCCCAGCATGAATGGATAAAGAAGACGCGGTATATGTACAATGGAATATTATTCAGGGATAAAAAAGAAGGAAATCTCGCTATTTCTGACAACATAGATGGACCTAGAGGATATTATATTAAGTGAAATAAGTCAGAGAAGGAAAAAAAGGTATGATCCTTTTTATATGTGAAATCTAAAAACAAAACAAATGATTAAACAAAATAGAAACTCACCCATCGATATAGAGAACAAGTTGATGGTTGCCCAAGTAGAGGGGGTAGGAGGTGGAAATAAATTTTTTTTTAAATTTGTAAAAATCTGACCACCAGTGACCCGGGCCCCAGGGGAGGCGACATAGTTCTTTCATTTCTGCTCAGGCCCTCATATGCTCCAGGATGCAGACAGCCAGGGCAGAGTGGCAAGGGAAAAAACCGTTGACAAATATTAACCGATTTAATGCTTATGGCAACCTGTGCGGTAGGCACTGTTACTGCAGCCTCATTTTACGGGTGAGGAGCCTGAGGTTCCGAGAGGTGCCACAGCTGGGAAGCAGTGGAGCCGAGCAAGTCTGCTTCCAGCTCTAGCCACTGCCCCGTCCTGCTGAGTCTTCCTGTGAATGGAGCAATTTCTAATGTCACCAGTGATGTTTCCACTCCGTGTAGTACAGGATCTCAGTGATGATTCCAGAGACAGACTCTTCCATTTATAAAAGCATGGGCTCTAAAGACATTTGTCTAGAACTATTTATATTCTATTTACTATGTGCTGGCTTACAGCAGGGAAAAAACAGACACCAGCCCAGCCTTCAAAGAACTTATATTCCGATGAGGGGCCACAGACAAGCATATAGATGTATAAAGAAAAAAAATAATTCCACCTAGAGCAAAAGGTAAACGAGGAAAATAAAACCAGGTAATCTACCTGACCTGTGCCATTCACTGCGGTGGCCACAAGCCACATGTGTCCATTGACGACTTGAAGTGTGACCAGTTCAAACTGAGAAGTGCTGTAAGTGTATAACGTGTCGTGGAATTCAACAACTTAATATGAAAATTAAATTATAGATATTTCATGAATAATTTTTACATTGCTAACATCTTTAAAATTGTTCATATATTTGATTAAATAAATTATAGTAAAGGAATGCCAAGTGATATAAGCTAGGTACAAAAGGACAGGTATATTGTATAATTCCACTTGTATGAGGACTAGTCAGACTCATAGAGACAGAAAGTTGAATGTCGGCGACCAGGGTGGGGGCCTTATGGGTAGAGTCTCGGTTGGGGATGCTGAAAGACGTCTGCAAGGGGACGGCAGTGATTGAGGTTACACAACAATAGGAACGTAGAAATGCCACTGGACCTAAAACTGAAAATGGTAAAATATAGGTAAAATGTATGTATGTTTTGCCACAATATTTAAAAAACAAAAAAAAATTTTTTTGACTATTGACTATAGAAAATTTAAAATTACACATGGGCTTCACATTCTATTTCTGTTGGACTGTACCGGGACAGAGAATGGTGGGTAAGATGATTAGGAAAGACCTTCCTCAGGACGTCTTCCAAAAGAGAAAGGCCTACTCTGAAATGAGAAAGAACTGACCACACAGAAGCTTGAGGAGAGAGTTTCGGACAGATGAAGGGCTGGTGCAAAGGCCCTGGGGTGGGAACAAGCCTTCATGGTTAGGTGGGTGGGATCAGATGAGGCTAGAAGGGGCTGCCGATCATGCAGCCTTCTGGGCTGTGGTGACTGGATACCACTCTGCTTGACTTGAGAACAGAAATATGTTTTAAAAAATGCAAATTCTTTATAGACTAAACCATAGGAAGTTGCTGATATTTCTGACCTACAAAACGGCAGGTTCATCCGACTGAACCTGACCTTGTGTTTATAGTTTTGGATGTGGTTGTTTCACCAGCGGTGTGTTTGTTTTCTAATTGTCTGCTCGCTGGCAGGTGCCCCCGAGGACAGCACCCATCCTGTTGGCTGGAGGAGCACAGTGCCCAGCAACAAACCTGTGTCGAAATGGAAGAAAACCCAGCTGGCCACAAACTAGGGCGGTCACAAATAATCAAAAAATCCTGAAGGCAGTACCTTGAACATTTCCTATTTCTTAAACCGTCATCTTTGTCAGCCTGATGGCTTTTAGAACCCAGAGGGAGAGATAATAGGGTCATTAACACCTTTGGATCTTTGCTGTACCAAGTCACTGGGGGCATTTATTATTATTGCACAGGTAGATTTTCCTTCCGAAAGGTCTTGGCTCAGGACAAGTAAATGGAGGGCCGACTATCTCAGCAGGTGAGTGTTGTTGGGAATGTAAGTTGGGGTTTGTTTGTTCTTTTATAAAAAGGCCACCAGTGCTGGCTCAGGCAGTCTCATGGTCAAGTTCCGTTTCCCGGGGCCACCTTGGCGGCCTCATTGTGTGTCATTGCAGCCTTTCCCTGAGCAGGGGTCCTGGGACAATGAGAGGCGACCCCACTGGAGGTGCGAATCATTTTCTTAATGGCCTCTGATGGGAATGTTTGTTCATGTTAGAGGGGAAGGTATTTAATACCTAAAATTTTTCATTTCGTGTAAACATTCTCTGGGCTTTGAAAGATCCCTGGCCAGCAGCTGGGGCCTGGTGAGTCCGGCCGGCAATAATGATGACCTCTTTGTGCTCCTATCTGCTGTGCAGACATTCTGTGCCATGTGTGAACTCCCCAGTGGGGCGGGTTTAGGGGCTCTGGGCATCCTGGGTGGTGTGCGTAGGAGCAGTGACCCCAGGCCCTTTGGAGTTTAAACGTTGCCTGGGTACTTGCGCTCCCCTGGGGTGACTAGACATCGTTTCCTGGTAGGCTAGGTGCTTGCTCTTTAAGCTAATTTTTAAGAAAACAGTGGAGGTGTGTCCTGTCCCATTTGTAATTATTGACATCTGTGCCACAAATCAGTAATACATCACACCATTTCAAGATTTCTCTGCACATGTGGTGATCCGTGTCTGTGGGGTCACTCTGGTGTCGCCTGTGTTTACTGTCAAGTGATCGGCTGATAGAAGTCCTCGAGTACATTAATTCAACACTTTCTAGACTCAGGAAAAACTGCTATTTTGGTAGGTTTATATGGAGGTGGAGTCGGGTTTAGGCTTAGTTACAGATTCCCTGTTTACATATTTTCCGGTCCTGATGAGCTTCCTTTGTTTGTTTGTTTCATTTTGTTTTGTCCTCGCCATGGTTTGGGAGATGATTGCGCCCACGTGTCTTAGTTACGACAGACCCAACAAAGCTGTGTGACCTCCCTGAAGGTGGCTTGAGTTGGAGGAATAGCCCGTCACTTCTGTAACATGGTACTTGACCTGCCTAAAAGAGCAAATGCATCTACACAAATATAAATAACTGTTCTGTTGGGTTTTCATTTTACAGCTTTCCTAGCTGGCTGACACCTTGCGTCTCTTTCATCCTCACGTTCGAGCCGGGAGGTTGGAGTTACTGTTTCCTCATCTCACAGATAAGGAAACTCAGTGCAGGAGCACTGACTTCAGGTTGGATTCTCTTGACCACACCTGCCAGCTACCGTGTGGCCTGACATGCCCGCAAGGGGCCCACAAACTGCCAGAATCTAGTTATTCAGCGTACGCTGAGAAACGATGATCTGTCCTGCATCACTTCGGATCTCACTTTAGTAACTGCTGCTAGTATGTCTTGCTTGCTCCTTCTTCAAACTCGGGTCTCAACACAACTTGCTGTCTGACCTCAGCCTGCCTCTTGCTACTTTCCTGAGTCAGTGCAGGGCTCTGCTCCTCATTCTGGGAACCAGATCCGAAACCTGGGTGTTACATTTAATATTCAAGTGATGGTGGGCAGACCATGTGATCACTGAGGCTCGGGTTCCAGTTGTCGATTTGTAGTAAACCTGCTTTGTTGGACGTGAGTCATATTTGGGGGTAAATGCTCTATAAGGACAGCAGCTACTATTGTCATTTAAAAAAAATCATCATATCCTCTCACTCACCCCTTACTTAATCTGGCGGCAGGACCTGGAGATTTCACCTACATTGATGCCATGGACTCAGTCCTCTCCTTTCGAATCCCTGTGTTGTAGAATTCTTACTCCCATAACCGGACTCATCACCTTGATCTAGTCTAGCCCCTCTTTCTTATCCATACTACACCCAGCCTGATCTTTCCAAAGTAAGCAAATTTGACCTTCTCCTTGAAGTCCCTCATCTGCTTACAGAATCAACATAAATTCCCTAGTTTTTCCCCAAAGGCCCTGCAGGATCTGATCTTCTACAGCCTCAGTGCACACTGACATACCTGTTCCTGGACACACACCCTACCCTCCACTGCCCTGAGTTCTCCATCCTGTCTTGATCCCCAAAATGCTGGCGTTCCCCGTGCCTCGGTTTCCCCCTGTTTCCTCCTGCCTTCTGTACCTCTTCCCCTCTACCTAGCTAGCATGCGCCCATTGTCAGGTTTGTGGTTGTAGCACCCTACACGTGGTAGGTGCTCAGTGAATAAATGAATGAATCAGCTCTTGGCTAGAGTGGGTACAGAATGGCCAGCATCTTTAGACTTGAGGTCCTCTGAAGTCTGTAACCTCCCTAGAGGGTTGGCAAGGCTGGACACAGAGCGGCTCTTCAGAGGAAGACCCTGGTTGGCAGCTGAGCCACCAGGAGACCTGGAGTCTGCACCCGGGAACTTGGGCTGAAGAGAAATGCTATCGCTGTTGCCATAAGTTGTCTGCTTTTATAAGCAGCAAGAAAACTTATTTGTGAATTATTTGAATTCAAGTGTATACAGCAGCTGTCCCATCAGGAATTTATCTAGAACTGCTGTTTGGCTATTCAGAATTTAAACCTAATTACCCCTATGTATTCCCTGCAAAAACAACAGTGCTTCCCCCACCCCCACCCCTGCCTCCAAGCAGCAACCAGCTAAGAGTAGTTGTTTGTGGTTACCAGGTGCAAAATCTCCATTAGCTGAAAAGCAGCAAAGCCAGGCCTGCTATGCATGCATCCAGGCTGTAGCATCCTGCACGGCTGTGATCAGAATCACGTAGTCATCTGGCAGCTTTCTCTGGAAGGTTTGAGGGCTCTCGGGTAGTCTTGGCCTGCTGTTCTGTGAGAAAGACATTTAACGCCTCCCATCTTCATGTTAAGCCTTACTTCTTTGGAAAACACAAGAAGTGTGAAAAGATTATTCCATTACATGTATGTTCTAAACAACTAGAAAGCTAAGCCTTTCTCCTTCATGAAAAGTGTGGAGATTCTTGGCCTTCCTCCCATAAGGGGCAGAGCCTGTGGAAGATGTTGGAGAATTGGCATCTCTTTTGACTTTCACGCTCAGATACACAGGTGTGCCTGGAAAAGAACCACATGATCCACCTGCTGAGCATCTTATAAAAGCAGACCTGCGTTAAAGAGAAGGCCGTGGCCAGGGACAAGGCTTCGTTCTCTAAGATTAGGTTGCTCTGTTTATGTATGCTGTTTCAGTAAACCTTTTACTGAAGTATAACATAGTTAGAAAAATACAGAAATCATAAGTGTACAGCTTGAATTTTCAAGTTGCCCTCTTAGTATGTTAATATATAATACATTAGTAATTTAGGATTTGGTGCCACCACCCATCTCTTGTTTAAGTAAGGGGTTGGGGAAGATGGAGGTGGGAGTGAATGCTGTTCTGTTGGCACAACTTTTTAATAACCGTCCTTTGACTCTCTGCTCGTGGAGGCAAAGTTTTGTTTTCCTGGTGGTACTAGCTGAGCCACTCATGGCTTGTAATTTTTACCTTCAATTCTGTTTCTTTAAACTTTTAAATACTTATGTGAATTCCATTAAAGCCACACACATGTATACATGGTCTGCTCCTGCTTCTGTACCAGGTAGGACAGTTTCTTCCACCTATATTCAATAATCAGTAGTATGCTACCATATTTGCTTTATTCTCTTTTAATATAGATTTTGGGAGGTTGTACTATTGTTGGCATATTGTATTTTGGTCTTCAGCAGACTCCTCTCCCCATCACTGAATACTTCTGCATTCACCCCCTATGAGCAATGACAATATCGTATATAATAAGAAAGTTAGCCCTGGCTGGTATGGCTCAGTGGATTGAGCGCCAGCCTGTGAATCAAAGGGCTGCCGGTTCAATTCCCAGTCAGGGCACATGCCTGGGTTGCTGGCCAGGCCCCCAGTGGGGGGCGCATGAGAGGCAACCACACGTTGATGTTTCTCTCCCTCTTTCTCTATCCCTTCCCCTCTGTCTAAAAATAAATAAATAAAATCTTTTTAAGAAAGTTAGTGATGACTCTATAATATTTTCTAATATCCAGTCTATATTCAGATTTCCCCCGTTATTCCGAGAATGTCGGTTTCATTTTATCATTTGAACCACAGTATGCTGGAGTTTTGATCTCCCGCGCTGTATTGCTGCATCCGAGAACGCTGTGGGGATGGTGGCAGCTCAGGAGGGGCATGCGCAGCTCGTCATGCGTGTGCACCAGTGAGCCGTTTCACCCGGAGAAGACCGCACTCCCTGTCTGCGGTGGCAGTTTCCTTCCTTGCTTGAGGCAACAATGGAGGCAGAAATGAATGAATAAGAATCACCACTGTGAATGGGCTGCTTACATCTTTTGAAAATCCGGGAATGGTTATTTATTTGGTGAAGCTAATTGAGTCTGATGCCAATGGCTGAGGCAGCCGGGCACACACATTGTCAGTGACCAGGGACCATCTCTAGTGTGCTGGTTTGCCAAAAACCTGTTGTCACTCCAGCAGGGGGCATAACTCGGGGCTGAATATTTGGGTGGGTCTCAGGAGTTTTCCAGGCATTTGGACTTCATGATAGAATAGACTTTATTACTATTTGGTACACTGTAATTTATAGAATAATTGAACAGATAGTGTATCGAATTCCATTTACTTGTCTAACCTCTCCATTTCCCTTATTGTGGAAATTTGTTATTATCATGTACATTTGTGTATATTGTAATTAATGAGCTGATATTGGTACATTATTATTAGCTATAGGTCACCGTTTGCATTAAGGCTCCCACTTTGTGCTGTGCAGTTCTCTGGGCTTTGATAAATGCATAATGTCGCGTATCATTACAGTTTTATACAGGATGGTTTTGTTGTCCTAAAAACCCCGTCCTTCACCTATTCACCCCTCCCTCCTTACCCCTGAGCCCTTGGCAACCAACCACCGGTCTTTGCATCGTCTCCATGGTTTTGCCTTTTCCAGAATGGCATACAGTTGAAATCATACATTATGTAGCCATTGCAGACTGACTTTTTTTCACTTAATAATATGCATTTAAGTTTCCTCCATATCTTTCGGTGGCTTGATAGCTTATTTCATTTCATCCCAGAATGGTGGTCCACTATACCACATTTTGTTTATTTGTTCCCAAGTCTTGCTGTTTTATTTTTAAACAAAAGATAGAACATTTCAACACATAGTAGGTATTTGATAAATAGTTGTTAAAGGACCTAGTTAGACTGAACCCCTAATTTTTCTGGCAGGTATGTAGCGCCAAGGGAGGGTTGGGATGGAAAAGGCAAATGCCTTGTTAGGCACCGGTTTCTACTCATGGTGGTTATTGTTTGAGGAGGGAGAATTCCACCCTGCAGTGGTTCGGCCCAGCGGCGGCGGCTGGCTTTGACTTGGTTTCCAACAGCAGTTTACACACTCCCTCTAGAACCGCACTAATACAGTAGCCACTGGCCACAGGAGGCTGTTTGAATTAAAATTGATTAAAGGTAAGTAAAATAAAATAAAAACCATCGGGTCTATTGCGTTAGCCACACTTCAACTGCCCAATAGCCATATGTAGCTCGCAGCTCTCATTTTGGACAAGGCACATGTGAGACACTTCTGTTGTCACAGTAAATTTTATTGGACAGCCTTGATCTAGAGCATTCAAGTAGAAGGACGGAATTGAAATTAGTTGACCAGGCTGACTCTGGTTTCAGCGCTTCACTGTTTTGTGCTGTGACAGTTTTACAATGGCAGAGAGGAAGGCCAGAGATTTGTTTGCTGGAGAAAAGTTGCTTAAAATAACTTGCTGGGGATAAAAAGGTGGCCGGGGCCAGTGAAGCTGTGAAATCCTCCTTGTGTGACAGCCCCGGGAGGCAGGGCTGGACAAAGGGCTAGGCCCTTGATCAGCCAGTGTTAAGGGGTTTTACAGAACTCAGCTCTTGCTGCTTTGGTTTGGTGAAAAAGCAGAGGCCTTCTCTAATTTGAGGGGTTGGGGTGGGTGTGGACAGGGAGTTAAACTTCACAACTAATAAATTGGCAAATTGTATAGCCGTCCCTTCAGTAAACGCCTGTGGTTGTCGGATGCCAGGAAGGTGGAACCTGAATGAGTATCTGATATTTGCCACAAGAATTGCAGCTCATTGCCTTGGAATCGAAATTACTCTTAATTGGGAACAAAGCAAATGGGGGATAAATTTTCTTGGCCTTTTCCCTGTTTTGCCAGCTCTTTGGATTTGATCAGACCTAATTTCACTCCTGTGATAAGTACGTGCTGACACAAAGTATTATGGGCTGTCAGTCTACTTAGATTTCAGTTCCGTATTCATTTTATGTATGGCGTTTCCATAAAGACTTGGGGTTTCATTTTCCTAAACAGAAGTACAGATAACAGATATTACATGAAATTGTTCTTTTCCTTAAAGTCTAATCTGGAAATTGGCTCATGATGTTGGCACGGGTTTTTAATATAATTTAAATGAAAATGCCAAATTATACTCTTTGCACATTGTAGCTTTAAATATTGACTTTTCGCCTTTTGAAATGCTTGAGTTTCTAAGAGGCCTAATGTGGAAAGGCAAATTTGTTAGAATAATATATCTACTATAATTCCTATGAAAAGACTTAAAATATTCTGGAATTTGGAAGCTCAGTCAGGAGGTGACCACTTGGAACCCTGACGGTCTATAAACACAAGCTTACAATTGAGAGTTTTCTCTAAGAATAGGCACAGAGAAAATCGCATATTATCTTGCAAATGAAGAATGGGAAATTCCAGGTCTCAAATGAAGACAGATTTCCCTTTAATCTTTCAGCTCGTGTCACCTGCTAAACAGCCCTTACAAGAGTTGCTGAGGTTTAATCAGTATTTAATAATTATTGCATTTGTTCAACCGACTTTTATTTTAAAAGCAAACATGTCCCTTGAATGAAAGGCAGGATAATGGATGGGTTTCTTATATCTGCTGTGGTTTTAATTTAATTTTTAAAACTATGTTTTAATGTCAATACTGTTTCATGTTAGCAAAGTCTAGAGAAATTGATTATGGTTTCTTAGCATGGGATTGTTTCCTTAAAAGCCATGAAAGGGAAAAGAATCAATATTAGTGATTTCCAAGTGGCAGCTTTTTACAGAGGCCCCCAGCACGATTGATTACAGCTGCTTTTGTAAAGGATTTTAAAAGAATAATCTGTATTAAAAACATTATTCTTTGGTATGAGCTTCAACAGTTCCAAATGGGTTTCCATGGGGGCTGTGCTGCAATGTCCCCACTTGAAGGGACTGTGGCTGTCACCGATGGTCCAGGGCAGCCAGGCAGAGGGAAGGCTATTAGGTGAGGAGCTGTTTGGCTCGCATGCCAACGAGGTTACCCAGGCAGCTGCAGTCATTCAGCCTCCAAAGCAGCAGGGGCAAGAGGCAAGTTATTTTTCTACGAGCACTGTGTAAGGTTAAGCAGCAAGAAGAGTCAGAAGTATGTCTTTGTTCCAGAGCCTTGGCTAGAGGCAGGTATGTTCTGTGGATATGAGGAGTAATAGAAGCTGACAGCTCCCCAGCCTCCATATCCTGAGACGCATGCGGAGAGGAGAGAACGCGTCTTCGTGGGCATCTAATGCTTGAGCACCACGACCAGGTTGTTCTCAGACTGCATGCTGATCTTGTTCCAGTTAAATAATAAACTTGACTCTGGGCAGAGGCACTCTCTGGAGGTAGGGTGCCTGGAGCAGTTAAGTCTATTAGAAACAGTCCCATCTCCAAAAGCAAGTGACAGAGCCCGAGTGAGAGACCTTTAATGTGGCCTGGGCTCCCATGGTTTTTAATGCTCAGTAGGGCTCTGTGGTCTCTGGGAAATGAAGATGTAACAGGTAGCCCAGGTGGCTTTCATCCCAAAGGGACTGAGGGTGGGGCCGGGGGTTACATAGACCTTGCCATTGGTTGTATCACAGAAGGCCTTCACAGGAATAGGACTCATTAATTTGCAAAGGGTGGAAGATCCTGGGGACGTGGGGATTTTTAGAAAACAGTGTTCAGTTTACCGTCATCAATTTTTATTCGGTACCCTTGGATGCCAAATCACCACAGAGGCCTTTGGTAGGGCTTGCTTCAGAACTGACAGAAACAGCTGGTAGGCTGCTGTTATTACTGGATTCACTTGGAGGAAAAAGAATGTTCCTTCAGGTGGTCAGATGGGTTTTTGACTCATCGCTATTTGCTTTTCTTTATGCCCCATAATTTTGGAAAACGAAATGTCATGTCTCTTGTGAAATGGTGCTCTTGAATGTATCTTCCAACTGAGACTTAATTATCACTTAATTGCCATGAATCGCCCCCTCATTTGGGGGCAATAATAATAAAATGTATTGCTCTTTTAAAAATTATTGTCTAAAGTGCTTTTTAAATATTATTTTTTAATTGAGCATGTAATTTTACCATCTTTCCCGGTTTCCTCTTTCCCCTCAAACTCCACATCCTCAGATCATGAGAACAAGAGAACGGGGCTCCGTCAGCACAGTGTCTTCATACGGAGGTTCTGATGGGTCGGGAAGATGCAGGCAGCGCTGAGTCGGATTGGGTTCCATTCTGGATCTTTGGAGGCTTTGGCCACATGTTGGTTTGCACAGTCAATAAAGAGTGCATCGTTGGTAGAAAAAATATCACTCTCCACAAGTCTCCTTTCCTCTTCATTAGGCAAGACCATGAATGTTACCTGCAAATAAATTATGCCGACACTAAGAGAAGTACCTTCTGAAGTGCGTTTGCTAAGAGACGGCACAGGGCCTGGGACTGCGTGCACACCCCACGTGAAGCACATCCTTGTGGCTGGGAACCCGTGCTCCTGCCTCACGTGCTGCAGGCCCGGGAAGGCTCCATTTCTTGGGGAATTTCATCCAGGGTCTCTGATGGATTTCATCACGTGTTCTCATACCTTTAAATCCTTTCCTGGTTCCTCCATTAAGGAAACAATTTCTTTAAGAGCTGCTTGGCCCTCATTGTTTTCTTTACTTGGTTGAAAAGTTTGGTCAAAGGCGGGGAAAATTGGGGCAACTCTAATAGCATAACCCATAAAATATACTTAAAAAATTCCTTTGTAATATAACCAAAAGAAACCCAGGGCCTGGGGCTGTGAGTCTTGGGCAGAATCAGGGTATTATTCCAGTAGATACCAGGAATGTGAATAATCTCTGGGCACATGGTACAGACCCCACTGTGACTTGGCTTCGAGTATTAAAAGTTCAGAAGAGTTTGACTCCAGTGTTGAAGTCAGTGGTCTCATCACCTTTTGATCATCCCCTTCTGCTTAGCTTTGTTTCTTCCCCGTGTAAGGAACCAGCAGCAAATGTCATCTTTGAAAATGCCCCACTAGGTTAGGTAGTCACGGTGCCGACCCAAAGGTCCTCTGGAATCAGCAGGACAGGCAGAGTGAGAGGCTCCCCTTACGCACAGATGAGGTAAGTGTAGTGGAAGGGCCCCCAAAACCGGGAGCAGTGCGGAACACCTGTGGGGCTTGCTGGCTTGGCCGCTGCTGCCTGGGACCAAGCTGGAAGTGCACTTGTCTGCTGGGAAACCCGGCAGCCTCACCTTGACGCGGAGTGGCTTCCTTGCTTTAAATAAGCCAGGAAGAAAGAGTAGCTAATGAGATGGGTCATTAGACTCAGGAAATTTTAGAACCAAGAATCTTGTGATTGACTTTCCATTTTACTGTGACTTCAGATGAAATTCATCCGGAGCAGCCCAAGCACGGTTGGGTCATTCTGTGGCACTTTCCTGAAGTATGAAGTGTTTTTCATGCTTGTCATTTATACACCTATATGATACTTTTCTTAGATTTTAAAAAATATAGTGCCCCTGTCTCTGTTTGAATGCATTTACTGTTAAAGAATTAATAAGTTTTCAGAAGCCATTTATACACTGGAAGCTGGTCCTTGGTCATTTGTGACCATGGCTCACTGGTCTTGTGCTTTCTGTACATTTAGCACCATATATATTTATATATTTATATGTGGTTTTAAAAATTGTAACAGTAATATCACTTAGGAAAGACAGCATTCACAAGCCCACCTCACCCTTCCTCTCTTTGTTTTCCAAACCCATTTCAATGCTTGGTCAAATGGATATGAAATTTTAATAGAGTTGTGATATTAGAAAATATCACAGTAGCTTATGCTTTTTAAATGTAGTGTGTAGTCTAAACTTTTTTCTTGTTGCTCTGTGGTATATGATGTTTAATGGCTATGTTGAGAAAGTTCGTGTGTCATACGTGACTGAGATAGCTACGCTGCTGTAGTCGGCAGGTGGGTTGTCTCAGAGATCTTTTCTGTTATTCAGTTGAGGTATAATTGACATACTCATTGATTTTACTCTAACGCAGTAGTCAACACCTCAGCTTCGCCTGTCTTTAGTCTGTTTCCTTGGGATAATTCCTGAGAGTTGAACTTTCTGATCAGATGGTATAAAACATTTCAGATTTTCTTAAAATGCATTACTAGAGTGCTTCCCCAAAGGGTTTATCCCAATTTCTGTTAGCTGGTGTCTAGTGAATAGTCCAAGCTTCTCGTTACAGGCCGGTAGTAAAGTGTCCATATTCCTATTCACATGCGGTCTCAGTGCTAGCTTAGACCGCTGCAGTACAGGCTCATTTCTGTTAATCAGCTGCTGTGGAGCACAGGTTCTTTCTCTGCATCCACCAATCCTGGAAGGCAAGGTCTGCCCTTTGGACCTAGGGTCTTTCCATTTTCCTGTCCCATAGGCTTCCTGTGGCATTCTGTCAGCCCCCATATAGGGTGGAGATATAGGTGGCTGTGCCTTGGGGCCTCCAATTATAGCAGTTGAAAAACCCTTAGAGTGAATTATTAAATCTAAACCAGAGTCTGTTGGCTTCCTGCACTTGCCTTGGAGTCTGTTTCATTGTGGTAGTTTTTACACAACACTTCTGAATTAGAAATAAATGCCAAATCTCTTTTTTTCCCCTCCGCTCCTGCCAAACTCCACCAGGAAACAGAATCTCATTATTTCAGTTAGAATATATTAATACTGACCCTCTCCGGCACTTGGGACTTTTCAGGTTAGGCTCATATGGCTTCTATTTTTACTCTAGTCTAAACTGTGGTCCTATGGATAGCCAAATAAATACTGAAATATTCTAGTTTGAGTGGTGGGGAGGCAGCAATGCTTATAATAACGTGGCTCCAAATTTCTTCCCTCTGTTTGATACTCCAAAAAAGGAAGAAAGCAGGACTTGGAGCACATCTGTAAGTAATGAACTTTTTCCTTTTCTGTGTCATGGCGTTCAACGTAATCCCGCGCGAAGTACCGGGCGTTGCTTTCCTATATGTTGCTTCAGAGAGCCCTGTTTTTGTTGCCAGCAAATTTAATTCAAGACAAAGGTCGCTTCCCTTCTCTCTCTGGATCAGGAATACAAACCCTTCCCCCTAAACAGAAATAAGAACTGTTGGTGTATTCTGCTTTTGGTTTTTACCCTCCCCCGCCCCCCAGGTGACTTGCTGTTAGAAGAGGAAGAAGACTAGTTTTTGTTTGGTATTAGCAATAAATCCATCTCAGGAGGAGTATTTTTTAAAAACCTATGGATTGAATTTTGTGATTCAAGTATTTTAGAACTTTCAGAATGACATAAAGTGAAAGTTCCTTCCAGGCGAGATATTTTTTCTTTGAAATAGTTGTCTTTGTCATTTCTCTAGCGTACAAAGTCTACGGTCAGTCGGGAATTTGGGGGCAAAGTTTAGATTTCTTTCTGCTCAGTTTATTTAGTGAAGGGTTCTTAGAACTTTGTGAAATGTTGGCTTACAGAAGAAGCTAGGGTTTGGGTCACAGGAGTTTGTAGGTGATGTGCCCACGATAGGCTTATTGGTAGATGAGCATATTCTCATTGAGTATCTGTGATTAGAGCTGTTCATTGTTACCATGTTCCAGATTAATGAGAAATGGAACTGGACTAGGAGGCTTGTATCCTCCCTGTCCTGTGTACCGTGATGCCGGGGAGAGGAGGGGCGCAGTATTCAGTTAAATAAGCATGTAAGATCTTCTGGGTCATCATACCGGAGATGCTCTTAAATTTACTCAAAAAACCACTTATTGAGCCCAGTTACTGTTCTAGAGACTCAACAGACAAACATTATAGGAAGAAAAATAATTGTGAAGCACCAGCTATACCAACATACATAATACGGTGAGGCACTTTTTCTGAAAATGATATTGATCCTGTGTAATCATAAATACATAATTAGATGAGCCAAGTGATCCTTTGGCAAGACTTTTTGTTGTTTTTGTTAACATGCTGATTATTGTGCTGAGCATTTTATTAAAGAAAGATTTAACTTGAGCTTTGTTGGCTAGGAAATCTAATTGCTTTGAACCATATTCAGTTTTTTTTTTTTTAATGCAAAGAGGAAAATTTCTACAGTTAAGTACACTAGCTCAGTGTTGCTTTTTAAAATGCTTTTCAGCCATTTAAATGTTCTCCAAAGACTGGTGCTGTGTCTCCCTGGCTCGTTGGGGGCGTTGTTAATGAGTTGGCCATTTCTTCTGAGGTCATACTTACCTTCCTGGCAGTCCTCTTCATAGCTAGTTATGAAGCTGAGTTCCAGGCTGCCCTTTTTAAAGAGACCTAGTAAGAGAACTAGGTTTTAGTTTTTAGTTTTCCCAGACGTGAGGTAACCAGGTAACTTCTTTCAAAAGTATAAGATCTGTCCAGAAGGTATCCAGCCATGTAATATGAAAAATAGAGACATTTATTGAAGAAGATACAAGATATAAGAAGCGTTGTACATAGGACAATGATACCTCAGTCCCCTTCAAAGCTGGCACCTGGGGATCTCACACAGTTCTCCCAATAGCTAGCCATCAGCTGTCCCATTGTATTTTCCTGAATCTCATCAATGGTCTGAAATCTCTTCCTTTTCAAAGGTGGTTTTAGTTTGGGGAAAAGACAGAAGTCTCAGGACACCAAATCTGGGCTGTAGTGGGGCTGAGTCACCTGGGTGATTTGATGTTTCACAAAAAAACTCTGCAAAGGATGTAGTGCATGAGTGGGCACATTGTTGTGATGAAGCCACCAGTTGGCCATAGCTGCAGCCTTCTGAATCATCAAAATAGTTTCCACAGAGGAATGGTCAAGCTTAATGCAAAATTTGCTGCAGATCCGTTGCTCTACTCACTCAGTCATTTACAATGTGACGGCCACACAGTACACATGCTCACTCAACAGCATCGACGGCCCCCACTGTCTAGTACAGTGAAGTAGTCATTGTTCATGTATCGCATTCCAGTCCACTCTCCTGGGCTGCCAGGTTACGTCAATGTCATGCAAACTGTCATTGTTATATTAACAATGGCTGAACTGTTTCTAGACAGACCTCATATGATTATTTCCTTTCACCAAATGGCTTAACAGTTCGGTTCAACCTTTCAGAAAAATGTGACCTCTGTGCTTTTTGTTGAGCATTTACCCTACTCAGGCTGTTAGAGCACAGGGACTGGCCTGGGAGGGATGTAGAAAACCTCAGACTTGGTGCTGGTCTGGGCCCTCTTCCAGAAACGTACATTCTAAGTGATGAGGGAGAGTCCCACACAGGGGGAGGCATCCGCCAGGAAACTCCAACCTCTGCTGACTTCCAAATGATTGGTTCAGACTTGAAGGAATATAGACTGTAGAAATCCTGTCACCTGCCCCACCTCGATTTGTTTCAAAAGGTTCATAGAACCAGTCAAATCTGTCTCCAATTGCCTGTGACTTGACTTTTCTTAATTTGATTTTATTTTAACTTTGCATTTTTATGAGCAGCCTGGTTATCCTTTGGCCTCACACGTCACACTCAAATGTGATTCTACCTTCATATAACCTGATTTTTTTTTTCAGAATTGGGTTTATTTTCCTAATATGCACCAGTGAATAATTTATATTCATACCCCCACTCTGTAGAAGGAAGGTGTGCTGAAGTTTTCTTAAAGGAAGAGACCTAGCTTTCCATGTAATTGATTAAGAACCTACTGTAGCTTTTTGAGGAAGTTCTGAGCTAAAGACCTTTCTTACTCAAAGATTTAAGAATTTTTTCTCATGTGTGACCTCATCTTGGACCTTGGCTTTTGTATGTATTACATGCAGAATGGTAGAGTAAGCCTGGTACATGATTAGGTACAGGTAGTTGTCTATAAATAAAACCTTAAAAGAAGTGTTTGTAAATACAACAATATTTGCTTATACACTTGTATATCAGTCATACCTCATTCATTCAAGGACAACAGTATGTTTTTCTAGTGATAAACCTAAGGTTCTTTCTACTACATCTTTGGCTCACAGGGACACCTGACAGAAAGAAGATACTACTAAAAATGAATGAATGACATTTGCTGTACATGGCTCCAGGCCTCTTCCATATGGGGAACTTACAGGACATTAGGCAGAGAAGAAACTCTCAAGCAAGAACTCTTAACTAACGCAGAATTTTCTCATATGATGCCAAGAACACTGATTCTAAAAGATGTTAAATAGTTATTCTGGGGGGAGAATTTCCATGGCCAAAGTTTGAAGTGCTGAATCAAGCAGAGTTCGACATGACTGTTACTGTTCTTCTCGGGGCCTTTTTATGATTATGTGCAAATCACCAGCAAAGGGAGGGGGCAGTGGACACAGCACGGCCAACACTCACTCACTGCGCGCGTTGAAGTTCAGATGGGCTGGAACCCCTGCCCCCCGATCTGAGCTGTGTGTGGGTCTTTGGGCAAGCCTCAATTCCTTGGTTTGTGGTAGAGATTGTTGAGATGATTACTCGTAAATGTGCCAGTGCTTATAAAACACACTTAGCACAAAATGCCTCGCACAGAAGAAACATTTAACAGGTAACTAGAGCCAATGCTTTTGAACCCCAAGCTGAATGGCTTTGACATTGTAATGTTACGGGTCATTACAGGGCATTAGAAAGGCCCCAGAGGAAGGTGACCAAAGTTTTGGGCCCCATTTTGGCCACTAACTAGACTGGATAATGTCAAGCTAATTTGCTCCCGTGGTGTTCTGTCTCTTTTGGAAAACAATAGGTGATCTTGATGCCTATAATGTCTGGCCAGGCTCTAGGATTATATGTTCCTTTGGGCTCTACAGAGGCCAGAATTGGAAAGTTCATCTTAAGGGCAAGTATATCATTTCCAAGCGAGTGTGTGGGAGAAATTATTTCATTTAATATGTGTGTTAGTTAGTAATAAAATAGTTGATTTAGTTACCTCTGGAAAGATAAGCTAAAATTACAGCCAGTTTGACACTTTGGAATCATCACCATAAAAGTGAGAGCACATTTGAATTTAAATCAGGACTGGATGTGCCTTTGTCTTGAAACAAGAAGCATCATCTGAGTTTTGTTTTCTATGATGTGATACAG
Organism: Desmodus rotundus; assembly: GCF_022682495.2. NCBI lineage: Eukaryota > Metazoa > Chordata > Mammalia > Chiroptera > Phyllostomidae > Desmodus > Desmodus rotundus. The sequence continues at coordinate 29,732,940 of NC_071394.1, read as the reverse complement.
ATGTTATATCAGGCAATGTGAGCATTTTGCTGTTATGTGCAAAGACTGATTTTCTGAAGGTTGGGTCCTGGGGTTGGGGGTGTTCATAAATAGTGAGGTTTTCTACGTTCTGACTTTGTTACTCACCTAAGTTTAAACCATGAAGTGAATTGAACACCTACTGCTTTGAGCTTTAATGACCTCTGGGTCGCACTAGTTTAAGGCATTTAGAGGGTGTGCATCTAGTAGATAAAGCAGTGTTTCTTTCAGGGAGGGTCTCAGATTTCAGAATAAGAGATTTCCACACCTGCAGGTTGGAGCGTGAGAGCTGTTCGATACAGACCTTACCTACATGAGAAAAATCCGACGATTAGATCTGTTCAGTTGCTGTCTCGCAACTTTTCTTTGCTGAGAAAATGGACAGGTTTGTGATACTTCTTACTAAAACCGAGACTGGTGCACTTAATGGTCTTTTATGCATAGAATTAATATTTCTCTATTTATTACACACACCATATGCATTTGGGCTGAATCATTTTAACAAAATACTAGTTTTCCTCATCTTCAAGTATGTAGGACCTAGATCACCATTGCTTTCCTCAGCTTCCATCCTTGCAGTGGTGTATTTCCTCTTAGGGGTCTTATATAAAGGAAACCGGTGTCACCAGGTCGCAGTGGAGTTTTGGCCATAGAGCCAGAGGTTTGGGTAGGAGTGGCACCAGCTGGCACTGGCGCTGCAGGTGAGGCCACGTGGTAAAAGAACTTTCAAGACTAAGGCATTTTTATTTTATCCTGTAGATGATAGGGAGCCAAGAAAGGGGTTCTAGCAAGGGGGGATATGGTCATGTCTAGGAATGGTCCCCCTACAGAGAATGGATTCAAGGACAAAGACTTGAGCAAGTGACTAAGCAGGGGGTGCTGAGTAATGGTCCAGGCCCCAGGTTATGAAGTTGCTGCAGTTTGGGTGCTAGAACAGGAAAGATGGAGTTAGGAGACAAATATGTCCCTTGCTTTTCTCCTAAGCACTGTGGGGATACAAACTGAGTCAGAAGTCACCCTCCTCTGGGGAGAACTGCCTTGTCTCAGTGCTTCAGTTCCCGTGGCTGAACGTGGCCCATCTCGGTCTGCAGCCAGCCCCCCTCATTCCTAGCAGCTTTCCTCAACTTCCCTTTGCTCTCCTGTGTGCGTACGTTCCATCAGCCAAGGGGCAAAGGGCTGAAAGATCAGCTTTTTTTTCTTCCAGCTCATACTCCAAGCCCTATTAGTACTGACACTGCCCCACAGAAATGGTCGGTCCCAAATTAAACAGCCTAGTCAAGAAATCCTCCAGGCAGGCAGCTTCTCTGCACTCGGGGACCTGCCTCTGCACCTTTCTCCTGGTGACTTTAGTCAGGTGGTTCTATCCCATTCAACGAGAGGGTGTTCGGAGTGTGCCCTGAGGTGTGCTGCTTCGGGAGGCAGACAGCTGGCTAGGTGTAGAAGCAGTTGTCTTGAGTTACCCCTTTCAATGGCTTTCGAGAGATGCACATCTTCTTGTCTCAAGGAAATGTGGGTGCAGAGTTCACCTCCTTCTCCAGGCACATTAAGGGAAAAATCCTTTCAGCCCAATGTGAGTCTTCACAAAAAGAAATGTGTCGTCTTTGGAAAGGTATTTTTTGTTTAAAGGAAACACGCTGGAGGTATTCTTTGAGCATTATCTGCTACAAAGTGAAAAGGGCTTACTTATTATTAAATTGGACTCTCTGGAGGGATTTTGGGAATTCCTCCTACACACTTAGTGCCCCTGACATTAGAGCGGCAGATGACTGTGAGCTGGGTTTGGAATTATTTGCACCCCACTGGGTGATGGAGGAACAAATACTTTTAGCTGCGTTTAAGCACATTAAGCACATTGCCAGCCCCTGGACCACCCTGGAGTCCTGCAAACCCCAAGTAGCCAAGGGCAAGTCAGCTTCTCTAGACACGCCCTGACCTCCACCCCAACTCTTGCAGTAATTCTGGCCTGACAGCTCCTCATAAGGAGCCGGTGGTCCTGGGGAAGTCCGTTGCTTGTCAGGCTACTCAGTGTGCTTGAACTGTGAGAACGGGGAGGTGGCCAGGGTCTCTGGGAGGTGTTTCTGCCCATCTGCCTGTTAGTTTGACAGATGTGCCAGTCTGGACAACTGGGTCACCTAATGAACAGAAATTTAATTTATACACAGGGGTTAAATATTTTAGTGGTACCCATGCTGCCTCAAACTTCTTTGACACGGTTAAGAGGAAAATGAGTTATCCAATGAATTGTTAACATGTAAACAGACTTTCACTTACTTTTCCAACTCTCAGGTTACTTAATTGGATACAGTACAACGTGTATGGGGCAGATGATCACCCAGGCTTAGACGTGAGGGATTTTAATGATAGGAATTGTGGTGGGTCTTGCGACATGTGTTAACTCAGGGACCTGAGACAAAGGCTAATTTGTTTTAGGTAATCTCCGTTGACAAATATTTATTAAGTACCCATGCCCTTTGAGAGGGGCAGGGAGCATGCACAGGCCGTTGAAGATCTACCTTCAGTGAGTTGTACTGAGCTAAGGGGCAAGAGAAATACATCTGTGACAATTAAAAGTAACAGCGACAGTTTATTCATTAAATTGTCCATATGGTACAAAATCCAAAAATGTAGTTTACAACTAGGGAACATGTAAGGACTGGAGAAGTCAGAGGTTGCTTTGGAGTAGACGGGATTTTAGAAAGAACAAGAAGGCCCTCCAGATGAGTTGCACAGGACAAAGGTTAATTCAAGCAGGACCAAGTACTGCTTTTAGGTGGGAGCCCATGTAGCCCAAGCAGCATTAACTGAGCGCCTCCTATCCGCCAGGCACTGTGACTGCGGGGAGTGGGGGTAGGTTAATGGTGAACTGAGGTCCAGTCTCTGCCCACCAAGGAGCTGTGAGTGCAACAGGGGTCATTTAAGTTGATAGTAGAGTTACGGAATGCAGGGCTCTTGCTGCAGTTCACAAGCTTTGGGAATTACGGCCTGGAATGGTGATAGCCTTGGAAGCGGTATAATGCAGGGTGGCCTCAGATCGCAGAGTTAAGCTCTCACCATTCTAGCAGAAAAATTCCAGCACGTTCTTGGCTCAGGGTGGTCATTCAATGCCTGCAAGCCAGCCCACTGGAAAACCAATCCCTAAGGTTTCGGTTCTCAGAATGTGCCGGTGTGGTGGCTCAAGTAAAATGGGTTCCCATGCTTTCCTGTCAGCTGGCCCTGGAGCCTGGTGGGAAATACGGGTTCAGGTTTAAAATACTTCAGCATTTGTAGCCAGCAGCTGAAACTTGAGAGAATAAAGTGCTAGTGTTGTGGAGGGCGGGACCCGTCTGTCCTCCTAGGAAGGCTCCGGTCACAGAGCAGAAAGTTTTATTTTAAGAGGAAATCTGATGAAAGCCAATGTAGTAAGGGAAACATTTTTTTATAATTCCCATTAGGAACAAACATTCCATTTGAATTTTAAAAATAGGACAATAATGGCATTACCTGTTTCCAAACACAAACATTGTCTAGAAGCCATGAATCAGCTTTATTTGTTTCTGAGCTTTTTTGTGAGCTATTGGTGGTAAAATAACCAATTTACTAAAACCATTTGAAAGAATATATGGCTACTCTGCCTTCAGTTCATGCGTGGTACCTTTTTGGCAGGATTAGGTTGGATTTTAATACTAACACTCTTACTGAGGGCTAAGAAGCTGTGGCACTGGTAATACTTAGGGAGTGATCCCTCTCCATAGTCAGCATGTGGTTTGCTGTTACCCAGTGCCAGTGATATAAAAAGAATGGACTTGTGTGGGTTTATTTGCATTTGTCATTAAGGCTCTGCCGAGCCAATGAGCCCTAGAAGCGGGCTTGCAGTGGGCGTTCACCCTTGTCATTGAGCTTCACTGGCGCTGCTCCTTGTAAGGTGCTCTGCGTGGCGTCTGCCCACATCTGAGCTGTGGCAGAAAGCTCTGGACTGCCCAGGCGACTGGGGAGTTCTTGGCCCTGAGCATGGCCAGGCCTGCAGACACTTGGAGGCCTTGATTTAGCTTAAGCATCACCTTACCTTTGTATACATCCCCAAGAACGTCTTACGTGATTTCAGTGTTTTGTAGCTTTCCAGTAAGGGAGCTTCGCAGTGACTCTGTGACAAAGTGAATGCCTGAGATGGCTTAAACCTGGCTCTAGGACCACTGAAACTCGGGTTTACTGGGACCACTGAAACTTGGATTTAGTGGGATGTAACAAAATGCACACTTGATGGGTGCTGAGGTCTCTGTGCCATCTTCAGTCTACTGGAGTAGGCCACATGGGCTTCCCCGGGGGACATTTGTCCATGCTCAGCCCTTCATGCATGTTGTCAGGGGTTTCCAAGGAAAGGCAGGGCCAGAAATGGGGGCTCAGAGGAATAGAAGAAAAGGTGGTCTGCTCACTGCAGCGTGAACCTGAAGAGTAAGATAATTAAGCACATTTGTTCATCTCCCCCCATCCTGAATCCCTTCTCTTTCCTCCCTCAGAGGGCAGAGCTGACGTCTGATAAAGACATGTACCTCGACAACAGCTCCGTTGAAGACGCTTCAGGAGTGTATCCTATTGATGACGATGACTATGCTTCTGCATCGGGCTCGGGTAAGGCTGGCTACCGCCACTCTCACCGCCTCCTCCGTGCTTGCACATTCATGGAGACACACTCGGGCATAGTGTCCTGGAGCTCACTTCAGGGAGACAGGCAGGTGCATGGTGGTTGAGAGCATGCTCTTTGGAGTCCAGGTGCCTGGGTGTGAATTCTGGCTCTCCATCACCTCAGCTGTGAGATCACGGGAGTGTATTTAACTTGGCTGAACCTCGGTTTCCTCATTTACAGAACGGAAGGCCACTTCCACGTAGGCTCTCTGTGAGGATTAAAGGGGTTGACACATCTGTGGCTCTTAGAGCTTGTTGCTTGGCATGTAGTCAGAGTTCTGTCAATATCAGCTTTTAATTTTTTTTTGTTAAGGCTTTTATAGTGATATCATGAAAACCACTCTTAAATAAATCCCTCAAACTGCCGACCCCATATTGAAGATTATGGATGAAGCCAAGGAGCATTATACTGTCTTACTCCTAGTGTATTGCTCAAAAGTAGGAGGGAGAATGTCGCAGCCAGGTAAAAATGATTGCAGAGGGATAGCCTCAGCTCCTTGGTATATCAGCTATCTGTTGCTTTAGTAATGCTGTATAACAAACCACCTCAAAATGAAGAGGCTAAAGACAACGATCATTTATTCAGCTCATCATTCTGTGGGTCGGCGTTTTAGGCCGGGCTAAATGGGCTCCCACACATGTCAGTGGTCAGCTGCAGGTTGGGTATGCAGCTTTGCTGACCTTGGCTGGACTCTTACATATCTTTGGAGCAGCTGGGCAGACATGGCTCTGGTCCACATGGTCTCTCATCCTCTAGCAGGCCAGCCATTTGTTCCCAGGCTGGAGGCAGAGATCCCAAGGGAGCAGAAGGGTGCAAAGCCCCTTAGAGCCTAGGCTTAGAACTGGCACAGCATCACCACCCCATTGTATCAGTCAAAGCAAGTCACAGGGTTTGCTTTCCTTTCGTTACTCCACCTTGTAATGAAAGGAACTACTAAGTCACATGTCAGAGGATGTGGAGACGAGGGGAAATAAATGATCCTGGCCATTTTTGCAGTCTACCATACCTGGTAAATGTTTCACCTGTGCCAGGAATGGTCCCTAAGAAGCAGAGAAAGAGTTTGTGCATACATTTAAGTAACGATCAAGTCAGGAATTGGTGGTCAGCAGCATGCTAGGGAAGTGGTATCCAGGACCTTTCTTGCTTTAAATTTTCATTGTAAATTCAACAGTAAAAGTTATGCTGGACATAGGTGTCTGATGATCGGGTTGGCCTGGGCTTCAGAATGACCCAGAACAAATTCACATCAACTGTGCATCTCTGGTAGAGATCTCGCTGTGTAAGAGTAGGTGCTTTAAGCTAGAAAATGACAAGTCTGAATAAGACAGGAGAGGTGGTGGCTGACCCAGTCACAAGGAGGTTACAGTGCAATCCTAGTGTAAAAATAGCCCTAGTTATTCTTGGGAGAGTGATATATATTGCACACACAGATTGAGTGTGAAAAGAGTGTTTCTCCATAGCCCACAACTCTATTAATATATTTCACTCATGGCACCTCCTTTTTTTCTCTTAGCACCTCAAAAGTGCTTTGTAACTGTCATCTTCAAAATGTCCCAAGAAATAATAAATATGGGAACTCTTCTGTCCCTGTTTCACAGATCTTAGAATCTAAGAGTCGTTACAGATCTGTCGTTCAAGTCATTTGGCCCATTTCTGCCAAGGTTGTCCTTAAGTTTCATATGAGAAAGCAGATACACAGTCCTGCTCCTGTGCTAATCCTACCTCTCCCCATCGGGGTGAGGGCGGTTTTGAGTGGGTCCTTTCAAATCCCGAACCCACTAACCGGATAGATGGAGTTGAGGCTTCAGTGTGGGCTGGCGTTGCTTCCGCCTTGACCCCGGCCTGGGGCAGATGATGGCTGCAAAGCAGCTCATCATTCGGACTCTGGAACGCCCTTTGCACTGCCGTGGGGATGTTAGTTCTCAGCTTAAAAATAGTAGAAGTTGTAGGTAAAATTCATAGATCATATACTGTGGTCAGACATTGTTCCTCTCTTTCTAACGTCAGGACATTTCTGTAAGGACATTTCTGTTACTGTCTCCATTTTCCCAGGAGAAGACCTGAGGCACAGGGAGATTCAGTCACTTGCCTCAGGTCACACTGTTAGAATGTAGTGGAGTGGTGGGACCCGGACCAGGGAGCTGGGCTTGAGAGTGTGTTCTCTTTCACTCCTTTGCTGGGCTGCCTCCTTGTGTCACAGAACCCCACTCCAGAATCAGGACACCCTGCTAGCTGATGCCAGTCCCAGCTGGAAACCGGGGTGCCCCGTGCTTTTGGCCAGTGTAATCTCTGTTTTCACTCCTATCAAGCTCTCCTGTGGGAAAGCAAATGGACAGGACTAAAATGGCCAAAGGGCCAGAGGGTATTTTCCAGGGTGGACTTAATTAAGATGGGCGTTAGTGAGTATGAAAACTTCACCCATTCATGTAACATTTCCTGGGCAATCGCTATGTGCCAGACACTTTACCATGTCCCTGGGACTCAGGGATGAGAAAGACTTGGCTGCTGTCCTCAGGGAACCAAGAGGCTGGTGGAAGAAATGTAGGAATGAGAAAAAAGTAATTGTAGCAGCATGTCATGGGTGACATGACCTAGCAAAGTGCTGTGCATCAAACATTGAAGTTAACGGTAGAGCTCTGATTAAAGATGGCAGATTGAACACACACACATACCTTTCAATACTCAACTAAAGTGACGTAAAGGAATTGGGCCTAAATTCACACGGCCAAACAAAACAGTAGACGAGACAAAAGCCGGCGATCTGAAAGCTGGGAATCAGATGGGCGGGAAGTGATGGACTTGGCAGATAGGAGAAAGCTGAGTCAGCCGGCAGTGGGGGTGGGGCAGGGGGCCAAGAAGCAACCCACTGAACACAGCAGATCCCCCTGGGTCTGGGGATGGGTGGCACTAGATGGGGGTGGAAGTGGCACTAAACACAGGATAACTGATTGAAATTCTGTTTAAGAGGCAAGCAGTCAGAGGAGAACTGTGACGAGTGTGAATTGCAGAGCAGCAGTCAAAAGCAAAGACCCTAGAGCCAGAGTGTCTGCGTGAACATCCCAGTTCCGCTGTACACCAGCGGTGTCCTTGGTAAATTGTCCGATAGGTAAACGCCTCGGCTTCCTCACATGTGAAGTGTGGGAAACAGTGGTACCCACCGCACTGGGCTATATAGTTAGTGTATGCAAAGTGGTTAGACCAATGCCTAGCACATAATAAATACCATATAAACATTGATCATTTTTAAAAAGCAGCAGCAGCAGTAAGCAGATTCCCTGATTCCTTCCCACCAGAATGCAGCAAAGGGACTCATGCTCCCAACCGCAGAAGAAAACTGGACCTTTATTATTGGGAGAGGGTAGAACAGAGGGTCTTTGCACTGGGAGTGTGCCAGGCACAGATGGGGCTGGGGCGCGATACCGAAAACAGAGAGAACAAGTCCCTAGGCTAAGAGTTATTAAATGCCGAGTTATTCCCAGTGGTCTCCTCCCTATCAGTTCTGGAACACTGGCAGCCTGGCCTTTACACTCTCCTGGGAATTGGATCAACTCAAAGGAAACAGCTCCACGGTACTTGCCTTGGGAGTGCTCCAACAAAGCACACAGCTCCGTCTTGCCTCACGATGCCCACAGTCTGATAACCTCTCCCGTGTGCCCAGAACTAATGGTCGGCATTTCAGTGTTTCCCTCTTAGACGCGAAAAGACAAACAAGGCTGCCCGGACGTCTATGGAAAAATGTGTAACATGAAAGATAGAGACCTCCCCACACTCCCAAATTGGGACAAGACTGAAGCTCACAACGGGAAGAGACCTTACAAATGCGTTACATTTGGAGAGATAGGAAGATGCTTTAATGGTGAAACTAGAAGAGGAATGAAAAAGGAGCATTCTAAGAGCTGGAAAGAGTCCTTGGAGACTGGAAATATTGTGTCAGAAATGAAAGGCTCATTAGAAGATGAGAAGATACAGAGGATATTTGTTCATGTTTTTATTCAACGAGTATTTGTTAATCGCCTACCACGTAGGGGAACAGATACCATTCTAGGTGTTAGGAGTACGTCAGTAAATAAAAGGTAGCAATGCTTTGCTGGTGGTGGAATTATTTTATTTCTTTCTTTCTGTATTTCCATGTTTCCAACTTTCAGCAGTGAAAATGTATTCCTTTAATATGGGTTCTTTTTGTAAGTAGAAATAAAAAAAATTTTTAAGAAGAGATTCCGTGACAGTGAGAACTTGGAGAAACGGTTTCACAGTGGAGTGGGGGCAGGGGAGGCGGTGATGTTGCTTCTGGGCAGGATAGCAGAAGCAGGCGTCTCCCAGGTGGGGACCTGTGGGCTCCGGGGAGATGTCTCAGGCAGAGAGAACAGTGAGAGCTGAAGGTCAGGGTTGAGGGAGAGGTGGTCAAGGAGGCTGCCAGGTTTCTGGCTTTGGCAAGAGGATGAGTGTTACAGTGTAAAGACGATAAAGACTTTAGAAGAGCTGCCTCAGGCAGATCAGACATCTGTCTTGAACTTCCTAAGTGCTAGCCTGAGGGTATGTTCTACTTTACAAAACGGCTTCTCCCTCACGACAGATCCTCCACACTCCTACTTGGGTGATTCATAGTCCTAGCTATAGTGATCCAAGGGAGTCTTGAAAGCCCTTAAAATTTCTTGTTTCTCCTTGAAAAAACTTTTGTAAGACAATGATTCATTGTAGGAGGAGCAGATCAAGCGTGTTGTGTATAAAAGCTGATGGAAAACCAGGTAGGCTGATGTAAAAGAGCAGTGCATGTCTGGAGCCCTCATCACTAATAACATATTTACATACCATTTTATGTGTACAAAATGCTTTCGGATATCTATCACATTTGAACCTCTGGGAATTAGTTATGGCTTTTCCCACTTACAGATGAAGAAACTAATAGTCAGGCATTAATTGCCCAAGGTCACAGGGCTAAGAAATGCCAGGACCAGTACTAGGTTCGTTGGTGTGTTTAGTGCCAAATCCCACATCCATTCCAGTACCCCCTGCCATTTCTTCTCTACCTAGTGAGTATACATGCTGAAAGTGAAGGAAACAGTTGATATATTAAGATACTTTAAAAATGAACCATAGTCATAGCCATTTTAATGTTCCCAGCACCTTACCTCTGAATTTCTCAACTGCTTATTACATTAACGTGATTCTGTGAAGAATTTGAGGGATTCACCATTTGTTTCTGTCTGAGGAAGCAGGTTAGTTTGAATTACAGAGTTTGAGTTTGTTTGAGATTTTACAAATTTGACAAATGGTGAACTTAAAGGGAGCGTCGTGCTTACTTGAATGTCAGAAATGCTCAAATGTTAAATAGAAAGAAAAGTGGAAACTCGTGTTGATGACAGTCGGCAGTCAGTGCTGAATCGTAAGGAAGGCTTGACATTTTGTGTCCAGGTGGGAGAGAATGAACCTGCCAGGGAGGCAAATAGCCGAGAAGGGAGGGCAAAGCCAGGAAGTCAAAGTCATCGAGGCCCGGAGATCATGTACCAAGAAGGAGATGGTGGCTGGCCAGTGACCAGAGGAGCTAGGAGGTTTGATGAGATGACAGCCACTCTAGAAAATGCCATTGGATCTGGAAGCATGGAGGACATCGGTGACCTTAACAAAGTAGGACCAACAGTGCGATGACAGGGCACTCTGACTGGAGAGGATGGAGCAGGTGGTGAGAAAATGAATGAGGGAGGAGCTACAGCGCCCCTGGAAAAGCCTGGCCCTACGGAGGGGGCCAAGGGCAGCTCCCTCGGATAAGGGGTCGCCGTGGGACCTTCTCCTTTTTCGGTTATTGTTTTGAAACAGAAAAAGTAGCATGTAGAAGGGAAGAGATCTCATTGAGCAGGAAAGATTGAACATTGCAAATGAAAGAACGGTTACTTGAGAATGTTCATGGGAATAGTATTTTTTGAAATTGCCAGGCTACCCACAGATCCACTTTTAAATCGCTTGTTCATCGCAGTGAAGACCACTGAATTCTTTTTAAGGGAAAAATTCTCCACTTTAAAGGTTATATTTATTTAGTTTTAGAGAGAGGGGGAGGGAGGGAGAAAGGAAAAGAAACATCGATGCATGTGATAAACATGGATTGGTTGCTTCTTGCACATTCCCAACCAAGGGCCTGGCCGGCAACCCCGGCACATGCCCTGACCCAGAATTTGGTCCATGGAGCAACACCCAACCCACTGAGCCACACCAGACAGGGCAAAGACTGCTGAATCCTTGATGAGCAGGTATTTGGGAAGAACATGGCTCTGTCAGTGTCAACAGTAGACAGCCTGGTCTGTTTATGTGGAAATCTGCATCTTGATTCATGTGCTGAGCTCATGTTTTCTGCCTTCTCCAGGAGCTGATGAGGACGGGGAGAGTCCAGAGCTGACCACATCTCGGCTGCTTCCAAAGATCTCGTTCACTAGTGCTGCTCCAAAAGTGGAAACCACCACGCTGAAGATGCAGAACAAGATGCCTGCCCAGACGAAGGTGTGTTTTGTTTTGCATTCATCATCGGGGTGCTGTAAATTTAATTATATGGAGTAGTTCCTTTAAGAGGCCCCACTTAAAAAGGTGTAAGGACAAATGGTATTTCTGTTACATTATGATAAATGGCTTCTACTTACTCTTTACGATTGTTTTGACTTTTACTCACTGACTGCTCCTTTTGTGGATTAAGTAGACTTTGTTTTGAGAGCAAGTTTCGGTTACAGCAAAATTGAGTGGGAAGTACAGAGAGTTTCTTTTACCACCTGGCCCCACATATGTACAGCCTCCCCCACTACCAACAGCCTCCACCAGCATGAACATTTGTTACAATCAAGGAACCTACATCCATCCGCATGTCGTTAACCCCTGAAGCCCATAGTTTACATTCTTTGGGTTGTCATTCTTTGGGTTCTGACAAATGGATGATGACATGTATCCACCATTATAAGATCATACAGAACCGTTTTATTGTCCTAAAGTCCTTTGCGCTCTGCCTATTCTCCCCTACGAAAATCTGGCAGACACCGATCTTTTCACCGTCTCCATAGCTTTGCCTTTTCCCGAACATCAAACAGCTGGAATCATACAGTATGTAGCCCTTTCGGAGAGGCTTCTTTCACTTAGTAATAGGCATTTGAGGTTCCCCATGTCTTTTCATGGCTTGACAATTTATTCTGTACTTTTATCACTGAGGCCTAGCTTAGATATGAATATTTTTAAAGGGTGATCCTTTTTAAGGAACTCACAGCCAAATTAAGAAACAAAACCCTTTTGTTTTTTTTATTTGGCTCAAGACAAAATTTATTTTCGTTTCATAAAGAATCTGTTTCAAGCTCAAACCAGCGTGGGCTTTACCTATGTTGAAACAGGTTGTGGAATAGGGAGACTCCAGATACTAGTTGCAATACTTTTTTTCTCGAAGTCTCCACCAGCCCATCCTCAGTAGTATGTGAGCTTTGATCTCTTTCAGTGCTAATGATGAATCCGAGTGCATCTCTATGTAGTATTCATTTTGAGAGCTGACTTATTAAGAAATAAGAACAGAGCAAAGTTACTAGCTAATGGAAACTGTAAGACTTGTGATTTTGGCCTTATTAATGTTACATTGCAATTAGCTGGCCCCCCACTACTACGTAGGCTTTTTAAGTTGGAAAATGCATATTAAAGTTTGAAGAAGGCCCAGGTTTCAAATCCTGGATCTGGTCAAATTTCTGAGCTTCTCTGAGCCTGTTCCTCATGGGTCATTGAGGAGATTAAATGCAAGGGCAAGCTACACGGCCCCCGAGACCTGGCCAACATTCTGTAAGCCTTAACTGAACTTGGCTGGAGCGGCGAGACCGAGCCAGTTCGCCAAGTAAACGTGTGTAATAACTGCAATAGTAGACTTCTTGCACAGTCCAGGGCAGCATGCTGCTTCTGAAAACTAAGCAACACGGTGGCCCCTTTTGGAGCTCACCCACCTGTTGGTGCCCAGCTTTAGCAGCAAATAGGATGTGGAAGGCTGTGCCATGCAGGTAGTGATAGGCCTCCTGTGGAGTAAGAGGCGCTGCTCTGCTGGCAGGAACACAGGTGGGCTTCCGGCCCTTTCATTTCCTATCCATATCAGAGAGCCTTTGTCTTTCCCCCTCTTCGCCCCTCCCCCATCCTCCATCCTCCATCTTCCCTGTGACTGTGAAGAGGATGGTGAATAACAGCTGGAAGGCCGTGTCTGCCGATGTGGAGCAGCCAGGTCAGCCGTCTCCAGACTGAGGGCTCTCTGCGGGATTAAGAAGGGTCAGGAGTTGATCAACTTCACAGGTCAGGTGATAGGAAAGGCAGGAGAAGCTCTGTGAGCACTGAGGCAGCCACACCTGGCATGGGGCATGCGTGGTGGCCGCTCCATAAATGCATTAAGTTGAACGAATGAAGACAAAAGAGGGGAGAAGGGGAGAAGTGACAGGTGCAGGTGATGGTAGGACAGCTGTCCACCTCAGAGCGGGTGCGGCACAGTTTTCCAGGGTGGACGTTGAACGTGCATTTGGCTTTACTACATTTTTACTTGGACCACTTGCCGTGACTAAATCTGTAGAAGTCAGTGACCATTTAGACTCGCTAGCTTGAGGTAAGAAACTCAGTTTTGGCTTTCAGTGATAAAAAGTAGTGTCTTAAGCCAGATCTAATTTGACTTAGAGTTCTGGTCAGTTGACAGCAATGGATTAAACATTAAACACTGATTTAAGTTTTAAAAAATTGGCTTTAAGGAAGTAATCGTGTCAGACCAATGTAAGGAAGATAGATATTTGGCAGATGATCTCAGAAATTAAGGATGTCTAAACATCTTAATATATTTGTATTACTACTATCATTTGTATTCAATGTAGCAATAAATTTCATTTATTTATGGGAGATTTATTGAGGGCTACTCATTATGTGTCAAATACCATTGTAGGTACTGATAATTGATAATATTGACAATGAAAAATAATAATAGTGATTACATTTTTCTTTTGTAGCTATATGGCACGGCTAAATTAAACATTGCCTCTAGGGTATTACTAATGTAGAGTTTGCTTCCGAATGGGTCTCACAGTGGCATTAATGTCACCATTATAGATATTCTTTCTAGTTTGTTGTAAATTTATGTGACAAAAAATAAAAAGAAAACAGTTAATTGTTCAAGCAGAACATTGCTCTTAATCTTTTCCTTCTATTACATTTCCATGGCATTTAAACAGGCAGACATGGATGTGACAGATCTTTAATTGGCTTCATTTCATCATCTCTGCTGCCTTTGGTGCTTTCGTTTTGCACATACATGCAAGAGTTAAGGTATTTCTGATTAACTCTATACTGCAGAAAGAATTCTTCTTGCTGAAGCCCCTGCTTCCATACAATAAAGAACACATGTGCTCTCCAGAACACTTGGGAGCTCTGCTCCTGTGGACCATTCCTCTCAGCTCACAGTGCCCCAGCTCTGTGGAGCCCTCCTGCCCCCCTGCCACTCGCACCCCTGAGGTGCACGCTGCTTCCTGGCTGCTGGACTGGAAGCTGAGTCAGGGGAACTGAAGTGTTAGCTCTTGCAAATGACTCCAGGGACTTAAAAAACTTGAGGGGACATTATGTAACTTTTCTTGATAATGGGACAGAGAAGATGTATATAAGTCAGGGGTGTCACACTCATTTTCGTCGGGGGCCACTTCGAAGGGCTGAATGTAATTTTAGGACTGTATAAATGTGACTATTCCTTAACGAGGGGAAAGGAGCTTGGCGCTGCCACAGGGTAGAAACAAGGTGGAGGGCCAGATTCAGCCCGCCGGCCTTGTGTTTGCCACCTGTGGGATAATTTAAACTCCGTCTCTGATGTCAGAGTAGCTGCTTTCGTCTACCTCATGTGCCACCAGAACTTGCTGACCTCCTTCCCTTCCCTCATTGCACACCTGAGCATCCACCCCTTTGAGTTTTCCCCTCCCTTCCCTAATCTCTGGGGGCAGTGCTAATGAGCAGTGAAAGGTTACAGCCCAGACAGTCCATTCTCTTATCCATTGAGTTGTCTGTCCTTCTGACAGGCAGTGCGTTAGTGATGGGATTTCACAAGAAGAATGGAGAAAACTCACGCAGAGTTCTGCCCGGGAGCTTCCCTCTTCTGCTTCATTTTTGTACATGAAGGCTGCGGAAGGCCTTTTCATGTTTTCTTTTCCCACAGTGATGTGAGAGAACAGTGAGATTTGGGGTGCATTTTGTGTAGCTATGAAAGGATCATTTATCCATGGCCTCTGCTTTTTGTAAGTTACAGCATGTTGAAGTTTCAGTCACTAGAAGGTTTCTTGTGGTTTAGGAAAGTAAGACACTTAATCTCGCCTGACCACATCTGAGCTGCACTGGAAGCCTAGTGCTCTGTTCCCCAAGGAAGGGACCCCCTGACCTCACCTCCTCGGAAGTTCAAATGGGTCCACCTGGTCTAGTTGATGGTTCTTCCTAGAGATGCCCATGACCATGAGGCACCCCAAGAAAGTGAGGTCTTTTTAAGGTCATTTAACTGTCTAGCCATAAGTAGCAGGCTGCCACTTTGGGTGAACCCTGGCTTTCAGAAAGCAGTCAGTCACTTAACTGGGCCGCAGCTCAGAGTCCAAATGAAGACGGTTGGCTATCCTTAGGAACAGCAGTAGCATTAAAAAAGACTATCGCCTTCAATAATAGCCCAGTGCAACTGACAGTGTTTTCTATCAATAGTAACGACCAACAAGAATTCCAGGCTCACAGAGAATAAGCAACTCGTGTGAACTGAAATTGTCTAACCCAGTAGTTTTCAAGCCATAAAATTGTCTGGAGAGCTTTATAAAAAACAACAATAACAAAAATTACCGGTAGTTTTCCCACCCTAAACCCACTGAAACAGAGTCTCTAGCGGTAGGGATTGCTGGCTTTTTTTTTTTTTTTTTAACTTTGCAGGTTTCATCGTAACTGTAGGTCATTCGCACAAGAGGGACAGTGATGGAGCTGAGTGTAAGAAAGCCAGCAGATGATTTATGTGCTGATGTTGCAGGCTGTAAAGTGTCCTGAGGTTTTAGAGAGGCGGAAGATGAGGGAGGGCTTTGTCAAGGACAAAAGGACAGCGAAAGGAGTGGAAGATTTGGATTGGAGTTGGGAGAACGCATGAGCCCAGGCGCAGGTGTTAAGATCAGTTTGGGTGCGTGGCAATAGAGAGGGCTGTGCAAGGTTTCGTCCTGGGCATTAAGCTGGGGAGAGACTAGAAGCCGGCCCATATGTGCAGCTATGAGGTTGCTGCAAGAACTTGGATGTAATGTGTTGTAGACCTGAACGAGGCTGTGGAAATGAGAATCCAAGGCAGGAATGTAGTTGGAGAGAGTGGTGAGGGGCAAATTGGCAGGGCTGTGACACAGCAAACTGTGATACAGTTTGGAATGTGCAAAAATAATAACTCTGGGGGGAGGCCCAAAAGAACAGTTGGAAATAGAAAAGAAGGTTGGTCTGATTCAGTGCTGCAGCCAAGAGTTAGCATCCTGTAGGCTGCTGGGTAGATAACAAAGCTGACTGGAGATGAGCTTTTGAGAGTTATTATCTTAGATTTACACTTACAGAATTGTGGAATACCCAAGGGCCTGAGAGTGTTCTTCACTGGTCGAAAAAAAACTGAGATCCAGAAAAGTGGTGTGACTTAGGGTCACATAGGAGCTTCTTGCAGAACCCAGGTCCCCTGAAGCTCTAGTTCAGGGTTCGCTGAACACAGAAGAATGCGTAAAAGAGAGGATTATACTCGTAGGGTAAGCCTGAGGGCTACTCCCCGCAGAGTGGGGTCAGGGAGAACCCTTAGAGAGCACCTGCAGAGAGTGCCTAAAAGGGAGCTGTCACAGGGCCCTGTGTCACAAGGGGGTGGACTAAGGAGAATTGAAACAGTGCCACTAGGTTGGAGCAGCCAGAGAGAGATGGTGGCCTGAAGTCAGAGAGTGGTGAGAAAGTACAGATCTTATGAAATGTCAATTAAAACAACCTAACCACGTCCTTAGGATTGTTATGAACTCACTCGCTACCTTGCCTGTACACGTGAAGGCTGTTATACAAAACCATGAACTACATGGGCTTACCATAGGACTCACCCATTTGGTAAAAACATCACACAAAGTGATTATCCCAGTTATTTCCTAAACCTACTGTTTGGGAGGGGCGGGGGGAAGCAACTTGGAAATATACTCGTTATCTTTTAAACACATTAAGAAAAATCTTTACAATCTTTCCCTTTTCCCATGCCAGTCACCTGAAGAAACAGATAAGGACAACGTCCACCGCTATGACTCAGAAAGAAAAACGAACCCAGACGAAAAGGATTCAGATGTGTATACTGAGAAGCACCCAGACAGCCTGTTTAAAAGAACAGAAGTCCTGGCAGGTGAGCAGCCTGGTAGGGGTCAGGTGAGAGTCCCTTAAACGGGCCTCCCTGTTTGTCTGATTGAGATTCAGCAGTGCGAGCAAAGCGTGATGAATGTCACCTTTCTGCTGAAAGTAGTCAGGGGGTCGGGGGTCACATTCCAGAATGATAGCTAAAAGTTAGGCAAATGTCTTTATTTTCTGTCAACTCCCTCAGCCTTGGCCTTGACTAGCCATTGTGGGGATCTGGGGGTGGGAGAAGAGGAAATTTAAGATTGTTCAAGGGGGATGGCAGGATGTGAGACGATCAATCAATCAGTCTTGCTCCAAGTCATTCCAATTGCAAAAAAGGAGAAGGAAAATTTCCTCCCGGAGAAGGCAATTGACAGAAGTAACACCCAAGGCATTGAAGAGGTTTCTCTAATTAACTTATCTGGTGAAAGTATTAGCATTTGTTGTTAAAGGGGAAGATTTGCAAGATTTAAAAACACTTAATCCTGGAAAGGATAGTCCCAAATCCAAGTCTGGGGGGCGGGGATGGAAATTGTATGCTCTTTTCCTATTTACCCTTACAAAATTTAAATAAATCATATCATGCTTTGTGTTTTTATTGAAAAAGCAGTTAGAAAATGAGACTATGAAATGTGAGAACTGAAAAGACTAACGAATCTTAAAGTATGGAATTCACTGAACTCACAGCCAGCTTTTTCTTATTGAGGCTTTGGGCAATGCTGTTAATACAAATCAAAGAAAGTATTGTACCTTTCTGAGGAATGTCAGAGTTGGGCGACTGCCTGGTTGCTTCGTTGAACCCAGTTTCTACATTGTGGGGGGTTTTAAGCCTTTCATGAAAGTGTTGTAAAATAGTTTTGACAATAAGCTTGACAAAGCTATTTCTGCAGCCACTGAGTCTCTTCTAAAGGTAATCTCCCTTTCGGTGTGTTTCAGCCGTCATTGCCGGTGGGGTTATAGGCTTCCTCTTTGCCATTTTCCTCATCCTGCTGTTGGTGTACCGCATGAGAAAGAAGGACGAAGGGAGCTATGACCTTGGAGAGCGCAAGCCATCCAGTGCTGCTTACCAGAAGGCACCTACTAAGGAGTTTTATGCGTGAAACTCCCACTTAGTGTCTCTATTTATGAGATCACTGAACTTTTAAAAATAAAGCTTTTGCATAGAATAATGAAGATCTTTGTTTTTTGTTGTTTTCATTGAAGAGCCGTCCTGGCACTTTAATGATAAAATCCCATTGTATTTAAAACTTTTCATGTATTTCTTTAGAACATAAAATTACAACTTAACATCTGCAGTGTTCTGTGAATAGCAGTGGCAAAATATTATGTTATGAAAATTCTCAATATTCATGGAATCAGTTTAAACGTTTATGCGTGAATACAGAATGATTGTTTTTATTCAATGGTTCAAAGAGGAAAGCTGTTTGATTTTTGTCCGCATGTCTCCGACCCACCCAGCCGGGTTGGTCTTAGTTTGTTAATTTATCTGTCGTTCCCTTCTCCTCTGCTCTCTCCTTGTGTCCCTTGGAAAACAAAACTCTCTGCCTTTTGTAGCTGTTATGGTGCAATTTGTCTTTGGATAATTCAGATAACGGTAATTTAGTGTATATGTGATTTTCAAATATGTAAACTTTAACCTTCACTTTGTATAAATTTTTAAGTGTCGGACTATCCATTTTACACTTGCTTTGTTTTTCATTACCTGTAGCTTCAGGCAGATTTGCAACAGCAAATTAATGTGTAAAATTGGATTATTACCAGAAAACTGTTTAGTCATATCTAATCAGATCCTCTTTTGGGAGGATTTGATGTGAGTTACTGAGAAGCCTCAGCGAACCCAAAGATGCTAACAGTATTTTGACAAGTTGCTGCAGATTCCTTTGGCCACTGTGTTTGTTGATTTCTTGCAATTTGAAGGTACGAGTAGGGATTTAAGGAAAGATCAGTTTTTGTTCTTAAAAAATGCATTTAAGTTGTAAACGTCTTTTTAAGCCTTTGAAGTGCCTATGATTCTATGTAACTCGTCACAGACTGGTGTTAATGAGTATATATAACAGTTAAAAAAAGTTGGTATTTTATAAGCACAGACAATTCTAATGGTAACTTTTTTGTAGACTTACGCATAGACATAAATTGTAATTTGGGAACATAAAAACTACTGAATAAATCATGTGGCCTAATAATTGAAAATGTCACTGTTATAAATTTTGTACATTTCGAGCAAATGTACATCTCCCCTTTGCCATTGACCGTCCGCTCTCCAGGATGACGTGGGTTTGATTTTTTAGCGTCCCACAGCATCTGTACATCACCACCAAAGAGCTCCTCATTAGAGGCTGGTACAGCTTCCCTTCGGAATTGGCCAGAGGAATTCTGAATGGATCATCTTGTGTGTATTGGGGTGTAGAAGTTAGGAGACTGCCAGGGTGGGAATGGTGATGTTTGCAGCCCTTATAGGAGAGTTGATGGCAGTATTGAGACAGATGCCTGCTTTTGCAAACAGCGTTTAGGGCTATCAATTCCAAAGAACTGAAGGGAGCTTTCCTGACGTCGGTATCTAAGATTTAGTTTTATAGATTGATTTACCTTTGAAACTATGCTCCAAATCTCTCCTGAAGCTTAACCGAAGAACTAATAAATGGAATACCATCATTCACACCATAGGGAAGGAGAGAAGGGCAGGGAGGCTCTCTGTATGAAAAGCAGGGCCTCTCCGCTTAGGGTTGAAATTGTGAGCAAGCAGTGATGTGTGAGGGGGAGATGGAAGGAGGGTCCCCTGCCTGGGTACTGCTTTCTAACTGAATGTTGCCTTTTTCTATGTTACCATTGATTTTGCTTTACATTGTGTGCTTCCAAAGTAGGAAGAAGACGGCAAAAACAGCAACCTTTGCGATGTGTAATTTACTTTAAATAAATATGAATATTTCATTTAGAGAACATTCCCTGGAATTTCCACAGAACTCATTTCTTTACAAAAATGTAAAGCAACACCTGGAACAGTGTTTACTTAAATTAATGGCCTTAATTCTCAAATTCCTGCCCCATCACTTACAGAACGAATTCGCATTGGAGCGCTTAAAAGGAAGCGATAGCACCTCCTAAAGCTGCACACTATCCCTCAGTTTCAAGGTAAAGAATCCAGTGAGCATACCTCTAACGGCGCAAAGCATAGTGAGACTCAGTTCGTAGAATAACAACTGCTTGGAAACGCTATGCCAGGAAGAGAAGAATTCTGGCAAATATTTTGTCACTGCTGTAAAGCAAAATATTTGTTAAAGTGCCAAAATAAAGTCTGTCGTGCTGAAAGTAAAAAAAAAAAAATCATTGTATAGACTGACATCCAGTTTTCTTCAACTGTATGTTTTCTGCCTACTTTTATTATTTTTTAATTTTAAAATGCAATAAATAGTGCCATAAAAAGTGTTAGTTATGATTACCGAGTTCAGAAAAATTTTGGTCGACTATAAATATTAAAGCCAATGTGAAAATTTCCTGTTTCCTTAACCACATGTAAATGGTTTCCTTTGTGTGACTATGGCTTTGTGTTTGAGAGACCTGCAGTATTTAAAGTGACCTGTTTTCAGCACATGGGGAGAAATGGGATGAGCTCACTTTTCTGGAAAAGTTTCAACCATGATGAATAATACCTGAACTTCAGGATTAGAACCTGGTTAATACAACTGCATTTAGGTTGACAACTTTGCAGAAATCGACATGTATGAATGTTAGAAGTTGTTAGTTTCAGATCAAATGCTTAGTGAATTGGTCTTTTTGTAACACATATATTTTTGCAAATTAGATGAAATGCATTTGGTTATTGAGGATATAGTTTCTTTGTGTAGAGCTTAAGAAACTAAGCTAGATAAGTAGAACATAATTAATGACCTTACTCTGGTTGCCCTAAAGAAATAAAAGTTCCCACCAACGGGCCGGTTCCTGCAAGAACAGGTTCAACAACAACGTAACAGTTTTTAGGAGCTTATTTCTTCACTATGTTGGACATTTTGAAACCTTAAGGAAAATTTTTGTTAGGAACAAAAATATAAAACCTGAAAATATTGCAGGGCTAATTTTATGAGCAGGATCTTTTTTATAGCTTGATTATAATTATAGTGTATAATGGGGTGGTAGAAAAATGCATTTTTAATACATTTGGTTTAAAAAGGCAGTGACTTCAGGCAACAGAAGCTATAACTGGAGCTGCTAAGTTTTTCCAGACAGCGATGAGACCCCAAGAGGTTTCTGATTAAAAGTAATCATGCCAGATGATAAATGGAGTATTATGAATTGAGTAATCACTAAGGTTTTTTCCAGTGCTAATATTTTATTACAATAGTGAAATTTGAGATTGGCCATTTCTGGGGAATTAGATTTTGCTGGCATAGGACATTTTAAAAAGGGCAGAACAATTGTCTGCCATTTAGCGGTGAAAACAGTGAGTTAACGTGAGTTTTGCCCCACCCTCCTAACTCTGGCTGACTTCACACTTAGGATTTATGGTTCTAAGATTTCATCCCTTTTTGTTTATCTGCTGCATATGGTCTGTAGCAGGGCTTTTTCTGACAAAGGAATTGTGGTCGCTTTGGGAGCAATTGGGTTTCCTGAGAATCAGCTAGAAGGGTGTAGCCCAAGCACTAGTTCTAACACAAATGACGAGTGAGGCTTTAGGCTTTGGTTCTCTTCAGCTTTGGGCTTTGGTTACACTGAGCACAGGCTCATTAATAGCAGTAGCTTGGCAAAATGGTTTTTGCCAAGTTCAGTGGTGAACTAGGTAGACAGATGTTGCTCTCATGGGGTTTTGAGAGGGGTGCAGAGTGGAAACTAAATCAATGAATAAAACAAGTGGGAATTATCAGTCCGTGGCAACTTTCGTGACGGACATAATGCAGGCCAATGAAAGCGACTAAAAGATTGCATCGGCCCAGACAGGCTGAGCATGCTCGGGGACAATCTTAGAGTCTTAGCCACTTAAAACAGCAAAGGTTTATTTCTTGCTCACGTGACATGTCTGTGGGTTGGCAGGTCTCTGAGTAATTGTCATCCTCAGGCCAATGGAGTAGCCATTATCTGGGACGCTGCCCGTCACTGAGGTAGAGGGAAAGTAGTGGTGAAGCACCTGGTGGCTCTGAAGGTTTCTACCCAGCAGTGACATGTCGTTTCCACCCATATTTCATTGGCCATAGTAATTCGTGTGGCCACACCTAACTTCCAGGCTACCGAGAAGTGCCATCCTATTTTGTTCCCATCGGAGGAAGAAGGGATATTCGTGAACAACTGTAATTACCACGGCCTGGTCAGGAGAGATTTCTGAGAGGTTGAGGCTGAATGGTGTGGAGCCAGTGGTACTAAATCAGGACAAGCATTCCAGGCTGTGGGAAGCCCTAAACTGGGAAGGAGCTTAGTGTGTTGGAAGAACGGTAAGAAGGCCAGTGGTCCAAGAGGTGGAATAAGAGGGCAGAGATGTGAAATTGGCATGTATTTTTGTTCACTTATACTTTATTCTCCTCACGGAAGACAGGCTGATCTCTGCAATAGGAATGATTTTATGTTACTCCCTTCAATGGCTTAGAACAGGCTTAGAATAAACTCCTGACTCCTTACACTGGTCCTCCAGATCTTCAAGATCTGACCACTGGACAGTGCATAATAAGGAGACACAGTGGGGTAGCATGGCCACTTAGGAAGCCATGATTGTTACCTCGGGGAGAAACAATGGCAGCTTGGCCTCAGATGGTAATAGCAAAGATGGAGAAGACTGGAGAGGAACTGTTTTGGGAGGTGGAATCAACTGGTCTTGTAAAAGTTTGGAAGGAGGAGGGAGTAAATAAAGAACAGAAGCAAAGATAACACCCCTGGTTTTGGCTGAGCTGGGTGAGTCGTGTATTTAAGAAGGGCAATATCGGGGAGCTGGCTGGTAAAACAAGAGTTCCCTGAGGGCTGCTCTAAGTTAGGACTACTAGGAACCCAAGTGGAGGTGTCAGGTGAACAACTGAACGAATCTAGAGCTCAGAGAAGAGGTCTGAGCTGGAGATACTAATCTAGGAGTAGCGTCCATTGTTCGTTGGTACGCTGACTTATTTCCTTCTCTTTTCCTGCTCCGCTCAGTACAGAAGTTACAGTGGGGAGAGAGATGACCCATGCAAACTACATTTCCCAGGCTTCTTTGCCAACGGCTTCTGGGAAAGTTTGGCCAATAGAAGGTACTAGCAGAAGACGAAAGGTCAGCAGGAAGGTAGAAGTCGGAGTCCTTTGCCCTCTCCCTGCTTTACACTAGCGAATCTTCCCTGTGGTTTGAATTCCCAGGGACCGACTCTCCAAGTTCCCAGCTCCCACTGTCCTAAACTCTCATAAACCTCACTTTCCCTCTTTATCTCTCCATCTTTAGGGAGGGTAGCAGCTTCCTGCTGTTGCTATTCTCTGGGTTATCTCTCCCTCCCCAGTTTGCCCTTCCAGCTTTTCCAACATCTTTGTAACTAATTCCTTGGAGTAAATCCCCTCCATGCATTACCCTCCTGTGTTCTGTTTTCCTTCCTGGACCCCAACCGATGACAGAGGAGTGAACAGCATGTATACGGTATTAAAAGCCGCAGGACTAGATGCGAATATCTGGAGAGGTAAGTAGATGGAGAAGGAGGATGGCCCTGTGGTGGCCTTCTAGCACCGTCTGTCTTTTTTAGATGAACCATTACCAGATTCATTCCTCAGCTCTGGTCATAGGACTGGATTTTCATTTCAGCAGATGCTTAGCAGGAAAATAATCTTTAATTGCAAAGGGGAAAAAATCTCCATAATGTACCATAGAGAGCTCATTTTTGAGCAAATTAATAAACAAGTTAAAGTATCCACTTCTACCAGGACACTAATAACATACAGTATGTACTGTTTTGGGGTTTGTTTTTTTTTTTTAGGTAATTGGGTACATGAGTAGAAACTATTTGAACATTCAGAAAATAACTCTATTATCTGTGTTTAATGGGGAAATAGCAAACAAAATAGGAATCCTTCCACTTGTAGCCTTGTCCGGGGCCACTGCAAGCAGGACTCTTGCCTCTTTGATGATACTCTGCTCAGGGAAATGCCCAAGTCAACTTGGGTTTCCTCTGTCCAGGCCAACTGCAAGGGAAAGCAGTAAAGGTGGTACAAAACCTAGATGGACTTGACTCCATGTCAGACCCAGAACTTGGGGATCATAAAAAATCTTTGCTGATGACCCATTTCAGTCCTTCTCTTTTTGTAATATGTCATGTTTTTCCCCCCGCTTAGCTCATTTTTTCACGTGTAAGATAAAGACAGTAACACCTCCTACACTGGCTTGTGGGAATTCAATGATGCACATTTAATGAGGTGGCGCACTTAGCATCTGGCAGGGCATCCACACAGGACCGTTCATTTATTCACTCCCCCACCGAAAGTTTCCCAGGCACTCACTGTGCACCAGGCACGCTTCCAGGCCCTGGGTATATATAGGCCCCAACGAAACAAAGTCCCTGCTCTCAACGAACTTATATTCTAGGGGGAAGAGACGAACAATAAATATGTAATACAGCAATGAGAAGGTGACATTTCAGCAAGGCTTGAAGGTGGTGAGGGATTAAGTCATGATGGGTGGGGGAGAAGCTCTAAGGAGCTGGGGAGCATTTCAGGCAGACGACATAGCAAGTGCCAAGGCCCTGAGGGTGGCCGAGGAGCAAGTGACCTGGAGACTAGAGTGGTGGGCAGCAAGTGAAGGATGCATGGGCCAAATGGTACCCATACGTCCTCATAGCCAACATAAGGACCTTGGAGGACTGTTGCAGGATTTTGAACCAAAAAGTGGCATTACCTGGTCTATGCTTAAAATTCTTAAGCATTCTTAAGACTTTTTTAAACCTTAGCTGATATTGGAATGATGTTGGAATCACGGGGAGAACTTGTTAAAACACAGATTTCTGGGCCCCGCCTCCAGAGTTTCTATAGGTGGCATTTCCAACATCTTCCCCAGGGGCAGCTTCTGCTGCTAGGCCAGGGAGCCCACTTGGGGAGCCACTGCTTCAGAGGGGTTGCTTTGATACTGAGTTGAGAATGGGTTGGCTGTGGGTGGTGAATGTCAGCAGAAACGCCGCAGGAAGACTGGTGAGAAGCTACTGCAGTATTCGGGGGGAGAGACAATCATGGTGGATGAAGTGGTGAGAAGTGATCGGATTCCGGAGAGCCCAAGTGGCCCCCACATCTGGGTAACCCAAGTGAACACATAATAAATGGCTTACTGACAGGACATTACGATATACTCATCCCCCAGATGGCCGCAAGCTCTAGACTCTTCCCTTCTTCTTAGGACATCAGGGTCACTGTTCTGATCCCGCCCCCATCGACCTCGCTCCTTTCTCTTCACCCCCATAGCCTTCAACATATGCCTTTACCCAGCCTTGTGTAACACGTACCTTCCTTTGCCTTCCGTTCTAAGTGTGCAGAGGACACAGATCAGATGTGGTTCATGTCGCCACTCCTCACCCGCCGTTAGTACCCAGCCCAGGTCCCAGCAGGGGTGACGGTGTGTACATGCATCATCTGAGCTCTTACCAGCCTCTTACTCAATTCCTCTCTGAAATTTAGTAAGAACTCCTATGTCCGGGACCTTCAGCCAAACAAAACAAAACAAACAATTTATATGATGTCAAAAGTCTAAACAGAATTCAAGTAAGTAGGTGTTCACAGATACTTGTTAAAACCTTGGACTCGAACTTCGCCTACTTAAAACACAGGAAGTACTTTGATGGGTTAATGGTTTTCTTACAGATACATTTTATCATTTTTAGGTAAACATTTAACATTTATACAGGGAGCTTATTAGTGTTTTCTCCCTTTGTTCTTTCAATATTTCCGTTATGGTGCCACATAATCACCATGCTGGATCCATGCTGTTCCGAGATCAAAAACTACCCTTTTTATGAACCTCTCTCCCATTTATGTGAATGGGGCTGGGCTGTAAACATGGTATGAAAAAAATTCTTATATGCCATCTTGATTGCTAACATCTGTTCAAATTTCCATTCATAAATTTAAAATTCAGGCTTCTGCAGCCATCTGTTTTCTTGCAACAATCTGAAAAGAAGAAAAGCCTAAGGCAGCTGTGCAGGTGGGAGCAGAGTTTCTGCCTGGCTTGGCCAACCTCCCCGAGCTCTGGCCGTGCTTTCTTCTCCTCCCGGGCAGAGCAGGCACTTCCTTCACGCCGGGGTGTCAGTCCTTGCGCTGCAGTTTCCTGTCATACTGGGGGGGGAAGAGATCAGGCAATGGCCAATCTTTTTTTTTTTTTTTTAATCCACACCTGTTTTTAATTCATTTAATCATGTGAACCCTGTCTTCTGGACAATGTGGAAAAAAACTTTATTATTGATCTTATCATTGCTTTTCAGTGCCTTCTATGTTTACCTGTCTCTGTCTCTCTCATCCTCTCTTTCACTCACACACACACACACACACACACACACGAGTGGAGTGCCCATTTTATGAACAGGAAGGCAGGAACTGAAATTTCTCTACTAACTTGCCTCCAGTTGCCTGGCAATCTCAGCCGACTCTGGAGAACAGGAACCCATTGCTTGCCTACATCACAGGCAATTTTCTAGCCGAGCCACTGGGCCTCTCATTGGGAATTTCTCTGTGGATTACTTTGGCATGGCTAATGGATATGATTTGGCAGCTGCGAGACCCAGATGCCAAGCTAGGCAACGGCTCTTCTTTATTTTGCTCTTGGCAGTGTCATCTCTGTCTAAGGGACTGGGCTCCTTCTAAAGCCACTTGGCATTATTCCAGTGGTGCTCTTGCAGCAACTGTAAAATGCCTTCGAAAGCTGACACGACGTTTTGGGGGCCTGCTGGGCTACAGTGCTCTCCCAAGTGCAACCGAGCTTTGGACTCAATTTTAGCTTTATATGAGTACTTTTTTCTAGTTTATCTTGAGAAAAGTCCTCAGCAAACCCCATGCAGAGTTTAGTTTGCATTCTAATGTCTCTCTGAAAACCTCACCAGAATGAGTGAGGGCCCACCCATCCCAAACCTCACTTTACTAGTCCTGCACGTAAGCTGGTCTGTGGGATCATTGAGCTGGGTTATGTACTCATTTTCATTCTCTCTGACATAGCTTTTATGTATAGCTTATGACTGCTACTCTAATCTCACTGTGTGACCTGGAATGAGTCATTTAACCATTCTGACAACTTCTTGACATGAGAGTAGATAATGTCAAAACCTTGCCTCCCTTATTCTTGCTGGCTTGCGGTTCATTGGGGTGATGTTTGCGAGTTTGAGGAAGGGCTTGGCCAGCATCCTGATGCAGGACTGCTCAACTTACAAGTTACCCATAATTCTGAGCAGCTGTTGTCACGCCGTCAGAGGAGTCCCTGCCACTGATTTCCCCAGGCCCTCCCACACTGTCACAGAACCTGGAGCCGAGCAGTTTCCGCTCCCTGCTTTGTTCTCAGAAACCTGCCCTGTCCCCCCCCCCCCCCCCCCCCCCCCCCCCGCTCCCTAGGCTCCTCAGGGCTCAAGGTGGAGAAGTGTTCAGAGACAAGGGCACAAGCCTTAGCTTACAGCTTACTTGTCAGGGTTTAAAAGGGTCTGGAACAGAGATGACAAATGCCCAGTTTGGGGGCCCCTTTTCCATCACAGTACGCTCTTCTGCTAAGGCCATCCTCAGAATTCTACTCCAGACAGTGCATGCAACCACAAGGAATGGATTGGAATTGGATCAGAAGATACAACCCTATTTGCCATTCTGTGCCCAGAGGGGCACTGGCCTTGAGACCATAGTTGCTCTGAACTGGTGATGTTGTGAGTTAAATATAGGTTGGCCTAGGAGCCCAACGTAATTTGCAATATTGTTTTGGTGGGAAATGCATTGGAACTTGAAACATGAGCTTACAAAGTGAACTTTTGGAAAGCAACTGGTACATAAATGGGAGTTCTCTCCTGTTCTTGGGTATGTGGTGGCACAAGCGACTGCATGGGTTGATGTTGAGAGCTTGTGCTGCCTACTTCTAATCCTGTCCCTGCCTCTCACTGGCTGTGTGACTTTACACAAGTTAATTAACCTCTCTGTGGCTCACTTCCTTCACCAGAAAATGCAGAAGGTGATGGGATTACCCTGGCTACAGGGTTATTATGATGATTAAAAATTTATTATTTGTAAAGTACTTAGATTAGTGCCTAGCATACAGAAGGTACAACATGAATTAAAATAAATACCATGTGCTAATCTGAACTGGGAGGCTATATCTGTTTGCTTTATTTTCCTCATGAAACAAAAAACAGAGTTGATCACAATTTGTATTTGCGTAAGTGAGGTGCTATTGTTATGTATTTATAGTTTATTCAATACTTTACAAATATATTCATTCATTTAATACCCCCAGTAACCTTCTGAAGCAGGGTATTAGTGCCCATTTTACAGGCGAGATAACAGACATTTCTATATGGTGTTAAAGTGAACTGATACAGCCATACACACTCCTCAGACACATGTAGTAGAGTCAGTGACCTTATATCAGAGACAAGGGGAGGCTTCAGGGACTTTGCTGAAATCGCTTCTGTAACATCAACATGTCCCAGGTGATACAAATGTGTTATTCAAGGTTGTGAAGGCTGACCCCAGTGACTCCTTTCCCCTAGTCCTGTGATTTAAATTTTACTTTAAAAATCATCTTCTGCCCTGGTTGGAGTAGCTCAGTGAATTGAGCTCTGGCCTGCAAACCAAAGGGTCGCTGGTTCGATGCCCAGTCAGGGCACATGCCTGGGTTGCAGGCCAGGCCCCCGGTAGGGACTGTGTGAGAGGCAACCACAGATTGATGTTTCTCTCTTTCTCCTTCTCCCTCCTTTACCCTTTCTCTAAAAATAATTAAATAAATAAAAATATTTTTAAAAATCATCTTCTAATACTACAGAAACAGGGCATTACATGATTGTATATTAGAAAATAAAGACAAGCAAAAATAAGAATAAAACAGTATTCTTGCCACTCAGTGAGTACTAGTGCTCAGGGTAGAACTTTATTTGTGCTTCTCTTTTTTCCACAAAATGAGATCACATGATACATACTACTATTCTATTATCTGCTTTTTTTCTTTTCCAGTGAATTATTTCCCCTTTTCCATTTTGACACATTTTATCTCATCTAATAATAAACCATATTTACATTACCCAAGTGTCTCCAAACGTGCCTCATTGCTGATTATCCAAACTTGAATCTCATCCAGGACCATGTTTGCATCTGCTTGTTTTAATCTATTCCTTTGTCGTGACACAGATTTGTTGAAGAGTCTGGGCAGTTGTCTTGTGTCCGTAACCTCTTTTTTTTCCTTCTGAAACAATCCCAAATTCATAGAAAAGTTGCCGTACAAGTAATTTGCTCTTCATTTCTGAAGCATGTGAGAGTAAGCTGCTGACACGATGCCCCATCACATCCAGACATGTGAGTGTGTGTTTCCTGCAAAAATACAATCTCTTACATAACCGCAGCCAGGAAACTCACACTGAGACATCACCACCCCCAGCCCCCAAGCCCCCTTCAGGTTTCTCCAGTGGCCCAGTGATGTCCTTCAGATGAATATCTAAATATTCATCTGGAATAATGTGCTTTGAGTTTTGGTGTCATATCTTCGTCTCCTGTGATATGGAACACTTTTTCATTTTTCCTTGACTTTTGTGACCTTGACATTTGTAGAGACTAGAGTCTAGTCATTTCGTAGATTGTCTCCACAGTTAGACTTGTCTGCTGCGTTTTCCTGATTGGATTGAGGCTGTGCACCTTTGGCACAAATATCACAGAACAACTCATGCTGTAATCTTGTCATTGCACCCCACCGGGGGGCTTAAGGTTTAGCTTTGTCCCATTACTGGTGATGTTAGCACTGACCATCAACCGTGGTGGCATCCGCCACCCAGGCATCTTTCCTTTTGTGAGAGATCATTTAAGACGAGGTAAATATCTTGTACTATTTCTTATAGTAGCAATTTACTGATTTATTCCTATCAGCATAGACACATAACTTTCTATTCTATTAAATGGGCTATAGCCTGTTACTACATTTGTTTTTATGCTTATATTGGTCCATATCTGGCTAGTGGGAGTCCCTTCAAGCTGACTTCTGGGTCCTTTTGATGTGATATGTCTCTAACTACTTTGATCATTTTTTTACTTTCTGGGACAAAAAGAGGCTTCAGACTTATCTTGTACTTCCCCTAGCCCAGCTCTGGAATCAGGCATTTATCCAAGGGTCCTTGGTGCCTTTGCGTGGAGACTGGCGTTTTGAAAGCAAAGTCTAGGCGTTCACTGTGCTCACTGCTATTTTAGTGTCCCTGCTCCCAGACCCTCTGTGTGTACGGAGGTAGGGAGAGTACGTGTGTGTGTACCCTTTTACTTTATTTTTCTTCATCTGTTTGTCAATCTATCTGCCCATCCTCTATCTGTGCTCTTGAAATCTATGTGTTCACACTGTCATCTTCAGTTCTAACCCAACACCACATGGGTCATTCTGGCTTTCCCCTTTCCATAATTGTCATTTGCTTCTTCAACAACAAGACACCTACTTCATTGTTCTTAACACAGACACTTCTGTAATTAGTCCACCTCTGTGTAAACAATCTTTCATCTGTCCTTATAACTTGTTTTAACTTAAGCACCTCTTTTAGGATTTTATCCCCAAATAGAGTCACATTCTGAGGTACTGATGGTTAGGACTTCAACATGTGAATTTTGAGGAGACACAATTGAGCCCGTAAGAGGGACACCTTCCCATAAGGCTAAAAGCCTTCCATTCTTCTTTATGTAGCCAGAGTGCCTTACCTAATGTAGATTTTTAAGACTTCTTTATTTGAATGACCAACATTTTTATTAAAGCTTATCCTCATCAAAAATCTCTATTACCAAATCTGGGGAAAATAGTCTGAATATTCTGGTGGGCCATAGAGGAGGTTTTGACCTTTGCGTTTCCTGAATAACATAAATTGAAGCCAAGGACCATACATCAAACGAAAGTACACATGTATTGTGGGGCCTGGAAAGATCTGCAGCAGGGCCCGCAGAAGGAGACGTAGTAACTCAGTGGGTCTTGCTCATAGGGAGAGAGGTCTGGCCTACTGGTCCTGGGCTGGGTGCAGAGGTTGGAGACACGGGCCCACGGGCTCAAACGGGTACAGCCAAGGTTTTTGAGGGAACCTCATGCAGGCTGATACCTGAAATAGGAGGCCAGGCTCAATGTAGCATGAAGGGTCAAAGCAAAGCGATCCGGGTACCAGACCACCGGACAGAAGCAGAGATAAGGAATCAGAGCCAGAGCGTTCAGAGTGGGAAGTGCAAAGTGGAGCCTGGAGCAATTTCCTGAACTGCTGGGATATAGATGTAGGAGCTGTTTATAGTTCCTCAGCATCTCAGCCATGGGTGACGAAGGAGCCGGTCAGGTAACTGGACCACATTAGGCACTCTGGAAATCAGGGGTTTTTTTTTGGAAGCAAATAAGAGAAATTTTAACTTAAACAAGCTTAATTTTTTTTTAAAAATGAATTTATTGGTGCATGTAGCTGAAAGAGACAAATTTAGCTTCAGGTACAACTGATACCTTGGGGTTTAGATGATACTAGTACCTTCCATCTGGTGTCTGCACCACTCTGCCTCCCTCTTTCATTTGACTACATTTTTTCCACTACATATGACCTTTCTAGGGCTAGGAGAGATGTTTTAAATAGGGCAACTTCCCATCTCCTTCATCTGTCCAAAGGAACCCACCCTATCATTTTCAATGTCTGTATTAAATTTTCAGGTAGACTCTAGATGAGTTTGAGCTATATCCATTCAAAAACCAATCACATGGTCACGAAAATGACATACTCCAAGTGGTCATTCTGGGTCTGGTGGGAGATGAGCGCAGCTGTGCCTAAATCACGTGGAAAGGGAGAGCAGAGCATCCCTAGAAGGGCAGCAAAACGTTAACAAAAAAAGGGAGAGTGGAATGCATGGTGGGCAAAGCTGTGCATCCATCACTGACACCTGTACCAAAACCAGGGAGTGGACACACCTGACACGCCCAGGACATGAAATAGTCTGTGTGCTAGGTTATCCCCACATGCAGGAGAATGACCCAGAAGACTAGGTCTGAGGACTCTGTAAGACATCCTAGAGTTGCTTTCTGTGCACCTGAGTTAGGCCCTGTCTCTGCCTGCTAAACCAATCCACTTTCGCTTGTCATTTTAGTGTTCCCTAGGAGATCAGTAAGCAGTTAGTGTGACCGTAACACATATAGCAGGCAAAGTGCATCCGAGCTCAGCCAAGCAAAGAAATGAATCTCAGGTCTCTGGTGAGATGTCTCCTGCCACAGAGGCCCTGTAACAGTTCCCGTCTCTGGTGGAGAATGTCATGGTCTACTCACAAATAAGGGGACATGTCAGTTTGTTTCCGATTGCATTTCCTCCCTCCCTTCCTCCCTTCCTCCCTTACTTCTTTCCTTCCTGTCTACACACGTCTTCTTCTATCATCTATGACACTTACACAGCACTCACTAAGTGCCAGGCACCATTTTAAATGCTTTTTACAAACATCAGCTCCTTCATTCCACATAATCTTCACATCCTAGTCATCCTCTTTATGTCCCAATTGAGGAGAGATGTTTTCTTCTGCAGGTGTATGGAAGTACACAAATTGATACTGAAGATTTGGAAAGTCAAAGTAATCAATAATTAAAACTAACAAAAAGATATATATCTCAGAACAAATCAAGGTTACCACCCTCCCCTTCCACTCCCCCCAAAAGGGAAGAAAATGTCAAGTAAGTATGCGCAGTAAAACCTCACTTAACATCATTGATCAGTTCTTGGAACTGTGGCGAAACCATGCTGAGCGAAACCACTTTTGCCGTAGGCTGATCCATATAGACAAGAGTGAAGTTCCTATGACATGCCATGACTGTCCTAACGAAAGATTGTTGAATGAAACAATGTTATTTGAGGACCTGCTGTCTTTAGCCCCTGGGCCTTTTCAAAATTATAATTTAAGACACTCCTCTGAATTATCTTAATGTGAGATAAATAAGTGGAATTCAATCAAAGTTTATTTGGAGTC
The DNA here is from genome assembly GCF_022682495.2 of Desmodus rotundus. Lineage (NCBI taxonomy): Eukaryota > Metazoa > Chordata > Mammalia > Chiroptera > Phyllostomidae > Desmodus > Desmodus rotundus. Next base: position 29,699,813 of record NC_071394.1, on the reverse strand, counting down.
TTCCGTGTACTAGATGCTATGCTAAAAGCAACTCCCAGGGTTATATTGTCTAAAGAATCTCCCCTCTCCTTTTTTCTCCCTTCTTGCAGATTGGCATGTTTAGATATGGTGCCAGGGTCCATCTTCAGCTATGGAATAAGAACCACACTCTAGCAGCCTTTCTCAACTGGGGTTCCTGTAAGAGTCAAGCCCTATAGAAATGATTTAAGTAACTCTTATCTCCATTATTCCAAGGATGTACAAATCTATAATATTCTACATACACAGGAGAAAAGTTAACTTATTATCACAATAGACGTTTAAAAGCATGAAAGCCTAATTGTCTCTTGAGAAACATCCATTGAGAAGGGCTGCTTGGGGATGTTGGAGCAAGAAGGTAGAAGGAACCTAGAATCCTGGATACCTATGTGGACCACAGCTTCTGACCCATTCTAGACAGCCTGCCCACCCCTGGACTATATGAAAGAGGAGTTAGTGTCAATATTGCTGGAGCAATTACATTTTGTGGTGTCTTGTATACAGGAGCTTAGCCTTTTGCTTATTTAATTTGTACCAAGAGAGGAAAGAACATTGCTGTAGGACTCAAAAGGCTTGGGTTCAAAGGGCTGTCTGATGTGGAGCCAGTTGATTTCAACCTGAGAAGGTAAATAAGAACACTTTTGGTGTTTGGCACCATCCTTCAGCCACAGGAGGCCATGTGAACAGAGCAGTAGCTGAAGACGCAGGGAGAACAACTCCAACGCAATGCCAGAAGGTACTTTTTTCCATTTGCCTCGTGCCCGGCATTGTCCTAGGACCCTCTGCGGTAAACACCCATCTTGTTCATGGACCAAAAATTCAAGCTGCCAGGGAAAGAAGTGGATGTATAAAAGAACAGTCGAACCAAACACATAATAGCAAGTGGCTGGCCTTTCGTGTGGGAGCACATCTTTCCCCAAAGACAATGGCTGTAGTTGCCAGCAGAGAGGGTGTCAACAGGCATGATGGAGGAATGCTGTATTCTGGGGTTCTACTGGAGTGTTGTATCTCTCCAATAGGGTGACTTTGCATCACTAAAGTCAACCACGGACACCGTCCTCATAGTCCTTACCAATAGAGTCACCGCACACTCGCTGCAACCAGCAGTCAGAGTGGCCCTCACTACTATATCGGTGCCCAAAGTGCAAAGCCCACAGAGCATGTCACATGCAATTTCTGTAACCACTTACGAGTAATGCGGGGGAGGCATCGACACAGATTTTACAGATGAGAAACTGGGATCTGGAGAATTTTATGGAACTTGTGGAGGGCCGTGGAGCTATTGGGTGATTGTCTGGCTCCACAGCTGATATTCTATCACACCACGCAGCGGTATAGTGACCGTCGAACAACTCGGGTGTTAGGGGTACCGAACCCCCATACAGTGAGAAATCTGAGTATAACTACAGTTGGCCCTCTGTGTACACAAATCCCTAACCATGGAGTTGACCCTCTAACAATGTGGATTTGAACCCTGCAGGTCTATTGAACCTTGATCAATTGGAAAAAATCCACATACAAGTGGACAGATGCAATTCAAGCCCATATTGTTCCAGGATCGACTGTACTGAGTAAAAGTGGCCTCTATGGTAGATTGAATTGGTGACCCCATTTTTTTTAAGGAACTCTTTCTTTTGTAAAGTAGAAGAAAGGCAATTATAAAAGACACCTTCAAGAAAATCAATCTTGAGCAGGAGGCAACATTTTTGAGGTTCCGAATCGTGAAGCTGGTGCTTTAAAACTCTCCGCGTCTGTCTCTGTCTCTTGGAAAGTCTTTGAGCCCTGAAATGACCACACACCGCAGTTTATACCTGTTGTCCTGGTGAAGTTATTAACAGCACCCCCGCACGCTCTAGGACTCTCAGTTTGGGTGGTGTTTATTATCGGTCACCCCATCAAGGACCCCTTCTGGTCCCCCAAGGGAACATGTGTTCAGATCTGAAGACCACTTGTGTAAACCAAGAATTGCCTGATTTATTTCCTATTTCTTTTTTCCTGCTAAATTTTAAAAATATTTACTGTATACCTATTATGTGCCACATGCTGTAAGTTACTTTGATATATCTTATCTCATTTTATCATCAGAATTATCATGTGAGGTGTTTTTATTGTTCCGCTTTTTTTAACAGGTAAGACACTGAAAACCCAGAATGTTCGACTGACCAGTCACAGCTAGCCAGTGGCTAAACCAGAACCCATGCCCTGGCCTCCTTGTTTCTAAACTCTGCTTGCGATCAAGTCTGGGCCCTGGGACGCCAGGGTGGAGGGTGAAGCACTGCCTCCAGTCGGTCCCATTCCCCCAGGCAGGAGGTCCCACCTCCCTAGAGCTGGTGTAATCGCGGCCTGCTCGTTGTCAGACTGCTCTTTTGCCCAAATCTCCAAGTGAAAGGCCTCCCACCAGGCTCCCTTTCACAGTTGTCCTCACTTTCTCTTTGTCTCTATCCTGGTTCTGTTCACCAGCATCTCCTCCTTGGGTGGCTGCCCAGTGCCCAATCCATTCCATAAGGGCAGTGCGAGCAATCTCTCCAAAATGCTGGCTTTACCATTCCACTCACCTGCTGAAGCCAGACCAGTGCTTCCCATGGGATAAAGTCTGAACCTCTTATCAAGGTTTTTACAAGGTTCTTCTTTTCAAATGTGCACATCAGTCCTCTTGAACTTTGACCTTTTCCTTCTCCACCCCCACCACCTTGCCAATTATTTGCCCCACATATGCCTCCACCTCCCAAATATGTTTTCCATTCGTGTGTTATATCTCAGCTTAGATCTCTGGGCTGCTTGCCTGGGCTCTGTGTGCCCGTTTCTGCCCTTCCAGTGGTGTGCTGGAGCAGCTGCTACGAGCTCTCCAAGCCGACTGCGCACATCACTTCCCAGCTCCAGCATTGCCTGCCTTTGTGTGTCCTCTGAAAACTGGCCACAGTGTTCGTATTTACATCACAGAAATTGGCAAATGGTACAAAGCAGGGCTTTTCAAAAGCAACTGGTTGGTAAACATGTACCAGCACAACACTGTGCCCCTCCTGTATTTTCGTAACCTTATTATTCATTCAATGAATGTTTACTCGCTCACTGCGTACATCATGTCAGACACCATTCTAGTAGCTGGGTGGGCAAATATATTCCCTGGCATCATGGAGCTTATGGTGTTGAAAGGGGAGACTGGCCTTATTCAAATATTCACATAAACAAAATATAAAGTATGTTAAGAACTAAAAATCCATTTAATAGAATATTTGATTTAGTCTAGGAAGGTTTTCCTAAGCTAAAATCTGAAGGAAAATTTGGGGTTGAGGAAGGAGCAAGGTGAGGGAACAGCACTGCAGGCCAGGGGAAGGACATGTGCTATGCTCAGAGGGAGGAGCATGGCCCTCAGGAGCAAGGGGAAGAGGGCAAGAGTGGCCAGGAGGGAGCCAGGAAGCTTGGTGGGAGATGCAGCGCAGCGTGAAGGCCACATGGAGTTTTGTAGTCCTTATTAAGCACTTTCACCTTTAGCCTAAGAGCAGTGGAAAATCGCTGAACTGTTTCAGCAGGAAGAACACACGGAGTAGTGGAGAATTAGCACAGCATGCTGGTTCAGCCATCAGCTCTGGAGCCAGGCAGCCTGGATTGGAGTGCCGACTCTGCTGCTCACTAGTATGTCACTAGCAACTTCTCTGTGCCTCGGTTTCCTCATGCAAAGTGGTGATAAAACAATACCTACTCCAGAGGGCTCTTGGAGCAGTGCTTGTTCAATTAAATAAATAAAAACATCTTTTGTAAGACAGCTGAATGTAGCAGGTGGCCCGCGGTCTAATAGGGGATGTAGACATAAACAAGTAATTATAACATAACATGAAGCAAACACAAAGGACAGTGGCCACACAAAGATGAGGGTGGGCTTGGTTTCCAGTGGTTATTACGGGCAGAGTGGAGGGCACAAAGGCTGCCCCAGGCGGAGAGAGTAGCGCTAACAGTGGTAGAGATACACCAATGACACTGTGCTCTGAAGCTTAAAGCCTCGTGCAGGAAACAGACGTGAGTACAAAGCAATGGGGAAAAAATCTCACGGTAGAGGTTACAAGTAAGGAGTGACGAATGTCCACCAGAAAGCAAATGGGGAGGCTCTGTGGAGGAGGACCCAGCATCATGGTTGGCTGCATGGGCCCTGGAATCAGGCCAGTTCAGGTCAGAATGCTAACTTTGTACCTCACTACTTAATATACTTGGACCTCTCTAACCCACAATGTCCTCTTCTATAAAGTGCTAATAATAATAATAATAATATCACCTAGCTCGTAAGGTTGATAAGAATTCAGTTACTGCATGTAAAATCTCAGCATAAAGCACGCAACAATTGTTAAGCTATTATTTGTGTTACATTGTGAGTTGCACCTTGAGCAAGAAGCACTTTGATCGCCAGTAAAGGAATAACAGGAGAGCCGCCACAGAGACGTTAAACAGCATCAGACACAGTACGGTTATCAGTACCAATCTCTGAACTGTTCTTACTTGTCCAAGGTGAGATAAACATCGAAACCGAGACTCAAAATGGAGATAGAAAAAGAAAGCAAAAACAAATCGACAGAGTAAGTTTATACTTGTATGCTTGTAATGAAAGCTGCAGTTTGCCTTATAGGTCTTTTGTCTCTTTCATTTTTTCTAGCAAGGTTTTAGTTGTGTCTCACAAAACTAACAGTCCCTGAAAAATCGGAAATAGTAAAACTTGTCCTTTCCCTCAGACAGAGAAAGAAGTAATTCCGTGGAGTTGGATTGAGCAGCACAGACACGATCCTGAAAGGCGGGCCGGGGTCAGAGTTCATACTTTATTTGGGGGGCAACAGGGTTAATACCCGTCGGGGGAGATTGTTGACTGAGGGGTAAGCGTATGCAGATACACGGAGGTTGCATGACTTGTGCTTTTCTCCCCAGTGAGCAGGTGGTTTTTCTTTTTAAATTAAAACTTTTTTTTTGCTGGTTAAGAGGAGAGATCTGAATTGTTCCATGTTTCTCAACGATTACCGTTTGTATTGGATAAGAGTGTTAAACAAAGAAATGCAAACTTATCAAAACATAACCGGTTGAAAACACGTGAGCACACTCTTTGTGACCAGCACTACGAGCGGCCTTTTGAGATAAGCTACGCGGGGTGGTAATCAGATGCGTCTCCTTTCTTCCTGGGCACCTTCATATAATTAATGCCTAAAGTAAAGAGAAATGACTCTTCCAGATCTCGATCTGGCTCTTCTCCTCCGCCTTTCATCACTGGCAATCCTGAACCAGCACGGTGGGAAAATAACAGTTTAATCGCTCTCGCCAGGGCCACGTTTGACAGCTCGCAAAGCTTGGAGTTTCCAGACGCCGTTAGCCAGGTTCGGCGCCACCAAAACCGTTCGCATTGTCCTTTCAGCTTCACAACGCCTCGCTTTCCTTCGTGCGTCGCCACTCACTAAAGCACAAAAGCGTCCAAGCCTCGTCCGGCCTGGGCCTGAGGCTAGAGCTGCTCGAACACCCCGCGCGGTCCGAGGGCGACGCGCGAGTCCCGTACGCCCCCTTTGTAAAGAAGCAAGGCCACGGGGATCGGGACCCAGGGCGACACTCAGTTGGCTAGTGGGACTCAGAAGCCAGAAGGTGAGGAGCCCTCGGGTGGGCCTGTGGCCCTCAGGCCCCCCGAGTCCCAGTGAGTGGTACCCGCCCCTTGCCCCTCCCGGGCCGCGTGGGAGGTGGAGCCCCGGCGCCTCCGATCCTCGCCCGCTCGGCCAGCCCCGCCCGGTGACCCGCGTCCCGCCTCCCCGCCGCGGCACAGGGGGCAGGGCCGCGGACACGGGCTGCGCGAAGGGCCGCGACCTGAACCCTGGCCGGTGAACCTGGTCGCGGGCATCACTGCTGCCCAAGCGGCCGGACCAGGTGCGTTCGCCGCCCGCCGGCAGTGCCCGCGGGCGGCTGGGCGGAGGCCCCGGCTCCTCCCGGCGGGCGGGCTGAGGCCGGAGCCGGCCTCGGGGATAGGCTTCCTAAGTCGCTCATTTTGGGGAGCGACTGACCAACAGGGCTGGGAGGCCCCTGGGGGCCTGGGGCCTGCGGCGTCCGTGACAAGGGACGCACCGGGCCCAGAACTGGGAGCCTCTGGGCGTTGGAATGGAGCTGGAGGCCGCCCAGCCGCCGCGAGCGGGCCTGCGCGGTGCCTCCCCTGCGCCGCCTCTCCGTCCCCTCCTCCGGGCCCAGTCCCACGCCTCCAAGGAACTTCCCTCTTTCCCCGGTCCGGAAAAAACTCCTAGCCCCCCAGCCTCCAGGGTGCTTTATGCGGTCCTCGTCGAGGTTCTTTTCCCTTGCACTTTCACTTTTGGGGCCGTCTAGGCTCCACTCTAAGTCGCTCACTTGTCCTCAGTAGGACTCCATGTGTAATTGAAGAACGAGCCAGGACCGAAAGGTAGCCTGGGGAAGTAAGGAACGAGTCAGTGAATGAGTGAGTACACCTGAACCAGAGCTGAATGAGGGAATGCCTGAACGGGTACAGATACATTTCAAGTGCACACAGACTTACAACTCATCTTCTGGTAGATAGTTTTCCAAAAAGTCGTCAATGTACGTTTGTCGATGGAGTCATTCTGTTGGGCAAACTACTTAAAAGGAGTTCTAGTCTATGCTGTTTAAAAAAAAAATCACAGAAGCACCCCTTGATTTACACTTAGGTGGATTTTTGTATAGTTGTTCCTTAAAACAAAACATGACTAGGCTTTTTCTCGCTTGTGTTTTGTTTCTGCTTTGGACTTCTGGAGAATCATTGTCACCACATTATTATTTATCGTATTTCAGAAAGATAAGGGTGAATCAAAAGGTAGAAGAACCACATGACCCTGCTCTTAGTAACTTGTTTGTAAAACCAGACATTTCTCTTGAATTCAGGGTGATGAAGTGTCCTGTTTCCCTGAGACAGGTACTGGCTAGTTTGTGGAGGACTGAAGAGGGCTGACTCTAGTACAGAGAGGAGAAGAGAGACATTTATCTGTGTGTGGATACTTTGGAAGTTACATAGGCTGAGACTGGTTTAATACGGTTGGTCACTGCATCAGTTCTAGGTTTCCAGACCCAGTTCTAGAAAAGCTGGATGACTTTGGACTTGTCACTTGATCTCCCCAGTTCTTAATTTCTTAATCTCCAACATGCAGGAGGTTGTGGGACCCCTTCCAGAGTTAGACTTCTAGGACACAGGTGGCAAACACAAGGCCTGCAGGCTGAATCCGCCCCTCCACCTTGTTTTATCCAGCCAGCACCTTGTTCCTACCCCAGAGGCAGCGCTGAGCTCTTGCTTAACTGTTAAGTAGTTACATTTTTACGTCCTAAAATTACATTCAGCCCTTTGAAGGCACCAGGGAGGCTGATGAGACTGATGTGGCTCCCGATAAAATTGAGTTCTAGGACTCTCTCTTTTATCAGGGTTAAAAGGTGAAATTGCAGGTGATTTAATGAAGTTCTGTTTACCTCAGCTGCTCTGCTTGGGAGTTCTGCACAATCTTGGCCCTCCTGTCTTCTCTGCACCTTGCAGCTCACTCCACTGCCTCTCCATATCTGCTGCAAAAGGACCTGGGAGCTCTCTGGACTCCAGGCTGGTGGGAGGAAAGGAGGGCAGGGTTTTATTCTGCATTGCCACAGGCTACCTATCCTGGGTCTAACTTGTTTTCCATGCAACCCAGCCTGACAATGCCATGTATTTCCATTATATCCAGGGAATTGAAACACTATTAATTTGCATGCATTTGAGGTTAGTTATCATAGATCACAACATTTTGGAGCCGGAAGGGCCTTAGAGATTTTTTTTAAAGCATTTATGGCATTTCACATACCTATTAAAATATGTTTTGCACGCTACATTTAACAAAAACAATGTCCCAAACAGGTTAAGTCGAATAAAATAATGTTACCTACTTCAGTTATTTCAAGTCTGTTGGGAGATGTGGAGCCAAACATGGTGTTTGGTGAAAAAACCCAACTTTCTCAGACTTTTTTTCCCAAAGAGCCAATTATGGGATCATATGTTGTTCACCCATGGAATGTAACAAAGCTAATATTTACAGGGCACTGACTGCCTGCTAAGCATTGTTATACTTATTTATTTTTACTTATATTGCCCCATTTAATCCTTAGTATAAGCCTAAGAGCTAAGGACTATCGTAATCCCTATTTAACCTTCCTAACTAGAAACGGCACTTGAAAAATGTAAAAGTCAGGTACTCAAAACACAGGCAGATGGAGGCGGGGTCTCATCCCAAAAGACAGACAATTCCAGCATAAACTCTGGGGCATTGTGGGTAAGTGAATTTAGGATGGGAGCCCAGGGGTAGAATGATTCAGATTGGATTACAAAGAATTGGTCTTTATATCATTTTGAAAATTATTGCATTCCATTGGGACTCGGGTACACTCAGATACTTTGACCTAGATGCAGGTGCATCCTAAGTTTAAACACATTCAGATTTACCAGTTTAGGTAGTAGAACATGGGTGACATTGAGAGCTATCATTTGTGAGGGGCACATTGCTCAGAACTATGAGTACCAAGCAATGTTGCTTCTTAGGCTAGCTTGGTGTCCTTGGTAAGGCACTGCCTCCCAACCGGTTTCTTAATGTTAAATATTTGAATTTATTCTAAAATTATTGTAAAATGATCACATATTAAATAAAACACAATAAAGTTATATAATATACAGTGACCATTATGCTGTACTTCCTGATGATGCCAAAATGTATCTCCCTGTGTCTGCACATGCTTACATCCCCTCACGCACCAACCTCTTCCGTTATAAGAACGACAACTCCTAATGCAGACAAGGTACAGTGCCGCATCCCTGTAATCCAGGGACTCGAATGCCAGATGAGTTTCTAGGACCTTCATAATTAATCGACGAGAGCAAAAGAAGGGCTCATAAAACAAGGGGAAAATTATTTTGTTTCTTCTTTGTCAGTCAAGTTTAGCCTCGTGGAAAGCAGAAACCAATTGTGGCCACCTGAAAAACGGAGAGCTGATGCCAGTTTGATTTAGCTCAGGAGGCTGAAATTTTATGCCCCGAAGGCCGGTGTGATGGAATAGACCTTCTCATTGCTCACAATATTATGGGGGGAAAAAAACATTAAAGCAACAATTTTTATTACTTTCCCTGGAGCCAGAACTTTAACATGTACTTTATTCTCCCCCTACCCTTCCTAAACCACTTAGCTTTTGAAAATAAACAACGCATTCATGTGTTTGCTACAGCCAGGTTGTTAGTCCTTTCCCTTTATTCCGGAGCCCTGCTTCTTTCGTGCAGTAAAGAAGGTGGACTGATGTGCTTCTAGATCTCTGGAATTTTTCTGTAGTTATTTTATTCAGCACATATTAATTACAGTAACCATTTCTTGAGTGTGTACCATGTGCCCGATAAAATGAAGGAGATGCTGAATTTAAGTAGGAAAGGAAAGTGACCTATCCACAAATAATCACACCACGGGAGACATGGAAGTAGTGGCCGCTCCTTCTCCTAGGAGAGGGGTATGGGGAGAGCTGAGGAAGACCTCGCAGAGTAGGTGAATTTTGAACTGGATTTTGAAACCTAAAAACCAAGGGAAGGGAGAAGGATGCTCGAAGCAAGGAGAACTACCTGGGCAAGGACAAGGGAGCAAGTAGCAGCATGGCACTGCCAGAAAGAGATGGCTTCTGTAAAGAGGTCTTGTGAGGTTGGGGCTAGAGAATGAAGGTCCTTCAATGCTATGCTGCTTGGATTCTGTGACAGCCTACATCATCTTTTTTTTTTTTTTTTAAGTGTCTTTAAGCTGAATTTTTAAGCAGATGATGCTATGTGGATTTTCTTTAGAAAATAGCTCCATGAATAATGTTTCAGAGGAACTGATGAGGGAAAAGCCAGGAGGCCAGAAGAAAATGAGAATGTCCTTGCTATAGTCCAAATGAAATAGGATGAGGGTCTAAACTAATATTTTGAGAAATATGCAGAAAATAGAGAAGGTAGGATTTAACGACTAGGACATGGGAAAGAAGGTTGAAAATAATTCTAAGATTTGGGAATTGCTCGACTGGATGAACAGAGATGCCACTAATGAGAATAATAGAAATAAGACGAGGAGGAGATTTTGAGAGAAAGACTATGAGGAGAGGTAACTGTGAAACATTCAGGGGAGACCCCCAGGATACAGCCTTGGCTATAGCTGTGCTATGACATCATACAGTTGAGACTTGTCAAAGGTTATGACAAGTCCTCAGTCCTCAGACAAATCATTTCCCCAAGTCACTTAAAAAGAAGGGTGGTGGGGGGAACACATTAGATTTGACTAATGACCATTACACCATATTTAAGGCAAATTTATTAGAACTCTAATTGCTGTGTAAGTTCCAGGGATGGAGAAAAGGGGAGAGGGAAACAATGAGGGGTTATTATAAGCCAGCAAGATAAACCAAAACAGAGCAACACAGAGGGGAGTAGTTGAAAGGAACACAGAAGAACCGATGGCAGGAGAGTAGCAGTGGACTGATGAGGAAGGACAGGGGTATAGGCAGATTTGGAATAAGGGAAGAAACTTGAGCTGGCTCTTCCAAATAACTACTTTACAGTAAGGCCATCACAAGCTTTGATTTCTCGTTTTATACAACGTGTCACGAAAAGAGATACGGGAGAGACTGGCCAGAGGTACTGGGCAGAGGGTTTGACGTTATGTTGCAGAGGCAGTGTTGGGAGACTTCGAACTAAGGGAAGAATAAAAAGGAAGAGTAAGATACAGTGAAAAGGATAGGGATTGGGAGGAATTTTCAGAACACAGGAGATTCTACGACAGGTAGCTGCTACCAGACGGAGGCAGACGCAGTGCTCTCTTAGTGTAGTGATGTTAGACTTGCTTGGAAAAAAGAATTTATCAGCTTAGCACCTTATACTTAAAATATTTTTAAACCTTGGTTGTTACATGAACCTTCAGAAGCAGGTGCATCCAGGCATCTTTCTTTTATAAACTACAAATCTGGGTGTTTAGGAGGCTGAGTCTGCGTCAGACCCTACGGCTGGAAAGACTTTCTTTTTTTTTTAATTTTATTTTATTATTTTTTTTATTTTAAATTTTTATTGTTATTCAATTACAGTTGTATGCCTTTTCTCCCCATCCCTCCACCCCACCCCAGGTGAACCCCTTTAACTGGAACATAATCAATGGAAAGACTTTCAATCCACTGTTTTATTTATTGTAGCAGAGCCTTGCTTTGCCTTGGAACCTGGCCTTTTACAGTGTGTGCCTTCCATCCCCCACCATGTCACATTATGTAAAAGTAAAGGGGGTGATATTTGAAGGCCAACAAAGCCAAGATCTGCGGGGACAGAGGTAGTGATGGAGGGGATTCTTGGCCCCGACTTTGCTACGAGCAGTAGGGGTGGTCACGAAGGCCTGTATGTAGAGAATATCTGTGGAAGTCAAATGATACTGTCAATATAATAAAAGTCTACAATCTAAAACAGTCTTATGATTAAATCTTCTCTGAGGCAAGTATCCCCTTTATAAAGTGAACTTAATCACTCTTTAATATACTGTCTGGAAAAATTCAGATTTTCAAATACAAGATACATTTGCAGTAAGCTGCATCTACATTGATTATATTACATGTGAAGACTTTTCTGACTAGAGTATCAAATATGAAGATGGGGACTGGAGCCGGGTCCCCTAATTATCAGAAACCATTTACAACTTATTGAACATAGTGATTTGCAGTTAAATCCACCTAGCTAGCTTGAATGTTTATGGAGCACCTATACGTAGGATGCTGGGTAGTACAAAGCTCAGAAGGGAAATGGAGAGACACACCCAGCCCTTGGACTGCCCCTGGTCTGATGATGCCCATACAGATAGTAATGAATGTGAACTCACCAACACAGCGGGGCAGGGTAGGGAGACCAGAAAGTCTTACAGGCCTTGAGTTCCACATTATTATTAAAATGAAACCAAGTATAGGCCCTGGCTGGTTGATTAGAGCCTTGTCCCAATGTGTCGAGGTTGCCAGTTTGATCCCCAGTCAGGGCACGTACAAGAAGCAACCCATGAGTGTATAAATAAGTGGAACAACAAACAAATCAATGTTTCTGCCTGCCTCTCTCTCTCTTCCTTCTTCTCTCTAAAATCAATTTTAAAAAATGAAACCCAAGTATAATTCAAAGCAAAAAGTATTAAATTAGATCCAGAATTATTTTGTATTGATAAAAGATAAAATCTATGAGGAAGACAGTATAGTTGTGACTTTTTATGGACCAAATATTGAAAAATACTTATCCTCAAAATATATAAAGGAAATGGTTAGAAGTGAAAAAATGACCCAAACAATTTGTAGGAGACCTTAAGAATTGTTGTTTACATGACAAATCAGGTAGACAAAAGCCAAATGGTTATATACAAAAGGTAAATGGTAGGATTTGAATAATGTAACTAATGAGGTTGAAGAATATAATTTATAAGGGTGAACAGGGATATAGAAAGTTTTAAAATATGATATATTTAATATTATTCAAATATAATTATTGTGTGAATATATGTTTATAATATATATGTATGTATATCTATCTATATAATCTCTTAATTGTAGAAAATTTATTTCTTCCTTGAAACATTTATGGAAAATGGTAAAAAAAAAAGTCAAATGAAGACTTAAGTGAATTCCAGAGTCGTCCTGGTCCTGTGCCTCAGTCCTCCGATTGAGCTCACTTTTGAAATGATGAAAAGAAAACATCCTCTTTTTCTTGCTGTTGTCAAACCGTTCATATAATTCATCTTCCACCTTTGTATACATGCTCTTTTTGTGCCCGGAATCATTTTGAGCTTTTTTTTTCTATTATCAAAATACATGGATCTACGTTATCCGTGACTCATCTGAAGATGCCGTTGTTTCATTCAGTTGTGTTCTAAGTCAATATGCCGTATGTATTTCACTGCAAAATGTACTGTCTGAAACACCTGGCTGTCCTTTTATAGGTCTGTCTTTGCACTAGCTTCCCTGAACTACAGCTTAAAGAAAACCAGCAGCCATGGGAATGGCTAACTTGGAGAATGAACAGAGAATCACAAACACCAATTAAAGTCTTTAAGGAGAGAGAAAATCATGGAATTCAGCACTGCGCTGACTCCATTTCACTACCCACTCAGTTCGAATTTTTTTAGAGTTTCCAACTTAAACTAATGGCATGCTAGCACCCTATATTCTCCATAGCTTAGTGATTAAGAACCTGGGCTTTAAAGTGGGTTTCCTGGGTTCATATCTGAGTGCCACCAACACCCGAGTGACCTTGGACCAACCACCTATCCTTTCTATGTCTCAGTTTCTTTATCTGTGAAGTGAGGATAATAATTATAACTGGCTGTGGTAGGCAGAATAATGTCCATACCCTAATCCCCGGAACCTGTGAATACGATAGGTTATGTGGCAAAGGAGAATTAAAGTGGTAGATGGAATCAAGGTTGCTAATTATTTGATTTTGAAGTGGGGAGATTACCCTGGATTACCTGCGTGGACCCACTTAACCGCGGGAGAGGGGCACAGAGGAGGAGTCAGAGAGTTAGGGAGACGTGACCAGGGAAGAATGACAAGAGAGCTGCAGCGTGGCCAGCTTTGAAGATGGAGGGAAGGGGCCATGAGACAAGGAGTGTGGGTGACCACCAGATGCCGGAAAAGGCAAAAATCCTCCTCTTGGAGCCTCCAGAAAGGAATACAGCCCTGTCAACACTTTAATTTACCTAGTGAGTCTAGTGTTAGACTCCTGACCTGCAGAACTGTAAGGGAATAAATTTCTCTTGGTTAAGTCACCAAGTTTGTGCTAATTTATAACAGCAGCGGTAGAAAGCGAATGCATTGCCCTGTAGGTTTGCTGTTAGGGTTAAGAAATGTAGACGTGTAGGAGAGTCCTGCCACGTGGCCAGTGCGCCGTCAGTAGTAACCACCATCATTCACTGGTACCTGAGTTTCTCTCCCGTCTTTCCCCTTTGTCGCAGTTGTCTTGGGATTACGATGGATTGCGCTCTCCCCACAAGCGTGGGGCGCCAGGAGTTTCTCCCTGCCGTGGGAGTCCATGTCGTTCCGCAGCGGTTTGCAACACCGCTGCTTACCTCTTCCTCCTGGTTTACGGCTCCAAAGGGTTCTGCACAAGGGCGGTCGGTGCTGTGACTCCCTGGGTTTGCCCGTCTTTCCAGGTTTTAGGGTGTGGTTTGCTCGGTCCCCTCCCTTACCTGCTGGGTGCCAGGAACATTGTGCGTTTTCAGGTTGCTCAGTTATTTTGTTGTTGTAAGGACGGGAGTGATGACTTCCAAGCCCTTCGCGTGTTGGGGCTGAGATCCGAAGTGAGGGGAACGCTGTCATCGCCTGTGGCTGTTAGGGGCTCCTCTGCATTCAGGAGCGCTATCTCTATACTTGACTCTTTCTGATTTCTGTTCTCCGGCTTTCAGTTCATCATTTTCATTCCCAAACATGCTCTTCCTGTGTTTTCTGTTTTGGTTAATGGCAGTCAGTCTATGAGAGAGGAGGTCATGTGATGTGTCTGAAATACGCGGTTTAAGACAGGCTCAAAATCTGGGAAGTTATCCTTAATTCTCCCCCTTTCCTCATCCTCCAAAATTAATAAGTAACCCAAGGCTGTTGTTTCTGTCTGTGATAGCTCCTGAATTTTTCTGTTCCCTCCTCATCCTCTCTATCATTGCCCTCGTCTTACCCCTTTAGATCTCTTGCCTTGGCTAGGTGGAATCTGTTAAACCCCTTCGCCCTCCACACAGCCTCATGAACTGGATCGTAGGCTGGCTCCTATTGCTTCCCTTCTCAAAAGACCTGTGTTTTGAGAAATTGTCTGTGGAATAAGGGCTAAACTCCTAATATGGCACTTAAGGTTCTGAAAGATCTGGCATTAAGACAGAACTCTGGCTGCATTTCTGGTACATTCACTTACTGCGTTCCAGGGCTGCCATAACAAAATACCACTGGGTGGCTTAAACAGCAGAAAGTTATTTTCTTGCAATTCCCGAGGCTGCGAATCTAAGATCAAGGTGTCAGCAGGCTTGGTTTCTTCAGAGGCTTCTCTCCTTGGCTTGCAGATGGCCCTCTTCTCGTTGTTTCCTTACGCACCCTTTCTTCTCTTCACACACATCTTTGATGTCCGTGTGTCCAAATTTCCTCTTCTCGTAAAGACACCCATCAGTTGTCTAAGGCCCCACCCCAATGCCCTCATTTTAACTTAAGCATCTCTTTAAAGGCCCTGTCTTCAGATGTAGTCACATTCCAAGGTCCAGGAGGCTAGGACTTCAACATAGGAATTTTGGTTGTGTAGGACACAGTCCATCCCATAACACAGACTGTGTTCCCCTGCGCATTCTGTATACGTGTACGACGTCGCGTTATGTGTGCACGTCATAACCCGCGAAGTTTTAAAAATACTGATTCGTGGGTCCTGTCCCGCTCTCTAGCTTCTGAATTGCTAGGGCTGAAATGGGACCGGGAATACATTTGTTGCGTGTATGTGTTTAAATTTCTCCTGAGTGCTTTATAATCCTCCAGCTTCTCTAGACTTCTTACCATTTCTGGGAAACATATTATAAAGGTTCACACCTTAGCTCACGGTTATTCTTTAACTAGAAATGCCCTTCCCATGATACAACTGTGAAAATTCATATATCCTGCAAGGCTGAGCTGAAATACCATCTTCTCTGTTATTTCTTCCTGTTATCTCCTATGATAATCCATATTTTATCATCATTTTATTGTAAATACGTGACCACTTATTTCCTTCTGTTTTGTATGGCAGTAATGTGCCTTCCTCTTTTACTGGCTTCGTGGAGCAAAGGATAACACATTCTTTGTTTCTGTATACGAGCATATCTGAAACAGTTGCAGTTGCTCTGAGCAGAGTAGGTAATCAATCAATGTTTGCAGTATAAATAAATGAATGAACTCCTTAATAAATGCTAGTAATTTTTATGATTTTTATACAGTGGAGCCCATTGGACAAAAATAGCTTATCAAATATAAAACGAGTGGCAGAACTTTTATTCTTATACTAAATACCCTTAACACAATATATAAATAATGTCTTTAATGTGTATTTCCAAGATAGGACTCGAAACATTTAAAATTCCACTTGAAGGTGGTATTTGATGATAAGAAGAGGGTACAGTGAAGGCATCACACCAACTCCTGATAATGGCATTTTTTGGTGTGTTGCAGTTGTCAAAGCGCAGTATGGCTTAATTCTTAAAGGTGAATGGATTTCCCCATTTTTGATGTATCCTTGTTTATCCTCCCGATCAAAGTGCTTCCTTATAGCTGGTATATCTATTAGCTGAGTTAGTAAGCTGGATTTTCCTGGTCAATGAATAATAGAAACAATTCTTGAAATAATTATGTCAACTAAGACCCAATTTCTGCTCAGGGATCTAGAATGTGGCATTTCCTTTTTTTGTGAGTTTCCCAAAAACTACTAACACTTCAGCTCTCCACTTTGCAGAGCTGGAATAATTTCCTCTCGAGTCATTTCTCCAAAGGCTTTTCTGAGCCAGGGCAGGCAGTAACAGAGACTGGCAGGGGAAGGACTGTGACTACTCATGGGGGAAGAAGGAATCAGCTTTGAAAATGCAGATGAGGTTTTGGATGTGGAAATTTACAAGGCTCAGAGAGCCCTGAAACATCCCTAGAAGCTGAGCCCAGCAGAATAATGGGAGGCCATGTGCTGGCTTGGCATTGGAGTCTGTCTGGCACGAACAACACTCTAAACAACCTTCCAAACATTTGCATCTGCATCCATGACATTCGGTTCTCAAACTGTCCAATTAAACACTTGTCAGTGGAAGAAATGTTTGCTTCCTCAGCTGACATGGTGTCAGCCCGGCCTTTCTGAAGGAGAAGCAGTTTCAGCTGATACTGTTATATGCTCTTCTTTTGTAGACCTGATCTTGTCCTCCTTGTTCAGAGAAACATTCTTCTTCAAAGCCACGGAGACTGTGCCAAGCTGTGGACCGTGGGATTAGGTTAGATAACTAAAGAAAATTATCCAGGCTGTGAGCGCTTTTCAAACCCAAGACAACCTTCCCCAGGGCTGTAGTTTCTTTTGTACAGTTCTAAACTCAGAGTGCTTAAAAATTATAAAAGTGATAGAAGCTGAGAAAAAGAGAAAAAGGCAATGCTGATACATTTTAAAAAATATAATTCTTGTAAGGACTGAGTTTATTTTTCACAACATTTCAACAAATACACATCTAACCAATGTTAATGGTGTGTGTGTGTGTAAAGAATGTGTGTGTGTTCCTGTCCTTGTCGACAGACACAGAAACGCTCAGTTGTAAGACCCTGTGATTGGTTTTAGGCACATGATATAGAGACGTAGTGGAAGAGAGGAAGGAAATAAGGCAGAAGAATTGAATTTAAATTATTCTTTAGAAAAGTTCAAGTGTATGAGGAAGTGGGAAGAGTTGTGACTTGGGGTAAATTTCGCAATTCTACTAGCATGAGTTCTCTAGTTCATAAAGTAGGAAACAGTAACAGGAACATGAAAGGTTATTGTCAGTATTAAATAAACTGATCTAAGTAAACTGGTTACAGTAGCACTTTCCACTTTGTAAACGCTCAAAAAATCTTAGCAGGAGGTTGAAGCATTCCTCTGTGGTCAAGGGAAGGAGCCAAGGAGAGGGAGAAAAATTGGGTAATTGTCACACTATGGGTAGAGAATTTGGCTTTGGGAAGGAGGGTGGGCAGTTGTTTCACGGGGCCATGAGCTGAGAAGGACTAAGTTTTGAGGTGAGGATGAAGAAAGCCAAGGCCTCTCGTGGTCATAATACTGTCTCCTCCCTTGTGTAGACAAGGAGAGCTTTTGTTGAGCATGAGGGGAGTAGGGGTGGAATTTGGGGCTTAAGGAGAATGGAAAAATTTTGTAGCAGCTGTTCCGGGAGATTTGATAGGGGTCAGCTGAAGATAAATATAAGGGTTGCCAAGCAACACAGAGGACCCAGTTGAGATCAGACAGCGTGTCTATAGTGGAGACATTTGGCATAATTGTGTAAATTTTGATGGTGGTATCATGCACCCTGGAGCAAGGACCCAGAGAATTCAAAAGGCCCTGAACTAAGATTAATCTGAAGTGGTGAGTTGGGTGGATAGAAGTACAGACAGACTGGAGGTGAGGACGTGTCTTAGTCATTTTGGGCTGCTATGACAAAGTACCACAGGCTGGGTGGCTTATAGACAACGGAAGTTTATTCCTCACAGCTCTAGAGGCTAGAAGTCGGAAATCATGGTGCCAGCATGGTCAGATTCTGGTGAGGATCCCCTTCTGGGTTTGCACACTGCCGTCTTCTCACATCTCCACATGGCTGAAAAAGAGGGTGCAAGAGCCCTCTGGCGTCCCTTTCACTAGAGCACTCTTCCCATTCGCCAGGGCTCTACCCTTCGTAGAAGGAACAATGTAGATGTCCTTTAATGAGTGAATGGTTAAACACACTGTGGTATATCCATCCTGTGGAATGCTGCTGAGCAATAAAAAGAATAGGCTATTGATACAGGAAATGACTTGGATGAGAAAAAGCCAATTCTAAATGTTATATCTGTATGACTTCATTTATATGACATTTGTAAAATGACAAAATTATAGAAATGGAGATGAGATTAATGGTTGCTAGGACTTGAGGGGCTGGGAGTGTCGGTACAGGGAGGAAGGAGGAGTGGGTGTAGCTGTAAAAGAGCAACACGAGGGATGTTAGTGTTGATGGAAATGTTTTGTACCTTAATTGTATCATGCAGTATCGTGGTTCTGACATTGTACTATAGTTTTGTAAGATGTTACATGGGGCAAAACCAGGTAAAGGGTACATGAGAATCTCTATTCTTCCTTATAACTGCATGTGAATATACAATTATCTTAAAATAAGAAGTGTAATTAAAATAGTCTTACGCTCTAGTGCAGCTTCCTTCACCGTGGTTGACAATCTTAAATACTTTTGTTAACTAGTGATATGCTGATCTACAAATATTTACTCTGAATTTCTGCATTGCACTCACCATTATGGACGTACTTAGACATACTTGCACATGCTTTTCACACATACACACACACTTTAGATTGCATGTGCTCTAAATCTTACAGTTGCAGAAGCATAAGATTTCGAGTTCATGCAAACTAGCGTGTGTGTGTGTGTGTGTGCGCGCGCGCGAAAGGCACGTGCGGGTATGCCTAAGGGAGTGAGTGGGTATAACTCTCCACAGTTGTAATGTTTCCTTGTGGATTGTAAGAGCTATGGTGTGAAGAGGTATTTGTAATCCTATTCAGCTCTTAACTTCCCAAGAAGAATATCCTCTCTCAGGATACGGAGCTTTACTACAGTACTAACCACTGCGTTGTCAAATCCATGTGAATTATACACAACAAAAGAGAGACAAACAGCCTAGCTCAGGTTTGGCAATTGCAACAAATAACCTACCAATTTGAGGTTTGTTTTAATGGAGTACATTTAAAAGAATATTCTCCCAAGTAATTCTAGTGCTTGGAATGAATGAAAAATCATATGAAGAATCTGTAATTTATTTCGAAAAATTGGGGAAAAAATAAAAAATTCTTGCCAACTTTTCTTTGGTTTGTATTTATGGAATACATGGAATTTTAGCATTTTAGATTTTCCCTAATTATCAGTTAATTTGTAGAATATTACTGAAGAACTATTTTCACAACCAAGCTATGACTACAGTGATATAGTTCACTAATATGATTTTTAGGGTTCTGGCAGAAACATAGATTCTGTCAGACCTCATGGTTTAGAAGAATTCTTAAAAATGTAGGTGAAATAGATGAAGGTTTTTTTTTTGTATAGGACCAGATCATTGCTTTTCTATACAGCATCCAATACCAGCTTACTGTGTAATGAAACCATAAAAGCAAAACGAATTCACAAAACAAAGAGAAGGCAGGAAGCTTTGAGGGCACCACAGACCGGTTCTGAGCTCGGCTGTGCTGCGGACCACACAGCAGACAGAACACCACGGAGGGCCTGCGCCGGCCTGCTCCAGTGGACCGCCACTGCAAGGCCATCCGGATGGTGACCTCTGGGCCTGTGTGTGGCAGTCAGACCCCGGCCATGTGCCTGACACTGTTCTGGGTGCCAGGGGTACAGCAGTGAACAAAACAGGTGGAAATCCTTGCTCTCATGGAGTTTCCATTCTAGGTTGGAAATATGGATGAGCTAAATGGATAAGTTAATTTTGTAGGTTGTAAGGATGTTTCTACACAGAAAAAATAAACCAAGGGAGGAGGGGAAGGACTGCTAGAGTGGGTGGAGTTGTTGGAACTTTGACTATGGCGGCCAAAGGGAGATTGACTGAGCAGTGAAATTGGAGCAAAGCCTTGAAGGCTGTATGTTCCCTTTGGTCGTGACTGTCCCAGACAGAGCGAACAGTTGGTGCAGAGCTTCAGAGGTAGCAACGTCACACTTCAGCAAGGAGGCCAGAGGGCCTAGAGCAGAGGGGCAGAGGAATAGAGATGAGGCCTGAATGTAGCAGGGGCCCTGTGGCCCATCCTAGGGCCTTCAGCTCTTACTGTGAGAGCAGGCGGTGAGCAATTTGAGGGCTGTGAGCAGAGGGCACACGGTTTGAGCAGATAGCTTTGGTAGAATGTGAGTGTTGTGTTGCCTTGCTAAGTTAGAAGGGGCTCAAAAGCCATATTAAGGAATTCCAATAAAGCGCTAACTGAGGAATAGGGAGGTTAGAATGAAGGTGAAAACAGAACACCTTGACTAGACTTTTCTATTACTTTTAAGAAAGTGAAGGTGGAAGAATGGTATAGTCTTGTAATTAAAAAAGTCTTATTTCTAAAATACTTATTGGACTAGCAACAATGAAACTGATCACAGGAGATCTATTTTAGTACGTAATGCAATATATCAGCCATTATAACGGCATCTTAAAATTTTCAACATCGCAGAATACCCATTTCGGCAGTTCAGCTGGGATCCCTTCCACTGGAAAAACCAGCTAGAAACAGAAAAGGTTTCAAAGGGAAAGGGAGTCTGAGAAGTAGAAGGGAACGAAATGTACGTATTATCTGATGTTTTTGTCCTTCCCTTAATGATGTGCTTTGAACACTTTTGTGGGTTTATTGAGACTGATAAATATGCCCATTTACATTTCATTCAAGTCAGCTCTATATGGCTGAATAGTATAATTTTGTTGTCTCAAATGTATAAGATTTCATGGCCCAAGTAAATTTTTATATTACCCTGAATTAGTATTACTAAGGGTATAAGTTTCCTTAAGAAATGCTTGTGGATACCTTAAAATAATGAAAAAATACCTAACACACCTGGCTAAGAATTATGGCATTAAATTCAGATTTCTCTAAATAAAGGTCACCCATTATGGGCACATATTTTCAGGTTGAAACTTGGCATAGCAGTTCTAAAGAAGAAAGATTCGAATGAAATGTGAACAAAATCTTTTTTGCTTGTTTGAAGTAAACATTATCGTCGTCCTATCCTGATACAGCCACATCCCACAAAACTTTGGAAATCTTCATTTGTGTTTTGTCTTCAGTAAAATAAGAAGTGCCTTTGAAAACCTGTTTATCTTTGCATGTAAAAGTAGGAAAAACCTTTCGATGTTTGGCACCAGATTTGCTTAAGAACAGAAATGAGGCAGTGTTATCTTTTTTCTTTTTCCTCCTGGAAATCATAATCAGACTGAGTATTGAAACACTGATACCCGTTAGGGAAGACTATTTATCTTGCCTGTCCTTGGAATAAGACAAGAATACCCACACAAGTGACATCCTCTTTGGAAGAATAAACTCTCTCTCTCTCTCTGTCTCTCTCTCTCTCTCTCTCTCTATATATATATATATATATACACATATATTATATATATATATATATAATTTTTGAAGATACATGAGTCGGATAAGAGAAAGTGTATAAAGCAGGATTTAAAATTTCTATAGCATTTGAGGTAACACATGCAAGTGGACACAGCAGTCGTTGCCCTAAGCCACTGGGTTACTCGCCGTGGGAGGCACCCCCCGATTATCAGTGGCTGTGTATCCTTGGGGAGAGCTTATTCCTTTTTTCTTTACAATTGATTGGCAGCTTACTGTACATGTTGTTCTCACCTTGTTTTGTTCTGGCATTTCTTCTGGGACGTTGTTCAGTATTTGTTCATAGAGAGCACTTTATTCTTTTTCATAGTTTCATGTTCTGCCTTACAGAAGTACCATAATTTACTTAGTCTGCTATACATGGACAGTTATGCTTTTCCCAAACTTTTGCTATTATGATTATGTAACAGTGAATATCCTTGAACATAGATCATTTTGTCCATCTGTGGGGAAATTTCTAGGAGAGGAATTTTTGTGTTAAAGTGCGCATGCTCCTGTGTAGACTGATCTCCACAGAAATTGTACGCTCCCAGCATCAGAACGGAAGTCTGCCTATTTCCCTAGTCCCTTGTCACCGCAGTGGGTGCCGAGCCTTACGATCTTTAGCAATGTGATGGAAAGGAATGGCATTCGTTTTCACTTCCCATTTCTCTCAGGGATGATCTTGAGCATCTTTTCCTGTGTTTTAAGGGCCATTTGCATTTTCTGTGACCTGTCTGTTCATATGTTGTTAATAGCACTATTGGTCTTTCCTTATTAGTTCTTCTACATTGTTTTTTAATCCATTAATTTTAATTTTTATTGATTTCTTATTTCTTTCTTCCCTTTTATTTTAACTTTTTTGGTTGAGTGGTTAAATCATCTCTTTCATTCTTCCTTTTTACTTAACATTTTAGCCATATCTCCTAGCTAATAGTTATCTTGTTTTTCTATATAATTTTTAAAAAACTATATATTGGTTTTTTTTCATTAGTTTAGACGTCCTGCATCTTTGAGTTTTGATTTTATCTTCAATGCAGAAAGTTAACAGAATTTTAAAATATCAGGATGGTAGAGTTTCTTGTTCTCTAGTTTTATCATTTTTAAGTCTGACTGCATTATGATTATAGATATCCATACTGCTTTTCTTCTTTTAGAAGTTGTTGAAGTTTTTTGTTTGCTTGTTTATTTCCAAATAGCCAGTTTTGTGAATTTACCAGGGAAGGAAGGTGCAGTCTCAATTTTCAGACTGTATCCCTTAGGGATACCTTATTTTATTTATATTTTCTATATTCTGAGATATATTTTGTCTGCCTGTTCTGGTATGTACGGAAAGAAAAGAAAGTTTTCTATTGCTGAGATTTTATTTTCTCCTTTAAAACTTTATTTCCTGTAGGTTTTCTCTCTGGAAAGTGATGCTATGCTATTGGGTACTTAGATATTCATAACAATTTTCATTTTGGCTCGTACCCTTTAACATTATGAACTATCTGTCTTCATTGAATGCATTTTATTCTGCATTCAAACTCATGATATTAATATCATTAACCTTATTTTTCCTTATTGTTTGCTATTGCCTCTTATAGCATTTTCCCTTCCTTTTATTTTCAGGCTTCCTGAGTTACTTACTGAATTTAATGTGGGTTTTGTTTTTTTTTGTATGCAGTTGGATTTTGCTTTGAGATTCAGTCTAAAAGCCTTTTTTTTTTTCTTTCAATAGGGATGTTGTGTAGAACATGTGTATTTATAGAACTAAATGGCTGGTTTCAGTTCTATCATATTTTTGTTGTTGTTAATTGACAATATTAACTATATTTCTGCTTTGTTGTTTGTGTGTGTTTTCTCTTAATTTGAAAGATTTGTATTTTTCTAGCAGTTATCTTTATAGCGTTACATAGTTCTCTTTACTCCTTATTATGAGCACTGATGAACTTGGCAGTTTCCACTGCTTTTGATCTCTAGTATATAAGAATATTTTAGGGATAAGTAACTGAAAACCCATCTAATGGTTGCTTAATCAATAAAGACATTTGTTATCTCAATAATAAGTTTAGAAGTAGGTTAGTTCTCATGGCTCTACCACATCATGAGGACTCAGGTGTTTCCATCCTATTATTTGCTGCCCCTGAGCATGTAGGCTTGCATCTTCACGGTTGTCTCTTCCTGGCTGCATTTTCAGGCGTGAACTTCCTGCATAGCTGTGGCAAGAGGCAGAAGAAAGTACTGTTTTGTCTGCTGATATTTCTTCACAAGGGCAAAGATACAAGTCTTCTCTCATGTCTCACTGGCCAGAATTGAATCAATTATTTGTGCTAAAACCAGTTATTAAAAAATAGGTTTATCAAGACTGGCTTAGCATAATCAGAGGCCATTCCCTGGAGCTGGGGAGAGCCCCTCCGCACTCCACCAACAACGAAGCAAGGAAGGACAGGTTTGCGTAGGTCCCCACTGCTATCTGCTACCTCTGCCTGTGTAAGCTGAGGAAATCAGCAGAAGAGTATTACCACCTACTTTCTTGTCCCCGTGCTGTCTCAACTTTTGTTAGTTATATATTGCTACATGTTAGGGCTTCCACCATTCATTTTATCCTGTAACCGTCATCTTTATATTTGTTTCGGTTTTAGCATAGTGAGTTCAGTACTACTATCAGTTATTTTGTCAGTTTTCCATTCATGTCTTGATTGGCTGAAGTTAACGTACTAGCAGTTTCTTCCAGGAATGGTGAAGTGGAGGGAGGGAATCAAAATCTTTGGTTTCATGCATGTTCAAAAACTGTTTGCCAGCCGTCCATATACTCCAGTAGTTTTATTGGATATAAAATACTTAGTCTTAATGTATTTCCTTGAGAATATTTCTCTAGTCGGGGAAAAACCATAGAGTCTGTGGATTTGGATTCCATATAGATTCCATTGCTTTGATTATGCCGTTGTGGCCACCAGTTCTACCTATGTTTGATTTCCATTTTCTGGCTTTCGTCTTAGCAGTTTTGCTCTAATCATTTAAAACATTTTATTTTTGCTGTAACCATTTTTTAATTTGGTCATTTATATTATATTCTGTCACTTTTCTCATTTGGGTCCTTCATAATCCTTACTTTGTTTCCAGCAATTTTTAGTCATTTTTGGTTTTCTCTAATATGTCTCTAATTTCTCCGATGGTGTGAAGCCTGCTGATAGGTAAGTCATCCCTTTCTATTGCCTCACTGTATTTCACTTGAGCTACTGTATGTTTATACTGAGTGCCTTTGTAGAGGCATTGCTTATTTTTGGTTTGTGATATTATATTTGGCCACAATATTATCTGTTCTGTGGCAATATTTTTTATATTCCACTTTTTCTCCTATTGCTTATGGTTTAGTCTTGTGGCTCGGATGCAGTTTCCCCCCCTCTTTTTAATAGTCACCTGAAATGAAGCATGCTGTTTCTGGGTCAGCTGTTTGTACTCGGGAGAGGGGTCAACCCCATGTTCCAGACTAAGAGCAAGTGGCCTTATAACATGGGGTTTTACGAGTATGCTTTTTTTAGCTTTTACTTTCCTCTTTACTCCTTTGCCTTCAACTTTTTGAAAATATGGCATGGGCATGTCACTTGTCACTCATTTCCAGCTACCTGCTTTGTGTGTGTGCAGTTTGGTCCGGGAAGTCTCCCACTGCCAACTCTGTGCCTACTGTCGTTATTCCAGACAAGGGGTGCTTAGCTTTTCCTATCAGGGTGGGGTACTGGAGATCTGTCCTCTGCGGGTTTTGTCTCAGATCTGTGTAGCCAGAGGTGCTCTCTTTGGACGTCTTCCTGCGACCCCATCTGAGCTGTGACACAGGGCTTACGTGTCTAATGCAGGGGGGTGGTGTGAGTCCTGCTCTGTTGGATGTCATAGTTGTTGACTTGTTCAGAGTCTGCGGTCTCTCCTGTTAATAGGGGGAATTGGGAAAGGCTGGCCTAGAATCCTCTCCCCACCTATGTTTATGGAGCCACCTCATGATTTCCTTTCCTCGTGACATAGAGATATGACTACATCTGTGGTCTTGTATGAAACACAAAATAAAATGTCTTGACAGTAACCGATACCCCAAACCTAGGAGGTTCTGTGAATGAGAATTCCAGAGAAGGGGAGAGCAGAGCCTTGACCCCTGAACATCAGCCAAGTGTGGAGTCGGGGTCTTCTGGGCGCTGATGTACAGAGGTTTCGCCTTTCAGGAGATACGAATTCTGGTGGAGAACAGAGACCAAGGAACATATTCAGGAAAATATGGTTTGAATTTATTTGATTGCTAACGTTTTGATGCAAGAGCAATTGAGGAAAAGAAATAAGCACTTGCAGAAGGAGCAGGCCAAGAAGAAGTGCCCTGACGGGGATAACGAGCTGCACCTGTGGGCGCCAGGCTAGCGCAGCGAGTGGAGAGGGCCGGTCGTGAACTGCGGGGATTGGGCCCAGGCTGAAGGGGCAAGTCAATCCTGATGAATTGGCTGTTACTTCAGATTTTAAAAGATGTCATGAGGCTCAAACAGAAATGCCTGTTGTAAATCTTTGGTCCCTGAGCCACTGGTTTGCCACTTCTGTTAAATTAGGGCCGAGGAGGCCTTTCGCCTGGCCACTTTGGCTTTTTGATGGCTGGCTTTACTTGGGATTGCGACTTATGATGAACAGTGGGGACATTTCTCTTCATCAGTTTCAGTTTGAGTGATATTCTTCTGACTGCACCGACAAGTTGGCCACATTAAAATACAGTTTTCAAGGAGGTACTAGACCATCAACATCTTTTGAAATAATCTCCAACCACACCTTCATGTTTATATGCCACTAAGTTCAACTAAATTGGACAAAATTTATGTCGCAATTATTGAGTGGGACCTTTCCCTTTCCCTTGGAACTGGGCCCATCTTGGGTGATTAGGGCCCAAAATGAGGCCAAATATGTATAAAGCACCCCTATTTTAAAGTGAGCTTCAAATAACTGGGGTCAGACACCCAGAACTCAGTAAGAGGTGGCCAAACTGTTCTCACTATTCTAAACTGTCACCCCATGCTTCCCTCATTCCTCCCGATAAAAGAAGATATCGGGCAGAGAGGAGAAGCAGCTGACCATATGGCCAAATGTTTTAGTGTTTCCCTTCCTTCCCCATGGGGGCTTCCTGCCTAGACAGAGCTCCAAGAAAGGTAGACTGCTGGACAAGAGCCTGGGGTGTCATGGGAGCCTGGCTCCTCCCTCCTGGCTGGATGTTGGATGAGATGAGGCAGCATTAGCATGGACTGGAGCTAAGTGTGGTGAAGGAAGAAGAGAGCCTGACATGAGTCCCTCAAGTATCAGTTGTATGTGAACTTGGAAATTGGTGCCTAGCCTCTTGCCTGACCGTAGTGGTCTACAAAAGCTGATAGAGAAGGGAACATGGGCTAAAGTGTCTGAGAAGACAGAGGAAATTCCTCACCTCACCTGGAAGGCCAAAATGAGTGAGGATTTTCATGGTTCCTAAGGCTTCACAGAAGAAGCACCCAGAATGGGAGGCAGGAGTGTGGGGGCTGACATCCAGTTAGGAGATGCCACATCTCGTGCGATGGTTGGGGGTATGGACCACTGGCAGAGACAACATAGAAACAGTGCTCCCCTCTCTGAGGGCATTCTCC
Source organism: Desmodus rotundus (assembly GCF_022682495.2). Classification (NCBI taxonomy): domain Eukaryota; kingdom Metazoa; phylum Chordata; class Mammalia; order Chiroptera; family Phyllostomidae; genus Desmodus; species Desmodus rotundus. Next base: position 29,672,327 of record NC_071394.1, on the reverse strand, counting down.
GTCATGGACAAAGAGGAAGTGAAGCTGCACATTTCTCCAAGTAAACTGTGTGACCCGTTGGTTAGGAATTGCCAAATGAGTGAAGACCACCTGCAGCCAAGAGAGCCAGACGCAGCTAGAGAGGAAATGCAGATGGCCCCCCACCTCTCACAGGCAGCTGGCCTGGTAAGTCAACCCCTGCCACCTCTCAGATTTCACCCTCCCTGACGGAGGGTGGAGGGTGGAGGGTGGAGGAGGGACACTGGACACTAAGTACGTCTCCTCTTTAATTAAAGAGGGGTGCGGGGGAGAAGAAGAGCAGGCCAGGGCCCCTGCTCCCTCCATGCCCTGATCTGGAACTTGGCTGGCTCGGGCAACACAGAAGGGAAAGAACTTAAAACTGCATGTGAAACTGGGATTTAAAAATTAAATAGTTTGAGTCTAAATAAGGGAATGTGACTCTTCTAACAACTGAAAGTGATTGGAAAGTAGTGGACCCTCCTCAGATATTATTAAGGGACTGCAATTCACTGCAGCACAACTGGCAGGAGGGACTGTGGAAAATAAAATCATTTCAGGCTATCCATTGGGTTCAGACCATCCAATTACCTGGTTATATACAATGTAGTGGAAAGAATATAGCTATTACGGTCAAAATGATTTGGGTTTGGTTCCTTGTTCAGCCACTTACTTTCCACATGATTTTTGGTAAATTACTTTCCACACAGTTTCCTTAACTGTAAGATGGGGATGGGTTGTCACATCAACCTACCAGGAATTTGGGGGAAGATGAAATGAAATAAATTCTAGAAAGTGTCGAGTGTGATGCCTGCAGCATAGATCCTTGAAAGGCGGAGTGATGATGATTATAACTGGGCACAGATCTATTAAATCAAGGACTAATGGCCAATATAGCCATCAAATGGGGTGTGCAGTAGTCAGATGTGTCAAATCAAGTAAGTAGTTGATATTTTCTAAGTCCCAAACTACCTTTTTCAACGGAGGCCAGTACATTTTCAAAGTTCTTTCCTGCTTAATTTGAAGGTTTAAATGTATCTAACTGAAAGCTAATACTATGGAAACCATGAAAAGGGGCCCCTTGTCCTGATCAGAAAGATGAGGAAGCTCCAAAGAGGAGATCTGAGACAGGGCTTCTGCCAGCCCAAAATGTGCCACACACATTTCACTGGGAAGACTCTCTGAATAACATAGTCTTGGCCTTGTGAGTGTGTTCCTTGGCAACCTTGGCAGGAGGGGATTTTCATGTTGCCAGCTAAAGCCCCACCACTTGGGTTTGGCTTGAGTGTCTCTGCTCCTGACCCTTTCCTACCCCCAACCCAAGGAACTGTTGTTTGTGCAATGGCCATTGTATTTCTTTCCTTCTACTCATGGGCTCCAGTCCAAACTTCCTGTCTACATCCGCCAGTGCAGACATGCACGTGGGAGGGTTGCTTTGAGAAGGCCCGGTTTTGGATTTGTCGGTTTCTCATCTGGCTCCTCATCTCTCTCTCTGTTCCTTCTGGAGCCTTGCTTCTTTGGTGACCCGCTGAAAACTGAAGTCATGCTGGCAAGATGGTGACTGTCTAGTCCCTTGCCGGCATTGGAAGGGACAGATGCAGAGCTCCAGAGTTAACAAGAAGGCTCCTTCTGCCTGTGGATGGTCAGTTTCTCTTTGGCAGAACCGCTGGGCATACAGCAGGATGGAGTGTGTGTCCCAGAACCTGCCCAATCTACACTTGAAGGAAGTGCCATCTTATTTTGGAATGAGAGCTACTTTCCTGCAGAGCAAAGTTTGTTTCTAGGTCAGCAAACTCTTTGAAGGAGGGGAATCTTCCAATATTCTGTGTGGGCCTCCAGGGGGTCTGAGGCATAGGCAAGAAGGAAGCAGTGAGGGAGAGAAAAAGGGGGTGGGAAGGAAAGGGAGAAGGGGGAGAGAGGTGAATGAGAGCTGTAGCTATTGAATACCCATTCTGTAGCCACCACATATTTTTACTGAAAGTTTAAGATAATTTTCCATTGCTTTGTATTTATTTTCATAGCCAACACTTAAATAGTGCTCACTATATGCCAGACACTGCAATGAACACTTCATTTGAATTAATTCTTTTAATCTTCACTACAAATCCACGGGGTAGAGAAACGGAGGTATAGAGCCATAAAGCAACTTCCCTAAGATCACACAGCGAGTAAGTGGTAGAGGCAGGTTTCAAACCCAAGAATTATATTTTCTTGTTTTTCCTTCATCCCTCCCCTCCTCTCCCTTGCCCTCCCCTTCCCTCCTCTGCCTCTTGCTCTTTGCTCATACTGTAAACAAGTGTTTTATTTGTGGTCTATTTGGTGCCACATTTTTCACATTTTTGTGATTTTGGGGGGTGCTTACAAGGTTTCAAATGGCCCACAAGTGTAGTGTGGAAGTGCCGCCTGCTGTTCCTGCATGTGAGGAGGCTGTGGTGTGCCTTGCGTGGAAAGTACACGTGCTGGGTAAGCTTTGTCCGGGCACGAGTTAGAGCACTGCTGGCTGGGAGTTCAAGGTTAATAAATCAATACATAATAAACATGGTGTCTTTAAAAGAAACACACATAAACAAGGTTATGTACTGATAAGTTGACAAAAATGTAACTAGAGGTTCACAGGTACCTAGCCCTGTATTCCCCTAGGAGCCATGGTTCAATGTTTCCTAGTTCAGTGTCTGTGGTGACTTTGTAGAATGTAACTACCATGAATAATGATACTACACTATATATCTTTTTCTGGCAAAGATGACAATAAATATTTTCTGCTATGTAAGTTTGACTAGATATACAGCCACCGTCCTAAGCAATGTGGTCATTATGGTTAGCGTTGCCACTACATAGGTTTTATTTCCTCAGTTCATAAAACCCCATTCCTAGTATCTCACACAGTGCCTGGCAAGTAGTCAGTAGTCAGCAAATCTTTATTGAATGAATGAATGAACGAGTGAGTAAGTGCATGCTTCAAGCCTACAAGATAACCTAGTGTAGTACACATCGCACCAAATACATGACTGGACCTTGGAATCAATATTTTCTGTCTTTTTTAGTAAGTGCTAAAGCCTATATAGTAAGCAAGTTTTTCTAAGTTGTCCTCTAATAGTATGATTACATACTATTTGTTGAGCATTGGGTTTTGGGATTTTCTGAATGGAATTTATATTGTTTGCTGTACAGATTGTTTATTTCCCTTAGTCCTGTCTGATAAGATTGGGGTCCATCTGTCTTGGCTAAGAGTGAATTGTTGACTTACCAAGAGCACTCTGACAAACAAAGAGGTTATCAGCCAGTTGTGTGGGTACCCTGTACTCTGTTTGGCCATAGTGAGTTAACCGGTCAAAAATCAAGGACTCAGAGAGGTACAATATGTAAGGGGATTTGATCCATGAAGGACCTTATATATACCTAGGGATCTGTGGAAATGGATATATATGGATATGGATATATGTACATATATGTATATATACATAAATATATAAAAGTATATGTTTATATATTTAATACATATATGCAATAAATATATAAATATATTTGTATATATAAATATGAGACTATATCTAATACATATATTTAATACATATATGTGCAATAAATATATAAATATATTGTGTATATTTGCATATATAAATGCATGCAAATATATTTAATACATATATTAAATATGAATGTAAAATTTGTTTATAAATATGAAAATAAAATACACACATAAATATATATATTTAAATTTATTCATCTATTCAACAAGTTTTTTGAAGTACTGGTGATGCAATTTGTAATATAAAAATGTGACTTCCTGTTCATTGCTGCTGCTCTCCATTGGCATTGGAAAATAGTTCTATTTAGAAAGCAGTATCTTTCATACGTTTATTCCTTAAATATTCTTTGAGCACCTGTTATGTTCAGGCACTTGAGATATAGCAGTAGACAAAGCCCCCACCTTCTGAAGCTTACAGTTCTTCAGAAAAAGCAGACCCTGAACAATCCATCTAAGGCAGTACTTGCTGCCTTGGACCCGTTCCTGACCCAGCCGCTCTCTCATAACTTGTTTCATTGTCCTCCTACTATTACCTGAAATTATATTGCTCTTTTTTGGTCAATTTCCTATTGTCTGTTACCCCATATATAAGTATACAGCTCCAAGAGAGCAGAGACCTTGCTTGTCTTTCCTGTTGCTGAGTCTCCATCACCTAGAAGAGTGTTTGGTTCAACAGCAGATGCTTAATGAACATTTGTTCCTATTTCATTGTGCTATGCAGTGTATTCTAGAGATTTTTGACTCAGTGCAGGGAATGGTTCTCTAGGGAAATGCTGATTGAATTGAATTCTGAAGTAGCAAATATTAGCTAAGGAGAGTAAGGAGGGTGTGTTCCAGGCAGAGGCATCAGGACAAAGCATGCCTGTTGGAGTGTGTGAGATAGAAGTGGAGAGATCTGGGGTTTAAGAGAAGGAGACTGCCTGAGATGAGCCCATGAAGATAGGAAAGGGCAAGACATTTGGGGATGAAAAGGCTTTGTGTAGAAAGCTGGAGTTTTATCTTAAGAGGAATGGGAAGCAATTAAGCTGTAAACAGAAAATCAATCTTGTAGCTTTACAGATTGAAGGGAGACAACTGAGTCTGACTCTTCATGGTCCTGATGGGCAGGTGGTCAGTTTTGGAAACCTTCCATTTGAAGTACCCATAAAACATCCAGTTGAGAATGTCAAATGGATAATGGGCTATACATAATTTGGGGTTCAGAGAAGAGGTCTGCGATGAATATACCATTTGAGTAACAGCATTGTAGATGGTGTTTGAAGTCCAGGGCATTGATGAAGTAGTCTAGGGAGAATTTATAGAGTTAAAAAAAACTTTCATTTAGTCTGAGCCTTGAGGAACTTTAACTTCCAAAGACTTGATAAAGAAGGGTGAACAGGGAAGAATCTTAAAAGGAGAGGCGGCTGCATTATCGATGCTTTAATTCTATGGCCTCTCTAAACACTTCTGCCATTAGTTGCCCAAAGATAATATCTATAGAGCCTACCTCTAAAATGGGATTCAGTTTAATTTACTGTATTGTAATCATTCATTTTCTTGTCTGTTTCTTGTATTATCCTTGAGAGCAGGGACTTCATCTCTTAAAATCATGCCGGAAACCTTAGCACCTAGCACGCTGACTGTTTAGTAGACGTGGAGTGTGTCCGTGTTTGAGTGGAAATAAAGATCCTCCTTAGGAAAGATGAGTAAGAACAGAAAGAGTTTTCTTTATGTAGCTTCTCTGTGTAGTAGGCCACAGTACTGTCATTTCAAGCATTTTGTCAGTAACTGTGAAAAGGTGACTTCCAGGTATCAGCAAGCAGATGGGAAAGTTCCTGGGGGGCAGAGGAGTCCAAATTCTTCGTATGTGCTGTCTTTGCATGGATTTGCTCCTACTGTAAGGCCTGTGGCTGCTAGAAGTTACTCCAAGAAGCTGCTGCAGCAGAAAATTTGGTGCCCACGTCACCGGTTTGGAGCTTGGCTCGCTCAGGTCCGCCAGTAGGCATCTCCCGGTTTCCTTCCTCGTGACTGTTTCCCACCTCTTCCTCCAAACTTTATCTGAGACCCTCTTTTCCGTCCCCCAGAGAATTCCAGGAGCGTATTTCATAGAGGCATTATTTTACTCATGATTTAATAATGTTTTATATGATTACCAACTTTCTTCTTCATTTTCCGTTCTGAAATACTTTATTCCACGTTGTCTAATTGTTACCTTTGGCAAGGAGGTTCCTGTGTGCTTTGTGATGATGGATCTAATGATGATGTGACCAGTGTGTGAAGGTCAGTGGGCCTTTCCCTCCTCTGCACAGGTTCTCATTCCTGCTGGGTGCCTAGGTAAGCCTGGCATTCCCGTGCTTGGGGGGGCTGAAGCAAATGGCTGTGATAGTGAAGTCTTGCTGTCAGTTGGTGATCCAGTCCTCGCTACCTGGACTTTGCTTTAATTCTTCATCTTCACTAGACTTACTGTTTGTGCTTGACCTGTGGGGTTTTATGCTTACTTGACCTGTGGAATTTGTCTTTAGTCCTTGGTTTTGAACCAATGACTCTGTTGTTTTAATCCAGGTATGTGTTCTTCAGCCTGTGTCTGTTATCTTTTGTGCTGCCTGTTATATTTCCCATCTCCAAGTGACCTGGATGACTGAGCATTTTGTTAGCTTTGGGGAAAAGCATCAAGAGGACTTGCATGTTGCTGGAGGGGGGTGGGGCTTAGCTCCTGAGACCTGAGGGTCAGCGCCTGGAGGGTATCAGAGGGAAAGAATCTGGGGGCTGGAATTGGGGCTAAGTTGGAGAAAGACTTTCAACAAAATAAATCTCACTGATTTCAAAAAAGGTGACTATGAAGTTCTGTATACATAAGTGAAGACCACCCCAAATTTTAAAACATTTGAAGGCATGCATTTAAAATGACAACTTAATGCTAAAATGGGATGTTTGGATTTTTAAGCAGCAGAATAATTTTGAGTAACATGACCTCATTCATTGACATGAACTGCTTTACATCTTCAGGTTTCATTCTATCTGGACTGTAAATGAAACCCAGAGAAATTATAGAGGAGGAAATGATTTTGATTTTTTTATATAGTAGTCATTACTTACATCCTTTTATAGTTTTTTTTGTGAATTTTAAATTGCAGTAATGTCTTGCTATTCAGTTTTCCAATTTTGTGCAACCATGACCTTCTAGAATAGTCACAAATGTAGGAGAAAACCGAAATAAAAACCTTTGAGCTCAATGAAAATACCTTCTACCAAGCCCACGGCTTGACTCAGCAAAAACATAATGGCATTTCTTTTTTTATAATAGACCCATGTTAGGGTTTCAAGCATAATTTTAAGAAACAAAAATCACTGCTCTGAGAGAAAATAGAAGGAGTGAACAAGAAAAATAATGATTAAAATACAGTAAATTAAATTGTATCCCATTATAAAGGTAGGCTCAAGGTGAATAAGACAACAGAAGCATTTAGAGAGGCCATAGAACTAAATCATCGATAATGCAGCCCCCTCTCCTTTCAAGATTCTTCACTGTTCACCCTTCTTTAACAAGTCTTTAAAAGTTAAAGTTCCTCAAGGCTCAGAATGAATGAAACCCTTTTTTTCTTAACTCTGTACTCTCTCCCTAGACAACTTCATCAATGCCCTTGACTTCAAATACCACCTACAATAATGTTACTCCAACGTGTGTGTTCGTCCTAGACCTCTTCTCTGAACCCTAAAGTGTTTATTGTCCATTTCTTATAGACCCCGAGCCTGTGTGATTTAGTCATTCCGATGGCACTTTGTTTATTTTCTCCTGGAGACGTACAGATTGTACTCTTAACCTAGGACACAAAAGGACAGTCATATCTTTAGAAACAGTCCTGCACAAATTCATAGGCCTTAAAGCATCATTGAGCAGAGACACTAAAGAGATCATTGCTGTGTGATAGAAATTTCTGTGATAATAGAAGTGTTTGTCTGCATTGTCCAGTACAGTGGCCACTAGCCACAGGTGGCTGATGTTCACTAGAAATGTGCCTATTGTGATTGAGGAATTGAATTTTAACTTTACTATAATGAACTTAAATAATAACATGTGGATAGTGACTACTGTATTATTGGGTTGGCCAAAAAGTTTGTTTAGTTTTTTTTCCATAAAATAAAAGACACTTTTTTCATTTTCACCAATAACTTTATTGATTTGGATTTTTTGAGTATATCGGCTGTCTAATGGTATTGGCTTCTAGTGGGCAGAGGCCAGGGGTGCTGCTAACCGTCCTCCAATGCATAAGACAGCCCCACAGCAAAGAATTATTTGACCAAAATGTCAATAGGACCGAGAAACTTCGCAAACCACCTTGTACATGTTTCATCAGTCACAACACCTTCTCCATACACTGCACAAATCTTGTTTAGAATTTCAGTTGCATTTTTACCTTTCTTGTAATAATAAAGCATACTATGTTGAAAATTTTGTGTATTTTATTCCATCTGCAGTATTAAAATAGCTACACCAAAATTTACCAATTTGATAAGTTTTTTTAAAATGCACACTGATATGACAGCTGTCACAAACCTAACAAAATTGTTTTGAATGAAGTTAAAGAAAACTAAGCACTACTAGAGCCATCACACAGAAAAAACTAAATGAACTTTTTGGCCAACCCAATAGAAAGTACAGTTCTAGATAATTGTTTGTTCCCTATTGCTACTATTACAAAATTACCATAAACTTTGTGGCTTAACAACTATTTTATTTAATGATTTTATCATCTTATAGTTCTGTGGGTTAGAAATCTGGCGCAGGTTTTACTGGGCTATAATTGAGGTGTTGGCCTGGCTGCTTTCATTTCTGGAGGCTCTAGAGGAGAATCACTTTCTTGCCCTTTTTAGCTTTTAGCTGCTGCCCGCACTCCTTGGTTCCCAGCCCCTTTACTTCACTTTCATGCAATGTTACATCTCTCCGCCCTTTTCTTCCGTAGTCATATCACACTCTAAGTCTCCTCTCCCGCCTCTGTCTTCCATTTTTAAGGACACTTGTGATGTCATTGGGCCCACCTGCACAGTCTAGGATAATCTCCCGGTCTTAAAGTCAGCTAGTTAGCAATCTTAATTCCCCTTACCACGTAACCTAACGTATTCATATATTCAAAGAATAAGATTTCAACATCTTAAGAGGGGGCATTATTCTGCTACCACATCAACTTCTCAATATAGACCCATTTCATAAAAGGGCAGGTTAAACCCTATACATCTATTTTAATTTAATTTAATTTAATTTATATTATTTTATTTTAGATTTTAGAGAGAGAAAAAGGGTGAAAAACATTGATGTGAGAGAGAAACATCAATCCATTGCTTTTCCTATGTGCCCCAACTGGGGACCAAACCTACAATGCAAGCATGTGTCCTGACTGGGAATCAAACCAGCGACTTTTTGCCTTGAGCCCGCACAACTGAGCTGCACCAGTCAGAGCAATATTATTTGTTAAGCTTATACCTATATTTCATCATAGTACAGGGGTCTCATATTGATTCAAGAATCATAGAATTTTAACTTTAAAAGGGGATGTGTATGATACCTAGTCTAATCTCCTATCCCATAGTGTCATTTTCTTCAACAGAATCTATAGTTCATTTAGCTTCTGTCAGTAGTTTCCCATGCAGGCTACCCCTTTGAACCCTTGTACACGTGACACTGATCTGCTCCAGTTTGTCACATACGCAGGTCTGTCACTTGCCTTTGCATGTTTATTTCCCTATGTCGAGAACCCTCATATCCCTGACTCCCCACCTTAGTTGGCTAACTGTTGCTCTTTTTTGGGGTTGCAGCCCAGACTTAACTTTTTCTGGAAGGCCTATACCAGGATAGAGCCCCTTGCTTTATGCTCCATACACTATGTTAGTACAATTATTTAACAGTTCCCTTGTTCCTTTTTCATATGCCCACTGGAAGCATGCTCCATAAAGACGGGGGTTTTTATCTGTCTTGTCCAGTGCCATAATACAGTGTGTAGGACAATGTCAGGTGCATAAACTGGTATTCTGATATTTATTTATTGAACAAATGAATTAACAGATCATGTCTATTCTATTTTCATATGACTGTTCTTCAAATAGACAGGATAGCTATTGGGGTTCCTTAGTCTTAACCTGTCTGGGCTACATATCCAGAGACCATAAAGGAAAGGGCTATATGCCTATAGCCTGGCTGACAAACTACAGCCAGACCTGGCTTGCTTTCTGTCACTGTAAGTAAATTTTATTGAAACACAGCCATGCCTGTTCTTTATCTACTGGCTATTAAAATAATTCCGGGCTACTTTCTTTTAAGATTGGGGTCTACTGATATTTACAAATTGATTTAATTTTTAAATACTCGACTGACACAATTTCTCAAGAATTTATCAATCATGAAATACAGCAATGTTTTAAATGGCCTGAATAACCTCCCTGACACAAGGGGACCCTTTTATGGACCCTTATGTGTAAACCAAAAGCTTAGTCCATTCATGAGTATTATTATTTAGAGTGGTGGTTTTTCGGCCCCCCTCCCCTTATTTTGTTTGCCTTAAGCAAATGGAACACTTTCAACAAATGAAACCTCAGGAGGGGCCCAAATAGAAAACACGTAAAGAGAGCTCCTGCGGTTGAAGAGGGCTGTCTTCGGATCCCTGTTTACCCAGCCCCTCTTTTAATACCCCATGTCTTTCTTCCTTTTTTTGCACTTTTTTTTATTGTTGTTCAAGTACGGTTGTCTCCATTTTTCCCTCCACCATTTTCCCCCACCTCCTTCCTAAATGGGCCCATTTGTAGCTTCCTCGAGGAGAGAAAACCACAGCTGTGGCATCTACAAGACAGAATTCTGAATTGGTCCTGCTCCCGACATAAGTTACAGGGACAAGGGCAGTGTCACCGGAGGGTCAGTCTCACTGCTGTGTTCTGCAGAGCTGCCGTCCTGATCTTCCCAGCTGCTTGAGCCTGACAGCCCTTTTACATCTCAACGAACTTTCTGGCTGCAAGGTCGCTTGCTTGTAGCTACATGGTGTGGGAAGCTAACTCCTGGGGCTCACTGAGTTTCAGACCCCTGGTCTTTTCTTACCTGTGGCAGCTGAGCGACCCTTAAACCAGGGGTGACACATTCAAATGCTTAGGTGGTCCGGGGCTTTAACACCAATGAGTGCCCTGGGGTCCCGGGGTTAGTGAGGCAGTACTGGCGGCAGTGGAAATGTGGCCCTCTGACAATGGAGTAGCCTCTTTTTATGAGGTTCTTCCCAGATCTTCTGATTTTTCCAGAAAAAAGAGAAATTCTAGATCTTCATGTGCAATCTCTTGACCTTTCAATGTGACCAGTTGACTTGATATTTGGAAAAACGCTGTGCAGGCCAAACAAAATACACCTGACCTGGACGAAGCCCACGGTGACCTTTGCCTCAGTGTTTGGCTTGTCTGCCTCTTGCTTTGGCTTTGCCCAGTCTCGGCCCCCTTTGGGCAGTTCCTACCAGTGTCACACACTTCCTGGGGTGACAGGTTATTGAAACAGCTGTCCAGTTAACCTTGACTTCCAAGTGATCTGATACTGAGTGCAGGCAGGGCAATGTCTGATTGCTTAGCCGTAGCATCGCTGGTTGCCTCAAGTGTTTCTGCCAAACACTGGTATTTGGGAGGCCTGACTTTTTTAAATAATTTTAGTAGATGAGAAATAGTCTATGGAAGTACTTTTTACGTGTTGAAAAGTATATATGACAAGAATCCAGCATTTTATTATCCAGTGACTTTCAAACCTGTTTGCACTTTAGGGTTTCTCTGTTTGATCTTGCTCTTAATATTAATGGGGTGGCTCTGATTTAATTAAAAGCTGGACTCCCACCCACCCACTCTTATCCTAAAAGACCAACAAGCTCAAGAGAAGTCACTTTTGTTTGTTTAGAAAAAGAAAGCCTTTAACCTTTAACCATCTTAGAAATTTTCGCTACCTTTTGATTTGTGGATTTTACACTTTGGTGCATTTTGGGCATAGCCTTCCTGAAACAAAATCTTTGGTTTCCTTGGGATTGTTTGGAACGTTCTAAGTATGGACATGGCCAATACCAACTTGAGAAACCGAGAAAGTACTTCATAAATCACAGCGTTTTCTCCGACCCGGAGTCAGTACCCGACACACGCGCTCTCTGAGCCAGCCTTCCTGGCCTGCCCGGTGTGGGACTGTGCATGCAGTCCCTGAGACTGAGCTGGTGGAGCTCACTAAAGCAAGTTGCTAATGAGCACAGACTCCCGTGTTTGATGTCCACACGCTTGTGAACTTAGCCCAAGGAGGGACTCCTGGCCCAGCCAGTGTGGCAAATGTGTGGTCTCAGGCCCAGGAAGGATGGGATTAAAGTAAAGCGGGAACAGAGGAGCTCTGAGCACACGTGCTGCTGGGTGTGGCAAGTGATGTCACCTGTGGATGCAGTAAGCACCTATACTACCTACATTTAGGGACAATATTTGTGTCACATGAAATCTCCCAACATGTGAAATAATGGGCACTAGGTTTTCAATGGCAGAAACCAGTGGTTTCCAAGAAATCTAGGAAGAGATAGAGTCTTATAGCTCATGGAGCGTGGGTGGCACTCCATGGCCAACCTGGAACTCGGTGACTATGCTGAAGAGCCCTTGTGTGATCCCTTGTTAGGTGTGCAGCCATGCACGTGCACCCTAAGAAACACTCTCCTCATTCAGGATGGGTAAAAGGCAGAGAGAGTTGGGTGCGGGCCTAGGACTGTAGACACTTGTCCTATGGCTGCCTTACACCCCCTCTGGTTTCACAGTTCCTGAGTGTTTTCCTATGGAAATCTTCATCATAGGAAGGACACTACTTTCTAGCTGTACCTATTTTTCAAGAATGAGAATTTTTTAAAATTATTTTTTATTATGAAAAATTTCAAACAAATGAGTACATAATATAATGAGAATAATGAATATCCATGTACACGTCATCTGGATTTAATAATTTTCAACCTTTTGCCATATGTGCTTCATCATTTTTTGTATTTTTGCTAATGTTATATGCCCCCCTACATAGTTCTTTAAAAATATGACTATTTCCTGCATCCACGCATACTGTTATGATTCTTAATAAGATGGGATTGTCAGTGACCGGGAGACCTGCACACAGAGGGCCTCTGGTGACGAGGGGGATGAACGCAAAAGCAGCAGGATTGTCCCGTATTCCCATGTCCTGCTCCCTGACAGACTGGCAGACACAGGCACAGGCACAGGGCCAGAGTCCTTTGGGAAAGAATCAGGGAATATTTTGCTTTTTGCCAGGCCATAGCACAGACCTTAGGGATGTCATAATTCTATCAAGTATATATTTTGAATAGTGTAAACTGAATAAAACTTTGAACCAAGAGACAGGGAAATAAAAGGGAACTAAAGCTATAATAAGGTCATAGAAAATTCTCAGTGGCCTGACAGTTTGAGTGTGTCCTCCTTTCTTGAAGTCTCCTCATCTCTCTTAGGGGTAAGGAGGACCCAAAGTTGCAGTAAATATCTGCAGAGGGCTGGGTGTCTTGGGAGAAGCTGGAGACAGGCGTTAGGAGATTACACTTGGGAAGAAGAAGACAACCAAAGAAGGAAGCTTAGTACAGGGAGGCAGACTCAGAAGGTCCAGCTCAGCTCTGTTCTCCTTTTCCCAAAAGACTGGTTGTCAGTGGGCCGGTAAAACCGTTTTTGATCTTAAAGGTGTTTTGGAAGACTAACTCAATCCTTAGCATTCTTAATCTCAAGCAGGGGTTCTGAAAGTTGAATGCACATGGGTTTCACCTGGAAAGCTTTAACGACTGCTGCTGATTCCTGGATCTCACCCTTAGAAATTCTGATGTAATTTGTCTCAGATGTGGCCAGGGCAACAGGATTTAAAGGACGGATTCTAGGGATATTGTAAGACTTATTCTCCAGGTTTGAGACCCACTAACCTAAGGCAATTAACTCGATAAACGTTACCCTTTAAAAAATGCATTCCATCCCCTCTCCCCCCATTAAACTTTATGGGAGCTCAATGCATAAAAATGATAAAAAGTGGAGGCTTTTTAGTTAAGGTAGTCCTGAAGCCGTGCTCAATGGGCACCACTTGCCACCTCCATGACCCATTTCTTTCCAACGCTCTCATTTCCTCCCGATAGCAGCATCTTCATCAAACTAGGCTCCTAAGAGGAGGAGCTAGAAGAGCATCTCCGGTCCAGAGTTTACTGGATTTTAACCATCTGGTCCTGAGTTTGAACCTTGGCTCTATCGCTTAGTATCTGTGACTTTGGACAACTATACCTGAAATGTCACCCTCAGTTCCTTTATCTCTTCATTAGATAAGTTGTGGGGAAGACAAAATTGGGATATAAGTTAGTGTATTGTCATTAGAGGTTAGCTCCTTCAATAGTGCAGGCTTTTCCTGAGGCCACACTGTGCTTTCAGGTCTGGGACAGGGTCAGTGGTTTGCTTTAGTGTGCAGACTTGTAGTTCAAGTTCCCCTTGTATTATACATACATCACGGAGTGAATACTGATTCTCTCTACCCACGGTGGATCTGAAATTCTCCATTGACTTGTAGCGTTATAGGAAGAGCTAGGGAAGGGGGATGAGGTTTCCCTTGCTGAGTGGTGGGGGAGCAGCCAGGTGCTCCCATGAAATGCTTCAGGAAACCAGGTAGAAGCCCGTTTTTCATTAGAATGACTATACGAAAGAAGTGTGAGAGTCTGTAATGGTGGTGGTGGGTGGGTGGGGGGCCTGAGGTGGGAAGGTATTCTCTGTGGACCATAGGTGCAGGTTACGACCGAGGGAGGACTTTTTGATTTTTAATCTCATTTTTAAAAGAACAATGGAATTTTAAGCAGGCATGAAAAAACATGAACATATCTTTTTTTTTTTTTTTCCTATTTTGGTATTCTAATATGGTTAAATAAAACTCTCACATAATATAGAAACTTCACTTTCCTCCTTATGAATATTTTACAGTGTTGCTAAGAAGTGAAATTGACTGATGTGAATTTAACTACCTCCTCCTTCTTCTTCACAGCCAGACATTAGTAAGTAGTGAAATGGCTGGAGGTGTTCAGGGAGAAGACAAAAGAGAAACCAGAGGCTTGGGGAATTACAAAGTCAGATAATCTGTAATTGAATAATGTTGAGTAGGATACACAAATCAAAAGTGTTTAAAATCTGTTAAAGGAAGGACTCATTTGGGTTTGGCCCTGTCTCAGCGACATTGAACTAGTGATTGAAGTCTAAGCATGACCATAGGTGGTATTTCCTGTTTATCTTTCACAAAGCTGGCATCAATTTCCACATGGAGTTCTCTGCATACTCCCGACCTCTACAGAGTGAAAAGTGCTCTTCAGTTTCCTCAGCATCAATAATGCAGAACAGTTCTTTTCTTCCTGGAGTCTGGATAAAAGGAGGACCGGTACCCAAGGGTAGCTGTTTGGGCCACTTAGGATGTTTGGTGGGCTCAGTGTGGATTATCCTTAGTCTGTTAATTATTTTTTAGTTATTTTATTCACATACTATTTCCAAAATATGTAGGTTTGCTTGCTGATCCATCTTAATATAGTTGCTACATTTTAAATTTCTATTCTTAATAGACAGATAGGAAAAACAACCACAAAAACTCCAAAGAAAAGTGAAGAATACTTATTTGGGATAGCAAAACCTCTTTTTGTAATTTGAAATGAAGACTAAGGGAATTTCTGGCCAAACTGTGATCCTGTCTCCGTGGTGGCCTCTTCCTCACATGACACCTCCACTCACGCCCAGGTGCCAGGCAGGGCCCCCACGTGGCTCCGCCCCCCGAGGTTACCTGTCCTCAGTGCCCCACTGAGGGTACCACCTGCAGGGCTATGTCCTTTATCATTTCCCTTCTGAAGACAATTTCTATTTTTTTAATAATGCCTTAGTAGTGTTAGTGAGTTGTCTGAAGAAAATTTGATGAAAGTAGCTCTGATGCAGGTATATATGAGAAACTAATAAATGGCAGGGTTGTTTTATCCTGATGTGAGTATATACGTTTCACAAGGAGTCCCCTGGAAACCCTCACTGATGTATATGTTAGTGAGGGAATGTTCAGGATTTCAGGAGTAGCTTTGATGGCTGGGACACAGTGGTGCAGAGTACCTTTTATATATATCCGCCTCAAATCTCAACAGATGACTGCTGCTTCGAACCTGTTTTAAAGACAGGACCTACTTAGGTTTTGCCTTAACATCACTAATTTTTTTTTTTTTTTGTTACACTCACCATTGCCAGAACATTTAAAAGTCCCCTTCCTTCCCCCTAAAACTAAGACGCTGGTGACATCTCAATTCCTTTCTACATGTGACCTTCTCTGTATTGGTGAAATCTGTGGATTATAGGGATTTCAATTCTGCACTTTGCATCCAATTAACAAATTACTTCATTTATTATTGCCCTGACTTTTCAGTTTGAGGCACATCTTTCTTTCCCTTTCACCAGTCCATCATTACTTAATGAAGACATAGCTAATAATGAATACACAGTTCAGTTATTTCTTAGAATAGCCCTGTTTAATAGAAACATAATGTGAGCTGCATGTCCAATTTTAAATCTTCTAGCAGCTACATTAAAGAATAAAAAAGAAACAGGTGAAGTAAATTTTTGGTAACATATTTTATTTAATCCATTGTCAAAAATATTGCCTCAAGGTATAATTAAGTTAATTAATATGGTATTATATATATATATTTCTATACTCAATCTTTGAAGTCTAGACTGTATTTCATAATTACAGCACATCTGAATTTGGAGTGGCTAAATTTCAAGTGGTCGATAGACAAACAGAAAATTTCACAGTGTCCTATCTGGGAATCCATATATGGCAGGCATATTAGTGACAAATTACTGAATTGGACAGCACTAGAGGAGGACGAGATATAGGGAGAAAAATCATTAGATTTCAACATGTTTTTATGAAGAAGATGGTCTAAAAGTAGGCGTACGCTCACAATTCTGTGAGCTTGCATCCCTGAGGGATACCCTCTAAGAGGAACTAATTACAACGCACGGCTGTGTGCAGCAGTAACTGTTTCAGTACCCCCACCTAGTTGTCCATGTCAGATACTTTATGTCCTTCATCCCCACTCCCCATCTTTTCCAATCCTGTCTTTCACTAAGTTCTATTGGTTCTTCCTCCAAAGTACAACTGCAGTCAGACCATCTCTCTCAATCTCTGCTACCCTCTCTTTACAGAGGCTGCTACCACCGGGGTTACTGCATTAGGCTATAGCTGGCTCCCCGCAGGCACTGTGGGTGTTCTCCAGTCCATTCTCCAGGCTGCAGCCTGTGTTGTAAAATGCAAGTCTAAGCATGCCTCTCTCCAAGTTAGAACCCTCTACCATCTTCCCAGGCTTTCACAACAGCCCCCAATCCTGTGGTGGCCCACAAGGCCCTCTGTGATCTGGCTCTTACTGCCTACCACATCTTCCACCTTCATTTTGCCCTGCTTCTCTTCTTTTCCTGCATGGGGATTTTCATCCACTCTCTTACTTTTACCTGCGGTGCTTTTGCTCTCTCTTGTTGCCTGGCTAACTTCTTTTGGCCATTCCTGTGAAATGGGTCTCTCTCAGGGACATCTCCTCTATCTTCCTTGACTCTTGAGCTCCCATTCTACCTGTTCTCATAGTACTGCTATGTCTCTTTCATAACACTTACCACAATTCTATCTAGGTGCTTATATTTGCGGTTCTTATGCATTCTCAACCAGTGTGAGCTTTACAAGAAGAGAGAACCACATCTCACTTGCTCATCACCTTTATGTGTAGGACTAGCCACGTGCCAGCAGCTGAATCTGTAAATGCATTTTCTCAGCCTGTTGTTTCTAACAGTTTGGTGGCTTTAAAGGCGTCTCAAGGTTGCATAACCTCTTGTTGGTATGAGTCAGTGTTCCAGCTTTTGTTTCACTTGCAGATTTTAGAGTGTATCCTTTATGAGGCTGTTTCTTTGACAGATGGCCAAGAAACCTGGGAAAGTTCCAGTGGGCGTTGAGACGATGATCACAACATCATCAACTTAGCTTTGTACCATAAGCATACTCTTAACCACCAACCCCCTTGGCCCTTGTACCCGCCCCTGTGGCTGTAGAGTTGCTAGGTCATAGGCATGTGCACACCCTGATTACCATATAACTCCAAATTGTTTTCCAAAGCAGGTATGCCAATTCACACCATTGACAAATAGTGTAGGAATTCTTCATTAATATTGTGGTGTGAATGGTATCTTGTGATTTAAATGTGTAATTCCCTCATTACTAATGAAGTTAAGCATCTTTTAATTTTTTTATTCACCATTCCTCTTTCTCCATGTGTCAGATAACTTTTGCCATTTTCTATTGGATTGCTCATCTTTTCCCTCATTGTTTCTCTGAGATTTTTATGTATTCTAGATTCTAATCCTTTGTTAGTATTTGTTAGTAACTAATTAATTTTTTTATTCTATTTTTATTGTTGACACTATTACAGATGTCCCCATTTCCGCCTCCTCTTTTACCCCCTTCTATCCAGTCCCCACCCCACTTCCCTCTGGCCAACGCCACACTGTTTTCTGTGTCTGTGGGTTATGCACATGTGTTCTTTGGCTCATCCCTTCACCTTCTTTCATCCAGTCCCCCTCTTTGTTAGTATTTATATTGATAATATTTTCTCCTAGCCTTTGGCTTTGTTTCAGTCAGTCTGCGGTCCTTTTATGAATAAAGGTGATTAATTTTGGATATAGTAAGTTAATATTTTCTTTTATGGTCCCTGCTTTTTAAAATCTCACTGACGTAAATTCTTCCCTCTTCCAAAGTTATAAATCTATCTCCATCTGCAATTTCACAGATTTTGATCAGCAGTATTTTTGTTATTTTTCAGTTCTATGTATTTTCTAATTTTTATTCTTTTAAAATTCATGGGTAATTTTGAAGTGTTTTGAATTTCAAATACATAATTTCCTTTTCTACTTCTTTTTGCTGCTGATTTTTACTTTAACTTATTATGGTCAGGTAATGGAGTTTGTGAGATAAGAGAACCTGAAAGGTGAGGTCCATTTTAGAGCCTGGAATGTGGTTAATCTTCATAAACCATCTGTGCTTGAAAAGAACGTATAGCTTCAAGTTGTTGGATTTCTTATTTTACAGCCACACGTCAAATCCAGTTTGTGGTGTCGTCCAGATTTTTATATTGTTACTGATTGTTGTTGCTTGATATGTCAGTTACTTAGTCATGTTGAAATCTTCCATTATTACTTGGATTTGTCCATTTCTTTGTAATTCAGATATTTTTTGGTTTATGTACTTCTGAATACATATGATTAAATGTATATACATATAAAATATGTTATATATTCCTGGAGAATTGAGCCGTTTATGTAGTGATTCTCTTTATATCTAACAATCCTTTTGTCTTTAAATCTATTTTGTTTGATAATAATACAACTTTACTAGTTTTTTAAATTAGTATTTTGTCTTATAACCAGATAATTAAGTCCATTCACATTGTTTGTGATGAATGTTACGTGTGGATTTATTTCTTCCATCTTGTAATGGTTCAGACTGAAGTGTTGATCTGGATTATGTTATATACTCGGTTGATGGATGTTTGATGCTGGCTCACCCAGTCACCTACCCATGATCCATCATGGTGGACTATGCTTACGGCCCCAATAGCACAGTGGCTCAGGATTCAGTGGCACCATAAAGTGATGCAGGAACTGGATATGGTTACCTGGGGAAAGACCAGTGTCAGGAAGGAAACAGTTCACCATCATCACATATTTGAAGGACTATCATATGCACCTAAAGAGGAAATAAAACATTAGCAACAAATAATAGAGCTAGAACAAATGAGTGGATAATACATTGTTCATTGAGCAACGGTTACATGCCAGGTAAATCATGAAGTACTTTTTACACTTAATTCACATAACAAACCACGAAGGTAGGAGGTTATTATCCTCATTTTATAGGTGAGGAAACTGGGTCTCTCAAGGTCAAACAACTAGTAAGTGGTGAAATTGGGAATCGAACTCTATTCTGTATGAATCGAAAACGCTTGCTCTTTTCACTGAATTGAACACATGGAAGTGAACTGGTAAATATCAAATAAAGAAAAAACTCTCTTTTAATTGATCGAAAATATAATGAACTATCGTTTCGGGCAGTGAGTTTCCCACCCTTGAACATCTCCCAGCTGAGCGAGGTGGTCGTATGTCGAGTCTGTGGTAGCGGGAGTTCTCCCGTGAGTGCGGAGTTGTACTTCAGAGCAGACGGGCATCAAGGTCTATTTCAGTTCCAGCGCCGCATTGGCACTGCGCCAAAGCTCAGCCAGTCTCTGTCTTCCACAACCCTCCCTACTTTTTGCAAGTAGCCGCACGTGAACTGGCCTTTCTTCACTCAGCCTCCTGAATTCACTGCAGTGCTAAGTGATGTGTGCAGGTGGGGGCTGAATCAAATGCTATTTGATGATGACTTGATGAAAGTCAACCTCGCCTGTTTGGATCGAAGAAAAAAAAGTCACGTGTATTTTGTAGAATGAAAACTTGATTGCAGCAGAAAGTTTGTTAATTTGAAGTGCTGGAGCTAAGAAATGCAAAAGCTGAGAGACTCTGTTTAAAATGAAATATAATTTTGTACACAGATTTTAGCAAGTAGCCAGGATTCACCGGGGGGGGGGGGGGGGGGGCGGGGAAATAAAGGTCTGCTTTCTGTGTCTTGCTTTGTTCATACATCTTGCCTTGTGAAGCATAAGAAAAACTTGTTTCTGTCTGCAGTGCCATCAGGCTGGCCCCTGCGCAGGCCCTGTTTCTGTCCAACTTATTTTGTAGCCTCATTGCCACTTGATCAGTAACCATGTCCCCCTTTTTCTAAAGTCCAGCTAAAACGTATTTCTGCCAGACGCTTCTGTTGGCCCATGCCTCTCTTCTTTACCTTCAAGTACCCAGTGGTGGCAGCTACAATATACCAAAAAAAAAAAAAAGGTTTTAAACATGCCTTACTTTTGAGTAGTCCTTTAAAAACTTGTAAAAGTGATTTGACAAGTAACTGCTTCCTACCACATGTCTCTGGGGTTGGTAGGAAAGATCTCATTATAGGCTTTCGATACACAAAGAAACTGAGGCATAAGGAGGTTATGAATTGCTAAGTAGTCAGTGGCAGAGTTTTGGCACCTTTCAGCTCCCACAGCTCTCACAGCCAGATGTTGTGTTCCAAAATATTTCCCTTGAGCTTCTGATTCTTAGAGTTTAATTTATGACATGGCTGATACATGCGGTTTGGTATATTTGCAATTGGCTGAGCTGGTTATTCGAATGGGCCAACCAAGCGCTAGCCAAAGCCTACTAGGATGTGAACAGACTTGAGAAGGGCCTACTTCTGAGGTGAATGTGCTGTCACCTGATGCGCGACACCAAAACACACCCAAGAAAATATGTTGCTCTCAGATTTGACCTCATGTCTCTGTAGATTGGTTCTTCCAGTTTTATCTCGTTGGCCCATGTGACTGGGGTGACTTGGGCAGTGCATCACTCTTATTTTTCTGGCCTTGCTTTTCTCACCTCATAGTGGAGGGGCGCGCACCAGATGGGTGATCCCCAGAATGTGGTCTTTGGGCTGCACGTATCAGAATCAGGAGGGGCACTTGTTCAAAGTCCTGATTCCTGGACTCCACCCAACCACGCAGGACTGGAATCTCTGGAGATGGGATTCATTTATTTATTTTTTAACAGAGCTGACAAAGTATGGGCACTAAAGTTTGAGAACCTCTGAATGAGGTGACCAGGAGAAAGACTGAGGAAGACAGCAATTACGGATTTAATTTTAGCAGAGACTTTTTTTACCCTTCGCATGGGAAGACTTTTTTTGACATACCAAAGGCTGTACATAGTTAATATATGCAACTTGATGGGTTTGGAGATAAATACACACCCACAAATCAATTTCATAAACATATCCATCACTTCCAAGAGTTTTCTCCCTCCGACCTCCCTCTCTCTTTTTCTATTTTTCCTTTTTTTTTTCTGATAATAACACTTAACATTAGATCCTGATTTCAGTTCCTTTGGATATATACCCAGGAGTTGGGTTACTGGATCTCGTGATAATTCTACTTTTAATTTTTCTAGGAACCTCCATAATGAGTTTTAGAATGGCTTCATCAATTTACATTCGCATCTCTAGTGCACAAGTATTTCCTTTCGTCCACATCTTTGTCTTTTTGGTAATAGCCATCCTAACATTATGAGGTGATTTCTCGTTTTGGTTTTGACATGCATTCCCAGATAATTAGTGTTGTCAAGCACATTTTCACATACCTGTTGACCACACTGATTACTCTTCTTTGATATCAGAGACTCTAGTTGTTTTAAATTTGCCAGAAATTAACTAATTAGCATGTGATGATGATATACTGTTTTCATTATTTATGTCTGTCTCTCCCAGCTTATTGCCTGCTTTGGTTCTGTTTCTTCCCTGCGCACCTACAGTAGCCTTCCACCTCTTCTCATTCAGTCCATCCTTGACCTTACCATTAGAGGTATTTTTTGGTGTGTGTCTATAAAACAACAAACACAAAGAAGTTTCTCCCACAATTAATTATTTCTTTGCATTATAAAACATTTAGTTTTTTAGCATGGCTTCCTAGGCCTTGTCTAGTTTTGGAAAAATAGTAGGAGATAAAGCTTTTCTAGTAGTTTTATCTCCCAAATTTTTATTCTTACCTATCCAGGAGTCCTTTGTTTCTCAAAGTGGTGTAGGTATCTGCTTACCAAGAGTCATCTTGTTTCTGTTTTTTTTTTTAAATATGGAAAAGCTTTATATTTTATTCTATTGTTGGATCCAGGGACAATCATATTTACAGAAAATATGCCCAAATATTAAATTACAAGCATTTATTAATAAAGAAAATAGGCACTGGATTTAGCTTGGCTCTTTGAAAATTTAATTTAATTTTTTATGTATTTATTTTTACTGTTTACTACTACTTGCTATTAGAAAATTGAAGACAAGTACCAAAGAAATATTTGTGCAAAAATAACTTAAAATTAAGAATATTCTATATATACATACATATATTACATAAAAGAAAAGGTTTGTTGCACCAGATTGCAGCAGACTGTCATTCCATGATTTAAACAGTAAAGTACCTCGATTTGGTCTGTGGAGCATCCGCTTCTCTGTGCAGTGTTGAGCATTGGGGCCTGCGCACGCACTTCTCCTTCTGGACGGCTTTCCGGGAGCTTTCCTCCTTGAGGAACTGCAACACACTGTTCACAATCCAGTGGATTTGTCGCCTTCTCTGCAGAGCCTTCTCTGCCCTTAAAGATAACTACTCTCTATATTTCCATGTTACCAGGGATATTTGTCTATATGTTTGTTGTAATTCATATGATTATCATTATTATTGTTCTGTTTCTGCATTTCTTGCTAGGTCATATCTCATTCAGCTTTATACCTAAGTGCCACTATGGGGTCCAGCACAAAGTTGATGGCCCATAATTGATGTTAAGTGAGAGTCTGGTTTTGGCTAAGGTATTGGTACCTCCAGACCCTTATGCTTCTTATTACTATCCTAGAGTACAGGATCTTATATGCACCCAGTTAGTGATAACAGCTTGGCCAAGTGATCTGGCTTCTGTCCTTGCTCTGGGAAATAATTGAACTCTGTCAAAAAGCAGTCAAGAACATTTCATATACTGAGAGTGTTAGGATGATGGCCAGTTGAAAAGCTTGGAAGTACCTTTTTAGTTTTATTAGACTTGCGTCTGTCTTAAATACGTGTTAGGGCCAATGCTGCGCTATTTCAAGCAGCAAGGATCAGAACTCAGGAATTCGTGATCTTTCATTCTGATCTGAAAATTGCTGAAATGATTTGTCACTAAACAACAAAGACCTTCTAACACTGGTTGTCAGAGGGAGGAAGAAGCCTACGTCTTGGAAGGGGGACTTTTCTGTCAGTGTGAACTCTGGACTGTGGAAGGTTTAGTTCAGGTCTAGTAAAGAACTCTAGAAAGAATACAAGGGCACAGTAGTCAAGAAGGGATTTTAATACTAGCCATTGACTTGGGTGTGAGGGAACAGGCATTCACACTGTTGGTGAGGATAGTAAATTGGTTCTGCCTTTCTAGAGGACAGTTTTGCAATGTGTATTAAAAGTCTTAAAGGTGCTTATACTTTCTTTTCTTACCAATTCTACTTCTAAGAATTTTTTAATGAAGTAAGCTTGATAAATATACCAAGAGGTTTGCCTAAGGATATTTATTGGGAACCGATCTAAAGGTCCAAAAGAGAGGGAATTGATCAAACAAATTGTTTTGTCTATATAAGGTAATTTATACAGGCGTGCAAATGAGGTAGAGCTGTATTTATGGAAAAGGAAAGAGGCATATGAAATATTGTCAAGTTAAAAAAAAAGCTGTCTATGAGACCATAGGTAGATTTCGATTGATATTTATAACATACATTTTAGGTATATTGGTACCAAACAATGACTGGAATTACACACCGACACAATTTTTTTTTCTTTTGGTTTACCTTAATGTTACAAATTTTCTCCAGAGAACATATAATATTTGAATTAGGAAGAGATAACATTTTATTTTTCAAAATTATTATGTCTAGAAAGGATAATACCTTCAGATTGGTATTCTCCAGATTTAATGAATAGTGCTTGGAGGGAGAAAATGTAGCATATGTTTTAGCAATTAGATGACTGAGGGGACAGGCAAGTGGCTTGACTCCCCACTTGGCAGTATGAGGTAATATTGGGAGACCTTTTTGAATTTTATTTATTCATCTTTCCCACTGGAACTGCTTTTGCACAGAGCTGAGACCTTTCCTCCTTCCCTGCCTGGCTTTTACTTTTTAGACACTGCCCCGAGGTCACATCCCTCCCAGGGTCAAGACCGGGTCCCTTTCTTTGTCTAAGTATTGCTGGAATATTTATGACTTGTTATTCATTGTTTTTATTCATTTCATTAAAGATTTTGAGAGTCAGATTTCATAATTCCGTGTCATTCCATTTTATCCTGATTCTTTCCAGTGTTATTAGTTTAGAAAATGCTTCAAAAGTGTTTTTTATTTGTTACAAAATTTATTTGAGATTGATTTTTGTGTGGTATGAATTGAGACCATAAGTTTATTTTTTGCAAAGTACTTAGCCAGTTTCACACACACCATTTATAGAGCGATCCATTTTTCCCATATTAGCTTATGATATATACTTTCTCATTAATTAAGTTATAACATATACAAGGGTCTATTTTAGGCTTTTTTGTTTTATTCCATTGATCTATTGATTCTACAGCAGCATTATACTGTTATAATAAAGGATTAAAATGCACTTTAATATCTAGTTTGGGTACATTTCCATTGATTTTACTTTTAAAAATATAACTATCTTCACACAATGTTTACCACATGCAATGCTTAGCATTATATAAAAAAATATAAATTTATTTGGTAGTAATTGACATTTCCCATTAGTATTTAGTTTACCCCTCCAGGAACATATTTTATCTTTCCATTTTTTAAAATTTTTCTTCTTTGTTTCATCTTCCATCATTTGTAGCTATTGTAAATTGGATCTTTCCCTCATTACATCTTCCAACTAGTAATTTCTAATATATAGAAAACTGAATCTTGAATATATATTTCATAATTAGTTAATTTGCCAAGTGTTATTAGTTTTAACAGATTTTTGGTTCTCATTATATTTTCTAGAAAAATAATCACATCATCTTGTACAAATAATTACAATTTCCATCCCATTACTCAAATAATTATCTATCTCGTTTCT
The DNA here is from genome assembly GCF_022682495.2 of Desmodus rotundus. Taxonomy (NCBI): domain Eukaryota; kingdom Metazoa; phylum Chordata; class Mammalia; order Chiroptera; family Phyllostomidae; genus Desmodus; species Desmodus rotundus. Next base: position 29,647,028 of record NC_071394.1, on the reverse strand, counting down.
TTTTTTGAATGTTAGTAGTGACCCTGCACACGCTCATCTTTTCCTGGTTCGAATGAGAGCAACTTTAGTAATTTGCTACCAGGAGGTGCTGGCAATTAGTCTGAGAGAGATTAGGAGGCATGTTTTGCTTCTTAGTTCACTAGTAAGCTTAAAATAAAAAAAAAATGTTGAATTTTACGAAATGATTTTTTGTCCTTTTTTGATAATTATGCACTCTTTGTTATTTGACCTAGTGATATAATGTGTTATATTAATATATTTTCTAATATTAAATAATCCTTGCATTCCTGAGGTAATCCCTACTTGATTGTGCTGGCTTCTTATTTTAATATACTTTGACTTAATTTCACTGGTTCCTCATTTAGGATTGTATCCATAAATGAATCTTGTCTGTAGTGTTTTTTAAGAAGAAATGTTATGAGGAAATAAATGGTTTCATGGTCAGACACATTTGAGAAAGGCAGATTAAAACATTTAAGTGAATTTCTTTGCTTCAGGCATCTCAGAGACATTTACATGCTAACATGTGCTATAAATCTCAGAAAGAGTGTTTTCCAAACTAATTCACAGGAACCACCCTCCCCCTCCAATGGAAATGACACTAATCTCCACAGAACCCTCTTTGGAAAATACTAGTCATTGTCATACTGTGGTACAGGTTATATTAACCACATAAAGTGAATTAGGATAACTTTTCTTTATTTTATATGCTCTGCAGTAGATTTCACAATATGGATGTGAATCACTTTCTTGAAAACTTGAAAGGCCCATAGCATTTTCTAGGCCATTTTTGCAAATTTTCCCTTACTAACATTGCAGTGTCTCCCAAGGATGTTCAGCTCCCCTCGTCCACTGAATTCATTTTATTAATTCGTATTTCCAGGACATTAGTCACTTTCCAGAGTTTCTAAATTTGTTAAAATATATTTGTGGGTAGAATTCTCTCTAATTCTTAAGACGTGTTTACCTACCTGGGGGTCAGTGAAACAAAAAGAAACAATGTATGCCGAATGCTTGAGACTGCACAGCACTGAGTAAAGGGCGACCTTTGTTATTTTCTCCCTCCTTTCTAGTTTTGTTTCTTTCTTTTTTATTTAGATTTCTCAGAACTTTGTGAATTTTAAAACTCTTTTCCCAAGTAACCACTTTTCTACTTATCTATTTCTCTACCTATCTATTTATTTTATTGTTTTCAAATGTATTAGTTTTCTGCTTAGGTTGTTGTATTCTTCCAGCGTTTCTTGCAGTTGTTTTTTCTTTGTTTTCTAGATTCTTGAGTTGATTGAACAGTTCATTTAAACAAAATTATTTATTAATAATGAAAACATTTAAATCTATTAATTTGAACTAAAACAAGTTCTGTATTTTGTGGCCGTTTGCACACATGGCTCGACATTCGGAGTTTACAGAAGGGCTTGCAGGTGAAAGCAAGACCCGCCTTCGGCTGCTCTGGTCCTCACCACGGGCAAGCGCAGCTCGCAGGTCCTTCCAGGGCTACCCCAAGTGGACTCGGCTTTTGAGCACAGCTTTGACAGGAATGCATATATTAATACTTAGTTATTATTTCCATCAGGTTGACCAGCTCTCCTTTTCTTTTAAGGTGTTATTTATTTGTTTTTGGAGAGAGGGAGGGAGAAAGAGAAGGAGAGAAACATCAGTGTGTGGTTACCTCTCATGCGTCCTCTACTGGGGACCTGGCCCACAGCCCAGGCATGTGCCCTGACTGGGAATCGAACCGGAGACCCTTTGGTTCACAGGCCAGCGCTCAGTACACTGAGCCACCCCAGCCAGGGCAAATAGCTCTAATTTTAACTTAAACTTCTCATTTGATAAAATAACATGAGAGTGGCTTTAAAACTTTTTATTGAATATTAAATTACCTTGTTATTAATTTCTATTTATATCACATTGTGATTAGATAACGTAGTCTATAAATTTATACTATTTGGAAAGTCCTGAGATTTATCAAGTGATCGATTACATGGTCAATTTTTATAAATGTTTCATAGATATTTAAAAGGTATTATCTCTGAAGTCACTAAGTATATAATTTGTTCAAATCATTTTTATTCATTGTTGCTTACTTGATCTGTTATGATAGAGTGGTAAATTACTTTTCTTATCAAATTGAACTTTTATCAATTTTTATTTATATTCCTGATAACTTTTCTGTTTTATGTTTTATGCCATAATATTTGGCACATAAAGCTTATTTAATTTCATATACTTATTCTGTTATTCTGGATTGTCATTTTTGCTTCTTTAAAAAAATCCTAAAAGTAACATCTATACCTGCAAATAAGAATTCAAATAATAGAGGACATCAAATGAAAAATAACATATTTTTTTCAGACTCCCTACATGTAAAGTCACACTTCATTGGTAATTACTTTTGAATATTTTTACTATTTGTATTTATTCTGGTGTTTACTTCCATAACTTTAAATAATGTTTATCTTTTCATTCTTAATTTATTAACTATAGTTATTATGTTATTGTATTGATTCTTCGATATGAAAAACTATACTAACTACTCTTAACTATCTTTCTTAAATCCCTGACAATTTTAATTTTGTAACCTTTACAATTTTATAAAATAAACTCCCAACTTCTTCATTCATCAGCTTCAAACATTTTTGACTGTTATTTAAGATGGGGAAATGAATTTCCCGATTTAATATCCTTTGCGCCTCTTTTTCTCTGCTATCCAACTACGTTATCGCTTTTCCTTGAGGAAGGGGTATAGCATTCTGTTCTCTAATTGTAATAAATCTCTCATATTTCGTTTATAGTTGACTCTGAAAGTTAAAAGCTGGCAGACAGCATTTTAATATAATAATTACGTAAATAGTCACTGAATTATTTGGTAAAAGTATTGAATATCTAGAGAAGGCAAGGTGATTCACCATCTATACCCCTTTAAGGGGAATGTTCCGAAGGTCAAGGCGAAATGGATTCTGTCTTTTTAAACATTCTATCTATTACTTAGGCTCATGCCATGATTTGAGTCATTTTGTATTTGTACCATTCTTGGTAATCGTGTTTGTTCTTTTCTTTCTGGAGTTTCTAGTTATCTTTTATTTTTATTGACAAAAGAAACACATGCCTTTCTACCATAACACCAATATCTTTCAACTATTAGTTATAATATTTGTTAACTGCTCTATTATGTATTGACTGATTTCTAGGTCTGTGTATAGTTGCTATCCCGGGAATTTTCTTCATTCGATTTCTGGATTAGTTGCACTATTTCTTACATTTTGTCTCTTTCCTTTTTTTGACTCCTGTCCACTACAGTACATATTCAAGTGATTTATTGTCCAGAAAAAGTACATCAAAGGTAAACTTTCTAGGGCCTAGCTTTCCTGAAATTGTCTTTATTGTGACCTAATGCTTGAGTGGCATTTTGCTAGGGATAGAACTCTAGATTTAAAATCATTTCCTCTATATTGCTCGTTTGTCTTTTAGCATGCCTCCATTTCTAACAAAAAGTCCGAGGCCACACTGATCCTTTTTATTTTCTGGGTAACCTGAATTGTTCCTTCCGGACGATTCTAAGATTTCGTTTTTAACTTCAGCACTCTGCATTTGGCAAACGTGTCTAGGGATTCCCTCTTCGTGTTCACCCTGCGGAACCATCCTGCACTCTTTCAACCTAAGGACAGGTATCTTTGGGTTTGAAGAATTTTATGCTGTTTGACCTTCAGTTATTTTCTGTTTGTTTTCTTTTGTATTTTTTACTGTTATTTCTGGAGTTTTCAGGAGGGGGGAAGAATTATATACAAGTATTCACTCTTCTTCCTGAACTGTAAATCTGCATTATAAATTTTTTTCAATGTTGTGATATTTTTTTCTATTTAATAATTTTCGCCTTGACTACTTTGGTCTTTGTATCTACAATGCTATCTTCCATTTCTTTTTTCCTACTTTTCCCTGGTATAGATTTATTCAACCTATTATCAATAGTTTGTACCTTATTTTTTTAAGTTTGTTATTTCTAAACAGCATTGGGTTGGAGGAATGCTCCCTACCAGACCTGACACACCTACTCATCGGTTCCTAATGTTGATTAGACCCCGCAGGCAGAATGTCTTTGAGTGATATTCTCAGGAAGTGTGGATACGTCATGACATTTGCTAAGGACATTTACATCTGAAAACATTGTTCTCATTTTGGGGAAATGCACAGTGATTTGACTGGTATCAGATTTTGAGGGCACACCTTGTTTCTTTAAATGGATGTATAAATTGATACCTTTTTTTCCTGATGTTTCATGTGGGGAAGTCTGGGACCAGCTTTTTCCCTCCATTCCTCCCTTTTTCCTCCTACTTCCGTTTGTAGCAATTATTTTGTTACCCGGGTCCATGTGTGTGTGTATGTTTTCACAACGAAATTCAGAAATTACCTAAGTGTGATGGTTTCAGTGCTTTTGGTTCACACTGGAACACTATCTCTTCATTTTATTGACTCCTCTTAAGTTGAGAAAATTTTATTTGACTGTTGCTTTTAGTGTTGTTTTTCCCTCTAGCATATCTACACTGAATTGAATATGTATTCGTGCTCGTCCTTCTTACCATCTTCCTTCTCATAGTTTTAGTTTCTTCATATTCTGTGAGGGTTTTTAAAGCTTGTTCTTTATATCTTTGCAATGTACGTGGTGTGTGGGCCACGGTTTCAACATCATTGGAGCTGCTTAGAAATACAGGATTTGGGCTCCACTCCAGAACTGCTGAATCAGAATTTATATTTTAATAATTTTTAAGTGATTTATGTGCACTTGAAAGTTTGAGAAGCTCTGCTCTATCACCAGTTCTGTTTTCTGCGATGTCATTCTGTTCTTTGTTGCTGTTAATATAATCTTTAAACTCCTGGTTACATTTTGGGTTTTCTTATATTTTCATATTTTAGCCAATTCTTTGGGCAGTTTCTTTCCTCTAATTATTGTGTTCTGATCTTGTTTCACAGAGATGGTAAACTTTTACATTTTTTATGAAGGCAACAAAATATGGTTTAATTTTTCACTTGTGAAAAGAGTTGCTGTAGAAAACTCTATTTAGAAGCTTTTCTTTCTTTGAGGCTTTAAAAGAAAGAAAACCTCCCCCCATCTTGTCTTTGGGGGGAGGGTTTTTTTCCCTTTTGTTTGTTTTTGTTGTTTTTCCCCTCAAGCCCATTGTTGGCTAATTTTCTACTTTTTTCATCTTTGACTTGTGTGAAATCTAGTAAGTCTTTGTCTTTATTAACAAAAAGAACAGGTGAATTATTTTTTACTCCACTTACTATTCCCATTATTGTGTTCAGATTTAACCTAAAAATTTATTTATTTTTTTATTTCTTAGGTTTATGTCTAAATCCATCTAGCATGGATTTAGATGAATTACAGTTAATATCATTTAATACACACAACTGTTGCGTTTTTAACTCTACAGCTACATGCAACTTACAGCTATTTAAATAGTGTAAAACATTAAATACCTTTTCACGTGCCTTCCCAGAATGAGAGCTCTTCCTGTGTTTGCCCCTATTTATAAAGGTTTTTCTGTAGAACGATGATTCCATCTGTAGTCGTTATCTTGCTAAATTAGGAGAGCCAGGGTCTCTTCACAGAAGTACAGTAGGCAGAACTGATGGGGCAGGAAGACTGGTTTGGGTGGGAGTCCGTGACTGCAGCAAAGAGAGTTCCCACAAAACTGCTGCTGCCGCTGCTGCTAACCGTATTTCTGACCACTGCAGCCGTTGCATTCTGGAATTTGATGCAGACCCTAGAGGTGACCAAGGTCTTTTCCTACGTTCTTCGGGCCCGTCCTTTGCCTCTGGTTGTGAGGATGGAGCATGTGGTTTGTGGTCTAAGAATGCACTTCCCATCTCATTCCCACTGGGGGCTATATTCAGGGGAATTTTCACACTCGCCGTGAATGGCTCTTCCTTCTGGTTTTGTCTTGCTGTGCTCTGCCAGTTGTTGCTGTTGTGTGTATTTGTGTGTGTGTGGTTTTTATAGTGAGCAGTAGCCCTATCATGCACATCTATCCTGCTACCATGTTAAGAAGTCCAACCGTTAGCACGTTACTCAATTTTGATGAGCGAGGTGTCTCAGGTGGCTTTTGGTTGTTCTCTTTAGTTGTTACTATTTTTATTTCACTTTTCATGTTTTGTGTTTATTTTTGCCTTTTTAATTTGTCTTCAGGTGCTGAATTTTCTCTCACTTAACTCATCTTGGGTTTTCTCTCAACCTTTCACCCCAGAACTTCTTTATGTGTCTTGCTGCTTCCACATCCAGGTTTACCACTTGCATCGACAATGATCTCAGGTGCTGTATCACCAATTAGCCTATGAGCCACTTCCTTGAAGGTGAGAGCTAAGTCGAACTCTTTGTATTCCCCATATAGTAGATGTTTAGTACACATGTAAAAAGCTGATTAGCTTCGTGAAGGGGGTGCATTACATTAGCTTCATGTAAGAGCTTCATTCCTAATGAACTCTTACTCCTTTTTCTCTGACCAGTGCTAAACCATGAAAAAGGACAGTTTTGATTAAGATTTTCTTAGGAGAATTTGGAACCCAGACCCCTACTATGGAGGCCTCATGCCTTGTTTCCTGGTCTCTCGGTCCAGGAAAAATGTGCTGTCTAGTCTTGTCTCCTGGGCCTGAGTCAGTAAAGGGCTCCAGGGCTCTACAGGATGGGCTTGCTCACCTTGCTCCATCCTGTGCTACCTTTAATCTGCCTTCGGGGGGTGCAACTTATTCTCTGTGTTTTTCCCTTCTCTGAAATGCCCGGTGAGAGAATAGATTTTCGTATTAGGAAAATGGGCTGTTGAATTCCAAAGTCAGAAATAGACCACATAAATATGTATGAAGCGTTAAAATTCTTCTTTGAAGTATGATTTCCTAACTAATGGATGCTTCTGGGCTGATTTTTCCTTTGCCCCCAGTTCAGTCCTATGCAGACCAATTTGCTTTTTGGATGAACTTAAGAACCTTTTAATTATCATTCATTAGCATTTCTATAACATTTTGTATTATAATAATATCTTCTAAAATTTTTACACCTTATTTTTCACAGAGTGCTTCTCACCCATTATTTTATTTAATACTCCCAGCAGTGCCTTGAACAGTGCTGGGAGTCTATCATCATTTCTATTTCAGAGATGAGGAGACTGAGGTACAAATCATTTAAGTGACTTATCCAAAGTCGTGCGGTGAGTAAGGTGGCCGCACGCTGACAGGGAGCCACGTCTTTGACTATTATGGCAAAGACACGCTGCCTATCACTGTTAGTCGCAGGACGTGATCACTAACTTTGAGTATTTGCAACATGCCACCTACTGTGTTAGGCCCCTTATGTACGTTTTGTCATTAACACTCTTCATAACCCTGCAGTGCAAGCCACTACTATTATCCTCCCAATTACGTAGAAGGAAACTGCAATTTACAGGGGTTAGGTGACTTGGTCAAGGTTACACAGCTAGTTTGAACCCAGATTCCTTGCCATTTTTCTCCCCGCTTGCTTTACTGGACCTAGCCCGCGAAGATGTTCAAAACAGCATCACTTATAAAAGGCTCTTCCATTTACTATGACTTCCAGGCTCCATTCTCCTCTCTATGACTCCGACAGGCCCGGGGCCTATTGTCAGTGGTGGAATTGGGAGCTGCCTGGATAAGCAGACCCAAGGGAACTAATGTTCACAGAGCGCCTGGTCCAGGCCCCGTGGCTGCTAGGAACCTGTGTCACAAGAACGCTCTACGTCTGGTATTATCATTCCTACCTTATGGAGGAGGAAAGATGTTAGGGAAATGAAGAAGTTTCGCACAAGCTCCTAGTGGAGGACTCAGGACTTTCACCCAGCTCTGTCAATGGAGACGCTTTCAGGGTGAATGAGGAGAACTCTCTCTCAGAGGCTTAAGGAGGTCTTTGACCAACAGAGGTGTGTTAGCCCCTGCTCCTTAGAGGCATTATAATAGACAGTACGGAGCCCCATCAAGCTTGCCAGGAAGGAATTCATAAGAAAATCCGAAGAGAAGCAAAGCTGTGCCAAGTTTTCAGGCTACATTGCTTAGCTTATATCACGACGCCAGCAGGCCTTTGACTGAAATACATAAGAACTGGGACTTAACCAGCAAAAACACATTGGTAAACATCATAATGACAGCACACATTTAGGAAAATGATGTTTTTAATTTTAAATGCTGTGTAGCCTTGCCTTCCATAGTCAGTGTTGGGAGGTTGTGGTATACCAGGAAATGATTTGCATTTTAGCCTTAGGGCAAAAATATGGAACTTGTGATTATGTCAGAGAGAGGCAAAAATCTTCTAACAAGAAAAACTAAAGCTATAAAAGTCTCAGGATGTGTGTCGATTAAGCTACTGTGTGGCTGAGCATTTTGTCTGAAACTTCATAGGGAACTTTCAAGTAAAAACCTCCCTTCTGAATCGTCATTGCTCTGTCGCCGAAGTGCAGAAGTCGTGGATGACAGTCATTTTCCTGCTCCTTCTAAGACCTTCATGGCCTGAGGCAGTTTTGGGCAAGGAAGACTGGCCCTACCGCGTTTCAGCGCACGGGAGGAGAACTAGCTGCATGGCTGCTGCCGGTATGCACAAGCCAGCTTGAAGTCTGTGATGCTGCTCAGATGCGAATAAACGGCCCCACAGACAAGCCGCCTCACAGATGTGCCTGCACCCCCTCCTGGGCCAGGGCTTTCTACACCTGCGGTGCAGCACCCCTCACTTTCCTCCCCCAGCAGCCCCATGGTGACTTCTCTAACGCGGAGCTCCATCTGTGCAGTGTATGGGGTGACCAGAGGAGTGCTTGTCCTGCCCCAGAGAACGGGAGTGGAAGGACACAGGGAGAGGTTGGAGAGTTTTCCTGTTTCCTTTGTCCTTCTTCCCCCTTAGTTCTCCCGTAAGAGAGGTAGACTATAGCCATAGTTCAAAGAACTGGCTGGCTCTGAAGTCACAGGTCTGGATGCAACTCGTGGTTCTGTCCCTCATCCTTGCTAAGCCTCTTCTCCATGTATGACACTGCATTAATGACACTTAGCTCACAGAGTTGTGAGAATTCAGTGAGATAATGTGCTATCCAATCTATAGGACCCGATAAAGATACTATATTGTAACTGTTGCCTCCACTAATAGCATCAAGCCTTGGCTGTAATCAGGGCTCAGTCCCTTTACCGTTTGTAGGACATGAATACATTCATAAACACTATGCTATTCAGCCCCTTTTCTGAAAGAGGCAAAGTTAACTAGCTTACTTGGGTCTTTAAACAAATGAAATTTATCAGCTACAGAGCCCTGTGTGCCACTTGCTTCATAGCAAGGAAGGCATGTGTGTGTCTGGGAGATGGGGCTCGCCAAAAATGTTTGCTCCCTAGCTACGTTACCACACTGCCACGTGCTGGCGTGGCTTCATAGGAAGCATATCCTGGATGTTTCTTATAGATTATTTTTGGGGTGGAGTGTATTTGCAAATCCTGTACTTAATATAGGGCTTGCATTTAGGAAATGTAAAGGGCTGTACAATCTAAGCACTAAGAAAATAACCCACTGAAAAACCAGGTAAAGGATTTGAACAGATCCGTCACCACAAAAGATACATAGATGACAAATACGCACATGAAAATATACCCAACATTATTAGTCATTAGAAAAATATAGCATAAAATCATCTTGTAAGATAATTACACACCTATTAGGAAAATAAAAAGACTGACTATATCAAGTATCAGTGAGGATATGGAGGAACTAGGACTCTGTTATACCATTGATGGTAATATAAAGTGATAGTACTACTTTGGAAAACAATTTGGCAGTTTTTTAAAAAGTTAAACATACACTTATAATTTGGTCCAGAAATTCTATTACTAGACCATAAATCCATACAAAGAATTGTACACAAATGTTTATAGCAGTTTTATTTGTCATAGCCTCAAACTGGAGACAACCCAAATATCCATCAGCAGATGAATGGATAAAATAACTGTGGTATATCCACATAATGGAATACTACTCAGCAGTAAAAAGGGATAAAGTATTAATACATGTTATAACATGGATGAATCTCAAAATAATTATGGTGGGTCACAGAAGTCAGACATAAGAATCCATACTCTATGATTTCATTTACATAAAATTCTAGGACATGCAAACTAATGTATAATAACAGAAAGCAGATGAATGGTTTCCTTGGAGTAGAGGTAGGAGTGAGGCATTATCAAGGGACATGAAACTTTTGAGAAGGTTGAATAATAGTAATTTTGTTAATTGAATCTCATGGATATAAACGTGTAAAACATCAAATTGTATATTTAAAATATGTGCAGTTCATTGTATGGTAATTATACCTCAATAAAGCTGCTAAAAAAGTAATTTAAAACATTTGGACTAATGGTATGAAGAATCAAAGAATAAGGTGGGAAAAAACCCAAGAGTGTTAGCTATCAGCTTTTAGGCCTATTAGAATTTCCATTATCCCAACATCATTCAAGTGACTATTTTTCCCGTACACTTTACAAAACATCCAATCCAGGCAGTGAGGGGATGGAGAAGAGTGTCCTTACAGTGCTGTAGCCTTAAATACAGCGTGGGACTGCACCAGTGCTGAGACAAATGGAGAGAGGCTGAGCTTCGTTCAGAGTTGAGTTCCTTTGAATTAAATGCAGGCTCAGCTTTGGTTCTGGTTGCTAGAGGCTACTTTTTTCAAGCCTACAATTTACTACCCCCACTGGGTGTGGAACTCAGTAAAACCAGCTTTGTGCACATGCCTTATTGCAGTATGGACGTGGATGTGTTTGGGGTAGGAGAGAAAAGTAACTGGAAGCAGATTTACTGCAGTGGGGACATAGTTGTTTGGCTGACCTCTTTACTGATTTCCTGGGTTGATTGGACTCTGCTAATTGATGGGGCTTCAGGGGTGATAGCCCAGCAGAGCCGCCCTGCTCTGGACTTGGACTCAGTACCAGCATTCCTGGTGGTCAAGTCATGCATTTTTTTCCCCCTTTGGAAACAGGCATCCGAACAGGAGAGCTGGAACATTGCATGGGTTCTTTTGGTGCAGAAACCATAATGACTTCCAAAACATGGGCGAAGGCAGTTTGGCCCTCTTTTCGTTCCAGTCTGTAAAAGAAAGAACAACCCACCAAAGTTCAGAGCATCTTAAACATTTTTGAAGTTGTGACATTGTGTGAATAATTGGTGTCTCTGGGACTCTGAGAATGAAAGTGAGGCTTACTGGTGTTTGTCATTACTATATAGAAAAAAAAAAAACCTATAGTCAGACATAAACAGTTCCATCTAACATTCATTTTCAACCGGGGAATAGCAAGTACTGCCACGCCGTATAGTCACTTGCATTTAAACACCCTATTTTACAATCCGTAACCACGTTCCACAAAGTAACGTCAGTACCACAGTCGATACTGTAAGGAGCTTGCAAGTAGGACATGTTTAGTCTTTGTAGCCACTCTTTTTCATTTTGCTAAGACCTCGGTTGAATTAAAATTCCAAGCAGTATTGTTCAGAGGCAGTGTGGAATGGTGAGGGTCTCATTTCTGGGCCAGGATTCCTCGAGCACATATAGACCAGTCATTGTCTTTGGCACGGAGGATTTCTGGAGAGACAGACCTCGAGGCAATTATGGAGTGATTATTCCAAACTTAGTGTCTCACCTCATTTCCCATAACAGCGACTTGACCTGACTGTGGGCTTTTCATCTTTCCCGTGAGAGAGCAGGAAATAAATCATAAAACTGGAGATTTCTCTGTCCTCCTCCCAAGCCTTTGTAGTCTCTTCCCCGAGGTAATCAGTTCTCAGTCCCCCTTTTTCTTTCGTGCTCTCTGTTGAGACTCAAGAAGCTTTTTCTTTAAGTCTGTCTTCATAATCCTTTAAGTTATACACCGAGCCTCCTGATAAAGGTGATGATCTTTAATAAGTACATTTTGGATTTAGAAATGGCTCATTAAGCGAAATCACTCAATGGGCCTTCACCCTATATCCAGAGGCTGTGAAAAACAGGCACTTATAACACAGAATGGTATGTACTGTGGAGAAAGCACCTAGACCAGGTGACCTCTAGAAGAATCACCCAACCCAAACTATGAAGGTCAGCGAAGGCTTTTCAAAGGGTGAGTCAGAGTTCCCTCGTGAAGAAGTGGAGGAGAGTCTCCTACTATCCACGTGACAATGAGCAAATCAGGTTCTCTGAGCCTCTGTTTTGGAAGTAGTAATATCCCTCAGCAGTTGCTTATGGGGATTAAATCAGAGGATATACATGAATGCACATGGCCCAGTCACTTGCTAGGGCAGAGTCCCTTCCTTTTTCTTTCCCTCCTGCCTCCATTAAGTGAGGGACGTGACTTCCGCAGTAGGCTACACAGAGGCACCGTCTGGGGCATTTTCAGCTGCCCTGTCTGTCATTCAGTGTTTATGTTCCTGCTTCCCATTCATTAGGGTTCTTTTCCCTTTGGTCTGGGCCATGCTCATGTACAGCGCAAGGTGTTTCATGTCCTTCCTGTGACACTTCATTAGGGGAAGTGGCCGACCTTTGAGCAAGTGGCGGAGGGTGACGCATGCAGCCTCGCAGGGCTGTGTTGAACAGAACACCGCTGTGGCCCTGTGTGTGTGGGTGGGTGGGGGCAGGCAGAAGCCATTATCAGCTGTCAGGGTACCGGGAGCCATAAGAGAAGACTGCCTTAGTAAACAGTTGGAGAGAAGGGAGGACAAATAGGGAAAAATCACCTTCAAGTGCAACTCAGCTTTACTCTCCACCTGCGTGTCTTGCAAGTAGCACATTCCTCCTACTCTGCTATAAAGGCGAATGGAGCAACCACTTTTGGGGGGCATTCTGACTGGTCGGGAATGCTTTGCTTTCGGCCCCTCTGCGTTGGCTCTTGTTCATTTTTCTGTGCACTCTTCCCTGCCTAAGACAACTTTGCGTTTTCCAAACCCAAATCACCTTCTCATGTTGCAAATCCGCCTAACCTTCAGTTATTTTCTGCCCAGCTGTCACAACAAACTTCCCCTCATCTGCTACTAAATGTATCAGACGCTGTTTGCAGGCTGCGAGTTGCCGACTCCTTCCCGGGGCTTTCCAGCAGAATCTGATGTTATCCAAAACTTCTCATCTGTCTCAAAGGGTACAATTTCCTGCATTCTCTGGAGGGAAATCAAACGCACTGCGTTTAGGAAATAGGCCGATCCTTCACAGATTTAGTAGACCTCGAGGCAATTATGGAGTGATTATTCCAAACTTAGTGTCTCCTCACCTCATTTCCCATAACAGCGACTTGACCTGACTGTGGGCTTTTCATCTTTCCCATGAGAGAGCAGGAAATAAATCATAAAACTGGAGATTTCTCTGTCCTCCTCCCAAGCCTTTGTAGTCTCTTCCCCGAGGTAACCAGTTCTCAATCCCCCTTTTTCTTTCGTGCTCTCTGTTGAGACCCAAGAAGCTTTTTCTTTAAGTCTGTCTTCATAATCCTTTAAGTTATACACCGAGCCTCCTGATAAAGGTGATGATCTTTAATAAGTACATTTTGGATTTAGAAATGGCTCGTTAGGCAAAATCACTCTCAGCTGGCTTCCTATGTCTCCTTTAGGGTTCCTGTCCCCTCCCTCTCACCTCTGGACTGGGATATATTTTCCGCAGCGGCCTTCATGCCATGCTCCAAACTCTTCCCAGTCCAAGTGTCTCCCTAATTCTCTTTTAATTTTTTAACTGATCTCCTAAATTTCCTCTTGTCAAACATCTGCTGTATCACCTTGATTTCTCCACTTCCTGGAAGACTTGTTTTGTGAACGTCCTCCCCCCACCCCCCAGGATGCTTTGTCTAGCTGGACACCAGTGTGATCGGGTGCTACAATGGCTTCATTTTACATTGACTGATTAGGCACTTTGAATAATTGTTTTAGCTCTATTGCTGTGAATCTGTTTGGCTTAATTCTGTTCTTTTGCCACCTTTGATTAATATCTGACCATTGGGACAGAGAGGAATTAGCGTATTAATTTCCCCTCGACACCATTGAGAAGTGCTTTTTTTTCCTGAGCAAGAGCCTGAAGCAACAGATGCTGTGTGCTCCAGTTGCAGAAGGAGGGAGCAGGCACCGTGGTGAGGTGTGTGCATGCTCTCAGCTGGTGTTCGCTCCTGGTGCCGGGTGGCAGCCCGCTCCCCGTGCAGAGCAAATGTTAGCATTTGGGGAAAAGCCTACCCGCATATCAGATTTTAAAACTGAATGGTGAATCTCTGTTGAGTTAACAGTATGAAGCTAGATGGCATTTTCTTTTTAAGTTCATGAAACGTAACAGCTGTTTAGTGAGGCAGCATTTTCATATATGTCTATCTGACAAGTTTAACAGCAAATTTTGCAGTAAGTGACTTGCTGAACAGGCTCCCTGGCTTGAGCTGTAACAAGAACTGCATGTAACAAGAAATGCATGCAGCAGCAAGATCCATTGAGGGTCTTTCTGCTTTTGCATTTCTGTGGGTGCGGGAAGCCTGGCTTAAGTGAGGAGAACTGAAAGGCATGTTCCAAAGGAAATTACTAATATCTCACCCCGAGTGCTCCTTGGAATTTGTTATTAACCACTTCAGGGAAAGAAACATGGGGGGAGCACGCTATTTAGCAGTAAAAGCACATTAATACAGTCAGCTTACTGTAACCCTATATTGGCAAATGGTAATTAAATCTATATATCTCTAGCTTTATAGTTTTCTGCAGCTGAATCTCTTGAAGGCGTCTGCACTTTGCCTGATTCAAGGAAGACCGTATTCTCTCTCTTGCCTCTGGAAGAGGCTGCTGTGCCTTGTAATAGCTTTTTAATATCACCAGATCGAAGACAAATGCTTCACTGGTTTTATTGGCAGAAGTAAAGCACTTCTTATTACTCTTATGTTGGGGCGTCCAAGTCCTAGAAAACTAGGACTACGAGGCTACCATCTCATTTCCTTTCTTCCCCCCACTTTTTTTTAGTTCTCTTAGATTGAAGACCCTCAGAATTGCTAATGTCTAGGGTTATCCACTTTGTATGTGGCCCCAAAGGCTGTAAACTATATTCTTCATGATTTCTCTGTGCTTTTAGTGACAGTCTGACCTTGGCGTGGACATGCGACAGAGTCACGGAGATAGACCTCTGTTCCCAAGAGCATCCAACTTCATGGTCAGCCTGGCGTTGTTCTCGGCCAACAAAGGGACCGGGAGCTGTCTCAGGCACTCTCTGAATTTCAGGACAGGGTTCGCAAGCCAAGAATGCAAAGTTAGTTCTAGGTTTTGTGGTCGATTTCATTTGTTTGAATTTTAATCCTATTGTTTCACCTAAGCACATATGAGGGAACTTCATATTTTTTTCTCTCAGCCCATCAGGATGTAGGTCAAAAGTCAGTTGCATTCAGCCATGAGACAAAGATGTCTACTTTTGAACAGTAGGAATTTAGTTTTCATTGTGTGACACACTCAAGAAACTTGAGAGGAATAAACCAGCCCAGGAAAAGGAAAAATAAAGTGAGCCAAATCAATTCTCTTATACGGCAAGCTAAAAGCTGCTCACTGGTAACCAGTAAAATGTCAGGGACACAGCATGAGTCAGCTCCCTTGACGTCTGTGGAGTTGAATCGTGAGTGATTCAGTGTGAGGCGAGGGATCTAGTGGGGGGCCTCTCCCAGCAGGTTGTCATCCCCACACCTCCCACCCCGGAGCTCCTGGGATTCCCTCCGGGAAGGGGACTGTCGGTCATTGCTCCTCCCAGAACCAGTGGGAGAAGAAAGGGGAATATCATGCATTGGCTTCCCTCCCTCCTGTTAGGATTTGTCTCTCTTACTTCAGTCACCCTCCCTTACCCCTGCAATGCCCATGTCTTATTCAGGGTGACAGGTTCAGTGGCAGAGACTTTTGAAATGAAGTCTCTTGTTCATGGCTCTTAGGAAAAATAATGGTGGAAAGAATACTGGATACAGGTGAATCCTAGTCCAAATGGTAGGTGCGATGGGCCTGGGACATTCTCTCCCTGTCCTGGCATCTGATTCTAACAAATATAACCAGTTCTGCTTTACGTCTGTGCAATTTTCCCCCCAGGACTATAAATGTTACAGTATTTTAAAAAATGTTTGAACTTCAAAAAAAGTCAGGTAGGTAGGTCTGTTATTTCTTTATAATTTCTTGTTTTGAAACAATTATAGACTCACAGGACATGGCAAAAATGATACAGAGAGACTCTGTTGCTTCCTTACCCAGCTTCCCTCAACGATGATACTATATAACCAATGTGTATCCAAACCAGGAAATTGCCATTGGTATAATCCACAGACTTTATTCAGGTTTCACCAATTTTTACTGGGTGGGATTTTCTAAGGATTTCAAATGCTATGGCATTTTGTTAACATGGCAAGTAGAATTGAAGTTGCAGCTGGAGCAAATATTCTCATCTGATCTTTTCCTTTCTTTCTGTCTTGCCTCCTGTACCCCATTGAGTGGAAAATAGATACCAGAAAACATACACCAACAAATAGTCCGAATGCCTACTCTGAAAAGCACTGAATTAGGTGCCAAGGAGGATGTGAATACCATTAATAAGAAATGGTCCTGTATCTGGGAATTAGCCGCTCATACAGAAAGGTTCAGCTCAAGACAGTATGTATTTACTAAGCACGTGAGATATATTCAGCAGTTTTCTTTAAATTATAAAGAGAGAAAAGCTGCTCTTTAGTCTGTAATGTACATTCACTCCTCCTTCCCAGCCCACATGCCTGCGAGCTCTTAGAGTCTTCCAAAACTAACTCCATCCTACGCTCACGGAGTACCTACTAAGTCCCAGATCACTGCTAGGTCCTAGAGGTTCAAAGGTGGATTCTCCACAGCGTTTTCCCACATGGAGTTCCCAGACTAGTGGGAGAGACAGACATGTGGAGTGTAAGGATCTTGAAGAAAGATAACCACTGCCGCAAAGAGAATGCCTAGGAGGCTGGAGTCAAGGACATGGGTCAGGAGGCTGCAGTGGTAGTTCAGGTGAAGGTAACATAGCCAGAAACCAAGGGGGTAGGAAGATTGAGAGAGAAAATAGGGGGTTGAGGGCTTTTTAGAAGTTAAGTTTAATAACATGTAGTGATAAGGGGCTGAAGGGGTAAAATGGAGTGACATGTCCCCAATGGTCCAGATGATGAGGGTGGTGGAAATGCCACACAACCAGAATGGGAGTTCGGGAAGAAGAGCAGATGCTGAGGAAAGGTCATGAGTGGGGTTTGGACTTGGTGAATGTGAGGTGCCCGTGGGCATTCACACTAAGAGAGTTTGTTAACCTCTAGATGAGCTCATGCTGTAGATGGTAAACGAGGCCTTGGAGGGATCGACCTTGCCTGTCAGAATGTGCAGTAGAAGAGGGTCAAGGACAGAGCCCTAGGAAATAATAAACTTTAAGGACAGATGGAGGGAAAGGACCCTACAGTAAAGATTGAGAAGGAGAGCAGAGAGATAGGAAGAAGGGTATGGATAAGGAGAGACTGTCCACAGTGTTAAATGTTTCGGATGTTAAGTGTGGTAGGAAATTAAATGTTTCCAATGGAGAAAGGAACAAGGAGTCCTTTATGATCCTTGGGAGTTCAATGTCAGTTGGCTGTTGGGGAGAGACAAAATGGTAGATTGGGTAGTGGTTTTTATATGTGAATCAATTAGGAAAGAGTTTGGTACAAGGTGATTTAGTCAAGTGCTAACATGGAATATAATGAAAAGTGTGACTGATACCAAATATTTAAGAAAATCCATAGTAGAGTGTTAGAGCTGAAATGCAACCCCTTGTTTTACACATAAATAGAGACTTCAAGTAAATGGTTCAAGGTCATGCATCTAGAAAGGGGCAGCCAGGAACAAGTCCTAGGTCTCTCGACTCTCTGTGTAAAAGGAACTTGTAAATATGCTGTGGTTGAAAGGAGAAAACCAATATCTGATGAAGAAAAAGGAATCATTAAAATGATGAACCAGAGCTGTATACTTCTGTTGTAAAATGTAGCTACTTGTTTGATGAATTTATTCATTTTTCTACAGTATTTATTGATAGATGTGTGATTTGCTTAGTATACAAAACGAATAAAAACATATTCCTCGCAGAGAACATGCTTGTTAAATTTTACAAAAGTAAAATATTATTGCTATTAAGTGATGTCTAGCAGGGTGACAGACACAAAATCAGGTAGCATACAGTGAGCTACTGAAAAGGCAGCAAGTAGTTCTGCCTAGGAGCTGGAGGCTGATGAACTGAGGCATTTTCGGCAGAGGGAACAGCACGAGGAGAATCAGAGAAGTATAAAGGGTGTTCTCTAATTTCAAGGACCGATAACCAACCCGTTGGGGCTGCAGTGTAAAGGTTAGGGTGCTACAGGGATGATTGTGAAGACGAGGAAGCCATACCCATAATACTGACAGTAAATGGTGAGGAAATAGATGTTGTAACAAAGGAGCTATTCTATTGGGTTTAAGATAAAACTGGGGGCAATGGACCTGCATGTAAGGCAGAGAGACGCGTGAGGAAGTTTCAAAGGAAAGATAATGAGGTTTGAGCTTGGAAAGTGATGGTAAGAGTGGAGGGGAGGGAAGTTAGTCAAGAAAGAATTTGGAGGCGGAATCACAGGCAACTGTTCACCTGTTCTTCCTGAGGGGGAGGAAGGAATTCAGCAACACAGTGCAGTTTCTAGCTCCCTGACTGGGGTGGGGGTAGGGGTGGGAGTACGGAGAAAAAGAAGAGCAGCTTTGAAAGGAAGATTCTGAGTGTGATGTTTGATATTTAGAAATTAGGTACATGTGGGAAGTCTAGGTAGATCTTATGCCAGATCCTGGGCTTTGCTTATCGTGTTAATGAGTAGTTAATTAGTATAAACACTATACTTAATTATGGATCCCCAAGAAGCCCCTAAAGTAATATAGCAGTTGGACACGTATTCAAAATGCAAGGAACAGAAAGTCCAACTAACAGTGACTGAAACAAATGGAGTTTATTCTGCTCACGTCGCAGACACGTTGGTGGGGCTGCATTGGACTTGCCCTCCTGGCTGCGGAGTAGCTGATGCAGCTCTAGAATTGTGACCAGTTGCTCGTCAGCGCGCTTCTGTTTGGGTCTCTTTGGGTAGGACTGGGCCACAGGGCCTCCCTTGGCTGGAAAGTGGGCTGGAATAGTAAGGAAGAGAATGGTTAATTTCACCTACATTACTAGTTTCCCATCCTACTAGATGCAATGATTCTTTTTAAACATATTTTATTTATCTATTTTGAGAGATAAGGGAAGGGAGGGAGAAAGAGAGGGAGAGAAACACAATATGAGGGAGAAACATTGACAGGTTTCCTCCCGCACGCTCCTGGACCAGGACCAAACCCACAACCCAAGCACATGCCCTGACAGGGAATGGAACCAGCAACCTTTCACTCTGTGGGACCAGGCCCAGCCAACTGAGTCACACCAGTCAGGGCGCAATGATTCTTAAATAAATAAATAAATAAACAAAATAATTTCGAATGCCTGCCCTATTATCCTAAATTAAGCATCATAGGTACTCTGCATGTATATTTTCAAATAAATCAGTCTGCTATCCTAGTTGTAATATAAAGGAGAACTTGAAGGAAAATTATTTTTCACGTGGTAGAGTATTTTAAAATGTAACTTCCGAGGCATGACTGCACTAGATGACGTAATGAAGCAATGAGATGCTTGCCCCGTGAATGTGATCGCAACAATGCAGCCCAGGGCTGTGGTGACGGTGCTTCCAATACCAGAGCAGCGTAGTCATCGGTGTCTTGCTGAAGTGATGACCAGCTCTTGCTACAGTTCTGATCAAAACTACAGCATAGTCCTTCCGTGATATACATGGTAGTTGTTTCTTGAAAAAGTCAACTTGCCTTCAAAGTGTGCAAAACTGTTTTTATTATATTTAGTTAGATTCAAGGCTCAGGTAAGAGGTTTTTCACATTTAAAAAAATCTGTGTGGAATATAGAATTCTTGGTACAAAAGCTTGTCCCTTACATGGCAGTATGGCTAGGACCACTGGCACCTGCCAACCAATTACTGGTAGGACCCACATACTCTTATGACAACCCCAAATCCCCCCTGCCCCACCTTTCCAAATTCCTCCTGGGATAGTACCATCCATACTGAGAACAACTGGCCTAGACTAATGGGGCTGGACACGCCACACTTTACACAGAATTGGGGTTTGATTAGCAAGAAAAGGGAAGATGATTATTGAATAGGTAATTAACAGTGCCTGCTTATAGTAGGAATTGAATCTTGCTTATTTTTGTATCTTCTCTAAATTCTTGCAGAGTTCCTGGCATATGGTAATCTCTCAATGAACTTTCTGGAGCAATAGAATAATTGGAATATAAGCTATGGAAAATAGAAATCCAGTATTATTTGAACTTTGAATTTAATAAGGAAACGAGTCTCCTTTAAGATGCTTAAAGGGCTAATTATTATAAACCCAGGCGAGTTAGCAGGTGTTTGGAAGTGAATTCCAGGTGCCAGTGTCTGTGCTCCGCTTAGCGTTTCTGGTCTTTAAATCCGCTACACGCTCCAGACTGAAGACTAAGAGTTAAGCTTATGGCAGTAAATCCTGTTCAGCGATGGAAGGCTTAGGAGAAATATTTGAAGTTTTTATGTTCATAGTATAGTCAGTCTTTAGAAGAAAAAGTGACACAATAAAATGTCAATAAACATCTCAGATCCTAAATCCTCTCCCTTCTGTCTTTTAGCACATTCGCTTCTCATGGTGCCCTTTTCCACTTCAGCTAGCCTATTCGCGGTGGCATTTCTATCATAGTTGGAGGCATTTCCAAACAATGCTATTTTAGGTAAAATATCTAGAAACAGAAGCAAAAGGTTTTGTTGTGTTTCCTCAAAATACAGAACTATTATTAGAGAGAATATAATTCACAGTAGGAGAAAAATTGGTTTTGCTGTAGTTTGCTTCCAGATTGAAGTAGAAAAGAATGAAAATGACATTATGAAGAATTTTATCTCTTTTTATGAAAAAGGTAATCTGTAACTATGGATGCTGAAGACGATATATGAAACGCAAGTCTTTTTCAAATAGTTCTCCAAAGTTGCCTTTGAATATCTGTGCTTCTGAATTCAAAGGCATGATACAGCATGGATTTTCAAAGTATCATATTTTGAAGAGTATAACATTTGCTTCCATAGTTTGAATTCAAGTAAAGGAACAATGACTTCAACCTTTTGTGTATAAGAACAAAGAATATTTAAAAAAAACATTTCAAATGTCCTATGATTGCTTGATAGTGCACTCGATTTTTTTTTTTTTTTTTGTCAACTGGTTTCTTAGTATTTTAGGGATTTTAAACAGAAGAAGACCTTGAGTGTCTGTAAATGAGTGCCTGACCTATGCCTCTTTTGTAAGCATGTGATAGTTTTCCCTCTGTGAAAATTCCACGGAATAACCAGATATGTGGCTTGTTTGAGGACTTTGAGGTACTTCCTATGCTCTCCTTGTCCTGATGTGGCATCTGGGTGAATTCTCCATACCAGGGTGACGGGGGTAGTGAAAATCACAGAGAAACTTTCCTCCCTTCCTTTCCTGGCTGTATGAGGCCTGGCAGTTATCTGTCACAGCACCCCGGGGCATTACGCTCCCTTCCTATCATTACTGTGTCCTCCATCCATTCCCCCCACTAACCATCCGGCTACTTGCTTTTCCTCTGGAGGCTGTGCTTTGGAAAGCCTCTATGCCTTTGTATGGGTTTCCTCCCCGCAGGTTACCTTTTCTTCAGTGCCATCTCCCCTTTCTCACATGCCCCTAGGTTAACTCATGCTTATCCTTCTCATAGCTGCTCAAGCTAGGTCCTCCTAATCCGCTCCTCCCCTCTGCTCTCACAGAACCCTGGAACTGCCTCAGTTATAGGCATTTTCACATTACCTGCGTCCCCACTACACTTCGTAACCCTTTGACAGGGTGGATATTATCCTACACGTTTTTGTCTTCAGTACTTAGTAGGTGCTCAGTAACTTTTTGTTAAATGAATGGAGACATGTAGTTATGACACAGCACAAAGAGCCTCTTTTACAATTACTGAAGAGAAAATGTTGGAGATGAATAATACTATTTGTTTTTGTGGACCACCACCGAATTATTTGCTCCCTTTGCAGACTATAGAAAAATAGTGCTTAATTTTATTTGACTGACATGACCGTATAGGGACACCTGAATGTCTGAGCTGGGGCAGACTAACAGTCTTTCAGGTGAGTAACCCCCCCCCGTCGATCCCACAGTGACCTTCACTCCGGTCAACTCCAGTTCTTTGTGGTGGATTTAAAGGCTTCAGCTTCCAATGGCTCTCTCACCCATGATTCTATCCAGTCTTCTCCGTTCTTAGGTAAACTATTGATATATTTGTGCTCACTGTTAAAATTGTACATTTTAATTTTCCTAAGATTAGCTCTGAACTACTAGGGCTATCTATCCCCTGGTACTAATATGAAGGAATTTGGTAGTAAATCTGTATTCATCTTATCCAAACCCTTCTTGATTGTACATATATGTTAAAATATTCCTATTTTTGGTCTATGTTTTTTCACATTGATGAGGGCCAGTGTTTTTAGTCCTTTCAGGCAAATAAACTGGTGCCTTTGCTCATCCTTCTTATTAGGATCCACTTCAGGTCTAGAATGAATTTTTTTTCATGTATAGTGACCCTAAATTTATGAATTAGGAGAAAAATTCTTTTAAGTTGTTCTCAATTATTGGTTATAATCCCTGTGTTTTTAAATTACATATGTTTTACAGTGTTTTATAAAGTGGAATGTGATACAGAAATATTTTGTTCCATTTTTGTTACCTTTCCAAATATAGGAAGTTAGTAATTATTGTAATTTTCTACTATTTATTAATGAAAACATATTTTAGTTGGGGTAATGTACATTTCTAAAAACAAAATTAATAAAAAAAATTGTGCCCTGACTAGGTAGCTCGGTTAGAGCATCATCCCGATACCCCTGGGTGCAGATGCCATAGGCAGTCGGGGCACACAGGAACCCAACCATGGAGTGCGCAGATACATGGAATGACAAAGTGATATTTCCCTCTCTCAAAAACATTTAATCAATAAAAATAATTAAACAACAGATTCTTGTAGTGCTCCACTGGACATATATATATATGTATAAATTATATTTTCTGTCCAAGAATTATGTCAGTAGTTTTCAGATTATGTGCCAGGGAAATCCAGGTTTAGAATCAACGGACATGTGTTTACTTGTGTACAGTGCTCTGGGTGATTCTTCGTGCAGTTTGTTATTTTGTGCCTCTAATCTTAGTAAACTTTCTAAGGTGCCAGCGTTATACTCA
The DNA here is from genome assembly GCF_022682495.2 of Desmodus rotundus. Classification (NCBI taxonomy): domain Eukaryota; kingdom Metazoa; phylum Chordata; class Mammalia; order Chiroptera; family Phyllostomidae; genus Desmodus; species Desmodus rotundus. The sequence continues at coordinate 29,623,705 of NC_071394.1, read as the reverse complement.
GGGGAAAGCTTATTCATTAAAAGGTAAGACACCATCATATTTAAATTAACCTACTTTTTAAAAATAAGCATTTATTGCGTTGATGGGGTTCGAAGATACAGTAAGTTAAGTTATTCAGAATGACACACAGCAGTTTTTGTTTTCAAGTAATTATGTCATTTTCGTGTCAAAATTAAATTAACTGATTGTGTTAGGAGGCATTAAGTATTCTTATCGAAATGGCAGGTCACCCAATAATTCAATGGACGTACATGCAAAAAGATGTAACGATGACAGACTTCGGCACTGTTATTTTCTGAACATGCCTTTACACCAGAATGTGACTGAGGATGATGTCTTGGGGTCCCGCAGAGGGGTGTACCACTCCTTCTCTCCGCCGTTCCTTGAGGCTGTTGTGACATGTGTTTTCTCTAAAGCTTTTCATGATTCCCTTTGTTTATTCTGTCTTCTCATGTGACTCTGTGTATGGGTCTGCATGAGTACAGATATTTCGTTATAGTTATTTGCTTCTCAGACAGCATTTGGGTATTCTTTATGGGTTTCTATTATGTGTAAATGCATACAGTTTCTTCTAGGAAAACAATTCTTAATCCTTCGGGAAGTCTGTGCTAGTTGCTCCAGTTACCTGGTTGATTGTAGCTGCTGGTTTATCTGCTGCCTGGGAATCACAACAAAAGCATTGATTAACTTTCTAAAAAGCACGGGTATGGACTAGGATCCCTAAGCTCTCTTGTATCTCCACAGTGCTGTCATTTATACGATTCTCACCCATCACTAGAAATGTACTGTGAAATTGTTAATGAATGTTTGCTTAGAGAATTTTTAATGAGAAGTAGATACATGTGGTTAGTCTTAATTAATAGATGGCTTAGTAACCTTTTTTTGTTTGTTTGCACCAACAGTACATTGGAAAATGTCCTTTCAAGAATAAATTGCAATCTGGTGAAATATTTTGATTGCTTAATAAAATTTAGCTTTTAAAAACAAGCATTATTACGGTTACTGTAGAAACCAAGAATCTATGCATGTAAATAGTTATAACAAAAAGGAAAGCAGCTTTGGGTAGTATGGCCATTTTAGCAATGTTAATTCTTCCTATCCAAGAGCATGGAATATGCTTCTGTTTATTAGTATTTTATTTAATTTCTGTACAGGACTTTAACCTCTTTGTTTAAGTTTATTCTTAGGTTTGTTTGGGGTTTTTTTGATGCAATTGTAAATGGGATTGTTTTCTTAGTTTTCTGATAGCTCATCATTGGTCTGTACAAATTCAACCAATTTCTGAATATGAATTTTGTATCCTGCTACTTTATTGAATTTATTTTCAGTTTTAATAGTCTTTTGGTGGAATCTTTAGGGTTCTCTATATCCAGTATCACTTTTCCCTTTCTAACTTGGATGCCTTTTATTTCTTCTTTTTGTCTTATTGCCGTGGCTAGCACTTCCAGTACTATGTTGAATAAGAGGGGTGAACATGGACATCCTTGTCCTGTTCCTGATCTTAAGGGAAATGCTTTTCGTTTTTCCCCATTGAGTCTGATGTCAGCTGTGGTTTTCTCATGTATAGCCTTTATTATGTTGAGATATGTTCCCTCCTATTTCCACTTTGCTGAGAGGTTTTATCATAAATGTGTGCTGGCCTAGTATTCTTTTTATTTTAATTTTTAGCATATTTTAAACAAAATTACTTGGTAATGTGATTGTGTGATTTTTAATAAACACTGTCTTATTAATAAGGCCAATCATTTCTTCTTTACTTCTTTTTTTAAAAAAATGTATTTATTTTTAGACAGAGGGGAAGGGTGGGAGAAAGAGAGGCAAGAGGATCATCAATGTGTGGTTGCCTCTCATGTGGCCCCCACTGGGGACCTGGCCTGCAACCCAGGCATGTGTCCAGACTGGGAATCCAACCAGCAACCCTTTGGTTCATGGCCTGCACTCAATCCACTGAGCTACACCAACCAGGGATCTTCTTTACTTCTTCATTCCTCAAAGTTATGGTACCTGAATTTGATGGTGGATGGTGGGGTGGGCAGTCCTGTTTTAAAGGCAGTCTTTGAGTTATGGGCAGATAACTGTGAGAATCTTTTCCTAAAACATGTTTCTTATTTACATAGATTTTAGGAAGAAAACAACCTGGAAAAAATGAAGTTTCTTCTCTTCACATTTGTTGGTGTTCGCCTTTTATTTTTGAACTCTGGCAAAGCTATATATAGGAATGACACCTCGCAGAGGACTTTTGAAGAAATAAAAGAAGAAATAGCCCGCTATGGAGATGTTGCTAAAGCAATCATAGACCTTGCTGTTTATGGTAAAGCCCAGAACAGATCTTATGAGCGATTGGCACTTCTGGTTGATACTGTTGGACCCAGATTAAGTGGCTCCAAGAGTCTAGAAAAAGCCATTCAGATCATGTACCAAAACCTGAAGGAAGACGGGCTGGAGAATGTCCACCTGGAGCCAGTCAAAATACCCCACTGGGAAAGAGGAGAAGAATCTGCTGTGATGCTGGAGCCGAGGATGCATAAGATGGCTATTTTGGGCCTTGGAAATAGCATCGGGACTCCTCCAGAAGGTATCACTTGTTTTTTTCAAGTCAATTTGCTGTGTACTTTATAAAACTAATGTCATCTGACCTAATGTATTATGGTATGCAGGGTTCATATTATAACTTGGGTAATAAGAAAGAAAATGTAACCATTTCCTATCCCATCGGTGTAACGAGTTCTCTACTGTTACATTCTTTTCTCTTCCCTGTTCCTTCTCTCCCATCCTTTCTTCTGTTACTTTTTAAAAGATATTTGATTGTGTAGGGTCACTTTTTAAATGAAGAATATACAGATATTGGCATGTGATACTTATCAGTCTTGTCACTTGATAATTTTTATCTAGTATAACATTAATATTATTCTGCAGAAAATTGAGATATATGTTAATAGGATAGAAAAACTATGACTTCTTCCAAGTGGCTTCAGTGTGTAGAATTTCGTAGAATTAGTGAGATAGGGAGCAGAACTTTGCACACTGAATTGATTCCTCTAATAGAAGGAATTATCCAGGGTAGAGTTCTGCCTTTACTGATTAGCACACGGGCTCAGCTTCATTAGACAATGTAAATGCCTGGATTAGAGGTATAGTACCAGTCAAAGTGAGCTATCAGTCAGTCTTGAATGTATTCATGGACTTTTATCCATAGCAGAGGAACTAGTGTATAGAAACTAGTTAACCTTCTCTAAAAAAGTTTTTGGAAACATTTAACCTTGTCTAATGCCAGGAGAAAGACCCAACAGAGAATTAGATAGTCAGGCCCCCCCACCCCCCTCACTGTCCAGGGAAGCTCATTTATTTTTAGCATAAACTTTTTCAGATTACATAAATACAAACTAGACCAGTGCCCCCCGCCCCAAATACATACAACTGGGGCACTTTTGTCCCACAGGGGACCCTGCACGTTGTCTGGAGACGTTTGTGATGGTCACTGCTCTGTGAGGGATGCTGCTGGTGTCTGGTGGGTAGAGGCCAGGGATGCTAAACACCCTCCAATTCACAGGAAAGTCTCCCACAGTGGGGAGTTTCCTGGCTCAAAATGTCAATGGGGATGAGTTGAGATATTCTGCACTAAATAAAGCATTTGGAATGTCAGAAGCATACCATGGAAAGGGCAGTAAACAGAAAACACTCAGCAACTGTGAGAGAGCGAAGACTGTAAGGATGTGTGAGAGTGAAAACTGTTGGTGGCAAATATGGAAAGGTTAAGGATACAATTAAACATTTGTGTCATCACAATCTGATGCCAGTTTCTCAGATGATAGCTCAGGTCATGAAATACTGCATTTGCTCATCATAGTCGCCAAATCCCCTTCCTCAGCTCCCACTCTTTCTCCAAAATGCGTGTTGTCCACTCTTTCTCAGTTACATGGTCGGGTTATTTTTAATCATCTTTTTTTTTGAGATATGACTCACATACCATAATATTCACCAATTTAAAATAGACAGTTCAGTGGGTTTTAGCATATTGACAGCGTTTTGCACCCACCTCAATGATGTAATTATAGACCATTTCTATCAGCCCAAAAAGAAACTCATTAGCAGTTACTCTCCATCCCTCCCCAAAACCCTCCTAAGCCTTAGGCTGTCTGTCTTTATGGATTTGCCTATTCTGAATACGTCATATGAATGGAATAATGCACTAACTATGTGGTCTTTTGTAGATGGATTCTTTCATGAAGCATAAGGTTTTCCATTCATTCTTGTTATAGAATGAATCAGTACTCAATTCATTTTTATTGCTGAATAATATTCCACTTTATGATTATACCACTTTTACCCTTTCATCAGTTGTTAAATGTGTGTGTGTGTGTGTCTGTTTTACCTTTTGGCTATTATGAATAATGCTGCTATAAACACTTATGCATAAGTTTTTTTATGGATATAGGCTTCATTTCTCTTGGGTATACAAGGTCTGTACAGAAAGTATCCAGCCATGTATACGAAAAATAGAGACATTTATTGAAGAAGATACAAGAAACATTGTACATAGGATAATGATGCCTCGGGCCCCTTCAAAGTAGGCACCTTGGGACCTCACACCCAATTGCCATCGGCTGCCCCATTGTATTTTCCTGAATCTCATCGATGTTCTGAAATCTCCTCCCTTTCAAAGGCGATTTTAGTTTTGGGAAAATCCAGAAGTCACAGGGTACCAAATCTTGGCTATGGGGGAGCTAAATCACCTAGGTGATTTGATGTTTCACAAAAAAACTCTGCACGAGACACAATGCATGAGTGGGTGCATTGTTGTGATGAAGCTGCCAATCACCAGTTGCCCATAGCTGTGGACTTCTGACTCATCCAAATAGCTTCTGCTGTGAAATATTCAACTTTAACACAAAATTTGATGTAGATTCATTGCTCTATGCAGTCATTTTGAATGTGACAGCCACACAGTACACATGCTCACTCAATGGCATCTACCACCCCCAGTGACTAGTGCAGTGAAGTCATCATTTTTCATACATGTTCATTCCAGTCCACTCTCCTTAGCCACCAGGTTACATTGATGTCATGCAAACCATTCTCATATTAACAATGGCTGGACTTTTTCCAGAGAGACCTCATATATTAAGGGGTAGAATTACTGGGTCACATGGTAACTCTACATTTAACTTCTCAAAGACCTGCCAAACTTTTCAAAGGTGGCTGCACAATTTCACATTTCCACTAATGTAATCAAATTTTATAGTACTTTCCAACACTAGTTATCATCTATATATTTTTAAAAGATTTATTTATTTACTTTTAGAGACAGGGAAGGGAAGGAAAAAGAGAGGGAGAGAAACATCAATGTCTGGTTGCCTCTCACGCACCCCCTACTGGGGACCTGGCCTGCAACCCAGGCATGTGCCCTGACTGGGAATCGAACTGGTGACCCTTTGGTTCATAGCCCACACTCAATCCACTGAGCTACATCAGCTAGGACTATCATCTATATTTTCAGTCATAGCTATCCTAGTGGATTATGAAGTGATACTGTGTTTTTGATTTACATTTTCTTAATGACTAATTAAGGATGTTGAACATCCTTCTATATTTTTATTGGCCTTTTGTATATCTTTGGAGAAATGTCTATTGAAATCCTTTGCCAAATTTTTATTGCCATGGGTTATTTGAATTTTCAGAGTTGTAAAAGCTCTTCATGTATTTGGATACGTGTCCCTTATTAGATTATGATTTACTAATGTTCTCTCCTATTCTATGGTTTGTCTCTTCATTTTCTCAATGGTAGTTTTTTATCTAATACAATTTATCTAAGTTTTCTTTCATTGCTTGTACTTCTGGTCTTATATCTAAGAAACCATTACCTAAACCAAGGTCACAAAGGTTTATTTTTATATTTTATTCTCAGAGTTTTACAGTTTTAGCACTTATTAGGTCTTTGAGCTGACTTTTATATATTGCATGAGGTAGGAAGCCAACTTCAATTTTTTGCATATAGTTATTCAGTTGTCTCAATTATCTGTTGAAACAACTATTCTTCCCCCATTGAATCTAGTGTATTACATTAATCAATTTTCAGATGTTAAACCCACCTTGCATTTCTGGGATAAGTCCTACTTGTTTATGATATATACTCTTTTTTATGTTACTGAATTCAGTTTGCTAGTATTTTGTTGAATAGTTTTACATCTATGTTCATAAGGGATATTGGTGTGTAGTTTTATTTTTTTGTGTGAGATTTCTGTCTGGTTTGGTATCAGGATAATTCGGACCTCAAAGAATCAGTAAGAAAATGTTACCTTCTCTTTTATTTTTTTGAAGAGTTTGTGAAATATTGGCATTAATTCTTTAAGTTTGTGATAGAGTTCACTAGTGAAGCCATCTGGTCCTGGGTTGTGTTTGTGTGTGTGGGGGGCGTGGGGGAAGATTAATTACTAATTCAATACTTTTCTTATTGTAGATCTATTCAAATTTTCTATTTTTTCTTGAGTCAGTTTTAGTAGTTTGTGTCTTTCTAGAAATTTATTCATTTTATCGAAGTTATATATTTTGTTGGCATACAGCTATTTATATTATCTTCTTCTTATTATTTTTATTGTGTGAGGATATTGATCCCAATCACTTGCTTTCAGCCTGAACAACTCCATTTATTTTTTTTTCAGAGCAGATCTGCTAGCAGGAAATTCTCACGGCTTCTATCTTTACTTCTTTATGTAATTTTTATTTTTGAAGCAGTTTCACTGGCGTGAGATTTTTTGGTTGCCATTTTTTTTTTTTACTTTCAAAAATTTCAATTTGTCATCTCATTGTCCTGTGGCTTCCATTGTTTCTGATGAGAAGTCAGCTGTAACTGTTATTGGGATTCCCTTCTATTTGATGAGTCATTTTCTCTTACTGATTTCAAGATTTTCTTATTCTCGGTGTTCAGCATTTTGACTCTGATGTATATAGGTGTGAATCTCTCTGCTTTTATCTTACTTTGAGGTTGTTTAGCTTTATGGATGTGTAGGTTAATGTTTTTCATCAATTTGGGAAGTTTTCAGCTATTATTTCTAGGAATATATCTATGTGTTTTTTTTGTTGTTCTCTTCTTCTGGCACTTCCATTATGAGAATGTTGGTGCACTTCATGGTGTCTTCCATTTCTCTGAGGTTCTGCTCATTTTTCTTCCCTTTTCCCTCTCTATGTTCTTCTGAATGCATAACATGTAATAATCTATCATAAGTTCATTGAATATTTTTTATGCTAGCTAAAATATACTATTGAGCCCCTCTACTGAGTTTTTCTCTTCAGTTATACTTTTCAGCTTCAGAATTTCCATTTCTTAAATAATTTCTATCTCTTTATTGATATTGTCTATTTGATGAGACATTGTGATCATACCTGTTTTAATTCTTTAAGAATGTTTTCTTATAATCTCTTGAACATAATATAATAACTATTTGAAGTCTTTCTCTGAGCGGTTTGATAGCTGGATCCCCTCAAACCCAGTTTCTATTGCCTGCTTTTTTCCTGGAATGAGTTACATTTTCTTGTTTCTTCTCGTTTCATTTTTTTTGTCATTGAAAATTGAAGTTTTTATATAATATATTCTAGCTACTGTAGATACTGATTCTTCTCCATTCGCCTCCCTCACCCACTGGAGGTCGGCATTGTTTTTGTCTTTGTTTTGTCCTTTATTTGTTTAATGACTCTTGTACTAACTCTGTAAAATCTGTTTCCCCCACAGTGTACAAATTCTAATGTCTGTGTTCAGAGTGCTTTTACTTTCCCTTATTTTTACTTTTCGCCTGGCTCCCTAGGAGTCACTGCTGGGTCTGCATAAGCCACTTACTGGTCAACACTTGTGCTTCAGTTCCCTTAGCCAGTTATACTTTCACCCTTTACCATTGGGTCTTTATGTTGCTGGGGGGGCTATTATTAAAACTCAGGGAGTTTTTGTTTTTGCCACAAGTTCATCCAGGGCCTGGTAGCTTGGAAGTTTCCTCTCTAATCAATCTGAGAGGGCACAGACTTGGCATTATGGCATATTAAGTAGGATGCATGTAATTGTATTATTAAGCTTGACCTAATGATAATTTCCCCTGGGTCAGGATAGCTTATTTTGCAGCTGGTGTTTGGTCAGGGGTTTGCCTAAGCCCCTTTTTCCAGTGAGGTTTTTGCCTTTTGCTGGTGGATCTGTGTGCCGCTTTTCAAGTCCGACTCAAGGAAGTGTTCTCAAGTCTGACCCATGTTGTGTTTTAATTGTTTCCAAGTAGGAACATGTACATGGCTTTGCAATTGTCAGGGTTTACTGTGACCCAGGAGGGCTTTTCTTGATTGTTTCTTTCCTTGTTGTTTTTTTTCTGTTAAACTTGTAAATGCTCTGCCATTTTGCTTATTGCTGGTAGTATCGTGAAACTACTAACAGCCCCTTAATTGCTTTCTACCAACCTCTCCACTGTCTTCAACAATACCCTTAAATGTGGAATTCTCTAAGTTCTGCCTCAAATAAAGTCACTAACTGGGTAAGAACTGCAAAGCTCTTCAGCCTCCTTGCCTGCTTCCTCCCTGGGAGAACTTCTGCGCTACTTCCCAGAAGGCAGGCACAGAGACAGTGTCCTGCTTCTCCAAGACTGATACCTCTAGCAGGTGCTAGGTATGGAGAGTGGTATCTTCTGGTCTTCTCAGCTTGCCACTCCCAATGTGGAACCTCTGCCTGTGAACGGGCCGAGACAAGGGTGATTAGAGCCCCAGTATTCTTGATGGTTACACTTGAGGTCGGGTTTCTATCATACAAGTAGGGGCTGGGTTGAGGAATGGGACTTTAGTCCTTTTGTAGTTGAGTGCCCGTGATAGGGTTTTCATAACACGGACCTGGGAATGGGAGAAGGAAGCAGGTCATGGCCCAAGCGCTACAGACTGTTGTTAATCTAACTAAGGTTTAGTACTTTTTCTTGAATGAATGTTTCTCCATTTGTATGTCCTTAGGACAATTTTGGGAGACTTTAAGTGATTTTTAAAAAATAATTTTTCCCAGTTAAATGTTTTGTAGGAGACATTTGCCAAGTTTCTCACTCTACCATTCTGGAAGTACCACTGTGCTGGCCAGTTTTGATCTCTCTGAGGCTGCATGAATAGGTGGTAGAGTCCTCTAAGGTATCAGGAAGCCCCTTAGCCTGAGTTGTATAGTGTCAACCATGATTTTTTTTTAAATTACCTTCTGTTAGTCACTAATCTATGTTAAGCACCAGTGTGTGTGTGTGTGTGTGTGTGTGTGTATAATTTTTTTCTTTTTTTCTTTTTAAGGCTTAGAAGGTCTAGACGTTTTTTTCCATATGAGAAAACCAGACTCTAAGAGGTTACGTAGTTTGCTTACTTGCTTACAGCTTTTAAGAGGCCAAGTTCAGGCATGAACAACTGTCAGCTCCAGAGTTTGTGCTTGTGGTCATTAGAGTGTATTCCCTCACACACAAACATTTTAATGTTATTTTAATTTATAAGATTTTCCTTTTTAGCCACCCGACTGAAGCAGATCTGTCTCTAAAGCTGCTGATACTTGTACTGTGATGGCAAAATATATTGATATTTGCACCTTTTGGGGGATGTTTTCTCATTTCTTTCTTTTGCTTATTTTTAATTCTGTATCTGGGCCTGCTCTTCTCTGGCTCTCTGCCTGGTATTGAAAACCAAGCCAAGTTACTGATTGCTCCTGGGGCCTTCAACACCCAGGGGAAGTGAAGTTTACTTGCTGGAATCTATTGTGGTGATCCAAGACTCACTTTCACCCCACTCCTCACTCCCTGGGGCTCAAAGTAGATAAACAGTTGTCTGGCAACTGGACTATTTTCAGCTCTGAGGAGACTGGAGAGTTAGGCAGGACCAGGTGTGGAAAAATTCCCTCAGGAGATACTGTGAAATCAGCATAAAGAGTCTTCTAGATGCAGGTAGTGTGACAGAGTTCATCTCCCAGGAAACCCATGTTGTATCCCCTCGTTTAGTCACCTAGTAGCTGTGTGACCTTGTTCTAGTCATTCAATCTCTATGGATCTTAATTTTGTCACCTGCAAAATGAGAGTTGGCTGGAATAAGAATCTGTCAGGTCTCTTCCAGATTGAAAAGGCTGTGGTCTTTATGAGAATTCACAAGTGATCAGTGGAGCTAGAGTTCATGAGAGCAGGGTTCTCCCAGGTGTATGCTACAGAGCAGATTGCTTGTGTAACCAAAGGTAATATTTTTAACTTTTCCATTCTAGACTTGAGTATTACAGTATGTGTTAGTTTATTTATGTCAGGGTTAGGCCTCTGTGAGCTATCTGTGGAGAGTTGGAAGAAGACAGATATACAAGCAGGCCAAGTAAGATGCGATGCGGAGCAAAACTTAGTCTTAGAAGTAAGACAGGAGAAAGTATAACTCCAGAGATAACACAGCAGATATCAGATTTAAATGGACTGAGTAAAAGAATGAGAATCAGTAGCCAAATAGAGGAAAGGCTGGCATGTGGGCAAGAAAGAAGAACTTGGGCAGAATGCTGTTGCTCTTCCTCAGTACATATAACTCTGTGGATCTTGTCTCAGCCAACACAGCAGGTCTCTGAGTACTTAATTAATCTTTTTTGGAAACTGACGTCTCTATGGAAGTACTAGCCCCAAAATAGTATGTATTACAAACTGTGTGCTTTCTACTAGTTTGGGACCCCCTGAATACTGTATAAATTTACCCATTTCTCTCTCTCTTCTCAGCATCTAGTGCTATACTCAATACAGAGTAGTTTTTCATTCATGTTTGAGGAATTGTACACTTTTTAAGGCAACTCTTTTCTTAGAGTGTTAGTCACTTGTAATAATGAAAAAAACATTGCTTCATTCTACATACTGATGATGTTGTCCACCTGCTCATTACAGAAAGCACACACATAAATGTAAAAACAGTAAAATCATCTGTGATCTTTTCCTCCAGAGTAATTGCATTTTAATTTTTCCTCTAATATTTCCATATGCATTTATAGTTTTATTATACAAATTTGAGATTAAAGTGCATATATTTGTGTCCTTTAATGCCATATACCACAAACATTGCCCACATAGTAATAAATATCCTTTGAAAAATTTTCATGGTCACAAAATTTAAATGTACAATAATGAACAAAACCAAAGCTCTGTTTTTAGAATCTAGATTATTTCCTTTTTCCCTCCTATTTAAAACAACATGGCTATAGAAATCCTTTAATACAGATGTAAGAATAGAGCTTTAAAGGAGAGATTTTTGTTTTTGATAGCAGAAAAAGAGGATTCATTGGGATAATCTAGGAAGATTAAAGAGGATTGTAAAAAACAGTTTTGAAACTGCTCCTGTAAGATAGCCAACCTATCAGATGCATATTTTAAAACACTGGTAATCAGGATACTCACAGAAATGATTGAGTATTAGTGCAAAATAGAGGAAGATGTGAAGGCTATGCAAAATGAAATAAGGAAAAATATACAAGAAACTGACAGCGAAGGGAAGGAAACTGGGACTGAAATCAATGATTTGGAACAGAAGGAAAAAATAAACATTCAACCAGCACAGAATGAAGAAATAGGAATTCAAAAAAAAATGAGGAGAGGCTTAGGAACCTCTGGGACAGCTTTAAACATTCCAACATCTGAATCATAGGGGTATCAGAAGAAGAGGAAGAGCAAGAAATTGAAGACTTATTTGAAAAAATAATGAAGGAAAACTTCCCTAATCTGGCAAAGGAAATAGACTTTCCGAAAGTCCAGGAAGCTCAGAGAGTCCCCCAGAAATGAGACCCAAGGAGGAACACACCAAGACACATCATAATTAAATTAACCAAGACTCAAGATAAGGAGAGAATCTTAAAAGCAGCAAGAGGAAAGGAGAGAGTCACCTACAAAGGAATTCCCAAAAGACCGTCAGCTGATTTCTTAAAAGAAACCTTGTTGGCAAGAAGGGGCTGGAAGGAAGCATTCAAAGTCATGAAAAGCAAGGACCTACATCCAAGATTACTCTATCCGCAAAGCTATCATTTAGAATGGAAGGGCAGATAAAGTGCTTCCCAGATAAGGTGACATTAAAGGAGTTCATCATCACCAAGCCCTTGTTATATGAAATGTTAAAGGGACTTATCTAAGAAAAAGAAGAAGATCAAAACTATGAACAGGAAAATGACAATAGACTCACAACTATCAACAACTGAACCTAAAACACAAAAACAAAAACAAACTAAGCAAACAACTAGAACACAGAATTACAGAAATGGAGATCACATGGAGGATTATCAGCAGAGAGGGAGAGGGGGAAAAATAGGGGAAAAGGTACAGGGAATTGGAAGCATATTTGGTAGGTACAAGATAGACAGGGGTAGGTTCAGAACAGTATAGGAAATGGAGAAACCAAAGAACTTATATGTACGACCCACGGACATGATCTAATTGGGGGGGAATGCTGGTGGGAGAGGGGGATGCAGGGCAGAGGGGAATAAAGGAGAGAAAAAAATGGGACAACTCTAGTAGCGTAATCAGTATAATATACTTTAAAAAACTGCTCCTGTAGTTATAAAAAATGTTAATAAAATTCGTAGAAACCAATTTTTTCAGTCTTAATATTTTTAATTACTTAAGATGCTAATGTAGTAGAATATGTGTAACATTATATATACTATGAATTATTTATAATACAATGGAAGTACTTAAATATTTAATTATTTAATACTTTAAGTAATTACTTAAATATTTAATTATTTAAAACTTTAATATAAATGTTGACATTTTTAGACTTTTGATACATTTTATTAAATTGTTTGCCAGAAAGATTGTATACATCTGCTCTCCTATTAGCATTGTATCTTAATCTTCTAACCTCTGCACCTCCGGGTGCATTGGGTAGTTTTCCTAATCTTTGCCAATTTGATGGGCTAAAAGTGATACTTCACTATCATTTTACTTTGTATCCCTTTGCTTATTGTTGAGGTTAATATTTTCACAGGTTTATCAATTGCTTATATTTTTCTTTTTAAAATTATCTGTAAATATTTGTTGCCCATTTTTCTATTGGTTCCTTAATGATTTTCTGGGATGCATAGGAACTTATTGCGTAGTAAAGATTTAAATTCTTTTATTGTTGTTTGATCCAAATCCATCTCCTCCTTTTTTATTTCCTCTTAATAGCCTATTTATTTTTCATACTCGAGGAGGACTGGCTGGCTGTCGAGTACTTGTAAAAGATGATACAACAAAGTTGACTGATCTATGCTCCCTCTGCTTTCAGAGTGCTCTAAGGAACAGTCCTTACGCTCAGGTTACACAGGCTTTGGAACCGTCACCTCGCGTTCCACGGTTTGCAGATTGTTGGGTGACCTGCTTTTGAAACTGCACTTATAAACCGAAGGTCGCAGTCTAGCTAGGCTTGGATTTTAAGCTCTGTGCACCGATTGGTACTTCTGCTGGTTCATGTCCAAGTGTTGTGTACCTCATGCCTGTCCTTTATGGAAATAATCTGGGAGTTGAAGAAAGAAGAGGTGGAGTTAGCACTAGACTGCGCCTAATGCGTAGAGTTGACTGGTGGGTAATGCTCATTGTGGAACCACTCTAAGTAGTTTAAAGTTAAAGCAGACATGGGTATATTAGAGGGTGTTAAATGGTTTGCAGACTCATTGGGAAAGCTAATGATAACTGATTTTAACTTGAGCTTTTCAGGAATGAACTTGAGAACTAGATTAAGTAATGGACTTTATCAGAAAGCTGCTGTAGAAAATTCAGACATTTTCGTAACTGTGCTTATCTCTGAAATGACAGAAGCAGGAGGAAACAGCCTCCACATAATTTCTACCCTCCAGCTCTTGTTTACGTGCATAAAATTGGTGACACTTAAATTACTTCTAGAACCCTAGTGTAGGAAGCCCAAGAAATGTAGTTTTTAGCCTTACAGACAGAAAGGTACATTTAAAGGAGGTCGAAGTGGATGTTGAATGCCAATTCTCCATATGCAATACAGTGCTCATTTCATCATGCCCCTTAATAACAATGTAATATGACTTTTTTGCATTTATAAATAAACAGCTAAGTGCAAAGAGATAGGCATTGGTTATGTAGTAGAGGTAACATCACCAATAACTGGGTCCTCTGTAGCTAAGGAATTATAGTGGATTTAGTAGCACTAAAAAGAATATAAGGAGAGTAATCCTGAAATGAAGTGGGGGCATAGCTCCCTGGGCAGAAATAGATTGACGAAAAATAACGTAGGTGATTGTCAAGTTTGCAATGTAAATCAAAGTAGGTTCTCCTCTACCCCTTCTACTGTTTCTCCCTTATTTATTTGTGTGCATCTCTTTTCCAGGCCTCATCTTAAATGTTGGAATTTTCAAAGGTTTCTGCCAATAAACATCATTCTTAAATAATAGGATCCAGTCCCATGCCTTAACCCACTCTGTACTTAGGACTTCCATACATGTCCCTGACTTCCACCTGCATTTCCAAGCACTACTGGATGTTCTGTGAGCCCCGCAAACTCAGCATCCTGTTTCTCCTATTCCTCTTCTTTGTTCATAATATTGCCGTCCATCCTGGCACCCATGCTTGGGGCCTCAGAGTTCTAACGTGTGATATGGTATCTTACTTTCATGTTTTTGTCCTCTGCCCGCGAAGCTCATCTTTAATAATTTAGCTCAAATGTCTCCTCCTCTATGGAGACCTTTTCAATGCTTGTTTGTCCCCAAAGAAATATTGACCACTTCCTCCTTTCTGCTTTCCTGCACCCTTATATACACTATAACATAAGCATGTCTCTACTAGATGCTAAGCCTCCTAAGGCAGAGATCCCCGTTTCAGCAATTCTCAACAGGGGGCAGTTTTGCTCCCCAGGGGAAATTTGGCAATGTTTGGACACAATTTTGACCCTCGTGACTGAGAGAGGGTGCCGCTTGCTTTTAGCGGGTAGAGGAGAGGAGTTCTGCTAAATACCCTACGGTGTACGGAGAAGGCCTCCCCTCTCCCCTCAATAAGTAATTACCCGTTCCCAAATGCCAGTAGTTGAGAAACTCTGCCTTAGTCCTTAGCATAGTGTCTCAAACACAGAAAAGTTTCAAGAAGTATTTGTTGAATAAATAAACCTTCTCATTTATTTTGTTCCAACACTCAAGTGGTCACCAAGCCTTAAATGTCACACGTGACTCCTTTTTTCCATCTTCACTGTCACATCCAAGTTCAGGACCTAGCATCACCATTCTACAGTGTTATAATTGCCTCCTCACTGATCTTCCTGAGTCCAGTCTCATTTTATTAAATTTTTTTCCTTTTATTCTAGAGAGAGGGGAAGGGAGCAAGAAGGAGAGGGAAACAATAATAGATGTAAAAGAGAAACACCAATCGGTTGCCTCTTGCGTGAGCCCTGATCCAGGACCAAACCTGAAGTCCAGGCATGTGCACTGACTGGGAATTGAACCCGCGACCTTTCAGTTTGCGGGATGTTGCCCAGCCAACTGAGCCACATGGGCCAGGGCCTAACTCAGTCACATTTTCATAAATTTCCATACTGCTGCTTCAGTTGTCTTTGTAAGACATGGATCTCATTACATCACTCCATTGCTTAGCATCTTTTCATTTCAGAGTATAGTTTAAATTCTTACAGCCTTTTTAAAAGTGACTGCAGCCTGTGTTTCTCGACTTGTGTTTAATTCCTCCTGAGCCACACACCTTATGCTTCAGCCACAGGGGCCAAACTGCTCTTACCTTGACCTGTTCATACCTACTCGCCTTAAAATGTGCTTCCTGCACCTTAGCTAACCTATCCCTAACTCCAAACCTAATCCTAATCCAATCCAACCTTTCTTTGCCTAGAGAATTCCTACTCACTTTTAAAGATTCGTTTAAAATGCATCTTTTTTCTAGTCTTTTGTGAACCCAAAACTTAATAAACTTAATTGTTCTTTAATTTCTATTCTCATAACAATTTGTTTGCCTATATTAAACAGTAATCACAATTTATTATAGTTGATGGTTCACATGGTTATTCCTTATGAGAAACTATGGAGTAAAAGTGGAGGATAAAAACCATATCTTCCTTACGTTTGTATCTCCTTTAGAACTAGTGTCTGGTATTTAATAAATGCATATTAAAAATCCATTCATCTGATGGGTAGATTGTGAGACATATCACACATTTAAAAAGGACATGTAAAAACTCATTCATATGCAAACAAGCTTCCTTTAACTCTATGTGATTTCCATGGGGCTTTTATATCCCTGTCATACCCAAATAACAATGTTTTGGTTGGCAGTGTTTTGAAGGGAAGGCACATAGGAAAGAAGAGGATAAATGAATATCAATCAAATCATGATTAGGTCGGTCACCATAATCTGTTCTTTCTGAAAACTTAAGCAGTGTGGATCAGAAAATCTAGAATGCATCAGTTTAAGCTTATTCTAAACTCTCACTCTATTCCTCTTATAGGAACCTAAAATAGCCTTCCTGCATACTACTAGCACATCCACCAAAGGGAGGCATTCTATAGCTGATACTTTGAGTTTATTTCTTAGTGCTAACAAATTTACACACAAGCTCCCATCGTCAGATAATTAGTTATTTGCACCTGTCTTCTCCTCCTTTGGTCTCATCAGGAAAATAGCATTTTCACTGTTCTGTTCAGGACTTAATTTTTGTCTGCTATCTAATTGCACTATGAACAGAATTGCTCTAGAGAGCCCATATCCACAGGCGATGCTTGGAATTTGGGGGTATGGAATCGGCTGAAAGATCTGATCAGAGGTGGCAGAGGTTGCACATTCCCTCTCTCCATCAAATCAGGAGTGGGAATGCGGAGAAAGGGGACAAAGGAACTCACATTCCGTATTTAGTGCCTGTCTATTATAAGCTAGTCATTGTGCTGATTATTTTACTTACGTTGTCTTCTCGGGATGGAGATATAAGGATCACACGTTACAGGTGTCAGGCTCTGGGAGGTTTAGTGCTTTGTTCGAAGGTCACACAGGTAACATGTGGCGGAGGCTCGCCCCAAGTCATGCCTTTCCAATTGCCTTCCTTCTTCACCTTGCCTCACGGTGGATCTTTCTGCCTGCATCTTTCTGGCATGACCGTTTCCTTCTTGGCCATTTCCTCAAGAACAGGGTTACCACTTCTCTCTCCTATATGCCTTCACACTCTCAGACCCAAATTAAAAAGCACCAACCTTAAGAAATAAAACATTGCTGAATTTGACTGCATCAGAATTAATAATTTCTATTCATTGAAGATACGATGAAGAAAGGCTTCATACAGATGGCGAGCTCGGAGAAGGTATTAACACTGTCTCAAATTGTTATGAGATTAATATGTGGACTATGAACTATTGGAAATTAACAAGAAAAAAGCAATAACCTTAGTAGAAAAATGGACAGGACTCTGAAAAAGCAGTTAAAGAAAAGAAGCCTAAATGGCAACAAGTATATAAAGAGATCCCAACTCATTAGCAACCAGAACAATGCAAATTTTAAAAATAATGAGGTCAATTTCCAGAAGAGGTGTAAAATGTATCGGCCGGGTCAGTGCAGACATAGGAACTTATACAATATAGCATCTTTACTTTTACTTATATGTTTTTTAGTTTTCATGTAATGTACAAGTTGTGAGTACCTGAAACACAGCTTATTCTGGTATTACTGTATTATTGTATTATTTTCCCTATTTTCCATATGTAAACCTTTTCCTCACCCCATTTTTTTTTTGCCTTTGTATATGTTGTCTTAGTTTCACAGCTTCTGGAGGCAAGGATGAGGTCTTTTTTTAAATTTGTTTTATGTAGCCTTTAATAGAGTCAGACCTTTAGATCATACTAGTGATAATCCAAGTTTAATTTTATGGAAGATCTTCCAGGAAGAGGTTTTCTTTTGAAATTCTAAAAGTACAGATAATGTTCCCTGAAGACTTGATAATGAAATAGTGTAGGTTGATAGTACTCGGGTATCCTTTTTAATAAACACCCTTATCCAGTTCACATTTCATCTCTTCCTTCCCTTTAGTTAATCCCTCTGACTCCTTTTTCCTAACAACATACCACTGGTTAATAACTATAGGTTTTTTTCATTTTTTGAATTGTTTATTTTCATTGTATTTTTTCCATTACCATTTATCGTCCTTACCCCCCCTTCTACCTCAATCCCACACTGCCGTTGGAGGGAAGGTGATGACTGAAGAGCGGCAGAATGCTGAAATAGGGCCGCATAAGCTTTCCGGCCAGGGAGAACCATCACACCCTTATGTGTAGGGGATTTTCAGATAAACATTTTCCAGAAAACATTCTCTTGGGTTTGTGACAAATGGATAGGAAGGAGAAAGATCAGAGAGAGAGATCAGATTGGAGGGAGTAATAGTTTGGACTAATGACCTTGGAAATGGGGTACTGAATATTATTAATAAAGATCAATTAACACATTTTGGATGTGAGAGATAAGGAATGAGAGGGATCACAGGTTAAAATGCTTTCTTCAAGTCTGAGTTAGTAGAAAAACCGTCCTAATAAATGACACAGAGAGAAAGAGAAGGGAAGTTGGCCAAAGGCAGTGGATAATGGGGTTAGTTTTTAATGCACTGACCTGTTCAGGTTGATTTAATGGAATGCAGTCATGTCCCCTTATACAGTATCCCCAATGCCACTTAGTGATGACAGTGGGCCAGGGTGATTACTGATCTGACCCATGTGGCATTTCCTATTTTCTTCTGTTACATTCTACAAACTGTTGAATCCTCTGTAGATACTGCTGCAACAGCAATTGGTTTACTTATCTGTCAAATCAGTGTGATGAGCTTGATTCAGACAAGGGCTGCCTGTCATCTCTTCAGCTCTTCAGGTGGCCCCTAATGGTCATTGTGTCGGCACCCACTTTATACCCAGCACAGGTTAGGTGGAGATGCTACACTCGTGCATCAAACAAAGGGAAAGCGCTGGTGTAACTAAGATAGGAACATGAAGAAGAGGGCAACTAGTTCTCTGTGGGCGTTGAACAGGCCTTCAGAGAGCCATGACATTGAAAGATGAAGACTATGAAGGGAGAGAGAGTGTTCTTAGGACAAGAAAGAAGAGCAAAGACACGAGGTTGTGAAAGTGTAAGATGTACTTGCCCAGTGACTGGAGGAACACGTTCGTGGTGAGATAGCAATAAGTGGATGGTAATAGGCTAAGGCCATCTTACATATTCTTAGATTTCCCAGGGCAGAAGTTATTTCCAGAGTGAGGATAGAGGGGGAGGGAGACTAGATGGTAACCTAATTTGTTATTTCTTAGTAGAAACATAAAGAAGTATGAGTAAAGAGTTTTGAGATTTTTAAAAATTATATTTTATTGATTATGGTATTATAGTTGTCCTGATTTTTCTCTCTTTGCCCCCCCTCCATCCAGCACCCCCCACTCCCTCAGGCAACTCCCCCCATTGTTGTTCATGTCCATGGGTCATGCATATCAGTTCTTTGGCTACTCCAATTCCTATACTGCGCTTTACATCCTCATGGCTATTCTGTAACTACCTATTTGTACTTCTTAATCCTCTCCCCTCTTCACCAAATCTCCTACAACCCGTCCCATCTGTCAACTGTCAAAACGCTGTCTGTATGCATGATTCTGTCTCTGTTCTTATTTGCTTAGTTTGTTTTTTAGATTCAATTGTTGATAGATTTCTATTGTTGCCATTTTATTGTTCATAGTTTTGATCTTCTTTTTCTTAAATAAGTCCCTTTAACATTTCATATAATAATGGCATGGTGATGATGAACTCCTTTAGTTTTTTTCTTGTCTGGGAAGCTCTTTACTTGCCCTTTGATTCTAAATGATGTCTTTGCTGGGTAGAGCAATCTGGGCTATATAGGGGTATGTTTTTCATGACTTTGAATACTTCTTGCCAATCCCTTCTAGCTCGCAAAGTTTCTTTTGAGAAATCAGCTGACAGTCATATGGGAACTCCCCTGTAGGTAACTAACTGCTTTTAAGATTCTCTCTTTATCTTTAACCTTTGGCATTTTACTTGTGATGTATCCTGGAGTGGGCCTCTTTCCATCTATCTTGTTTGGGACTCTCTGTGCTTCCTGGACTTGCATGTCTACTTCATCAAATTAGAGAAGTTTTCTTTTATTGTTTTTTCAAATAGATTTCCAATTTCTTGCTTATTCTCTTCTTCTGGCACCCCTATGATGTGAATGTTGGACTTCTTGAAGTTGTCCCAGAGGTTGCTTATACTATCTTCCTTTTTTGGATTCTTTTGTCTTCTTGTTTTTCTGATTGCTTGTTTTTTGTTCTTATGTTCCACATCATTGATTTGATTCTCAGTCTCATCCACTGTACTATTGTTTCCCTGTAAATCATTCTTTATTTCAATTAGTGTATCCTTCACTTCTGACTGGATCTTTTTTATGCTGTTGAGGTCCTCACTAAGTTCCTTGAGCACCCTTATAACCAGTGTTTTGAACTCTGCATCTGATAGATAGCTTATCTCCATTTTGTTTAGTTCTTTTTCTGGAGTTTTGATCTGTTCTTTCATTTGAGCCATGTTTCTTTGTCTCCTTGTTTTGATAGCCTCCCTATGTTTATTTCTATATATTAGGTAGAGCTGCTTTGACTCTGTGTCTTGGTAGTGTGGCCTAATGTAGTAGATGTCCTATAGGGTCCAGTGTCACAGCCTCCCCTTTCACCCAAGCAGAGTACTTGAGGTGCACCCTTTGTGTGGACTGAGTACCCCCTCTTCTTGTAACTGAGCCTTGGTTGCTGTTGGCAGATCAATGGGAGGGATTTACCCCGGTCAGTCAGCTGTACGGATTTGCTGTGACCACTTACTACCAACCTCCACCCTCCATGGAATATCAGCTGCACAGGAGCAGGGTGGTGGTGCTCCGATGTGGTCTGTAGCTGTCCACTGGGTGCGCTGGCCCTGGAGTTTCCCAAAGGTGTAGGCCAAGGTTGGCCCTACCTGTATTTGCCTGGGCCACCCTGCCTGAGGAATAAAGCAATCTGAGATGGCTGCTATTTGTGCAGGGCTTGTAGATTCCCAGATCAAGGCTGGCTACTGCTAGTGCCAGGTCTGGGACTCACTGAGGCCAGCTGTTGCTTCTTTGATAGGATTTAGGAAGTTGTGAAGCATGAGCCAAGGCCAGCCATTCATAGGGAAAAGCAGCGTGGGTGGACCCATGTATTGGGTGAGGAACAGACCTGGGGATCTCCAAGGTGAGTCAAACAGTGTTAGCCAAGTTAATGGAGTGTCAGATATAGCACCAGTTTGCTGGCTCTGTGGGGGAGAGAGTTTAGAAAAGGGACAACGGCCTCTGCTGACCTTGATGCCAGACACTTCTGTTTCTCCCTGTATACCACAGGTGCCTTTTAAGCTGCTACCCCAGTGCTGGAGCTCAGAAGGAGTGAGTCTGAGTAGGTGAGTCAGTGTGTGGGTTCTTTAAGAGGCACTGCTTGGGGCTTTAGCAGTTTCTTCCACCAACTCAATCCTCACTGGTTTTTGTATCCAAAAGTTGTGGGGACTTATCTTTCGGGCACTGGAACCCTGGTCTGGGGGTCCTGGTGTGGAGCTGGGACTCCTCACTCCCAAGATATCCCTCCCAAATATTTATCTACCACACATGGGTGAGAGATCAGCCCATTCTATGTCTGTGCCCCTTGTAGCAGTTTGGATGGATAAGGTTTCTTTAATTCCATAGTTGCCAGACTTCCATTCAACTTGATTTCTGATGGTTCTGAGTGATGGTTGTTTTATATTTTAGTTGTAATTTTGATGTGGTTGTACAAAGAGGCGAGCCATGTGTGCCTATGCCGCCATTTTGACCAGAAGTTGAAGGGTTTACTACTTTGCTACTAACTAATGTGACAAAATTATAAAAATACTCTGAATTATCTTGGATCAGTTTCTTTGGTATTTATAAATATTGTTAGTGTGCCATAATTTGTATTTTATATGAGAATTGCTGAGAGGGTTTTTATTTTGGTTGTTTTTTAGTAAGATATCTAGTTTTTTGGTTTTTAAAAATCAAACAGTTGCTCATAGTGTTTTGATTCACCAGGATTAATGTAATAATTTCTAGTCTCACCTTCATAGACAACTCTTAACTTCAATGCCTACTAATGTTCCCCTCCCTTCTGCTGTTGTTTTATAAACTCTATCACTCTTACTGTGATGCAGATAACTTTAAAACTAATGTGGCTTTTAGTGACAAAACTGATTATTTGCAAAATGTATTTTTAAAGATTTTCTTTAGAGAGGGTAAGGGAGGGAGAAAGAGAGGCAAGAGAAACATCAATGTGTGGTTGCCTCTTGAGCATCCCATACTGGGGACCTGGTCTGCAACCCAGGCTTGTGCCCTGACTGGGAATCGAACCAGCAGCCCTTTGGTTCACAGGCTGGCACTCAATCCACTGATCTACCAGCCAAGGCCAAAATGCAATTTTTTATAAAAATTCAGACTGCTATATACTGGTGTTCTGAATCTTATTTTTCAAGTGCATTTTCTTTACTTAATTTGGGAGATATTACCACAGAACACTCAGGGCTTTGTTTTCTCAGGAGGCTCTGGGCTCCCTCTGTCCATGGAACAGGACATTGGCCCTCAGTCTGCATTTATGCATTGTGTTCATCCTGAAGAGCATTCCTTAAGCACTTATGCTGCAGCACTATGTGTGATCCACCTGTTCAGAACAAAAACTAAATGGCTAATTATGTGCAAGTTGGAAGTGTAAGTTCCACATAGCTTTTTAGAATAATATTTCCCTGATTATGAAAGTAATAGATTTCTTTTCGAATGTATAAATTTGAAAAGTAAAGAAAAGCACAAGTAGGAAAATAAAATCACATAAAATGTTATTGCCCAAACGTAAGAGCCGTGAACATTTTGGTCTGTATGCACACTCTACCTGTTTCTATGCATTTGAATGTTTCTCTGCATTTAAAAGCATTATATACATGTTTGTATATATTGTAAGTATTTCTCTTCTTTTTAACGAGAGTACAGTATTTTGTTTAGAACCTGGCTTTGAGGTTGAATCCTGAGTCAATTGCTAATTGGCGAGGTATCTTTTTACCAAATTATTTAATCTGTCAAAGGCTCTATTTTGTTTTCTGCAAAATGGGGATAATGATAGTGTTTGCCTCAGGGTTAGAGTCAGGGCAGAATGACACAGTGTACTTAAAGCATTGAAGGCCTGGCACATAGCAATTTGTTATGTAAGTCCTTTCCTTATTGGATATTTCACTTATTCCTAGTTTTTTTCTGTATGTAATGCTTGCTATGCACCCTTGGTGCCGTTAGATTTGTTACTACTCAGTTATTGATTTGTGTTCAATTCAATTACAAAAAAGAATTGCTGAGCCAGAGTCTCACCCCATTGTCCCATGTGGAAGTTTTTCTGTTGATTTCTAAAACTTAGGGCTGCTCTCAGTTGTTTCCCTCGAATGGATTTGATTTCACCAGAGGACCTCACGTGGTTGCCATGGGATTTATTTCTAATACAGAAATATGATGACATGCTCTCATATGCCCCCCACGATTGGTCTTGGTGGGAATGAAGCCCTGGGTAGATGGGACTGGTAACAGAGAGGCAAACACCTCTCTGGGTGGGCCTACCAGGGGTGTCCAACCCGCGGACCTCGGGCCACCTGTGATCCAGGATGGCTATGAATGAGGCCCAACACAAAATCGTAAATTTACTTAAAACCTTTTTTTTTTTTTTTTTGCTCATCAATTTTCACTAGCGTTTGTGTATTTAATGGGTGGCCCAAGACAATTCTTCTTCTTCCAGTATGGGCCAGAGATGCCAAAAGGTTGGACACCCCTGGTAGAGGCAATGGGGTCACCCATAGGATTTTAAGTGAGTGGCCACCAGAGCCCTTTAGAGTAGGGTACCGAAGCCTGTGGAGGGAACCAGCTTGTGGTGGAGAGTCAGCTCTCACCAGCCTGATGGGGATGGAGGAGGAGGTGACGCCAGCACAGGTTTGATGAATTCTGCTGCTGTTTCAGCTGTCTCAGCAGCCGGTCTGTCTTCCGGGGTCTTGGTGATGGCTTAGAGCCCTCACACCACTCCTCCCCAGCCCCAACTTATATATTTATTGAAAATATTATAAAAGGGACATGATATTTAACAAAACTTGAAAAAGTTAACTCTAGTAAAATGTTATGGAGCCACAGAAACTCTAAGTGCTACTGGGAGTATGATTTGCTACAATAAGCGCTTTTTGGAGAACTGCCATGCCAATGGGCATATCCCGACCCTAGGCACACGTCCTAAAGAAACTCTCATACATAAAGTACTTAAGCAGGCCTATACAAGAACGTTTATTGCAGTCTCCTTGGTAATAATAAGAAATTAATATTACAGGAGAGTGGGCAAATAAATTGGAGCACGTTTATGCAATGAATACTAGAAAACAGTTAAAATGGATGAACTAGAGTTACATGTATATCAGCCCGAGTTAACGTAACAACAATATTGAATTTTTTAAAAGTGAGTTGAGGAACTATAGGTACCCCACTTGGCCGCCTTGACAACTCGTCTTCCAGTGTGGCCCAGAGATTTTTCATAAAAATCATACAATGTATATGAAGTTAAGAAAATGCATAGAACGCTGTACTTATACATTTGTATGTAGTGAAGGTATAAACACATGCATGGTTTGAACACCACATTTAAATAGCAGGCATTATCTCTGGAGAAAAAAGGAGTGAGATTTGTATTCTAGGGATATTTACAGGGTGGGGCAATGGTAGGTGTACAGTTGTTCATATGGAAAGCGATACAATAAAATAATCATAGAATAATAAGCTCTGAGCTTCGCGCACTCACAACTGTCAACCTATTTTCCCTACCTCGTATCTAAGGGAAAATTACTGAAGCAAAGATGATAAAATATTACAATGTAAGGAGGTTGCAGTGTGTTCTAAATTACCTCTATTTTTATGATTAATGTATTTCATGATTTATTAAAGTGGGAGAAAGGGGGGAAGAGGACATTAATGACCCTCACAGTGACCCTCATTAGTGATCACAGGAAAGAAATTCTAGCAACGCAGGGAGAGTGCGTCTGTACTGTAGCCCTGACCCCTGGGTGGGTTCCCTTGGCCGGAGAAAACCGCTCTGAGCAGCTGTCCACGAATCCTCCCCATGACAGCCTGTGACATAGAAGCGCACTGGGTATTCACTTCTTTCCTGCCCGCACAGTTAATGCGCTTTGCTCTTTCCACTGAACTAATACATCTTGCGTCTTGGAGAGAATTCATCCTTCTATTTCTGACAATTTTTCCTCAATAAACTCCTCCTTCACAAAGGTATGTAAACTGTAGTTTCTTTAAAGCCCAGTTTTGGGATCACTGATCTTGAATACATAGGATCAGTTTTTGGCGGTTTTTTAGTCAAAACTGCTTTTATTTATTTATTTTTAATTATTTTATTGTTGTTCAGTTACAGTTGTCTGCATTTTCTCCCCACCCCAGCCAAACCCACCTCCCTCCCCTCACTTCCCCCCTCCCCCTTGGTTTTGTCTATGTGTCCTTTATAATAGTTCCTATAAACCCTTCTCCCCACTGTCCCTTCCCCCCTCCCCTCTGGCTATTGTTAGATTGTTCTTAACTTCAATGTCTCTGGTTATATTTTGTTTGCCTTTCTCTTCTGTTGATCATGTTCCAGTTAAAGGTGAGATCATATGGTATTTGTCCCTCACCGCCTGGCTTATTTCGCTTAGCATAATGCTCTCCAGTTCCAGTTTTAAATACTAAATTGTAGAGACAGATTGCGCTCATACCCAGACCAACCTGGAAAACAAAGTACATTTATATTCAGATCTGAAAGGCTCTTTTCCCGTTGCGGTTTGTCAGGCAGTGGAACACAAGCTTGGGACCACAGACAGTGTCAGGGGCACATATGTGAGGGCTTCACACCCCTCAAAGAAAAGTGCTCTGTTCATGGCCTCCGGTGGAGCTGGCCTTCGGTGTCCGTGCCACTCGTGCCAGTCACCCTGCCAAGACCGCCACTGCGTCTCAGGGTTGCTGTTGAATCCAGATAATGTTAATCAGGTCCTCATTCGTACTCTACCCAGTTTTACCAAACTAAAGGTTTACGAGCTAGTGATTCTTAGGAAGGTTGCTGAGATTGTGACAATATAGCTGTATTTTATAAAAATGGAGGAAAATGTGGGGGTTTTTTGTTTTTTATTGAGCTAGAGAGAGAAAAATAAAATTCACCAGGTGAGGAAGTGGAGCTTGGTAGGTGAGCTGTAGCTGCCAGGTGTCTGCGAGAGTGTGTTGTGGGATCACAGTGAGCCTGGTACGCAGAGCATGGAAAGTCCCTGATCCTTGTCATCACTGACTTTGGCTTACAGCCCTCTTCTCTCAGAGATGGAGGCTTCTGGCATTGATGATACTATTTTCTATTCCTGTCCCTCTGTAGAGAGAGAAATTCGTGTATTTTTGCTAAAACACTCCAGAGTTGAATTGGGGAACATCAGAGGAACATCAGAGGACAAACTCCTCATGCCAGACCTGTAGGAGGAAAGGTACCTCTTTTTCAATCTAATTGTCAATCAAATGTCCCCACACCCTCTCCTTCGTGGGAGGAGGCACATCTCACAGGCACTACTCCTTCGTGGTGCCTGTGAGACGTGGAAACGACAGGAGCTTGGAAGTTCTAGGTAGGAGTTCTTTTTTCTTATGGTTCATGGAGGTCAGGATTCTTAACTTTTGTGAGACTCAGCCTCCCTGTCTTCAAATGGGGACCTTACTCCCTACTTCGAAAGTGATATTTAAGATATCTACAGCCAGTGTGGCCTGGCTTTTGGCCAATCAGACAGATGTCATATGCACCTGGTAAGGTTGTTCCTGACACGTATCAGCTGACTGAGAGACCGGGACTGTTTTACGGAGTTCCTGTAAGGGTAAAGTAGAATCGTGCATGTGGATGTATTTTGAAAACTGCAAGGGGTACATGAGTCTGTAACATTAATGCGAAATGCAAGCATTAGGCAGGACATTTGAGAAGTGCTTTGGGCTGTTTGACAAAAAGATTCTTTAGTGAGTATAAAGAATCGTGGCCCCGTTGTTTCAACTTACTTAAAAATCAGTTTCCCATAAAGTTAAACAAATGCTTCTGATAGAACCTGGCAATCTCACTCCTAGATATTTTCCCAAGAGAAATTAAAACATATGCCCCTACAAAGCTCTTATGGGAACGTTCATTGTAGTTTTACTCATAACAACTAAAAAGTGGCAGTGCCTCACCTGCCCATCAGCTGGTGAAAGGTGACAAGCGGTGATGCGTCCATGGAGCGGATACCACTCAGCAATGAAAGGAACGGGCGACTGATGGACACCACAGCACAGAGGAACCTCAGAAGCATGATGCCGAGTGAGAGAAGGCAGACACAACACATGACAGACCGTATGATTCCATTTATATGAAACTGCATTAAAGGCAGAAGTTTAGTGACGGGAGATTGGCTGGCTGCAAGAGGCATGAGAGCACTTTTGAAGTGATGGAAATTCTCTATGTCTTGATTATGGGAGTGGTTTCATGGCACTATATATTTACCAAAACTCATTAAATTGTATATTGAAAACTGATCAATTTTATTTTTTGTAAATTATGCTTCAATAGAAATCTGATTAAAAAACTGAAGTAGGTAGAATAGTTTGCTTGTAAAAAAATAGACAATATATTGTTAAAAGACAAAGGAGAAACATTCCATTACAAGTTAAAATAGCTCCCTTTTATGGTTTATATATTTCAACTTTGGCTTTTTTCCAGCCTCGGCTATTGCATTGAGCACCGAACTTGCTAAGAAGTCCTCTCAGCCCTCTGCATGGTTTCTCTCTTTGCTGTCCTTTCTTTGCTTGTGCTGACCATGTGCCTGGACTAGCTCCCTCCCCTGTCCTCCCCTGGATGCCCACTCCCTCTCTCCCTCCCCTGGCTAACTCCTGCTTACTTTGGAAGATTCAGTTTGGAATTCACCTTCTCCTTGATTTCTGCTCACCCCTGCACATTTGGACACCTTTGGGTATCTCTGTCTGCTATCTTTATTATTCCTTTTGCCAGATTACACTATAATTAGCTCTTCTCTAAAAGACAGTAATCTTTTTTAGAAGTTAGCCACCGTATCTCATACATTTTTTATCCCCAGTGCCCAGCATGTTGCCGATGGTGTCCAAATGACTGAGAATAAATGAATGGCAGTGACTCAGGGTACTGTGGTGAGGCAGTCTTAGATTGTGAAAAGAATGGAGGAGAAGGAAGATCTCAGTGAATCAGTCCCTCAGTGGTTAGAGTAACTTTTGTCTAATGTGTAGGTCTCCACTTTCTCTGACAGAAAATGAGGGAAATAGGCTTATCTACTGACTGGGATGCTGTTAAGATGTGAATAGGAGGATGCATGGGAAAGCACTCCCAATATTTCACACAGTCTGTGCCCAGGTTATTATTACAATATCATTGGAAGAGTGTAATTTCTCAGCTGCGGATATAGTGATGCAAAACCAGATCAAATAGGTAAAGTCTGTTCACCTTCAACTATTTAAGCATAGTCTCAGCATATCATTGATACATTCACCCAACTCCGTGTTACAGTGGTATACCTGTAGTCTTGTCAGATCCATGCTCTCTGTTCTGTTTCTCACCACAGCAATCACCAAACCTGTCTATAAGGTTTTGGAAAGCTTGCTTCTTATTTTGTTTATCTTTGGCGGGGGCGGGGGGGGGGGGGCTCCACCTGCAGGTCCCCCCCCCACCAGCCTCCACGGATGAGAATAAGTCTACCAAGACATGATCTGCTTAGGGAGGAAAGGTGGCCGATCTCTTAAAGGAGAAGGACCAAGAGCCTTTTCCTCAATGGGCTTTTATTCGGTTCAATTTGCACAGGAATACAGGTAAAGCTCATCAATCATTGTCAGGCAGTAAGAACCAAATAATAGATAACATACAAAGAACTTTGAGGGCTTATTCTGAGTCAGGGCTAAAGGGCTATAAGATTTTGGGAAACAAACTCATTTCAGGTCTGGACCCTTATCATTTAAAGTGAGGGTATTAGCAAAGCAGGTTTTACAGTGTTTTATGTATTCTTTCTTAGGCCTGATTGCCCTGGGGAACCTGCCCTTTCCAGCGCAGGACTGCACCGCCTTCTGTCATTGTTTCAGGCTTAAGTCAGTCAGGGGAAGTAAGGCAGCCAAGAGATTAAGAGGCTTCTTGCAGACAGAATGAGGACTCAGGCTATGTCAAAGCTGAGGGGCGAGGGTCCATCACCCCCTTTTTCTATAGCCCCCCAAGTCCTTCCCTGAGGGCTTCTTGTGACCATGCCTGTCTTAGGTCGTCCCTCCCTTGAGGAATCCTACCCGTCATTGGCTAATTGGTCAAGCTCAGGGCCAAGCAAGGTAAAGTAAAATGGGCAGAGGTGGCGCCCCTGCCAGGGAGATAAGCTTTGTCTCTTTAATGGCTTATGGTCCCAAGGTCTCTGACTCAGCCTTAACCACGGGGGTTTACAGCTTCTGAAACCAGGCAGGGCAGTTCCCAACACTTTGGCCCCTCTACAGTACTTAGCAGAAAGCACAGCACCCAGGAATGTTAAAATGACAAACCAAGTAAAGTTTAGCGTAGAAGTCTGGAGAAATAACTACACCTTATTTTTAGGTAACAGATCCAAGCTGAGGCCCTCAATCCACTGTGATTGGCTGGATTTATCATTATTTTTAATCTTACTAACCTTAATGGTATTGCTTGAAATAGAATGGGAGAAAACCTAATTAGGTACATACATTTTGAGGTACATTAAGATTACATCAAAATTGAGAACAGGCTGACAGTGACCAGAGGGGAGAGGGGAATTTCAGGGGAAAAGTGTGAAGGATTTATAGGAACAATTATAAAGGACACATGGACAATAACGGGGTGGGGGGAGGAGGTGGAAATGGGAGGGAGGTTGGGAGGGCTGGGGGTTGGGCTGGGGTCGGGGGGAAAAGGCAGAAAACTGTCCTTGAACAACAATAAAATTAAAAAAAAAGAATGTTGGGGGGGAAAAAGCATTTGAAATGTGGCTACAAAGACTGAGGAACTAAATTTTTAATTGTATTAAATTTTAGTTAACTTAAACTTTAAAATCTGATTCAGTTATCGGAAAACTTTTAAGTATGCTTGAAGCAATTGGAGAATGTTAATGTACTTCTGCAACTATGAATTTTTTGAAATGTAGATACAGGATGACTGGATATGAAATCTTGCGCCTGAATTGGGATGTGCTGTAAGTGTAAACTACTGTATTCTGGGGTTTGAAGACTTAAAACCCAGGTTTTAATGGGAAAAGAATGTAAAAAAAATCTCAAATAATTTTTTATATTGGGTACGTGAGGCAATGGAAATATTTGGAAGATATTGGGTTAAATGAAATATATTAATGTTAAAAAATACATCAAATAATATATGACTTTTCAGACATAGCTAAAAATAAATGAAATTGATGAGAAATATGAGAGATTTTGAAATATTTTATTGGCATAGTATGCTATACAAATATTTAAATTTATGAGATAGAATTATAATATAAAGCAAAAATGTTTCTATATTATAGTTATTTTTAATAATTGAATTTCTGTTTCTAGGTGATTTAAAACTATGCTGTATGTAGTCTTCATAAACAATTTCAAATAATTTGCTGATTGTTGATTTAACCTTTCAGATATGCCAAGGATGACTAACTTCTCTTTTTTCATTATTTTTTTATTGCTTACACTATTACAGATGTCCTCATCTCCCCCCTTGTACCGTCTCCCCCACCTCTCGGCACCCTCACCTCCTCCCTCTGGCCATCACCACACTGTTTCTATGTCCATGGGCTAGGCATATGTGATCTTTGAAATTTAAGTTTATTATTGATAGATATTTATTGCCATTTTTTCTTTATACTTATGTTACTCCCACTCTCTATTTCTTCTTCTTAAAGCAGTCCCTTTAACATTTCTTGTAATACTAGTTTGGTGGTGATCACCACTAACTTTTTGCAGCATTTACAGGTATTTAACCAAATGTGCTTTTGGTCGGGATGTGAAAATACTTGGGGAATAAATGCAGGACTTGCACTTATTTTCTGTACATATATTGGGGTTTCCCATGAGTGACTATATACATTGGAGGAAGTGGGAAGAAAGAGGAACTTCAATATAAACCAAATACTTGTTTATTGGTTTTATTTAGAAATCTACATTCTGATAGTTGGGATATTAACCCAATAATTACTTTTCTTTGTAGATTATTATTCTCACATACCATTACATAAAGGTCTGTCTGAAAAAAGTCCAGCTATTGTTAATATAATGAGACCAGTTTTCACGGCATCTATGTAACCTGGCAGCCAAGGAGAGTGGACTGGAATGCACATGTGTGAACAACGACAACTTCACTGTTGTTGTACTAGTCAGTGGGGGTTGTACATGCCACTGAGTGAGCATGTGCACTGTGTGACCATCGCCTTCAAAATGTCTCAGTGAGTGAGCAACGAATCTGCATCAGATTTTGCGTTAAGCTTGAACATCCCTCCGTGGAAACTGTTCGGATGATGACTTAGAAGGCTGCAGCTGTGGGCCACTGGTGATGGGCAGCGTCACCACACAACTCACTGTGCATGTGTCACACACTGTGCAGAGTGTTTTGGAGAAACATCAAATCACCCAGGTGACTCAAGCCCACTATAGCCCAGATTTGGTGACTAGGAGAACTGTGTGAGGTCCCAAGGTACCTACTTTGAAGGGGACTGAGGTGTCTTTGTCCTGTGTCCAATGTTTCTTGTATCTTATACCTTCTTCAAGAAAAGTCTCTTTTTCATAGTAATGGCTGGATACTTTCTGGACAGTATCTTATATTCTTATGAGGCAATTCTCTTTTGAGTACCCAAAGAAAAATATTACATTTTTACCAAATGGGTTCTTTTCAATATTCAAATATAGTAATATTTACACTACTTGATTTTATTATAGCTTTTTTTTGCACAAGTATTTTCCTGTTTATACCCTCTTCTTTCTCTAAAAACAAACAAACAAAAACAAAAGAAAAAAACAAAAAAAGAAACCAACATCTAAACTTCTCAGAGCTTCATGTGCTTTCAAGATGGGTTGGTGTCCTTCCTGGGTTACATGCCCTAGCAACGATGTTCCCTGACCATTCATCTTTAATTACATTTAAATTTACATTAATTTTTAAAAGGATTATAAACCCCTTCAAAACCAATGTGCCTATTCACTAAGCAGCATGTATTAATTTATAGCTGTTTATTGAAAAAATGTGGTTATTCTATGTCTCTTGCCTCATGCATAATAAACAACTCTCTTTGAAAGTAATTGCTATAAAATATTACTTGGGGGATCAGGATGTTAGTGTGACCGGGAGGTAGCATTTTTGCACTCAGGCAGACTGTTTTGAGTGTCTCCAGTGCAAACAGAAAACTGGATGAGGATAGTTGAGGTCAGAACAATAGAGCAGTTAGAAGAAATCCTTAGATAATGAATTTCCTGAGAACGGGGGCTTCTTAAGTGCCTGGGGCTGCACCCCTCCCACGGGAGGGAAGCGGGAAGTGTGGTGGTGTTACTAGGACATCCAAGAGACGAATCAGGGGTTGATCTTAGGAAATGCCAAGTCCCTCTGCTCAAGGTTTTTCTCTCAAGCTGAGCTGGTGTCTGGTTTTCTGACCATGTGTTATTTCACAACATGCTCATTTGAAAGAAAGCTAAAATGTTAGTCATCAAACTCTGCAGTGATTTAGGCCCTCAGTCAGATAGAGTGAGAGACTTCCTCCTATGATTTTCGTCCTGTGCTGTTAGGTCAGAAGGATGTGGTTGTAAGATAAACTGTGATTGTATTTTGTTCATCTCCTACTCGTAAACCTCCAGTATTTCCCCATCCCCCACAGCGACAATAGGACAATGTCTGAACACTCCAGTGTAAACAGCAGGTGGAGGCCTTCTAGAATTTGTCTCCAATTTAAGCATTAACTTTTACCACCTTCCAACTTGAACCCCAATGTAGTTCAACCATTCTTCTATCTAGTCAGGACGCATTCTAGGCATTTTAGTGGGCAGGAGATAATAAGCTAAGGTTAGAAGGGGTGGAAGCCTGGGAATGCTAACAGCGATTAGCACCCAGGTCGTCATTAATTCAGGGGAGACTGCAGAGCAGTGGACCTGCTCACGCTGGTAATATTTCCAAGGTGCCTTTCTAAGGTGAGAGAACAGCACTTGTCTAAGTGATTGTGTTCAGATAATGTGACATTTCTTGTTTCCAGGCTGTCATTTTACTTATAGATCAGGACATAGTCTGTGAGCTGATATATTACATTCCTGAAGAAGGAGCCAATCCCAAAAGACAGGTAGGAATTAAGTGAGAAACTCAGGGCACCATACTGTCAGTCTGGTATCCAGGATGGACTTGAGTTTGGAGGAAATTACCATGAAAATCATGGCCTGAGGGAGATGCAGTCAAAATGTCATTGGTGGGAATCGAGCTCCTCCACAGGATTGCGTGGAGAGCATTCCAAGGACCCACACATGGAAGGATGTGGTGTGGCAAATTTATTTGGATGGAAATCTGCCCCTGGGCTTCCAATGTCCCATCTCCCTTTGTCCCACCATGGAAAAAGTCCAACTGTGTCTTCAGCAAGGTCAAAACAAAGGCCAGTGTCCAGAGATTCCGCTTCATATTAATTCTTAGTCCTTTGGAGCTCACATAGTCTGCTGAGACTCTAGTAGCTGTTAGGCCCACATGGCTGTATGCTGCTGGGCAAGAGAAAGAATGCATGAACGAACGGGGTGAGTGCAGGCCACCAAGTGAGAGGGCTTCTTTGTTTCCCTGGGATTATATTAGCTTGGGTTCAGCACACACTGGGTGCTTTAAAAAAATAACCAATTAACTTCTCGAGTTTTCGCAGGCTTTTTGATGGGTCCATATGGTCAAGCACGTCCCCTTGTTCCCCAATAATCTGGTACCAGAGGGGAAGGGAGAGTGGTAATCCACTTGGTAGAGCGATGCTATGATCCCCCAGAGTGTGAAGCTGTAGCTTCTTGGCGAAGTAAACAGGCTCATGCTCTCCAGTTTATTAAGCTCAATATCTAATTCCCTTTGCTCTCTTTCTTATTAAGAATTAGTTAACTACCTACAGTAACAAGACTGGCCTCAGTAGGTAGGGGGTGGAGTAGGAGTAGGTAGGAAGATGCCAGGTCACTTTGGTACCTAGACTCTTATCACTCCGGGCATGTCACACAACAGATAAAATATATCACACTGTCCTAGAGATTTCTCTGAAAAACTGCAAGGGCCCTGGATAGAGCAGAGCCTACAGGTGATTAGCTTTTAATGTTGGCAGCTGGACAGGGCCAGTTCATTCAGACACTGACATTCACCTGCTCTGGATTCTTTAGCATTCTAACAGGCCTCTTTATGATATATGGATAGCCATATATGGATATTATGTATGATTAATTGTTTCATCATTCCCAATTAATTTATGTACTTCAGATTAAGAAATATCTTATATGTGTTTTTATTCTCCTTAGGTCTTACCTAAGTATTTCTTCAATGAATAACACATTTTTGGTAACACTTCTGTCTACCTACCTAAATCAAGAGTGAAACCAAACAATAAGCCTAATTTTATTTAAGTTAGTTTTAAAATTTTTTAATGGACAAAATAATCAACCCGTTGGTTTCCTTAGCTCTATCCTCACCCCCATCCCCATCAATGGAATGTAGAACTCAAGGACTCTATCACTCAGAGTCCTGGGGGTTGTGAGTCCTGTGAAGGCAACCAAGTGGCCGTTTTTTCCTGATTATTTTGGAAACAGCATATCTTCATTGGAAAGACTAGAAGCTTGAAATTCAAAGACTTTGGTGCAAAACTGTGAAAGGGATTCTACATAGATGCATGCTCCAGGGAAAGTTTTATTCCAGTTTAAGGAATTCAGGCTATATTAAAGGAAGCAGTCTATTCATTTGGTAAATTTAGTTATTAGGGATATCTAAGGATTAATGAATGAACTATATTAACCTTAATCTACATATTTTTATTTCTATAAATCTTGCCCTCATAAGTTATTTCAATAAATGATTTTTGAACTATCATTCCTTCATTCATTAAATAGACTTTTATTGAACACCTGCTAAACGAGGTCTGTCCAGAAGGTATCCAGCCATGTAATATGAAAAATAGAGATATTTATTGAAGAAGATACAAGAAACATTGTACATAGGACAATGATGCCTCAGGCCCCTTCAAAGCATGCACCTTGGGACCTCACGCAGTTCTCCCAATCACCATCAGCTGCCCTGTTGTATTTTCCTAAATCTCATAGATGGTCTGAAACCTCTCCCCTTTCAAAGGTGACTTTAGTTTTGGGAAAAGCCAGAAGTTGCACAGTGCCAAATCAGAGTTGTAGCGGGGCTGAGTCACCTGGGTGATTTGGTGTTTTGCCAAAAAAGTCTGCACAAGGCACGATGCATGAATGGGCACATTGTCTTGGAGAAGCTGCTAATCACCAGTGACCCATAGCTGCAGCCTTTTGCGTCATCTGAATACTTTCCGTGGAGGAATGTTGAAGCTTAATGCAAAATTTGATGTAGATTTGTTGTTCTATTTGCTCAGTCATTTTGAGTGCGATGGCCACACAATGTACATGTGTGGCCAACAACATCTACTGCCCTCACTGACTAGTACAGTGAAGTTGTCATTGTTCACGCATGTGCATTCCAGTCCACTGTCTTTGGCTGCCAGGTTACATCAATGTCATGAAAATTGTTCCCATTATATTAACAATGGCTGGACTTTTTCATACAGGCCTCATATATTGGTTTCAGGTGTACAATGTAGCAATTAGACAATCACATACTTTACAAAATGTTCCCTCTGATAATTCCAGTACCTGCCCGGCACCATACATAGTTATTACAATATTATTGACTATTCTGTAACAATGTGTACTTCTTAATCCCTTTATCTTTTTCACCCAGACCCCAATCCCCCTTCCCTCTGATAATCACCAGTGTGCTCTCTGTGCCTATGAGTCTGTTTCCATTTTGTTTGTTCATTAATTTTGCTCTTTAGATTCCAGACATGGTATATGTCTTTACCTGACTGAATGATTTCATTGAACATAATATCCTCTAGGTTCATCCATGCTGTTGCAAATGCTAAGATTTCATTCCTTTTTATGGCCAAGTAATATTCCATTGCACCACAGCTTTTTAATGCACTCATCTATTGACAGGCAGTTGGGTTGCTTCCACAGCTTGGCTATTGTAAAGAATGCTGCAGGAACACAAGGGTGCATAGATTCCACTGAATTTGTGTTTTGGGTTCCTTCAGACATATACCCAGAAGTAGAATCACTGGGTCATAAGGCAGTTCCATTTTTAATTTTTTGAAGACCCTTCATACTGCTTTCCATAGTGGCTGCACCAATGTGCATTCTTGTCAATGGTACACAAGGGTTCCCTTTTTCTCCACATCCTTGACAACACTTGTTCGTTGATTTATTTATGATAACCGTTCTGACAG
Source organism: Desmodus rotundus (assembly GCF_022682495.2). Lineage (NCBI taxonomy): Eukaryota > Metazoa > Chordata > Mammalia > Chiroptera > Phyllostomidae > Desmodus > Desmodus rotundus. The sequence continues at coordinate 29,587,184 of NC_071394.1, read as the reverse complement.
TTGTGAGATAATATGTCATTGTAGTTTTAATTGGCATTTCTCTGATGATTAGTGATATTTATTAGTGATTAGTTAAGCATTATTTTCATGTCTATTGGTCATATCTATATGTCCTCTTTGAGAAGTGTCCATTCAGGTTTTCTATCCACTTTTAAAATTGGATTGTTTGTTTTTCTTGGTGTTACTCTATAAGTTCTTTATAAATTTTGGATATTAACCCCTTTTCAGATGTTATTGGCAAATATCTTCATCCACTCAATAAGTCGTCTTTTTGTTTTGTTGATGGTTTCCTTTGCTGTTCAAAAACTTTTTAGTGTGATGTAGTCCCATTTGTTTTTTTCTTTTGTTTTCCTTGTCCAAAGAGATATCTCAGAAAAAATATTGCTAAAACAAGTGTCCGAGATTTTAGAGCCTATGTGTTCTTCTAGCAGTTTAATGGTTTTGAGTCTTACATTTAAATCTTCAATCTATTTTGTGTTTATTATTGTGTATGGTATATAAGAAGATGGTCTAGTTTCATTTTTTGCATGTATCTGTCCAATTTTCTTAGTACCATTTATTGAATAGACTATCTTTACCCCATTGTATGTTCTTGCCTTCTTCACTTTGATCTATAGATTGCTTTGAGTAGTATGAATATTTTAATGACATTAATTTTTCCTACCTGTCCACAGTATATGCTTCCATTTGCTTGTATTTTCTTCAATATTTTTCTTCAGTTTCTTATAATTTTTTTCAGTACAGGTCTTCTACGTCCTTGGTTGAATTTAGTGCTTTATTATTTTTTGAGGTAATTGTACATGGAATTGTTTTCTTAGTTTCCTTTTCTGATAGTTCACTATTGGTGTATAATAATGTAACATATTTCTGAATATTTATTTTGTATCCTGCTACTTCACTGAATTCATTTATCAGTCCTGGTAGTTTTTGGTAGAATCTTTAGTGTGCTCTGTGTACAGTATCACGTCATCTGCAAATAATGACAGTTTCACTTCTTCCTTTCCAGGATGAATGGCTTTTTTTCCTCTTTTCTGATTGCTGTGGCTAGGACTTCCAGAGCTATGTTGAGTAAGAGTGGTGAAAGCGGAAATCCGTCTCTTGTTCTGATCTTCAGGGAAACGCCTTTAGTTTTTGCTCATTGAGTATGATGTGAGCTGTGGGTTTTTCATATACGACCTTTATTATGTTGAGCTATGTTTCTTCTAGTTTCACGGTGTATGATCTTTTAAATGTACTGCTGGGTTTCGTTTGCTAATATTTTGTTGAGGATTTTAGCCATTTATGTTCATCAGAGATACTGACGTATACTTTTCTTTCTGTGTGGTGTGTTCATCTGGTTTTGGAATTAGGATAATGCTGGCCTTGTAAAATGAGCTTAGGAGTCTTGCCTCCCCTTAAATTGTTTGGACTAATTCTTCTTTGAATGTTTGGTAAAATTTACCTGTGAAGCTATCACATGGAATTTTCTTTATGATGACCTACAAAATTATTTTCTTGTAGCAAATTTGTGCTTCTCCTGGGACACTGAATTTTGTTTCTGATTATATTTCACCCTTTGCTTCATTATGTTTTCACTACACACTCAGGCAGTTTGTAGCTAAACTTATGGTTGTCTCTAGCAACTGCACACACCTTACGGTATGTATTTTTTTTCTATAATATTAACCCTGGCATTAATCTATACTTTTCTCTAGTTTCCTTAATTTATTTTTACTTATTTTCTCAATATATTTTTGCAAGTCTACTCAAATTCTTTTGGTAACAAAGTAGGAAATAGATAAGTAGAATACTGTTATAAACAAATAAATAAAATGCCTCATACTTCATGAGGATAATGAAAGTACTTACCTCATAGAGCTGTTGAGAGAACCAAGAGTTAATATAAGTGAACCATTTAGAATAATTTCTGGCCTGTTGTCAGAATCACATATATGTTTGCTCAGTATTCTTATTATGGTTAAATCTTCACTGAAATGACCATCAGTTAACCCTGTTTGAAGAGACAGTCTATGAGCACTCTGAAAGTAAGTTAAATGAAGCAGGAAAAGATAGTTATCTATTTAAGAGCCACTCATCTATGTCTTCAGGTTATAATCTGTGTAACAGCTAGCAAATGCCTTATGCTGTGTAAGATAATATGCTAAAAATCTTAGTAGAGACCGCTAAGTCATTTCATATGTCTGGCAGTTAGGAGCCTTGTCTATACAAACATAAGAATGACTGACTGGATGAGGATTCCATCAATCACCAGAAGAACTGTTGTTTTCTCTCTACCTTTTTCCATGTTTGACGCAGAAGGTCTCCATCCATCAGATAGATCTGGGCTGGAGACTGAGATCTGCAGCTAACCACTGTGGCCTAGGTCAAGGAAACAGGGACAGCAATACCTACCAGCTAGGGACATGAGGATTGCATGAAATAACGAATGTAAAGACCTTTGCATTATGCCTGCCCACAGTCTGCATATGATAGTTATTCTGCTTGTCATTAGTTTTATGTAAATCTTTTGACCTGAATCCACTTTCTTTGATTTATATTGAGTATGGACAGACCTAGTGTTTTTGCTTTAAATATTTGAAAACTCTCTCTACACTTGATGGAAAGTCTACAAATGCTTAAATTTTTGCTTTTCCATCATGAGGTTGTGTAGAATAGCGGCTTCTCAGATATGGCTCAAGGATCATAAATTGTCTGCGTGGACTCTTGGGAACCATGCAAGCTACGGGTTCCTGTTCCATTAATATTTCGATTACCATGGCGTGTGTGCATACGTTTCCAGTATGGAGCAATAAACTATCAATGGTTAAATGGGTGCCTGGTTTTCGTTAGTGGGTAGAAGCTCATCAAAAACTTCCCATTCATTTTTTGAGTTCAAGTGGTTGGGACTGAATGGGGAGAGGCTCTTTGCTCTGCCAACGTGGATCATGAAAAATACGGTCAATTTAATCCAACTCAGCAAGTACATATTGAATTCAGCATATGAGAAAAGCATTGGGGTGCGTATTAGGGCAAGATCAAGAGACCTCCCCTGTGGTGGCCATCTGCTGTTGCTCACCAGCACTCGTCCTCCTTTATACGGTTCAGGTGGGATCGGCTCCATATCCAAGTCTAGAGATGGGTCTTTCTTGGCTTCAGGGGGTCAGCATATTACATCCCCAAAACCACAGTGTTGGAGTCAGAGTGGGCATATACCACATGAGCTGAAACAGACTTGTTACCTGGGGCTTCTGAGAAAATGAAGCTTGCTCCGTCTTTCCCATGGGAACTGGTAGAAGGGACATTCTTTCTCTAGGCAGTATGAGGGGGGACCCAAAGAAATGGGAATTTATTTATAAAAAATTGTATATTTATTCTTATATGTTTACACTTCAGTCACCTTCAAAGTACTCTCCCTTTGATGCAATACACCTATTGAGATGTTTTTTCCACTGCTCAGAACAGTTTTTGAACTCGTTGATTTTGATGCCTTTTAATGTTGCTGGGTTTTGTTTCACCTCTTGCACGTCAGCAAACCATTTCCCTTTGAGGACTTTTTCAGCAGGGGAAACAAAAACAGTCGCTCGGGGCAAAATCAGGTGAATAGGGAGGGTGGGGCACATGCTGTTTTTGGTCAAAAACTGCTGAACACTCAGCACAGGGCGGGCAGGTGTGCTTGTAAATCACCTACCATGAATGGGCAAACACATTAAAAGAGTCTTCAAAAACTGCTGAACACAGCCTCTCACAACAATGCCAGCTGGTACACTGATACACATGGGTTCCTGCAGCACTCACCTAGCAGGGGAATTCTGCACTACAAGGGGCCCACCCTTCAGAAGATAATTCTGGGTTTTTTTGGGGGGAGGGGTCCTCCTGGTATAATAAGGTCTAGGAGAACCCGGAGCTGTGAAGGGGCAGAACGCAACACAGATGCTGAAGATGAAGTAGGGAAGTACCAGGAGCCAGAAACTTTATATATTAACCCTTTATCAGATACATTATTTGCAAATATTTACTCCCATTCCATAGGTTGCCTTTTCATTATCTTGATTGTGTTTATTGACGCACAGAAGTTTTTAAGTTTGATGTGGTACCAGTCGTCTATTTCTGTTTTGTTGCCTATGCTTTTGGTATTGTATTTTAGAAATCATTGCCAAGTCCAATGTAATGAAGCTTTCCCCTATATTATCTTCTAGAGTTTCCCACCTCTATTATCTTTTAGAGTTTTAGGTCTTTAATCCATTTTGAATTTTATAGTTTAGGTCTTTAATCCCTTCTGAACTCACCTTTGTATATGGTGTACAATATAGGTACAATTTCTCTTTTACATGTGGTTAGCTAGTTACCCCAACACCATTCATTGAAGTGGGCTTGGCACTCTGGTCTAAAGTTATTTAATCATACACCATGTTTCCATCTCTCCTCCTCCCAGCCCCTGAGCTCTCTATTTTGTTCTATTACTCTATTTGTCTGTCTTTGTGCCAGTACTATACTGTTTTGATTACAGTAGCTTTGTAGTATGTTTTGAAATCAGAAATCAGAAGGTATGAATCCTCTAGCTTTGTTTTTCTTTATATATATATATACATATATATATGGTTAATATATATATGATATATATGGTGATAGATATGGTGTGTATATATATATGGTATATATATGTGGTCATGTGTGTGTGTGTGTGTGTGTATAGTTAACCAGCTATATTTATATGGCTATTTTGCATCCTGTCAAGTTCCAAATGAATTTTAGGATACATTTTTCTATTTCTGCAAAAATTCATGTTAGGACTTTGATAGTGACTGTGTTGGGTTTCAAAAAACATATAAGTACATGCTGACAAGTCCACTCGGAGGGAATCTGTGAGAGGGGGATGGGATGAGAAAAGCACGGATTTGGATTTTAGTCTCCCCTGTATTTAAATCTGAGCATTGCTAATTTCTACTTTGGTCAAATTTTTGACCCTTCCTGAAACTTCTTATTTTCTCCCTTATGAAATGTGGTTGATGCTCTCATGCTTAAATCTCTCTTGCTTAAACCGCATGGTAATGACTTTCAATTGTAATAGTAATGGGATTGACATTGGCAATCAGATTTATTGTTCCTCCATCCAATGGGCTGTGATAAATGGCACCCAGGAGATTTTTTGCATAAGTCATATGGTTCTGATGTTTCTAACCTGTCTCAAGAATCTTCTTCTAGCAGCAAATTGCTGTGTCAAACTGAACTGTGAAACTGAGCCAGGTGTTTTTTTTTTTATTATTGAGGGCAGAAATTCTGTTTTGTTACTGTGTTTTTCCCCCGAGTTTTACTTTTCTAAGATGAGCATAGGTCAGGTAACATTTCAAAACATCGCTAAATAAAACAGTCCTTTTTGGAATGCCAAGCTGCCATGGAGTTATTTTATCTCTCTGACATGACACTATAATAACATTATTTTGTACTTCAATATAAGCAGAAACACACCAGTTCCTATCATTTGCACCCTTGGTTTTTGAAGATGGAATGTAGAAGGAAAATACAGATATGAAATAGATATGAAGTATTGAAATCTACTGAAATGTATGGAATTATTTATCAGTACAACAGGCGTGCATGTTTCTGTTAGAAGTGACATCAGGTAGTTTAGCTAGCTGAAGCTTCCAGGACTGTATTTTAATGACCTCAAGGGTTTATCTCCTCTTTAAAATTATTTGTCATCTAGCCTGCATGTATTAAATCACTGGCACTTGCTCAATTCTTCTTCGGATTTGTTTGTTTTCTGCTGTGTAGTGTTGATCATTTGATCACTTTGAGGTGTGATAGGGGGAAGGAAGTAGCTATGTAATTTTCACTGAACAATCTTCCCCAAGGGAGCAAATAAATTTATGCTGTATCTTATCTGCCATCAGCTACAGATTGAGAAATGCTCTCACAGAAACTTTAAACTCAAGGCTCCTACATTAGCCACCTCTCACTCACTGTAACAAGCAACCCCCCAAATCTCCGCGACTGGCAGCCTCTAAGAGATTTATCTCTTGTTCATCTTGTACAGTGATGTGACAATACGTCTGCCCGTGCACGTCCATATATATAACGGTGGTGGTGTCTCTGGTTCTGCCTCAGATATCTTTTCCACTCCAGGATCCAGGGTGAAGGAGGGGTCCCATCTGGGACCTGTTCTTCTTGTGCCTGAAGGAGAAGGGCTCTTAAGACACAGTCAAAGCCTGCAGTGGTTCTTAAAGTTTCTGCTCAGCCACGACCACACAGGCTGCCCGTTCACATTTCATTGTCCAGAGCAAGTCCCAGGGCCACGCCCAGCGTCAGGGTCCTGTGAGAGAGACACTACTGTTTACAAGGCGTCATTCTCTCAGGGAGAGGGGGAGAGGAAATGGGAGAATGTAACACAGGTATAGTTACAGATGGGGCCTCTGGCGTCCTTCTCTGTCATGCCCTGTTCTTCTCATGCAGCTTCGAACAGTCCCTTCTCTGCTCCCTCACCCTCCTCTCCATCACTCCTGCCAGGCCCTTTGCTGCCAAGTAGACCCATGAAACCCACTCAGCTGTTCTGCCAGCGTGATGTGGGATCTTTATGATACAGTGCCCAAATTATTACTTTAGTCAAAACTGACAAGAAATCACACAGCCTCCGGAGCTGCCTGATGTGATAAAGAATAGCTCTGCTCTGGGTCAAGTCGGCTCCACATTTGCTGAAATCATACCCGCTATTTTTGTTTTATTCCTGGCAATTAGTTTGAAGTGAAATTTTATTTCACTTTTTTTTTACATTTGCCAATCATCTATATTATAAAGGATATATATATATATTTTATTCTTATTCTATTATAGTTGTCCCAATTTTTCCCTTTTTCCCTCCTCTGCCCAGCCCACTCCCACCACTTCTACAGTCAATCCCCACACTGTTGTCCATGTCCATGGTGAAGTGAAATTTTAAATAAATTAAATAATTGTTGTCCATCCCTATTTGATATTTGTCCAGAACCCTTATATGCCATACTCTCATTGTCTTATAATACTTTACAACACAGAGAGATTTTTACCTCTTTCATTTCGTATGATGCCCACAGGAACCCCGGTGGTGTCAATATTACTGTAATTCTCATTCTACAGTCTGGGGAAAGTTAAGCAATTTATTCAGGATCAAGGGCTAGTGAGCTTTACCGCCAGTATTCTACAGGGCACATAACGATGGTCCTTCTTGTTACTGATAAAGAAATAGCCTGTTTTAAAAGAATATTTTGAAGAGTGCATATTGTAATATAGTAAATGCTTTCTAAAACAGTTTTAGAGTAAGATACTTGTTTCACTGATAGAATTCACCTTAAAATTAGATAACGTTGTCTTCGTTTTGAATGACCTGATTCCTAAATTTCAGTTGGCACGCAGCTTCCCCAGGGACACAGTCACTGTACAGACTGGGCAGAATTATGGGTCGGACAAAAAGCTCCGAGAGGCCAGTTTCCCCGTGGCAGGAGATGCTGTCCCCTCCCTACTGCTGCCCAGGTGGTCCACTAGTCCTGGTCCCCACTAGTCCTGGTCCCACTGCCCTGCTCTCGTCAAACCGCTGTCACTTCTCAGCCTGAAAGTGGCAGCAGTCCCCTAAATAGACCTCACACCTTTTTAAAAACGTTCTTCCAGGCCTTTCATCACATTAAGCCTAATAATGATACTGTCAAAATGTAACTCTGAACTTGCCTAACTTCTCTGTCCCCACCAAAATCCCTAACGCAGCTGCCAGGCTCTCATGCCCTTCTCTCCCGTACTCTCCGCTTCCTTCCGTCTCAGCCTTCTCTTCTCCTCCCAGCCTTCCTGCCTGTGTCCCCAAACCCGCTGGTCCTCACTTCACAGATCCCACCTTTTCAACAGAGCAAGCCAGGCCCCCCAAACCATGATAACTAGTGCTGTTTTAGTCTCCTGCAGCCAGAAACTCACCGCTGTATTCCCCCCCACCACCACTAAGGCCTGTGGATTTTACTCCTTAAATGCCTTGCGAAACCGAGGTCCAAAGTCTCTTCTGCCTGCCCCCTTTAACAGGTGTGCTGATGACAGTAGCTTTTGTGAAGGCCTTCCTCACCCACACCCGTCACCATGACAAGGGAAAACCCAGTGGATGGGGAGAAAGCAGCCATGTTTCAAACACAATGCACTTCATGTTTTAGAATGTAAATGCTTCCCGTGATACTGGGTAGATTAAGCATGGCTGCCTTTAATGTTGAGACCTGACCAATGGAGGCACTTTGAATTCCAAGGGATCAGATTGCCAAGGATCGGTTTGTGCGCTACGCTTCTTGCTGCTAATGTTGCCGAGCTGGGTGTCTGTACACCTTGAATGTCCTACATCACACGTTGAGTTAGACATAATGGTATGACGGAGGGGTAGGTGCCTCTCCCCTGTACTACCGAATGTGTAAATTCTGTAGTGTAGAGGTCAAAGTGGACAAATTGCTCTTCCTCAGGGGTCAGCACGGCAGGCTGTCTTGTGGCGCGCCGCTCTGTGGGGCAGACAGCTGCCTCTCTGGAGATGGTGGTAATTCACTGTGCCCATAGTGTCGATGAGGTCGGGTCTGGGCTTGTTCTCCAGGCCGACAGATGAGGTTTAATATGGGCCTGGTCTCAGGAGCCAGTTGGAGGGACAGTTGGAATGAATTTTTATTCATTCAGTTGCAAACCCCCCACTATCCTAGGAGTTCTGCTCTTCTAACTATCACTCAACTAATAGCTGAGTTTAACATTCACCACCCTGAAAACTGTTTCAAGGAGACTGATTTCCTTGCTTTCTTGGAATTAATAGAATGAGGGCAGGGGGCCATACATATCTTGATTAAAAATTAGAAGACTTTAGAGTGTCCCCTTTTCTGTTTGGGACCTGGAGGAAGCCTCTTATTCACTGTAAATGAAGAGATATTTTATCTATTTTTGTCTTCCCTTCTTTGTTCTTTACCTAGGAATGCCCTTTTCTTCATTTTCAGGTTTTTGAAATCTTCTAAGGCCCACTTAAATTTTTATCATATAGGAAACTTCCTTGATTTCCCCCATCAAAGTTAGTATTGGTTTATATTATTATTTTGTGAAATTTTACTTTGCACCTTCATTTAGCACTTGTGACACTAGGTGATCTTTTTAAAGTTATTGTTTGCCTATTTTGCTCCTCCAGATTATAGGCTTTTTGAGGATAGGACTGGAACTCACTCAAATTTGTATTGTCCAAAACGCCCAGCACAAAGCTCTGTCCAGTAGGAGGGCTATAAGTCAGCTGAATGAATTTGAACCCCTAAGCCTGTTCTTTCATGAAAAGGATGTTGTGCAATCATAATGTTCTCCATAAACAGATGGAAACTCAGAAAAGACTACTCTGATGTTCTTTCGTCTGCCTCATCATGAATTTGTAATTTCCTTACCGTGTCAGGCCAAAACACTGTTTCAAAGATCAACTCTTTTCCTTTCTCCATAACCGAGTTCAGGAAAAGCCAGACATTTTACTGGACCTCGTTATACTGTGCAGTGCGCTCGGGATAATTTTATGGGATCAGTGTAAGAAGCTATGCTTCCTTTTGGGTGGGCCTGAAGTGTTTCCTGTTTAGAGTTAAGTCTTCTGAAGTCAGAGTCAATTTCCTAAAACATACCACGGTGAAGTGAGCCCCAGAGACACGTTTTTCGGTCTGTAGTCTTTTCCTTTTAATAGCAGAAAACATAAAATTCTCACTTCACGATCTTCCTACTCTTAACTGTTCTTGGGAGGCGTCACGTCCGAAGAGACTGCAATTGGAATCTCTATCGGATTCTCCGCAGAATTAATGACTTGAGCCCACACCAGGGCAGCCGGGGTCTGCTGTCTCTGCGGGGGGGGGGGGGGGGGGGGGGGGGTGTCTGCTGTCTCTGCGGGGAGACTGCCGCAGCAGTGATGCACAGGGTAAGGTGCTCAAAAATAAAATAAAATAAAAAACAAAAAAATAAATAAATTGATCAATTAAAAAAACTAGGTGAGGAGAACAAAAAGGAACCTCAGTTTCCTTCCAATAACTAATTTGCGGAGTCGCTGTGAACATTGCTGTAAACAATAGCTACTCAGATATAGCTGTTATTATTTTCATTATCATCAATTATTCTGATAGAATTACAGAAATACACAATTTCCTTGGAAGTATACATTTTTGGAGGGTGACCAGAGACGGGGTATTATTATACTTTTATACTTTGGTTGTATTTTTTATTCACTCAGGATATATGTGTGCGTGTGTGTATTTGTGCCTATGAGTGTGTGTGTGTGAATTTTATACATTATGTGGCAAGCACCATTTCAGGCATTTTGGTAACACTAATGAGTAAGGCAGACCAACATTTCTACCCCCACAGAGCTAACTAACATTAGTGTAGTGGATGCGGCTGGAAGCAGATAAATTCTATGGAAAACTAAACGAAGTAGGAGGGATGCAGGTTGGGAGTGGTTTTCGGTTACAAACAGGGAGGCCAGGGCAGGTCCTACCGTGACTGTGACACTGGTTTTGAGTTCCCAGAGGTCCCCGTGCACTATTTTTTAGAATGAGAGAATGGAAAGGAGGGAGACGAGAGTAGAGAGAAGAGGAGCCTGCAAACTTGTAGGAGAGCGTGAGGGTTTCCTTTGTGTAACATGTCAAAACACAAACTAACATTGAAGAGTGACGTTTTCCAGATGGCCTAGTTTTATTTGATTCCGTTGGAGCAAAAAGCTTCCTTAAGTGTTTGTACACACCCTGCTTTTTCAAATGAAGTATGCGGAATACAGTCCAGCCGGCCTGTGACCTCTGCAGGAGGTCATCTCCGTGGCCGTCACATCCGTGCGGCACTGCCAGGAAGCAAGGCCTTCGGGCTGGCAGGGATGCTCTCAGCTGTTTGCCTGCATAACGGCCGAGCCTGTGCTGATTGGGAGTTCTACAGAGTAGCCACCACACACACATAGCTACATTTGAATATAAATTAATTCCAACAAATGATATTAAATATTCAGTTTTGGATCACATTAGTCACATTTGAAGTTTTCAATAGCCCCAGGTGTGTCTCATGGCCACTGTGTTATCACAGACATAGAACATTTCCAACACTGCATAAAATTCTATTCGTATCTATTATTTTGCATTTCGTTTTCTTGTAGTATTGCTATTAGCTCCCACACCTCTCTCTTCCTTTTGATTTGTTGTTTCTCATAGTTTCTCGGCTTACATAGATTCAGAATTTTGTGTAAAGTAAGGATCTCTGGGTTCTAAGAGAGAGAGAAAAGAGCTTTCCGAGTTTTCATACTTGAAATTTCTATTTCTACTTTGACTGCCCCAGGGCCCTGGGTGCTTGGCGATTGCTGTGCCGCTGTGCTCAGTTGGTGGGAGAACAAGACTTCTGAGTTGTTGTGTGAGAAGCGCTGTCAAATTGAAAGGTAAAATTGCACTTTTATGGAAGTGCCACAGGTCCGGTCCATGGTCCCTCGGTGGAAATAGTGGCGTCCAAGGAGGTATTTCTGACTAACTGCTCCACATAACAGCAAGCACTGTGTTAGGCCCAGGAGGTTCCGACAAAAACAAGCTCAGAGGACATCACAGTTCGGGTGGTCGAGAGTGTCATAAATAGGCACAGTCTCGCTGTCCAGTGCCCAGGTGTGCCCAGGATACTCTCGAAGTCCAGAGTAAGGTGCTGCATGAGGCAGCCTTCCCTGGGGTAGAGGGAGGGGATGAGACCAGAGGCCAGAGGCCATGGAATGTTCCCTAAAGGAGTGATTTTTAAATGGCACCCTGAGGAATTAATAGGCATTCGTCACATGGTGAAGTTGGGAAAATGGGAGAATGGGGTTGACAAGACATGATGTACCACACTGTGAACAAGGACACAGAAGTGAACTGGCATGGTGAGGGGGAACTTTTACTACTGATGGAATCTGAAAGCACAGGGATCCTGTGTCTGTGGAGATAGTCGGTCTTTGACTGGTCTGTAGATGGAAGAGGGGCAGGGGCATGGTGATCCAGGTTCATCTGACTTCTCAACGGTTCATAGTTCACACTGGCAGCTCTGTTGAGGTATAATTCGAGGGACCTGGGCTGGAGGCTAGAGCACCAGTGTGGTGGGGAAGGAGAGATTCATAGCAATTCAATAGAGAGATAAGGGCCTGATATGAGAATGTATAATTGGGTGGAGCAGGGGACCCGGGTTCAATCAATATATAAGAGGTAAAAGTATGAGTGTTTCTGGATTGACTAGACATGGAAAATGAAGGAGACAGAAGAATCAGAGATGATTCTAAGCTTTCAGGAAAACAGATTAATTTGAACTCTTCTTCCAAGTTCATGGTGATAGGTTTTGACCTACATCTATTACTAGTAATTTGCATTGGCAACTGTAGTGTCTCGGTTAGGTTTTGGCTCTTCAGCACTCTGTCACTCTCTCTTTTGTTAAAAGAACTTGAAGCATAGACCATAGAGAAGTACCACCCTTGAATGACTTTAATTTTGCAGTGGCCTATGAAAATTTATAGAAATTTGGCTTTATTCTAGGGGCTCCAATCCAGATGCCAAAATTACCCCATGGCTGGGACATCCCTTAGGTAAAACATTGAATCTGTTTTTCATTAGGAACAGCTGTAAACCATCAACAAAATTCTCATACCGTGCCGATAATAATGCCAGTCAAGTTGCAAGGTAACTCGGGATTTCAGAAAGTTATGATTCCCAAAATCTTTCTAGCTGAGCCCTTATTTGTAGTTTTATACATATATATCATGTGAAAAAGCTAGTGGCTTCCTTACTTTCCATAATTGTACACTGCTTTTTTTTTTTAGATTATAAATTAAATTCTGAGTTCTGAATGTTGGTGGAGACATGCTTGTAGATCTGTAGTCAATTGCTTTAGAGTAAAAGTACAAATTCAGTCTGGCTGGTGGAATTAGAGTAGGAGAGGAGCCAGCTTGAAGGGCCCATTATGACGGAGTTTATATTGAAAGCAAGACTTCCCTTATAACTACAGTGCATTTTAAAAGGATTTTCCAAGTAACTGTTAATATTTTAATGACAGCTTCCAGAAAAACCCAGTTCTCTAGTTTGTACGATGAAGGAAAGATGCCAAATATATGTTGCTACTTTGGTTTTTACTGACATATTTCACGACTGTGTGTCTAAAGCCACAAAACAGGAGGCGCCTGCCACTTTCTTTCAGACAGTTATCTTTAGCCACTGCATCTGGCCTTTGTTGCTAAATTTTGTTGTTATTAGTCTAACTGCTCCATAAAATTGGATCTTCAGTGGTCTGGCAGTGTCTGAATGACTTCTCAGAACCTGTGAGACCTTGTTCCCTAGTAAGAAAGATCCGAGCAAGATTTGTGGTATGAGGAAAGGTAGTGTGTCTCTTCTGAGGGAGACAATAGGATACTAGGACAATTATATGGCATCTTCAAAAATCTGATCTGAAGATTAGTGATGTGTTTGGTGTGAACAAGTACTGTAAACTGAGAAGCATGGGAAATTTCCGCCTCCTGTAAGAGTGTTTTTGTACAAGGGAGGCAGGAAAACAAGCTGACATTTTCTGGGCTTTGGGAGAGGTTACACTGACTGTTTCTTAAAAGTGAATGAAGATCACTGGCTTCTACAATCATTCTTCATGAAAGGCTATTCTTTGTATGATGCCAATGAAGGTTGTATACCAATGTATCAAAATAGTTTTGTGAAAAGATAAATATGTGTTTCATTAATCCCAAGGGGAGCTTCCTAAAATGCATTTTCTTTATAAGTAAGTAGTATTCCGTGAAACTCGTGACATCTTACGGTGGGAAAGAAGGAAAAAAAACCACTATCTTTTCAAGCCATTTGCGATTTAATACCAGGTGGTCAAGTGTGTTGAAAAACCTTTTGAGTCATATGTTATATTATTTCAAATGACTTTTCTCTCTCTTGGGAAACTGGCTAACCCCCACAATCTTTCTCCCGTGGCAAACGACCGTAAAACTTTGATCTACTCCAACCAGTTTTCCAGATGTAGCAGGTAGAGCATACGTGACCTTTCACGTGCCAATGCAACCTGGCTGATCAGAAACCATAAGTTAATCTCGGATGACTTTTATTTCTAGGCATCACAGCAGAAGTGCTGGTGGTGACCTCTTTCGATGAACTGCAGAGAAGGGCCCCAGAAGCCAAAGGGAAGATTGTCGTTTATAATCAGCCATACACCAACTACTCCAAGACGGTGGAATACCGAGTCCAGGGTGCAGTGGAAGCTGCCAAAGTGGGGGCTTTGGCATCCCTCATTCGATCGGTGGCTTCCTTCTCCATTTACAGGTGGGTCATGATGTTAATTTGAAATACTTTCAAAAACCAGGCTTTTTCACGAAAGCAAAACCATTATAAAATAAAAACAAACCATTTCAATGAAAAAAAACTGATTGCTCATGAAATTTTTCCTCATTCCATATTTGGTCATTTGTTTTTAATATCTTCTTTGGCCTTTTCAGGATTCCAAGCATCCCCAGTGCATTCCTTAAAAAGCTTTCCACATCCGTGATGATCCCATAACATTCCTTATTTAACCAATATATTATGTATTTTCATGAGTGGGAGAACTGAATTCATGTCTGTGTCTCATCAAGGATTTTTTTTATTAATTAATGTATTTTATTGTATTTTTCCATAACCATTGAGTCCTCTCATTCCCAGTCCCCACAATCTCCACACTGTTGTCCATGTCTTCGAGTCCTTTTTCCTTTTTGCTCAATCCCTCCACCCCTGTCCTCCCCACTCCTTAGCTGTCATCCTGCTCTCCATCTATGAGTCTGTCTCTATTTTGCTTGTTAGTTCAGTTTGTTCATTAGATTCCACATATATGTAAAACCACATGATATTTGTCTTTTTCTGTCTTATTTCACTTAGCATAATTTCTCTAGGTCCATTCATGCTGTCACAAAGGGTAAAATTTTCTTCTTTTTTTACAGCCAAGTAGTATTCCATTGTGTAAATGTCCCAGGGTTGTTTTATCCACTCACCTACTGTTGGACACTTGGTCTGTATCCCTATCTTGGAGATTGTAAATAATGCTGCAGGGAACACAGGGGTGCTTATGTTCTTTCAAATTAGTGTTTTGGGTTCCTTTGGATATATTCCCATAAGTGGGATTGCTGGATCAAAAGGCAGATCCACAATAGCTACACCAGACTGCATTCCCACCAACAGTTCAAAACGGTTCCCCTTTCTTCACATCCTTGCTAGCACTTGTTTGTTTTTTTTTTATTTACAGACAATAGCCATTCTGACAGATGTGAGATGGTATCTCATCATGGTTTTAATGTGCATTTCTCTGATATTAGTGACACTGAGCATCTTTTGGCCTATTGACCATCTGTGTGTCGTCTTTGGAAAAGTGTCTATTCAGGACCTTTGCCCATTTGTTAATTGGGTGGGTTTGTTTGTTTGGTTTTTTTGGTGTTCAGTTTTGTAAGTTCTTTATAAATTTTGGATATTAACCCCTTATCAGATGTATTGGTGAATATGTGCTCCCATTCTGTGGATTGCCTTTTTATTTTTTTGATGTTTTCTTTTGATGTTCAAAAACTTTTTAGTTTGATGTAGTCCTTTTTGTTTATTTTTTCTTTTGTTTCCCTTGCCTGGGAGTTCTATCTGATAAAATATTGCTGTGGGCTATGTCTGGGATTTTGCTGCCTATGTTTTCTTCTAGGATTTTTATGGTTTGGGATCTAACATTTAAGTCTTTAATCCATTTTGAATTTATTCTTGTGTGTAAGAATGTGGTCTAGTTTCATTTTTCTGCATGTGCGTGTCCAATTTTCCCAACACCATTTTTAAAATAAACTATCTTTAGCCCATTGTATGTGCTTGCTTCCTCTGTTGAATATTAATTGACTATAAAGGTGTTGGTTTATTTCTGGACTCTCTCTTCTGTTCCATTGATCAATATGTCTGTTTTTATGCCATTACTATGCTGTTTTGATTATTATGGCCTTAGAGTATAGTTTGATATACAAATAAGTAGAAGCACATACTGTGTTCATGGATAGGAAGAACTAAGGTCATTAAAATGTCCACACTACCCAAAGCAATCTAGATTCAACACAATTCCTGTCAAGATTCTAATGACATATTTCACAGAACTAGAACAAATATTTCAAAAAGTTTATATGAAACCACAAAGGCCCTGCATAGCAACAGCAATCCCGAGAAAGAGAATCATGCTACCTAATACCATCAAAGATTCGTAATGACTTCAGAGAAAGCCAGGCTCTTTCCATTGTTGCCAGGGAAGTGAAATAAAAATAAACTGGGTAACATGATGGGGGCCATCTATGGTGTGGTGGAAGGAGTTGAGAAGGCAGAGGCCCTTGGATATAGACCTGGTTCAGCTCTCAAACAACTGGGTAGCGTCGGGAAGTGTTCTTAAACTCCCTGGGCCTCAGCATCCTCTTCTGTTAATTAGTGATGATGAAGAGTAAAACCTTTAAAAAGTTAAGAATAAGTGAGGTAAGCTTTTGAAAGATATTTGTTTATCTATAAAGGTCCATATAAATGTTTGGTGGTATTATTTGAGGGCAACGTAAGCTTTATCTTTTTCTTCATGGTTCTGATTGAGGTAATTTGGAAACTGCTTTGTTGACCCTTAGCCTTAGTATGGAATTCAGCATCGCAGTGGATGGAAGGCAGACACTTGGCCTTGTCCAATAGCTGCATAGGGTGGTGTCACACATTAAGGCTAAAATGTTTGAGAAACATGGATAAAAGAAGCACCATTGTAACATTGTAGTCTTGTCTCTTTCAGATAAAAAAATATAAAAATAATTGTAGTGGAGTTTATTTGGGTCTCAAGACTAGATCTTCAGTATCTGTTGTAAAGGAAAGTTTATTCTGCACAATTACTATTTGGAGCTGGAAACACAGCTGCTTGACCTTAATTAGCACCCTACATCCTTGAAAATAAAATAATCGAGGAGGATACATTAGCAAGTAGGAACCAAATCAGAGGGAGTTGTCCGAAAGTGCAGAGAAAAAAGGAAAGGGACATTTTTCTTTTATGCGGGTTAAGATGGCTTCCCAGGCAAGAGGATCGAACATGTTAAGACCACTTGTTAGAAGTTTTTTGAGAGAAAAACTCGTTCCACTCATGTCACAGCACTCAAAATAATGTTCTTTGTAAACTCTTTAAAGATTGGGTGGTAGTGAAATAATGATTGGACTATATTCTGGATGGTTAAGCTGCCCAGCGGGGAGAAGTCCTAAAACGGCTAGCTTTCTTCCCAGAATGCCTCCATTGCCCCTTGGAATAACATGCTCCGCAAGCTGCGGCCATTCCCCGTGATTTCACTGGTCATGAGACCTAAATTATGGAGCTAGTCTTTGCTTTGTGAAACTGGGTGACTGCCAGAAATATTTATTTAAGAACTACTACTCATAAGACTAATAAATCCCCAGATGTCTTAATGCCAGGGTTAATTGGCTTTTTTTTTTCTCTGTGGTGTGTAATGAAGATGTTTGGAAACCCAGGCTGTAACCTAGGAGCCCCAGAAGAATTTTGTCCAGCATAGGACTTAGGAATCTGTTGTTAGCCTCTCAGATTTGGGGTCAGCAACTTATAGTGTGTATTAAAAAGACATTTTTTAAAAAATATTTCTAGATCAAAACTGATTATACTTTTACCTTGATTTTATGGCCAACCATATTTCATTGGCCTCTTGACTTTTATAACTCCATATTTTCAACATGTATAAATACATAATAACCTTGCCCTTAATATAGTACTTAGATTAGAATCTTTCACATATGTCATCTTATTTGTTCTGAAAACAACCCAAGACCAAACAGAAGGGGCATTATTATCCCTACTTTATAGGTAGGGATGTAAAGTTCAGAGTATTCAACATACTTATGTGTTTAAGTCTTGTATCCTGAAAAATTAAAACCAAATGAAACAAACTCTGTGTCTTTTTCCACTTCTAGCTAATTGTTTCTTAGATTCAGTTTTCCTTACAGAGTATTTTATATTCCCATCCCTAATTCTTCATCTCTCATTCACTCTGCAGACCATGTTAACCTGGCTTTGCCAATAGTGAAATGAAACTTGTTAAGGTCACAAGTAGTTGACTAGTTGTCAAATATAGTGCACATTGTCAGGCTATCATATTATGTTATCCCTCTGTGGCATTTGCCATTATTGACTGCTTTTTCAATATCTCTTCTCTTTGTCATCTATGACTTCTTTCTCATATTTTCTCCCCCCCCACCCAGTTTCCACCCCTACCCCACTTCCCCTTTAACTTCCCTGTTTCTCTGGCTTGTTATTCAGAATGTTCTTCCTGAGCAATCCCCTCACGCTTGTGGCTTCAGCCACCTCTCCTATCCTTACCACTGACTGAACTCCAGACTCTTACAGCCAACTACCTGCTGATTCTTCTTTTGGGTGTTCCACTGAACACACCCTTTCATTTCTTTCTCCTCCATTTTCTGTCTCTGCGAAAACAAGTCATCTCTTTGCCTTTTAAGTTAGACGCCCTTGATTACCTTTTTCTTCCCTTATCCATTATTTCTAGTAGTAACTACGCCTCCTAGGTTCAGCCATTTCAACAAATGCATATTGAGCAGCTCCATTTCCCAACATCACCCCACGTTCGAGTGGTCAGGGAGCACTAACGTGTTCCCAGTGTACCACATGTCCTCAAGGTCTCATGACTTTGCATGTGCATTCTCCTCCTCCGCCTTCTATTTCCTTTCTCACTGTCTCGCAATGTTCAAGATCCATCTTAAGTGTTTCTTCTTCTGGGGAGCCTTTCCTGACATCCAGCCGCAGCCCAGGTGACTTGCCACTTTCTTCTGGTAGACCCACATCATCCCGTGCATACTGGGTATCATAGCATCTTGGAGGCTGTTTGGATCCATGCTGTGGTAGGGTAGACAAACTGTCATACAAACAACTTCAAATTTTGGTCACTTACAACAATAGGAGTCAATTTCTTGGTCACAGAATAGTTTCATGAGTGTGGTCAGAGGTGGTGTTCTGCTCCTTTCCATCTGTGGCTCCATCACTTTTAAGATCTCAGAATCCTCTGCATCCAGCTAGCAAATAAGGAGACAGAGAAAGCTCATAAGCAATAGGGAAGTTTTCCATGGCCAGGCCTAGATATGGCATAACTCACTTCTACTCTCATCTCCCTGGCCAGAGTATAGTCATGTGAAGGCCCACAGTGAAAGGTAAATGAGTTTGGTGAACTATTCCTGCCTGTCCCAATTGCCGGACTCCACATTAGACTATACATTTCAGACAGATATGAATTATATATTTTTTACTTCTCTATGCTCATAATCTCGTATAATGTTTGTTACATACTAGCCCCTCAGGAAATGTCTGTTGCAGGAGTGAACATGTCTGAGGCTGTGGAGTCAACCATGGCAGGGCTCTTATGGCAAGCTGACTTCAAGTGCTTACTGACCACACTGAGGAGCCTCTGTACAGTAAGCTCAAAACAACTCGAACTTTTAGGGCACTTTGCTCTGCATTGGAAGGAAAATACACCAGACTGTATCTTTTTTCTGCCACAACATTGATGTTTTGAATGACCGATTGAATGAACCAGCTCCCCTTTCTCGGACAGGCAGTTCACGTTGAGCTCCGTGGGAGTGGGTGGCACCGGATTCTGTCTAGGAGGTGTGTAGACATCAGCAACACTAGAGAACAAAATGCAAATTATGATTTGTTGCTGCTTGACTTAAAAATTAGAGAACCTCCTAAAGGACAGGAAATGCATTTTATCACTTTGGTTTGACACTTGTCAGCACAGTTATCAATATTGTCAGCCCTTTTGGAAGTGCGGAGGTCACATGGATACGTGACAGATAACCTCAAAGAGACATCTGCCTCACCTCCGGTCCCACTGTTGTTATTTTTCTGTATCCACATTAGTAGTGTTCTTGTGCTCAAATGTACTTCATAGAGGTTTTTTCTTTATTGAAGATTTTATAATGACTTTTTCCTTTTGTTCGTGATGAAGTATCAACTGGGACTCCCAGTTAGATCTTTTTCAGTTTTTCTAAAATTGTAAAATATCTTTTGACTTTGTCATAGGACGACATTTTTAAGCATGAATGTAGTTAATAAGAGATTTAAGTTCTACAGAGGAAAGCTTTATAGAACCATTTTTCTACGTTATTTCTCAAGTGAATTTTTTTTAGTAAACATTTATTGAGAGCTTACCAGTTTCTCAGAAGTTGCCAAGTATGAGGGTTTTTAAGACGAATCAGACATTTTTTTTTCTCTTGGGAATAGTCTATCTGGCTAAAAGAGAGGAGGGCAAGGCTTAAAATATAAATGACTAATGTAATGTATTTTTCATTTAGTGATAAATGTGTGGTTGGGGGAAACAGATGAAGGAAGGAAATTAACATTTATTAAGCACCTACTCTGTCTTATGCTTCTCTGAAGGCTTACGTAGTTTGTTTCAATTAATTGTTTATAGGACCCAATAAAAGTGGATTTTTAAAAAGATTTTATTATTTATATATTTTCAGAGATGGGGGAGGGAGGGAGAAAGAGAGGGAGAGAGGCTGATGTACAAGAGAAACATCAATCTGTTGCCTCTTGCACATCCCCAACTCGGAGCCTGGGCTACAACCCAGGCATGTGCCCTGACCAGGAATCCAACCACAACTTTTTGGTTCACAGGCCGGCACTCAATCCACTGAGCCACACCAGCCAGGACTAAAAGTAGATATTGATATCTTTCTCTTTTTTTAAAAAAGATTTTATTTATTCATTTTCAGAGGGAGGGGACGAGAAGGAGAGAGGGAGAAATATCAATGTGTGATTGCCTCTCACGCACCCGATACTGGGGACCTGGCCTGCCACTCAGGCATGTGCCCTGACTGGGAATCGAATTGGCGACCCTTTAGTTTTCAGCCCACACTCAGTCTACTGAGTTACACCAGCCAGGGCTGATATCTTTCTTTTATTGAAGGAGAAACCAGTCAGGATGATTAAATAGCCTGTCAAGTTACACAATTAACAAAAGAACTAAGAGTCATACTCAGAGTCTCTGGTTCTAAATTCTATACACTTTAGACTACAACAAGCATCCTGGAAAGCTAATGCTACAGGAGTCTAGATGAAAAAGCAGAAGTCTGATTAGGGCTGGCTGCATTGGGATGTGGGGTTTGGGTGTACTCCACGGAAAGTACGAGAGAAGCGAACAAGAGAAGTGAAAATACATTCCTCTACACATGATCAAGGCAAGCAGGCGAAAGGAAGAGACCAGGTTATGAGGTCCCAAAATACTCGGTTGGGGAAGAGTTGTTAGTTTAATGTGGAGCAAATGGGGAATCACTGAATGGGTTAGAGGTGGGCGGGGATTGGATTATAGAGCACTGTTTCTCTAACTATGGTCACTAGAACATCGTCCTCAGCCTTATCTGGATCTTATTGATATGCAAATTATCAGGCCTCATCTGAGAGCTATTAAGTTAAAAAATGCTTGGGTGTGGGGCTTGTGGTTTGACCAGCCCTCCAGGTGCTTTTGATGCAAGTTAAAGTTGGGGAACTACCATTTCAGAAATGTCAGTCTAGGGCTGCACAGAGCATGCCTGGAGAAGAAAAGACAGAATACTGTTCTAAAAATGCAGATGTGAAACAATGGGAGCACAGATGAAGGCGGAGGAAATCGAAAGGGACAGACAGCAGAAAGGATAGTACGAAAACCTTATCAGAACTTGGGGATGGGTTACATTTGATGGAGGAAGTAGTAGTGGAAGTTTACAGTCGGCAAGGATCAAAAACGATGGGATGAATCGGCGCTCAGTTCAGCCCAATATTTAACAATCATGAATTTTACATAAAAATAGGGGTTTGTGGTGTTTAGGGAAAGCCAGATCTGGCAACAAGGTCAAACTTCAGCCAAGTAAATTAGCTACCAAGTCATCTTGTTGATGGGATGTGCCCTCTCCAGTCTGCCAGTTTCCCGGTTCCACTCCACCCAGCCTGGGAGCTGGAGGATGATGAGAAACACAGGCTTCTGGAGAGGAGGCTGGTCTGAAGGCAACATCATCAGTTTGGTGTTTAGACATTTTGACTTTGCGGAGACTGTGAAACAGTCCCTTTACTCTGGTTTTTATATTTTGTTAAGAAAAGCAGTTCAGCATTTCCATTTCTCTGTTATCCACTTTTTGGATCACCCAAGGCAATTTAAAATTCTAGGCTTGCTTTCTGGCAATGCAGTACACCTTGGGACGTGTGCCTCCTGCTTTCTCAATATGCGAGCTCAAGAATGCAAAGTAATTTTTATATTAGCCCAAGTAAAATATAATTCAGAAAGTAATTATATTGAGGCCAAATTGTCTGTTGTACTCCCACTGCCAATTATATATTTTTTCTAGTTATTTTTTCCATTGCCCCAGAGAATTGAACACAGACTAAATTTTAATCAGCAAAGGAAGCAAAAGGCTGTCCCTTCACTTTACTGTGAAAATCACATCATCACAGTGGGTAAGAAATCATTGGGGTGGGAATGAGTTGTTGATAGAACTTGGCTTTGTAAATACTACTGGTTTATGTTTTCTATCACGTGGCCTTTGTGCACTATACTGAGAGACTATAGGGAAGAGGAGGAGGAAGAGAAGCAGTCCAGTGTGAATGACTAACATCTGATTAAACATTCAGCTGCAGAGACGTGAGTGAGCCCAGGTGATGTTTATGAAGCGTCAGAGAGGGAGGACATTATACCATCTGGTGAGAGAGCCATAAAAAGATATAAATCAATCCCTATAAGGATAATTAATAGAATCCATAAATGACGTAATATAAGCACTTTGTTGGGCAACATCGTAGAGTTAAATAGCTTCAAAAGGGGCTCTGATTGAAGACCTTACAATTTATAAAGCATTCTTCATCTTGATGAGATTTAACATGAGCATTTCTATAATAAGAGGGCCAGTTTGAAGCATTCAGAGCAGAGATGAAATGTCTTAAGAGGTTTACTTCGGAGGATTTTGAAAGCCAGTTGTTCCCAGAGAGTAAACAAGCTGTGCTCCCCTCCCGTTGTTTTTTAATGGGACAGAATGAATGCTGCTACTTCACACTTCATCTTTTGAGGATTTTTCATATCCTGTTGGTTTCTTCTTTGGTGTGACCTTAGCATAACTAGCTACCATGCTTTATGTGTATTGTTTGGAAATACTGTTGCATCTGAGGGGCGCGTGTGCTTGCCAGTGATTACTAAATAGAGAAAACGCCAGTGACTCAGAATGGTGCAACTGGGCCAGGTTCGATTAGTAGATTCTTTTCCTTCCTTACTCTGTTGCTGCTGAATTCACTGAGTCTCTTGACATATGCACCGTAATCGAGCAGAATGCCGATTTGCATCATGTATGCAGGTGGAGGGTCACTGTGCCCCCAAGGGGGGAAGCAGAGAAAAAGCACGCTGAATGCTGCTATTTTTTCTTCTCATCATCCCTTTTACCCCCTCTCTCTGCTTTTTGAAAGGCAGATTCTTTGTTTAGAAGGCCTTTGTTAGAAATTCCAAAATGTCCTTTAATCCCTGAGTCCTTATTACTGCTTCAGGTAGCATGGCAGGCCCACCACCTCATAATGGAGAGACTCGGGCAGTGAACTCCAAAGCCACAATTCTGGAGTCCCTGTGCCTGGGGTCTGTGTTCAGCCACTTGTCAGTTGCGTGACCTTGGCAAACTGTGCAAACTCTCTGTGCCTCAGTTTGATCTGTACAATCAGGGAAATAACTGTACCTTCTTCCTGGTGTTTTCTGAGGATTAACCAAGATGTTATTATTGCCCGGCACTTAGTGGCACAAACATGTGAAGTGCTATTATTATACAATTTTGCTAACTCATGACTGGATATACGGATTGAATAAAGGAGGAAGGAAGGGAGAGAAGCAGGGAGTGAGGAAAGGAGGGAAGGAGAAAGAAAAGAAGAAGGGAGACAGAGAAAGAAAATTTTAATTTATTTAATATCACTATTGTAGTTGCAGCTACGTGGCTGAGAGACAACACCAAACGTCATATTGCCATATTGATCTCATCTCTTTATTTCGTCCAAACTCTGTTGGGGCTGTGTTTTCTCCTCTGCTGCTCTCTGGATTGGAAATTCTCCTGGAGATTCTTATTTATCATCTCCTTATCCCCAAGGATGTGCACAACGTCTGGCGCTCAGTCAGGCTGGAATGAATGAGTAAAAAGAGGCAGCCTCTCTGGCTTGATAACATGTAAATTCAAGGTGTTACCATTTCACATTCACAGGAGTTGAATAATCATATAGATGAGGTGACTAACCTTTTCAATTGCTACTTATCAAAAATAGAATCTCTGGAACCTGAGAGGAGGCTATATAGTTATGTAAATTTTGGTAAAGTATTGCAAACCGCATATTACTGTGATGCTTTGTGAAGCTGCTATAATTAATGGTCTGTTTGCATTCCTAGTACAGACTGTTATTTTTCATCTGCTTATAACCTTGATATAAAAATTTCTTCTTGGCTTTTCTTTTGCATTCATAATTTTAAAATGTATATAGTGTTCAGCTTCTGTTTTCCAGCTTTCTGATTATCAAAAGCAAAAGCTTAAGAATCACGTCACCGTGGTATGTTTTTCTGAATCTCTGCTGGTAAAAAGAAATTAATGCATTTTGATTTCAGGTTTCAGGATTATGACAATGTTGTTTGCTTGTGCAGTGCCCTTAGAAAAATGTCTGGAGCAGCATATGAACTAAAATAATTCCGAGTAGCCTCAAGTCAGCCTTTTACAATTGCATGTGCTTTTGTTTTCTCTCTCTCCCTCCCCCTCTCCCTCCTCAATGCTAGAGAGAGTCTTGCTAAAGTCCTTTTGCATCCAAATGACCCTTTAGTTTCTTTAGTCCCCTGGACAAAATACCGTACCAGCCAGAAGGTACCAGGACGATTTGGAGACTTACAAAGGTAACAATATAGCGTGTGGGATTTGGGGTCAGACAGACCTGGATCAAATGCAGGCTCTGCCGCTAGGAGGTTGTGTGACCTTATGTATATTACTTACTGGTAACCACTCCAAGCCTGTTTCCTCATCTGCAACATGGGGAGAGCACTGTTTACCCTGCAGAGTAGTTGAGAAAATTAAATGAGAACAAGCACTAGACATGGAACCCGACACGTGGAAAGTAATCAATGAATTATGGCTGACCTGTTGTCTTGATCATGGTCATCGCTGTTGTTCTCATCGTTAGATAATGATGGGACGAAGCAGGTGGGTGAACATGAACTGCCCCATCTTACAAAGCAGCAGATCCAGAACTCTCCTCATTGTGGGTTCCAGAGACCTCGCTTCTGTTTAACTCCTGATTTCAGACACTCACTCTTGCAGTCTCCCTCAGTCTTTGACCCAAAACTCTTCCCTGTCTTTTCCACCCTTTCTGGCCTACGTCTAATGCTTGATACTGTTCTTGCTTGTCATGCCAAAAATATGGTGACCTGGACCAGGTATCGGTGGCCAGCCGACCAAGGTGCAGCCAAGTGTTGTATTGTAAACACCTTCCAGACTATTTTCTACCTCAGGGCCTTTGCACTCATTAAACCCTCTGTCTGGAGTGCTGCTTCCCCAGCTTTTTGTATGACTGACTCCCTTGCAATCTTCAGATCTCAACTGAAAGGGTTTTTGGGTTTTTTCCCCCGGGAAGGTCTTTCCTGACTACCCAAGTAGAGTAGAACTCTCTCAAATTCTCTTACCTAGCACTTCCTCTGTATACACAGAATCCTAATAACATTTGGTAATTTCTTTCTATCTACCCACCTCTTTATCTTCTTGTTTAGTGTGTATCTCTCTATGAGAATATACATTCCATGAGGACTAGAACCTGTCTTTTCTGTACATTATATTCTCAGTACACAGGAGGTTGCTAAGTAGATGGTAGTAACTCAAGAGAGATTTTTTAATGAATAACTTAAAAAAATCATCTAAGATCAAAAGAATAGAGAACCAACTATACATGAATATATATTGAATCATGTCTATATTCTCAAACCACACTCTAAAGCATCACAGATTTTTCCCCCCAACTTTTCTGTTTTTTGAAATATATCAGCCTATGGTAAAGTTAAAATGACTCATATACTCTCTAAAAAGAAGTTGCCTAACTTTTTCCAGAGAGGTCACTCCATTTTACATTGCCACCAGCCATGTGCGAGGGTTCGGGTTGCTTCATGTTCTGACTAAAATTTGGTGTTGTCAGTCTGTTTAATTTTAGCCGGGCTGGTGCGTGTTTATTGATACCTCAGTGAAGTGCTGATCTGCACGTCCCTGCTGACTAATGATGCTGAGCACTCTCTCACATGCCTATGGGTCATTTCTGTCTCCCTTTGTGAAAAGTCTGTTCAAGTTCTTCACCCCTTTCATGATTGGGTTGTTTTAAAATTATTGAGCAGTAGGAATTCTCCATAGATTCTAGACACGAGTTCATTGTCAGACAAATGTTTTGCAAATATTTTCACCTAGTTGGTAGCTTGTCTCTTCTTGTTTGTATGTTTGTTTTAGCGTAAGTGTCTTTTGATAAGAAGTTTTATATTTGTATCAGTTCTAATTTATCAATTTGTAGCTGCTTTCTGTGTCCACTCATATGCCCTTTATCTACATCCAGTGTTTTATATGTTGCCGCATTTGCATATAAGCTCTCTGTCTCATTTACTGAGCATATGAAAGTAAGGTGGGGACAGCCATGAAAACACTTTATCCACAAATATATTAGTGCACATTTCATAATGACAAGGACCTGCTCTAACATAATGCAAGACCATTGTCCTACCAACGAAAATTTAGCGTGGTTATACAAATACTACGTAATGTAAAGTCCATCCACATTCAGATTTCCCCAGTTGTCCCCATTCTCAATAACGTCCCTGCCTTTTCCTTTTAATTTCAGAATTCAATCAAGGACATGCATGACACTTAGTTGCCATGTATCTTTAGCCTCCTTTAATCTGGAATTGTTTCCTAGCCTTTCGATACTTGATTATACCGACACTTTTGAAGAATATGTAGGGCAGCCATTTTGCACAGTGCACTTCTGTTTGGAGTTGTCATTTCCTTCTTATTAGATGCAGATTAAAGACTTTTGGCAAGAATTCTGTCTGGATAATGTTGTGTCCTACTATTGCATTACATAAGGAAGAAAACATCAGTTTTCCTTATTAGTGACGCTAAGTTTGATCACTTGTCCAAGGCTGTACCGCTGGATTTCTTCATTGGAAAGATACTTACAGTGAGATGTTTTGAGACTTTGTGAACCTTGTTTTACCCAATACAATTTTGCCCGATGGAAATTTAGAGTGTGTTGATGATCCTTGCCTGAGTCAATCATTACATTGCTGGTTGCAAAGGTTTTTCTAATCCATTTATTCCTATTACATTGATTAATGGGCACACGTTTGTAAAGAACTTCTAGCCTTCTTCCTTTTATGGCTCCATGAATTTTTTTTAAAGTGCATGTATTAAAATCCATTACTGTCATTTTTTTGATAAAGCATCACAAATTCAAAGTGCTTAATTGTCAAACTAGTATTTTATGATCAGCTTGAATATTTGAAGAATTGAAAGGACTTCACTTTTCCTTTATCCAAAGGAATCCAAACTATCCCGGATAAGTCAACTCATTAGCACGGTGCAATCAATACATTTCCTTTAAACTTCTTTATTAACAGCATGAGTTTTGGAGTAATAGCTCCTGAATATTTTTTTAACCTACCACTACCAATGTATACTATATGCAAACGAAGATCCTTCACCTCATACATAATTGCCATTAATTGTTAAATGAGCAAAAATCCCAAATCCAGCAATTGCTTCTGAATTTTGCCAGATTTTTTTTTTTTCAAAGAGCCCTTTCCAGGAGAAATAAATATCACGGTGTGAATGTGCAGAAGCCTACAGGGATGTTTGCTGTAGGGAGGGAAAGGTTACCTAGTTTCTATAGTGTAGCACAGAACACTGTAAATTGTCTAGACATTACCACTTCCCCACGTAATCAGTGGCTTTGAAGGAGTAAATAGCCCGGGCTAGTCAGTCAGTGGTAGTAATAGTTTCATAGCTGAATAAACATTACTTGGTGCCCTGATTGCTGCTGTAGAAATTAAATATTTGAAATCTAGAAGAATCTAATTTTTAACATTTTCCAACTTTACTCATTCAGTAAACATTTATTGAGTGTCTTATATTCCAGGCTGGGGGAGGATTCAAGTCATATAGGACTAGGCATTTATATAATTTGGAAAATAAAATAAAATTGCAAATACAAATTTACATATAAAATCAACATTTACTTAGAATAGCAAACAAATTATAACAAATTAAAATTTCAAGAAAGTTGCCAAATACTGCAAACATAAATTCAGAAAAATACCATAATATTAAATAACTGTGTCAAACTTCTGTATTTAAAAAATGCTTGAATATTCTTTGATTGTTCTTTATATGACAATGCTTTAGTGTTCTATTTTAGTTTTTGGATATTTTTAATTTTAAATTTTATTTTTCAATTACAGTTTACATTCAATATTATTTTGTATTTGTTTTACGCATACAGCATAGTGGTGAGACAATCACATACTTTACAAACTGTCCCCTCCTGATATTTCCAGTACCCACCTGGCCCCATAAGAGTTATTACAATATTATTAACTATATTCCCTATACTGTGCTTTATATCGCTGTGACTGTTTTTGTAACTACCAATCTGTATTTCTTAATCCCTTCACCTTTTTCAGCCAGCTCCTCTAACCCCACTTCTGTCTGGCAACCAAGAGTCTGTTTTCTGTAGGCATGAGTCTGTTTCTATTGTGTTTCTTTATTTTGTTCTTTAGATTCCATATACAACTGAAATTGTATGGTATTTGTCTTTCTCTGACTGATTGATTTCACTTAACATAATACCCTCTAGGTCCATTCTTGCTGCTGCAAGTGGTAAGATTTCATTCTTTTTCGTGGCTGGGTAACATCCCGTTATATATACATATTACCTCTTTTTATCTAGACGTCTGTTGATGGGCACTTGGTTCCTTTCATGTCTTCGCTATTATAAATAAGGTGACGATGAACATAGAGGTGTATATATCTTTTCGATTTAGTGTTTTGGATTTCTTTGGATTGCATGTATACCCAGAAGTGGAATTGCAGAGTCAAAAGGCAGTTCCATTTTTAGTTTTTGGAGGAAATTCTTGGAATTCTTTATAAGCACCTTCTTCCTATTTCTACTTCCTTTCCCTTTCAGAACCTAGATTTCAAAAATGTTAGAGCTGGATAAGCCTTTAGAGGACATCTGCTCTACCCTTTCATTTTACAGATGAGGAACTGGGGCCGAAGGTTACTCAGCTAGTCAATAGCCGAACAAGGACACGTGTTTTAGCTTCTGACACCAAATTTCTTTTCTCCATTCTCATGGGTACATCTCCATTAGACTATACTCAGTCTCCCAGGATTAAATGTAAATTAATTTAGGCATGCATTGACTTAATTTCTGTGAGCCCCTCTCCAACAACTCGATATTTTGAAGAGTTAGAATATTCAGTGAGCTTCTAAATTGCTGCACAATGGTGCCACTTTGCTCATTCTGACAGGACTTTTAGCGAAGTGAACCACGTCACGAGCACTCTCACAGGAGATGTGCGCTTACCTTGTAAAGAGGTAAGCTTTTCTCAGGCTTTGTGTTTCCTTTCCCAGCATGGAAAGAGCCTATATATCAGCTGCCTGGCTTTCCTCGGGGGGCTTGGTTTTTAATCTCCAGGGAGGCAAGGCTGATGAAATGTCCTCTCTTCTCCTGCTAAGGAAGGAGGCTGTGAAATAGGTCTTCATGGCTTACATACCTCATGTTGCTTAGCACCAGCCGTACCCACTACACCACGGTGTATTTAAAATACTGTTCCACTAGAATAATTTTTAAAGGGCCTCTGATTCTCGCAAATACCCCAAATAGGCCTTGTGATGTTACATCAAGTTTTATCTTTAATTGGATTTATTTCCCTGAGAAAACAAATTTATGGATGTATGCCTAAATACTGCCCGTTACTGCTCTAGATTTTTCTGCTGTAAGTTCTAGGAATCTCTTACTTCAAATAGGGGAGGAGAAAAGAGCAAGCATATATGCCATAGCTTTTAAGGGTCAGGTGCTTTATGAATATCATTTCAAGTGAACTCTTACGACAGCCTTGGGAGGCAGGGAGCTTTAGACACATTTTACATTTGTGTGACCTGATCAAGATTGTACCCTCAGCCATTTTGAAAAGGGTTTTTTTTTGTTTTTACTTGTTTGTTTTGTTTTGTTGTGTTTTACCTTGAAATGAAGGAAAAATATTCATAGATAAGGGTTTTTGTAAGATCATTTTAGTAAAGGTTGTAAAAGGGACTAAAACAGTGTGTTCCAACTGAGAAGACCAGGTCGGAGAAGGAAAGGGCGAAACCGCCTACGAGTGCCCTAACACCAGCATTAACGACATCGGTCAGGTTTGAGGGGACCTCTGTAATCTTGGCCCTTTGCTTTGGAAAGTGAACTTTAAATGACATCTCTGGTTGCTTTTCTGTGAGGCCCACTTGTTTCCTATCCTTCCCTCTCGTCTCCTTCTTCCTTCTCGTTATTCAGTACCTTCCTGTGGCAACTAACAGTTAATAAATTAGATTTCCCGATACCTTCCAACTTGAAAGGGAGCAGCACAGGCAGTCCCCTCCCGGCAACTATTTTTGATATCTCTCCTTCCAGAGATTTGCCCTACAGCAGCTTCAATGCATTATCATCACGTCTTGTGCCCATATGGCAGCTCCCCAGGACCCAGGGAGGAGAAAGCAGATCTGCAGATAGACTAACCCCCCAATCGAGACTTAGTGAATGAAATCACTCAGCCAGTTGTGCCCGCCTGTTGCCGAATCCTGTTTTAGCTGGGATGGAAAAAGATCATTGGTCTGCTGTCAAAAGCAGTCCAGACTTCTCGACTGCTATTTCTTTAACTAAAAACGAAACAAAACAAAACAAAATAAACCACCACACACCACAAAGTGATACTAGATTAGAGTGAAGGCGGTTTTTACTATTTTCATGTTATGTGTTTAATCAGGTGTTCAAATACAAATATTTGCCTTAGCAAACATTATTGGAAGTGGTGCTTCTACTTCTTTTCTCACCTTCTGGCATAGGTGAAGATAAAAATAAACTGACCCTCAAGAGAGAGTTCCTTCTGCTCTGCACATGTCCCCTCTTCTTGCCCTCTTCCTTGCTTCTGCTCACCTCTCTCTCTGCCTCCCTCTCTCCTCCAATTCAGGGCTTAGAGAAATCTTTCCCTCTTCTTTTGACAGGTGTCCGATAGATAATATGAGCTCATTTAAGCTGAGCTTTGTAGGAGACATGACATTTGTTCAGGAGAACAGCAGTTCGGATGACAAGTGCCAGGACACAGCAGATGGCATGACTGGAGACTCTCTTCTCAGGCACCCAGCTCATGTTCCAGGTAGCCTGCCTGCCTCTCTCCCCTATTATTTGTTCACAGTTGACCTAAACGGAAACCTTGAAATATAAATTAAGTTCTTCTTAGAAGTTGTCAAAAAGAGTTGATAATGACTCAGCATAAGATGCCTACATCCTCCCAAAATATAGCCAGTACTTATGCTTACTATCCCTGATGCTTCCCAGACCCCTCTGGGCACATATCTGAAGCAGCCTTATGCTTCTTACTTATGATTATGATCATTGATGCTTCCCAGACCTGTTGGGGCACATATTTGTTTAATAAATAAATCTGTTAGCTATTTTTTTTTTTTTTTAAATGACATTTTGGACAATCCCCAATCCTGGCTAAAGTTTGGCAGTGCCTGCCAAGATATGACTGAAGTGTCCTTAAATATTCTTCCCTGTTTGCCACATAGTCTGATTCATTTCGTTGGCTATCACTTGCTGGAAAGAGAAGCTATGGCCATAAATATTGTGCGAAGGTAATTTAGAAGAAGGTGAGATTTTTGGGAGTCCATATAGAGCATTCTAAAATTCAAGGCCAGGGCACCGTGACAGGCTGTAGTCCATGAATCATTATATTCTTAACATGCCCTGAGAACAGGAAGAGAGAGATCAACCTTTGTAAAAACAGGCCGAATTTCTCCTCTGAACACTGGTAATTCATGTGACATTTGCTATTTGCTTATGTTTACAGTGAAATTTTTTCCCTCAGCCTTGCACTGTGCTGTTACTGGTCACTTAACAGACCTTCTGAAAAAGCAATACAAGCTGATGTTTTAGGTACACAAGCAGAGCAGATGGTTTTATGCTGGGCATGGATTTTTTTTTTGGTCAATATTTGGTTTACATGAGAACCTTTATTTTTCTAGCCTATAAGCTTTAGCTCTGAAGTTACCATACATGTTTTAGAAGGTTTGATGTTGGTAATTCAGTGATGAAACTTATGCATGGAAAAGGCTTATTGTGAATGAAGAAATAAAGCACCAAATAGTGTAGACAACACACACTTTTCTTTCTTATTTAGTTTTGTAATGAATGATACATGTGCTTAGTATTAGGAATGCCATGGTTGGGCAAACCAGCTGATGGCAATGTACACGGAAATCTGGGTGAAGAATTTTTGAGCAGAGGTAAAAGCTAGTGCAAAAACTCAGCAGGGAGAACCACTTGTCCTGTTTGAGACACTGAGCAGAAGCCAGTGTGGCCAGAACGGGAGGAGTGT
Organism: Desmodus rotundus; assembly: GCF_022682495.2. NCBI lineage: Eukaryota > Metazoa > Chordata > Mammalia > Chiroptera > Phyllostomidae > Desmodus > Desmodus rotundus. Next base: position 29,554,525 of record NC_071394.1, on the reverse strand, counting down.
GGGGGAAGAGGTAGGAAGTGGCTGGCCAGAGAGGTCAGCAGGGCCGCATCTTCATGAAAGGCCATATCAGCCCTGGATCGGAGCTTGCATTGCCCTCTAATGGAAATGGATTATAAGCAGATGAGTGGTACAATTTGAACTCTGATTTGCGCCCTAGGAAATCACTGAGTCCTGGGTGAGACATAGATCTTGGGCAGAGGAAAGGAACTAAGAAGAGCTGACATGTAAAGGGCCATCGCAAGGGTCCAGGTGAGAAATTATGATAGCTGGGTTACGAGAGTAGCGGTGGATTGTGTTATGCTTATTGTCAGATGTGGCCGTTTTGTAGACAAAGCCTTCAGGACTTGCTACCGGATTAGATAGGGCGAAGGGGAAAAAAGCATTCAAGGGTGACTGCCAGGTTTTATTTTCTTAATGACACTTATTTTTATTTGATATCATCTTGCTTATTTATGTGTATACTTCTTTGCTATCTGTCTTCTCTCATCCTGCTACAGGTACATTGAGAGAAGCAACCTTGTTTATCTCGTCAGGTACCGAGGAACTGCCTTATCCTCGGTATCTAAAACAGTGCCCGGCACCTTGAGTACATGCATATATAAATGTTACTGAGTACTTTTTATGGACCAGGCATATCCTAAGGCTGAGATACAAGACAGAAGCGGCCCCTAAAGACATGTAGCCTATATTCTGGCGGAGGACGTAGACAATAAACATGTAAACCAGGTGTTTCAGATTTTGATAATTGCTGTGTTAAAAAAAAAGAATAAAAAAGGTGGCTAAGGAAACATCTGTGTTCTACTTGTTCTGTTGTTGTACCTGTGTTCACTAGACCGTAACTTGCAGGGAAGCAAGGACTAGGTCTTACATGCTTTGTGTAGTGCTGAGCAGGGAGTATGTCCCCAGGAAATACAAATGCTGTGGTCTTGCCCACAAGCCAGACTCGGTTTCTGGGGAGCCTTAGATGCTTGTTCCGTTATCTGTGCGATGTGACTGGCTAGGGAAATTGGCTAAGGCCCTCCTTTCTCTCGTAGGCCGAGATTGCCTAGACCCACCCGCCTCCGCCTGCGCAGGCCAGTCAGTTAACTGCTTCCCTGTCTTTGTTAATAAGCATGGGCAGCCCACCTAGGAATTTGCCCGGCCCCACACAGCCTGGCCGAGAATTTGGCAGCTGATAGTACCTCAAGATCACTAAGGAAGAAGTAAATCTTCCTTGAATATAATATTGAGAAGTGTAATATTGAATGTCAACTGTAATTGAAAAAGTAATAAAGTAATAAAGGAAAAAGAAAAGAAATGGGTTACAAGGCTGTAAACGATAAATAAACTGAGGCCAGTAACCACGGAATGCCAGAGAGCAGTGCCCAGCGGGGATCCGAGGAGCATCTGCATGTTTATTAAAAACCCCAAAGAAGAAAAAACATCTCCTCCTCCTCTGCTCGAGGAACATATTCAGACCTCTTATGAAGTCATTTCTTCCACTGCATCTGCTTGGAACAGATTTTCAAAAGAGCTTTGTTAGCCCCTAAGCAGTATTTTTCTCGGAAGAGGACGCACAATCAAGGGAAATTTCTCACTGGGTTGTTGGTCAGCTATCAAAATGGAAAATGAAAAATCGTCCCTAACTGGAGTCAGTGTGGAATGCTCTGGTAGCGCAGCATTTTTCAGCTGTCCTTTTTTCAACTATTGGACACGTTTTAGCCAGAACAGACTTTTTGGTTGTCAGGTGGTCAGTAAATATTTATTATGTGCTTCCTGTATCCTGGTCCTCCACTGGGAACTCTTCCCCACAGTTTGCCTCCTTGTTACTTTTCTTGTCCCTGTGTTCCCCGTAACCAGATTGCTGACCCACTTAGCACCTTTAGGAGGAAAGGGAAGCGAGGCCGACCAGAAAGGCAGACAGGGAAGGGCTGAGCCCTGACTATCCTAATGCTGTGAAAGATTGAATTTAGCATAATGCTAAGCAGACAGTAGATACTCAATTCATATTCAGAACCAATTGTTTCAATGAATGGGGCCCTGCAATGTGAATGTCTGTTTCCTTGCGGAGAAGCACTAGTCGGAAACATCCTGACTTTGGCTTAGATGTTAAACAAGTGTAGAGCATGAACCGTGTGTGGGCACTGCTAGGGGTGAGGCAGGTTGCTGAGATCTGCTCAACACAGTGTCTATCTCCTGGGGTCCCAGTGCTGAGTACACTTAGATGTGGACGTGAAGACTGTGTCTTAGAGAAGACTACCCTAAGGCTTATAATAACATGAACAGGAAGTCTTGTGAGAACACAGGGCAGGGAGGTATTAATACTTCTCCTTGTGGGAATCCAGGCCTTCCTAGGGGTCCTTCTACACACTTTCCCCCAGCTTCTAATAGTCAGTGTTCCTCTTAGATTACTAGTTTTCTGTAATAATCTAAGGCCTCATCCACATGGGCGGGTGTGTCTATTTGCCTTCTTCATTTGATCTTCTACTTCCTTTGAGTTCAACTTTGTTTCCAATTCCTTGCTTAACTTCCAAGTTCTTTGTACAGCAATGTCAAATACCCTGAATGTCATTCCCTCTTCTACCCAAATGAAAATCACTAATGCAAAATTGTGTTAATAAGATAGATAAGACTAAAATCACCACTGCTGGGTAGTTAGTAAGATGAGATCTCCCACTCCTTTTACTCCTACCAGCTTCTTTCCTGCTAGCTATCCAGGCAAACAGGAAGCTGCCTCACTAACTTCCCGGCTGTTGTAATCAGTGCCTTTTTCCCCGTGATGCAGAAAGCCATGCGTATCTCTCTACTTCCAAGGTGACTATACGGTTTAAGAAATTTTGAGAATTACTTACTTTAAAAAGTAAGATTTAAACAACAGAGATAAGTATTCCCCTTGGCTACCCCCTGCTACTGCATTCCAGTCAGTATTTTTAGATAAAATCACCAATGTGAGTTTGACATATATTCTTTTAAACTTGCTTTCCATGCATCGACATATGCATGTGTGCACGTAAGTTGTATGCATGTATGTATGTTATGTAAATGTGTGTTTTGTATTTTGCCTAATAATTTCTGTTGGGATGCCAGACATTGTTTTAAAAAGCTGTAGTGGAATCAAAGGTGTACCTTTCCATTATTAGACAAACCAAGCTGAGGGACTGGTCACCTCAACCCAACCGCAGACTACCTTTGTCTCAGGGTAGGTTGCGCCTGTTCACTCTCAGACTGCTCTGGTTCTCCCTGTTTCTGCAGCACGGCCCTCCAGGGCTTTCAATTAAAAGCCTGGTGGACCTTTGAATCTTTAATTCTGACAGAATACAGAATTTCAGATCTGCTTTCGAGAGATTTTGGCTCAGCTGCTTAGTTTTCTGCCCTGTGCAGATTCAGAACTTGACAGACATCTTGATGGAGAAAACAAAGCCCCTCGAATCTCCACTTTTGTCACTAAAGGCCAAAAGGCTGCCAGAGGACGTGCTCATTTCTCTGTCCCAGCTGCTGGCCTCTGCCTGGGCCTGTCGTGATTCTGTCCTGCAGATCCTCTAAGCAGGGGTGTCCCACCTGTGGCCTGCAGGCCAGTGAGGCCCAGGATGGGTGTGAATGCGGCCCAGCACAAACTTGTGAATTTACTTAAAACTTTTTTTTTGTTCATCCGTTTTCATTAATGTTTATGTATTTAATGTGTGAACCGAAACAACTCTTCTTGTCCCAGTGTGGCCCAGAGATGCCAAAAGCTTGGTCACCCCCATGAGCGAACCAGCCCAGGAGTGGCAAATGACCCCAGGCGTATACTCAGATTGCCTCTGAAACCTGCTTTTCTTCCTGGAACTTTTTTTTTTTAGTTCTTTATGCATCAGTAACTCTCTAATAGCTTTAAATGTATGATTTTTATTATTTATTTGACTTTTTTTAGTGGAAATATTGGTCTGCTATGAACAATGCATTATACCCAGAGCAGAAATTCTCCCTCGTTGTTTTTACTCCTACAGATTGTTTCATTACATGGCATACTGTCTTCTATAGTTTATGTAGCCGTATCTGGATTTATGGACATGCTGTTTATTTCCGGTTTTTCACTTTTACAATCTTGCAATTAAAATTCAAGTGTTTGCATCTTTGTGCACTTACTTATTTATGATAATTACTAAGGTCTGGAATTTCTGGGCTGAAAAATATGGATTTTTAATTTTAATAGAGATTACCACATTGTTCTCTAAATGATTAAAATTTGAATTTTAGGGTTGATGCTTCCTGTCAACTGGACCAACACTTCTTCAGTCTGCATTTGACCTAGTTGCTTGGTTGGACCTAGTAGCAAGTAGCTCTGTTAGGGACACGGGGAGGCCTGTTGACTGTTTTAGAGATACTGAGCACACTGAGGGCTTACCGGCTGGGTTGTCCTCGCCACTCCGCCCCTGGTGCTATCCTGAGTATACTCAGCACTTTTACAATGTGTTCATACAGTTAGATAATCGTGCAGTGGGTTACAAGACCTCAACACATTTTCCTAAGACACCAGGGGAGTGATATAAGCACTGAGTAGACATTCAGTAGAAAAAAAAAGAACACCAAGAATGTCATATTTTCAATGCAGGCAATTTCCCAGTGGAAAGCTTAGCTATTATTGCACTGAGAGAATACTGGCCGCTGCTTCAGAGCTTTGGGGCCTGCTCTTTATTCCTATCAGTGATCATCCCATGTGTCTGGCATAAAATTAGTCCTGTGGGTGGCTCCTCAGTGTATTTGAATATCTTTTCAGATTCCTTCAAGCTCCTTGGCTCAGTAGCAATCCCTTTCCTTACCAGGGCATGGAGAGTGGGCAGGTAGCCTTTTCTAAGTACTTACTGGTATTGGGCAGTGAGAAAGGTTGAAACTGGTGAACATGGGAGGTACATATATGTTCAGCCTATAGGAGCTCCTCCAGTTCATGGAGAATACCTGCTGGGAATGTTGTCTGGGGTCTCCCTTCACTCCAGGTAGAATTAGGCAAGCTCTTTGCTGACTAGGAAGGAGGTAGGATGTCTCAGACCTCTGGACACTTAACCTAAAATTCTAAAGGAAAATTTCTTACACCCTTTTTCCTTTGTTCTTGCTTAGCTTTAGAATGTGTTCATGTCCTCTCCACCATACTGAAACAAAAAGCTGCAGTGCTTATTTCCAAAACTAATAAATGGATTTTCACTGTGAGTTTCCTGATACTAATTGCTGACTTATTTTGAATTTTAAAAATTGGAATTTTGATTTAATTTAATTCTTTGAAATATGGTGGGGGAGGGCTCAGGAATAAAGCAGTCTCTCTTTTGAAGTCATTCATTTATTCACTCTTTATCAAGCAGCTGTTAAATCACTACTAAGCATTAAGACATTGGGCTTTGCATTAGTCATAGAAAAATGATAAGACTGTGATACTTTGGTTGTCATAAAAATTGTCCACATTTAATTTCAGTCAGCATGAGAATTTTAGTCTATAGAATATAGAAACCAAACAAAAATACTCCAGTTAGGAGCAAAATTGTATGGCCAGTTTTCTAAGAAAGTCTTCTGCTTTTTACCAGTAATTCAGAAGCTTGTGAATAAGACTAAGCAGAAAATTGGGAAGAACAATGAAAAGGGCAAGAAGTTAATGGAATGGGGACGGAGCTGAGGAGACAGATTTGAAACAGAGGAGGAAAAGCAACAAGGGTTGAAGGAGGTTTAGGAAGGGTTAGGCTTAAAAGATTTCCTATTTCCCAATCGGTACATCGTGACGCTGAAGATGTGAGCACATGAGGAGGATATTGGGTGTAATAAATACTTCATATTCTCACTTCCCTTTGCTAATTCTGGCATCAGCGTTGTTGCAGAGAACATGCTCAACAATGTATGGAGGTACATCTTAAGTAGGTGTGCCTGTTCTTAGGCAGACTTGACGTGATTAAATTCAGATTTGCTCACTTAACAAAAATTAGATGATTACCCAGAATGCCTGGCACTCAGTGCTACCCATAATGGGGATGCACAAGACCAAATCACTGGTCCAGCATTCTGGGAATGAGGAAGCTTCAGGGAGGGCAGGCTGGAGTATAGACAATCATGATATAAGATAAGATATGCTTAAGACTTTGAAGGAAATACAAACAAAGATATTGTGGGCATTTAGTGGAAAATTACCCTGTAGAAGGAGAGAGGGTAAATAAATCAGAGAAGTTTTTAATCAAACATGGAAGATGGTTTGAGCGTCAGCAGGCAATGGACCTCAACAGGAATGGAGGATAAGGACAGTATGAGTTGGGTAACAGCAGGAAAAAAGCCGTAAGGACAGAAGCATGTCTGATAGCTATCTGTGTGTTACAGGGTTGGGGTGGGGATGGAGGAGGTGAGAAACCAAGTTCTTTGGGGTCACATAAATATGTCTTCAAATCCCTTTTTATTTATAAATATGGGACTATGCCCATGTTACTTAACCTTTCTGAATCTCAGATTTCTCGTCTTTAAACAGGACAAAAATAATGATTTAACTTTTGTGTGTGTGTGTGTGCATGAAGATTGGTGATAATCTATATAAACTCTTGTTCTCAGTAAATGGTCACAAATATTATGGTAAGTATTGTAGTCAGGCTGTTTTCAATTCCAGGCAATGGAATTACTTCAGACCAGAAAAGTAGTCTGTGATCAAACTTTGGTTGGTCTTCAGAAGCTAGTTTAGGAATATGGACCTTAATTTCTATAGGCATTGGAAAGCCATTGAAAGTTTTTACTAGGAATGATGAAATTAAAGTTGAGAACTGGAAAATTTATTCTGATACTAGTGCTGGTACTAGATTCATTGCAGTGATAAAGTGTAAAAGATCAGAACGACTAGATAGAGGGGGAGGCGTCAGACACTGCTGGTCCCATCTGAGTTTCTGCACTTTCCCCTTTCACAGAAATAAAACCCCCAATTTTTACCAGCAAACATGGCCATCTCAAACAAAGACTATGTATCCCAGCTTCCTTTGTAGCTCGGTGTGGCTGTGTGCCTGTGTGTCCTGCAGTGTCACCACACACATCCTTGTCTTCCATCGCTTTTTCTGCCGTGCCTCCTAGAGCTGCTGCTTAGATCATATTGGTCTACCTCTAGCTGCTCATTTGGACCCTAGGAATGGTGGAGGGGTGAACTAGAAGGAGCCCAAGTCCCTGAAGACTTCATGGAGCAGAGCTGTCATGTCAGACCTAGGCTAAATTTCACGAGGTTTCTCCAAGAGGGAAGATTGAATGACCTTGCTGAAGCCACTGAGATTTTGAGATTTTGTTACATGCAGTAGAATTGAATCCTAGCAAATTCAGATGGAGGGGGAAAATGAATAGTTTAGTCTCTAGAATTTTAAGCCCATAGCAATGATAGGAATATAAGGAAAAGTTTGGAACAGGAAAAGATGATGCTTTTTGTTTGGGGTCCAATCCAGGTGGAGATATCAGACAATTGAAACCAATGTTAGGAGCTTGGAAGAGGGGTCAGAGTTGGAGAAAGAGACTTGGAGTGGAAGCAGACATCTAAATAGCTCTGATGATTGAATATATGGGAAGGGATGAAATTTCCATGGGAGAAGAGTGTATAAAGAGTGTAAAATGAGAGCAAAAAACTGAAGGCTGACCCTGGCGAGGTCTATTCATAGAGGGGAGGATGCAACAGAGATACCAAAGTTGGGTAGGAGGAGAAGCATGATGGTGGGGGGTAAAGGGGTGAAGGGTTGAGACTGGATTGAAGAAGCTTATTTTTTTGTGTGCATGGAAGACTATGTGGGAGAAGAAAAGGAATTCCCAGGTTTCTAGAACACACTGATGATGGGTGTTTGTTAATGAATAAAATGCTATGTTGTTGACTGTTTCAGGAAAGACTTTGATTCCAGCTCATAGATTTGTTTTCTGCTTTTAATGCTTGGTTACAGCATTGTTAGGCTCTTTTCAGGTGAGAAGCAGCCTAGTGTCCATTACTGAACTGCCAAGGACTTCCATGGAGGATGGATGGTCTTGGTTGGAAAGGCATGTAATGGCTTTTAAAGCTGTGAGCAGATGATCTTGCTGCTTAAGCAACAAACTGTGGAGACTGAGAATTCATGAACGCTTTTGATGTTGACAGCAAGTAAAATTAATAACAAATTGGATTTGACACATTGCTATAGTATGCATAATAATTATTGAATTTAATGATAACAAGTCATATGGTAACTGGTGATAACTGGTAACAGCCAGTATTACTTTTGCCTGGACACACAGCAGACATTTATGGGGATAGCTGTAAGAAGAAAGATATTAAGAAATGATGCGGATCCTGGACAGCAGGATCCAGTGTTGTGGCAGCAATAGACAAATACACACGGACTACAGAAATCCTATGGAGAAAAAGGGACAGCATGGCCACTCTCTAAGTGCGAGAGGGCAAGAGGGCCAGAGAGAGCCCAAGAGAGAGAGCTGACTCCTGCCTGGACAGGCTTTTATTGTTTTTCTGGGCACATTACATCCAGGACTGTCATCATTTACTATGCACAGGTTCACTGTAGACGATTACCTTTTACAGACAACAAAGGACAGAATGCTGGTAATTACTTCAAAGAGAAGGATGTTACACACCAAGGGGGAAAGTGGTTGAACTGGTTACACTCCATACTTGGGAGGTTTAGCACAGACTTTAGGAAGTTAAAGATACTCAGTAAACATTTGCTGCCTCAATCCAGGGTGAGGGAGTTTTAGCAAAAACAGGTCTCATAGCAGCCTACGTACAATGCAGGCCTGATTCCCCATGGGAGAACCTATCCGTGGGTGTAGGTCCTGCCTGCTGAAACTCGCACCCTCTGGCTTTGACATGTGGGAGCTGGGCTATATTTCCCATGCGCGAAATAGTTCCCTATAAAGAAATGTAAGGGAAAGGATGGTTTGTGCCAAGAGGAAGCATTGGTAGTAGGTGGACACTGTTCCTCTTTAAATTCCTAACCAGCTTGTTCTCGTGCTAGGGGCTAAGAGTGCTTTGTTCCCAGTCCAACCAAGCTAATGACCTAGTGTGTCTGTCTGTACCAGTTCCCACTCTCCAGGGCCAGCAAATCTGCTGGCCATATATTCTCTCCATCAGAGAGGATGGAAGATATTGTTTTGGGGGGTTCCCTCATTGTCTGAAAGGTCTTTAGTACTTTACTCATGGCCATACCCACAGCTTCTTCCTTCTCAGCAGGAGAGTAGGAGGCTGCAGAATACAGACACTTCAGACACTGTGATTATCTGTCCTCATCAGGAGTCTCAATGGACAGGTCTTTGTTCATAGAGGTTGTAGGAGTTTTGCTCAGGATGTTGACAGAAGGATATCAGACAGCTACGTGCTTCATATTTTCAAGATGAAACCATGCAGAATGCAGGACCAAAAAACCTCAAAGGGTCACCAACCATGAAAGCAGAATATCACACTTGCTGCCATACTTCCAAACCCAGAAGAGTGTCTCACTAAGTATTTGTTAAGTGAATTTTGGGTGAATATTCTTATTTAAGGAATATTTGAAGCTACATCCTAAATCTGCTTGTCCTGTGTATTTGCAAACATAAGGCAACGAGCACCAATAGGTAGTTGGAGGAATAGGATTCAGCATAACTTTGGGAGAGGAGTGAGAGGTAGTATTTTTCTCCCACAAAACATCCATTGTAGGTATTGGCAAAATCTTGGTTCAAAGTTCAGTTCCTTTAATCGCTAGTTGTATGATATTGGTCAAATTACCTAAATTTGAGCCAGAGTGTCTCCATTTTTTTAATCTGGGCAATAATACCATAACAATATAATTGTAATGAAAAATAAATAAAACTTATGATAACCTGCTTAGTAAATTCTAAGTGACAATTCGAATGTAAGATGCTATCTTGATACTGATAGCAATAGTGACAAGTTAATAACACTCAGAGCGCTGCCGGTAAGTGGGGTCTATGGGGGAAGGCGTGAGTGGAATGTTCTTCTGGAAGGTATGGACTTTGGGCCCTTGGGTGTGGAAGGCAGGTGGCTCCAAAAAGTAGAATAATAGTGGTGGCTACCATTTTAAATTACAGCGCTCTGGGCATTTTGTATAAGCTCTTCTAAAGACTCACCGATACTCTGAGCTAGATATTATTTCCATTTTACAGATAGGAAATGGGAGGCTTAGCCTGGGTATGAAAGCTACCCTGGATCGTACTATTCATTAGTATCAGAGCTGGATCCCCAGTCTCTCTGGTGCATACGGTGGCCCAGCCTCTCCAGGATTCAACATAGAATCAACCATTCCCTGCATGACAGCTGAGTTCCATCCAGTTTGAATACTTTATTTTATTTTTATTTTTTATTGTTGTTCAGTTACAGTTGCCCCATCTTTTTCCCCATTGCTCTCCCTTGCCCCCCACAACTCCCACAGTTATCCTCCCCCACCCCTCATTGTCCATGCCAATGAGTCCTCTGTTCGAGTTCCTTGGCTTGCCCCTTCCCCTTCTTTCCCCTGAAGGCTAGCTTTCTTACGCAGCGAGACCCTGTGAGAATCTGCCTGGAGAGGCAGGTGTTGAGAGTAAGCCACCGTGGTGAGCTTGCTCTGTTTTGAGACAGAAGAACAAAGAAGGCAGCTCGTCTAGGTCTGATTTAGCTTGGGGCCGCACGGGAATGATGTGCAGAGATACCCAGGCATCTCTTTCCTTGATAAGTGTATGTGAGAGGAGCCCAGGAGGACCCTTTCCGGTATCTGTGGTCAATATGCTGCCCTGTGGAAGGTGGCCATTTATTGAATGCCTATTCCACTCGATTTCAGTTCATTTGACTTTGGAGGAGTTGCATCATGCTCATACCTCTTAAGCTGAGCTTTCTCTACAGTGGCTCTGTGACTGATTCTTTGTCAGACTTTGTTAGAAAACTCAGAGGATATTGATTTTAAATAGTCCCATGGGGTCAGAGAACAGCGCACAGATGAGGAGAGGTTAAATTTTTCCTAAACTCAAGTTGTCAATATTAAACTCACCATCCCCTAAATAAACATAATCATGGAAAAAATTTTCTTCCTTCCTCCCTCCCTCCCTCCCTTCCTTCCTTCCACTATCAAACATTTATTAAAAGCCTACTGTGTATTAGGGTGCATGCTTTTAATGCTAGACATATAGTGATAAATGGATAAACAATGCCCATCCTCGACAGTGGAGCAGAGATTCAGGTTAGTCTGGGAAACACATGCTCAACAAGCATTTGCAAAAATGTGGATTTATTTTTTCCTAAGAGGACAAAAATTGCATTTGTTTTGTTCACAGATGTAGCCTGTCCCCATTGCCTTAGCACAGAATCTGCCTTAGCTAAGTACCCAAAGCATGTTGTGAATTCACTTAGTATTTCTACTATTGTATTGTCATAATACAATGTTATATTTTTAATATTTCTAATTACATGATCAAGGGGCCAAATGAATTAATTTAACTCATGAATCCTTTATACTCCCTTTAGTGAGCTAGAAAGTTTTGGTTGCCAAAGTGAACCTGATACCCAAACGTTTAAATTCTGGTAATTCATGATTTTGTTTAGGCACAGGTTTGATGAGTGCTTTATTTTTAATGAAAGCAGAATGCTCATGAGCAGCAAGCCAATCTGGTGACAGTTTTAGGACACTTTGCCAGGTTGCTTAGGAACGTTTTCCAGACCTATTAGGTTATATAATATTCTTGCAAGGAAACTAGGAAAATAACTTTAAAATTATATCTATTTTGCTATTTAAAAGCAGAAATTACCTGAAAAGGGATCAGAGTATGGGGAATTGATTCAATATTTGATGTCATTTTTTTATGATTCAAAAAGTAATAGATGCTAATTTCTCACAAAAGTTCAGAGAAATTGAGAAAAAAGAAAAAAGGACTCATGGACATGGAAAGCAATGTGGTGATTGCTGGGGGGAGGGGGGTATAAAGGCACTAAATGATAATGGGAAAAAATATGATAAAGATTAAATCAAAAAATTATAGTTGTAAAAGTAGAAATAATAGTTTCTATTTGATTACTAATTTTTAAGAGTTAACTTGAATACATTTTTGGACAATTTTAGTTACCCCTTCCTTTTAAAATTCAAACTCTGTATTTAAGGCTATCCCTCAACATAGTGTTTATGAAATGGATTAAACTTATGGAATGTTCCAGTGCGATCTGAAACCACAGCAAGTCCCAGAGGTTTTATGTTTGAAAAGTGTTTTAATCAGTGATGGATTTGGAATTATTGCCAGCTGATTTCTGAATCTTTAGGCATAGGCCTGAGGAACACATTATCCAGATGTTTATAAAATGCCATTTTACTAATGTGCTGTTTATACTTTGATTTGTGGGGGGGGAAATCCTACTTTAAAGTGCCAGATGAAAGCATTTTACATCAACTAAATATTATACTCGAGCGGCTCAATAGCCATTCACCCCTACCCTTTCTGCCTTAAAGGGACCTAGTCAATATCATCACCTATTTTTCCCATGACATACAGCAAGAATTCATCCTGTTTTGTGGATTTTTCATGTGAGTATTAAGTCCTTGGTAATAATTCTTATATGTCCCCTCGATTGACTATTCTCCCTAAAATGTATTTTCTCTTTAAAAGAAAAGTTTAATTCTTAAATTTAAGCCAGATTATTACCGTATTTTTGGACTATAAGATGCACTTTCCCCCCCAAATTTGGGATGAAAACGGGGGTGTGTCTTATAGTCCGAATGTAGCTTACCTGGCTCATGGGAGCGGGGGTTGGGGGTGGTGGTGGAGCAGTTTTTTTTTCCCATTTTCCTCCTCTAAAACCTAGGTGCGTCTTATGGTCCAGTGTGTCTTATAGTCCAAAAAATACGGTAATTAAAACTAGGAAAAAATGAATAGAGGAGCACCCTCTAGTCCCCCAAAACTCAGTAGCAGAGTCTAATCCTTTGAAAAAACTGTCTGCTTAACTCATCACTATTAATCCATTTTTAAGATGACTTAGAAAGGTATACTGAGAGAAATAAATGAAAAAGGAGAATAAGGCAATATTAAAGCTGTCACTTTATATTCAGGTTGGAAGAGTAAAAAAACACTTTAACCTTTTCATCTATTTTTGATTCATTTTTTATTGGATAAATTTACACACATACTATTGTGGTTGAAGTATGCACAATTTGAAACATGTTTAAGCCATTTTTCTTGTATTATTAAATATGCTTCAAAATATGGTATTTAATGGATAGTTATTTGTGATGACTTTACCACATTTTATGTGGCCATTGCTCTTTTTATGGTGCCCATCTCAGTCCCAAGGGGATTCACATCCGCCCTCTGTCTTCACCGAGTTCCTCTTGGCTCACTATGGTGTTTAGTAGTTCTGGTTGCCAGCTATTTCCGGCCCTTCACCTTCTGCACATAAAATAGCACTATACTTCCTGAAGCAATTGGGTTTTGTTGAGACTATGTGAATTTTTATAGCCAATGACATGTAAACTAAGCATTTACTTATTGATTATACATCTTCCAGAATGACTTCCCTCTGTGACAATAACTGGCAGTGTTCCACAGAGTGGCTGCACCATTACCCTGGATTCCACAGTAAAGGTGAGGTTAAGGTGAGGTTAAGATGAGCACCCAGAGGACCTGGTATGGATAGGTAATGTGAGCAGAAAATAAAATGGTATTGTTTGGGGAGTTCCAGTCAAAGATGGCAACATTGGTTTCTATACTCACTCCTCCCACAAACACACCAAATAACCAGCTACACATGGTTCATTCCCCTCTGAAAGAAATCTTAGAACTAGCCCAGCATCTCCTACATATCACATATACAAGCAAACACTAACATTGAAATGGGTAGAAAAGTTTGAGGCACACTTTGGGCATCTGCCGCCCAGAGGACACATTACTTGATTGTCTGATGGCCAGTGAGGCTTGCGTTTGCCAATTCCACAAATGTGTAGAAAACAAAGAAACAGTTCTTAAACAGTGATTCTCCCAAGGGCTGAATCCAGAAGGAGCAGACAGAAACACCCACTACCAGTCTTTCCCTGAAATAAATCTATTTGTACAGTTCAAAAGCTACTTGAACTGAGGGTCTGAATTTCAATCAGTTTGCATTCAGGTAATGACTGAGATCCTTCCATTGAGAAGCTGATAGGTCTTGGCGCAGATCAACTACTGGGAGCCACCATGAACAAAGATGGCAGCTTGAATATAAAAAAAGTTTTAGAGACAACCAAGGGCTTGGGCCAGCCTAACTTATAAGGTTCATCTCCTCCATAAGACCACTCTTTCAAGACTGAGAGAAGTGGATGTTTTATCTAATGCACAAAAGCCTACAAAGAGAGTCAGGAAAATGAAGAAACAAAGTAATTACAAACAAAAGAACAAGACAAAACTCCAAAACAATGAAAGGGAGATAAGAGATTTTCCTGATAAAGATTTGGGGAGGGGGGTTGCAGGGCATAGATGAATAAAGGGAGAAAAAAATGGGACAACTGTAATAGCATAATCAATAAAATATACTTAAAACAAAAGATTTGAAAACAGTGGTCATGAAGATGCTTGTCAAGGTCATGAGAACAATGCATGAACAAAGTGAGAATTTCAACACATAGAAAACACCAAACAGAAATCATGGAACTGAAGAATATAGTAATTGGACTGACAACTTCAGAGAAGGTTTCAACATAAGACTAGATCAGACAGAAGAAAGGATAAGCAAACTTGAAGATGGCAGTATAATTCATCCAATCAGAGAAACAAAGAAAAAAGAAGAGTGAAAATTACTTCAGGGACTTATGAGGTACTATCAAGAGGACCAATGTTCACATTAAAGGGCGCCCAGAAGGAGAAAAAAGAAATGACAGAAAACTTATTTAAAGAAGTAATGGCTAAAACTTTCCCTAACATGGGGAAAGAAATGGATATCCAGATCCAGGAAGCCCATCGAATTGCTCCTGTAGAAGAGAAATGCAAAGATAAATCCACACAAGGACATATTATATTTAAATTGTCAAACGTTAAAGATGAATCTTAAAGGCATCAAGAGAAAAACCACTTCTTTGGTACAACGGACACCCCCTATAAGACTAAAAGCAGATTTTTCAGCAGAAAATTTGCAGGCCGGCATGATGTTGTTAAAGTGTAGGAAGATAAAAGCCATCAACCGAGAATACTCTACCTGGCAAATACTCTTCCATTCTGGCCTTCAGAATGGAAGGAGAGAGAGTTTCGTAGAGAAGCAAAAGCTGAAGGAATTCATTACCTTTAGATCATCCTGACAAGATATGTTCAGAGGAATTCTTCAAGCTGAAATGAAAAGATACTAATCAGTATCAGGAAAACATATAAAAACATAAATCTCACTGGTAAATGTAAATACATAGTTAAATTTAGAATACTTCAGTGTTATAATGGTGGTGGGCAAATGACTTATAAATCAAGCATAAAGGTTAAAAGACAAGTAGTAAAAATAACTATTAATATAGTAATTGATTACTGGATACATAAGGTAAAAGATGTGATTTGTGACATTAAAAACAAAATGTGTGTGTATGTCAGGGGGTAAAAATGTAGAGCTTTAGTACATGTTTGAAGTTCAGCAGTTATCAGCTTACAATATAGTGTTATAAATGTAAGATATTTTATGTAAGCCTCATGGTAGCCACAAAGTGAAAACCTACTGTAGATACACAAAAGAGAAAGAGAAAGGATTCTAAGCATACCACTACTAAGAATCATCATATCAAAAAGGAAGAGAGCAAAACAAGAAGAACAAAGGAATAACAAAACAATCTATAAAATGACAATGGTAATTCAGTACCTATAAATAATTACTGTAAGTGGAAATGGACTAAATTCTCAAATCAAAATACATATGGTGACTGAATGGATTTAAAAAATGGCCAAACCATGTGCTGCCTACAGAAGACTCACTTAGCTTTAAGGACGTGTTACAGAGTGAAAGTGAAGAGACGGAAAACATATTTCAGTAAATGGAAACCAAAAGAAAACAGAGGTAGTGATTTTGATACCAGACAAAATAGACTTTAAGCCAAAGATTATAATAAGAGGCATTATATAACTATAAAGAGGCCAGTCCAGCTATATTTTATTATTTCTGCTATTACAGTTGTCCCACTTTTCCCCCTTCTCCCCCGCCAGCCAGCCCACCACCCACTTCCATGATCAGTACACTCACTATTGCCCGTGTCTATGGGTACTTCATTCACGTTCTTTGACTAGTCCCTTCACCTTCTTTCAGTCAGTTCCCACCTCCCTTCTCCCCTCTTACAGCTGTCAGTCTATTCCATGATTCTATGCCTCTGGTTCTATGTTGCTAATTAGTTTTTTTTTTGTTCATTAGATTCCCCTTGTAAGTGAGATCATATTTTTGTCTATATTTGTGCATATAACATAAAAGCACATAGATACATAAAGCAAATATTAACAAACCTGAAAGGAGAAATAGGTGCATGAAAAATGCCAACAGGTACTTGAAAAGGTGCTCAACAGCATTAACCTTTAGGTAAATGCACATTAAACATGAGATATCACCTTATATCTGTTAGAATGGTTGTCATAAAGAGAAGAAACAAGTGTTGGTGAGGATGTGGAGAGAAGGGAAGGAACCCTTATACACTGCAGGTGGGAATGTAAATTTGTGCAGCCGGTATGGAAAATAGTATGGAGGTTCCCTAAAAGGTTAAAATGAACAACATATGATCCAGCAATTCCACTTCTAGGTATATCCAATATATTCAAAGAAAATGAAGACAGGATATCAAAGAGATACCTATACCCCCATGTTCATGGCAGCATATGCACATTAGCCAAAATATGGAAACAACCTACCTATGTGTACTTCAAGAGATGAATGAATAAAGGTGTTGAGGTATATATGAGGCCTATCTGGAATAAGTCCAACCATTGTTAACATAATGATAATGGTCTGCAGGACATTGATGTAATCTGGGAGCCAAGGGAAGTAGTCTGGAAGGAGCATATGTGAACAATGAGAACCTCACTGTACTATTCAGTGGGGGCTGTAGACACCATTGAGTGAGCATGTGTACTGTATCAGCTGTTGCATTCAAAATGACTGAGTGAATAAAGCAACGAATGTGCATCAGATGTTGCATTAAGCTTGAACATTCCTCTGTGAAAACTATTCGGATGATTCAGAAGGCCGCAGCTATGGGCAACTGGTGATTGGCAGTTTTATCACGACAATGTGCCCACTTATGCATCATACTCATGCAGAGTTTTTGGCGAAACATCAAATCACCCAGACTCAGTCCCCCTACAGCTCAGATTTGGCGCCCTGTGACTTCTGGCTTTTCCCAAAACTAAAATCATCTTTTAAAGGGAAGAGATTCCAGACCATCTATGAGATTCAGGAAAATACAACAGGGAAGCTGATGGTGATTGGGAGAACTGAGGTCCCAAGGTGCCTACTTTTAAGGGGACTGAGGTATCATTGTCCTATGTACAATGTTTCTTGTAGCTTGTATTTTCTTCAGTAAAGGTCTCTATTT